>NC_048595.1:11214509-12604509 GCF_003668045.3 Cricetulus griseus
TGGGCACTTCATCGTATTACATGAGATGTTCCGGGAAGGCTGGAAGCAGGGTGGTTTTGACAACACAGAGATGGGTGCCTCCCTTCCAGGCTGCTCAGCTCTGGGGCTTCTCTCTGGCCCACACGGAGGATCCTCCTCCTCCGTGGTACCTGCCGCTGAGAGCGTATATCTATAAAGTCCATGTCTAAATAGGCGATGGACACATGCCACTTGTTGTTTCAGCCCAGATCAGAAATGGGTCTGGGGTCACATCCTAAATTATGATCTCGATTCAGGTGAAAGAAAACTGAGAACTCGCGCAGCCTCAATCCCAAGGAAGCTGTCAGTTATCAGGCTTGGTGGCAAGCGCCTTTACCCACTGAGCCATCTACCCAGTTCAGTACTGTTTCTAAAAACCACACTTTACCACGGTGAAATTGTTCTACAATGAACTACATGTGTTCCTAGGGTGCGATTGGTGGTTTTGATGTGTGACTACCCCTGCAAAAATATGCCTACGACTACAACAGGCAATGAACATTGCCACCCCAACCCCCTCGGGGCTTGACAGTTGCCATCAGCAGCTTCACCCAAGTGTGGGTAACTCAATATGCACTTCACCTAGCTGTTGTGTGGACACTCAGTAGGATCAAGGAAATTCTGAGCCAACTCGTATACATTCTACTTACAAAATGCTTCCCTCCCACGCTCCCATAGGAAGCCTGTGGCATTCCTGACTCCTTCAATTGTCTGTTTTTCTTTCCTTTTTTCTAAGATTGTGGCAAAATACATTTGACATGAAATTTACCATCTTACCCACATTCAAGGGGGGGGGGGGATCGGCTTGCCTTATGTCCATTATCTCTGTTTTGTGTCCAGTCACAGAATCAGCTTAGGGCGCCCCTCAAACACTAACACCCTGTCCCCGGCGTGTGTACCCCCAGTCACCCAAACCACCATTATGCCTCTGACTTTGTAAAAGCAACTGCCTGGTGTCTATTAGTTGCTTGTCTTGTTGTTGTAAGAAAATACCTGACACTGCAGCATTTATTTGGACTCATAGGTCAAGAGGACACAGTCCTCATGGTGACAGGAGTGTAGGCAGCTGGTCACATGACATCCACAGTCAGGAAGCAGAGATGGATGCTGGTACTCAGCTGGCTTCCTCCTTTTTATGCAGTCCAGGGGATGGCGCTGCCCCCGATTCAGGCTGTGTCTCCCCAACTCCCTTAATTACTCCTGACAACCCCTCACAGACATGCCTAGAGGTGTGGGTTACCTCCTAGGTTGTCTTTCACAGGATGAATGATGGGCTGGGTGGCTCAGCTACTTTCCTGTGAATTCACTTTCTGTTTGTCTGATGACCCAGACCTGAGGGCTTAATTCATGCAGAGAATCACTCTCCACTAACTGAGCCACATCCCTTTCTTACTTAACCTTCCCAGCTTGTGTTTCTAATTTCTGCCAAGCCCACTAGACCTCAGCTTTCCCAGATTCCCTCCCCACCTGTGCGTGTGTGTGTGTGTGTGTGTGCACCATGGTACATGTGTAGAGGTCAGGGGTTGTTTCTCATCTTCCACTTACTCCAGACAGGATCTCCTATTCACCTCTGTGTACACTGGGCTAGCCAGCCCATGGGCTTTGGAGAACTCCTGTCTCCACACCGTGTCTCACCTTTGCAGTGCTGGGATTACAGAAGTACACACCAGGCTCCACATGCATTTTGGGGATTCGAACTTGGGTCCCCAAGCTTGTATACAGCATGCACATTACCCACTAAGCCATCTCCCCAGCGCCCAGGTTTCCTCTCAGTAATGGCCAGGTTTCCTCTCAGTAATGGCCAGGTCTCCTGGGCTCTAGTCTACAAGGACTTAGCCAAAACCCAGTGCTCTCTGGTGTTGTGAGAGCTCAAGCCACATCCCTCCCCACATCCCCTGAGCCTGCAGCAGCCTGAGGCTGTTGGCAGGTCTGACCCAGCACATGATCGAAAGGGAAGCCTCCATGGTAGTAGAAAACACAGAGTCACAGGCTTCCTCTTCTGCCTCGGCTGCTGCCCAGAGCACTGCTACAGTCCCTGGTGACCCTGGTCATTCTCTTTCTCTTCTGCTTGATAATGACAGTGGTGACCGGTAGCCAGTGTTAAGGAGTGTTAAATGTCAAGAAGGGCACCAGGTACTTGATGGACGTTCTCTAATTCAATTTTTGCAAAGCAGCTAGTCACCGTTAATAGCTGAGGCTCAAAGTCACACACTCATCACTTGTCAAATGGTAAGGGGCAGAGGACAAAGCTGGACTGGTTTTGCTTGATGATAAATACTGCCCCCTTAACTAGAGGGGGATAGGTCAGCAAACTCCAGTACCCAAGCATGAGAAATGTGCCCCTTTCCCTGCTCCATGATAAGAGCACTGACTCAGACTACTAAAAGCAAGGAAGTATATTTTACAACATTAGACCAGCATGGCTGACACCTGACCGGGTACAGAGAGTAGTTAGTATAACCCCAACAAAAGCCCTCTTCTCCCTTTTCTCATTGGCTGAGTGACCAGGTGGGCGTAACCCCACATGTCAGTCACCTGGGCTTTGGCTTTTCCTTTGCTGCTTATATTTGTCTATTTCATTATTTTAAGATTTATTTATTTATAATGAATACAGTATTCTGCCTACATGCATTCATGCATTCCACAACAGGGCACCACCAGATCTCATTACAGATGGTTGTGAGCCACCCTGTGGTTGCTGGGAATTGAACTCAGGACCTCTGGAAGAGCAGCCAGTGCTCTTAACTTCTGAGCTATGTATCCAGCCCCTATTTCATTTTTCAAAAAGATTTTTTTATTTTATTTTTATTTTCGTGTGTGTTCAGGCTTGTGTATGCATGAGTGCGCGTGTGCATGCATGTGTGTGTGTGTGTGTGTGTGAGTGTGTGTGGTGTGTGCACACACATGTACATAAGTTAAGTTGCCTGCAGAGGCTGGAAGGAGGCAAATACCCTGGAGCTGGGGCTACAGGTGGTTGTAAGTGCTGGGAGCCAAACCCTGGTTCTCTACAGAAGAGGCACTCTCTGTGCCCTCCTTTAGCCCATCACTACCTTAAACAAAGACAGTGTGTGGACCTGTAGCTATGTTTTTCAGCCTGTTGATTTCAAAGTTTGTCACATGGCTTTGTCACATTTTCAGGCAAACTTGGCTGCTGATAATTTTTTTGTTGTTGTGTTTTGCCATGAGGTCTCTCTATGTAGTTCTGGAACTCACTGTGTAGACCAGGCTGGCCTCAAACTGACAGCGATCTGCCTGCCCTTGCTTCCCGAGTGCTGGGATTAAAGGGGTGCACCACTACACCCGGCCCTTACTCTCAGTTTTTAGTTCATATTGGCAGGCAATTAGACCAGCAGAGTCTGGGTGAGGGTCCAGTGTTTTCTGTTTGCTGCAGTTGGACCTAAGGAGGCTGTAAACAGACTATTATTTTATTTCTTGCCCTGAGCAAAGTGGAAGCCAGCATCTGTATTTATAAATGAAGATTTATTTATTGCAGTGGTTCTCAAAATGGGTTTGCAACCCATTCTGGGGGCAAACGATCCTTTCGCAGGGGTCAACGAAAACCATCAGAAAACACAGAAATTTACATTATGATTCATAACAGTAGCAACATTACAGTTATGAGGTATAAAATGAAAATGACTTTAGGTGGGGGTCATCACAACATGAGGAACAGAGTTGAAGGGTCACAGCATTAGGAAGGTTGAGAACAGTTTTACTGGGGCCAGGTCTTGCCTTCTCGTGTGGGTGCTGCTCTGCTTACTCCCTGATCCACCAGCATAGTCAAAAGTACTACCTGCCTTGCTATGAGTTACCAACCTCAGCTGGGAACTTACTCAGTTTGTTGAAGAATCTAAAAACAGGCATAGAGAGAAGAAGGGATCAATGGATGCCAAGCCCCTGCTGTTTGCCAAGGGCTGTGCCAGTTAATAATTTACTCCAATAATGGAGAAAAGAGAAAATGAAAAATAGACTTTGAACACTCTTTCCACCATCTTTTATTTTATCTTTTTGGTTTTTCGAGACAGGATTTCTCTGTGGGTTTGGAGCTGTCCTGGGACTAGCTCTTGTAGACCAGGCTGGTCTCGAACTCATAAAGATCTACCTGCCTCTGCCTCCCGAGTGCTGGGATTAAAGGCGTGCACCACCAATGCCTGGCTCCACTGTCTTTTAAAACAACTGTGGATATGCATATGAAAATGTGTGTTTGCATACATCTCAATCTAACCACATTGAGGTTGTTAGACCCCCGAAAACTCAAGTATCCGGGGTCTCAGGCCAGGTTCGAGGTCACCCCAATCACCAGGCGGATTCGAGAGCTTGCTGCAAACTGCACGAGGCTTTATTGTAATTTAACGAGCTAACCCCATGTTAGCTCGGGTCTTTCACCCACCCGCCATGGTGGACGGCTAGAAAAGACGGCTCCTTGGGTCTCCCAAAAGATCTTATAGGGCAACGTAAGGGGAGTGTCTAGGGGTACGCACAGGCTTACGATTGGTGTGCCTCCAGGCTTGGAGGGCTTGCCCTGTGTTGATTGGTCAACTGGTTGTTATGGCCCATTGGACCTCCCAGGGTGGTTGCTATGCTCTGTGCGTCATTGCTGTGCGCTTGTCCGTAAAGCACACCCAGGGTCGTAAAGCATAGCGCCACCAGCTAACTTCCGATTGGCTCCTTGTCACGAGACAGGCATCTGACTTTCTAGTGACTAACTTCTGATGGGTTCCTTGTCACGAGACAGGCATCTGACCTCTACGTGACCAAGGCAGGTTTATGGCAAGCACGTGTTCGGCTGTTATGGCTGCCAAAAGGGGAGCCGGTCCCTTCAAGGTAATTGGTAAATATGTTAGATCATTAATATCCAATGTGTGTACACTGGTGTGTACAAAGGCACTTTTTTGTCTGGAAAGTTTTCTTTGAGATTGTTGGAATGTTTCCATGGTGTGACTTCTGAGGCAGGAAAGTGGGTCTGTACTCTGTAGCTGGCAGCGGTTCTCAATCTGTGGGCCGTGACCCCCAAAAGAACATTGGAAAGCACAGATATTTACACTGAGATTCGAGGCAGTAGCAAAATTACAGTTATGAGGTAACAGAGAAAGTCATTTTATGGTTGGGGTCACTACAACATGAGGAGCTGCATTAAAGGGTAGGGACTGTTAGACCCCCGGAAAGCTCAGGCTTCCAGGATCTTATCTCAGGACTGAGGTCACCCCAATCACCAGGCTGAGTCAAAAGCTTAATGCAAACTGCATGAGGCTTTACTGTTGCTTAACGAGCTAACCCCATGTTAGCTCGGGCCTTCCATCCACCCGCCATCGCGGATGACTAGCAAAGACAGTTCCAAGCGGCTGCATAGAGATCTTACAGGGCAGTGTAAAGGGAGTGTCTAGGGGTACGCACAGGCTCAGGATTGGTGTGCCTCCCAGCTTGGAGGGCTTGCCCTGTGTTGATTGGTCAACTGGTTGTTATGGCCCATTGGACCTCCCAGGGTGGTTGCTATGCTCTGTGCGTCATTGCTGTGCGCTTGTCCGTAAAGCACACCCAGAGCCATAAAGCAAAGTGCCACCTGGGGTTGGGGCTGACTTCTGATTGGTTCCTTGCCACGAGGCAGGCACCTAACCTCTAGTGACCAAGGCAAGGTCAGAAAAGCACGTCCGGCTGTTATGGCTGCCGAAATGGGGAGCTGGTCCCTTCAGAACTACATTAGGGAGGTTGGGAACCCCTGCTGTAGCTGCAAGTGGGGTTTGCAGCTGTAGCTGGAGTGGGGTTTTCGGCTGTAGCTGAATGGCCTTTTATTTCCTGTTTCTCTAAATTTCAACTGCTTGTCTTAGTCTAAATCTCCTCTGGGCCACTGTCTTACTTTTAAGTTTTGTGTGCGATTGCAGCATGGATGGTTGTTATTCTTTTGTTTAAAAAGAAGAAAAGAGAAATATTGCTGAGACAGACATATTGACTATAAGTTTATTATAAGGACCGGCAGAATGGGGAGACTAAGAGGAGGAACAGGGTAATGGCTGACCGCCATGGCCGGTCGCCATAGAGAGACAGAGCGGGGAAACAGAGAGAGGGGACAGAGAGCAGGAACAGGGGGAGAGAGAGAGAGAGAGAGAGAGAGAGCGTAAAGGGGCAGAGAGAGAGAGAGAGAGGGCAGGGGCCTATCTTTTAAAGGGGTCCTCTGCACCTGCGTACAGACTTCTTTCCCATGGAACCTTGGGCTGACCAGGGTATTGCCTGAGTGGATTCCACCAGGTAACAGGGGCAGGCCAGCATAATGCCTGAACCTTTCAATGGTTCTAGCTGAGCCTGTCAGACTCTGGAGAGCCTTTCATTGTGGGCACTTAGTGGCACTTGTATAAAGGGTCAGTGAGCTTACTGCACAGGAAATTCTATTGTTATCAGGTGTCAGAAACCCAGATCAAACTGAGTAAAAACAAACAAAACCATGTAACTGGAAAGTGTCTGCTTCAGGCCCAGCTGGATCCAGGCCCTCAGATGATGCTCAGGAATCTGTTTCCTCCACCTTCGGTGGCCTCACTGTCTCAGGAGATTCTGCACTGGGCTCACTTGGAGCAAGGTCTCCGCCAGCAGCCCCAACCCCAGGTTTTCTTTCATTGATTCGTCTTGGGTGTGCCTGTCTGCAACTTCTCACTGATGCCAGAGGCATAGGTGCTCTGATTGGCCAAGTGTTTTCTCAGCATGGAGGGGATGCGCTCTGGGATTCCATGGACTCAGGACTGAGAGAGAGGGGCTGGGGAGACAGTCCAGTGGGTAAAGTGCTGGCAGGCAAGCATGAGTTTGGTCTTTGATTTCTCTCCATTTTTCATGTGGGCACGCATGTTTGCACATGTGTAGCCCTACATATGTGTGGGGGTGCGTGTGCATTAGCGTGCCTGTGCATGTGGAAGCCCTTGGCTGATGTCAGAAGTCATCCTCAATGGCACTCTCACCTTTTCATTGAGGCAGGGTCTCTCAATCAAACCCAGAGCTAACCGATATGCAACTCTCAGTAGCCATCTGCTCTGCCTTGGCCCACCCAGCATTTACATGGGTTCTGGGAATTCAAAGTCCAATCCTCACATTTGTGAGTCAAGTGCTTTAATTACTGAGCTGTCTCCCCAGCCCTGAAGAAGTGGGCTTGATCCCCCAGAATCCTCAGGGTGGCAAGTTTGCAATCCCAGCTCTGAGGAGGTGGCCATGTGGGCCCCGAGGTACAGTTATAGTAGTGACACAGGGCGGACCCTCTCTGTTCATGACAGCTGTTGACAATGGGGCAACTGGAAGAAGTGTCATTAGAACTCTCTGTTACCATGACAACCTTTCTGTAAATCCAAACTTATGTCAAAAAAAGGCTAGTGTGTGTATGTGTGGCTACATAGAGAGTAGAGGGTAATGCCAACCTTACAGGTTCATTTGCATGCAGCTACCACACCCCCTTGCTATGAGACATTTTCTTGTCTCTCCTTGGTGGTCCCCAGGAGTCCCAGCCAGGTGTCCTGGAGACTGACCTGTAGGGAGACACCGTAACCATGCCTTCTAAGGGCTGCTACAGATGTGACTGACCACGTCTGTCAGGGTGTGGTCAAGGTGATGTCAGGGTGACGTGGGAAAGGTTTAAAGGGATAAGGAACGCACATGGTAGCTCTCTTTTCCCTGCTGTTTTGGCTTGTTCTGCTTGCCTGCCAGTTGGCTACCTAATAAATATATATCCTGACCATCACAGGCTATGTATTAGTTATTAATCATAATAATGACCCCTAGTCTGAACACACCAGGGTCAAAGCTGTCAGAAGGTAAAATGTCCTCATTGCTCAATTCTCTCAGAGGTTGTCCGCTGACACCCATAGTTGTCTCCTTCTCACTGGATGAGGGCAGTGCCTACCAGGTTTCTTTGTGGTAGAGTCACTATTTCCACTCCTGAGAAACAAATAGCAAGTCACTAGTTTTAGCTCAGCCTCCGTGGGGGACCTGTGCTACTCTGGGGAACATATCCCACAGGGAACTCCTATACAGAGGTTTCCACCTACACTGAGTTCTTCTGCAAGGGGGGAGCCCCCTCCCACCCCTGCCAGCTGCTTATTTTACTTAGTTGCATATAGCAGGGCAGGCTTGTGTCTGCTTATATTATACTTTGATTTATAACTGGCTGTCACTTATTTTGATGGAGAAGGTGTGTGTGGAAGCCAGAGGACAGACCCTGGTGTTAATCCTTAGAATGCTGTCTCCTTTGTTTGGAGACAGGGTCTCTCACTAGCCTGGAGCTCACTGGGCAGGCTAGACTGGCTGGGCAGTGAGTCCCAGGGACCCTTCTCTCTCCACGTTCTCGGTGCTAGAACTGCAGGTGTGAACCAGCACATCTGGCTTTTTATGTGGACATTAGGGTTCAACTCAAGCCCTTGGGTTTACACACAGCAAACCCTTTTCCAGCTGAGCCATCTCCCCAGCCTGTCTTGTCTTTCTGGCACTCAAATTGGTCTAGCCTTGGCCACTGGATGCTTGTCTCAGGCAGGGTGCTTGTCCATTGGGTGCTTGTCTCAGGCAGGTTGCTTGTCCATTGGGTGCTTGTCCCTGCAACACGCCTATGTTCTCAGCTGCTTTTTTGTCCTTCAGTGTGTCCTTCCGTGTGTCCTTCAGTGTGTCCTTCAGTGTGTCCTTCCGTGTGTCCTTCTGTGTGTCCTTCCGTGTGTCCCTATTTTCTGCTATCACAAGTCTGCTATCACAAGACTTGGTGTATCCAAGCCCCGGAATCAGCCAAAACCCTTGTGCTTGCACCACTCTGCTTGGCCAAATGTGAGCCCAGATGGGTCAGCAGACACCATCAGTAAGTGCCAGGCCCTATGCCAGGTGCTGGGCTCAGCCAGGACTCTGTCAGTCTTTGTCTAATGAGTAGCTCTGGGGAAAAATGAAGCCTGTGTGGATAGCATGGACTGATACACTGTATAGCACATCCCTCACACACATAGCTACATAGATGCTTGGTACTGTGACCCCTGGATGGCACGAGTCTTAACAAATGTTGCCACCCCTACCCCAGCTCATGGTGAAACCTGACACACACGTGAGTTTGTAACCCAAATCCTGGTGGGATCCATGCTTATGTCTGTAAGTAAGACAAAGGTGAAATGAGACGTGACAGGGGAGGGGACCTCCCATGTCCATTAACAACCCCAACTCCTAATAGACTTCTCCGCAGCATTGGATGCTAGCTTCCACGTACTGGAAGAAGATGCCTGTTCAAAATGTAGTGGCCGCAGACATGATACTTCTCTGCATTGTTAATGTTCTGTCCATCCCTGTCTTGGGCGGGGCAGAGTGTCAGTGGGTGTGCAGGTGCACTCACCCATGCGTGTGGAAGCCAGAGGTTGACACTGGGTATCTTCCTCCATCACTCTGGACCTTAGACAGGGTCATTCCCTGGACCTGGAGCTCACTGTTTCAACCAGACTGACAGTCCAGTGAGCTGTGGGGAATCTGTATTGCCAAAAACCACAATAAAGCACCATAGACATAAAATAAATACATCCTTAAAAACTGCTTAAGATGGGGTAAATTTTGTGCATTTTTAAAGACAGGGCCTCTGTGCACATCACCCTCAAAATTATGTTCTTCAAACCTCGGCCTCCCAAGTTCTGGGGTTCCAGGTATGCTGCACCACACCCGTCACGTCCTCTGGGACTTTGTGTGGTTACAGATTTTAAGAACCCCACTCCCCCTCTCCTCCCTTGGGGTTGCTACATCCTCAACCCTGCACAGTCAGCTGTAGCAGAAGACCCTAGGGTCTAGCCTAGTCTACTCCGCCCCACTTGCTGCACAGTCAGCTGTAGCAGAAGACCCTAGGGTCTAGCCTAGTCTACTCCGCCCCACTTGCTGCACAGTCAGCTGTAGCTGAAGACTCTAGGGTCTAGCCTAGTCTACTCAGCACTGCTTGGAGCACGTGATCCTTAAGCCAGTCCTCAGAATCACATCATGAGATGTGACTGCTGCTTACCTAGTCCCTCCCACAGTATGGGGGAGGAGTCCTAGAACCACCATGGACCAAAGATGGGGAGTGGGTCCTGCCTGTGGTCTGGGAGGTGAGATTCCTCATCCCTCAGTACCCTTGCAGTTGGTTCACCCAAGATGCATTCAGTCCGCATGTTCAGTAAGCACCTATTAATCCACTTAGAACAGTCTAGAAAAAAACTGAGGCTAGAGGGCCCAGCCAGGAACAGAACCCAACCACGTCCCCTTCCTGGAAACAGACTCAAAGTGGGTCAGTGGGTTAGCGTTCTTAGGTGACTCAGTTTCCCTGGATACTTCTCTCCTCACTGCTCTAAGAGTAATCTAGGATGCCTGGGGTCCTTGACTTGCTTCACACCAAGTCAGGCCCTGAGCAGGGGATAGCCTTCCTTTGATAGAGACATGGCAGAAGAGGTCTCAGTGAGCTCCAGTTTAGAAATGGCTGTCTGCCCCTCATGGGTCTAGTGTTTAAGAAGAGAGGTGACAGCCTTGGAAATACTGGGGCTACAAAGCTCTCAGCAGAGCTTGGTGCTTGGAAAGTCTGCTGGGTGTTCCCAGAGGAAGGAGAGAGACAGGGATAGGGCATGGGTGCACACACAGAGGTGGTGGTGGGGGAGAGGGGGCAGAAAGGAGAGAGAGAGAGAGAGAGCGAGAGAGAGAGAGAGAGAGAGAGAGAGAGAGAGAGAGAGAGAGAGAAACAGAGAACACAGAGAGGGAAGGAGATGAAAGATATGGGCAGGGATGCAGAATGAGAGAGAGAGGAGCTGTGAGATCTAGAGCCCGGGCCCTCTCCAGCATTCCCTGAGCCCGGGTGACTCATCCAAGGGCTGCTGTGGGAATAGGTGAGGCCAGTGCAGCAGACCACAGCCCTGTTGCCGTCATCATTGAATGACAAGGCACGGGGGAGAAGCCTCATTACAAGTTCTGCGTCAGTGTAGCCTCTCCTGAGGGGACAGATCCTGACATCTCCCCTGGGGGAAGGCTCTTGCCAGCATCTCCACTGAAGCAGCCACAGACACCTTCATCGGGTCCCAGAATCCAGGTGTCTATGAAAGTACCTGCTGGAACCAGGTGTTCAGGAGGTTGAGGATGAAGGTGGAGGAGGTGGCATCCCACACTGACGCCCGAGTTCTTAGCTTTGGGACCCATAGAAGGACCCAATGAGAATGGAAGAATTGCTGGGGCTGGGTCCCTGGAGCTGGCCCAGCTCTCAGTGGCCTGCGCACCAGAGGGCACTGAGATGGATCATGGTGGGTATGGGGTGTATTCAAATAGTTGACAAACACTGTGGACAGTCAAAGAGACAACAGGATGGCATGGGCTCTGAGGAGAGTTCAGGCCCCAGAACCAGAGATTGACAGCATGGTGGAGGCTCTGAAGAGGGGAACCAAGGCCCACGTGGCCAAAGTGGAGTCTCTTTTTACACATTCCCAAGTATGGGAAGGTTTCACAGCGCACACCCGCAGCCAGGCTCTCCAGTTCCCAGGCAGGAGGCAGGGGAGGGGAACAGGATGTATGCCACCAGTACCCTCTTTGATGCAAAATCACTTCCGGGTGAGAGACCTTGGCCCCTGGGAGTCTGTTAGGCGTCTGTGAGGAGGAGGAGGCGGCCTGCAAGTGTTGAGGGCTCAACAGCGGCTGGATTCTCACACATTTTTACAACATGATCTTGCCCGTCCTCAGCGTCATCGGCACTGATGTATTAAATGAGCAAATACATGGTGATGTCTTGGCAGAGTAGGATGGTGACCCAGGGTCCCATGGCTAGCTCACTGGCCCGAACATGAGGAGCATACAAAAAGGTGTCCTGGAGGGAGTGACTCACAGGCTGGGTCATAGGGCAGGCCATGCTGTGCCTGAATGCCACCTCCTCTGAGCCTCTTGTCTTCCCTGCAGGTCTCCTGCCCCTGGGTGAGGGGCCCAACAACAACTTGGCCATCTCAGGGCACACAGCAGCCACACCAGTCACCCTCGCCACCACACATGCCCTTCCACCAGGGCTTCTGGCCATCATCAGTGCAGAGAAGTTGGTCACAGGGTTGTCCTAGGCCCAACATGGTCCCGCCTGCCCCTCACCAGCGGCCCATGAGTGCCAACGGGAAGATGTTTTCCTTTGTGATGGACCCCAAGTCCCCTGTCATCAAGCAAGGTATGTGCCAGGCTCTAGGGGCGGCTTCTGGCAAGGATTTAAGGCCATGAAGATAGATGGGCCTTGTTCTTCACTTTTCTCTGACTCTAAAAATGAACTGTAATTGTAAAAGGCATAATGGTGGGCAGGCCAGAGGGCTGGGCAGGTAAAGGGGCTTGCCACAAAGTCTGACAACCTGAATTTGATTCCCAGAGCCCACAAGATGGAAGGAGAGAATTAACTCCTGCAATCTGTCCCCTGACCTCCTCACACTGCTATGGGGCGTGAGCACGCGTACGCACAGGTGCACACACAGAGTTAAAATGAAATGATACGGGGTCGGGGCTGGAGAGATGGCTCAGAGGTTAAGAGCACTGGCTGCTCTTCCAGAGGTCCTGAGTTCAATTCCCAGCAACCACATGGCAGCTCACAACCATTTCTAATTCCAGTTCCAGGGCATCTGACACCCTCTAACCTTCTTCTGGCCTCCTCAGGCACAGCACAGAACACCCATGTACATCAAATCAAATCAGTAAGACTGTAAAACGTTTTGAACTGGGCAGAGTTGGCGCACACCTTTAACCCTAACACTTGGGAGACAGAAGCAGGCAGATCTCTGAGTTCAAGGCCACCCTAATGTAGAGTTGGGCTCACAACCATCTATAATGAGGTCTGGCGCCCTCTTCTGGCATGCAGGCATATGTGCAGGCAGAACACTGTGTACATAATAGACAAATAAATTTTCAAAATAAATAAAATATAAAAACATGATTACTTAAATAAAGAGGGAAGGCTGTGGATGTAGTCATAGAGTATTTGCCTAGTATGCATGAAGGCCTTGAAGCCTTGCATTGCACAAAACCTGACACGGTGGCATAAGAGGATCAGAAGATCAACGCCATCCTAGGTTACATGGTGCATCAAGGCTAGCCTGGGCTACATGAGAAACTTCTTAAATAAATAAAGCTGGGACACTTTTAACCCCAGCACTCAGGATGCAGAAACAGGCAGAACTCTGTGAGTTTGAGGCCATCCTGGTCTACATAGTGGGTTCCAGGACAGCCAGGGCTACATAATGAGACCCTGTCTTAAAAAGGAAGGGAGGAAGGAAGGAATGAAAAATTAATTAAAAATAAACAGAACATAAGGGAACAGCTGGAAAACAGCTGTGCACTTGTAACACCTGGATCCCCCTTCAAGCTCCTGTTTGTCTCCCAGACGTCCCCAGAGCCCCAGTCCACACTGCAGTTCCCTGTGCAGGGTGTGTGTATTTGTGCATGTGTGTTCACAGATACAGTGTTTAGTGGGATCTATATGATTCCCTTTGTTGCAGGAGTATTGGTAAGGGAAACCCCATTTGCCCTGGGAAGCTGTAGTGCAGGTGGGAAGAGAGTGACGTTCACTAGGGAAAGAGCTTCCCCCGGAGGAAGGATCCACTCTAGTCTAACTTAACACTGGTATGTCATCCCCACCACTGCCCTCTCACTGCTTTGTAGTGTGGAAACACACAGCCTTTGGGGTAGGGTCCCACTCTTACCCCAACCCCTCCTCAGGAGTCTCGGGTTTCTGCTGCCTTGGTGAATGATGTAAAGATGTGTCGCATTTGTTTATGCTGCATTTGTTTAATTATGTAAAGATGTGTTGCTTTTTCACCTTGCCTGCCTAAAGCACCTGATGGGTCTAATAAAAAGGTGAATGGCCAATAGCTAGGCAGGAGAGGGATAGGCAGACTGGCAGGCAGAGAGAATAAATAGGAAGGGAAAGCTAGGCTAGGAAAGAGGAACAAAGAGAACCAGAGAGAAAGAGATGTCCAGGACCAGCCAGAAAGGCAGCCACCAGACAGACAGACAGACAGACATGGAAGAAGCAGGAAAAGTGGGGCCTACAGAAAGAAAGGGTAAAAAGCTTTGATGAAGAGAAACAGGTTAAGTTTTAAAAGCCAGCAAGAAATGAGCACAAAATCAGGCCGAGCATTCACACAACTAACATTAAGTCTCTCTGTCATCATTTGGGAGTTGGTTGGTGGTCCAAAAGAAAAAGCCTGGCACAATATACTGCTGGGCACAGGTCTGCCTTTAGGGGTGGTTTGCATACCCAGCAAGACTCCGCTAAAGAAAACTCTTGTTTTTCCTTTGCAATGTCTTAACCTCTTGGGTAGCTGTGATTACAGGCTCAGCTGAGAGCCATTGTATATTGATTATATTACAGTGTCCCAGAAGCCAATTGCAAATATTTTATACTCTGTGGCCACATGGCCTGTGTTGAAATTAAAGTCTTTGTCCCTGTAGAGCAAAAAGCAGCAGCTGTAGATGGACCAAAAGTGAATGATTCCAGCCATGTTCTGGTAAAACTTTATTTTTAAAAGTTTGTTGGTTTGTTTGGTTTTGAGAAAGGGTCTCAGTCTATAACCCTGGCTGACCTGAGACTCATTCTGTAGGTCAATCAGGCTGGCCTTGAATTCACAGAGATCTGCCTGCCTCTGTCTCCCAAGTGCTAGGGTTAAAGGTGTACACCACCTCTGCCCAGCTCAAAAGGTTTTACAGACTTACTGATTTGATTTGATGTACATGGATATTCTGTGCTGTGCCTGAGGAGGCCAGAAGAAGGTTAGAGGATGGAACTGGAGTTAGGAATGGTTGTGAGCCACCATGTGGGTGCTGGGAATTTAACCAGGTCCTCGAAAGAGCAGATAGTTCTCCTAACCTCTGAGGCATCTCTCCAGCCCCCAAAATTTATTTTTAAAAAGCATTAGGAAGCTGAAGAGATGGTTCAGTGGGTAAGAGCACTGGCTTCTCTTGCGTCAAACTGGAGTTCAGCTCCCAGCACCTAATCACGTGGCTCATAACTGTATGCAACTCCAGCTCCAGAGTACACAAGGACTCTGGCCTCAGATGCCTGCACACAAGTGCACGTGCAGACACACGCCTGCATATAATTAAAAATAACCAAAAAAAGATATTTTTTTCCAAAGCATTTTATGGGTCTGGTGACTCATGTCTGTGACGCCAACACTTGGGAGGATGAGGCAGGAGGATTGCCATGTGTTCAAGGCCCAGTTGGTCCCCGAGCCAAGGCTACTCTACGTCTTACTTGTTTGATCTGGTAATGGCTCTCTGTGATAGAGACTATTGGAGTCTCTGAATTACCTATGTGGAAACAAAGGCAGAGAGAGGCTTAACGACCCACTCATAGTCAGCAGATCTTAAAGACTCGTCAGAGATTGGCAGGTCACATAGCGATGGAGCAGAGAGGGAGGTGGCTTCTTTGCTGACCAGTCCTTCGGCATCGATGTCATTGCCTTTCACCATCCACACTGCTCTGTGCTCTTCAAATTAGAGAGGTGGCTGGGAAGACGGCTCCGGGGGGCAAAGTGCCTGCTGCCCAAGCATAAAAACCCAAGTTCAGGTCCCCAGAACCCATGAAAAGCAGGACTGTGAACATCTGTAATCCCAGCAATGGGGAGGCAGAGACAGGAGACTGCTGGAACTCACTGGCAGCCAGAATACCCAAACATTGAGCCCTGCGTTTAGGGAGACCCTGTCTCAAACAATAAGATGGAGAATGGTAGAGAAAGTCACCCAACATCGACCTCTGGCCTCCACACACACCTAAACACACATGCACACACACCCTCCCATAGGCATGTACACAGGAACATACAGGCACACACACAAACACAAACTTAAAAAAAATAATAAAGGCTGGGCATGGTGGCACACGCCTTTAATTCTAGCTCTCTGGAGGCAGAGGCAGGAGGATCTCTGTGAGTCTGAGGCCAGCTAGGGCTTCATAGTGAGACCCTGCTTGAATGATGACAATAAAAACAACAACAACAAAGCCAGGGAAAATGTAAACCACAGAGCACGATGTGCGGCTTCTGCATGTAATCCCAGCATTCAGAAGACTAAGGCTGGAAGACCGAAGAGACTTTGGAGCCACCATGTACCACATGCGGAATTTGTGG
The DNA here is from genome assembly GCF_003668045.3 of Cricetulus griseus. Classification (NCBI taxonomy): domain Eukaryota; kingdom Metazoa; phylum Chordata; class Mammalia; order Rodentia; family Cricetidae; genus Cricetulus; species Cricetulus griseus. The sequence continues at coordinate 11,230,610 of NC_048595.1, forward strand.
CAGCTTGGGCTGTGTAACAAGACCCCTTCTCAAAGAGCAAAAAGGAATGTGACCCTCGAGGGGAAACCATGATGACAGTGCAGGGTATGGGGCTTCTCCAAACTTGGGACCCCACTGTGACTTGTTCTCTTTGGATGTCACACAGTGTGGGCCAGTGCCATGGAACTGTCAGAACAATGTGTGGTCGAAGGGCTCTCTGGGGCGGTGCCTCCCACCGAGATCTTCATGGACCAGGACCTAGGCCAGCAAGACAAGGTGAGGAGGTATTAGGGGAGGAGGACACAGTGCTTTAGCAGTCAGAGGCCACAGGTAACTTGTCCCCTCTTCTTCTCTGTGTCCTTTTCCAAGAAACCATGTCTTATTTACTTATTTGTTTATTTTGGGTTTCTCGAGACAGGGTTTCTCTGTGGCTTTGGAGGCTGTCCTGGAACTAGCTCTTATAGACCAGGCTGGTCTCGAACTCACAGAGATCCGCTTGCCTCTGCCTCTCGAGTGCTGGGATTAAAGGCGTGCGCCACCACCGTCCAGCATCCATGTCTTATTTACTAGATAATTGTGCCTGCAGTTTATTGAGCATCTACTGTGAGCCTGGTTGAGCCCCTCAGGACATGATCAGCTCCTTTCATCTTCATAGGCCTTAGAACAGATTTGGTCACCTCCACTTTACTGGTGGGGAAATGTCTGGTCAGAGAAGTTCAGTAGCACGCCCAAGTATGCGCAGCACAAGAAGTGGAACTGAGTTCAAATCCAGGCCGGGCACCTCTCTCACACACCCAGTCAGTCCCAAGTGATTATTGCACGTGGGTAGGGAAAACATACCCCTGCTCAAGAGGAGAGGCTTGAGGTCATAAACTCAAAGCCAGCCTGGGCTACATGAGATTCTGTGTCCAAACGAAGCAGCAACAAAAGGACACAGCCCAACAATGCCTCCCTTTCCTTACAGACCAGTGTCTGAGCCCAAGGGGTTCTTGCATGTGGGAAACAGGAACACGGGGTTCCTTTAACCCTCAGGATCACAGCCTGAGAGTGTTGTAGCTAGGGCCAGGAGGCAGTTCTGAGGTTGCTACGCTGACACCAGACTGTGAGGTGCTGTGGTAAGATGAGAAGCCACCTTGCAGACATTGCCACTAGTCTGTCACCCTGTAGCAAGTCACCCCCAGCCCAGCAGCGCCCCTCCCCCCCCAGGGTGTGGAGGCTGACGCTGCAGTGCCTTGACAGTTTGCTAAGAGCCCCTCCCTCTGGACACTTCCATACCTTCCGTCTGTCCACTCAGCTTGCTCAGAGCTCACTCAGCGTATCACTTCTTGACTTTCCGTCTGTCCCCTGCAGTCACAAGCTGGACAGTGGGCAGAAGAAATACCACTCAGTGACAAAAGCCACAAAGTATTTGTCATTATGTTTAATCCACCACAGTTGTTAAGCTGGGAAGACAATGAAAACAGATTTTTTTTTTTTTTTTTTTTTTTTTTTGGTATTTTGAGCCATTTATGCCCTAACTTCCCAAGGCACTTTCAAGGACAAGTGACAATCAGCAAATGGGTGGAAAATGTTCATTAGTCAATCTTATTGGACAGTTGAAAGGCTAACAAGTTTCAGGCATGGCTGGGTGGTCTTGGATCTTCAGTGATGTCATTGGAATACTCGCTGTTGCCTGTTCTGCTCTTTGTCCTTCCTGCAGTTTGACATTCTCCAGCAGGCTGGCTTCCTGTCCCGGGCAGGATGACTATGGTCAAGCTCAAGCCTCTATACTTAAACTCCATGATACGAAACAATGCAGGGCCCCCACCACCATCTTAAAATCCCTACACAAGAGTTCTGAGAAAATTTGGTTGACCAGCCTGGGTCACAGGAACTTGAAGAGGAGGGACAGGGAGTGAGGTACTTGATTGACATTGAACGTTACCAAGACCACATGGAAGGATTGGGTGGCACTCCTTAAGGAGGGCATAGGGACTTCACCAGAAAGCCAGCCTTTGCTGAACATCCAAAGGTTTGCTTATATCCAAGGTCCAGTGCAGAACTAGGCTCACAGTAGGTGTCCAATAAATGCTTGTTGCGTGAATACTGGCCGAGTATATTCTCTGCTGAGCATAGGCCCCTGGGTGGCTCACTCTGGATGAGGCAGGGGCTCCCCACCCAGTACCACAGAGTCTGTCAGAATCTGCAACAGGAACCCCGAGAAAGACACATGGAAGCGGCTGGCGATGCCAGCAGGCTCCTTCATACCCCTGACACCATCCGTGCCCTAGGCATGCAGCTAGGATTCTGTTTTTCCAGTCTTTCTGACATTCTGAAGGGTTTGGGGTACCTTCTCCTGCTTTGGGAAAACAGAGGAAATTCTTTGATCACTGTGTTTTCCTTGGGAGATGGCACATTGGCTCCACCTGTGGGAAACTGTCAACAGTCCCCACACCTGAGTTTTCCCTGAATACTCTTTCACGGGGGCTTCCAGAGGAAGTAGAGGATTCCAGATAGAAGGAAGAAAAAAAATGACCCCTCCAGAATACATAAAAAGTGTTAAATTAATACCCTTGTTATGGTCAGAATGTGTTGGGATTGAATGTCATTCTAATTACCTATGCTGGGTCTCTGACACCCTGGATGCAGGCCTCATAAGTGAGTACACAGAATGAAATCAAAATCTTCCTACCCACGACATTCCCAGGGAGAGTGTGGTTTACCATGTGAAAGTATTTTTTTTTCTTGGTAAAGGAAGTTTCTGTGCCCCAAAAGTTCCATAATAGGCCCCTAGGTACAAGTGTGTAGTTCTAACCCAACTCTACTCTCTCTGGGGCCTTCCAAGAGACAGTCTGTGCCTCCTCGTCCTTCTGCCCACTGGCCCCCTCCTCATTTCCCAGGGTGACACCCGTTTCCTCCATATTGTAGAAACAGGTCCAGCTCTCTACCCACGCCCACCCCTGCTAAGCCTCCCTCTTGTCCCCACACAGGATGAGATCATTATGCTACTGGGGAGAGAAATCAATCGGCTCTCTGATTTTGAAATCGAGTCCAAATACAAAGATGCGGTGATAATGAACCTGCGGGGTGAGTTGGCTGAACTGAGTCAAAGGCTATCAGAGACAGCCGCCTGTGGCACCACAGCTAGGCAGAGCGACAGGAGTGCCCTGAAGCTCCAGGGCCTGGATGAAGACAATGATCTCAGGCAGAAGGAGATTGAGAGCATGAAAAGCCAGGTAGGACTCGGGGACAAGTCCACCAGAGCCTAGCCTCCCCACCATCCGAGTAGCGCCCAAGGATGCAGACGGGGGGGGGGGGAAGCTGGAAGACGGGCCTCTGGGGCATCGTGGAGGGTGAGGGGCAGAAGGGGCAGAAAGCCACCAGGCCCGGCTTCCCAGGACAGCCTATGTTGGTCCCTGGAGAACATTCTTTAGATCTGTCACAGTCCGAGAAACATCCCACAAAAAGACCGAGGTAGTCCAGAGATGCCCAGGAGCTGCCGGGAGCTTGCACAGCTCACAGGAGGTGGCACAACACCTCAGACTCAGATCTGATCTGCCTAGTTGACCCCACACCCCTATCCCGGCTTCTCATTTATACCCCCAAGCGTGGTTTTCTGGCCTTAATGACTGCCCGTCACACCCATCCTGCCCCACTTGGAAAGAGCTAAGGGCAGTTAGCCCAGGAGTTAGGATCCCCGGATCATCTGACTCTAACGCCTCCTCAAGCCCTGAAGGCGGTCGCTGGCTCCATGAGGGCAGTGTCATCAAATGAAGACTCCCCACTTGGAAGGTCACTATTAACCAAGCAGCTTCCATTCTCTGGAAACCAGATCCAAATTCTTGTTTTATAACAACAGCAATTGGGCTGAGGAGATGGCTCAACTGTTAAAGTGCTTGCACAGCAAGCTTAAGGACCTGAGTTCGATACCCAGGCCCGTGTAAAAGAGCAGGGCATGCAGCATGGGTGGGGAGTTCTTACAAGGCCCCACCCCCAGATGAAAAACAGTCTATGGAGTTGTCAGCCATAAACACGTGTGCCTGTGAGCAACAAAGTGGACTTGGAGATAGATATAGATATTGTATAAACACACATAGATAAATATCCTATATATATACATAAATATGTCTGCGTTATATATCCTATGTATGTGTATACATATGTATACCCTATATATACACACACACACGTATATCTGTGTTATATATCTATTTAACAGTTTATAGTACATATATATGTATAAATGTAACAATAATAATTAAAGATGAGCCAGGCATGGTGGCACACACCTTTAAACCCAGCACTCGGGAAGCAGAGGCAGGCGGATCTCTGTGAGTCCAGGACAGGCTCCAAAAGCTACAGAGAAACCCTGTTTTGGGGAAAAAAAATTAAAGATGAGGAAGCTGTGAACTTGCTGGGAGTTGGGACAGGAGGGATTGGAGGGGGAGGGAGAGCTGGAAATGATGGAAACACAGGACTCACGTATAAAATTTTTCTAAAAATTTCTAATTAAGCCGTGTGGTAGTGATGCATGCTTTTAATCCCAGCACTCAGGAGACAGAGGTAAGAGACTCTTTGTGAGTTTGAGGCCAGCCTGGTCTACAGAGCAAGTTCCAGGATAGCCAAGGCTACACAGAGAAACCCTGTCTCAAAAAACCAAAAAAAAAAAAAAAAAATGTATATATAACCCTCCCCCAAACAATATGACAGACTTTGAAGGTCTTTAGTAGAGGGCCTCACTATCCCTGGGGAGGAGTCTGGGGGGTGGGTTGGGATGGGTTGGGTGGGGAACATGGGAGGAGGGGAGGGCGAGGGAATGGGGGGGGTGGATATGTAAATATGAGTAATTAAAAATAATAAAAAAGTATGTATAATTAAAATATTTCAAATAAGTAAAGCATGGTGGTACACACTTGTAATGCCAACACTGGTGAGATAGAGACAGGCCTTGAGCCTCTTCAGTCAGGCAGTCTATCCAAAGAGGCCAGCCCCAGGTCCCAACAAGAAGCCCTGTCTCAAAAACTATGGTCAACGGCTTCCCCAAAAATAAGGTGTGAGGTTGACCTTGGGCCTCCACATGCACATGCAAATACAAACACATGAACATGCCTGCATACACATCTGTGTATATGTAATAAATTAAAAGAAATAATAATGTGTGGTCACGTTGGTTGTGTACATAAGCTGTTAATGACTGGAGGGCCTCGTTCTATAACAAAGCAGGCTGAGCCAGTGTGGTGCGCACACCTGTAATCCCAGCACTCGGGAGGCAGAGGCAGGCGGATCTCTGTGAGTCTGAGGCCAGGCTGGTCTACTGAGTGAGTTCTTGGATAGCCAGGGCTACACAGAGAAACCCAGTCCCAAAAAGAAAGAGAGGCAGAGAGGAGGAGGAAGAGGGGAAGGAAGGAAGGAAGGAAGGAAGGAAGGAAGGAGGGAAGGAAGGAAGGAAAGGGGACAAGAAAGGAAAAGGCTGAGCGAGCTGTGAAGAGCAAACCAGTAAAGATCACTCTTCATGGCCTCTGCATCAACCCATGGCTCCAGGTTCCCACCGGGATTCCCGCCCCACTCCATGATGGACTATAAACTGTAAAATGAAGTTAACCCTTTCCTCCCCAAGTTGCTTTTGGTCATAGTGTTTACCACAGCAACAGAAATCAAACCAGGACAGGCGCCCACCTACCCTATCTCTGAGTCTGTGGCAGCAGGTCACAATTTGAGTGTTTGAGTGTTTCAAGTAACTAGTGACATCTGAAAATATTGTTTTATTTTTCCTTGGGAATGATCTAGAAGCAACCACATTTGCTTATCACACTTGTCAGTGGTAACCGAAAGGGATGCTTTGTTTACAAACACACACACACACACACACACACACACACACACACACACACACTGGCATTTACCCTCCCTGGATTTTTTCCATTATTTAAATTTTTATTAGAAGATTTAAGTTTACACAATAAGAACTAGTGAAAGTGAAGGAGTTTAAATTTACATAATAAATTTGTGGGCTATTTTATCGCAGCCTCTCTGAACCCAAGGATGCAATGGATCTAAACCCGAATCCAGTTCCACCGGCTCTTGTTTTAGCTTCTGAACTATTTTATTGCCGGCAGAAATCAAGGTGGCTGGCATGTTAATTAATGGCTCTGATTATTTTATGTGTTATCGAAGGTCCCCAGAAAACTTGTACCTATCGATTTGCTCTCAAAGCTCTTCCATCTGCCTCCATGCCGCTAGAACACGCTCACCTCCCCACACCTGCACTAACTAGCAGGCTGGTTATTACCTCTCCTCCCTGCAGGCTGGTTATTACCTCTCCTCCCCGCGCCTGCGCTAACTAGCAGACTGGTTATTACTTGCACCATCAGCCTGGTTAGTACCTTGAGGCAATCATTCTTCCCAGCGCTGTTAGCTTTCTTATGATCCAGTACCCGTTTTATTACGCAACCTAACCAGGCAATAAACATCCTGGGGTTTGTGCCAATGACAGACAATCTGGATATTTATTTGGGTAATGAAGGTAATGAAGGTTATGAAGACGTCTGAAAGCTGTTTGCAGTTTGAGACCCTGGGGCTGTGGTCTTGATTGAAATGTTTTCCATCTAATGGGCTTGAACTCTTAGGGGCAACCCCTCCTATCCCTGCCCCAAGCTCATCTTTAGAGAATGCCTTTGGTGTCCTGCACAAGAAAGATTTAGGCTAAGAATTAGAAATGTTCATTTGTTTTTAGTTTTGAGTGTGTATAGTGTATGCCTGCCCGTGTGAATGGGTGCACACACCTGTCCCTCCCAGTCATCTTCCTCTGAGACAGGATCTCTTAGCTTGGAGCTAGGCTGGCAGCCAGCAAGCCCCAGGGACCTCTCTTTCTCTGTCCCCCACAGGGCTTGGCTTCCAGGCTTGTGTGCTGACACTGTTGTTTGTCATGTGGGTGCTGGGATCCATACTCGGATCTTTGTGCTTGAGCTGCAAGCTCTCTTACCGACTAAGCCTTCTCTGAAGCCCCTAGAAACGTTTATTTTTAAATACAGGTGTCTTTTACGGTAAGCAGGTAGAGGTGAGCTTTTCATCATCCTTGGTTTCCAAAGCACAGATCAGATCCGGGTGTGTAGCTCCAAGTGTGGGCAGGGGAACAGCCCTGTGTGTCTCCACCACAAACACACACACACACACACACACACACACACACACACACACACACAGTTATTTACCTTCCCTGGATTTTTTCCATTATTTAAATTTTTATTAGAAGATTTGAGTTTACACAATAAGAACTAGTGAAAGTGAAGGCGGTTTAAATTTACATAATGACAATTAATGAAAGGTAAAAGGCATCAAGATCCAAACAAAAACCAGAACTCACTGGGAAGGGTTAAATGTGTAAAAATGTGAAGAAACATGCCTTCAGTAGTAGCATCATTTATTACTAAGAAGTGAATCTGAACAGCAATTCCTAACAGCCTAATGAGAAACTTTAAGCTTCTATGATTGGCCTAATCTAACCAAACTGTACTTGACATTTGCTGAGATTGAATTATAGGGCCATTTCCCGTGTAAAGAAACCTTCCCCTCTCATGGTCCCTTTCTAGTTTCCTGGCATTTACCCTTCCCCACTCCCACACAGATAGTGCATACAAAAACATTAGAAGTGGGCTGGAGAGATGGCTCATCCAATAATAACACTGGCTGTTCTTGCAGAGGACCAAGGTTCAGTTCCCAGCACCCACATGGCGGCCCACAACTGCCTGTAACTCCAGTTCCAAGGGGATCCTATTCCCTCTTCTGGCCTCCCAGGGCATCACGGATACAAGTGGTGCAACAACATACATACAGGCACACGCTCATACACAAATAAGTAAATACAACGACATACATACAGGCACACGCTTATACACAAATAAGTAAATACAACGACATACATACAGGCACACGCTCATACACAAATAAGTAAATACAAAAAAAAAAAAAAAAGTTAAGATCCACATGTGAGGCACAACAAATGGTGTTTGTCTTTCTGAGATCAGGCGTGGCTGCCTGATAAAATTATTATAATATTTTCCAGGTTCGTCTATTCTCTTGCAGTTTTGTTTTTCATTATGACTGAATAAAATCCCCCTGTTGATTTTACCAAGGGTTTCTATTCAGGCTCAGAGGGAAGCCCAACACAGGCCTGAGGGCGCCATCTAGTGGTAAAATGCAGGTGCAGCATTGTGTCGCCTCCTCCCACCCCAAATCTGGGTCTTTTTCATGCCATGGCTGTGACAGCACGTGATGGTCCATCAGCAGTCACCCGGTAGCTATTATAGTCTGTCAACCAGAAGCTAAAGCCAAAACAGCACGGGATAGTCATATAATCATAGCTAATATTTATATGTCCACGGGACATTGTCTGAGCACTTTTAAGGCTATTAACTTATAAAATCTCTCCGCAGCCCTGAACAGTCGGAACTAGCATGACCATGTTCACAGAACTAAAAGCAGAGACAGGACCAGGCATGGCATAGTGGTGCAGGCCTTTAGTCCCAGTATTTGGGAAAGGCAGAGGCAGGCAGATCTCAGTGAGTTTGAGGCCAGCCTGGACTATATAGTGAGTTCCAGGCCAGCCAGAGCTACATAGAGAAACTTGTCTAAAAAACAAAAACAAACACAAAACAAACAAAACTAAGACAGGACCCAGGACCCATCTCTCTCTCTCTCTCTCTCTCTCTCTCTCTCTCTCTCTCTCTCTTTCTCTCTCTCTCTGAATGTGGTAGTGTAACATATGGCTCTTAGTCCTGGCAGGGTCCCGCCACCCTTTAGAGCCCCAAATAAACACACAGACAGTATTTTAATTATGAAACTGTTGGCCAGTGGCTTGAGATTCCGATTGGCTAGCTCTGACTTAGTTATTAAGCCATAACTACTAATCTATGTATTTCTACATGGTCTTATCTTGCCAGAGATGGTTGTCCTTTACACGTGCACTGTGGTGTGCTCATGACCAACCCCCTGCCATAAAATTGTCCTTAAAACTCATAGTATTTTAAATCAGTTCCTGGTTGTGTGTTGGATCACATCCATAGTTAATCTGGGGATCTGTGAAATATGTCTACTGTCATCTAAGGAAATTAAGGTTACAACCTGTGTCCTCTCTTGAACTCTGCTTGACATGTAGCCCGTGGCAGCTGATGGGAAACCCCACACTGCTCTGTTTATGGCTGAGAGTTCCACTGACATAAAAATGCACATTAAGAGGACAGGTATCCCAGGGCAGTGGGGCAGCGGCACCTTTGTCAGTACTGAAACAAATCATGAGGCAGATCTCAGTCTGTGCCAGGTTTGGGGAATACCCGTGTGTCTTGGACCTGGTCCAGTGTCCTCTGACTCTGTGCTGCCTCCTCCCACAGATCGATGCCCTTCAAAAAGGCTATAGCCAGGTGCTAAGCCAGACCCTGGCTGACCGAAACTCGGAAATCGCATTACTGAAGAATGAAGGCGAACACTTGAAGAGAGACCATGCCATCACATCAGGTGAGCTCTTCTGGAGGCAGGCTTAGGAGAGGCTACCCCCATCACTCACACTTGTAGCCCTGGCAGACATCACCAATCAACCACTACACATTGCTCTCTGAGCTAGGACAGAGCCTCAGAGTTCTTAGAAACCCTCAGGTCTTCCCCAGAAGTGTGCTCACCAGCCAGCTTTAGCACAAGGGACCACCTCAGGGGCAGCCATGCTGTGATAGAAGTCACTCAACATCTCTTGGCTAGGACCCATCACTTCAGGGAGAACAAAGATGCTGAGTGGTCTGGCGTACTGAGAACCATTTCCTTGAATGGGCTTTTGGCCCTAGTGAAAACATCTTACTAACTGATCAACTAATGCAGTTCAGTGCTCAAGAATGTGGGAGGGGACAGTCAACATATGGACCACCCTGCCAGCCACTCCATCCCTCCATCCATCCATCCATCCATCCCTCCCTCCATCTATCCATCCATCCACTCCATCCATCCACTCCATATCACATTCACTGACAACCGCTGGGTCTAGTTCTGGACTCTGGGAGGAGAGCCCTGAGCAAATCATAATCAATTCCTATACTCCAGGCCCAGATATGGCTGAGGATGACATAATGGCAGGCAAATAGGTAAGCAGGCAAGCATGTTTGAGGGACAGGATGATGCCGTAAAGAAAACGAAATGGGATGACATGGTGGTCCAGGGCTTCGGGAGTGAGGAGAGGGACCCACACGTGTCTACAGGAGGAGCCCTTAGGAACAGTGTGCTGCTAGCCCATGTGCAAAGGTCCTGGGGTAGGAGCCAGCTAGCTCTGCTGAGAGAGCAACAGGTGAGTTTGTCTCGGGGAAAGAGATTGTGAGAGAGATGGGGTCAGAGGAGAAGGCAGAGCCAGATCCCACAGGGGTTGTCTTCTAAGTGTGTTGGGAAGCCATCGGGGTATTTGAGGCAGAGAGCAATGTGTCTAGAGACCAGAAGAGGATAGAGGCATTAGGAGGGAAAAAAAGGAAGAGTGTCAAGAATTCTGGAACAAAGGTCTGAGTCGGTAAGGTATTTGCCAGGCAAGCCAGAGGACCCAAGTTCAATCCCAATAACTCATGTAAAAAGTCAGGCTCAGTCAGTGCACACTGGCAATCCCAGCACTGGGGAGGTGGAGACAGGAGGACCTCTGGGATTCATATAATTGATGAGCTCCGGGCTCAGTGCGAGACCCTATCTCAAAAAACGACCGACCAACCAACCAACTAGAGAGTGAGGGAAATGAGCTCAGGTATCAACGCTGAGCCTGACAACGCTGAGCATCTCTCCTCCCCTGGGAAGAGATTCTGTGTGGAAGAAATGGTCTCAGCGCCATTCCTGCTCCTGGGGTCCTCAGTGGCTGATGGTAGTAGCCATGACAGTAACCCTGACTGTGTCTTTGATCTCTTGCTTCGTTTAAAACAGGGATGGTGACGTCTTTACAGAAAGACATGACAGCACGGGACGAGCAGGTTCAACAGCTGAAGGAGGAGGTGAGTCAATTAAAGAGCCAGAACAAAGAAAAGGAGTACCAGCTGGAAGTCCTGGGCTCCAGGGTAAGTCATGTGACATGCCCCTCTTCACATCACCGCATGGGGTCCAGGGACATAAGGAGGAGTTGCCCGGAGACTAAATCCTTAAGTGTCCTCCTTAAAAGACCAACACAGAGAGCCAAGTGTAGATGGCTCTGTCCTGCCCAGTCCCACAGCCGTTTAGCCCCAAAGAAACACACAGAGGCTTATATTAGTTATGAACTGTTTGGCCTATTGCTCAGGCTTCTTATTGGCTAGCTCTCTCTTAATTATTAACCCATTTCTATTAATCTGTATATCTCCATGTGGTCTTGGCTTAGCGGTGATGCCTGGGTCTCTTGCTTTCTTGGCAGTTACCTTTCTCTATCCATGTTTGGATTTCCTGCCTGGCTAAATCCTGCCTGTCCATTGGCTGAAACAGCTTTATTCATCAACCAATAAGAGAGACATATATTCACAGCATACAAAAGGACATCCCCCATCAGCCAAGTTCCCTACAGCTTTTCTTTCCTAAGATTTATTTCCCTTTTAATTATGTGTGTCAGTTCATGGGTGTGTGCATGCAAGATTCCCCTGGAGCTGGAGTTAAGGTGTTTATGAGCTGCCATGTGAATGTTGGGAATTGAACCTGGGTCCTCTGGAAGAACAGCCAGTGCCCTTAACCACTGAGCCATCTCTCCACCCCCCTCCCTGTAGCTTTTCAAAGAAGAGTGAACACGAGGCTCAGAATTAACGTGATGCAGATTCTAACTCATAAACATGCCATGGTGTTCATATGGTATATGTCTGGAATCTAGCACTTGAAAAGCTGGGTCAGGAAGATCAAGAGTTCAAGGCCAGCCTGGGCTACATAAGACTATTTCCAAAAGATATTAGGAGGGTGGGGAGGTAAAGTACCTACTATCCAAGCATGAGTACCTAAGTTGGGGTGACAGTCACATGGTACCCTCAGGAAGCAGAAGAACAGACAGGAAGTAAGGCTGGGCTGTCAAATCTCAAAGCCCACCCCCACCCCCCCCCCCCACCCCATTGACACACTTCCAACAGAAAGGTTTCACTTCCTGAAGGCTCTACAACCTTTCAAAACAGCGCCACCTGCTGGGAACCACCTGTTCAAACACATGAGCCAATGGAGGACATCCCACTAAGAACATGGTGAGGGCGGTCCTTAAGCCTTCAGATTCACAGATGGGATCCAGCCATGGGCTTTCGAGTACACTCTGCTATAGTTTCATTTCTGTTTCTGAGATAAAATATCTAACCCTATTCCCACACAGAAACACAAAAGGAAAAAAGCAACCCAGGAAAGAAAGGACTTACTGACTTTTTTGACTTACAGTTTTGGCTATTGTTCATCACTGAGGGGGAGTCAAGGCAGGGACTTGAAGCATCACGTCCACAGACAAGTCAGCGAGGGAATAATCCCACAGATCTCAGCTCGCTTCCTTCTCTCTCACACTGTTCAGGACCCCTTGCCGAGGGAATTGTGCCACCCACAGTGGACTGGGTCTTCCTACATCGATTGAGAATCACAACAATCCCCCACAGACATGCACGCTGGCCAACCTGACGTAGATAAATCCTCACACCATTCCCAGGTGACTCTATCCTGTGTCGAGTTGACATTTAAAACTGAACAGACTCTTACATGGAGTCACCTGTTTATGCTCCTGCTGCCTGCTGCCCAGTCCCCCTCCAAAGGGAGTGTTGCATTTCCCTCCACTGCCAGGTGGTCACAACCTACGAAGGAACAAGATGCATTCCTTAGAGCCACCCAGGTTCCCAGTGGCATCCCACACATGTCCCTTTACCCAGCTCTTCAGAGATGGGCTTGTCTCATGATACGCATTGCTGGCTTCCAAAAAGGAATTTAGATCTCAGATCTTGAGAGAGGCAGGAACCCAGAGCCCCTGGCGCATCTGTGAGCCTGTCAGACACCAGCTGTCTCCCTTACTAAACATGGGTGTGCGATGGAGTGGATCAGCACGCAGTGCTCTCCGGGCCTCCTGGGCCTGGGAACGCCCTCCCCCAGACACCTCCACACTACCAGCCTCAGCATCTTTCTTTGCCGTCCTCTCTCTCCTCAGTGTTCAGTGCTGAAAGAAGAGCTGAGGAAGGAAGAGGCCCAGAAGGAGTGCAGGGAGGCTCAGGAGAAGGAGTTGAAACTCTGCAGAAGTGTGAGTTGAATGGCCTCATCAGGAAGCACACCTCTGAGAGCCTGAGCTCCACGTTCATGGCGGGACCCGCGGCCCACCAGGAGATGGCTCTGAGCTGTTTGGAGGAAGCCATGGAGCTCTCTCCAGGGCTCTCTGATCAGTTGGCTCTCTTTCTCATGGGTTTCCTCTGGGGCTGGGCAGGGGCACGGATGGGGACAGGAGCAATGAAAGTTCCTTCAAGTTCCCCGCCCTGGGCCTATGCTCACCTAAGCCCAAATGTGGTCACAGCCATAGGCAGTGTTGTGACACCTTAATGAACCCCAGGAATAGGGAGTCCTTCCATTTAGGAGGTAACTCTTGCCACGCCCAAGCAAGCTTAACTTCTCTGTGGTTGGATTTGATTTTCAGCAAATGGAAGACATGGAGAAAGAATTGAAGAAGCTCAGGGAGGAACTGAAGAAGAACAGTTCCAGTCAGAGTACCAACTCCAAGACGCTACGAGAAAAGAGTAAGGTGCGTGGTTCAGGGAAGCTTGTGGCCATGACCACAGGCGACAGGGCGCACAGGGTGCAGCATCCCGCTCAGCCGCACAGCGCCTCCGTGTGGCCGATGCCCGCATCTGCCGCTGCTCACCATGGGAGGAAGTAGCCCTGAGCAGGAAGTGCAGAATAACTCGGGCCCCTCCTGCAGATCCTAACAGGTCTGGGGGGATGCTCAGTGTTGAAAGTGGCTACTGTGCAAGCATGGAGAGCTGAGTTTAGAGCCCTAGAAACAAGCTAGGAGAATCGATGAGCTCCAGGTTCAATGAGAAACTCTGTCTCAAAAAAAAAAAAAAAAAAAAAAAAAGTGGAGAGCAATAAAGACGCTCAGAATCAGCCAAAATCCCACGGCGGTGGGAGGGGCTCATTGACCTTCGAGGGCTGCTGGGAGAGAAGAGTCAGTTTTCTTCAAGGATGCAGGCCCTGGGATGCTGTCCATGCCCCAGCAGGTGGCCCCACAGCCATGCATATATTGGCTAAATGGCCTCAGTAGGGTTTTCAAAAGCGCATATAAAGCCAAGAGGGAAAGAACAGATCCTGGAAAGATGGCTCAGCGATTAAGAGCACTGGCTGCTCTTGCAGAGGACCCCCGGCTCCAGTTCCCAGCACCCACATGGTGCTCACAGCCATCTGTAACTCCAGTTTCAAGGGATCTGACACCCTCTTCTGAGTTCTGCAGGCACTCGGCATACACAGGAAAACTCTCATACATATAAAACAAGAAAAAAATAAAGTGTGTGTGGGGGGGATAGGGAAGGAACTGGAGAGAAGAGAATAGGGGCATGGATTTGATCAGAACACATTGTGTCTGTGCATGAAATCCAAACAATAAAAAGAAAAGGCAATTGGAAGGAAAGAAAAGAAATCTCTGCCCCCCCCCCATATGTGCAAGTGAGTCCAGGGGCCCTTGGAAACCAGAGGAGGTGTGGGATCTCCTGGGCTGGAGTTACATGTGGTGGTGAACTGCCTGTCATGGCTGCTGAGATCTGAACCCAGGTCACCAGGCCCTTTGGGCACCTGCACCCATGTGCATACACCCACATAAAATTAATGTTTTTTAAATGACAGAGACCAGAAAAACTATCTATGAAATTTGGCCAGAAAAGAATGCATCCAGAAAATAATGATTCCAAGACAATGGAAATGGAAACATTTTGTAATGTGCTCAGTGGACTTCACTATACAAAATATCTTTTCAGTGAAAATGGGTTGACTTGCTGGGTGATGGTGGTGCACGCCTTTAATCCCAGCACTCAGGAGGCAGAGACAGTCGGATCTCTGTGAGTTCGAGACCGGCCTGGCCTACAAGAGCTAGTTCCAGGACAGCCTCCAAAGCCACAGAGAAACCTTGCCTCAAAAAAAAAAAAAAAAAACCCAAGGAAAAAAGAAAGAAAGAAGGAAGGAAGGAAGGAAGGAAGGAAGGAAGGAAGAAACAAAGAAAGAAAATGGGTTGACTTTGGCTTATCTCTTCATCAAAATTATTGTAGTCATGGTAACAGAACCAAGCTGCTTTCTGGACCATACATTTCCCTCTAATAGGGCTTTCACTGCAACCACACACATTCTAGGATGTTTTCCACTGTTACTCAGAACCCAGTCTTTTCCAGTGCCCACTGTTATTTCTTCTTGGGCATACGGAGTAATTGGGGTTATTTTCTGATATCTGAATACATGAGGATTTCTTGAATACCTTTTGGTTATTGGTTTCTAGACTGATTACATCATACACAGAGGTCTTGCTCTAGGTGATCTTAGCCCCCTGGTATTGACTGAGGGTTTCTTGGTGGTCTGCATGTTGTCTATGCTTGCTTCACATGTGCCTACAAGAAGAACATACATTCTGCAGAGAACACAGTGTTCTACATGTGTCTTTTGGGTCAATTTTGACCATTGTGATGGTTAGCTTTTACCTGTCAGTTTGCCAGCTCCTAGGATCACCAGAAAAGAGAGCCTTAGTTGAGGAATTGTCTAGATTTGGCTAGTGTGCGGGGGTTATCTTGATTGTTAATTGGTATGACTTCTCACCAGCCAGCCCACTGTGGGTGACACCATTCCCTAGGTTGGTCCCTGAACTGTATAGAGAGAGGGAAATGTGACTCTAGAGAGATGGCTCAGAGGCAAACAGTTCTTACTGCTCTTTCAGAGGACTTGGGTTTAATTCCCAGTACCCATGTCAGGTGGCTCACCACCATCTGTGACTCCAGCTCCAGGAATATCCGACTCCTCTATCCTCCAAGGCACCTGCACTCATGTGCTCACACCCACCCCACCACCACCACACATGTATTTTAAAAAGAAAACTTTTTCAGAGAAACCTAGCTGAGTACCAAGCATCAGTGGCAGCATGCCTGCATTCACGTTTCTCTGTCTTTGACTGTGGATATGTTGTGGCTAGCTGCTTGGGTTCTTGCTTTGACCTCCCTCCATGATGAGCTATAACGAGGAAATGTAAGCCAAGTAAATCCCTGTTGCCCCACGCTGCTTCATTTGGGGCACTATTTTGGTTTTTAAAGTAATTATTTTAAGAGTATGGGTGTCTTGCCTGCCTGTGTGTCTGTGCACCGTGTGTGTGCAGTGCCCAGGGAGTCCAGAAGAAGAACTTGGATCCCCTGGAACAGGGGTTACAGATGGTTGTGAGCCTCCCTGTGTGTGCTGGGAGTTGAACCCCAGTCTCTGGACGAGCAGCCAGTGCTCTTAAGCACTGAGCCATCTCCTGTCCCCTGTCAAGATATTTATCACAGCAACAGAAATGAAACTAAGATACCAATGACAACATCCAAAATGTCGAGGGTTTTGCTGATTTTCTTGTCTATATATTCTATCAGTCATCTAGAATGGCATTTTTAAAAAATCCCATGAAGACTGAAGACTTGTCCATTTCCTCTTTTAGAACTGCCAATTCTTTGAAGTCATGTAAGTAGGTGCATATAAATTTATCTTAACACTTCCTACTGGATCAAACCTTGTGCCATTAAGAGATAACGAAATGGGATTTTCCACTTTGTCACTGACAGAGCTCCACCAAATACTCTAGCTTTCTTCTGATTGGACTTCCCTAACATTTTGGCATAGTTTTCTTTCTGTCAATTTTAAGATTAGACATAGCTCATAACAGCATAGGGTTGCCATAAAAATCCAATTTGTCAGTCTTTGCCTTTTTACCCATTGATATATATAATGTAATTGTTGGTGTATTGGGGCTTAAACTTACATTTTTGCTCATTATCAATTGTACCACCTGTTTATGCTACACTTCTTTCAAACAAACAAACCAAGGTCTCACTATGCAGCCCTGGCTGTCTTGGAACTCAATACGTAGATCAGGCTGGCCTGGAACTCACAGATACACACCACCACTGCCACCACCACCAGCACCTCTGCCTCTGTCTCACAAGTGTTAGAATTAAAGGCATGCAACATCATGCTCACCTCTTTCTGATAATTTTCACTGGTTTATTTTCCCCATGTATTCACTTGGCATTTTCTCACTTGGTTCTCCTCCCAGTAGCACAAAAGACTTGTATCTTTCCACAGTCCAATACTGATTGAGTTTTACTCTTTTGATATCTTTTCACAGTTATCCAAAAAAGGTGCTTTTAGTTTATCAAAAGTCAGTGTCCAGGGGTGATTTTGCCCTGCTCCTGGATGACACAGTGCTTGCCAACGCCAACTCTTTAGCGTCACTGGTGACACACTGTAATTGCTACCTAACCCTTCCTCTACACACTGACATCCTAAAGACATCCCAAGTGCTCCTGCACATTCTGTGTTCACACCCGCAGGAGCCGTGCCTTCTCTACATCCCTGGGTATCCATCCAGGGTCCTTCTTCTTCTGCCTGAAATATATCCCGAAGGATTCAGGCTCTACTGATAACAAAGTCTCTCAGAGGTGTGTGTGTGTGTTCATGTTTTACCCTTCTTTCTGGGAACATATTTTGACTTTACAGTGACTTCTCCTTTGACAGTGATTTTCTGTCTGTAGACCTATTATTTCCCAACTGTAAGTCTAACTATTACATAATTACTATTACTATGCGATGGTTATTATGTAATCGGTTTTTCCTTGCCTTTTTTTTTTTTTTTTTTTGAGATTGCCTTTCCCTTTGACTCACAGCTAATGTGCAACAACTTCTCCTGGGGGGAGCTCATTTTCCTTACTCTGTTCACATTCCCGGGGGCTTCTTGCATCTTAGACTTGATGGCTGTATTTATTTTGGTTTGGTTTTTCATGAAGTTTGGAGCTTGGGCTGTGTACCAGAGGCAGAGAAGAGTTCCTAGAAGGCTCTGACCCAGGCAGTGACTGGTAGAGAGCGAGCTTCATCTGGCATTGCAGCATACATTCTGTCTTTTCACTTAGCTCACTCTGAGATCTGGCAGCCGTTGTGTCCATGTGACAGATGAGGGACTGAGGGCTGAGGAGGCATCTCAGAGCAGAATAGCTCATGTGAAATCGTGTACTATGCACAGCCACTTGTCATGTGTGACTATTGAAACTGAAGTCAAATTCATTTTAAAATCCTATCCCTCTATATTCACATTTAAAAATAAAATGTTATCTTTAAATTCAATTGAAAATCCACATCTTCCACTGAGCAAGGGTGTATCCAATGTCCCTAATCACAAGACACACATAGCCAGACATGGCCAGTGGCCACTGCACCAGGCAGCCCAGGTCATCCAGGCCTCATGGAAGGAAGCTGCTTCAGACACCGTTGATCACATCTGGGTGACTCTCACTCAGCAGTTCCCTGAAGAATGCACTAGAAGTAACTAAATTGAAGGCAAGGGTGACCATGAATCTCAGGCCTGAGGCTGTGTACAGGGTAGGGATCTGATAAGCCTCTTAGGACTAAATGTACCCCTAAGTACTCTCCCTGTGCCAGTGATGGTGGGCCAGGGCAGGCAAGGCACTCGGGAGCCAGGCAGAGCTGGGCTGTGGCTGAGGCCGGCTCTGGGGCTTTGGGCTGGGGAACAGGGAGAGCCATGAAGACCAAAGCTATGAGCAGGCTTCCCAAGCAGCCTCAGTCTAAGAGTCTCTTTGCTGCTCCACAGAGCTCTGAAGAAAGTTCTGATGGGTTTGGGGTGTCTGATATTGGTGTACCCCTCTCCAGACCCCAATAAGAGGCTTGTGAGACTGCTTCACCATGAAACCCCTTCTCTTTGGGGGGGCAACTCCACCTCCATTCCACACTAGAGCCAAGGTCCCCATGGAAGGGGAAGGAGCTGACGTGGGAGTGGGCAAAAGAGGGCAACGAGGCATAAGAATGCATTGTATACACTACGTTCTACTAATTTGAAGTAGTGTGAAAAGAGATGCAGCCATACCCACAATGGCCAGCAGAGGGCAGAATCGAGCATTCTCGGGCTTACAGGGAGGGAGTAAGTAGCCATGCACCTGTCCCTATCCCTTTTAAATGCCTCTGCAAGTTCCAGTTTTTGTTGTTGTTGTTGTTGTTTTGTTCTCAAATTCTTGCTTGACTGGTCTCATGCGGTCCCCACTGGGTCAGGAAATTATTCCTAATAACTGTATTTACCAAGCCCCCTGTGGACAGGTTACTTGGGGTGTCAGAATAATGGTGAGTGGTTTTCTTCCAGCTTTATAAGTGGCAGCACACCCTGATACACATACCATGGCTACTCCAAACACTCTTAACCCCACAGAAACCCTTCAAGGCAGTCCTGGTAACACCCCCACCCCCAGGGAACACTGACTCACAGACCAGCAAAATAACTCTCTGAAGTCACATGACTTATTAAGGGCTGCACTCGAATTCAGGCCTGGGGTAGGACTAGCGTGGTTGCACCTAGGGAGTGAAGCCTGGCCCTTGGCCCCAGGGGACAGTGCCTTGTAAGCCTGCTTCCACACAGTGCTCACATAGGCTGCAGCTACCCTGTGTCTCTCTGGGACCCCCCACCTCCACAATGGCCATTGGCTATCCTGGAGGGGTCTCCCTAGACAGCCTCATGACCACATTAGTGGCAGACAGCCCTTGCTTTCATCATTGTTTCAGGTTGAAGAGAAGCTTCAGGAAGATTCCAGAAGGAAATTGCTTCAGCTGCAAGAAATGGGGAACAGAGAGACCCTCATTAAAACCAATTTGGAAAGGGCAGTAGGCCAGGTAGGAGTGCCCCACAGCCCTCCTTGTTGGGCCATGTGCCCCTGGGGGTCTCCTACACCTAGGCAGCCAAGTTTGGTGTCAGGGTGTGGTGGGGTGCAGTGGAGTGCGGTGTGGTGCCTAAGGAAGACGTCAGGGCCATTCCATCCATCTTCCCCAGTGGTGTGCAGTGACCCAAGAGCCTGGCCAGGCAGCCAACCCCGCCCTGAGCCCCCTTGTCCTGTATCCATCACCTCACTCCACCCCACCCGGTCTCCCTCTCTGGGGTGTTTATAGAACTTTCTCCGGATATTTTCAGTTGCTGACATTTACCCTGGACTTCCTACCCCCCGGGATCCCCAGCAGATTCATGGTGGCCTTAAGGAAATGGCTTTCTTTTTTAAAAAGTAAGCCCTGAGTGTCCGAAGTCCACACTAGACAGAGAAGATCCCAGGCAGGGTTGTGAGAGAGTCTTTGCCTGGCTGGCCAGGAAAGGCTGTCTCCATTGCTCTGGCTCAAGATGGCCAGTGGGCCTTCCACTGTACAGGGCTCTACTGTGAAAGTTATAAAATGTCTTCAGACTTTACCAAGGGCTTGGGGAGAGCCAATGAAAAGCCAAGAGTGGAGGCCTAAGCCACCCAGGACAGTCACCCAGAATTCTCTGTGGGAAACTCTCCTGATGCCACACCTGGCTCCAGACAGGCTTTGTGTTCTGAGGTGTTTTGCTCTTGTGTCTGGGAGGAGGGTCTACTGTAGCACTTAGCTGGGTCTCAGAAGGGCTAGGAGCCACCCCCAAAAGGCTAAGAACCATAATTCCATGTTGTCCAGCACCAAGTCCATAATGTTTCTATTTACTATCATCCAAGCTGTATCCAGGGCTTGGTCCCCTCACACAGGACATATAGAGGCACACTCCATTAAATGATGCTAATCACTGAACAGCTGTTATAACCCTTCATCAAATAACCCATCACATCTGTGATTTCTCTAGTAGGTCCTCAGTCCTTTGTCCCATCATACAGACTTGCCACTCTATGTCACAACTCCCTCCAAAATACACCTGATCTGAGGGCATGGCCTGTTGCTGGAGTTTTCTGTCCCAGCTGGTCCCGCGGCCCTTGAGCCCCAAATAAACACACAGTTGCTATATTAATTATAAATCTGTTGGCTAATGACATTGGCTAGCTCTGTCTTAATTATTAACCCATTCCTATCAATCTATGTATTGCCACGAGGCTGTGGCTTACCTGATAATGCCCCAGCATGTTGTTACTCCTTTGGTAGCATGTTGACTCTGGTGAGGGCCTGCCTACCTTTTCCAGAATTCTCCTCATCTCCTAGGCCTGCCTATCTTCCTGCCTCAGTGTTTTATTCATCAACCAATAAGAGAAACATACATACAGAAGGACGTCCTCATCAATGGCCTGTGCTCCTTGCCTAAAGGCCTTCACCTCAGCTCCAAGCTGGGTCACCTACAGGATCCCGAGACTGCTCCATGCATAGATTCCAGGGGGCGGGAATCAGTCTTCCTCCCTCCTCCTGGTCTTCTCACTGTGCCTTTACCTCAAGGCCCTGCCTACCTGACATCTCAGCACAGCTCAGTGATGCCAGCACCCAGCACACCGTCCAAGCACCTGTCAGTCACCATATCCCCCTCACCGTAGACAGTCATTCCCAGGGACAGTCCCTCCAGTGGCACCAGGGGACCCTTACATGCAGAGTGGAATTCCCCACACTACCAACTTCTTGCCCAGCTTGACCCCTCCGTTGGCCAGGAAAGCTTGGAGCTCCTGGCTTGAAGGTCTTTGCTACTGTCACCATGTCTGGCTTACTGGAGTCCAGAGGTCTATGAACTCCTTGACTCTGGCTTCATCTGGTGGCCCTCCATGTTCCCTTGGGGATGTATGTTGGTCTATAATACCCTCATCTGTCCAACTGACCAGAGATGGAGACCATGAGCTGCCATGGGAGTAAATTCTTAACCAGGTTTCTTAGCCTCCACTTCCTGATGAAGTCAGGGGCGCCTTAGGTTTGGGATTCTCCAGGTTCTAACTTTACATGCAGGGCCATCGCCTCCACACAAAGCTGAAAACTCCAGCCCATGGGAGGCACTGGGTACCAGCTACCGGCCTGACCTCTATGTTTGCATATCTGAGTGCCCAGGAAACACCCACTGAGAGCCCATTCTGTGCCTGCACTGCTCGGACTCTAGGGACATAGAATGAATTACAATTGGCAGAGGCTTTGGGACAGAGGAGACAGAAGCTGCTTTCTCCTCTCCCATTGCCATTGCTGGTTACAAATGTATTTGGGTTGACAGTCTTGGTATTTATTCCACAACCTAGCAATTATGAGAAGGCACTCCTGGCCCAGGCTTCCCATTGGATAATTGACAACAAGAGACTCTTTGGAGACTCATGTCAAGCCTGAGACATGTGTACAGGGACCGTGTGCCTGGGTAGGGCTGGGCATTAAGACATACTTGAAGCCGGCTGCTCCATTCTGTCTACAGCTCTGCACCCCAGTGATTCATAACCCTGAATGTAATTCAGGCATGTGACCTGGACCCAGAGGTGAGGATGCCACCTCAGCCTTGCCTCTGTCTCAACAACTCCCGCTGACCTGTCTCCCCCTTTGTGCCACAGCTAGAGTACTTCAGAAGCCAGGTCATCAAAGCCACTTTTGGAAAAGCAAAGCCGTTCCGTGACAAGCCTGTCACCGACCAGCAGGTTAGTGTGGCTCTCTGGCCACGTGACTCCTTCGCTTCTGTCTCCGGGATCTGGATGCCAGAGCCTAAGAGCATATGCTTCTGTTTTTGTTAGTGACACATATTTTTCACACTGTTGCTACACCATAAAGATTTGTTTTGATTTGAGGGGATTTCCTGGCTTTTGAAGTGAAAGCTGGTTAAACTCCCTTGAAATGTTACTTGGGAAATCAAGTCCAGCCAGGCAGACTCTTGTCTGGTGACCAGACACACTGATAGTCTGTGAGCAGAGGGGTGGCTTGGCTTTGGGCCACATACTTTGGTTGATTCCTTTCAAAGGGGAAGATAACCTCTGCAGTGTGGACAGGGCCTCTGTGCCTCTTGCCTTGTTATCTTTCTCAGCCCTTTGTGGCCAAGAGCAGATAAGAAACCAGAAGTGGAGGTTGGAGAGATGGCTCAGTCAATAAAGTGCTTGCCTTGCAAGCCTGAGGACTTGAGTTCAGTCCCTGAAACGCAACTAAAACACAAAGATCTGTGTGGCAGGATAGCATATGCTCGTAACCGCAAAGCTAGGGAGGCATAGCAAGCAGATCCCAGGGGCTCGGAGTTCTCTCACCAGCCAGTCTTAGCCAACTTGGCAAGTTCTAGGCCAGTGAGATATCCTGTCTTAATAAAACAAATGAGGAATGGTAACTAAAGTGTCCTCCAGCCTCCACCTACACACACACACACACACACACACACACACACACACACACACACACACACTGCATATTCTCTCACACGTGTACCTACACACATGTGCACTGTTGTACATACACACACATCACTCACACACAGAAAAAAAAAACCACAGGCAGTTACAGAAGAAGCTGGCCTGTGAAGGTACACAGAACACCTGGTTTAGTGTCAAGTCACTGGTACTCGTGTGGGAGGATCAGGAACAAATTCAGTGTGACAGTGACGTACAGACCTCCAGTTCCTGGGCCATGTGTTCTGGTGACAGAATGCCTGTTCCTTCAGAGCCAGGATCTCGGGGCCCTTATTCAGCCTCCTGAGCCAGGGCTTATGCAGCCAGTCTGCAGTCAGTCACTGCCTCACAGCGCACACTGCCCTGAGACACCTTCCTCTCTGTCCTCTGGCCAGCTGATAGAGAAGATCGTCCAGATCACCGAGGACAACCTCAGCTTCCATCAGAGGAAGTGGGCCCTGCAGAAGGATACTCACCTGAGCAACTCCAAGCAGGAGGAGACCATGGAGAACATGGAGAAACTGAGGACACTGCTGAGCAACTGCCAGGTAGCCTCTAACCTCACAGGCAGCCAACTTCACAGGTGCCACCCCCCCCCCCCACCCCCACCCCACCCCACCCTGCCCCCCGTCGTCACCACTCGTCAAGAAACCAGAAATCAGCCTCATTTCTGGGTCAGGCTGAGGAGAAACATTCTTCTCTAAATCCACCCTTGATTCAAAAATGCCTCCCAGGGAAAGTTGAGATGGCCAGAAAAGATGGCTGAATATTTTCGGGTAGTGTCAGCCCAACATCTCACATCTGTGGAGCAAGAATATTAAGGAAAAGATTGTCACCCACATTGAACATGTACAGATTTCTTTTCTCTATTAAACTCAAAATATAGCTCGGTCAGTGATGTGCTTGCTTTGCAAGCATGAGGACCCGGGTCTGAAGCCTTAGCATCCACATTAAAAAGCTGGGCAGCACAAGCCTGTAGCCCTAGTGCTTGGGGAAGCTGAGGTCCTGGGGGCTTGTTTGACACCCAATCTAGCCAAATAATCTAGCTCTAGGTTCAGTGAGAAACACTGTAAAATAATAATAATAATAATAATAATAATAATAATAATAATAATATAATAATAATTGGGGCAGGGAATGTGTAGCTAAGCCCTGGCATTCGTGACGCCCTGGGTTTGATCCACACCACCACAAAAAGCTGGCCATGCTGAGGCAGGCCTATAATCCCAGTACTTGGGGGACGGGGCATGGAGGCTCTGGGATCAAGTTCAATTCTCATTTACCCAAGAAGGTGGAGGCCAGCCTGGATTTCATGAGCCCTTATCTCAGACACACCAAATGCTTCCTCACAGCAAGGTATAGAGAGTGGTTGAGGAAGACCCCGGCATTGACCTCTAGTCTGCATACACACACCCCAAAAGTCAGCCATGTACCAGAGAGGTCTTGATTTTGTTCAGGGTGGGCCATTTGCTTTTGTACAAGGGATGAAAGCTTCGGCCTCGGGCACAGTGGGCAAGAACTGTACCATGGAACTTCATCTCCACTCAGACAATTTTCTTGTCGTGGTTCTCCTAGCACACACGTTGTGCTGGGTGTTGCAAGTTGCCTAGAGGCCATTTAAAGTATACAGAGGGATGTGTGTAAGTTGTATACAAATGTCATGTCCCTTACTAAGGGATTTGAACTTCCTCAGATTTTGGCATCAGTGTCTTGGAACTAATTAATTCCCCACAGATAGAAGGAGATGACTGTACCAACTCTGGGAAGTCCCCGGCTCTGGAATTTAAAAAGAGAGAGAGAGAGAAATGACAGCTGGGGAAACCACTCAGTTGGTAAAACGGGTGCTGTGCAAGCATGAGGGCCTGAATTTGAGCCCTAAAACCCACATAAAAAAGTTGAGCACAGTGGTGACAGATGTATTATTGGGGCTCACTGGCCAGGCAGCTACCCTACCCAATGACAGGCCCCCCGGGCTCAGAAAACAAGATGAATGGCTCCTGAGAAGCCACACCTGAGAGTCAGACCTCCACACCACATGTACGTACACACACACACACACACACACACACACACACACACACACACACACACACGCATGTACACACACACAAGAAAGAGACGGAGACAGAGATGCTTCTATTGAAAATCTTCATTCTTGGCCCCGCAATGAAAGCTATTTTCAGCTCCTCCTTCCCCTCTAGAAGAGGCAGGACAAAGGCCCAGTGTGCCCCTTGGTGCCCCACGCTGAGCATGTCAGAACACACAGCTGCTTCTGCTTTCTCTTGCAATCAGAAGTTACTATTTAGGGAGTTTTTCGCAAATGTTGACTTGTCAGCACTCTTTCAAACAAGTCAGGAAACCGCACTTTCTGTCCAGCGTGTGCGTTGATCTTGACAGGAATTCTGATGACTCAAAGTAGCCAGATTTGGGTCTCACGTCAGACAGATTGACGTAGCAATTTAGCATTACACAGCCTTAAAAGGAGATCCCTGTGTATCAAAAGAGGGGCTGGGGAGATGACTCAGTGGGTAAGTGTGCTCATTGTGCAAGTTTGAAGACCTGAGTTCAAATCCTCAGCACCCATATAAGATAGACAGGCATGGCTGCAAGTGCCTATAACCCAGCACTGGGGGGCAAAGACAGGCGAGTGATCCCAAGAGCTCACTGACTAGTCAGCCTAGCTGAAATCGTGAGCTGACGGTTCACTGAGAGGTGCTGTCTCAAGGCACACACACACACACACACACACACACACACACACACACACACACACACACTCCAAGACCAAATTAAAGTGGGAGAAAATAAAAGCTGCCAAAAGAAACTGAATGGGCTGCCATGCCAGCTTCCTGGACAAATCCAAGTTCTCATTTCTCACGGGTTGGTCACATCAGGGCCATTTCTAGCAGCTGGGTCTGTCTGCTCATGACCTGTCTGTTCCCTAGGCTTGCATGAGGGAGTCCTGCAGCAGCAGCGACCTGAAGAAGGAGGTGGGGTTCCTTCAGCACCTGCAGCTCAGCCCACCGGTGTCGGGGCTTCAGAAGGCTGTAGTGGACATCCTGCGAGTGTCCCTGTCCTGGCTGGAGGAAACAGAGCAGTTGCTTAAGGACCTCAGCATCCAGCTGTCAGGTTCTGACAAAGGTAACTGGGCCCTTTTCTCTCATATGGTTGCATGTGTCTGGAATATCACCATGAACCCTCCTGAAATAGGACATGGTAATGAGAGAGGATTTGTGAATCAGAAGGGCTGGCAAGATGGCTCAGCAGGTAAAGCCTCATGATCTGAGTTCAATCCCCAGGACTCACGGTGGAAGGAGAGAACCAACTCCCTGTTAGACCCCCGGAAAACTCAGGTATCCGGGGTCCCAGGCCACGACTTCGGTCACCCCAGTCACCAGGCGGATTCGAGAGCTTGCTGCAAACTGCACGAGGCTTTATTGTAATTTAACAAGCTAACCCCATGTTAGCTCGGGTCTTTCACCCACCCACCATGGCGGATGGCTAGCAAAAGGCAGTTCGAAGCCGCTGCATACAGATCTTTATAGGGCAGCGTAAGGGGAGTGTCTAGGGGTACGCACAGGTTCAGGATTGGTGTGCCTCCAGGATTGGAGGGTTTGCCCTGTGTTGATTGGTCAACTGGTTGTTATGACCCATAGGCCCTCCCAGGGTGGTTGCTATGCTCTCTACGTCATTGCTTTGCGCTTGTCTGTAAAGCACACCCAGAGTCATAAAGCATAGCGCCACCAGCTAACTTCTGATTGGTTCCTTGTCACGAGGCAGGCATCTGACTTTCTAGTGACTAACTTCTGATGGGTTCCTTATCACGAGACAGGCATCTGACCTCTAAGTTACCAAGGCAGATTTATGGCAACACGTGTTCGGCTGTTATGGCTGCTGAAAGGGGAGCAGGTCCCTTCATTCCCCCATTTTCTTTTTTGGAAATTCCAATCATGGAATTGCTGTCTCTCTAGTGCCCCCATCAGGGAGTGAGAGATATTGGCATCCCCATGCAAGGGAGTTCCTTTTGACTTAGCATTTTAACCAGGGAAAATGGGCATCGAATTCTTTCCCAAACTGCTTCCTGCTGACTTTGGGGCAAAGTTAGGGACCCCAGAAGGTTGAAATGCTAGTCAAAAGCAAAAAAGGAATTTAGGCAATGGGGAACCCATTAGGGGCTTTCGGTAGACTTTGTTGCAGAGACAGGGGTTGTCCACATCAGCTGGACTGGTTCACATCCACAGCAAGTCCAGGGCTCGCAGTCTACTTAGAACAGCCTGTAGTCAGCAACTGATACTCAGATGTCTGCCAGAAGCAGAAACATGTTTAAGACATGTTTAAACTAGGAACAGAGGTTTAAAACTCATTTACTGAAGCCCACAGTGCAGAAAAAGCAGATATCTGGATATCTGCTCAAACAGCAGGAACATATTTATAACTTTGAGTCCTAGCAAAAACTACAGATTTGGGCTATAAGCATGTACGCTTTTCTTCTGTCCAGAGAGCCAGGTATGGACAGAGGTGCCTTTGGCCTGATGAAAAGCCCTTTAAGTTTATACTTAGATGACAACCAAAATAAACTTAAAAACCTTGCGCTTGTGTCTGAACAGTAGATAGTCACTATTTTATCAGCTAACATGCTGACTAGTCTATAGTGGATCTGACTGCCTGATGCTGTCAAGCTGACAACCAGTAATATTTCAGAGATCTGAGAAGGGTATATTTTATCCAAACCTACTAAAAAGTGACAGAAGCCAGTCCATATACAGTTAGCCACACCCAAGTTTCTTCATTACCACTGGAGGCAGGTGTCTCAAAGACCAGCAATCTTCGCCAGGCCTATAAAGTGAGAGGTTTTTTTCCTCTCTGTGGAAGAGGGACATGGAAAAGACTGACCTTGTTTTGTCTAGGCAAAGGGTGTGCAATCAATTTTCCAGTGTCCAGCAGCTTTGTCCACAGTCTCGGCTAGGTCCTGGCAGGCAGCAGGTATCACATCTGAGCATCTTGCTCACTGATCCAGGTGCAGGAACTGAGATGCCTCATAATCTTCTTTGGAGACGTTGGGTCACTGTCAGGATCTGGCAGTCTGTCTGACATTATAAACTTTAAAGATAACAATTTAAATGCCATATACTGAAGATCTCTGAAGCATTAGAGGTCTGTTTGTCTGTTTTAGTTACTTGCCTTAAGCACACAAGAAGCATACAGGTGGCTAGGTAAGGTCTTATTTCTGTAATTAATTTCCAGCCTGACTGTAACTGGTTTTAACTTAGTAAAATATTTGAAACTTAGCACAGCTGAACTTAAAACTGCATAGAGCTACCTTATATTTCTTAAACAGTAGCTACATGTAAATATTTTAGCTGCTTGCTCAAATGAGACAGGGTTTTTCTGTGGCTTTGGACCCTGTCCTGGAATTCAATCTGCCGGACCAGGCAGGCCTTGAACTCATAAAGATCCATCTGCCTCTGCCTCCCGAGTGCTGGGATTAAAGGCGTGTGCTACCAACGCCCTAAACTTAAAGGCATGTGCCATCAACGCCCTAAACTTAACTTCTGAAAACACAAACTGTAATATCTTATAATAGATTAGCATCTTTTATAAAACAAGAACTTTACATTGTCAGGCTTTGCTTAAAAATAATTCTAAATTGAAGCTCTTTAAGTACAAGCATTAATAAAAACAAACATTTAAAAAACTGGTTTTAAAAAGAAATTTAAATTCCCTTAAAGTCTTTTTGTAATATATAGAAGCGTTAACATTTTAAATCTTAATTGAAAAACTCAGCAAAATGGCTACCAGTCAGCCATGTGACCAGTTTGCCATGTGGCTGGCTACAAAATGGCCGTAACTTGCACCACTTGCTTAGCTACATGCTTGTAACAGAACTTAGGTTATACCAGGAAACAGAATATTTTAAAACAAGTATTCATAAGTTACTTGAGAAATAAACAGGACTTTTTAAACAGAATTAGCTTAATATGGTTAAAGTTTTAACTTATATTACCATTTTTAAAATTCACTATTTGTAGACATGAAAAACCATAAACAGTTTACAGTTTACATTTTTCTCTGACTTGTAACAACCTTTTCTCTGACCTTCTACGACTTGCTTTAACTCTTTATAACCTTTTTATATACTTTTAGTTCATTCCTCTGACTTTCTTAGACATTCTTAGACAAATTTCCTTTTTCCCTCTTTATTACGTAAGTCTCCTACATTTTCCCTTATTTCTCAGTCAACATAGAAATTTTTATCAAAGTCCCTTTTACAGTTCTTAACTTAATAACTTTAAGGCTGTTTTTTTTTTTTTTTTTTTTTTTTTTTTTTTTTTTTTTAGAAGTCCGGATCAGGCCAGATAAGTTCATACGCTCGAGCTCCATGTGCTCAAGGCAGAGAGACCTGGGGTGGGGGTGCTGCTGGTAACCCCAGACCCTCGGCCAATGCAGGGGTGGGAAAAAGACCCCCGAGGCCCCCCTGCATACCATGTGTGTGGAGCACAGAGAAGGTTGGGCAGCCAGGCAGATGGCAGCCTTGCAGCCATGTTCCCTCAGAGCAGGGAAACTCCCGAGGCAAGCCAGGACCCATGGCAGGATGGCAGCTGGGGCAGAAACAGCCCCACTTGGCATGCCTCACAGACCCGAAGGTGGGGATAGAAAGGGGATGGCGTGGTGGATCCTGAATTGAAAACCAACGATGATAACACAGAATAGACAGGAAAGAACAGACGACAACCCAATCCACCAGCGCCGCTTATAAGGCAATGGCACCGGGAAGATGGGTGGCAGAACCCAGCAGCTAAATCATCGCTAACTGAGGAGGATCCAAGTCCTTGGCCTCCGTCCGTATCTCCTGAGTGTCCTCAGCGCAGCAGTCTGTCCTCCGGGCGCATCTGCCGATCACAGTTGAGGTGGCGCCACGTGCTCAGAGCATCAAGAAGAGACCCCTGCCCCATGCATGCCATGTGCGTGGGCAGTAGGGACAGAAAGAGATGTTTAACATAGACTAGGGTCCTATTCAGAATTTCAGATGGCTAGCCCCATGGAGATCAACTTGGTTCGAAACCAAGTCTCCCCTATAGATTTCGGAAGGCTGCCGCCCGAACCTCTGCCCTAAACAATTCTTGTAGGCCTACTACTCACAGATGTCGCCAGAAACCCCAACATAGGACCTCCATATCCACAAAATTAACAGAAATAGTAAAATTGACACACAAGCAGGCAGTTAGGGTGTGGGCTGCAACAGATCAGATAACAGCTAACAAACCTGTTGCAACTGTTCAGTCACCCAGCCCATTCCAATCCTCCAGGCTTAACAGACATTAGACAGGCCAGACATTAGACAGGACAAACCACGCGGCAAAGAAATGGTGCCCCAAACTAAAATTACAAACAACCCTTGGACTTTCGTCCAGGGCGTAACCAAGGGTTCCAGAAATACGTCTATTCCTGGGCACGTCTGCTTTCCCTATGGTTCAATTCAAACAACCCTCGGACTTTCGTCCAGGGTGGGACTTCGGGGTCTCGAAATATGTCTATTTCCCCCTGAGGTCCGAATTATACAAATACGAGTACAAATCAGGAGTCCTGCGCAGGCTCAGATCAACAAAACAGCAAATTCAAGTGGCACCAAACCAACAAAAACAAGCAAACATATAACATTGAACATATAAGTTGCGAGCTCGAATCATCTTACCTCCAAGATTGAATCCACTCAGGTGAGGGGTGGTCGCAAATCGCGGATGAGCCCCCAAATGTTAGACCCCGGAAAACTCAGGTATCCGTATCCGGGGTCCCAGGCCATGACTTCGGTCACCCCAATCACCAGGCAGATTCGAGAGCTTGCTGCAAACTGCACGAGGCTTTATTGTAATTTAACAAGCTAACCCCATGTTAGCTCGGGTCTTTCACCCACCCACCATGGCGGATGGCTAGCAAAAGGCAGTTCGAAGCCGCTGCATACAGATCTTTATAGGGCAGTGTAAGGGGAGTGTCTAGGGGTACGCACAGGCTCAGGATTGGTGTGCCTCCAGGATTGGAGGGTTTGCCCTGTGTTGATTGGTCAACTGGTTGTTATGACCCATAGGCCCTCCCAGGGTGGTTGCTATGCTCTCTACGTCATTGCTTTGCGCTTGTCTGTAAAGCACACCCAGAGTCATAAAGCATAGCGCCACCAGCTAACTTCTGATTGGTTCCTTGTCACGAGGCAGGCATCTGACTTTCTAGTGACTAACTTCTGATGGGTTCCTTGTCACGAGACAGGCATCTGACCTCTAAGTGACCAAGGCAAGTTTATGGCAAGCACATGTTCGGCTGTTATGGCTGCCGAAAGGGGAGCAGGTCCCTTCATCCCAAAAGTCATCCTCTAATCCCTACAAACAAACATTCACACAAAATCAACATAAAATAGAACTGATTACTTTTTTAAGTAGAGGGGCTGGGGAGTTGTCTCGGCCTGCTAAGAGCCCTGGCTACTCTTGCAGAGGATCCTGGTTTGATTCCCAGCACCCACATGGCTCACAGCCATCAGTAATTCCAGCTCTAGGGGATCGGATGCCTTCTCCTGACCTACAAAGGCACCAAGCACACATGGCACACAGATTTACATTCAGGCAAAACACTCATACACATAAAACTAAACAAACAACTAAGGAAAAATGTTTTAAGTATAACCAGATATGGGGCCACACCTTTAACTCCAGCACTTTGAAGGCAGAGATAATGCAGATTTCTGTGAGTTTGAGGTCAGCCTGATCTAAGCAGTAAATTATCATTAAAGGTGACAGTGGCCTCACTAGGGTCAGGGTGGGGTGGAGAGAGAAAAGATTCAAGTGTCTTTCAGAAGTGCTAGGGTTGAACATACTCAGCAAATGGCAGAAAGACATCTGTGTGACTGTTGAGTCTCTGGGATGCTGGATGTAGCCCACGTTCAAGGGAAAGAATGGGTTCAAGATGATGCAGAGTGCGGGAGGGTGCCTTGTCTGGAAACAGAGACAAATAATTTGTTCCATACACCAAGGGAACTCTACCACATTGGGAGAGGTTCACAAATGGCTGTGGAAGAGAGATGGGGGAAGTGAGAGAGAGGGGGTAAGAAAAGGACAGATGGCAGGTGGGAAGGAGGAAGATGGGTGTGGTAGATAAGAAGGATGGTGGATGGATGATGAGTGGATGGTGGGTAGATGATGGATGGTAGATATATGGGATATAAATGAATGATATATATGAATGATAGTAGGTGGGTGGGTGATGGGTGGATGGATGGATGGATGGATGATGGGTGGATGATGGGTGGATTGATGGGTGAATGGATAAATGGCAGGTAGGATGGTAGATAAATGGATGGATTGATGGGTGGGTGGGTGGGTGGATGGATGGTAGATGAATGATGAATGAATGAAGCCATAGGCGTGGATGGTATATAAAAAGACAATATTGAGTGAGTTCCCAGGGATATGCTCACAGTAGCACTGACATTTTGGAAATTGTGGTTCATTCCTTGAAAAATTGCTACAGAAGTCTGCATAAATATGACATTCATACAGCCATGAATAAGACTAGAGAGATGTTTGCATTCTGATGCTTAGGCCTCCCAGACAGGGTGTCTCCAACGTAATCCATAGGGCAGGATAAAGTTCTTTTAAGAAAATAAAGCAAAAGTAAGAATAAGCTTAATTTATCTAAGTGTGTACACAGAAATGAGAGATGAGGGCTGGGTCAGAGGGGTGAAGGAGCTGATGTGTTTCCACCCTCGGTGACTCTCCAGCCAGAGTGGTCCAGGCTTCCAGGCGCTTGTCTAGGCTGGAACCAATAAGAAACAGATCCTGATCTCTCCCTCGGTAGCAGTTGCACCAAGCTGTGTGTACACTGTCCCCTCCTCACTCCCAAGACCATTTCTGTCATCACTGTCTGTGTCTGTAAATGGAGCCATCTGTTGCTGTAAAGAAATATGGATGTGAAGTTAAGCTGTCAAGGCGGCCGTTCCAGAAAGGCTGAGAAAGACGGGCCTTGGGCAGCACTTCTCAGACCCACCATTGTTGTCTCCTGGATTCAGCCCCAAGCTCTGAGCAGCACTGTCCTGGGCTCTGCAGAACCGTCCTGTGTGTACACACACTGTGTGTGTGCAGGGATGTAGCATGGGAGGCCCCCCGATGTGGGCTCCTTTGTGCTGCTTAATCCCCAGCTTGCTTTTGGGGGAAGATGATCTGTGGCTCGCTGGTGAGATGGGAGCTCTGTGATTGCAATGACTTGGGTTCTACGGAGTTGAGAGGAACAGATGAGAGTAGGAGGAGCAGTGGGGAAGAGAAAGGGGTGGCAAAGGGGTTTTCCTCTAGGCATAAGCACAGTTACATTGAGATCCCCAAAGACTGAAAGGAACAGCTGGAGAGCTTCCTACTTTCTTCACCCTGCCCCTGTTTCCAGCACAGAGCCATCTGCACGAGGAGGAGACGCGGAAGGAAGAGGGTGGGAAGAGGGAGGGTGGTGTTGGCGATGGTAGTGATGGCTGTGGTGGTGAAGGTGACGGTGGTGGTGAAGGTAGTGGTGTGTTGTAGGGTATTTGATCACACTGTGAACCCGAAGATTGCATTATTTACTGGAAAAAAACCAAAAACACCTGTTTCTATTTGTTGTGTGGCTCAGCCCTAGCACACAACTTTAACCCAAGAGCTTTCTGATTGAATATTGTAAACAGGATCAAATAAAGTCAACTATACAGGTCAAGAGGCAAACAAGCAACCAGTCAACAGGAAATGACCATAGAGTGAGTTAGGGTTAAGGTTAGGGTTAGGGTTAGAGTTAGGGTGCTCACTGCTATCCACTAACTCCCAGGAGCCTGTGTAGTCACAGTTCCTGAGGAGAAAGCGGGAATTGTGGGTCATCTGACACCTCCTGGGTACTTAGCATGTGCTAAGTGTGTTACTGCTGGGCACTTAGCACGTGCTAAGTGTGTTGCTGCTGGGTACTTAGCATATGCTAAGCGTGTTACTACTGGGCACTTAGCACATGCTAAGTGTGTTGCTGCTGGGTACTTAGCAGGTGCTAAGTGTGTTACTGCTGGGTACTTAGCACTGTGGTTTGTTTTTCTTAAGTGCTTGTTAGGTATTTTATGGAGTCACATGCTTTTGTATCCTTCCAGCAGCCCAATGAGGCAGGTATTAAAGCTGTTTTATTGTCACTAATGTTGAAAATGGTTATATGAGATCAGTGTGTTTTCAGTCATGGCCCCCACTTCCTCTGAAGGCCCAACAGGGCGCCAGGTGCCTACATCCTATAGTATAAATTCTTCTGTGACCCCAGTCAGAGACAGAGTACCACTGTCATTCCCTGGGTGAACCTCATCCCACTCATATTTGAGTCATGCCCTAGCGTCTCAACCCAATTTCCGTTACTATAGCAGAACAGCTGAGTCTGGACAGTTTATAAAGAAAAGATACCTGCACAGTTCATGCTCCTGAAGGTCCAAGAGCTTGGCGCTAGTGTCTAGTGAGGCCTTTCTGCTGTGTCAGAGTGGCAGAGCCAGCTGCTCACAAAGCTGCAGTGCCCCTTAGGGGCTATGTCTCCAAATACCATGACATATGACTCTGGGGCCCGTTTCAATTCAAAGTGAATTTGGCTGAGGCCACAGCATAGCACCAACAACACAGCCCACCCCCTACCCTTTGGACTATTCTTTGACTCTTCTGCATTTGAGCCTTGGACCCCAGGGTTGGAATTTCAGACTGGCACTCCATTGTGTGGGCAGGTTCCTAGACAATGCTGCATCTCCATTTACCTGTTTGTAAGATGGTCAGGAAACTCACTGGTAAGTATGAGAGGTGAAAGACCGGCCTGGCCCTCGGAGAGCCTTTGCTTAAAAGGAGTCGCTGTCTTCAGCATCCTCAGATATTTGGTGGTGGCCATCCATCTGTGTCTGGGCAGTGTAGTCTGACTTACACCAGGAGACTGTATCCAGACACCACCCTACCTCCCCAGGCAGTGAATTAGCACTTAGTAGGGTCCAGAGACAAAGAGCCCTTTCAAGGCCACCTTAGAGACATGGCCTTGTGTCACAAGTCCCCTTGGCCTCAGAGCCCCACTCCTAACCATCATACATCCTGCCTCCCTTCACAACAGTGTTCTGAGAGCGAAAACTTGCATAACAAGCAAGTCCCTAAGTCCTGAGATAAACCCCAGAGCAGTCCAGGTTGCCTAATGTGGGGGAGCCTTGAAGTCCTGCTGCTCGGCTTCCAAGGAGCACTGCTTCCCATCTGATTATCAAAGGGAGCGCTGAGAAGACACGAAACATCCAAGAGGGAGCCTTGAAAACCAACTGCCCCCATTCGGCTTTCAGGCTCCTTGATAAGGGAAAGAAAGGACTGTTAAGAGCTACCTCTGCGAGCCTGCTTGTCTGTGTCCATTTCTGCAACTGGGGTTGGGGGACCCACACCTGTAGAAGAGCTGAGATATGCCATATTTTTAAGTGGGGAAAGAGGAGAGGAGAGGAAAGGGGGGAGAAAGGGGAGGGGAGGGGAGGGGAGGAGAGGAGAGGAAGAGAAGAGAAGAGAAGAGAAGAGAAGAGAAGAGAAGAGAAGAGAAGAGAAGAGAAGAGAAAAGAGAAGAGAAGAGACGCTCCACTTTGCCTCCACCATCGTCATCTCTGCCATTGTGGGCTGTCAGTTGACTCAGTTCCTCCCCTGCCTCAGTGTTCTCACAAGACTTTCAGAATTAAGGGATCCCTGGCCAAGAAACAAAAACGAACTCATCCCACCATCCCATGCATGGGTATGGACTGAAAACTGTTAACAAGGTCAGGCACGGCTCCAAGAGAAGAAGGTGGAGCAGAACCCCTGTGAAGGATTCATAACAGCAAGGCTGTTCCCACTGACTGCCAGGCAACCTGGTCTACCAGGGGCAACCTAGCCTACCAAACACAGCTCCAAATTTTTATGGCTGGAGATTTATGCTCAGCTGGGGCTGGGATTTGCTATTCATCTGTTTTACATGAGTAAGCTGGTTGGTTCAGCAATGAATGAGTATGTAGGATAGGAAGGAAGAAAGGAAGGAAGGAAGGAAGGAAGGAAGGAAGGAAGGAAGGAAGGAAGGAAGAAAGAAAGATCGGGCCACACCAGCATTCAGGAGGAGGAGCAGCAGGTGTGAGACCCTGTCTAAAGAAGAAGTAATCAAGTTGCAAAACAATATGTAAACTATGTTCCTTTTTTTTTTTAAGTGTCAGTAACTGACGAAAAGAAAAACCTGGGGATGGAACACAAAATTATGGAATGTCATGGCAACAGGGTAGATCACAGAGGGTCTTTACTTTGATTCTGTCGTTCAGCCGCTTTGTGATTGTTTTTGTTTCTTGAGACAGAGTCTCATGTGACTCAGGCTGGCCTTGATCTTGGTATGCATCTGAGAATGACCTTGAAGCTCTGATCCTCTGATCTCCACCTCCTGAATGCTGGGGTACAGGTATGCACCACCACATCCAGTTTATACAGGTGCTGGGAATCAAACCCAGGGCCTCCTATGTGCTAGGCAAGCACTCTGCCACTGAGCTGCACCCCAGCTCCAGTCATTATTATGTTCTGGCCGCTGTGTGGAACACAGAAGACAGCCATGAGCTTCTTCCCATGAGCATGTGTAACCTTTGGATTTTTGCAATGAGCATGTGAAGCTTCTGTAACTGGAAATACAGCAACATCTTGCTCTTCTCCCCAAAGGTAAAATCCCAACCTGATCACAGTTCACCATCGGCTCTTGAGACACAACCTGGCACCCCCTCTCCACTTCACCTTCTGTTGCTCCCCTCTCCCCCTGGTCCTCTGTAGATCCCACCCTTAATTGGCCCTTCTCTTTGTCTCCTGGGTTGCAGGTGGTGGCTGAGTGAGAGCCTAGACTGGCCTTGCCACACAGTTCCTCTCTTTCCAGCTCCCCCTGGGGTCCTTCCAGTAGTTCAGATTCCAGGTATCTCAGAGCTAGCTGATGCCCCTCATGCTTTCTCTCAGCCTGCTTCTGCAACCTAGCTCAGAACATCAACCCTGACCACCTGGGCATGCCTTTGGCTACAGGCAAGTTCCCTGCCTCTAACTCAGAGCAGGAGTCTCTAACATCTCAGGGGTATCTGGCCGCATCTAGAGGCCTCTTTGGCTGACTGAGAGAGAGACTTCTGGCATCTGGCAGAGGCCATGGAGACTTGTGACCACTCCATATGGCAGTTGTACTCAATCTGTGGATCCGGACCCCTGTGGGTGTCACATATAAGATATTCTGCATATCAGCTATTTACACTACGATTCATAACAGTAGCAAAATTATAGTTGTGAAGTAGCAACAAAAGGGTTACATAGTTGGGGGGAGGGTGTCACCACATGAGGGACTGTATTAAAGGGTTGCAGGGTTAGGAAGGTTGAGAACCACTGCTACAGCCGGGCGTTGGTGGCGCACGCCTTTAATCCCAGCACACGGGAGACAGAGGCAGGTGGATATCTGTGAGTTCTAGACCAGCCTGGTCTACAAGAGCTAGTTCCAGGTCAGCCTCCAAAGCCACAGAGAAACCCTGTCTCAAAAAAAAAAAAAGAACCACTGAGATTCCGTGGCAAGGAAGGGGCTGGCCTACCATGCCAGTAACACTATAGAAAAGACGGCCATCGGCTCACTGCTCTAACGGTCCCAGCTTTCATTCTGCAAGCACGCTCTTCCCAGAGCTGCTCACTGCTCAGTCGGTAGCCCAGCAGCTTGTGACTCAGACCCTGCAGTCACACTGACTGGAGTCCCGAGCAGCCCCAGCTCAAAGCCCATCTATCAGATGGAGCGATGACAGGATGCTGCTGTGGCGAGGAGTTCACTGACTCCCAGAGCACCAGGCACACGGGGCGGGGCGGGGGGGGGGTGCAGGGGTACTCAGTGCATTTCCTCCATGTTTAAATCAGGACTGCATATTTTAGGCTCCTCCCCAGGCCTGCCAGAAGTAATCTTCAGGTATCCTCCCGTTCAGTTCCACCCACCATTCCTCCCTCCACCCTTCAGCTGCCCAGGAAAACCGAGTCCCTCCCTGGTCCCCACAGGTCTTCATCCTCTCATGTTTTTTCCATGTGCGGCTCCAACACGTCACCACAGCCCAAGCGGCTCCGAACGTGTATGGACTCTCTTAATACACCAGAGGCCAACAGTCTAGACCAGTTGCCTTGTTTTTGTTGCCTTGCCTTTGTCTCCTTATGAGAACTGTGGGATTATGTTGAGTCTGCACAGATAACCCTGACTAATCTCTACAACAGGATCCTTAACCTAAGCCCACTGGCAATGTCCCTGTCTCCATGTACTCACAGGTCCCAGGAGCTAGGACCCAGCTATTGGTGGCCTCATCCCCTCAGCCAGCCTCTACTTCTATTCTGGAAAGCCCTCCCTCCCACTCTGCCCACACCTAGTGGCTCCTCAGCAAAAGGCCCGTCTGCTGAGACCCTCACGCTCCCCTGTGCTCACCTGTCCTGTGGGTGCTACCCATGGTTCCTGTGTGTTTATCTGTCAGGGTGGACCTGTCGCATTCAGACTACACTGTAAGGCCTGGGAAGGTGCGGTTTCGCAAAATTCCCCACTCTCAATTTGTATACAATTTAAAAACAGGAAATGTTTTTAAAATAAGTGCTTTAGGTGCTGGAGAGATGGCTCAGTGTTTAAGAACACTGTCTGCTCTCTCAGAAGACCCTGGTTCAGTTCTCAGCACTCATATGGCAGCTCACAATTGTCTAACTCCAGTTCCAGGGGATCCACCCTCACATAGGCATACATGAAGGCAAAACAACAATGCACATAAAATAAAATAAAAAAGTAAGTGCTTTATTGATAGGTTTTTAGTTTCTACCAAAACCAAGTCTTCTATACTTTGGATTTGTGACTGACCCATCTAATAACCACTTAAAAATATGTTAGATGACAGCTTGTCCTGTCTTGATGGGAGGGCTGTCGAACCTGTGTCCATTCACCTGTGTGCAGATTCCATAGTTGGGTATAGTCGTACATATCTGTACCCTCAGCCGGTAGAACACTGAGGCAGAAAGGTCACAAATTCAAGGCCAGCCTGGGCTACATAGCAAGGCCATCTCTCTCTCTCTCTCTCTCTCTCTCTCTCTCTCTCTCTCTCTCTCTCTCTCTCCCTCCCTCCCTTCCTCCCTCTCCTCTCTCTGTCTCTGTCTCTGTCTCTCTGTCTCTGTCTCTGTCTCTCTCTCTGTCTCTCTCTCTCCCCCTCTCTGTTTTTTTTTGTTTCGTTTTGTTTTTTGAGACAGGGTTTCTTTGTGTAGCCCTAGCTGTCCTGGAACTCCCTCTGTAGACTAGGCTGGCCTCGAACTCACAGAGATCCACCTCCTGGGATTAAAGGTGTGTGCCACCACCAAGGGATAAAACCACATCTCATAAAGGAAAGGAAGATGAACAAAAAGAAAGGGTGGGAGAGAGGGAGGGTGGGGGAAGAAAAAGACACAGGAGATAAGTTGACCCTCACCTCTCCCCCTGCCCCTCTTTTTAAGGGTTCTCTCTGTATCTAATTTATCTTCTGGAACAATACAAGAAAATTATGAGCCAGACCCAGGAACTTAAGGTGATTCTTTTAAGTTCTCTTCTCCCCCTCCCCAACTGTGAATTTGAATCTGTTCTCATGCTGTGGGTAAGTCAGCCCCACACTCCTACAGGTCACAGGTTTTTTGTTTTTTTTGTTTTTTTTTTTTTTTCCATTTGCACAAAGGGATTAAGCCAGTGTCCGAGAAGGCCCACACAGGGATAGACAAACACAGGGCACCTCCCCTGTCTGGCTCCTGGGATAACCAGAGCTTGACTTCCTCTGTAGAAGACCAGTGAGGTGGCTCAGCAGATCAAGATGCTTGCAAGCCTGACCCCCTGAGTTCAATCCCTGGGACCCACATGGGGAAAGGAGGGAACTGACTCCTTCAGGCTGTCCTCTTATCTCTACATGAATGCCATGACACATGCATGCCTTCACACACACACACACACACACACACACACACACACACACAGAGAGAGAGAGAGAGAGAGAGAGAGAGAGAGAGAGAGGAGAGGAGAGAACCAGATCTGGCCTGTGGATGGCAGTCCATCAATCCCATACTGTGCATATGGACACCAGTGTTCAGAGAGGCTGGTGATAATCTGACTGCCACACAGCTATTTGGATAAAGAAGCAAAAGCAGGAGCCTTCAGATACTTCTGGCTGCTGTTTACGGAGCCCTTATTTTACGCCATGCACTACACTAAGTCCCGAGATGTACAATGACACCTCCTGTTTGGAATGAGGACACATGTAGAATTAACTAGAGCAGGGATTTCTATCTAGGACCAGAGTGTGACATCTTAATATTCCTGCTGCTTCCTCACCAGTCCTTCAGACCAAGTATGGCTCAGCCACGTTTTTCAGGAACTATTACGGGAGACTTTGCTCCCTGGCAGAGAAACGATTTGTGAGGAGGTGGGAAAGGACTCCAGTCTCTCCCCCATGGGCTTCGCTTGCCTTTTCTTTCCATGCAGCTCCAAGTGAGCGATTCTCGGGAAACTCAGCAGTTTCTGCAGCAGGAACACCTGGCCGAGAAGGAGAAGCTGAACAAGGAGAAGCTGGAACAAGAGGAGAAGCTGAAAGTCAGAATCAAGCAGCTGACAGAAGAGAAGAAGGTAAGGGGGGGCCCGTGGCAGTTCCTTTGAGCCTGGGAAGTGAGGTGGGAACTTCCCATGGGTCACTGGGAGCCTTGGGTTGAGCAATGATCTCCCCAGCTTCCAGATCGGTGTACTGGATCTAAAAGAGTTACTTGGAGCGAATGGTTCAGTTCTAAACCCATAGCAATGGCCTGGAAAGATGGCTCAGTGGTTAAGAGCATTTGGCTGCTCTTGCACACCTACATGGTAGCTCATAACCGTCTATAACTCCAGTTCCAGGGGTCTGATGCCCTCGTCTGGCCTCTATGGGCAACGCACACAGATAGCACACATAAATGTGGGCAAAACACCCATACATATTATGTAAAAATAAGTAAATCTTTAAAAAGAAAAAAATCGCAGAAAGATTAGCTGGGAAAGGCGGGCATGATGGCATTCTGGGAAATGCTGCCCTCACCATTCTGTATTGCAGTTGACTTCACAGATAGGAGCGGCTACTGCAGATCCTGGTTTGTAGGTGACAAAGCATAAGCAAAATGGATTTCAGGTCACTCCAGCCTTTTTTCTCTAGATATGGAGCTGGAAAACAGACTGGCCTGAACTGCAGCTCAACCTCCTAGAATCCAGGCCATCAGAAAGTCTGCAGCAGCCTCACACACTTACGCACAGACCTAAGAGTCTGTTTGAGGTGCAGAGTCCGTATCGCAGTTCTGACAGCACCCCAGAGTGTCATGACACCCAGCTCTGTGCTCTAGGCACTGTGTTGGGGTAGCTGAGACTTTCCCAGAGATGTCCTGAGAAAAGCAACTCCAATCAGATGCTTTAGTAAGAATAAATAGTCTACCACACACTTGAACTCATGGCTGTGATCACCTTCACTAGGCCTGTGCAAGACTGGGCCTGGAGACATCCTGTCAGCCAGGGGCAAGGAGCACACAAGGCTCTTCCCTTCTGTGGGGACCCATAGGCAGCTAATGATTGATGAGAGAGAGACAGAGAGAGTTTTTCAGTGGTGTAGCCACTGGCAGGGTGTCTAACCCCCCCCCCCGCCCCGATGGAATAAATTGAGTCACAAAAGGGAAGAGAGAGAGATGGGGGAATGAGGGAAATGGGGAGAGGAAGAGAATGAGGAGGGGGAGAGAGAGGGAGAGAGGGGAAGGTATGAAGTACAATGGGGAATACCCTGAAACGAAAAAAGGTATCAAAGACGAGGAAGGGGAAAGAGACGGCAATGGGGATAAATGCGACCAAAATACATTATATACATGTGTTTAGATGTTATCACAAAACCCATTATTCACAATCGATATAAATTAGAGCGTCTGGGCTCACACCCAAGACCTGTTGTATCAGACTGTGTGGAGAAGATGGACATTGTGTCTCTAAAGCTAGTTGTTGTCATTCTCCTGTCTTGACACCTGCCCTATGTTCTGTTGCCTTCTTTGCTATCCTCACGACCTCGTTGCTCGGCCATATTTTGTCATTTAGGCTCCGAGGACAAAGGTGGGCGTATAGCTCAGGCTCTGGGGTTGGTAACATTCAAAGGCACAACCATGGTTGATCATCACTGTCTGAGTGGGTGTGGAGGGCCGTGCACATTGTACCCGTCTTCCTGACCGCCTGCCCCCATCTGCCAGCCCCCAACTCCTCCCAAGCACTCCTTCTCTCCTCAGTGAAGGACAAGGCCTTCCACAGTATCGCCACCTCCTGTTGGCTCTAGTTCAGTGACTCCCAACTTGGACAGTCCATCTCTGTCAAACACACCCGCTCCCCACCCCTCTCTCCAACCTCCTGTTCCCATCCAGTTCCTTTGGGATATCTGTCTCCTCCACCTCCATCTTTTACTTTCCTTCTCTTTAGTTATTCAGTGTGTGTGTGTGTGTGTGTGTGTGTGTGTGTGTGTGTGTGTGTGTGCGCGCGCGCGCGCGCACATGTCCATGTGACCATGTGTAAGTCTCTGTGTGGTAATCAGTTCCCTCCTTCCACCATGTGGTCCTGGGAATTGAACTCAGGTCACCAGGTTTTGCAGTAGACATCTTTACCATCTCACTAGCCCCCTTTCTGCCTTTTGTGAAGTTGAGGACATAAAACAGGAGAAGCAACAGCCAAAACTTGCGTATGAGCCTTGTCAAGGTAAGATTAGTGATGGCCACTGTTTTATCAGCCTTCTTATGGCTGTGACAGAATGCCTGAGGGCTTTTTTAAGTCTTAAAGAAAGAAGGATTCTCAAAACAAACAAAAAAAAAAGGTATTTTGTGTATACAACAGTGGGTTTCACTGTGACATTTTCATGACTATATAACATTCTACTTCGACCCTGTTCACCCCGTTACCCTTGCATGTCCCCCCTCAGTTCCTGTCCTCCCCCAAATAGTCCCCTTGGCTTGCATGTCACACTCTACAATCAACATTCCACAGATGGGGGAAAAACATGAAATGGGGTTCAGCATGGTGAAGCATGCCTTATATCCCAGCACTTGGGAGGCAGAAGCAGGCAAATCTCTGGGGGACTAGAGGCTAACCTGGTCTACATAATAAGTTCCAGGCCAACCAAGAATACATCGAAGATTGTATCTCAAAAAAAAAAAAATCTCAGTATGCTTAAAATAAAGGTATCATCTAGCATTGGATTCATAGCTCCTCATGCAACCTGCGACCAAAGGGTGGACCTACCTCACAGTTCTACATATGAGAGAGAACATGATGCTGATCTTTCTGGGTCTGGCTTCTTTCACTTAACATGGTGATTTCCAGTGCCACCCATTTCTCTGCAAACTGTAATTCCTTTCTTCCCTACGGCATTTGGACTCTTCTTCCACCACGTGGCTCCCAAATATTAAGCTCAGTGGCTAAAGAGGCTTGCTGAGCTATCCCACCAGTCCCTCCTTGTTTTTTTGAGGCAACGTCTCTCCCTGGCCTGGAACTTGCCAAGTGAACTGGACTATCTGACCATTGAGTGAGCCGACTCCCTCCCAGAATCCACCGGTCTCCTTCTGCCCGGGACTGGGATTATAAGGGCCAGCCACCATTCCTGGCTCCTGTATGTGGTATGCATGCAATCATATGCATGTGGAGGTGTACATATGTGTGTGACCGCAAGTGCACATGTGAGTCCAAATGCATGCACACATTTACGTGCGGAGGCCTCCGTGACCACACTGCACCTATAGATTGAGTTCAGGGTCCCTCAGTTGAGCCCAGAGCTCACAGATACAGCTAACTATTGAGTTTGTTGGGGGCTCCTTCTCCTCTGCTTTTAGAGTACTGTAATGACAGGCACTGCCACACCCACCCAGCATTTATGCGGGCGCTGGGGACCTGAACTCTGGTCCTCTCTCTTGCACACATCACCTGCCGTGCCATCTACCCAGCCCCCCCCACCACCACCACACTTACTTTTAAGTGAACTCTGGGCATCAGCTCAGGTCCTTGTGCTTGCAAGGCAAATGCTTCTCTGACAGACTGAGCCATCTCCCCTTCACTGTCCTGGCTTTTCAGTGACCCTTCCTCCTGCACTCGGTGTCTAAAAATACACAAATTTTAGCTCATCCCTCAGCCTCCCTCCCATGAATCCTGGCTGCTCCAAGGACTTCTTTTTTAAGTGTCAGAAGAAATGCCAGGCTCTG
The DNA here is from genome assembly GCF_003668045.3 of Cricetulus griseus. Lineage (NCBI taxonomy): Eukaryota > Metazoa > Chordata > Mammalia > Rodentia > Cricetidae > Cricetulus > Cricetulus griseus. The sequence goes on from NC_048595.1 coordinate 11,275,116, forward strand.
TCATCAATCCAGCACATTTTTTTTATTATTATTATGGTCCTTAAACAGCTCCCTCTTAATTTGTGAACACTTCTTATTGCTGTAGGCCAATGTCAGCAAGCTTCCTCCAGAGAGCCAGTTAATAAATGTTTTCACCGTTGCAGGCTACCTTTCTCAATCTGTGCTGTGACTTGGTAGCTCTGCTCTTGTACAAAAGCAGCTGTAGACCACACATCAACAGTGGGCATAGAGGGTCCCAGTAAAACTTTGTTTACAAAGCAGCCATGCAGGGAGGGGCATGTCTAGAAGCTTTTGCTAGCCTTGGTCCTAAACTCATCTATCTTCAGCCCCACCACCCAGAAGTCTTCTTCAGCCCTGGGCATCCACCTGCCCGGGGCTAGCAGGAAGCCTTTCTTGGGTTGGTTTAGAACACACGTTAGAGTCAATGAGGCTGAATCTCCAATCTCTCTAACTAAGCCTGTTTCCCCCTCTGCAGCATAGAAGCAGGTGGCTGTCAGGGGGCCAGGAATCTCACCTTGATTTTTTGTCCCCCCCCCCTTACATCAGCCCGATGCAGGAAGCACCAGTCCTGATCTCATTGTACAGACAGGGAAACTGAGGCTTCTATGTATAGTGTCCCAGCTGCCAGGGCCCATAGCTGGAAAGCCTCCCTCCAGTGTTCTCACCTGTCCCCTGCCTGACTCCAGAACCCATGCTCCAGCCCATAGGCTGTGCTGCCCACACCCTCTTCAGGGTGTGGTAAGGACCAAACAGAGAACCTGGCAGAGTCCACGGTTTCCCAGTCTGTCTTAACAAGGGTCCTTGACTTGCAGGTCCTGGAGACAACTATTGCCCAAGAGAGAAACAAAGCAAAGGAGGCTTTAGAGGGGGAAAAGAGGAGAACCCGAGAGATGGAAAGTCACTTGGTCTCCCAGAAGAAGGTAAGCAGCTTGGAGAGGGGGAGTTGAGCCCTCCCTACAGTTGAGTCAGGGCCTACAGTTGTCAGGGTCCATCTGAGGTTCTCACAGGGACCTTTGTCTTTGGAGCCCCCTGAGCCACTGGTTCGTCTGCCTGGGCCCAGGTGAGGCATGCTGAGGATGGAAGGACAAACCAGGAAGAGCCCAGGGAGAGTCCACATTCTGCCATGGCAACAGGTGGACTCAACAACAGCTGTTGGCTTGCAGGCTTTGGAAGAGAGCACTGCTCAGGAGAAACACAGATCCCAGGAAGCCCTGGAGAAGGCACAAACTCGCGTCCGTGATCTGGAGTGCCACTTGGCCAGTCAAAAGGAGGTATACCCAGCTCAGGGAGGCCGCCTGGAGGGACTGTGGGAGACCGAAGAAGGTGGGGCGTGGGGGTGCTGTCCTGTGCTGTTTGTCCTGGCCTGGGCTCTGCAGTTGGGAGAAGCATAGAGGGTTTGGAAGAGAGCCATGGAGATGCAGCCTTGCCAACCAGTTGAGAAAAAAAAAAAAATGTGAGCATGATGAGCCAAGTATGGTGCCTCCTGCCCGTCACCCTGTCACTGGGAGGCTGAGAGGATCCCTGTGAGTTTGAAGTCAACTAAAGTTATAGCACAAAGGTTCTGTCTCTTGGGTGACAGCATAAAGTAAGGCTGAGGCAGGTCGGGGCAGCAGTCACACATGTCTGCTCCGAAGCATCCCATAGGCAATGACAGGATCTTGAGAGAACAATTCACCAGCATCCTAAACTCACCCATCTTCAGCACCAGCACCAGCAGAGGGATGCCCAGAGCTGACAGGAAAGTTTCCTTGGGCTGGGATGAGTCAAGCTCTTTCTGGCCAAAGGGTGACCATCACCAACCCATCTCAGGCTTCCTCTTCCATCCAGCAGTCTAGATGTTTAAAAGCCAGGCACCAGCTCCTAGATCCTTCCCAGCCACCAACACCACACTCCACCCCAGTCCCCTGCCTTGCACAGTAGGCTGGGAGCCTGGTCTGGATGGCCTTCCCACACCTGCTCCATGCTCCAGGAGTCACCGGCCTGTAGTTCAATGGATGAAAGGGCCTGTAGATGTGTTGTGCCTAGAATAAAGTTTTGGTTTGGACTCGGAATATATATTTGAAAATCCAGATTTCCGTTCTCCCTTGAAAAGTCAAAAAACTCTGGCCCTTATTTCCACTTTGGAGAAAGTGGGGCTGGGGAGGCTGGAATAGATCCCCGAGGCAGCAGTGGGGGTAGTTCTCTAGGCTTCTGCCCTCTCATAAGCTTTGAAGTTGGCAATACATCACCTGTCCTCTTCCTAAAGAACAGTAGCCAAAACCAAACTCCATCCTCCAGCGGGAGATGCCTGGGAAAAGGGTTTTCCCCTCCTCATGGAAGAGGCTGTGTTTCTGTGCCCAAACTCTAGCCCACATGAAAGACCTGTCACATTGTCAGTTGGCATTTAGCTTGTGGTCGGTCTCAAACCCCCCTGATCCTTTTACACGTTATGTGTTGCGGAATATTAGCTGTTGCATTTGTTTATGCTGTGGAACATTTGTTTAACGATGCAAAGATGTGTGGCATTCTTTTATGTTGCATTTGTTATAACTCTGTGAAGCTGTGTTACTTTGCCTATCTAAAACACCTGATTGGTCTAGTAAAGAGCTGAGTGGCCAATAGCCAGAGGGGAGAGGGGAGGTGGGGCTGCCAGGCAGAGAGAATAAATAGAAGGAGAAAGGGAGGAGAGAGAGGAGCAAGAACAGGAGGAGAGGACTCCCGGGGCCAGCCATCCAGCTACACAGCAAGCCACAGAGTAAAAAGTAAAGAAAGGTGTATAAAGTAGAGAAAGATAAAAGCCCAGAGGCAAAAGGTAGGTGGGACAATTTAAAAAAAGCTGGCTAGAAATAAGCCAAGCTAAGTTTGGGCATTTATGAGTAAGAGTAAGTCTCCTTGTATATATTTGGGAGCTGGGTGACAGACCCCCAAAGAGCAAAGAATAAAATTAAAAAAAAACAAAACTACCCATGAGCTTTTGATAATCCCTCAGTCCTGAAGGGTGTGGGCTCTGTAGCCATATAAGATGCAAGTTTGAGTCTATCCACACCTCCCTTCTGGAAGGAAGCCATGAAGGCCAGAGATAATGAACCACCAAACGTTTGACCCCAAAGTGTCACTGATCTGTGGTATCTTTATCACTACAGCCAGGCCTCCCAGCACTTGGACATAGCCTCCACCCACCCCCACCCCTACTTCCACCCCTACCCCCCCACACACACACACACCTCCAGCGATTCCTGACAACACAGCCTACTCAAGTAGAGTGCTTGCCTGCCTTCCACGAGAGAGAACATATCTCCCTCCCTCTGATGTGCCCCGGGGAGATGTTTGCGTACAGTCTCTCACACAGCTGCTCCTCAGCACTCAGCAAATAGTGTCACCAAGGGTTGCCTTTGAGTCATGTCTCCAGGCAGGGTCAGGAGGTGGCAGGTGGGTCTCCATGGAATCTCCTCAGCTGGATGCCTTCCAAGAGTCACCAAGGGCTGGCCAGGCCCTTGAATTTAGAGATTCCAAGGTGATGGGGAGTCAGAAAAGTTTACGCGTCTGGGCCGGGTGTGGTGACGCACATCTAATCTCTACTCAGACAGCAGAGGCAGGTGGATCTCTGGGAGTTTGAGGCCAGCCCCTGGTCTACATGCAGAGTTGCAGACCAACCAGGGCTGCAGCATAAGACCCTGCCTGCCTTAAAAAAAAAATTAATTATCATGAAGAGGGGAGCTGGGGTTGGTTACACCAGACTTCAGGCACCTCTGAGAAGGCCTGGCCATAGTTTCTTCCCAGGAAGAACTGAGCCACCTTCAGTGGGTTGTTTTGTTTGTTTGTTTGTTTCTTGGGTTTTTGGTTTTGGTTTTTGGTTGTTAGTTGTGCTTTGTTTTTTGTTGTTGTTGTTGTTTTGTTTTGTTTTGTTTTGTCTTGTTTTGTTTTTTTACAAAGGATCTGTTAACCTTTGTTAACTGGCCTCAAACTTCTCTATATGGCCAAGGATGACCTTTGAAACCCTGATCCTCCTTCTGCCACCTCCAGGTACTAGGATCACAAGCATGAACCACATAAAACCATCTTGGTATACCAGTGTAACTCCCCTCTACCTCTAGTGGGTTAAAGGCCTTCTGAAGGCTAATCCCCTCCCCTTATAGACTCTAGTGGAAATCGTGTTACAAATTCCAAATACCTGATGCCCAGTTGGGACTTAGAGGGAGACCCTGTGAAAGCTGAGGCGATGAGGCGACTTTTTTGGGGGATTTCAGATACTGTCCTAGGACCATAGCTACCCTCCTTTGGAGGTGGAATCTTCAGTGAATCCATTAGCAGAGTAACCACAGCAAGAAATGGACCAGATGAAACCCTGTGTCTAGGGACAGCAGAGTACCAGCCCAGACCTCCTCCCTTGTCTCAGCACACAGCACCATCCCTGCAAGGCTCACGAACCTTGTAGGAGGTGCAACTGGCTCATTCTTCCCCACACTTGCATCCTCCTGACACCGAATCTCCTTCAGAAATTCGCTTCACTGGTTGGAGAGTCCACCATCAATGGGATTCTTCTCTTTTAGAACTTGGGCCCCTATGCCCGCTGGTCTCCTTCCAGAGCCTCTGCACACAGCCTATGTGTATGCTCTGTTCAGGGCCCTGGCCTCCCTGTTGACAGACAGTGTGGTCCCCACCTCTTCTGACCCCTGGTTTCCTTGTCTATAAAAAGAGCTCCTAGCAGCAGCTCCTCAGTAGGAGCACCATGGGGGTGAGGTCATCCCAAGGGTAACATAGCCACCTATCTTAGCTGTTAGCCTTAACTTGGATGCTGGTATGACTGGCCATGCCTTTCAGGTCTTGGAAGACAGTGTGGCTCATGAGAAAAGAAAAGTACGGGAAGTGCTGGAGGCAGAAAGAAGGAAGACACAAGACCTGGAGAATCAGCTGACCCAGCAGAAGGAGGTAGGAGCAGCCAGGGCCCTCTGGAGAACATCCAGCCATGTGTGCCTACCAGCACTGCAGTCCCATGGTCACGCTGCTGCAGCACCCCTGCAGGAAGTGACCAACACCTGCCACTCACTAGCTGTCCAGGGAGGATCCCTGGAGCTCAGGCCCCTCCAGGGCCTCTGGAAAATGCAAACTGAAATGATCTCTTTGTGGGACAAAAGTCACTGTACATAAAGTATGGACAGCCCTTCTCTGGAGCTACCAGGAGTTGTAGCTGCTGGAATAGGAAACTTGTTCCAAGACCTGCCACTCTGCTCCACCTTCCCAAAGCCAGGGACTTTCCAGAGTGAACCTGTCCTAGTGCCAACACCTACCAGGTTAGACAGTGGCTCAACACCCAGTAACAGGACAGAGCACTCGTGACCATGTTGTTTATTGATGCCAGTCTGGGAACAGGAACAAGGAGATCCCCCCCCCCTTATGCTTCTGTGACTAACTGACACATGGCTTCCTGCCCCCCACCCAGCCTCATCATTTCCTCTCACCTCACATCCTGGTTCCTTAGTTCTTGTCCCAAACCCAGAGTCACTAGTGTCAATGGTGACTCACCTTGGCGTCCCCTTGCAGTGAGTTTGCCCTCTGTCTTAGTCACTGTTCTATTGCTATGAAGAGACACCATGACCAAGGCAATTCTTATAAAAAGAAAGCATTTAATTGAGTTTCAGAGATTTTAGTCCATTATCATCATGGCAGAGGTGGGGGTGGACAATGTGGGGGGAACCATGGCAGCACTCACCACGTTGCTGGAGCATAGCTGAGAGCCACATCCCAGTCCAAGGGCAGAAAGCAAGAGACTGAGCCTGGAATTTGCTTTCGAAGCCTTAAAGCCCACTCCCCAGGGACACACTTCCTCCAACAAGACCACAGCTGTATGAGCCTGGGGGGGGGCCTCTTATTCAAACCGCCACCCCCTTCCTCTGCTCTCACCCTCACACCCCTGTTTGACTTCCAGGTCTCAGAGAGCATCAACTATGAGAGACTCAAAATTCGAGACACCCTAGAGAAGGAAAAGAGGAGAATACAGGACCTGGAGAACCGCCTGACCAAGCAAAAAGAGGTATGACTCTCAGATGAGAGGCCCATGGTGCCCTCGGACCTGCCAGGCCCTGCAGCCAGGCAGTCAGGGTTCAAATCCTCCTTCTGCTGTGGGACTTTAGGAAAGTCACTCACTGTCTCTGGGCCTTGGTGCTCCCACATATGAAACACAGCCAGTCTCACTCAGTGGTGAGACATGACATTGATCATAGCACATAGACCCACACAGTCTGTGCTGCAAATGTCAGCTGCTCCTGTGACTGTTACAGGCTCCTGGTGTAGGGAGCCGTCCCTGCATTCTCCATTACAAGATGGCGCCTGCATCCGGCAGGCACCGAATGTAAACAAGTTAATGCACAGGCGCTGGGTAACTTTCCATCCCTTGGTCTCTGCCTCTTCCGGGGCGTCATATGGTCCGATGAGCTGCAGCCAATCATAGGGTGACACGTCCCAGGCGGCGGTCGCCAGCCTTTATTAGGGGACGGGATTCTTGGCTCGGGGTCTCCGCTTTTGTAAGCTTATGCTCTCATAGCACATAGACCCACACAGTGTGTGCTGCAAATGTCAGCTGCTCCTGTGACTGTTACAGGCTCCTGGCAGGATCCGAACCCAGAACTCCCAAACCCTTCATCCTTACCTACTTCTTCCACTATACTTTAGCTTTATGTAAGGTAAGGCAGGGATGACAGAGAAGGGACATACAGTCATTTCTATGTCCCTTTCCTGGCAGAGCTTGCCATAGCAGCCATCACCTTGCAAACTGAGATGTGTCCCTGTTAAGACCTCCAATCTTAGCATGGTGGGTGAAGAGGAGGTGGCTACATGCATCTCACAAACTGCAGAGATTCACTCACCCTGGGTCTCTGTCATGTAAAGGACACATTCACACACATGTGTACACACACGCACCTTGACCAATATTTCAGTCAAAGTAGGTGAGCAACATCCAATCTAGCAATTGTGAATTAAATTTCAATAGGTAAACATGTATAGAAAGGATCTTTTGGCCTGCTGGTCTAAGAAGGGTGTCTATGCCTTCATTTTGTGTGGTTTTCTTTAAACACAGGCACCCACACATTGTCTGGAATCTGGTTTGTTTGTTTGGTTGGTTGGTTTTGGTTTTTTGAGACAAAGTTTCACTGTGTAGCCCTGGCTGTCCTGGAACTCTCTCTGTAGACCAGCCTGGCCTTGAACTCACAGAGATCCACCTGCCTCTGCCTCCCGAGTGTTGGGAATAAAGGCGTGCACCACCTCTGCCGGCTGGAATCTATGTTTTCAACAAGCTACCCAATGACTCTGGAGCATTGGGAGCACCACCACCTAAGGAGAAACAGTGTCAGCAAAGCCCTGGGGATGGTACAGCTGCTCTGACCCCACTCTGATAGGCAGCTTTAGCTGATGGATGGGTGTCCAGAGGAGGCAGAGTCCAGCAAAGTAAGGCAAGGCCCAAGAACTCAGGGGGGGTCCTGGAGTCAGACTGAGAACTGACCATGGGAGCTGTCTAATACACCCTGGAATGTTGCAGAATGAGTCAGTAAGTGGTGGGGGTGGGGTAAGTGAGTAAGGGATGGGTTAGGAAGAGAATTTAAATTGTTTAGAGAAGATAAGCTAGTAATGAGACTAATGTTTATATATATATATATATATATATATATATATATAATGAAATACATATATACATACAAATACATATATACATAGCATACACATATGTATGATGGGGAATGTACTGTGTATGTTTACCTTTTTTATCATGTGTATTTTATTATTTATTTATTTATTAGTTCTAGTTAGGGAACAAGCTTGTTTCACATGTAAGTCCCTTCTCCCTCTCCCTCCCCTCACCCCCATCCCTCCTCCCCCACCCCAACCTACCCCCCACCCCATCCACCCACCATTGTATGTATATCTTATGGACTGTTAAATAAAATACTGTTTGGCCAATGAAACGGCAAGTTAGGCAGGACTAGGAGTCAAGAGGATTCTGGGAAATATAGTAGAGAAGTGTGATCCAGGCAGGAAGTGACATAGCAAGGAGACTCATATTTAAGCGAAGGAGAAACAGGAAGCGTCCCTCTTTTCCCCTCCACTCCTGCTCCAGCAGCACAATGTGATCCACCGGCAAGGAGAGACGCCAATAAGGCATCCAATAAGTCTTATTAAATATATAGATTTATGATAGTTAAGACTGAGCTAACAGATGAGAATCCTAGTCATTGGCCAAGCAGCTTTGTACCTAATACAAGTTTCTGTGTATTCATTTGGGCCTAACTCGGGCAGGCGGCTGGCATAAAGCTCACATGTGGTGGTGGGGCTCAGGCGGCTTTTGGTGGAAAGATTTATCGTAACATATGTATATGTATATCAGGACTGAAGAGATGGTTCAGCAGTTAAGAATACTGGCTGCTCTTACAGAGAACCTGGGTTTGATTCCTGCCACCCGCATGGCAGCTCAAGCCATTCATAACTACAGTTTCTGGGGATCCAATGCCCTCTTCTGGCTTCCATGGGCACCAGGCACACAAACAGTGTACATACATAATGGCAGACAAAATACCCATACATATAAAAGTAAATCTTTTTTTAAAAGTCTACCATGAATCAATAAACTGCAATTTTATTCCAGCAGTAACAGAGCAAGGAAAAACCTGCTGGTTGTGCAGTCACTACACAAAAGTAGAACAAGCTCAACAGGGCTGTTAGTGCAAGCCTGAAATCCCAGCTACTCAGGACCAGTCTGGGCTGCAAAGTGAGCTCAAGGCTAGCTTGGAAAAGTTGGTAAGATCCCATCTCAAAATCAAAAGTAAAAAGAGAGCTAAAGATAGAGTTCAAAGATACAGTGCTTGCCTAGTATGTGCAAGACCCTAGGTTCAAGCCCACAGCACATGGAAGCACATGGAAGACGAAGCCCTTCCAGGTGCGGGCCCCACAGAGTGCCTTCCACAAAGGGCTGTCATCAAAAGAATTCTGCAAGACAACAAGAAACATCCCTAGCTGCAGCCTTAGATCAGGACACCAAAAGCAGTCACTGGGAAACTTTAGAACTGGCAGGTGACAGCAAACACATCAGGAGGAGCGGTAACACCCTACCCCAAAGGGACCCACCACGTACTAGGACAGAATACCCAACTGCAAAGCAGACCCTGTGTGACTCTGGGGATTCTGCAGACAACCCCCTTCTCAAGCCCCAAACCCAGGAAGCAAAAACAAAACTGGACAAGTTAAAAGCTTTCGGGAGAGGAAACAGTATGCAGATGCAGCCCCCAGATTGGGCAGGAAATGCTTGCCAGACACAGGTCTGGTTAATCTCTAAACCATCTGAGGAATTCAGATAGCTCAATGGAAAGACAGCCAGTGGCCCAACTGAAACACACGCAGGTAACCCACAGACTGGCTTGTTTTGTTTTATGCTGCTGGGCAATGGAGCCCAGGGCCTCACACTCACTGGCCAGGTGCTCTTCCACTGAGCTACATCCAACTTTATTTTATTTTTGAAATGGTCTCTCACTAATTTGCCCAAATTGACCTTGAACTCACTATGTAATCTAGGCTGGCTTCAATTCTGCCATCCTCCTGCCTCTCAGCCTTTTAAGTAACTGGAATTATAGACTGGCACCACCATAACTGTCCTGAACAGACATTTTTCTTCCTTTAAAAAAAAAGTTACTTTATTTTTTATGTGTGTATGAGTGTTTTACCTGTGCGTGTGTGTGGTGCCAGCAGAGAACATTACTGGAGTTAAGATGGTTGTAAGTCATATGGGTACTGGGAATTGAACCTGGGCCCCCTGGGAAAGCAGCTGTGCTCTTAACCACTGAGCTACCTCTCTAGCCCCCTGAATAGATGTTGTTTTCAAAAGGAAGACAAAAAAACAAAAACAAAACAAAACAAAAAAACTAGCATATACATGCAAGGGGAAGACCCCAAGGCTGTCAGAATAGAAAGATTACTTGAGGGCATTTAGCTCAGTTGGTAGAGTGCTTGCTTAGGGTTCCATCCCCAGTAGCTCATAAACCTGGCTTGATGGCACACACCTACAATCCTAGCACTGGGAGATAGAGGTAGAAGAATCAGGACTTCAAGGTCATCTTTAGCCACCGAGGGAGTTCAAGACCAGCCTGAGCTACATGAGACTCAAAACAAAACAAAACGAAAAACTACTCAGACCTAGAGTGACTTATTTATACACAACCTTATTTATATTCACAATAGGGCAATCAAAAGGTTGACATCAAACTGGCCATTGTGGCACACACCTGGAATGAAAGCACAAATGAATGCCACTTGCAGAGGCAGATGGATTTCTGAGTTTGAGGCCAGCCTGGTCTGCAGAGTGAGTTCCAGGACAGCCAGGGTTGTTACACAGAGAAACCCTGTTTAAAAAGAAAAGAAAGAAAAAGTTGATGTTATCTACATAGGAAACAGATAAAAGAGAGAAAATATAGCCGAAAAATAGCTTCAGCTTAGTGGGTATGGAGCAAAGAGGGCTGACAATGAGTCTTCTTTAGACCTATGACCATGAAGCAAAGACGACCTACAGCTAGCTGGTCATGTTGGATGGATGTGACGCAAAGATGGCCAACGTGGTCTTTACAGTATCATGGATGTGACGCAAAGATGGCTGACAGCGGGTCTCTCCCAGACCTGTGGGTGTGGAGCAAAGATGGCTGACAGCGGGTCTCTCCCAGACCTGTGGGTGTGGAGCAAAGATGGCTGACAGCGGGTCTCTCCCAGACCTGTGGGTGTGGAGCAAAGATGGCTGACAGCCATTCACCTCACACAGGCCAGCTTCATGGTGCAGTACAGAGACAAACGTGGTGGTTCTCAGGGACACCTGGAGGAATCCACTGAGCACAGGTGTCAAGCAGTTCTGTATCTAAGTCCTCTTAGGCAAGGTTACTTGTCCCCTGAAGTCCCTCTGTACCAAAGTGATGTCAAGCTCTTCCCAAAGCCTCTGAGACAAAGACCAGGAAGTGAATCCCAGTGAAGTACAGGGACAGCCTGGGAACAGTAGGGCTTGTATTTTTCTTTTTGCAGAATACATCTGCTTTCTTTTCTGATCACAAAGGAGCCCCACTCCTCCTAGAATATTTGACAAATACAGAAAATCTCCCAGAAGTGCCTCAACATTGACCCTGCTTCTGCGGAGCAGAGCTATCGCGGCTGACATTCAGATGTGATGCTCACTGGGGTGGATGCCTTTGTGCTGTTATCATAGATGTGGGTGATGCCGACTCGTTACCAAGATAGTGGCACGCTGCCTACTGCTTCGGGAACTATTTTGATAACATTACATATTTCTCAAACATCTCCATGTCACTGAACCACCTCCCACTGCCTGTCACTGAAGAATGTCCTCAATCTGCCCTATGTGGGATGGACCCTGGATTGTTGGTCCCTCCCTCTACTGGGGTTGTTTCCCACTTTGCATGGGTATAGAAAATGATTGGTGGGCTGGGGGTCGGTGGGGGGGCAGGGGAGGAGGGGAGAGAGAGGGAACTGGGATTGACATGTAAAACAAGCTTGTTTCTAATAGAAAGAAAGAAAGAAAGAAAGAAAGAAAGAAAGAAAGAAAGAAAGAAAGAGAAAGAAAATGATTGGTGGCACAAGCCTGTAATCCCAGCACTCAGGAGGCCAAGAACAGAAACTCATGAGTTTAAAGCCAGCCCAGGTTGTTTCAGCTTTGTCACTAAAAAAACAATGATAACAACAATGAGTAAACAAATAAGTAAAAGATGTTTGGCTAAACAACTTGGCTTTCAGCTCTCCATTCTTAGCATAAAGTGCTATATGTGAGTGTCGATGCTTGGACCCCAGGATGTCAGTACCCTTCCTCACAGTCCCTGCTCCCTCGTGACCTTCCAGGAAGGAGAAGCTGACCCACACTAGCAATAGCAGCTTGTGAAAGCACCCAGGACTGTGTCTCAAGGTCACATTTCATGGGACTGTGGTCACAGCTCAGTAGGTACAGTGCTTGCCAAGCAAGCACAATGACCTGAGTTCAATCCCCAGAAACCACATAAAAAGCCAGCCACGGGAGCTGACTCAGCAGTTAAGAGCATGTACTGTGCACACCAAGCTCTGGGATTCAAAAACAAAACGATTCCTGATGTTTGCTTGCTGGCCAGTTAGACTAGCCTAATTGGTGAGCTCCAGTCCAATGAGAAACCTTGTTTCAAAAGCAGTAGATCACATTTCTGAGCCGTGACACCAGAGGTTACCCTGGGGCTTCCACACACTAGTGTGAGTGTGTGCGTGCACACACGTACCTGTACACACATGTGCACCCATGTATACTCAAACACATCCACATTTAAAAAAAATGTTTGAGACCTCAGCACAGGGCCTGGCAGGAGCACACTCCAGTCCTTGGAGGAGGGTCTCCACGGGGACAGTAGGATTGTGATAAAAATGGATGAAGGGGTTTCCAGGGGAGGCATAAGCTATGCCAAAGACTTGGCAACTGGGGTGCTTTCTGGCCAGGGACCTGGAGTGCGGAACAGAGAGTCTCCAGGGCAGGTTGTGTGGTGAAGGGTGAAGGCACTTAGCACATTTATCCTGGAAAATAAATTTAGAGAGAGACATGACAACCCTCCTCAAATATTTAAAGGGCTGTCTCATAAAAGAGAAATAAAACTGAGTCAAGGGCTCCAGGTGACAGAATAGGGCTCAGAGACCAGAAATCAAGGAGACAGATCTCCTCTAATGATAAAAAAAAAAAAAAAAAAAAAAAAGAGTTCTGCAGTAATTGGAACCTTCCAGAAAATCCTTGGGCTGTGGACTTAAGACGTATCAATGGTGGAGTCTGTGTCCTCTTTAACGGCCTAGGGAAATAAGGACAGAAGAGTAAATATTTAATCCCCAGACGTTAACTTGGTGTTTGCTGTTTGTCTAGGAGATAGACTCAAAGGGACAAAAAGAGGACATCTTAAATAATAAATTAAATACTGCCCTGGCCATGGTGGAGGAGGCTCAGCAGATGAAGACAGCCGAGAGTCTCAAAGCCGAGAACCTTTCCCTCAAGTTAAATGAAACAGTAGGCGAGCTCAAAATGACCAAGATAAAAATGGTGAGTTGTTCTGAAAACGGTAAGCTTCCACCATGGGAGATGGCAGCACGTGCTGGCTAGTATTCTATCAACTTGATTCTAGCTGGAGTCGTTTGGGAAAAGGGAGCTTCAGGTGAGAAAACGCCCCCACCAGATTGACCTGTGGGGATGTCTGGGGTGCATTTTCTTGATTGATGACTGATGACTGATGTGGAGGGCCATGCTCACTCTTGGGCAGTGCCACCCCTGGGCTGGTGGTCTGGGTTCTAGAAGGAAGCAGGCTGAGCAAGCCATGGGGAGCAAGCCAGTAAGCAGCACTCTTCCATGGCTCCTGCCTCCAGATTCCTGCCCTGACTTCCCTCAGCCGTGGCGGGTGATCTGAGAGTGCTAAGCTGAAATGAACCCTCTCCTGGACAAGTTGCTTTTGTTTGGGTAGTGTCATCACAGCAATAGAAATCATAACTATGACATAGTAGCAGGAGAGTGGGGAGGAGAGGTTGAGACCTGGCTTGCCCAGCCCGCACTGCTGACTTTCTGGGCCAGGTACCTTTCTTTTCAGGGACTGTCCTGTGCTTTATGGACAGTAAACAGCATTCTCCCCACCTCTAACTGAGACAGATACTACCAAAGGTCCTTTAGAGGCAAAAAATCACCCCTGTTGAGAAAGATGACCTTGCTGGACCTAGTGAGCCAGGCTTGTAATCCCAGCTCCTCTGGAGGCTGAGAAAGGAGAAACATACATTCAAGGTCTGCCTGGGCTGCGTGAGTTCAAAAACCAGCAGGGCAACTTGATTAGGACCCTGTCTCAAATAAAATAAATTTGGGGATCCAGAGAGATTGTGAAACACCCATGCTTGCGGGGAGCTGGGAGCCCCATATCCAGCATATCCAGGAGCAGAGGAAAGCAAGGCAAAGGGGGCTGGGGTGCACACATCAGGAGGGGTCAGAAAGCGGAGGGTGGTCACAGGTGGTGAATGATTTCCTAAGAGCCTTTGTTGGTAATTTCAGTTGATAAGAATTGCAGTGCAGGGGCTGGAGAGATGGCTCAGTGGTTGAGAGCACTGGCTGTTCTTCCAGAGGACCCGGATTCAATCCCAGGCTTTTGCTGTATGGGGTTGAGGGACTCACAGGGGAGAGAAACAAGAAACCAAAGGCTACTTCAGGTGTTGATAAAGGTCTCAGGGAGAAGACAACAAATACAATAGAAAGTGTCTGAACTGCTCCATGAACACATGTTCAGGAAGTTCCCTTGAAGCAGGTAATTAGACCTGGAAGACAGACTAGTCAGCCATACAGGGAGGGTGAAGGATGCCTGGAGGAACATGTGTGCAGAGGCTCTCAGGTAGGATATGGTTAGCACCTGTATGTGCAAAGGAGGCAGACTGCTGCCATCTAATCCAGCCCCTGAGGTTACATCTCCCTCTGTGGTTCCCCAGACCACACTGGAGGAGCGGCTTCGGCTGCAGCAGCAGTCAATGAAGACCCTGCATGATGAGCGCGAATCCCAGAAGCTCGGCTTCGAGGGGGAAATCATGGTGTACAAAGAACAAATCAAGCAGCACTCAAAGACCATCGTGAGCCTGGAGGAAAGGCTCTTCCTGGTGTCCCAGCACCACAGGAAGATAGAAGGGGAGATTGCCACGTTAAAAGAAAATGAGTTAGGTAGGGCTGGGGCTGTGGGAGAAACCCAGTGTCTAATAGCCCCTTCGTGGTCCCGGGCTGGGCCCCATCTGAAAGGCCATCTCTGCTGGCCCTTTAGTTCTTCATCACACATGATGTTAGAAGCCCTCCAAGGCCTAACGGAACCAAAGTAACGACAATGAGTTAGGACATCGTTTATGCTAACCCAGTGAGGCGGCGAGGCATACAGGCAGACAGCTATTAGTGGCTTTGTCTTTTCCACATGAGAACTAAATCAATCCAGGGCCAACTCTATGGCCACTGGTCACTGTGATCTTACTAACAGCTCTCCTGGGCAGCCAGGACTGGCCTCCTACCAAATAAACCCAAAGAGGCTAAAACAGCAATCAGTTATACCACTCACTCACCCTAAATGACCTAGGTCACTCATGACAGACACTAAGCGCTGGGTGGAAAGTTCTGGAAGCTGAGGCCCCAGGCCCTAGGTCTCAGCGTCAGCACTGTTGGTGTTTGGTGCTGGATAAGCTTTGCTTGGGGGCAGGGTGCCTGCTTTAGCTACGTCCCTGACCTCTACGACAAGCCTCATTCCTCCCCCACCTCACGGCCAAGTGTCTCCAGACATCGCCAAAGTTCCTCCAGAGGCGAGTTAGGCCCCAGTGGGAGGCACAGAGCTCAGGCTTACCTCATGCACCATTTGCACACCTGGGATGCCCCAGCCTCCTTTAGGCACTGGAGATCCATGATAGCCCAACCAACCAATATCCCCGTGAGTAACCAAGCTAGTGCCCTGACAGTGACTTGGGGTAAGCAGGGCCCCACAACGAGGGCACACAGCAGGCTCTGACTCCTAACCCAGAATTGGGGTAAGAGTGAGGCTACTCAATGGGACCTCAAGGTGACAGCATCTTTGTCATTTCTGCCGTTAGATAAGTGTCTGCCATAAAATAGGCACTGGACATGTTTGTTGGGTGAATAATGGATTGAGTAAGAATTGGAAAGCAGAGGACAGTGGACAAAGGAGTGAGCGGGGAAGATGGGGAGCCAGAACACATGAATTCTTTTAAGACTTTTGTCTAGAAAGAAGAAAGGCCAGGTGATATGACCCATCAATAAGGCTGTACCTCTTGAAGCTTGGCTGGGCCATTGCCATCAGGTCCCTTATTCTCATATGGCTTCCTTGTCTGTAAATGTCACTGGTGACCCCTGCCTCACCCAGGAGCCAGAAAGAGCTCACAGCCATATTAGCTCATTTTCTGTTGTTGCCGGCCCAGTCCTAGGCATGGGCAAGTAAGAAAAGATGTTTAGTTGGAGGTTAGGTTCAGGGTGGAAGGTCTACTTCTGACTATGGCCTTGCCAGCAGAGCCCTCTGAGAAAGCACAGAGTGTCACGTGTCAAGAGACAAGGGGTGTGCAAAGTTGGGGTTGTGGTTCAGTTGGTAGAGTGCTGGCCTCACAAGCAGGGAGCCCTGGGTTCGATCTGTCACCACATAAATGGGATCTAGTGGTGCAGGCCTGTAATCTCAGCACTGCAGGGGGGGGGGTGGAGGCAGGAGAATCAAGTTCAGAGTCATCGTCAGCTACATAGTGAGCTTGGGGCTAGCCTGGCCTACATGAGACTCTTTATAAAAGTAGGGGGAAGGTAGAAAAGAATGAGAGACAAGGAATGTGAATTGTCTAGTCTTTGTCCCACTGTCCCCTGGGGCCCACCACAATGGTCTCATCTAACCTGTTCACTCCTCTAACGCCACGGTGAGATCGAGCCTCCACCTTCTTAACCCTCACACTGGGGAGGAAATGTCAACACATCATGTCAGAAGACAGAAGCCACATCCAGACTTCACACAGAGAGAGACACCTCAGCCTGTTACACTGTACATGTGGAGAGTCTCAGGGCAGACATCACTGTGATAAACTGTGAGAGACACAAGTGTGCTCACAGGGGAGGGGAAAGGGAAAGTTCACTGCTAATGGACTGTGACGATGTTGGCAACCCCCACCCCCATGCAGCTCAAAAGGAGAGAGTGCTCCAAGAGCCCTCAGCAGGACCCCCCGTGGACAGCAGCACCAAGGAATCAGCATGCGACCACCTGATGTAAGTACCAAGGCAGGTCTCAAGGCATCAGAGGGACAGGAACATAGCCAGATCTGTGTTCTCAGGGTTGCTTAGGTTTCTCGGTTCCTGTTGCAAGTGAGGATAATGTGATAGGGAGATCCAGGCAGCTGTCTGCCAGGATCCACCCTTGGTGGCCTTGCCGTCCTGGGTGAGTCAGGCTGCCTCCCTGAGCAGCTGCATTTGTAGGAGGTTCATGCCTGCAGTATGGGGACTGTGAGCAGGCGCTGTGATTTGCTTTCTGTCCTGAACTCCCCTGGGAAGAATCTCATTCTTATGATCCACGCTTACATTAGAGACTGTAAGATCCCCGGAAGCCTCAGGCCTCCAGGATCTCAGCCCAGGACCACAGTCACCCCAATCACCAGGCGGATTTGAAAGCTTGATGCAAACAGCACGAGGCTTTATTACAGTTGTTTAATGAGCTAACCCCATGTTAGCTCGGGTCTTTCATCCACCCACCATGGCGGACAGCTAGGAAAGACAGCTCGAAGCGTCTGCATAGAGATCTTGTAGGGCAGCATAAGGGGAGTGTCTAGGGGTATGCACAGGCTCAGGATTGGTGTGCCTCCAGGCTTGGAGGGTTTGCCCTGTGTTGATTGGCCAACTGGTTGTTATGGCCCATAGGCCCTCCCTGGGTGGTTGCTATGCTCTGCGCATCATTGCTATGCACTTGTCCATAAAGCACACCCAGAGCCATAAAGCATAGCACCACCAGCTAACTTCTGATTGGTTCCTTGCTGAGAGGCAGGCATCTGACCTCTTAGTGACTAAGACAAGGTCAGACAAGCACATGTTCAGCTGTTATGGCTGCCGAAATGGGGAGCTGGTCCCTTCGGAGACCACTTACAGGGGAGAGTTCTGGAAAGGGTCAGCAGTTTGCCAGATGCCTTGGCAAAAGGGCACTCTCGGCCAAGCCTGACAACCCCAGTGTGACCCTCAGAACCCACACGGTGGAAAGAGAGAACAGAGTCTCTCACAAGCTGTCCTCTGACCTCCACAGGTACAGCATGGCACACACACACATACAAAACAAATAGATAAAATATACGGAGGAAGAAAAGAATTGCACCAAATGGCCCTAGCTAATGAGCTCCTCTCCAACCCTAACAGTCAAGGAGCCTATGGAACCTCATGGAATTGACAATTTTTGGAAAAACAAAACCTATTTATGTCCAGGTGTGATGGCACATACCTGTGATCCCAGTGCTCAGAAGTGTACATAGGAGGCCAGCCTGGGCTACTCAAAAACACAAAACGGGCTTGGAATGTACCACAGTGTTAGAGCACTGGCCTTACATGTGTGAGGCCCTAGGCTGGATCTGGTACCGCTAAAAATTAAACAAGCCACAAGCCACGAGTACAATAGTCCAGAAGGCTACTGCAGATCAGCGTGTGAACAAGGAGGCGTTAAATCTTCACGCCAAGAAAGTCAGAGGCACCCAGTGTGTGTGTGTGTGTGTGTGTGTGTGTGTGTGTGTGTGTGTAGAGCCTGGGCCTCCAAAGCCTCTGAGCTTACTAGAGAGTATCAAGGGACAGGCCTCAAAACTACTTTCTACTCAGTACCATCCTTCCCCTAATACAAGTGCACACAAAAGTGTGTATCCCATCCAGGTCCCTCATACTCCTTCAAAGGCTCAACCCAGCTTCTATGTACAGCCCTCTCCCTCACAGACCTACATGCTGTGGTCCCCAGTGAGTGCCTGTCCTGTGGAACTCCCCTTCCAATGGGGATAGCAATTCTCATGAAGTCAGACGTGCCATCTATCCATTCACATTTCCGTATCTCCTTTAGGCCTGGTCCCCAGTGCCCAGGATCCCAGCATGCCAGCGCACAAACAGAAAGCCCTCCTTTTCTCCCCATCCTCATGGAAGCCCTGAATGTGCCCCCTTAGTCTTCCACCCTCTTTCCACAAAACCCACTGGCCTGTCAACCAGTATTGACAGGTCCCATGCAGGGGCAGATGACACCCTTACTAGAGCCATGTGGACCTCAGCTCAGCCCGGGCAGACCCTTTGTGCTATCTCAGAATGTGCTACAGTGCATCAAAACAGTGTTCCTTTTGAGTATTTAAATGCTGCCTGTCCCCTGGCTGGGCTGAGGTCCCACGGTCCATCCCTAGGTATTTTGAGCCTTTTCTCTGGGCCCATCTTTCCAGTCCCCCTCAGGAGTCACCAGGGACTGAGCACAGCTGACTGGGCCTGTTGTTGTTTATTTACAGAGATGACTTACTGACTGCTCAGAAGGAAATCCTGTCTCAGCAGGAGGTCATCATGAGGCTGAGGACAGACCTCAATCAAGCCCACGGCAGGATGTCAGACCTGAGAGGTTGGTCTGAGTTCCTGGGTCACTTGACACCCTGACCCTCTCAGGAAGGAAGTGAAGGCAGAGTCAGCAGCCTTGGTCTCAGAGCCTCTCATGGACCTGCTTTCCTGTGTGCCTGCAGCCCCGTCACCCAGGGATCACACACATTAGTGGACCTTGAGCACCAAGATATTCTAATGCAGATCAGTCTCCAGCTCTGGGAGGGCAGAAGGGAGGTTACCCCAGGGGGCTGGGACCTTTGCATGAGCCTGGGTGCAGTATGAAGGGGCCCCACAAGCCTCCTCTTCATCATGCAAAAAGACCTCACACCTCCTTCCTCATCAGCCGCCCAGGGCAGGGGAGAGAAAGCCCGGTGTCAACACCCTCCTGCCTGACACCCAGCCTGCCTGACTCAGTCTTTCCTGCACCTCAGACTTCTTTTCACTGTGTTTCTACATCTTCCTCTTGCTTCCGTGGCCGCCTTCTCTTTCCCATCCCCAGCCTCTGGCAGGACAAAAAGCCCAGGCAGATAGGATTTGAGAGGTAACAAAACCAGATTCCAGAAGAGGGAGGTGGAAAGGAGGGCTAGAGGGAGAGAAGGGGATTATCTCACCCATCCCCAGCCTCTGAGAACCCCAAACTCTCAGCATTATTTGCTCCCTGAGGCCATTCCCATGGTTTCTGATAGGAAAGAGAGAAATAACACAGTATACAGCGAATCAGGTCCCGGACATTAGACAAGACTCTGCCTCTCTGAGCCTTGATGTCCAAATCTGTGAAATGGGGGTGCCAAGGGTAATTCCCGTGTGACCTGCAATTGAAGATTTAAGGTAGTACAAAGGTCTTAGTGTGTGTTTTTCTGGCAGCAGACCCTAAAACTGGAACTCCATTACAGCTTGTCTAATCAAGCCATAACTCCAGTAAATGCTGGTAGCAAAGTAGAGCTTGAGCCAAAGGGAAAGAAAATGAAATGTGGTAGGCTGTCAGTCAAGAGGACATTGAGGTACCCAGAACTATAGGCTGTCAGTCAGGAGGGCACTGAGGTGCCCGGCACTGATTGTACCAGAGTGAGCTAGGAGCAGGAACAGCTGTCTGTGCCAGCTGTAGATGGAACACTGTTGTACCTGGCATGAACATAGCCCAGAAGACCCCGGGAGCCTGAGAACACCCCTGGGCAAAAAGATACAGAGGCAGGTGGGTATGTGGCTCAGTTGGAGTGCTTGCCTAGCCTGCATGAGAACCTGGGTTCAAATCCCAGCACTAAGTGAAAGTGAGCTGGTGTCACATACCTGTGATCCCTGCACTGAGGAGATGGAGACAGGAAGATTGGAAGTTTGAGGTCATTGGTGGCTGTATAACACCATAGCGAGGCAGAAGCAGGGGCTTACTGTGCCACCTGCCGTCACATGCTGAGGCTCTGGTAGAGCTCCTAGGGGGCACTTGAGCCCCAGAGGACCCTGGGGCAAACCTGCCTCATGGATCTCATAGGGCTGTCAGATAGGCCATGACATAGATCTAAGGTAGAAAACCATTCACCAACTTCCTGTTACCCCCAGGGGAGCTAAGCGAGAAGCAGAAGATAGAGCTGAATCGACAAGTGGCCCTGGTGCAGCAGCAGAGCAGCGAGCTGAGCATGCTCAAAGTGAAGGTGGCCCAGTCAAACAGCATGGTGGAGAAGAAAGACCGGGAACTGAGGCTCCTCAGGGAGGCGCTCAGGTGTGCTCCGGGGCCCGATCGGCGTGACCCCCCCAGGGGTCGGACACAGAGGGGGGCTCAGTAAACCCTGGCTGAATCTGATGGGTGAATGAGTGATAGAGTTTTATTGCTTCAGAGACTAATTAAAACAGCCGCGCTGTGTTCTGGAAAGGGCAACCTCCCAAGTTCGGCTCAGCTTAAATGCAGGAAGTGTAAAAGAATTCAGTCACCTATGAAAATAGTTTTACCTCCAGGTTACGGAGGGATGCAAAGGTCCGCGAACCCTGAGCCGCCTGATGCCTGTGATGTCCCTCTCTGCTCCAGGACTTCCCAAGAGAAACATAGACCCCACCCGAGCTTGGAGCAGAAGAGTAGGAATCTGAGCCAGAGGTGTGACATCTCATTGCAGATAGAACCAGTGCACCCAGATACATTCTCCAGCTTGCACGAGGTCAGTGTCTGGGACTGGGGCTCAGGGAAGGCAGGTCCAGGCTTTGGGTGACAACCAAAAGCCCAAGGGTTAAAGGCTTCTCAAAGTATTGCTCATTCACATGAAATGACAAAGTAAGACAGAGTCCTGCCCCATGATCACAGTCTCCATGGTTACACTATCAACAGTGGAGGCTGCCAGCAGCTCTCTCCCCTGAGGCCACCAGGTCTTCCTACAATAATGAATTGTAGCAGTGGTGGGGTAGTGGTTGGCGATCCACCATGGGTCAGGTTGGCCTGGGGTTGAATTCCCACCCCTTTACATAGAAATTCGGTGTCCCTAGGGAAGTCACTGTGCACCAATTCCCTTCTCTGAGAATGGGTGAGAAATACATTTTATTTATGCTAACCCACAAACACATCTGGAAGGAAATTTTCTGCTAATTCTTCAATTTGTTCATCTCTCTCTCTCTCTCTCTCTCTCTCTCTCTCTCTCTCTCTCATGTGTGTGTGTGAGAGAGACAGACAGAAAGACAGAGAGACATGTGTGTGGAGGCCAAAGGAGGACATTGGCTATTGGCTATCTGGCTCTAACTGTCTTACCGCCCTTGAGACAGGGTCCCTCGTTGAACCTAGAGCATGCCATCATATTTTTCCTGCAGAGCTGGTGAGCAAACCTGTTTCGATGTTGCCCCGCCCCCATCCCCACCAGGTTTGGGGTTACGGGTGCATGCAGTCTTGCTTAGCTTTTGTAAATGGGTGCTAGAGATCTGAAGTCAGTTCCCTAACGCTTGCACAGCAAGCGCTCTTAACCACTGATCCCATCTCACCAGCCCACAAACACTACTGGATGGCATCTTTTTAACCAAGTCTGTAAAAGTCTGCTTTGTTTGTTTAAGTGGCTGCTTAGAATTCCATCTTGTGCCCATTTTATCCAGCCAGTCCCCAGATGATGGGGAGTCCAGCTGTGCCCCCCTTAAACTCGTGCTATAATTAGTATAAGTTGCCCAGATGTAGAACTCATGTTTGGCTATGAAGTTGCTGGGGCCAAGGGACACAGCAAGATAAACTGTGCAGCACAGAACCAAATGACCTTCCCAGAGAGCCGTGCAGTTAATGTGACCCACGCACCACACACACACATACTGCGGTAGTCACTTGATAGGTCTCTCTGTGTGGCTGCCTGGAAGTCACAGATGCTCATCCAGTAGGAAGCCTGTCTGAGAGAGAACAGTCTCCACCAGGTGACCCTCATACTCTGCCCCCATGCCTGGTGCCATGGCATTTGCTATTGCTCCTAGTAGGCTGACTATGGGGTGCAGTGGTTCCTTGAGGCCTCCAATTCCTAGAGTCCAGTCCAAAATAACCTTTGCCTTTTGCTTTGGGAAACGAGAGAATGAATCATCTGCAAAAGAAACCAGGCCAAATGTCTCAACAAAGACACTACCTCTGCCAGACAGCAGCGAGCCAGGGCTCCAGGCAGCCAGGATGAAAGGGCTTGAGGTCCAGCCAGCTGTCCTTGAGTACTGTCCAGAGAACATTAATAGAAGGGGCTCCTGTTGCCCAGGGCAACCAGGAGGAGGAGTGCAATGGTCCAGGTGGCTGGAAGCGCTGCTGGGCACAGGAAATGTCAATCACTCCTATTGGAATCCTGAGCCCTCAAAGCAAGATGTGATCCACGAAGACTACTGAGCACCTGCTGTGTATCAGGCCTTGTGCTAAAGACAGGGAAAGGTGCCCTACACATAGCAACCACCCACCCCCACACACATACATCCACACCCATGTGTTCCATGGGGAGACCTGTTGAATGGTGACTTTTAGTTTCTGTATTAAAGTTGAGGCTGATGGGGGAGGGAGGATGCAAGATAAAAGGCAAAAAGCCTCCCTTCGTGGAACAGTGGTCCTTGCCCAGGCTACTTCCTGTTTCCGAAGCCAAAGGGGGTCAGAGGGCTCAAGAGTTGTATGAGAAAGAATCTATGTCCTCTCTCAGTAAGAGTTCCCAGAGGAGCATGAGGAGGGTCACGTGGTGCTTCCTCTCCCATGAAAGACTAGGGGAGTCTGGCCTGACTGCTGAGCCTGTCCTTCCGCCCAGTGCAGCATCTGCCTGCTTCTATTCAAGTGGCTCCTTCCGGAACAAACAGATGCCCTCCAGCAGGTGAATGAGCCCCATACAGAACCAAGCCCTTAAGTGATCCAGCTTCAGGACAATACACCAGGCTAGTCAGGTCCCCTCAGCCACCAGCAGCCCTGGTACTGTTTGTTAGAGGCTGGGGAAGCCTTCCAGACTTCACTCCTTCCAGACTTGAGCACCATGCTCCAGCCAGGAGGACCACAGCTCTGCCCTCTGAAGCCTGTGTGCTGTGCAGGAAGGGAGGAGACAGAAAGGAAACAGTACAGAATAAAAGGTCCTGGGGACAAGGTGGGGTCAGGGGGCTTGAGGAACTATTATGGCAGGTCTTGAGACCGTCCTAGTTTGCTTTCTATCACTATGATAAACACTCTAACCAAAAACAACTTAGGGAGGAAAGGGTCCATTTCACCTAACAGCTTATCGTTCATCATGGAAGAAGTCAGGGTAGGAACTGGCAGCAGGAACCCCAGAGGCCGGGAGTGAGGCACAGGCCATGGAGGAGTGCTGATTGCTTTCAGGTTTGCTTTTACTAGCTTGCTCACCCTGCTTCCTTCTATTTTTATTTTGTGTACATTGGTGTTTTGCCCGCAGGTATGTCTGTACAAGGGCATCAGATTCCCTGGCACAGAAGTTATAGATAGTTGTGGGTGCTGGGAATTGAACCCAGGTCCTCTGGAAGAGCAGTCAGTGCTCTTAACTGCTGGGCCATCTCCCTAGCCCATCACTCTGCTTTCCTATACACCCCAGGACCACCTGCCCAGGGCTAGCACTACCTGAAGTGACTGGGCTCTCTCATATCAATCATTAATCAAGAAGATGGCCCCACAGACTTGCCCACAGACCAATCCGATAGAGGCATTTTCTCATTTGAGGTACTCTTTTTCCCAGATAACCAAGGCTTGTTTCCAATGGGGGGGCGGGGAGGGGGGGAGGACGACTGACCAGACAATAGATAAGAGCATCATAGGAAAGAGGTTCTCTCAGCACTGGTGCTAAGAGGCCTCACAGGGGGAAATTTGGAGCAGAGCCAGAAGGAAGTAACAGTGTGAGTGACAGAATGTCAAGGAGAAGAGAGCGTTCCCACGAGGGCCTCAGACAGCATTGCTGAGCCCCTTGGAGGAGGAGCAAGTGGGCCTTGAGTATGTCCCCCCAGGGATCGGGTGTGACTAGCTCAGGGCCTGGGACCCATCATCCTATTGGCTTTAAAGAAGCAACCAGAGTCAGCAGAAGAGAGCAAGCGATTCTCTGTCCCTGGTCTCTGTCTGTGGTGGGAATCTCACTCACTGATGGTGGTCTAATGCTCAACTGCTATCCTCAACTGCTTTCCGTCTGGTGTGCAAAGTTCAGGTCCACGGGAGAGCTTAGCTTGGGTCTTTGACAGAGGCGCCTGGGCAGTGTCTAGTGTAGGGGAGGGGAGCATAAATATGAATCAGAATATGGATAGCTAGTAATGGATTGATAGACACGGGGCCGGGCACGGGGCTCAGTCGGTAGGGTGCTTGTGGAAGACACAAAGCTTTGAACGTACACGGTAATACCACACAAACTAAGCATGGCAGTACATGCCTGAAACCCCAGCACTCAGAAGCTGGAGACAAGAGGACCAGTTCAAGGTCATCTTTGGCTACATAGGAAGTTTGAGAGCAACCTGGGCTATGTAGAATCTGTCTCAGAGACAAATTTAAAAAGGAAAAACATTAAAAAAAAATAGATCCCTATGGAGGGATACTATTGCAGCCCAGATACAACAAGGAGGGCCTAGGCCCTCCCCAAAATGATATGACAGACTTTGAAGGTCCCTGGTGGAGGGCCTCACTGTCCCTGGGGAGGAGCTAGGGGATGGGTTGGGGGTGTTGGTGGGGAACATGGGAGGATGGGAGGGCAAGGGAATGGGGGGATGGATATGTAAATATGGCTAGTAATTAAAGAATTTAAATGAAAACAAAATAGAGACAGAGATGCCTAGCTATATAAATTTTAATAATTTCAGTTCACCCCATGCTATATATGCTGTCTTCGGTATCTATAGCTGTAATCTAAAATGAACCAAGCGTTGCTATTTTAAAAATAGTTATAAAAGAGAGATCGTTGGTTTCTTCCCATTCTTGCCAGTTTGGCTGAGGCCTCCCCCTAGCAACTGTCTGACAACTGAAAACCACTCTCAGTACCCCATCCCAGGTCCCCACTTAATTATCCTTGTGACATTTGTCCCTATCTACTCAGTCTCTCCCTATGTGCCCTCCCCACTGTCTGTCTCCTCATACTGGGGTATAAAACCCAAGATGGCAAGGATTTGTCTGTGTTGCTCCCTGAGGGAGCCTGAGAGCCTGGAGCAAGCTTAGCAGGCCGAGGTGTGGAATGAGTGAATGAATGGTTGAATGAATCACTAAAGAACTGAGACAGGACCTCATGTAACCCAGCCTGGCCTCAAACTCACTATGTAGCCAGGAAGGACCTCAAACTTCTGATTCTTCCACGTCCACCTCCCAAGTGCTGGGATCACAGGCACTCGTCACCTCACTCAGTTTATGCAGTGCTGGGGAAGGAGCTTGGGTCTTGAGCATGGTAGATAAGCACTCCATATGACTGAGGTGCGTCTCCTCATTTTTCTACAGGAAAAAAAAAATCCTAAATTCTCATGACTTCATCTTTAAAAGGATCATGCCCTTTGAAGACTTTCCTTGTCTGTGCCCTGAGTAAACCTCACTCTAGTCTCTAAGGGTCCTGTGGGGTCTGCATGTGGCCAGCAGCTGTCATACCATGTGAGGCAGGCATGGAACAGTCTATTGTCACAGAAAGATCCTGGAGTCTCAGAGAGAGGTCTCTCCAGACCAACCAAGTGCCAGGCTGCCTAGTACCCCCAAGCAGACAGGAGAAAACCAGCCTTGTGACCAGTGTGAATGGAAGCCTCTGGTGGGTCTCATCGAAAATGCCCTTCTGGGGCCCGGCATATAGCTGAGCAACAGAGCGAGAACTTATTGTGCATGAAAACTGGGTTCCATCTCCAGCACCACAGAAGGGAAGAGAGGAGAATAAAACAGTAAAACTGTCCCCCTAGAACCAGAACAGGAGGGGCTGGAGAGACAGCTCAGCAGTTAAGTCCCCTGTGGCTCTTGCACAGGCCTTTAATTCTACTCCTAGCACCTGCACCAGGCAGCTCACAACCACCTGTCACTCCATGGAACCTGACGCCCTCTGCTGGCTTCCACAGGTACCTGTGCACACATGTGCACACACACACACACTTTTAAAAATAATAAAAAATAATTATTTTTTAAAAGTTACTACTCAGAACAAGATCAGATTTTTAACAAATGGAGACCAAAAGCTGGGTTTGGTGGGGACACACATCTTTAAACCCAGCTCTCAAGAGGCAGGTAGATCTCTGAGTTCAAGACCAGCATGGTCTACATAGTAAGTTCCAGGACAGCCAGGACTATTTAGAAAGGCTCTGTATCAAAAAAAAAAAAAATTAAGAAGAAATGGAGACACAGGCATGAAAGACCACTAGAAGAAGAAGAAGTAAAGTCTGCAGAGAAGTCTAGGGGATGTTATATTTATAGTGTCACTAAGTAGGAAGAGGAGCTGGAAATCCTCCTACATGGGACTTGATATTTGCAATGAAAAATTGAAATCCTTTCTCTGAGGAAGCTCTCATGGTATTTTCCAGTGCTGAATGACAGGGTTTCTGCTGAACAGGCATTGTTCATGTCCCTGGCAATCTGAGGGAAATAGCTGGACCCTTAGGGAGCTGCTGTCTGTACCACCCTGTCTCCAGGAACAGTCCTTCAGTGACCTGGGGGCCAAGTGCAAAGGATCTCGACACGAGGAAATCATCCAGCAGCAAAAGAAGGCCTTGTCGGAACTGCGAGTACGAGTCAAAGAACTAGAGAAGACCAACTCCTCCAGTAAGTTCTGTACTCCTTAGTCCAGATTGGGGGCCCCAGAGCCTGGTGTGCACCTTGGGGACTAGCTGACTGGCCAGGATGTCTCCATCATCTCATAATCGGAAAGACACTATCACACTAACAGTGATGGGCCAGACCCCGCCTCAGAGTCAAGTGCAGGCCCCAATGTTAAATAAATAGGACATGAAAAACTCACTACTGTCCTCCTCCTTATTTCGCTGTGACCTGGTGGGATCTTTGTCACGGTCTAATGCTACTTGAAGATGAGCCCTGGGGGTGCCTCTTAAGAGCACCCCATTCAGAAAGGCTGCAATTGGCTCAGAACGGGCAGCTGGTAAGTGAGCAAGGCACTGGGTATCGGCTGTTCCAGGACAAGTCCCATCTCCGTCTCTGAGCCTGAAAGGCCTTAAGTGAGGTTCACATCTGCAGTGACAGCTTTGTGGCCAAAGCCTCACACTCGCTGTGTGGCCTTGGGCAAATCGTTTAATCTCTCTAGGCCTTGGTTTCCTCATCTGCCAGGGAGGTCATGAGGATTAAAACGGCCCTATGGTAAGTGACCTGTAAGTTGTAGCTACAGTGATGATGTGATGTCTTCCTGAGTCTTAAATTATTTCTTTTGTAGATCATAAGGACCACGCGAATGACTCATTCCTAGAACTAAAGACCCTCAGAATGGAAAAAAATGTACAGAAAGTATTATTAGATGCAAAGCCTGACTTGACGACTCTCTCAAGAATAGAGATCCGATCGGTAACCAAAAATCATTTGTCTCTGCAGTGACTGGCATGAGAGGGCGGGCATTAGGGCTGATGTGAGCTGAGCCTCAAGTCAGTGTGGTGGAGGTTCAGGGCCAGGGCTTCCCTGATGAGCAGGTTTCTCGCCAGTGAGCCACTGGATATTAGCACAGACGGTGGCCTCCATATGCAGAGCACAGTTTGTCATTGCTTTGACTCTGGGCCAAATTGGCCACTGAAGCACAAAGGGCTTTTCCTTTTCCTAGGAGATGTTACATCCTGCTTGAAAATGTCCACCAGGTTGGTTGATGAGGCTATGCCATGAGTTTGCCAAAGTCTGCTGTTCCTCATAGACTGAAAGTCATGCACATGTACAGGGGTGGAAGGAAACTTGAGATGAGAGAGCCAGAGGGCCCTGTCTGAACCCAGACTGAGCGCTGCATGTCCTCCAGGAAGGCTCTGGTGAAAACCGGAAAGGAGGGCCAAGTGTGGTGACGCACTCCTGTAATCCCAGGACTCAGGAGTATAGGCAGGAAGATCAGGGGTGCAGGTCATGCTTGACTAATACTAAGCTTTAGGTCTACCCAGGCGACTCATGACTCTCTCAACAACAACAAAAGTCAAGATAACTAAAGCCTGACTCAGAATTTGTACTAAATAATAGGTAGCTGTTATTCCTAAATAATATTATCCAAGGAAGGAGTGGGACCTTAGGTGCCAAGATTCTCAGGAGTGATTAATTGGGACCTAAAGGATGTTAGACTATATAAGTTGATGGACACCTGACAAGGGACCTCTCAGGTCAGTGTTAATCGTAGGATCCACTGACTGCATACTGGCTGACACACAGAATAAAGCACATGGAAGCTTCTAGAATGAACAACAAAGTTCCTCTATCTGAACCAATACTCTATCATTAATTATCTTTCTGGGCATTTACTGGGGTCAGAGATGAAGGTCTTTGAAGTGAGCTGGTTTTCTTAATAAGCATCACATACCCAGTCTCCAGGGCTGGATGTGCAGGGACCATGTCCAGATGGGAGGTCAGCTAGATCTCATGGCCTGACTCTGCTTCCCAGACAGGCCTTCCCCTTGTGACTGACCCACCACTGCCACTACACAGCAGGGGGCCTCCCAACTCTGTTTTTAAAACCCTTGATCACCCATAGTTGGGAACAATTTGAATTATAAGAGGAGTAGCAAGGAAGAAAAGCCCACATGGGTGGAGGGCTTGCTGTGTGATGGACCTGAGCCAAGCCCTTCACCTGCTCAGTGAATCCATCCTTGCAGCAGCTGGGCTGTAGCAGGTCCACTGTCCCTATTTATAGATTAAGAATTAGGGTTTCAGAACCCAAGTACCTCAGTCCAAGGTCACAGACATACAGGAGGATGTGTCCCTGGCTGTCTTCCTCTGGCACCATGCCAGTCTGCAAAGAAGGATGAAAAGGGGGATCCTGGAGAGGGGTACAGAGGATTCTGCTCAATTTACTGTCATCCGAAAAAGATGCCCTCCCTGTCAGGCCTGGGGAGATAGCTCAATGGGCAAAAATACTCGTTCTTCAAACACGAGGAGCTGAGCTCAAATCCCCAGTGTACAATGAAAATGCAGGGTGTGGCCACACCCACTCACCTCTAACCCCAGCATTATAGGAGATGGAGACAGGAGGATCACTGGGGCTTGCTGGCTGCCAGCCTTGCTCCAGGTTCAGTGAGAGACCCTGTCTCAAGGGAAGAAGGTAAAAAGTGACAGATCAGGACAGCCAACCTCCTCTGGTCTCCACACTCACATGGGTTACACACACCTGTACATATGTGCATCATTCGTGTGCACGAACACACACACACACACCACATGCATGTGCACCACACACAAACACACACACACACACACACACACACACACACACACACACACACACAGTCTTTTCTTACCTCAATATATAACCTAGTCCACTCTTACCAATTGTCAAACCTTTCTGAGTTTCCGGTCAGGGTTTTTTGGTGCTATTTTGGTCTTCTGGGGTCACCTGGCAGCACCTGCAGATGTTAAGATCAATCAACATGTCCACAATGTATCTACTGGATACTAAAGTCCTGATGAGGTGTATTACAGTTACTCATGGCTCTCTGCATTCTCTGTCTGGCCTGGCTACTGTCCCATGCTTCCAGTGAGAGCTCCCAGAGGCCAGCTGGCTGATACAGGGCATAGCAAGTGCACAGCTGGAAGGCCCAGCCTACATCATCTCAGGAAATGGTCCAGGGAGCCTCACCCACCTGGAGAACACTTGGGCCACATCTTCTGAAAGACTCATTTCTGCTGTGTGGAAATGAGGCCCATCTAACAAAAGGAGAACACATTGTTCCTGCGTAGCCTTCCTTCATTCATCCCTCGGGTACATCGTGTGACCAGTGAGTGCCACGCTAGGCACAGGACTCAAGTATATGCAGATAGCAACATGGTCCCCATCTCTGTGTTTGTCACTTAGGCCAGGGCTTCTCAACACTGACACAATATTCGGGGTCAAGGGCTGGGATGCCTTAGTTGGCAAAGTAACTACCATTATACACAAACCTTGAGTTTGATTCTTAGAACATACATTAAAAATGGGGGAGCATGGTGGCGCACACCTTTAATCCCAGCATTTGCGAGGCACAAGCAGGTGGATCTCTGTGATTTCTAGGCCAGCCTGGTCTACAGAGTGAGTCCAGACCAGCCAGAGGTACACAGTGAAACCCTGTCTCAAAAAAAAAAAAAAAAATGCTGAGCTCTGTAGTGTGCACTCTCTCAATCCCAATGCTGGGGAAGTAAAGACAGAAGAATTTCTGGGGACCAGCAAGCCTCAGGACCTGGTGAGAGACTGTATCAAAGAACAAGATGCAGGGCAGACAGCTCCTGAGAAATGGCACCTGAGATTGGACACTGGCCTCCCTTCTCCACACAGAATATCTGGGGTCAGATGACTCCCGGCCAGTTTGATTGGGGACTGTCTTGTTCATGGCAGCCTCATCATCCTCCCATTGGATGTCAATAGCACTTGCCCTCTTCAGATGACCCTAGACGTCACTAAGCAACCTGGGAAAGTGGGGTGCAAACTTAACCCACCCCAGAGACACTGTTCTAGAGGGAAGACATCAGAGGAGGAACAAGTACACATATAACAAAGTCGATAAGCAAGAATTCCAACTAGATGGTCAGGAATAGAGATAGAAACCCATGGGACCCCTCTTCCATAGTCACACAGAGTCCTAGCTTCCCTGTGACTGCCACCAACAACAGAACACCAAGAGAGTGTTCGTTTCTCTTTTATTTCAGCCCCAGACTGGCCTTTTCAGCACGGGCTCCAACTTGGCCACCGAGAAGTCCATGAAAACAGATGCTTCAGATGCCTTAGAACTCAGTGAGAAGCTGGTGTGTGTGTATGTGCGTGCGCGCGCAGTACCCCCCCTTCCTTTCTGCCCAGCACTGGTCCCTACATGTCATCACCATTGTTAACCATAGGGCCGTTTACTAAGTATCAACCTCTGAGCCATACTGAGTTGTTCTAACAGCTCAGCAAGCCCCGGCTGCTACCCAGCATGGGTCAGGAATCGGCACACAGCCCAATCCCTTGAAAGCTCCGTTGTTAGAATGAGTGTTAATTTCTGTTGTCATTTTCCACCCATTCCGGAAAAGACTTCCTGTACACGGCTGGGGGGGAAATGAAAGACCTAACTGCAGTCACTTCCAACATACTCGTTCGCTTCCAACGGCTACAAAGAACGAGCTAGAATCAGACATCAGCCTCCTGATGGCCTCCATGTAGCCTGTGGCGCTGCTCTTACCAGCACCCCATCTCCTTGCAGTACATTGACATGAGCAGGACGCTTGGCAGCCTGATGAACATCAAGGACATGTCCGGCCATGTGAACTTGAAGTACCTCTCGCCCAAAGATCGTGAGAAGGTCAACCACCTCCGGCAGAAGGACCTGGACCTGGTGTTTGATAAGATCGCTCAGCTCAAGACCCGGCTTCAGAGAAAGGAAGAACTCCTGAGAGGGTGTGAGCAGGAACTGGAACAGCTCAGGTACCACACGTGTCCCCTGCTGAGCATGGACAGCCACACGCTGCTGGGCTGGGACCAGACAGAGGCCAGGATGCAGATTAAGTAAAAACACCAGTTGGGGGACATGACCTCCTGGAGCCTAGCATGCGTGGAACCCTGGGTTCCATCCCCAGCAGTGCATAAAACTTGGCACTGTTGCTTACAGTCTATAACCCCAGCACTCAGGAGGTAGAGGCAGGAGGATCAGGAGTTCAAGGTCACCCTCTACGACACAAGTTCAAAGCAAACCTGGGCAACACACAACCCTGTCTCAAAATAACGAAAGGCTGGCGATACTTCTATAGGCGAAACACTTGTCCCACAAGGGTGAGAAGCTGAATTTGGATCCCTGGAGTCTACATGAAAGCAGTATTAGGGGTGTCTACGATTCCAGCGCTCCTCTGGGAAGATGGGAGGCATACAAAACAGAAAAGCAACAGAGATCCTGCCTTGAACAACATTAAAGGCAAGGACACATACCTGAGGTCATCCCCCAGCCTCCACACATGCATGTGCACATTCACACAAATTGGTGTCCACACATACACACATGAATGACTTTGAGGGTCCATCGTTTCCCGAAGACTTGCAGGTCCCCCCCGCCCCCCACACACACACCCTAGAGCCTTGAAAAGGCCGGTGGCACATCCTGAGACATCAAACGCTATACTCGTCCCATGTGTTTTGCACTCTAGTCCCCAAGTCTTTGTTGCGGTCTCATAAGTCAGCCCCATATGGAAGGATCTAGAGAGGTTGGGATCTTGATGTTAAGTGGGGACAGTGAGGGGGAAAGGGACTCTGTCTCTCCATGCACCCAGGCAGAGCAAAGTGTCCATTCAGATGTACCAGACGCAGCTGGCAAAGCTGGAAGATGATGTCTACAAGGAAGCTGAGGAGAAGGCGCTGCTGAAGGAGGCCCTGGAGCGCACAGAGCAGCTGCTGTTCCAGGAAAGGAAACTCAACAGGGCCTTCAAGCAGCAGAAGGTAAACCACTGGCCCCTTAGAAAGATAGGACAGCTAACTGGGAGTGGTGGTTGCACGCTTTTAATCCCAGTACTTGGGAGGCAGAGGCAGGTGGATCTCTACGAGTTCAAGGCCAGCCTGCTCTACAGAATGAGTTCCAGGACAGCCAGGGCTACACAGGAAACTCTGTCTCAAAAAACCAAAAAGAAAAAGGAAATAAGAATCCCAGAAAGACCCCCATAATGCAGATGGTGGCAGAATAGCTTTTATGGCCAACAGACCTAGTCGGGATCCGCACTCTGTACTCTACCACCTGCCTGTCTGAGATCTTAAGCAGGTTTTAACCTCCCTGATCCGGTGTCCATCTGTCTTGTGTTTGAGTACATCTGTTTATGTCATCGCGCATGTCAGGGAGTTTTCGGGAGTTCTCTCCCTCCACCGTGTGGGTCCTGGGGATCAAACTCAGGTTGTCAGGCTTGGCAGTAGACGCCTTCACCCCTGTAGCCATCTCAGCAGCCCCCTCAACTCTTGCTAAGACAGAACAGACCTCAGGCTCAGATCAGAATGACAAGGAAATTAACCACTGCCACCATCTCTTCATGACTCTCCACAGGCCAGGCCCAGGGCTCGGTCTGCACTTTGCAGACATGGCCATTTACTAATGCCATTAAGGGGCCTTCCCGGTGGGGGCCATGGTCCCATTTTTTTTCCCAGATGAGGAAATGCAGTGGGGTTGAGAGCCTGGGGCTGGGGATGGGATGTAGCTCAGATGGTTGGGTGCTTGCCTGGCATTCACAAAGCCCTGGCTCAGATCCCCAGCACTGCATAAACGGGGTATGGTGACGCCTGCCTGTGAGCCCAGCACTCAGGAGGCACAGACAGAAGGGTTAAGTGTGCAGCCAAGTTTGGGGCCCACCTGAGCC
Organism: Cricetulus griseus; assembly: GCF_003668045.3. Lineage (NCBI taxonomy): Eukaryota > Metazoa > Chordata > Mammalia > Rodentia > Cricetidae > Cricetulus > Cricetulus griseus. The sequence goes on from NC_048595.1 coordinate 11,309,075, forward strand.
ACATGAGATGAGCGCCTGTCTAAAGGAAGAAAAAAAGTGAGAACAGAGAGTTGAGAGGTTCACACAGTAGCTGGTGAAGAGGACTGCACCATGGCCCCAGGCATGTCCCCTGATTCCTGTGCTGTGTGCTGGGCTTGCCCCCAGGACTCCTCTTGAAGCTGCTATCTTTCTCGACTTTGGAGCTGCATGTTTTGTGTGTGTGTGCATGTATGTACATGAGTATTTGCATGTATATGATTGTGGGCATAAGTGTTCAAATATGTGTGACAATGGACATGCTTGCATATGTGTGTTTATGTGTGACTAACAGTGTATGTGTCTGTGATGGCATAGGCACACTCATGACTCTTCTGTGTACATCAACATGGATGTGACTGTGTGTGTGTGTGTGTGTGTGTGTGTGTGTGTGTGTGTGTGTGTGTGTGTGTGTGTGTGGAGCTCTGAGGAGGCCAAGACATGAGAAAAGGATGCCCCTCCCCTTCCAGGAAGCTCTACTGGGGGAGGGGGCAGGGAGTCATTGTAGATGCCTAGCCCCACCCAGCAATGAAAGCAGCCCCCAACATGGCTGTTGACACTCATCCCTCTGAATTAAACATCACAAGCCTCCACATGCGTGTGCCATGGGCTACCTCAGGCAGAAGACGGGACTTTTGCATTAAGCCACACCAGGGCAGCTGAAGGAATGATAGGAGGTTGGGCTTGCCAAGGTACCCACTTCTTCCCAAGGTGCCGCCTGGGATTTGGCAGCCAAGGTCCTCCAGAACAGACACAAAACCATAGAACAGGACCTCAGAGGGCCCCCAACAGCCCATTGTGGTGTGCTGGCTGAAAATGTAAGAACCTGGGGATTTGCATAGTCAGTGCCACATGCGTTATTCACCAGCTGCCTCATTCATACACAATGAGGCCGTCCGGTCCTTGGCACCAGACATCCTGCGTGGGCGAACTGAAACAGCCCAGTTGAACCTGCAGCAGGGGTCCCAGCAGAGCTAGGGCTAGGGCCTTGCAAATTCTCAGGTTTTACAGTGTGGAGAGATAGATGGAGCTGTAGCATGGCCACATTGTGCTGATAAATGTCACGCTCCGCCCAGGCTCACGCGTGCCTGCTGGCTGGGAGTGCTTCCTCCATACTGCACCTGCTGCGCTCTGCACGCAGCTTGCAAGGGGCTCATCCTGGGCCAGCAGGCTCAGAGGAGAACTGAGACTGGCAAGGGTCGCAATGCTTGGCAGCCCAGCAACAGACACAGAACTCCCACCAAGTCCTTTGCCTTGCAGTCCTGCTAACCTCTACACCCCTCTGATTGCCAGGGTAGTGGGGGTGTTATTCTAGGGCTCTGGTTTTCATATAATGCCTGTGACTCTACATATTTTCGGAAACTCCTGTTTGCTAGGGGGAAAGAAACTCTAAATCATCTATCCATCCTAGGAGTATTTTTCATTAAAAATAAATAAAAGGAAGTATGGCAGCATACCCCTTTCATCCCAGCCTCAGGAGGCAGGGACAGGTTGATCCCTGAGAGTCTGAGGCCAGCCTGGTGAAACCCTGTTTTTAAGGGTGAGGGTCTTAAAGGAAACATTTAATTTTTTTCTCAAGGAAGCTTAACATTTTTCCAAGTCTCCTGTGCAATATCATGAAGACAGACTGGTTGGGGCCCTGGGGAGGGGAATTTCCTGTCTGAAGTTTCAGAACCATGCTCCTCCACAACAGGACAGACAGACAGACAAACAGACAGACAGACACAGACACACACACACACACACACACACACACACACACACACACGCATACCAATGTATTTTAATGTTTGATCTCCTCTTCACAATATGGAATTTTGCAGAATCAAAAGCCACACCTCCAAACACTCTTTTTTTCTCTTTTTGGCTTCTCATTTATGTATAGGCCTTGCACGTGGCACTGAGTTACATGAGGACACGCTCTTGCACACAGAATACTCTACATTATGAACACAAATTCACTCTCTCCTATACTCCCTTTGCTCAACCCCAGAAGCCCCTTTGATCCCCTAGGCATTTTTCCTCCTACTCTCATGGCATATATACACGCACAGTTTTATGATCTGTGTCTACAGAAAACCTAGGAAGCACACACGAGGGAGAACATTCACTATTTGTCTTTCTGAGAGGGACTTAACTGTCTGTACAACAAAGTGATGAGACACTAAGAAAACCATGGCGCTGGACACACACAGAGCCTAGGACCTCAGAGCCTTCTCTGTGGGACAATAGGACCGTGCCCGTACCCAGGCTGCACTGCCCTGTCCAGTTTCCACATTCCCAGATAAAGCACCTATCTCAGAATAAAGAGGTCAGCTTTGGAGTCAAACAAAAGGGTCTGTGCCCACCTCTGAGACCTAGTGAGGAGTAGGTGACTGTTCCATGTTTCTTGCTTCTCAACAACGACAAAGCAATTTACAAGATAGTGGGGAGGTGTTCATGGCAGAATGCTGGCAGCACCGCAGCAGTCCTATAGGGAGAGAAAGGCAACTCCAGACAGTTGGGGCTGGTCCTGCCCCCTCCACAGCTGAGAACCCAGCAAACCCTGAGGCTTTTCCTGCTCCTGTAGAGCCGGCAGCCCTTTTGTAAAGCAGTCTTTTCTATTGGTGAACACAGCTGGGGCCTCAGCCAAGAAAGAGCAGATACTTTCTGTGAATGGCTCAGATGGGAATTCTCAATAGAAAGCTTTTAAACACTCGGGAGCTGCCCTGTGAGAAGCCTGGGAGCCCTTTCCCGGGCTTTGTTAGGGGCTGGAAGTGTGAGAACGGCTGCTATCAGTGGCCACCCTGGCCAAGGGAGAAAACTTCAACCCTTTCCAGGCTCCAGCCTGTCAAATCCCAGCCCAGGAGGCTTGGACACTGCTCTCATGAGTGGTCTCAGCTAGGCCAGAGCACCCCCAGCCCCTCCCATGGAATTACCTTAGATATCCCATCTTCAGGATGTGACTATAAACAGGGCATGGGTATACAGCCTGAGCGAGTAGAATGTCCAGTGATGGCTTTTGTCACCACCACCATCCTTATTCTGGTTAATTCACTGCTTTCTAAGATTGGCTTGGGCCCAGATATTGTCTAGATCCTCTTTGCCTCTGTCCTGCTGTGGCCAAGGAGTAGAAACCAATAGATGTTGGGCAGGTGAGATTGGCTTGTTAGGTAAAGGTACTTGCTGCCAAGCTTAGTTACGTCGATTCCCAGGCCCCCTAAAATGGAAGGAGAGACAGTCTCTTGAGTTGTTCTCTAACCTCCATGTGAGCTCATGGCTAACACAGACACTAAATCAATAAGCAGATGTAATAAAAAAATTTTTAAGAAATCATTAGACAAGTGGATGGGGATGGACTGAGAGCCACAAGTATGGAAGCTGAAAAAAACGTGTAGGTAAGTGGTGCAGAGTATGGGTAAAAAAAAAAAAAAAAAAAAAAAAAAAGAGGAAGGGTTCCGCCCTCCCACATGCCTCTTCTGAGAGTGCTGGGTGGTGAACCATCGCATCTCCCAGAAGCTGTCATAGGTATACCCCAGATAGGAGCAGAATGAACTAATTGCTCTCCCCATCACCTTATATTTTCACCCAGGATCGAACAGAGGACCAAGAGCACAGAAATGCATCCTGTAGCTGTCCCTTCAAAGACAATGAGAGGCAGGTATGGAGAGGCGAGATCAGGCAGCCACATGCAAAGTAGCCAGTCCTTGCAAGGGTGAGAACCCTGCAGCCATGAACAGTAGCCCACACTGCCCAGGAACACTGGCACCCCTCCCCGGCCTCCCTCCCAGCCTCATCCTGCCCACTGCCTACTGGCACTTTGGACAAAGGATCTAGGAGACAGGCAAGTGTCTAATTCAGGGTCCTGAGGTATAGGAAACCCCAGTGTACTTGTAGATGATGGGACAAAACATCTTGGAGACTAAATGGCTTGGGAATTTGAAGACAAATTCATGAGAAAAGAAAGAAAGAGTGGGGTATCCGGGCCCTCCATCCTGAGGATGAAGGGAGTACAGAGTGGACCCTGACTTAGCAGCCCTCACCCTTACTCCAGGCTTCCTGGCAGCCAGGAAATGGAGATCCACCCAACTTGGTCCCCAGTTAACACTGATCCCCAAATACAGTACATGAGCTGTTCCCAGTGTCCTCAGAACCAGGGGTGATCCAGCATATTCCCCTGTTTGGGGGAGGGGGGCTCATATGACATGATGTGCCACATCCCAAAGAGCAGCCCTGGTGAAAAAGCAGCACACAGTGTCCACTGAGTCACACCTGAGGGCTGCTCTCCATGTCCTCACACCCCGAGAGTTCAGCTCCTGGGCTCTGCCCTTTCAGGGCTCAGCTATCTGCCAGCTGGCCTTCAGTCACAAATGGATTTGGGAGCAGGGAGCTAGGGTCCCTCAGCATCCTTGGGTCCCATGGAAGGGATGACTCTTGACACCCCCAAGCACACATTAGCCAGAGTAGCTTTACTACATATATTTAATATGCTGGCATAATCGTGGGCCTTGGGTTGGGTAAAGGGTTCTGCTGCTGAAAGAGAAGGAAGCAGAGAAAGAGCAAGGAACATGAGCAACCAACAGGTCAGTGCTGGAGCCCTTGCCTGGCAGGTGAAAAGCCCTGGGCTCCATCCCCAAGACAGAAAGGAAGGAGGGAGGGAGGGAGGGAGGGAGGAAGGAAGGAAGGAAGGAAGGAAGGAAGGAAGGAAGGAAGGAAGGATCTTAAATTGCTACTTTATAATACTACAGACTCTGATGGTGGCCATTGTCCAAGCCTAGGCCTCTAAGCCAGGTGTGTGTGTGTGTGTGTGTGTGTGTGTGTGCATGTGTAATTGCCCTCAGGGGTCAGAAGACATGGGATACCTAGGGGTCAGTGTTACAGGGAGTTGGTCCTAAGCCTCCAATGTGGACCCTGGGAACCAAACTCAAGTCCCCCAAAGAGCAGCAACCACTCCTCACAGCCATTTCTCCAGCCCCAATGTGATAAATACTGAACAGCTGCAAGCTCAAGGCCTTCTAAGTACAAAATACCCAGAGGGCAACTGTCAGCTAAATTCAGCCCTCAAAGAGTTCTGGGGACAGCTGTTTCGAGAGGATAGAAGAGACTGACAAGCATTCACTCTCCCTGTCCCAGGAGACAGCCCCACTCCCTCCCCCTCCATGGGGATTGGGGAAAGCCAGAGTAGGAGGGGAGAGTAAATCGGACCCCAGTTACAGCTGAATTTCATGGGGACTGTTGTTCTTCATGCAGGGTTGGGGATAGAACCTGGGGCCCCTTGCCTGCCAGGAACGAGCTCCACTGTAGGGCCACACCCTCTGCAACAACTGGTAATTTAAGAAGGACCCAGGATCCTGGTTCATACCTCACCCAGCCTCTCTTCCTGGTCTTCCATCCAGAACTCTGAAGGTGTTGGTCTTTGTAACCCACTGTGTTGAGAGCTCTCTGGGAGCTCCCTCTCCCTAACAGCACCTTGGGTTTATTTGCTGACATCTGAACAGGAGGCCCCAGCTTACCCCCTCTCCCTGGCACCCCTGAACCTCTGAAGGGTCTCTCTCCTAGAAATTACCCCTAAGTAGGGTCTGGAAGACCCAGGGCCAACACTCCTGAATCCGAACAGCCTGCCAGACTAGGGTGACAGTGGCTTCCCAACGGGCGATCCCCAGAGAGCAGGGCATCCACTGTGGTCCTTACACCTGCACTGTGTGGAGCCCTGAGCCTTCCGTTCCCCTGTACTGCAAGGCTCTGCCACCAGCAGAGGCAGCTTTGTCCCCTGAGAAGTGTCTTGTTCTCTGGGGGAGCCCTCAGCCAGCGGGTGGACTCCTAACTATAATCTAAGCAGAGGTCCCTAAGCGGCTATGCAGGAGCCCCCCTAAGGCAGCACCCCCCACACACACTGCAAGCCAATGTGTCACTTCCTGCCCCCCCACACAAAATGGGCCAAACATTCTGAATGAACAGCATCTTAAAATAGAGAAGAACACATTCCTCTTTGACATACAAGGCAGTGTGGGTCTAAACTAAATGCTGTCACTATCCTTTCTGTATTGAAGAGACGCATGTGTGTAGAGACGGCCAAGAACAAGATGCAGAACTCAAGTCTCCAGGTGAGCCAGGAAGAGAGGAAACGGTTAGCTTTTGGTGTTGGCACCACATCTCACTCACCTCTGGGGCAGGGGCTAACCTAGCCCACAAAGGATGGGTCTGAGGCTCTGAGGCTGAGGTGTCCCCAGTCACACAGTTAACGAAGAGTCCTCCGTGGAGCCCAGTGCAGGTGGGACGTAGTAGGTGTTCCAGGCTGCAAACTTACCACAGTTCAGGTAAGAATTTCTCTCAAATTCTGAGAGAACGCCGTCTAAAATATTCTTTTTTAAGAGATAAGACTCAAGACTATGACATTTTAAATATACTGAACCATCGCAGTTGCAACCCAGCCCTTCCTGGAATTGCCCCAATCTGCATTCTGCCTTGCTGAAAGCAGAGGCAAACTTCTGGAAGCCTGAGGTGAGACACACTTCCTTGGTACATGAAAAGGGAGATAAATCTGTTGGCATTTTCAGGGGAACAGATGGAGGCATAACACCCCCAACACAGCCTGATCTCCCTAGTGCTCAAACACACACACACACACACACACACACACACACACACACACACACACACGCACACGCACACGCACGCGCGCGCGCGCACACACACATGTGCACACACACACAGGTGCATGCGCACGAACACATATACATACACAGACACACACACACACATACACACACATACAGACACACATGTGCACACACACACACATGCACATGCACACACACACACACATATATATACATACACACACATACACAGACACACACAAACACACACACTGTCACCCTCGACAGCCTGGGGAGCTCTCTTGAACTTCAGGGACCTCGACTTTCAGGTTTCATCAGTGATGAAAAGCATTTCAGGGCAGGGCCAGTTTATAACGCTAAGTTGGAGATTTTAGATTTTATTCCAGATATTTTCATATAGGCTTCCGCACAAGCGTTAGGTCAGACACACCCAAGTGTGGGTGTGGGCTCCTCAGGGGAGAGTCAAGGCTCTCCCTGTTTTATGGTAGGCATATGGAGGATCTGGGTGGTGTTTGAATTGACTGTCTTATCACTGCTTGGTCCCTGAGGGGCAAATGACAGGATTACAGTTGATAAGGTTGAAGTCTAGCCGATAGGGGTGCAGGACTGTAGGCTTCTCTTGCTTTAATAGAGTTAATTTTATGTGAGAGTTGTAGGCAGTGTCTGGGGAAAGCATGAGATCCACCCAGGGTCAGACACACTCAGGCTTCTAGCTGCTTTTACATTAAATGTCTATACATGGGAGGACTATTGACTGTAGTCAGTAGCCTTTATAATAAGGGTTAACTGTGCTAGATTCTTGCGTCTCCACTTCAGACCTCAGATGAGAGGCTTCTGTCCCTTTAGTGTCCCCATAATTTCTGTCTCTTGTGCCTTGGGTCCCTGAAAGGCAACATTATTCTAAACCATCAAAATTAACATTGGAAAAAACATATATTCTAAATGAAGGACTTTTTTATTTTTTTACACAGGGTCTCACTGTGTAGCTTTGGCTGGCCTAGAACTCACTATGTATACCAGGCCTGATTCTGTCTCCCAGTATAGAGGCATATGGCACCATGCTTGGTCATATGGGACTTTTGGTTTTTTCAAGACAGAGTTTCTCTGTGTAACAACTCTGGCTGTCCTGGAACTTGCCCTGTAGACGAGGTTGGTCTTGAACTCACAGAGATTCACCTCCCTCTGCCTCCCAAGTGCTGGGATTAAAGGCATGTGCCAGCACCGCCCAGCCATAAGGGACATTCTTAAAGATCAAAAGTCTCTTCTTCAAGATCTTTATCCCAAAACTAAACAGAGGTAGGTGTTGAGAGGACAGAGAGTGTCCTGGGGGTCCCTTAGATCTGAGACCTTTGCCTGCTATAAAAAAATGACCTTTGCCTTGTCATTCATCCATAAACATGGGAGAGACTCAGCTAGGCTTTGTCTGAGAACCACCTGAGGATGTAACAGACAAAGATGTCTAGGGGACCCAGATGTCACAGAACACCGTGATTCTCTGATCAGAAGACCCAGGAATGTCAGGCACCCTCCTCTGGTCTGCAGAGAATGGGACAACATGAACTTCTGCTAGGAGGGCGGTGATCTCATTTCCCAGCCATGAAGGCATCGCCTCAGGGTTTGTGGTCTAGGACTCAATGATGCAGAACGCTTTGCTCCAGGCTTCTTGCAAATTTTTGCTGGGTCCCCTCCCTAGCACGCCTGGAATCCCAAGGGAGATAGAGTCAGCATGACTTCCTGGAAAGAGATGGGGCCTGTCAAGGCCTTTCCAGGGTTACCCACTCATAAGCCCCCCTAATAGCTTCAGAAGGGCCTCCACTTATCAAGGCCCCATGGCCTTTGTCTTCTGCCCTCCAAACTGCCATAGGCTGCTTTTCTTTCCTTTGCAGCCAACAGTCTTTTGTCATTGTTTGTGGGCTGGATACCAAATAGGCATGTTTCTAGTTTTCTATGTTCTAAAACATTTCCTAGAGAGTTGCTGATTCCCTAGGCTGGGCTACTGTTAAGCATGGAATAGGAAGCTCAAACCACCAGGTTCCACCCTGTGACAGACATGAGCAGGTTAGGGCAGGTGTGGAGGTTAATCATACATCCCCAAAGGGGCAATGCCACCTGGAAAGGAGCAGACATGAATTCTTTATGTATAAATCACATACACCAAACATAGACATACATGCATGCATGCATGCACATATGCACCTGCATGGGCTGGGCATCCCTGATCTAAAGATCTAAAATACAAACTTCCTTAACACTGGCATACATACATATACATATATGTGTGTGTGTGTGTGTGTGTGTATGCACATGCATAATACATATATGCACACATGAATAACATACATAACATTTTCTTATACTTGAGAGGGCTTAGTGAAAGACATTCACAATGTCAACAAGGGATAATAATGAAGGGTTCACAAGGGAACCAGACCAGAACACTCATAAAAATCCTTGCCTTTCTTGCTTAGCCTTGTTGTTGTTTGTTTGTTGTTGTTGTTGTTGTTAAGCAAATACAAGGGCTAATAATTACTTTGGTCAAAGTGCTGGGAAGGCAAAGGTCAGTAGGCAGAGCTCCAGAGCCTCTTTCGAGGGGTCCCACCCAGGGGGAGGCCACAGTGGTCTGTGGTGAGATGGCTAAGGCACCCATAGCTGCTTGGGAAAGGCTTGGGCTTTGTGGTTTGCCAGAAAAAGTCATCCCAGTGTATAATTTCTACCTGGGCAGCACTGTTGCAGACTGGGTTCTGTCCCTTAGGGTGTGGTCTGTGATTGCAAATTCTCAAGCTGGGTGCTATCTGTCTGTAGGCCTTGTCAGGCTGGGCTCTGCCAGGACTCCCCCCTTTCCTGCTTACATCAGCCGGTCCAAAGCTGGCAGCTACCTCCTCTACCCAGGTCAATGGACGAATCCCCCTTTTGCTGCTCCTCCCCTTGTCCTGTCAAACAGATACCAAAAAGTCCCTTCTTTCTCTTCTCTTGGCAGACATGGGGGTGGCACCACCTGGGTCTGGGTCTGTATTTTTAATAAGCACCTTTCTGGCTCAGGTGCCACAAAAAGTTGGGGCAGTGACATTTTGGGAACCATCTGCAGGTGGCAGTTTTATTGGAAACTCCAGTGAGAGAAGCAGGAAGGAAAGACCTCGCTGAGGGAAGAGCATCTTAGTTGCTGTCTGGTTTCTTCCTCCCTGGGTGTCAGGTCAATAGTGGATGAGTGGCTGGCTGTGCAGGCTTTTCTCCCTTGAACAGATTCTGAATTCTGATTTTTACAACATATTCAAGGGCTGGGCATGGTATGTAGAATATGTCTGTAATCCCAGCACTTGGGAGGTATGAGCAGGAGGATCAGGAATTCAAGGCTAGCCTGGACTACATAAGATCCTGTCTTTGAAAAATGAAACAAGGGACTGGTGAGTTGACTCAGGGGTGAAGAGCACCTGTTGCTCTTGCAGAACATTTGGGTTCAATTCTCAGCACCCACTTGGTGGCTCACAATCATCTGTAACTCCGGTTCCAGGGCATACAGCACCCACTACTGACCTTAGCAGGCTTCAGGCATGCATGAGGTACACATACATCCTTACAAGCAAAACACTCATACACATAAAATAATTCAATTACTTCAAACAAAACAAACATTTAAGGCTCCCATCTGCCACTGGTCTGGGCCTTCTGAGGCTAATTTCAAAGCTGGCCTAAAACACAAAGAGATGAAGAGATAGTGTTCCTGTTAAGATATTTCCACTTGATACCAAGCCCCGTGACCTGACTTTAATCTCCGGTACTCACAAGGTAGAGACAACAGACTCCTGCATGTTGTACTCTGACTATATGCATGGCATGCACACATATGCACACACATGTAAACACATGCACACACGTGTCCATGAATGCATGCACACCCAAATAAATAAGATGTGTTTAAAAAATAATAAACATTCCCAGGATGACTCCACAGTCTCTGAGGGAGACGTGCCCCACAGCCTGGGGGAGAGGGGGTCGTATAGTGGCAGCTGAAAGTCACCATATCAACCAGCTCCTCTTTGCCTCAGTGTGTATGTCGACTAATGTCTGGAGTCAAATATGAGTAGGAGACAGCAGGAAGCATGCATCCTGTTAGATAGGCACTCAAGGGGCCACGGTATCTACAGAACACAGAGAGCCATGTGCCAGAGGGCTTCTGGAACTGTGGTTCCATCTACCCACTAAGGGGAGCTGTGTAGATAGAAGCAGAGATGGATGTCCTGTAAAAACCAAAGGAAAGGACTAGATGCTGTTTATGCACACACACACACACACACACACACACACACACACACACACACACGCACGCACGCACGCACGCACGCACGCACACACGCACCTATAAAACAAACCTTTTTTTAAAAAAATGCATAGGCCGTTTGAGGCCCTGACTGTATTGATAAATTTTGTATATTTGTTCTTTTTATTCACTGAAGGTTGGAGCCAAGAAAGCCACCCCGAAGACAGGCCAAGAAAAAGAGGCAAAGAAGGAGGCATACAAGCCTATCCACAGTCTTTCAATTGTTAAACTGAGTGGAAAGAACTAGAAAACACACTGTCCCGGGGCCTCACATGACTCTGCAGAAACCGAGGGACTTTTATAGCAAGCACTTTAAGATGGTTGCTTGAGTGTTTGGGGGGGCTTTCTAGATTGATATTTTGCACAGAATGTATTTTGCATTGTGTGGAGGGGTTTTTTTAATATCTATAAATGTATATACATGCAGATATATGAAGAATACGTTCATAACCCAAACTCCTAGCCTTGTGGATACAGTTGTGTGGTTCAAATTTGGGTTACAATGTACCTAAGCATCAGTTCCTCCAACTAGAGCCACAGGGCAAAGGGGAATCTTGTGGCACTTGGCTACAGTAGAATGAATTTATATCTGTGTTTATTATAATAAATTTAGAATGCCAATCAAGCACATCGCTTCTGTAATCCTGTCGGCATTTCTACAGTACTGTGTAGTTCTCAAAACACTTCTCAGTTAATCCTTTCCCCAAGCCCCTCATTCCTCCATTTCACAGACCAGGATGCCGAGCCCCAGAGAGGTTGACAGCCCTACCTACAGTCACTCAGCTAGGAAACTCAGGAGCTGGGCTCAGAAGCCAGGTTTCTAATTCTATCACAACTTCCATTCTGCTGGACTGAGTGACCCTCGTCTTCCCAGTCTCTGGCTACAGGATAGACCAAGGACTTGGTCACCAAAGAACATGCACTCCATTTCCATGGTGTTCAGAGACTCCAGTTTCTTCTTTGGTACCCTGCCTTCTGTCTACCCACCTGGCCTCTCATCACTTTCATTCTTTCTTGGCCTTGAAGCCAGCCATACCTAGATGGAGAAGGGGCCAAAAGGCACAGAATAGATTGGTTTTTGTTGTTGTTGTTTATTTTTAAAAGCCACGATAAAAATATTTTCATATTCTGTTCTAGTTTAGTTTCATTTCTGATGCTATGATAAAATACCCGGGCTAAAAAGGAAACTTAGGGAATAAAGGGGTTCGTTTCAACTCATTTGGGGGGGGTCAAGGCGGGAACCTCAAACAGCTAGTCACATCACACCAGCAGTCAAAAGCAGAGAGAAAAGAATGCATGCTTGCTTGTTTGCTTCTACATAGATTCATTTCTCCACTTGCATACAGTTCACATACCCTTGCCTAGGGAATGATACCGCCCACAGTGGGCTGGGCCTTTTCACATCAACTGACTTAGTTAAGGCAATGCCCCATAACTATGCCCACAGACCAAATCAAAATAGACCAACCCTCCTTTTGACTCTCTTCCCCAGTGACTCCAGGTTGTGTCAAATTGACAATTAAAGCTAACATGTATTCTAAAACCAAATGTATTCTACTTGTTAAAACTTGGGGAAGATAGGAGAAATTCTTTTTTTGTTTGTTTATTATATTTATTTATTTTATGCATATGAGTGTTCTGTCTGCATGTATGACTTTATGTATAGCATCAGATCCCACTATAGATGGTTGTGGGCCACCATATAGTTGCTGAGAATTGAACTCAGGACCTCTGAAAGAGCAGCCAGTGCTCTTAACCTCTGAGCCATCTCTCCAGCCCTAGGAGAAACTCTTTATGTGGTATTCCATGATGTGTACATCCAAAACCAGAAAGATGAACTGTCCCGACATGCAGGACATCAACCTGGGGCAAGAGAGTCCGGGATAGGGAATGGGGAACAAGAGACACAGAAAGAACAACCATAAGACAGGATTCTGGTCAAGTGGCAAACTTTACTTTTCTCAGGCTAGCTTATATAGTCAGCAGAGCAGGATATGGGGAGGGGTAGAACGGGTTGCTTGTGCACCAGCTGTTGGTATAGGCAGGATATTAGGAAGCCACAAAGAGGATGTTTGGCAGGGTAAAGAGTTCATGAGTAAGAGGCCCAGGGAGGGTTGCCTAGGTGACTGAGCCTGAGGGTGGAGGACTGGGTCAGGTTGCTTCTTTTCTTGAGCTGAGGTTCTAAGGAGCTGCTATGTAAAGGTTAACTATGTGGCCTGCCAAGCATGGAACTAGGATCTCATGACAAGCCCGGAGATTTCGCCCCCAACAATGAACTTCACTTGACCTTAAAAATGCTCCTGAAAGGCTGGAGAGATGCCCAGTGGTAAAGAGCACCGGCAGCTTTTTAATGACCCAGGTTTCATTCCCAGCACTGGCAAGGCAGCTCACAGCCACCTGTAACTCCAGCTCCGAGAGATCTGACGCCCTCTTCTGGCCTCCACAGGCCACTGCATACACATAATGCTCATAAGCAACAAACAACAACCTAACAATTTTTTTAAAAGCTTTAAAAAAAAAAATCTCCAAAACTGTGTGTGTGTGTGTGTGTGTGTGTGTGTGTGTGTAGAACCTGAGCTGAGCCATGCCTGTGATCCCAGCACTCCAGGGTTAGGGGAAGTGGGGCAGGAGTTCAAGGTCATCCCCAAGCACTTAGCAAGTTTGAGGACAGCCAAACTTGAGAGTTTGTTTCACAAGGGGGAGGCTGAGGAGATGGCTCAGTGCTCAAGCATGAGGACCTGAGTTCAAAGCCCCAGTACCCATGTAAAAAGCCAGGTGTGTCTGTATACTCTCCTACAACCACAATGATGAGAGTAGAAAGAGACAGGAGGATTGCTGGGACTTGCTGGCCGCCAGTTCAGACCCTGTCTTAGTGAAAAGTGATAGAATGAGATACCAACAGCCTTCTCTGGCTTCCTCATGAGTACATACATAAGTGTTCACATCCACACACATATGCACACATCAAATACACACACATGCATACAAGCTCTCTCTCTCTCTCTCTCTCTCTCTCTCTCTCTCACACACACACACACACACACACACACACACACCATTTTGAACTGGGCCTTCAAATTGATTTTACTGGCCCTTGTCCTCCAACTCCCAAACATCAAGTTTTCATCCAGGTCATTAAGTTAAGCTGCAGTCAGAGCTGCTTGCTGGATCATGCCTGAGAACCAAAACATGTAAACACAGTGTTTTTTGTTTGTTTTTTGTTTGTTTGTTATTGTTTTTTTGCATGAGTTGAATATATGCCTGTAGGAATCTATTGGAGTTCAGATTATTCAAGGGCCATATTAGCCAGGATGGTGGACATGAACATGATCCCAGCACTCAGGAGGTGGGTGCAGGAGGATTGCAAGAATAAAGTGAAGCCTGGGTTATGTAGTAAGTTCAAGGCCAGCCTGAGCTATGTAGAAAGACCTTGTCTCAGAAAGAAAGAAAGAAAGAAAGAAAGAAAGAAAGAAAGAAAGAAAGAGTTGGGCGTTGGTGGCACACGCCTTTAATCCAAGCACTCGGGAGGCAGAGGCAGGCAGATCTCTGTGAGTTCGAGGCCAGCCTGGTCTACAGAATGAGTCTAGGACAACTTCCAAAACAATACAGAGAAACCCTGTCTCAAAAAACCAAAGAAAGTAAGAAAGAAAGAAAGAAAGAAAGAAAGAAAGAAAGAAAGAGAAAGTTGTGTGGTTACTGGGATGTGGCTCTGTAGTAGAGAGATGGACAAGACTCTAGGCTCCTTCCCCAGCACCAAAGAGAGAAAAAAGGAAAGAAAGGAAGGAAAGAAAGGGAAGAAAGAAAGAAAGAAAGAAAGGAAGAAAGAAAGAAAGAAAGAAAGAAAGAAAGAAAGAGGAGAGGAGGGAGGGAAAAAGGAATGAAGGGTGGGGAAGAGACATAGTAATATTTCTTTTCTCACCTTTACAACTGACCTCTCTTCCTGACACCTGCCTTCCCCGGGGCAGCAACTCACGTCAGATTTACTGCATCAGCAGCAGGTAGTGGACTGGTTATAACCAACCTGACTCCCTCCCAGTTCAAGCATAGCAGACTGGTTATAACCAACCTGACTCCCTCCTAGTTCAAGCATAGCAGACTGGTTATAACCAACCTGACTCCCTCCCAGTTCAAGCTGGGTCCTTCAGCACCTTCGTTCTTGGCATTTGGAAGTGGACACCGAGATGCCTGCCATCCAGGTCATCAGTGAGCTGGAGATGAATGGTAATACAATCCCAAGGCTGGGGCAGCCAGGCTCCCACTTGCATTCAGAGAAAGGAAGAGCTGATCCTCTGAAAAGGAAAGCCAGAAGAGAGAGGCAAGAAGCCTCAGAAGCCCAGAGAGCTAGTATGGGGACAGTACAGAGAGAAGCCACTGGGGAGCAGATCCTATCTCTGCTTAGTCACTGTGTGGTCATCTCCTTCCTCTGCAGTGCAGCTAGAAGCTAAATGTCTTGGTTTTCCCTCCTCCCTTGCAGCTAGAATATACTATACAGACCTGGACATTGACACAGACATCAGAGTCCTTGGAGGGCTTTGCTTCTGAAACAGAAGGAAAAACCCCCCTTTCAGTAACAATAGAGCAGAAGAGAAGAGGGTTTTGTGGCATTGTGAGCTCTAAGCCCTGCCTGGACTTTGCTCGACCCCACACACTGAAGCCAATGTAGTCAGGTGTGTGTCTGCTCCGGAACAAACAACCCAAAACTTGGTCACTGAAAACGACAAATACTATGTCTCATGATTGCACAGGTCAAGAGAGGCCAAGTCTCTGCCATCTACCCTGGTTGATTACAGGTGGCCTTGTTTATATGTCTGGTTCCTGGCAGATCAGTGGATTAGGGCAGCGGTTCTTAACCACAGGCGATGCCACTAATCAGACAGTGGGTGGAGGCTGAGGCTGCCAAATGCCCCATACCTCACAGAACCATCCACCAGTGCAGAGAAACACGTCATCCTCAATCAAGAGTGAGATTGTGAAACTAAGTCTAGGGAGGCCATGGCTGGGCTTGTTGCAGCTCAGTGTGCTCTCCCATGCTCTTGAAGGTCAGGCAAGACTCACTCATGTGGTGGTGGCCACAGGTTCGAAAGCCCAGCTGTTGAGAGCAAGTACCAACGCATGCCTCTAAGTTTCTCCCTGCCCCGTGTTCATTAGGCTTCCAGCAAAGAGTCGGCACAGGAGTGGCTTGAAATCTTCCCAATCCTCCTACACTATGCTGGCATTTGAGGCTGAGCACATGCCCAGTTGACCCCAGGAGAAAGCCACCTTGCTTTCTGGTCACTCTGTCCTAGGTCCTTCCCTCCTAAGGGCAGCTGGCCCTAAAGCCTTCCTTTGCCTTCCAAGGTGCCTGGGTTCTGTTGGGCCAATAGTTCAGTCAGTAAAGTGCTCTGTGAGGATTGGAGGTCCATCCTCAGACCCTCTCCCCAGGATGTGTGCTTCTAATCCCAGCTCTGTGTAGATGAGTGGCCACAGGAAGATCCCTCGTGCTCCCTAGCCAGCCCTAATCAGTGGATTCCAGGACCCAGTGAGAGACCTTGTCTCAAGATACAAGAGAGAAGGACACCTGAGAACTCGTACCTGAGCATGAACAATGACCTCCTCACACATACACACACACACACACACACACACACACACACACACACACACACACACACACGAGCTAGCAAATAGAATAGAAAGTCACACAGAAGCAGAGGTTCAGACAGCCCAGAAGTGGCTTTTCTTCCCCATCCACACACTGGTGGCTCTGAGCCATGCCAGCCATGTGACCTTGGATATGTGAGTGGGTAGGCTATGCCTGCCTAGAACAAGTCACCTTCAGGGCCTCCCCACTCTCCCTCTGCTCCCCCAAGAAGCTATGGCACACATCTTCTGCCTTGCTGATGGCAGCCTGTGTGGAAGCTCAGAATCGTGACTCGGCAGCGAAGGTGCCTTCTCACACAACTTGGCAGCATCGCCAGTGCCTGCTGCTGCAGAAGTCAGAGTCATGAGATGTCTGGGTGGGAAAAAAATCAGCTTCCGGATCGTCATCCCATTCTCCTGGCAAGAACTGTGGCTTCTGATTTGGTAGAAGGGGGACCTAGAGGGGAAAGCAATACAGTCAGGATCCAAGGAAACTGAAAACCTGCAAATGCTAATTAATCGTGGCCCTCTTTCTCCTGCACGAGGCCTCCTGAGCAGGAGGCAAGGATGGACTTATCAAGCTGGCCTGGTTTCCATCAAGATACACCGCTTGCATTTGTCCTCTCTGTGTCTCCAGTTATTTTGGGCCAACTCATGACCTCATGTGACTGGCTTTTGTTTTAAACATTTTTCTTTGCCTATCTGTTCCCAGGGATCCAAAGCCTCACCCCCGTCCTGTGATGGACACCCCCGTCCTTGTTCTGAGTTTCATCTCACTTTTAACATAAACAGCTTCCCTCCCTAAGACCCCAAGATTTGGAAGCAGAAATCTTATACTCTGTGCATCTGGGGTCTCATCTCAGAAAAGTGAGTTTCCTTTGACTGGTAAGCCACCTTTTCAGGGAAACAATTAGCCTTCACTCAGGCAACAGATCCTGCTATGGGCCAGGGATGCTGCTGTGCTAGCCCTCCTGGCTTTACCCTTTGCCACTTCACATTACAATCTACTGCTTTTACGCTTTATTTTATGTGTGGATTGTTGCCTGCTTGAATGTATGTGCACCACGAGCATGCAAAGCCTGTGGGGGCCAGAGGAGGGTGTCAGATTCCCTGGCACAGGAGTTACTGATGGTTGTGAGCAACCATGTGGGTGCTGAGAATTGCATTTGGGTCCTCTGAAAGAGCAGCCAGTGTTCTCAACTGCTGAGCCGTCTCTCCAACCCCTGATCTACAGCTTCTTAAGATATTTTTTAAATTTATCACTTAGACATAAATGTGTGTCTCCATGAACAGGAGCTCATGGAGACAAGAAGAGGGCATCATATCCCCTGGAACTAGAGTCATGAGTCACTGGATGTGGGTGCTGGGAACTGAACTCTGGTCCTCTGTGTGAGTAGCAAGTGTTCTTAACCACTGAGCCATCTCTCCAGCCCTTTGACCTACTACTTTAACTGAAGGAGACTGGCATCATTGATTTGAGGAGTATGTTCCAAGGAAGAGTTCACTTTGATGGTCACATGTTTTTCGAGCTTTGTCATGGTCTACTACTGGGCATTTTTTCAGGAGCCTGTATGTGGCAATGACCCTCTCCTGGCAGCTGGCATCTGATAACTAAGAAAATAACTTTTTATAGTGTCCTTGTGACACGAGACACTGTGCTAGACACACTCTAGGCATGATCCCACTTCTGTGCACCGCTCCTCTGTTTTGCCTGTGAAATGAAGAATCCATGGTAGTTAAGTAACTTGCCCAAGGTGGCACAGCCAGCGTTGGAGTCTAGACTTCTTCAGTATGCCATTTTTACTTAGTGAAGTCCAGGCCCCCGCTGTTTGCATACTGATTGGTGAGGATAAAGTTAGCTAGTGAACAAAAGCCCTGTTCTGTAAGCAGTCATTATTATACATGATCAGCCATGGTGTCTCTGGGGTGAGAAGGTAAATGGATGATCTGGCTGTGTTTCAATAAAACTTTATCTATAAAAAGGAGCAGAATTACCAGTCCTCATGTTAAACTGCCTTCAAGACTAGATGAATATAGCATGTTCATGGCCGCTACCTGCTGTGTGGCTATCAGGTAGCTGCATGATTTCTGTCTTCATCATGAGATGGGTGAAAAGCAGAGGACAGTGTTACCTGTCTTCCTCAGTCACTCTCCACCTCACTTGACAGGCCTCTCACTTAACCAGTTCCGCTGGACTGGCTGGCCAGTGGATTCAGGCATCCTCCTGAGAGAGCCAGGGATGATGATGCATGGTTGTAACCCCAGGATAGGGGAGGCTGAGGCAAGAAGTGCATCCAAAGTTCAAGGCCAACCTAAGCTCAATATTGTGAGTTCAAGACCAGCCTGGGCTGCATAGAGAAACCCTGGAACTCCGGGAAGACCACAGCATAGACAATATTCCTCCAAGCTTACCCCAGTGTGATCTGCAAGCACAACCTCTAGCCTTCCTTGCACACTGCGGTTTGCCCTCAGGAGTCATCTACACAGGAGCAGGGCCTGCTGTCCTGGAGGAGTTGCCCCTCCCCCCAGCCTGAAGGGGTGCTGCCCTCGGACTCAAGGCTCCAGCAATTCCTGGAGTCACCTGCTTCCTCCATTAACCTCTTTGGTGTGTTGCTTGTCCCTGGCACCATTTTACGCCTGTCACCTAACTTTACCTATTTCTGCTTTGGCCCACTATGTGTTAATTCCACAGTGTCCTAAATTCCCAGGTGCCCCTGCAGTGACCACATTCGGTGTGTACCAGAACCTTCTATTATTATTATTCCTTCTGTCTGCTGAGCGGAGAGCTACTTAAATAACCTCTGGGTCACAGTGATGCCCAAAGGCCAGCATGTCACACTGCCCCAACCCCTATCTGATGCCACTGTCACTTCCTCAGAGACAAGGGACAGACACTTGAGAAGTTTGTGTTCTGCATTCCTGCTAGCTTCTGTGTCAAGTCATGTGAGTTCAGAGGTGTCACTTTAGCGTCATCTCTCTCTTGGCAGTGACCTTCAGCCTAAAAGTGGGCCACCGGATGCTGGGGGGGGGCATTGAGAAAAACACCTCCACAGCCTCGTCAGGACATCACAGGCCATCCTGTTTCACTCAACAAATATTCCCTCTGCATTCCCGTCATACTAAGCTAGGTGCTACGCTGGGGCTGGGGGGAAGGAGTACAAAGGTAACCCTGGTTGTGGGGAGGGTATTAGCTGCTTTATCAACCCTGGACATGGTTAAGAGGAAAGTGTAGCTGGAGAGCTGTAACCTTTCTCCTCTACTCTGTGGGGCCCAGTGAATCTCACACCTCAACACTTCAACTCCTACCCACATCAGTCCTCTAGTAACCTAGAACCGGAAATGATCCCAGGCCACACCCAAGGGCCACTTTACAAATATGTCTTGATTAGTTACAAGCAGCAGTGCACTGCTTTTCCAGAGTAGCTGGTGCCAGAATAAAAATCACAATCTTATGCCCATATTAATACCATCTTTGGAAGGAGCCCAGAAGGCCATGATAGTGCCAGAAAAGCTAGCTAAGTGTTTTGTGAACAAACATGTATTCACCTGGACAGGAACAGATGACAACCTACAGTAGCCATTCCACTAATTAAGTCCGTGCTACTCGAGGAACCGATGAGTTTATTGAAGTTAGAGGCATATTGGGTAGGATGTAATTTACAGGATTGTGGATATCTAAAGGCCTGCTTGGCTGGAAAGACCACCTACACAGGTGAGGAATCAGGAAAACTGCAACCCTGGAGGGTGCCTGGAGGCAGCTCTGCCCGTCACTGCCCTTCCCCAGCAATTGTTTACTGTCCCCAAACTCTTGGGGAGCAGCCTTGTGAGCTTGGAAGCTTTCTTTCCAGGACCCTTGAGGTTTGTTTACTTTCTGGTCTCCTGAGCCCTGCCCTCCTCCCTCCAGTCAGGAATGTTCATTTCGGAGGAAATTGCTGCAGACACTGGGACGTGGGGCTGGGCTTAACCTTAGACATTAACTTGCCTGTGACTTAAAAACCCATTTGGGGACTGGTAAGGTGGCTCAGCTGGCAAAGGCACTTCTGTCAAAGCCTAACAACTTCAGTTCTGTCCCCAGACCCAACACAGTGGAAGGTGAGCCCCGACTCCTGCACTTTGTCCTCTGGCCTCCACCTGGCACCATGGCACACCTTCCCACCACCACTGTTCTACTTTGCTTTCTATTGCTGGGGTTTATTTGGCTTGCTTGTCCTGATCACCATCCATCATGAAGAGAAGTCAAGGCAGGAACCTGGAAGCAGGAACTGAGGCAGTGGGCTACACCTTCCCACATCAATAGTGTGTGTGTGTGTGTGTGTGTGTGTGTGTGTGTGTGTGTTCAGTTTGGTTTCGGTTTCTCTGTGTAGCCCTGGCTGTCCTGGAACTTGCTCTATAGATCAAGCTAGCCTCGAACTCAGAGACCCACCTAACTCTGCCCCCACCACCCCAGTTTCCAGGCCAGATCTAGGTTACCCCAAATTCCATATTCCAACATAGAAGCAGTTTCATGAAGTTTTTACAGAACAAAGAAAGTCATAAATCAAGGCAAGTTTAAAACACATTGGTGGGTACATCATCAGAGAGGCGGGTACAGTGAGATGCGAAAGCTTTCCTATAGGCTCAAGATGCTATCTGATGATAGCAAGATGCTATCTGATTGGTGGAAGCTAGTAGTATGCTAAGTTACTAGATTCCAAAAGGTTTTTATCTATTAGTCACGGAACCATAGTGTGGGGGTCAGGGGAGACATAAGGAATGGCATTCCAAAGGGCTAGAGTTAATCTAAGATAAAGTCACTAGCCTTTGGACCTGCAACATTCCAACCTCTCCACAGAACTGTAGTTTTAATTAGCCAATCAGTCTCTGTGGACACAGTTTCTTTCTAGGAGTTTGGTTTATAGAGCAATTTCTCAGCGATGTTCCCTCCGCCCAGATATGTCCAGATTTGTGTCAAGTTGACAAAACACCAACCCAGCACAACCACCAACACCCATATATACATGCGTATATACACACATGCATGCATACACATACATACACATTCAGGTAGGCACACATGCATACACAAATGCATACATGTGTGCAGGTATGCGTACATGTATACACCTGCATGCATATATACACACACATACAGGCATGCATGCATACGTGCAATTGAAAACAACCACAACCTATTTGGGCCTATGCAACTAATTCTTCTTAGCAACACTAAGGATCAAACACAGGGATCCCATGCAAGCTAGGCAAGCATTGTATCACTGAGCTACACCCCAGCCCATATGCAAGGAATCTGAAATGTCATCTAGGTTCTCAAGTCAATTCATAATCTCCAAGATAACTCCAAAAGAAAGCCCTATACATGAGTTGTCTTCTAAACATTTCAAACTGTCCCCACCATTATCTCCCATTTCCTCCACACAGGGGGGCCTTAAGTCCCTGGCTAACACCAGCAACTACCTTCAAGGTACCCAATGAATGGCCTCCAGATGCTACAAGAGATTGAAGAGAGACTGTGACCCCTTACCCTGCCATCACCCCAATGCCACTAGTGAGTATTGATGGTATCCCTTGACTTCTAAGCATCTTTCTCCAGCTATCTGGGGCTTCCTGGCGACTGTGGATGTTTATAGTGATTAATTAGTATACTACCATTCCTGAGTGCTAGGCAAATGCTGCAGACTGCATGCTCTGATCCTCTGTTATCTCTGAAGGCCTCGATAATCCCTTTCTGGATTCCCCAGAATCTCAGGGCTGAAGGGACCACCCAATTCTATCAGACTCTGGAATGTGCCCCAGTGGTCATGCCCTCTGTTCAACCCAGAGCTCATCCCAACCCTTTCTTGTTCCTTCTGTCTTTTCTGGGTATGCAGACATGCCTGTGTGCATGTGTTTGTGTGTGTGTGTGTGTGTGTGTGTGTGTGTGTGTGTGTGTGTATGCTCATGAAAGTGCACATGGGCAAACACTCGTGTTCCCTCACACACAGGTGTGCACCCATGCACTCACACGGGAACATTGAGTGTTCTACTCTATCGTGATGCCTTAGTCTCATGAGAAATGGTCTCTCACTGATCTTTGAGCTTGGCTGGAAGCAAACCCCAGTGATTCTCAGGTCTCCATCTGCTATAGTGGTATAGTCCTAGTGTTAGGACTATGGCCTATACAGCCACACTCAGCTCTTTGTGTTTGCTTGTTTGTTTGTTTTTTTGACAGGGTTTCTCTGAGTAGCCCTGGTTGTCCTGCAACTCACTTTGTAGACCTGGCTGGCCTCAAACTCACAGAGATCTTACTGCCTCTGCCTCCAGAGTGCTGGGATTAAAGGTGTGCGCCACCCCTGCCTGGCTAACTTTTTTTTTTTTAAGTGTGGATGCTTGGGATTTGAACTCGGGTCTTCAGGCCTGCATAGCAACTGTTCTTGCCCACTGAGCCATCTCCCAGCCCATCCCTTCTCTTTTTCAAACTGCTGTTGTTTTTCTTAATATGACTTCACCCCTCCCCAGAAGACAGTTATACAAGTAAATGTGGGAGGCAGAAAAGAGACATGTCAATGATGACTAAGTCTGCCTAGCTCCCTCACCACTTGCAAGAGCGTCAGAATTGGCTCTCACTCGCCCCAGCCTCTATAGAAATCCTTTGCTGAGGGGGTGATTTTTCCTGAAGATCATTCTTTCTTCATGACCAAATGCTGGAATGTGCCACCAGAATAGATCTTTTCTGCTGCCAGAATTCATGCTCACCTCTCACACTCATGGTCACCGTAAAGGGACTTCCCCTAATAAAGAGCCAACTGGTATTTCCTGGAAGTTCTGTCTCCAGTCAGAGCCCATCAGTCGCCTTTGCTTTTCTCTCCCTCGCTATTGCTTTAGTTTCTTTATAAAAAAAAGGGGGGGGGAGGGAGTTTCCCTGAAATCCAGTGGCCTCAGGAAGAAAGAAAATGCAGCCTCCTGCTTGCACCTCTGGTTTTGGCAGCCAGCCCTTTAGGCAGGACCATAGCCCGCCTCTGAGAAAGGCAGGGCAGTGAGCAGGTGCCTTGTGTGTCACAGAGCCCCAGAGTTCTGCAAACCCTGAGAAAGATGAGGAAGTTCACCTAGACCAGGGAGACAGGTCAAGTGGTGAAGTACTTGCCATGTAAGTGGAAGGACCTGAGTTCAATCCCCAACACTCCTGTAAAGAGTCCAGGCCAGTGAGAAACCCTATATCAAAATACAAGGTGAAGAGAGATTGGGAAATGACAATCCAAGTTGGCCTCTGTTCTTCACGTGCATACAGTGACATGGGCGCACACAGAGATAGCAACCCAAGAGTTTTTTACAGAGCTTTCCAAGCTGGATAATCTCAGTACTCAGGGGCTGAAACCAGATACTTCTGGGAGTTACAGGTCAGCCTGAACTATCCAGTGAGTTCTGAACCAGCCTGGGTTACAGAGACTTGTCTCATCTCAAAAACAAACACCTGTTGAAATGGTTCAGCAAGGCAAAGGTGCTTAACTGGGTGCCCTAGGCAAAGCCATGAAAGGAGAGAAATAACCCTTAAGAATTGTCCTTTGATCTCTATAAGTTCAGCTACACACACACACAGCACAGGCAAGCACCCCAAAGAATAATAAGGTGTCCAGCCTCCTTCCCAAGGAGTTTACTTATGCAAGCTAAGTGGGATGTTAACTGGAGTTTAATAGACACAACCTTCATAGAATTCAAACTCAAACCCCAGATTTAGTTCATATGCATTGTTTTTCAAGACAGCAGACCCTTCACATAGTCTCATCACCATGACGACAAACAGACGCAAACTATCCATAATTAAGACACTTCTGTGTCCTGAAGAACCATCAGATGCCGTAAATTTACTGGGAGTATTGCAGACACTTGTGATCTCAGCGCCAGAAAAGCCGAAGCAGGGGAATCTCCAGCTTGAGGTCTGCCTAGACCACATAGCAAGTTCAAGTCCTTGGACTGCAAAGTGGGAACCTTTCTCAAAAACAAAACAAAAAATGGGGCTGGGGGTGTGAATCAAATGGCATAGCCATGGCCCAGCATGCTTGAAGCTCTGCGTTCAGTATCTAGCATTGTATAAACACATCTTAAACTTCAGCATTTAAGAAGCAGAAAGGTCTTCAGCTACACAGTAAGGTGGAGGCTAGCCTGGGCTACATGAAATTTACCTAAAATAAAGTCATAGGTTTGGGTAAAGTGAGGTTCACCAGAGCTTTGAAAGTCGCCTACCCACTTTGCAAGGCCAATCTGGACAAACCTAGGCATGTGCAGATGTAATTTAAATATTCAAATCTTTGCCCCCTCCTGCCCCCATCATGTGTTGCCATTAAATAAGTAAACTATGTTCCTTCCCTTGGATACTTCCACAATCCACTGGACCCAAACATCCAACACTAACAACACATAACTCTCATGATCTTTAAGGAAACAAAATCACTTAAGCTCACACCTTTATTAGACTTAAACTCACAGTGAATCAAAATTTTGCATTTTCTAAACTACAGATTTCTTTGGGCGTCCATTTTATTCTTTCAAATCCCTTTTTATTCAACAATGTTTTAGAACTCATCAACAGATATTGATCAAATATCTTCCTGCAAGTCATTCTGTGGCAGCCTGCAGCGGTCACCGTCTTGGGTGCCCTCTGTCTCCACAGCATTCCTTTTTAGCCTGTTCTCTCTGTACCTCACCTGTGGGAGTGGGCAGTGTCTGAGTCTCCAGCATTGTCCTAATGTCTTAAAGAATACACACCCTGTCTGTGCCAGAGAATCTTGACTCCAGAGAAAAGGCCTCCCCCTCCCCAGGTGCTCATGAAAAACAATTTTCTGGACCAAGGAGCCCACAAGTCAGTCTAGGTGGGGCCCTTGGTGATATGGCTAGTGCCCCTGCAGTTGACAATGGAGCACCACAGCTTTGCAGTTTTTAAAGTTTATTCATTCATTCATTCATTCGTTTGTTGCGACAGGGTCTCGCTATGCAGCCCTAGCTTTGTCCTGGAACTCCTGATATAGACCAGGCTGACTTTGAACACACAGGGATTGCCCAGCCTCTGCCGCCTGAGTGTTGGGACTAAAGGTTGTACCACCATGCCCTGCTCAAAGATTTGCTTTATTTTTAATTATGCGTGTAGGGGAGGTGCACATGAGTGTAAGTGCATAAGGAAGCCAGACATCGCGTTGGATTCCCTGAACCTGGAGTTCCAGGCCTTTGACTTGCCATCCCTACCCCCACACCCCTGTATGACATGGGTGCTAGGAACCCATCTTCAGTCCTCTGCAAGAGAAACAACCACTCAATAACTGAGCCTTCTCTCCAGCCCAGAATTAGGGTTTTGAAGTGACAGGCTAGATGATAGGGCCAAATCCCCTCTGAACTCTCCCTTCCCAGCCCCCCATTCCTGAGCGTTGGGGAGGAGGCAACATCAAAATCTCTCTGGAACCCCTCGAAGGTGGAGTCCCAGACATTATCCAAATCAAGCAGCTATTGTGCTGAATCATGGCGCAGCAGGATGAGCCCCTTCCCCTTTCCCGGTTCTTCGGGGACCTTTGAGGACTCGGGTAGGGTAGCATCTTTCTCACAATCACTGCCCCACCCTTGAAAGATGCCAGCCACTGGCTCTGGGGACAATCTCAACTGGACTCTAGAGCCAGGGTCCACCTTCTCCAGACTCCCACAACCTTACCAAGAACACCCAGTGTGTGTTTCACAATCAGTGGTCTCCATGGCAACCGACAGGGTGTCAGAGACACAAATGGTGGGGATTCCAGGGAAGGGGTTGCGGGGCGTGGCCCCTCTCCAGTCCCTGAACGAACATCCACCTCCTAGGGGCAGGCCCTCTTCCTTCCCGCCGGGTGGTGACCACCCCCACCCCCACCCCGCGCCCCAAATCGGGTTTCTTTCAGAGGTCTCCCCGGGCTCAGCAGTCTCCCAGAGGTCACCAGAGGGCTGGCGTTGGTTTTTCACGGCGGGGAGGGGGCGGCGATGAAAAGCTGGAGCGCAGGATGCACTTGACCCCCCTCCCTGGGGACCAAGAGGCACCCGGCGTGCAGCGCGGGCGGCGGGAGCGGGCCGGGGCGGGCGGTCCCCTAAGTCCCACCTTCGGGGCGGCGCCTGTCGGCGGGGAGTGTCAGGAAGAGGAAGAGCGCGGTCGGGTGTGCAGTGCGGAGCAGGGGCCGGGCCGAGGCAGCTGCGCGCGGGCCACCATGGCCACCGACGAGCTGGCCAGCAAGCTGAGCCGGAGGCTGCAGATGGAGGGCGAAGGCGGTGAAGCGACCGAGCACCCGGGGCTCAACGGGGCGGCGGCGGCGGCGGCCGGGGTTCCCGACGAGACTGCCCAGGCGTTGGGCAGCGCGGACGACGAGCTGAGCGCCAAGCTTCTGCGGCGCGCGGACCTCAACCAGGGCATCGGCGAGCCGCAGTCGCCCAGCCGCCGCGTCTTCAACCCCTACACGGAGTTCAAGGAGTTCTCCAGGAAGCAGATCAAAGACATGGAGAAGATGTTCAAACAGTGAGTACCCTCGCACCCCGTTCTCCGCCACCCTAGACCCAGCCTCGGGCCCGAACCGCCAGTAACCCCAGCCAGGCTCCCCCAGGACCCTGACTCACCAGGGCGGAGAACTCTGCTGCCCCTTCCAGAGGGCCACGAGGCTTCCAGACCAGACCCACCAGCGCAAGTGGGTCTGGGGACCTCCCCCTCCTGGCCCTGGCACGTGACCTCCCCCATGGTGCTGCCCTCAGATACCCCACTTGGGTTGGAAGCACCTGAGGTTCCTTCTAGACAATTACAGGTCCCCAGCGAGTCCCCACCACCACACAGGGTGCCGACTCCCCTCACTATTAATGTTACCTACCACCCCACACCCACACACACCTTCCTCTCCTGTCCCACCTACGGGACTCCCTACCCCCACTGCAGTAAGGCACCCCTAGCGCCTCTCAAGGGGGTGGGGGCATTCCCAGCACCCGTGCCAGGCATATATATGTCTTTTAGTCGGGTCCTTTAATTTCTTCTGTTTAGCTCTGGTCCCTTTAGTTTTAGGTTGGGTCGTGCGCGCTCACACACACACACACACACACACACACACACACACACACACACACCAATTATTCTGTGGTAAAACCCTTCAGCCCTTTCCACCCTGCTGGCCAGGTCCCATTTCCGTCACACTCAAGTGGTCTTGCTAGGAAAGGGCTCCTCTCTCCCTGTGCCCCAGTCTACAAACATGTAACTCCCCTGTCATCCCTTCAGGGCAGACTCCCCTCGGGCCTTAGACTTCCTCCATATACTGTGGGTGCTTGACCCTGCTCCTCCTACCCAGCTCAGCGACTGTGCAGTGGTGACTCCCCTGAAGAGGCTGCCCTCTTCCCAGCAACACCCCCCCCCTTCCATACAGTCTCTGGTGCCTATACTCTCTTCGGGCAGAAAAAGAGGCCCCTTGCTATGTGTCCTGCCTAGGGACTCCCACACCTAGGCTCCGGTTCCTATGATCCCAAGCTGTACCCTTACAGGTTAGAAGAGTGTTTGAGCTCAGCCATTCCACACCCCACAAAATCAAGCAGTATGGAGGTGGGGGAAAAGAAAGTACCCCAGGGGGTAGGGATGGTGCCAATGCCCCTCCATATTGACAGTCATCCCTACTTCCTGTCACGCCACCTATGGTTCCTAGAAAGGGAACAGTCGGTCCTATAGTTACTGGGCTGGAGTGCATCTCAGATGGGGCAAAACCCACTAAAGCTGAGTTCAGGGTGAGGTATGCAGAGAGTCCCAAAACAGAAAGCAGTGGGCAGGTAAAGGACTGGCAGCCCCGGCCACACCCAGCTGACAGTGCCAAGACACCCAGCTAGGAGCCAGGAAAGGGGCGTTCCCTACCTGCAAGGATAAGACAGGCTCTTCCCACTTCTCACTTCTCCACACCCACAGCTAGTCCTCACACAGGAAGAGGGTTTGCTTCCCAGCCTGGGGTGACTAGAAGCCCCATGCTGTAATGCCACCCCAAACCTCTACATGAAGGTTAAAGGGCTAGAGGACACCCCTGCTTCAGTCTCCATTGGCTGATCAGGCCAGGAGAGCGGGAATCCACATTCCTTGCTTTTGAACCCTCAGGCAGCTGTCACTTCCAGGTAGAGCTGCCCTGTGGGGTAGTCCAGAGGGTATTCACACGTGTCATAGATCTCTGAAGTGACAGGGTTGATAAGGAGCTCAGCCATGCCGCCTACCAACCCCATGACCAAGGGTTGTTTCATCTCTCTTGCACAGATAGTGTCTGGCTACAGACCACTAAAGTTACATGCCAAGACTTCACAGCTACAAAATGGTAGGATCAGGATTTGAACTCAGACCCGTAGCTCCAAAAGCCATGGTCTTCCCTTCTCAACATACACCACCTATCTCTCTTGCACTCAGGCAGACTGAGGCTGAAGGACGATACCTCCTGGCCGTGGCTGCCAAAGACAAGCCAGCTCTACCTCCCAGGAGCACTGGTTCCCCTCCTCCCTGCCATGCTCTTCTCTTCAGTGTTCTCTATCATAGACACCCATGTCACTGTCTCAAAACATACCCCCGCACCCCTTTCCCCTGTGCGGCCACCATCAGCCCATTTACCCTTCTCCTCAGGTCACCCTTCTCTTGTGTGTCTGTGGTAGTCTTATCCCCCAAACCATGGCAGTGTTTTGGGGAACCCAGATACCCCTAAAGAACAAGCTTGGGAGAAATAACTTTGTGGGGACCAGTGGGGAGAATGTGCTTACAAAGAGCACGAGCTGTTTTGGGGGGGAACAAGTTTGATGGAGAAGTAACTTTTGTGAACCCCTTAGAGCTACCACTTGCTTGCTGTGGTGTGGTGACAGGGCAGGAAGGGGCCAGAAATCTGGACCTCAGGGGAAGGAAGTGCCACTCGCCAGAGTCCCTGGCTGGGGTACAAAGCTGCTAATGTTGTTTTCAGGGAAACAAGGCCTCACTGTGCCCGCTGAGCCCAGCCCAGCCGAGTCCCGGCTGGGAACCACCACAGACGGCCACTGGGAGCACAAAACACTTGTTCTGCTCCCACTGTGCAAGTGGTTGCTGCCTCCTGGGGCCCAGCAGGTCCCAGGATTGCAGCCAGGACTCTGTTGAGAGCAGGAGGCAGGGAGGAGAGGAGCCAGTGCCCCTGGGAAGTGGAGCTTTTCTTTGGTAGCCACAGCTAAGGAGGTGTCGGCCCTGGACCTCAGTCTACCCTAGTGCAAGAGGGATAGGCAGTGTGTGTTGATTCTCAAAGATACTTATGTTCTAGCCTTACTGCTGTGGGGTCTTGAGCCTCGGTATTCATCAGAACAACTGTGCCATCTTCTGGTCCACCCATTCACTGTGGGCGAGCAGATGCAGCCCTAGGACAGTGGTAGAGGGAGAAAGGGAGGAAACAGCAGGCTCTGCCGTCCACCACACTGCCAGCTGACTCCAGCCCCTCTCCCCATTTTACAGATGGGAAAACTAAGACTCGGAAGGGAGAAGTGGTCTGCTCAGGATCATGGGTTTTTCTGAAGGTAGGGCTTAGAGATGACATGTGCTGCCAAGCATAGAGGCTCTGCTTCTTAGAACCTGTGCACCCCACCTCCATAGCCTCAGGCTATATCCATCCTCTCGCTCTGTCTCCCCCACCCCCTCCTCTCTCTCTGCCCACTCATCCAGAGTTGTTTCTAGAAGCTTTCGAGGCAAAAAGGTATGGGACAAACCCACAGAATTTCAGGAATGGCTACCCCTGAGCGGACAACAGCCTAGGGAGAGCTCTGGAGGGTTCTCTGTAAGCCAACACCTGCCTGAAAGGCAGGCAGCCTCGTAATTGTGACTCTGCTGTGGAATCTGAGGAAGGTGCCCTAGTTCCTTGTCCTGCCTGGCCGGCAAGGCCCTATCCCTCTGCCCAGCCTCCTCCCCCCCCACTTCATCTCATGACCTCTTGCATCAGGGTTCCCCTTCCTCCTGGCCGGAGCTTTTCATCACACCTGCCTTCTCTCGCTTCTCTTCCTGGTTGACAGCCTGCAGCTCCCCTGGCTGGTGGCTGCGATCTAGACACATGTGGACCTAGAGCACATGACTTAACCCTTCCTGAGCCTCTTTCCTCATCCCAATGGCGCTCTCAAGTGCTCAACCACGTCCTTGGCACAGAAGCGGTACTTACTAAGATACTGTCATCACAATCCCAAGTTCAGCATATGCCCTGGCCCTGGTGGCGGTCATCAGCTCTAACATTGAGGCAGCTTGAAATGAGCCTCTGGCTGCCTCCACTTCCCCCCAACAGAGCTACCAGGCTGCTAGGCTGGCAGCCATCCTTTGCTTTGGGCCAGAATGACAGGGATTCAGCCCATAAGCCTCTTTGCTCTTGCCCAACAGACGCTCTGATTGACAGCTACATATTGCTTTGATAAACAACAAAAATAGAGAAATGAATTCATTATCACCTAATTACGTGGAAGGCAGGTGGCAGAAGAAAAGGGAAGGGCAAACAGCAGCCCTCAGAGTGACGCAGAACTGGGACACACACAGGTCCTTGCCACTCAGCTGGGTCGCTCTGGGCAGGGTACTGGGCTTCTGAGCCTCAGTTTCTCTGGGGCCGTAGGACCTATCTGGCAAAGCACTAAGAATTGAGTATGGTAAACCAGAACCAGCACAGATATGGTCTGGGGACTGTTACGGTCGTGGGTGGTCTTAGAAGGCACGCTAAGTTTTTGCATGTGCAAATTCCAACTGGAAGGCCTCATAGAACCTTCCAGTCTACTGGAGGTCTTCGGTGGTGAGTCCAAAGGGCCAGGAGTGGAGAGCTTCTGTAGCTCTACCATGTGGAAAGACTGCAGCCTCCTGTGGGTGGTGTCCTAGGGCCCTGTCCTTCCCAGAGAGTCCCAAGGGAACTCACTTATATTACTTAGGGGTCAGTTTAGACCTCAGGCCTCCAAGGTTGAGTTACTTGGCCAAGGTCCTGAGCCCAGATCCAGAAGGCTACAGGGGTAGGGGTTTGCAGAGAAGCCAGAGCCTAGCTTAGTGGGCGTTGGGGTGCCTCACACCACAGGGAGAGAGGATTCCCAACAATGGGCCCCTTCTCCTTTCCTGCCACTTCCCCTCTGCATCTGAGTCATCTACCTCCCCCCACACCCCTTCTGGGGACTTTCTGGTTTACACCTCCCATCTGCCCTCTTCCCTTTTTCACACTCTCTGTAGCCTGAGGTCCAGGCCCAGCTTCAGCTGGAATGGTCCAAGCTCTGGGGTCATCAGTGCTGCCAGGGGCAGGTCAGAAGCCGGTTCCGTAAGGTTGCAGCCTCTTGCAAGGACAGTCCCCACACCCTGCAGCCACTAAGTTCCTTCTGGCTACCCAGCAGCCTTCTTGATGGACTTCTGCTTTGCAAGAACAGTGGCTGCAGGGCCAGGCAGGTGTGGCTAGCTGGGACCAGGCCTAGCAGTGCTGAGAGGGAAGGACCGTTTGGCTGATGAATGGGTGGGGGGCACTATTGGCCCACTGGGGGTCAGGACCCTAACTAGCTCTCTCCTTCTATTTACTTACTATTATTATTTTTATCATCATTATTATCGTCATTATTTTATGTATATGGGTGTTTTGCCTGCATGTAGGTCGGTGCAGAGTATTGGATCCCCTGAAACTGGAGTTACAGACAGTTGTAACTGCTATATGGGTGCCGGGAGTAGAACCCAGGTCCTCTGCAAGAGCAGCCAATGCTCTTAACCACTGAGCCATCTCTCCAGCGCTGCTGGCTCTTTCTTAATACCTTCTTAACATCCTGCAAGGTTCCCACCACCCACTTCACAGGTAGGGAGACTGAGTCTCGGAAGATTAAGGTCCCATAGCTAGTGAGAAACAGAGGCATTGGTTCATCCCAGGTCCGACTCTGGACCCTGACTCCTCCCTCACATAGACCATCAGCACCCCTTGTACCCTGGTGTTGTCAGTTCAGACTGTACGTCTCCACAAGTCTCCCCATGTGCAAGTGCCTCCCAAGCCTGGCGTAACAGGCCTGTCATCCCAGCTGCTCAGAAGGCTGAGGTAGGAGGACAGAAAATTCAAGGCCAGCCTGTGCTGCAAAGGGGGTTCGAGACCAGCCTGGGCAAGTTGGTGAGACTTTAGCATGCTTGAGGCTCTGGGGTTAATCCAGAGGGTGTTGGAAGAGAGAGACGGAGAAAGTGCCAACTCCTGCCGTGTCCCGATTTTGCCTGTCTGAGCTATTCAGGACTAAGATGAATGGAGTCTGGAGTATGTAACTAACTCTCACTGGATTATATTAGACATTAAGTAACAGTCTCCATGATCTCTATCATAAGTGATGATTAAGGGTGGGCGGGAAATAGAGCAATGACAAGAAGCTCCCACATCGCCACCTTGGCCCAGCCTGTGGGTGGTGTCAGGCTTGAAGTTAAGATAACCCTGAGGCTTGGCAGCCCCCAAGCAAGCAATTGTCAACTTGGGGGCTCTCATGGGACCCTCGGGCTCTATGGAAACCTGGGGCAGGGCAACTGTGAGCATTGCACACTGGTGCCTTCCTAAACCTCAGACTTAAGACAGGCAATCAGAGTCACATGCTGCCCTAAGGAGAAGCGATACATGCCATCCCTGGCTTTTCCCATGAGTCAGTCAGTGGGGGTGGGGTCACACCAAGCTGGCCCTGCTGAGATGTCATTCCTGAGACCCACCTGCGCTTCCCATAGAGACAGGGAAGCAGGCCCAGGCTGGCCAGAAGAGCTAGCAAAATGTCACCTATCCTCAAGAATGCCTTCCCATCTCCCGGGATATAGAGGCTCAGGAGCCACTGAGACCCCTCCTACACAGGATAGGGGCGGCCCCAAAGTTACAGCCACTTAATGATTATAATAGAATTAATAGGTTTGAAGCACCTACTCTGTGCTTGCCATTTTCTAGTCATGATTACACTTACTCCTTAATAACACTGAAAATCGTGATGATAATGTAGAACACAGATTGGCGGTCTCAAACTTGTAAACAGTGCCCCTTCAGTAGTCTATCCTGTGGCCCTCTGGAGCCAGCCGCTCAGGCCTGGGCTGGGTGCCAGAATGGACAGAATGTAGTTCCCTGTGCCCCTTCCCTTTGCTGGGGCGACAGCTGTGATAATGGCTTTGCATCTCAGCCAGTATGGCAGGGATGGGGCTAGGGGAGCCATCAGTGTTACCAATGGCAAAGGGACCCACCTTAGGGGACAGTGAGCCTCCTGCCCTCACAGCTATTCAAGACACCATACAGGGAAAGTGCATAGGAATTTGGCCCTTATGGAGGGCTGGGTGAGGTGACCTCCATTGCACTACGCTACCTACCCTTTCCAGCCCTGGGGCTCTGCCACCTGGGTCTGGAGGCATCAGGAGCTAGTGTAGTTTGTCACATTTGGAACCCAGCTATACCCATGTCCCCGCCAACCTTGGCCCACACACTTCCTTTCTATGTCTGGACCTCCTTGTCTGTTGAAAAGGGATGTCTGTACTAAGAGTCTGACACAGCGCCCTTGGCCCAGTACCCAGCATATGGTAAGCTGTTCATCAAAGTCTCCACCAAGGATAACCTTGTGAAAGGAGCCTGCCTGGATACCCGGCCAGGCATCCATACTGCCTGTCATGGGAGCCAGGCACTGCCCACCCTGTGACCCTGGATTATCAGAACTTGGGGAGGAGAGAGATGAAGCTTCTTTACTAGACCACATTCAGACCTAAAGACAGGGTCTGCCTGGGTGGCAGCTGTAGGGAGGGTGATGGGAGAGGGATTTTGTCACTGGCATCCGGGGTAGCAGCTGCTGAGCCCTCCCCTGGTGAGAACTATGCAGGGGGAGGCAGGCAGGAATGTGGGCCGGTTGCCAGGTCCACAGCCTCCCTCCACTGCTGGGGAAAGGTGCTGAGCCCCAAAGCCTGGGAGTTTTATTGGCAGGGCTGGGTGACATTGGCCTTTCTGGGCCATACCCAAGTGGAGCATTGGGCCAAGCTTGAGACACTCCCCAGCCCAGTGGCCCAGGAGCAAGAGGGAGGCAGAAGGTGGGAAGAGTCCAGCTAGTAGAATCCCACCTGCTGTGTGAGCCTGGGCTTGTCACTGCCCACTCTGGTGGCCTCTGGTGGGCAGGGCTATGGGTGAACCTCAGGGAGCCTTTCTTTCCCTGGCTCCTCTGAGCCCCCTGGAGCCTCAATTCCTGCTTAGAAGGGCAACAGGGTAAGAGGGCCTCCCCAGCCAAGGGGCCGGGTCCAGCCTCCTGAGAGCAGCTGTTCATCAGCTTGGAGGCATGGGGACAGTCCCCACTGTCAACCCCCCCCCCTTACTTATAGGAAGAAAAGCAGGCAGACCCAGAGCTGTGCAGCTTGGGGCTCCTCTCTCCTTCAGCTTAGCCAGACCCCTATGTTAGGCCTAGTAGGGGATAAGTAAGTTACAGAGGAGGGGAGATTCTGGGGATGCCATGGGTCATCTATCCAGACTGACACACCCCATCCCCCACCCTCACCCCATCACTTCCGCCTCAGCCTCCCCTCTCAGCCCTGCACCATCAAGCCCCTGGAGAAGCCAGCATAGGTTCTTTTGTTTTTGTTTTCAAGACAGCTCTAGCTGGCCTTGAACCCTCTTATATAAACCAAGCTCACTGTAATCCTCCTGCCTGTGTCTTTCAAGTGCTGAGATTATAGGCAAGGTCCAGCAAACTGGGGCTTTGTTTTGTTTTTAGCTTTTTTCTTTTTTAATTTAGCATTCTGGGGTGTGTGTGTGTGTGGATCGCACACGCTCAATCCTGACTGAATACATATGTATGTGCATTTTATGATGCAGTACCCCAGAAGGCCAGAAGAGGGAGACGGATCCTGTGGAGCTGGGGTTAGGGGCGGTTGTGAGCTGCTTGACCAGTGCTGTGGACCAGACCCTGGTCCTCATGAAAGAGCAGCAATGCTTTAGAGCTCCAGGGTGGTTTTGATTATATTCTAAAGGCAGATAATAACATGTGGTTATCATTGCCAATTAGCATGTATTAAGTACCTGCTGTGAGCCTGGCCTTTGTGCTGAGTCAATTTGAACTATCCCCCAGTCTTTGCCTCAGCCCCAAAATGAGTTCTTTAATCTGCATGGGGAAGGTGAGGTTCATGGGGACAGGTGACCAGCAAGGCCATGCGGCCAGCAGAGGCAGAGTTGGGGTTTGGATTCCATGTGAGCATGTAATCAAGTCTTAGGTAGTTTAGCCCTGCCACCCCAGCCTTCGGCCCACATCAGGGCCTCCGGTGCATTGTAGATGTACGTTTTTAGGACCTCTGGGGCATGGTCACCTTCTCCAGAGCCGCCTCTCACCTTGGCACCAGGCTTCTGGCTCTATGTCACCTGGCTTGAGGATTGATAATTTTTGGAATGGTAGCCAGTCCCTGGCATTGTCCCCCAGGGACTGGAGTCTGCCTGAGTTGGAGCCCAGCCCTGGTAATTGATTGACCTTTGATTGATGAAGGCTGAGTTTTGGGGCCTGGCCTGGCCCAGCCTGAAGCTGCCAGAAACCAGGGAATCCACAGCCCGACTTGACATCCAAGTTTTGATATGGTGTGTGCTTCCTTTACAATGCCTTGTTCTGGCTTTGAGAGAAGCATAGACCTTTGAATGTAGGTCCAGCCGGGGACCCAGAAAAAACAACGAACATGTGGCTCCCAAGCTGGAGTCTGCATCCCAAGCTAGTACCCTCCTCAGTGATCTTCATTCCCAGACCTGACTTGCTATGATTGCTGAGCATATAAAATAAAGTGTCTGGCATGTAGTGGTTACTTGGCAAGATAACTAAGTCTCACGGTGATAGCTACCATGCAGAGTTAGCTACTCCTTTTGTGGACTCTTGGCTGTAGCCTTGGCATCTATGAGCCCCGGCAGGTCTCCCAGTAACCAAGAGGCACCATGACACCTGGGTTTCTCAACTATGATCCAATGACATTAGGACCCCTGATGTTTAATTTTGACTGTCAACTTGACACAATTTAGAATCCCCTGAAAGCAGACCTCAATAAGGGATTGTCTTCATCAGCAACCTATGGGCGTGTCTGTAGGAGATTGATTTATGCTAATTGATATGGGAAGGCCAAGTGTAGGAGTAGACATGGGTTTGGGTTTTTTGTTGTTGTTGTTTGGGTTTTTTTGTTTTTTTTGTTTGTTTGGTTGGTTTTTTTTTTTTTTTTGAGACATGGTTTCTCTGTGTAGCTTTGGAGCCTATCCTAGCACTTGCTCTGGAGACCAGGCTGGCCTCAGACTCAGAGATCCGCCTGCCTCTGCCTCCCAAGTGCTGGGATTAAAGGCGTGTGCCACCAACGCCCTGCTGGGTTTTTAATTATGTAATAGCATTATTCTAGTTTCCTTCCTGTACTGTGATAAAGCACATGAACCAATAGCAATTTGGGGAGAAGAGGGTTTATTTGGCTTACACGTCAATATCACAGACCATCATTGGGAGAAGGCAGGACAGGAACTCTAGTAGGAACTGGAAGCAGAAACCAGAGAGGACTGCTGCCTCCTCTGGCCAGTGCTCAGCTAGCTTCCCTATACAGCCCAGGACCACCAGCGCAGGGAATGGTGCCGCCCACAGTGGGCGGGGCCCTCTTACATCAATTAACCCTCCAGGTAATTCTCTACAGATAGACCTGCAGGCCAATCTGATCTGGGCAAACCCTTAATTGAGGTTCCCTTCTCAGAAGACTCTAGGCTTCGTCAAGTTGACAACCAGAGCTAACTAGGACAAGTGGGAAGAGTGCACGGGGAGTAGGGAGTGTTCATTCACTCTGCCATGGTGGGTGTGATGTGGCCTTTGCTTCAAGCCCCTGCCTTGGCTTCCCCAGCCATCATAGCTGTAACCAGGAATTGGGAGTAAAAAGAACCCTTTGTCTCCAAGCTGCTTTTTGTCAGGGTATTTTAGCACAGTCTCAGAAAAGAGACTAAGACAGGACCAGGCCATTCTCCTTGTCTGGGACTGTCCTGGATGCCATAGGCATCTTCCTTGGTGTTTGCTCAGGGGTATCCATGACTCCCAATTAAGACAACTAAGAATGGGTCCATCCATTACCAGATGTCCCTTCAGGGACACACACATTCTGCATTGTGCTGAGGGGAGCCCAGGCCGTCCGTCGGACATCAGAACTGTGATGTGCCATCTCTGACCTTCACTGGAATCCAAGTTCAGGGAGGAGGGTACTTGTGGTGCTAAGAGGCACGGAGGAGAGGCATCCTTGTGTCTTGCCTTGAGAAAGGCAAGTCCCTCACTAGGCACTCCTTGTCACAGGCATGCAGCAGGTACTGGCCCTCCACCACCTGAGACACACTGCAGTGACAGGAGGGGTGCCCAGTTACCTCGCAGGCCCTTCCTGCTATAGATGGGGGCTGGGCTACGACAGCCTGTGTCGACCTCGTTGACATCCCACCACATCCTCACACACCTGCTCCCAGCCCAGCAGTCCCTCTGCCCTCAGGGTCCACTTTGCCTGCCTGTCCCCACCCAGCCCTCTCACTGTGTAGGGAACCCATGGTCCCAAGCCCTGTGTTTGCTGCGCTTCATGACTTCCGAGGCCTGACTCACTCGGGCATGAGCTATTTATACCCTTCACACGGATGCTCATCTTGGCGCTCCCAGCAGACTCTGTTCTGCAGGTGGCCACGGGATGCAGGAGGAGGCTGGGCACAGAGAGACAGATTGATAAGGGCATCAGCCTAACAGACCTGAGATATTAGCCCAGCTCCTTCCTTACTGCTGTGTGACCTTGGGCCTCTCTGAGCCTCTGGCTATGAAGAATATTAAATCAAAGTAAATAATAAAGCTCCCATGCAAAGACAGTTTTCAATTCCTATGGGCTGTTCGATGTCTAAAGTCAGGTGCTGCTTATGTAACTGTAGAGGGGAAGGGAGAACCCGCAGATAAACATTCAGTATCTGTAATTTGTGTCAGAACTGTTCCCACCTGTCCATCTAGATGTATCGGGTATCAAAAAAGCCCCTCGTGTAACCATGAGGCTACTCTCCCAGGAGACAGTCACCCTGACAAGAAGACCTCATGGACCTGCAAGCAAAGCCATTGCTTCAGGTATGGGCCGCACCTCACCGGCTAGAAACTGGCCACTCACAGCACGAGGAGTGTGGCCATATTAGACCCTATCTCACTGATCCCTGTCTGCACCAGGTGCTGGTGGCAGAAGAAAGAAGGGAAGGGCAGAGATAGGCCTCGTTATCAGCTGGTTCTGTGCCAGGCTGCCCAGCACCCCGCCACTCCCCCCGCCACTCCCCTCGCCACTCCCCGAAGGTTCCCAGAACAGCCTGTTCCTGGACACGCCCAGGTCCACTGCCCCGCTGTGACAATGGCCTTGCCTCTGCCTCCCTCCCAGCACAAGGCTCCAAGAAGGCTGCTAAGACTCTTGGCTCTGAATTCATTCCTGACTCACTTAGTCAACAGACTAAGCACCTAGTAGGTGCTTTTTACTCTCCCTCCTGGAACCTAGCATGAGCTGGAGCAGTAAGTCAGATCCCCATGTGGAGGGTGCTGTGTGAAAGGAACCACTGGTCCCATGTGATGGGATGTGGCTTGTCTGGTGGACTGTGCACCACACAAACATACATCGATAGCAGGGCATGACAAATGTGTGCCTGTAGTCAGTCACAGCATGTGGGAGGGACACTGCTACAAGTGCAAGGGCAACCTGGGCTATGTAGTGACTTCCAGGACAACTGGCGCTGCATAGTGAGACTAAAGCAATTACATAAGACGCATGCTATGCTAACCTCTGACCACTGGGATTTTGCCTCTCTCTCTCTCTCTCTGTCTCTCTCTCTGTCTGTCTCTCTCTCTGTCTGTCTCTCTCTCTCTCATACACACACACACACACACACACACACACACACACACACACACACACACACACACACACAGAGACAGTTGGCAGTATATGGGAGACATGCGGCTGTCACAGCCCAGGAGGGCTACTTCTGTGAACATCCCACAGTGCACAAGGTAGCCCC
Source organism: Cricetulus griseus (assembly GCF_003668045.3). NCBI lineage: Eukaryota > Metazoa > Chordata > Mammalia > Rodentia > Cricetidae > Cricetulus > Cricetulus griseus. The sequence goes on from NC_048595.1 coordinate 11,348,584, forward strand.
CATAGTGAAGATTGTCTCAGCCCCAGTTCACAAGGGCCTACAACTTCACTGGAGCCACAGATCCAGCCACAGTGAGATTGAGACAACCCTCAAGTGCCTGTAGAGGTGCCTGGACCAGATAGCTGGATCCACAGGCATGGTGGGAGTTCTTTCTGCTTGTTCACACCACACCGGGGACAGGAGGCCGTGGCTTCCTCCCTCCTCGAGCCTCGGGTTTGTGTGAGAATTAGGAGTGTTTAAAACACAGGATGCTGCCTGACCATGTGGTGAGGTCCCTTGCAGCTACGATAGGAAGACACTGACCACTTCCTGTGTCCAGGTTTGTGGCCTCTCTACATAGTCATACGGGAGGCACATCAGGGTATTGTTAAGCCTCTGTGTCCGCAGGTATGATGCCGGCAAAGATGGCTTCATCGACCTCATGGAACTGAAACTCATGATGGAGAAGCTGGGGGCCCCCCAAACTCACCTGGGCCTGAAGAGCATGATCAATGAGGTGGATGAGGATTTTGACAGCAAACTCAGCTTCCGGGAGGTGAGTCCATCCGCAGGCTGCTCCCCAGCCCGCTATGCCTGACCACTGGGTGGCCTTTGTTATTGAATGACACTGTCATTGGCCAGCCAGCTGTGAATAACCGATAGCTGGGTGAGGCTTGCAAGGCATTCTTAGCAGGTGTCCTCCTGCCTCAGCCTCCCAAGTACTGGAATGATAGGTGCAAGCCACCACACCAGCTGTTTTTAGTGATTTCTCTGTGCCCAGCTGAGTAGTGGGAAGGCTGTGTGGGAGGGGGCCAGAGGTTTAGAAAGAGGATTTACACAGAGCTTGGCTCAGAGGCAAACGAGTGATGCGTCCTGATGCGGGGACCAGGCATGATGTGAGGTAGCTTTACCTTCTCTGAGGCAGAAGCTGTGGACCAGCCTATTTAGGGACTGGCAGGAGGGTGGCGGCCCAAAGCTGACAGCTGTAGTTCTAGGTCCTAAACAGCATGGGGTTGCCTGTGTGGAGAGGTAGGTGCTTGGGGAGTCCTGGCCCTTACAGAGCCGACAGGAAGTAGGGGAGAGAGCAGTGTCAAGGGCATCTTGGGGTCTGGGAGATGACAATAGGCCAGGGAAGGATGTCAGAGTGGTCCATGGGAATGGCTTGGGGTCAGAGAGCACCTATTCCCATCCTTCCGGTACTTAAGCCTCTTGCCATCTCCAGACCATCTTCATGCTGTAGAAAGGGAGTGCGGTCCCTCCGGGGCTTTGTGAGTGGGATGTCATGCAGGTTTGTGGGGGAGAACAGTGGATGGCAAAGAGGAGAGGCAGGCTGGGGCTGCTGGTGGGAGCTGGGTGTGGTCCTTAGCCCAGGGCCCTGGCAGGGCACACCAGAAAGATAGGGAATGAAGCCTGCCTGGCTCTAGCTCCCGTTCCTGCAGGTGAACACGTAGCCTTTCTACAGAGAGATCTGAGCTGAGGCTTGGGTGTGGCCAGGGACTTTGTTCCAGTTGTGCCTTGCCGACCTGTGTCTTCCCTCCACAGTTCCTACTGATCTTCCGCAAAGCTGCGGCAGGGGAGTTGCAGGAAGACAGTGGCTTGCATGTCCTGGCCCGCCTCTCTGAGATCGATGTCTCCACAGAGGGCGTTAAGGGTGCCAAGAACTTCTTCGAGGCCAAGGTGAGGAGCCAAGAACTGTGCATGGCCCAGCCGTGTGATGACACGGCTTAGACGGAGGACTGGCGCAGTCCTTCCCTGTCCCTGTTCAGGCTGCACGAGAGAGGTGGGGCCGACTCTTGGGTTATGGGGCTCTTAAAGAGGCAGACAGCCAGCATTGCTCCCTAGAGACCCCTCCTACCCTGGAGGAAGCCGAGGGGTTCTCAGACCTCATATTTCGGTATGTACAGCCTCCTCTCCTTCAGAACATGCTTAGTTGGGGGTGGAGGGTGACACATTTGGTCCAATGGCTCCTGAGTCCTGCCCACTCAGCAACCCCCTCACCTTTTCCTTTTTCTTCTTTTCCAAACTAAGGCCTTTGCTTCCCAAGGCTGCCTCCCTCCCCTCTCTTCCAACCTTGCTAGAGATATCAGGGTTTATTAGTGGACCCGTATTCTTCACCTTAGGACAGGACATCAAGGGCATCGTTCCTGCCTGCAGAGCCCTGCACTGCTTCTGCCAATGAGTATTCTCTGTGTGTCTCTGGCTCTCACTCTCCTCTGTCTTTCTCTGTCTCTGAGAGAGATGGCCTCATATAACCCAGGCTAGCCTTAAACTTCTGATCCTCCTGCCTCTGCCTCCCCAGTGTGGTAGGTTCACAAGTGTTCAGCACCATGCCCGTGTTTTCAAGTACAGCTCAAACCCAGGATGTCATGCAGGCCAGGCAAGCACTTTACCAGCTGGACCCTGTCCAGTGTCTTGTTTTCATCTTCCCGCACGAGCCCCTGTGGTCGGTTACTGTGTGCCAGGTTCTATAGAGAGAGACTGAGGCACAGCGGGGTGACTGTGGCTCACAAGGACCACAGTTGGTGAGCCTGGGCCAGAAAGTGCTATAGAGGCCATATTCCTGACCTGTCACCCTCACTCCCAGGTACAGGCCATCAACGTGTCCAGCCGATTTGAGGAGGAGATCAAAGCCGAGCAAGAGGAAAGGAAGAAGCAGGCTGAGGAGGTGAAGCAGCGGAAAGCAGCCTTTAAGGAACTACAGTCCACCTTCAAGTAGCCAGGGCTGAGGCCGAGACCCGGCCTTGCCCAGTGTGCAGTCTGGGAGCATGGGTGGGTACAGGAGACTTGTGGGAGACAAACTGAGTCCTGGCCTATATGTGCCGGGACCACTACTGAAATCTAAACTGTCTGTGAACGGATCTCATGCAGGAGTCTCCCCAGTAGTTGGGACAGTCCCTGCTCCCTCCTGCTGTTCCTGAGGCTGTGACACCAGCCACCAGCATCCTCTCACCAACCACCCTGCTGCCTGCTCTAGCCCAGTGCCAGCCCATTCACCATGCCCCTGCCTTGTGTACCAGCTACTTTCTCCACCCACCTACCCTTAACCATAGGCCACCCTGCCACCCTGCCCTGAGCCTAATGGCCCCTTCCTAGATAGGAACCAGCAGAGAGTGTCCCCTCTACAGAACTTCCTTTCCGATCAGCTCCCTCTCTACTGGGCGTGGAGGGACTCCTGTTTTGGTGAAGAGACCCAGCCCCTAGCACTCTAGGCCGATATAAATGGGGCCCAGCCAGGCAGGGTGCAGGCCACTGAATCTACCTCACGGGTTACACTCTGCTTAGACATGCCATGGGAACGTGAGTGACAGGGCTCTGTGGAGAGAGGTAGACATGTCACTTTCTGACACCCTACCCCAGAACAAGCTGAGGGTCCCAGGGGGCTGCGGAGAGGAGGTGGGGTGCCAAGGGATTGCCCTTCCTGGGGAGAGCCTCAGCACCCTGCCTTGGCTCCCCAGGGAGTGCCTCATGTGTTTGTGTGTATTGCAGTAGGACACGGGGCCGCCGGCACCCCTTTCACACCCTCCCCTGAGTTTGTCACCTGTGAGAGCACCTGCCTGTCATGCCCACCCCTAGAACGCATGGGAGTTCCCCAAACACATCCACCACCAGACAGGCCATAGTGAAACCCGTGCCATTCCTCCATCGCTCTCATGTGCTTGTTCACGTGTGTGTATGTGTGTGTGTGTGTCTGTTGCTGTGTTGTGAAACCGTGACGTCACCCAGTCTAAGTGAATGGCCACATAGGCCGCTGTTATACAATGCTCAGTGTGTCACTGCTTTTGAAACTTGATAACTCTTTATTTTACTACAAATGCCCCGAGTCCCCAGTTGCCCCCTATGGGACTTGCAAAGGTTTTATTTTTTCGGTCTTAGAACCCATAGGAGTTGGAGGGACCGAGCCCAGCTCAGCCCAGCCCAGCCCAGCAGCTGTGGCCCTGGCTTGTGTTTGCCTTAGTGGATATGTTTATACAGATGAAGAATATAAATTCCCTTTACTTTTGGCTTTCTGCATTTTATTTGTTGCCCCACCACCACCACTTCCTCCCCTCCAAAAAAGAAAACAGCTACTTCTTCATTCAGTGGTACGATTATTTTTTTTAACTAAAATGAGATAAAATTCTATATTCTTATGTGTGTGTGGTTTTTGATGGCGAACTGAAGAGGGCAGGGGATGGGACAAAGATAAGGTCACTGGATTTCAGCAATCACGTCAGGAGCCTGGGGAGGAAGAAAACACTGCTGGTCTAGATACTACATATATTAACCTCATCTCACCCTGAAAGGAGCCAGTCTTGTAATCTCCTTTTAAAGATAAGAAGGGGGGGGGGCTGCTGGAGAGATCGTTGAGCAGCTAAGAGCCAAGTTCAATTCCCAGCAACCACATGGTGGCTCACAACCATCTCTCGTGGGATCTGATGCCCTCTTCTGGTGTAAAGTTGTACATGGAAATAGAGCACTCGTATACATAAAACAGATAAATCTGAAGAAGGAAGCAGAAGGAGAGAGAGAGAGAGAAAAGAAAGAAAGGCATCCTGAAGGTCACAAGCCACACAGACCAATTGGGGCAGCAGGATTCTGCCCAAGGTGGCTAGCCCACAGCCAGCCTGTGCTGTCATCATAGGGCCACCAGCCTTGAGATTTCACAGAGGTAAGGCTGTGTGCCACCTGACCCCAAAATGATGGCCAGAAGCAGCTGTGGTGCATACCTGTCATCCCAGCTTTCTAGAGCCTGAGGTGAGGGGATGGTGTGTTTAAGCCTTGTTGGCCTAGGCTACACTACAAGACCCTGTCTAAAGAAACCGTAACAAAATGCTACAGAGGTTCCGAATCAGTGAACCCCTTGGTACAGATACCCTCCGTCCTCAGTGTCCCTGCAGTGTGGGAGTGGTTGCAGTGGTGGTACCAGCAGATGCCTGTGCGGTACCCATGGCATCCCGGTCTCCATCTGCTGACCATGTGGGTGGAACTGGAGTCCTTCCAGACTTGTAGTTACAGACACTGCCTAAGCGGAGTGGGTGCTTCTGCCCTCGTGTGGCCATGAGTGGAACTGCAACATCAAGTGGCCCATTGCTCTTTGCTCGCAGTCCTGTCTGGGAAGACAAGGATCTGGGGGCTTATATCCTGGGGTACACCACTCCTCACATGCTACCCAATGCGGGACAAACCACCAACACCAACAACGTTTTAGGCCAGGTGTCTCCTTTCAATACCCCTTTGCGGGGATCCCTGCAAGCGTCACAGCCAGCTGGAAAATGATCCTGGTGACATTAAAAATGAAACTTGGGACCCGGGAGTGATGGCACATAGCTTTAATCCCAGCACTCGGGCGGCAGAGGCATTCGGATCTCTGTGAGTTCAAGAAACTCCTTTGCAAACTCTAGCAAAGTTCCTATGACCTTTTCTATTGATTGAGAAACGGGGGGATTCAACTTGATGAGGACTGGCTTTACAGACTAGCCAAGATTACCCAGTATTAATACAACACCCACAGCCTCCTGGATGGAAAACAGGTGTCAGTTCTTTCTTTGAAGAAAAAAAGCCTTGTTTTCCGAATTGTTCAACAATCCTGGGTTTTCTAATGCTTATCTGTGAGCTCTTTCCCTGTACACCCCTTATCCTAGGGATTCCCTAACTCGCTACATCAGTGGTTCTCAACCTTCCTAATGCTGAGACCCTTTAATACAGTTCCTCACGGTGTGGTGACCCCCAACCATCAAAAGCTGTTGCTACTTAGCCATAATTTTGCTACTGTTATGAATCCTAATGTAAACATATGATGTGCGACCCCTGTGAAAGGGTCATTTGACCCCCAAAGGTCATGACCCCACAGGTTGAGAACCACTGTGCTAGTGGACAGACTCCGGGAAGCAGGAGGGAGACTAAAGGGACCATCTTCCTTCCATTCAAACTGCAATTGGCCTGTCGATGAGTGTGTGCTCTGAGCCCTCAGACTCCAAGACCAACAAACAGGCTGACTCTCGGCTGCCAGAGACTCAACTGTTGGGGCCTCAACCTTAGCCTGCCAAGACCCCACCCACTGCAGAATGCTGCAGAGAAAGGCAGCTGAGAAACGAGGCTTCAAGTGACCCAGCTCCCTAGGGCATGGTGTGGTGCCACCTACCTGTAATGCCAGCACCGGGGAGGTAGCGGCCAGAGGATCAGGAATGTAAAACCAGCCTGGGCTCCACGGCCCCACATGGTGAAAGGAGAGAACCAACTCCACCAAGTGGTCCTCTGACCTCCACATGAGCACCATAGCATGTGTGTGAGCTTGTAAATAATTACATGTAATTCTTAAAAGTTTTTTTTTTTTATTTTAATCCAAACAATCCCAGCCACTCAAATCTCCATTGCGTTCCCAGATCCTCCACTGGACTTGGGTTTGTTTTGTTTTGTTTTGTTTTTTTAAAGACACAGGTCTCACCACGTGGCCTGGAAATCTCTGTGTAGACCAGGCTGGTCTTAAACTCAGATCTACCTACTCCTGAGTGCTGGGATTACAAATGCGTACCACCACACCCAACCCCCATTAAACTTACCACTCTACCACTCAAGCTCTCCAGTGAATCCCCAAATTCTCTCTGAAGCCACAATTCTTCCCTGTGGTATTTGGGGCAAAACCTTACCAGCTCTTCAACCTCCCCCACTTAGCAAACTTCATTCAAGAGGCAACAGCTGCCACCAAGTCTTGTGGGGGAGGCAGAGAATCCAGGCCCCTGTCACTAGCACCTGTCTCTTTCTCAGGCTCTCACTCCACCTTTTACCCCACAACCTTCTCTGGAGGCCACCGGGCATCATCTGGCCACATCCCAGCTCACCCACACATCCTTAGTGGTTACTCTTCCATTCCAGCCTCTGGCCCTGAGACCCTGAGGGTCACACTGTGGATGGGCCCTCAGGTCAGTATTAGGGTGGGAAGCTGGAGTGCTGTGACATCCCCAGCACCTCCAGGTCTCCAGTTCACTCTGAACATGGGATGAGCGGAGAAGAAACCTCATCCCCTCCATCGGGCTCCCGCCTAGGATGGATCTCATCTCCTACACAGCTCCAGCTAGGGTTCTCTTCTCCAGGAACGCATCCCCTTGGCTGACAGGAGGGCGCCCCCTCCTGTACACAGGGCAGACACATAGCCAGTGCTTAATAAATCTTGGGGACATGAACAAAAACATTCATGTGTTTTATATATATAGCATGCCAAATAAAACCCACATCTAGAAACAGACGAGTCAATACAGTGTGGAGCCCTATCCTACAGTCACAGGAAAGCCACTAGGCCCCTATGACAGCTTTTGCAGTCTGTCAGCCTACCCAGTATCACAGTGTGGGCCAAGGCTAATGGTGTTCTCTGCCCAGCTACTCACTGCACCAGAGCCAGGGACCAAAGTGCCAAAATGGCTCCTGCCCACCCCACCAGCTGCTCTCGAGAAATGGTTGCTCATAGGCACAGTAAAGACATTCAAGGGCAGAGCCAAGGCCCTTGAGAGGCCCCAGAGAACGCTTTTTATTTCTTTAAAATCAACAGGAAATGGAGCTGGGGAGATGGCTCAGTGGCTAAAAGCATTTGCTGCTTTTGCAGAGGACCCGAGTTTGGTTTCCAGCACCATCACAGCAGTTCACAAACACCTGTAACTCCAGGTCCAGTAGATCTGATGTCCTCTCCTGGCCTCCTCTGGCACCAAGCACACACATGGTGTACAAATATACACATAGACAAACATTCACACACATACAATCATCTTTTAAAATAATAATATAATAATAATAACAATAGTGATAATAAAATCTGCAGAAAATACACAAATCGAGTTACAGTCATCGACCAAGGCAGACAAGCCCTGGAGTTTAGATCAGCGTTCTGATGGAGATAAGAGAGGCCCTGTGAATTCACTCCACCTTGGAAACCCCATACTTCTAGCCAACCACGTCTCCTGCCCAAATTAAACAGTAATTACCAAGGTCAGGAAAAGGCCTTGTCGGAACAGGTTTGTCCCCAGGCTGAGCTCAGTCTTGAACCCTATGCCCTCACTCCCCCCTGCCCTCCGCCCCCGTGCCTATAAATGCCCAGCCTACCTCTCCACCAGCCAGTGCTGAGCGCCTGACCATGTTGGGAATTACAGTCCTCGCTGCCACTATCATAGTAGCCTGCGGTAAGCTCGGGAGTGGGGACAAGCTACATCCAGCGGGCTGTAAGATCAAGCTGGCCTTGGGGTTTCCTCTGCTCCCCAAGAAAGGCACTTTGGGGTCCTATGTGGGTTCAGCTACTGAGCAGCTGTGTGTCAGTTAAGCCACTTCCAAACTAGAAGGTCCTGGAGAGAGGATGAAGAGCACCCTCTAGGGAGTGAGGCTTAGACAGGGGGCCCTGAGCAAGGTCCACAGTAGGAGCTTCAAGTGGCTGTGTTCACTCCAGGGGGCCGCTGGGCCTGCCTTTCCCAGCTGTGTCTCCCTCTTGAGGGCTCCTTTGCTCTCCCATTTTGGCGGCTTCTTCACAGATTACCAACTGAGGGGTTCAACAGGGCTTGGTTTGGTTTTGGCAAGTGAGAACACCTGATTAGGAGTAGAGGGGGGCTCTCGAGATGCAGGAGCAAACTGGACCATATACAAGTATTAGGTTTGTCCATCTCTCTCCATTCAACAGTGGGGACACACAGGTCCAGTGATGCTCAGTACCCTGCCTCAGGGCCACATGCTACCTAACACCCATCTGGCTCACCTCAGCGCACACACGCCTAACCACTCCACACGACTTCCTAGACATGACAGTGTGGGACTCTGTGTAGTCCACGCTGAATGCTCCCCCATACGCACACTGTACTGTGACCCACAAAAGGCATCTTCCGTCCCTCATAAGTGCCGGTCACCTGCCTGTTGCTTTCACTATATGAAGCATCCTTCCTCCTTCTGTGTCACGTGGCTCAGGAGACTCTCGGATCCAAGTCTGAGCTTCCCACCTGTCACCCCCTGGGGAGCGGAGGGGGGGGAGAGTGAGGGCAGCTGCTCACCTGCACTCCCCTCTCCCCCCAGCCTCCAGCTGTGGAGATCCCACCTTCCCACCCAATGTGGCAACCAGGGTGGTAGGAGGAGATGATGCCATCCCCCACAGCTGGCCTTGGCAGGTAAGCACTTTGTGAAGCAGATGCAGAGGTCGGAGGGACATGGCTGGGGATCCCTGGAGGACTAACGTGTGGTCCTTTTACAGATCTCTCTTCAGTACCTCAGGGATGGCACTTGGAGGCACACCTGTGGGGGCACTCTGATCACCAACAGCCACGTCCTCACCGCTGCCCACTGCATCAAGTGAGCGGGGATGACCCTGGGAGACCTGAGCATCTAATGCTCCAGGCACTGGGCTCTGATAGCTGTTTTCCTCTGCTAACCAGTTGCTCACTGATTCAGTTGAAAACATTTCTTGTGCACCTGCTATGTGTCCAGAAACAGCAAAGGAGACAAAAGCCGGCCTCTGGGACTATTTTTGTTGGAATATTCTATTCCACTATTCTAGTGAAAGGTAGAGCAACAGATGAACAAGTAAATATGTAACAAACAAAAAACGAGGCTGGCAGAGGGGAAAGATACAATGTGATTCTGGCTCAGTTTAAAAGAAGACGGCCCAGAACTGGGAGGGAGTAAAAACAGTAAAATAAGGGAGCTGGGCTATAGCGTAGTTGGAGGAGTTCTTTCTTAGCCTGCGCAAAGCTGTGGGCTGACTCCCCAGTGCCACAGGTGGGCTGGTACCTGTAGTCCCATCCATTGAGAGGTGGAGGAAGGAAGATCCTAGGTTGAAGGCTATCCTCGGCTAAGATATCCTTGCATTTGAGGCCAACCCGTGCTAAAAAGAAGAAAGAAGGAAAGGGAGTGGGCAGTGAGGAAAGGAGGAAAGGAAAGAGGGAAAAAGGAAGAAAAAGGGAGAAGGAAAGAAACATAAATGGATCTGGGGGAAGAGCTCTCTGAAAAGGGCAAAGACAGGAAAGAAGGCTGGGGGATCTGTGGGATTCCAGGAACGGCCAGTGTGAAGGAGGCGTTTGATGCTTGGGAAACCCTGGGGCAGCCTTCTACTGGGAGCAGAGTGTGAGGGTTGGGGGTGTGTGGATGCAAGGACTACAGTTTGACTGGAGAGAGGCAGAGTTGTGGGAAGGGCTTTCAGGTGCAGTTAGCACCTGTTTTAGGAGATGATGAACAGTCTGGGGAAGTCAGGTGTGGTGGCTCTTGCCTGCCATCATAGGGCGGGAAGGCCTTGTCATAGGGAGCACAGAGCCAAGCAGGAGTCACTCCTGTGGCTACTGCCATGTGGAAGCCAGAGGCAATGGCAGTTTGGCTTCTCCTAGCCTGCCAGTCTAGGGCAACAAGGCCGTACCTGACGCGAGTCCCTGGCTGTAAACCGCAGGTCCTTTTTCCTATCTTGCACAGGGTGGATCAGAACAGATACTCCCTTTTCCACAAAGCCCTACTACAGTGAGAGGACCAGGTCACCAATGCTCTTAGTTTCTGGTTGGCCCTGCCAGAGGCCACTTGACATCTCTCTTTCTACCTTACAGCAAAACCTTAACTTACCGAGTGGCTCTGGGGAAGAACGATTTGACGGTGGAGAATGAAGAAGGTTCAGTGTACTCAGGGGTGGACACCATCTATGTCCATGAGAAGTGGAACCCCCTCTTTGTGTGGTGAGTGCCAGCCCTGGGCAGCATGGGAGGAGGGTCCCCAAGGTGGAGCCACAGAGTCTGACCCCTGTACTTGGCATGCCCAACCTACAGGGTCACAAGATGACACCCATTCAGTCCTTCACGTTGATCAAAGATTAGGGTTAAGTACATATGGCATCTCTATCTCCAAGACCCCCACCAAACTCTTCTAGAATTTAGCCAGCCAGAGGCTGAGCCAAGTGTCACCTATCCTGAGCACAGGCCCGGATTGCAGCAGGCATGTGAGGCACCTAAGCCTCACAGCAGCCCTAGACAAGGAACTAAAACTCAGGAGAGGTTAAGAAATATAGCCCAGGAGAGAGAGAGGGAACTGGGATTGACATGTAAAACAAGCTTGTTTCTAATTTAAATTAAGAGAGAGAGAGAGAAGAAGAAATATAGCCAATGTGGAGTGTGGTGACACAAGCCTTTAATCCCAACACTCAGGAGGCAGAGGCAGGCAGAGGAAAGTGGGTCTCTGAGTTCAAGGCCAGCAGTTCCAAGACAGTCAGAGCTATGTGGAGAGACCCTGTCTCAAAAAAGAAAAAAATCTCTGGGTGGTGGTGGCACACGCCTTTAATCCCAGCACTTGGGAGGCAGAGGCAGGCGGAAATCTGTGAGTTCGAGACCAGCCTGGTCTACAAGAGCGAGTTCCAGGACAGCCTCCAAAGCCACAGAGAAACCGTGTCTTGAAAAACAAAACAAAACAAAATCAAACAAACAAACAAAAAGTAAAAAGAAAAAATCAAGACCCCAAACCTACTGGGGTCTTGGTACATGTCTTTAATCTTTAATCCCAGAACTCAGGAGGTAGAGGTGGATCTCTGAGTTCAAGGCCAGCCTAGTCTACAGAGCATGGTTCAAAGACAGCCAGGGCTACACAGAGAACCCCTGTCTCAAAATAAAAAAAAAAAAAAGAAATGAAGGAAGGAAGAAAGAAAGGAAGGAAGGAAGGAAGAAAGGAAGGAAGGAAGGAAAGAAGGAAGGAAGGAAGGAAAGAAGGAAGGAAGGAAGGAATGGAGGGAGGCAAGAAGGAAGGGGAAGGAAGAAAAGAAGAAAGACAGAAAGAAACAAAGAAAAAGAAAGATGTCCCACGTCATTCTCATATATATATCCCTGTGAATGTCTGCCAGGGTCACCAATCTTTCCTGTGGCAACAGAGACTATTTAAATGAACCTGAACATGCCTTTGCCATCACTTGGGACTTGCTACAGCTCACTTTCCAGGGGTCATGACCTACGGTGGTTCTGAACATTTCCATTCTGTTAAGCTGTCATGAACTGGCACATGAGGAGACGTCACATCTAAGGTGACAGGTGTAGCTACTAGAAAGGTCACTTAGGACTGGGAAGGTTGCTGCATGGCCAAGAGCACTTGCTGAGTGTCTTAGTCTGGGTTTCTGTTGCTGTGATAAACACCACGAGAAAAAAAGCAACCTGGGAAAGAAAGGGTTTGCTAAATGCTTCCAGGTAACCGTCCATCACTAAAGGAAGTTGCAGCAAAAACTCAAGCAGGGCAGGAGTTAAGACAGGGTTTCTCTGTGTAGCCCTGGCTGTCCTAGAACTTGATCTGCAGACCAGGCTGGCCTCGGACTCAGAAATCTGCCTGCCTCTGCCTCCTGAGTTGCTGGGATTAAAGGCGTGCACCACCATATGCTCGGCTTCCAGCCTGTTTTTGTCATCCGGGGCCACCAGCCCAGGGATGGCACCATTCACAGTGAGCTGGGCCCTCCCATCAGTCATCAGAGACTTGCCTACAGGCAAACCCTATGAAAAGCATTGTCTCAATCAAAAACCCCTCTTCCCAGATTAACTTGTGTCAGATTGACATCAAATTTCACAGCATACGGTGCAAGCCTGAGGACCTGCGTTCAGATCCCTGGCACCCACATTAGAAGCTGTGCGTGGCTGGGAGAGAGCGTCTAACCTCATTCTGTGGGAGGTGGAGGCATGGGGATGGCTGGCTGCCAGGCTCACTGGTGAGAGTTGTCTCCAGGGAATAAGGTGGAGCTCGAGAGAGCAGGACACCTGAAATCCCCCACACATGCATGGGCACACACAGACACTCACACAGCCATTTGTCCTCCACTTGCCGTAAGCTGCGACTAGGGGTTTATGGGGGAATCCCTGGGCACCAAGGCTTGACACCCAGCAGCAACTTCTACACACTTGCTGAGCCTCTGCTCTGCATTCCAGGAATGACATTGCCATCATCAAGCTGGCTGAGCCCGTGGAACTGAGTGACACCATCAAAGTGGGCTGCATCCCAGAGGAGGGCGCCTTGCTGCCTCAGAACTACCCCTGCTATGTCACCGGCTGGGGTCGCCTCTGGAGTGAGTACAGCCTGTACCAGGCCATCCCCGAGGCTTCCTGGAGGAGGTGCCACTCAAGATCAGTCTCCCACATTCTCCCTCCTGCCTGATATTTTCATAGATTTTAAACCATTTTATAATAACAGTAAATAATATTTATTTACTCAGCCCAGGCCATGTGACAAGCATGTCACAAGTAAGTGTGGTGGGTGATATGAGGATTAAATAGGCTAGAACTCATCGGGTATTTAGAACAGAAACTGCCTCATTGCTCCAGCCACATAAATAAATGAAAAACATGCCTGTGATCCAGAATTTGGAAGGTGGAGGCAGCAAGAGCAGGAGTTCAAGGTCACTACATAGGGAGTTTGAGGCCAGCCTGGGCTACATGAAAACCTGTATCAAAATAATAAATAAATAAACTAACCAGCTAACTAAAACTGTCCCCTTAGGGGTAAGGAGGTTAGATCTCACAGCAAACCAATGCCCAAGCAGATGCCAGCTCAATTAGACAGTTAAATGGACATTAAAGCTTTGCAAGACTTAGAGAAAACACAGGCTATCCCTTAAGGACATCCTAGGCAAAGAAAACCTTCAGCTACGTGCAGCTAAGATGGAGTTCTGGGAGGAAATGACTGACAGTTGAACCCTCAAGATCCCAGCTGAGGCAGAGGGATCACAGGTCAACCTGCCTCAGTATAGAGTGAGTTCGAGATCAGCCTCAGGGAGACTCAGGACAACTCAGGGAGACCCTGTCTCAAAATAAAAAGTTAAAAGAAGCCTGGGGATACAACTCAGTGGGAAAACTGCTTGCCTAGCATACTCAAAGCCCTGGGTTTGATCCCTAGCACACCAAAACAGGAGGAAGAGGGGCAAGGTCGGACTCCAAACTAAACACACATAGTCTCTAAGGGACCATGACCCAAAGATTTGCACCACCCTGATCAAGGGCACACTCACGGTTCCCACAGTCTTCCATGCACCAAATTTGCCTTTGCCAGGTCCCCCTCTCCTGCTGGCTGGAGGCCAGAGCTATGTGGCTGGGCTAAGGGCACAGGCTGACCCCCTGGCACGGCTGCTCTCTCCCCAGCTGGTGGTCCCATTGCCGATGTGCTCCAACAGGGCCTGCAGCCCATAGTGAGTCACGCCACGTGCTCCAGATTGGACTATTGGTTCATCAAGGTCAGGAAGACAATGCTGTGCGCTGGGGGTGATGGCGTCATCTCAGCCTGTAACGTGAGTGCCCTGACCCCACGCTAGGGGGCAGCAGGGAGGTGGGCAGAGCAGGGTAGGATGGAGCAAATCAAACCCCTCCCTCCAAGAAGCCAAACCCTGATGGATCAATCCTGCAGGCCTAGGGGAAAGCTGCCACTCCAGCCCACCCCTCACTACTTACCCCCAGTGCATGGGGAGAGGCAGGGAGCTGGACATGAGCAGCTCAACTTTTCAAGCCCCAATGGAGCCAACAACTGGGTGGGCTGCTGAAGCATTCTATAAAGTGGGGGGCCCCCACAGGGGAGAGGTGGCTCAAAAGGTAAAAGTGACTTGAGCGTGATCCCCACAACCCACATGGTAGAAGGAGAGGACTAACTCCCACAGCTGTCCCTGATCGCCACACATGCACTGTGACATGTATGCGTGCGCGCACACACACACAGACACACACACACACACACACACACACACACACACACACACACACACACACACACACACACACACACACACACACACACACACACACACACACACACACACACACACACAGACACACACACACACACACACACAGACACACACACACACACACACACACACACAGACACACACACACACACACACACACACACATGCACACAGACACACACACACACACACACACACATACAGACACACACACACACACAGACACAGACACACACACACACACACACACACACACACACATGTACATATACACATCAAAAAAAGAGGCCATAGGAACTACTTCACAGAGCCGCTGAGATACTAAATGGACCTAGCAGCATGAAGTGACTTCCTTCATATTAGACTCTTAAAAGTTCCATGTGCCAGTCCAGGGAGACAGGGATTCAGGGTATGACCAGAGCCATGGAACAGCCAGGACAATGAGGGACTGTCCATTCTGAAACACACAACCCTCTCCCCATACCACCCTCCCTCCTTTCCCAGGCCTCTTTAGGGTCCCCAACCTCTTTGATCTCTGGGAAGTTCACAGAAGCTTACACACAGTGACCTGAACCATCAGGGAAACTGTGGCAGAGGAGGTTGGCTTCATCCCAGATCTCAGCAAACCAAAAGCTATCTGACACCTCGGATGAGGCCTACACTTTTTTTTCTTTTTTTTTTTCTTTCGTTTTTTTGTTTTGTTTTGTTTTTTGTTTTTTCGAGACAGGGTTTCTCTGTGTAGCTTTGGAGCCTATCCTGGCACTCGCTCTGGAGACCAGGCTGGCCCTGAACTCACAGAGATCCGCCTGCCTCTGCCTCCTGAGTGCTGGGATTAAAGGCGTGTGCCACCAACGCCAGGCATCCCTACACTTTCTCTATCACTATCCCCACAGCTAGCCTGAGGCCTAAATAATAGGTATGGAGGTCAAGGGCCAGCTCACATTCCCACAGCAGCCAAAGCTAGCCTCTGGGGGAGGTTTGGAGCTGAGGCCTGCTGCTCTGATGCAGGGAGACTCCGGTGGCCCACTGAACTGCCAAGCAGAAGACGGCTCCTGGCAGGTGCATGGGATCGTGAGCTTTGGCTCCCCTAAAGGCTGCAACACAGTCAAGAAGCCAGTGGTCTTCACCCGTGTGTCTGCCTACAACGAATGGATCAATGAAGTAGGTGTCCCCTGCACCCCTTCCTGTGCCTCCTGAACCCTGCTCTGTGCCGCTGAGCCCAATTCCTCATGTAGCCTCTCCTTTACTGGCTCCTTCCTGGATATAGCCACTGGACATGACCCACCTTCAAGTTCATTCTTCCATTCAATGAGAAACCCTGGCTAAAGCCTTCTTGAGTAGGCCTTGAGTCGAGAACGGGAGGGGGATTCACAGAGGGGGCACATGGGTGGCCACTTAAAGGCTTAAGGGTGTGGGGACAGAGGCATTCTGGGCAGGAGGCCCCCAATAGGTATAGGATGTGTCCTAAGCCCACATGCACCATGCTCTGAAAAGCTGGGAGCCCCAGAGCCTTTGTGTAGAGACCAGGCCCAGCCATGCCGTTGCTGGGAGCCCACTACCCTGAAGAGCCTTGCTCTGCCCCGGAAGGTAGCATGTCCCAGAGTCACTCATCACGGCTTCTGTTCCACCAGAAAATACAGCTGTGAAGAATCGGTTCCAGAAACCTTGCAGCCCACCTCCCAACAGCAATAAAGCTCCTTCCATGACTGCCTGGGTACATTCATTTATGCCTTCTGGGGGTTCCTGGGTCTCTGAGCACTGGAAACATACCCTAGGCCAGGCCACAGAGATGTTAAAGGCAGGTGTCACCATGTTAACAGGAGGCAAGCATGTAGCTTGAGAGGCCAGAATTAAGGTCTAGGGCCTCTGGCTGCAGGTGGAGGCAGGTGGCTTCTCAAAGCCAGGCCACACTGCAGGAAGACAGGAAGACGCATGCATCTCAGAGACAAACATTAATTTGCTCTCAGAGTGCCCAGCAGGTTCCCTCCCACCCAGCACAGCCCCAGACCGCAGCTGTTGGCCAGCGGTGTCTGATTGGAGAAGTGTCTGATGAATCCTGGCCCTGGGTGGTACAGGACGAGGAGGCCCCAGACCCACCCACAGGCTTGAGGAAAGCAGCGGTTTCCACAGTGGGACAGGAGCGTTCTCAGGAGGCAGATGAGACTTAAGACTTGAGTATCCAGGGTCTGGAGAGATGTCCCAGCTAGGCATTCATCCCATGAAGAGGGACCACTGGCCTGGGATGTTCCTGAAGGTGTGGGCATTTGTCTTAGTTGGGGTTCCTGTTTCTTTGATGAGAGACCATGTCCAAAAGCAAGTTGGGGAAGGAAGGATTATTTGGCTTACACTTCCACATCACAGTTCATCATCTAAGGAAAGCAAGACAGGAACTCAAGCAGGGCAGGAACCTGGAGGCAGGAGCCGATGCAGAAGCCATGGAAGGTGCTGCTTACTGGCTTGCTCCCCATGGCTTACTCAGCCTGCTTTATTATAGAACCCAGGACCGAAGCCCAAGGATGGAACCACCCACAACAGGCCTCTCTCTTTAGTCACTAATTAAGAAAATGCCCAACAGCCCAATCTTATGGAGGCATTTCCTAAATTGAGTCTCCTCCATCTCTGACGACTATAACTTGTGTCAAGTTGACATAAAACTAGCCAGCACAACTGAGCCCATTGTCAACCCGACACACAAACACATCACGGTGAAGCCACAGCCTTTCCTTTCTTGTTCATCCCCAAGAGTACACATTAGTATGAACATCACGATGTAAAATCCCAGTCTTTCAAATTCAAATGCTTTAAAAGCCAGTCTATTTAAATCCAAAGTCTCTTTTAAAACCTAGAATCTCTTTAAAAATTCAGTCTCTCAACTGTGCGTTCCTATAAAATCAAAAATAAATTAAATGCTAATTAAATAATCCTTACTTCAAGAGGGAAGAACCAGGGCACAGTCACAATCAAATCAAAGCAAAACCAAACTCCAACTGTAAATAACTCAGTATCCAACGTCTGGGCTCCACTCACCATCTTCTGAACTCCTCCAAAGGGCTTGGGGTCACTTCTCCAGCTCCGTCCTCCCCCTGCACCACACACAGCTCCTCTTCCAGGCTCTGGCTGGTTCCACTCCACTGCTGTTGCTGTTTTTTGTGGTCATCCATAGTACTGGCATCTCCAAAACCTTTGGGTTTTCTGCTGCGACTGGGCTGGACTTTCACCAATGGCCTCTCCTGGGCTCTCTTCAGGGATCTAACCCTGCCACACAGTGCCAGGCCTGAGCTGTTCTCCATGACCCCTTCACACCTTCAAAACCAGTGCCACCTCGGTGACTCTTACCCTACCAAGTTTGGCAGCCAATGTGAGCTGCAACCTCGGCCATGTCTGAAACACAGTGCTTCTGTGTGCTGACACTCAGATTCCATCTCAGCAATGCTGCTCTCTTCTTTTTCTTTCTTTTTTTTAAAGATTTTATTTATTATTATATATACAACATTCTGCTTCCATGTATATCTGTACACCAGAAGAGGGCACCAGATCTCATAATGGATGGTTGTGAGCCACCATGTGGTTGCTGGGAATTGAACTCAGGACCTCTGGAAGAGCAGTCAGTGCTCTTAACCTCTGAGCCATCTCTCCAGCCCCCGCTGGTCTCTTCTTAATCACCACTAATTTCTCAACTCCAGCTGACCGACATCAAGGATCCCAGCAGAGCAAAGATTCCACTTTAGTAGCTCTGTATCTGGTTAACCATGGCTGATTCCTCAGCCCCAGTTAGCCAGAACCACAGAATCATTTGTTTTTGTTTTTGTTTTTCCTTTTGGTTTTTTAAGACAGGGTTTCACTGTGTAATAGCCCTGGCTGTCCTGAAACTTGCTCTGTTGCTCAAGCTGGCCTCGAACTCAAAGATCCACCTACTTCTGGACCTACAGAATCTTAATTCAAAATAGCAAACGGCCCTGATCGAGTCTTTAAACTTCCTTCGGAAACTTCACAGGCCAGGGCTCCATGGTTGACACGCTCCCAACCTTCTCATCAAGCTCCATAGAGCAGCCCGCTGAGATCTCAACTCTCATGGCTTGTCTAGCCCAACTTCTACCTCTGCAATCATCTGAAAAAGCCGTGACCCCTTTGGAGGTCACATATCAGATATTTACATTATGATTGGTGACAGAAGCAAAATTAGTTATGAAGTAACGACAGAATGATTTTATGATTGGGGTCTCTACAACATGAGGAACCGATTAAAAGGTCACAGCAATAGGAAGGTTGAGAACCACTGCCCCACAGGCTGGTCTACAGCCTCATCTTTTGTTTGTTTGTTTTCTGAGACAGGGTTTCTCTGTGTAGCCCTGGCTAGCCTGGAACTCTCTGTAGACCAGGCTGGCCTTGAACTCACAGACATCCGCCTGCCTCTGCTCCCAAGTGCTGGAATTAAAGGAGTGCGCCACCAAGCCCAGCCCCTACAACCCAATCTTTCTGGAGGCATTTTCTCAATCGAGGCTCCCTCCTCTAATGACTGTACCTTGTGTCAGCACACCCTCTACGGGGTGGGGGTGGGGGGGGGGGCTTGTGTCAGCACACCCTCTACGGGGGGGGGGTGGCTTATGTCAGCACACCATCTACCGGGGGCTGCGCTGCAGTTCCTTCTGCAGCTACTGACTAGTCCATTCACGGTCCTGCTTCTTCCGTCAGGTGTCAGCTGCTGGACCAATGGTGATGGGCCTCCCCTGCCCTGGGGTGCCATTTTCAGAAGTGTCCTTTGTTACTCAGAAAGCGATGGGGTGTAAGGGTCCCCAGGTTCAGAGAAGATCCTTGCTGTGCAGTAGACAGAACAGTGTGTGTGCACGAGGGTGCGTGTGTGTGTGTGTGTGTGTGTGTGTGTGTGTGTGTGTGTGTGTGTGTCCAGAAACACAGACCAGGGGAGCTACCTTAACCAAAGTCTGTTATCAGCGACAGTCCAGGAGGGCTTCCTGGAGGTGGCGATGTCCAAACTGGTTCTTAAATTTGGAGTAGAAGTTTCCTAAGAGTATTGCCGGTTGTTTGATCTGTGCTGCATCCCCAGACACCTTCTGTCAGTCCTGTCTCTAAGTGGTATGTGCCACATGCTTAACTCTTGCTGCCCAGGTCCCTTGCTGGTAGGAAACTAGAGGAATCAGTTCTGGCCAAGAGAACATAATAATGAAATAATCTAATGTTTGATGAGCTCTGTCCCTGTGGGTTTTACACTCATCTCAACTCCCCAACACAAGCCTGAGAGGCTGGCTGTCATCACACACACCCCATTTGACAGATGAGAAAACTAAGATCAGAAAGATCTAGTGACCTCCCAGGGTAGCTTAACTAGAAAGAGGAAGAGCTCAGATTCAGGCGTTGCCAGTCTGGCCCCAGAGCTCATGGACTGGAACGCAAATGTAAGAAGGAAAATCTTTCCTAGAAGGGGAACCCAACACATATTGATGCTACACCAGCATGATGGCTGGAGCTGAGGCAGCCATCTTGTGGCCCTGTGACCTGAAGCAATACCAGCTCAGACCTTGTTGAACTCAGGCTGCAGATCTGGGGCCAGCAGCCATTCCCCTCTGAATTTCTTGGCTGTGTGGATAAAAATAAACCTGCATTTGTTTTAATCACCATCATTAACTCTTCGTTTCTTTCTTTCTTCTTCTTTTTTTTTTTTTTTTTAGATGAGGTCTTAATGTATAGCCCTGGTTGGCCTGGATCTTTCTATGTATACCAGGATGGGGTGTGGTACTCACTGAGATCCACCTGCCTCCTCCTTCCAAGTGCTGGAATTAAGGCTAGCCTGCAAAGCCTGGCTAATCCTCAGTTACTTAGGGCAGCAGAGCAGAGGAAGGGGAGGGAACTCCAACAGCTGCTGTTGCTAGAACATGGTCGGGTGGGAGGGCGGGCAGGCAAGTATGGTAAGGTGACAAGCCACCCTAGGCTGCCCTGGACTGAGGAGTTTCCCAAGATGTCAGAGTTCTAGTGCTAAACCTAGAACTTGGTCACCCCAGCAAGGAGAGCCGGAGTAAGGGCTACCCGGGGACTGACCAAAGGCCCCCTTCCTGAAGCCCCCATGCTGTGCTGGAGTGGCTGAGTCTCAGAGGGCAACTCGGGAGCCCACACGGCTTTAGACAGAGAAGTGATCACCGTGGTCACAGGTACACACTAAAGCCCTCGGGGGAGAGGGCAGGGCGGAAGCAGAGAGGTTGCTGTTCAGTACTATCTATGGAACCAAACAGAGGCCATTGTTATGAGCTCAGTTCATGCAAAAGCCCATCACAGCTAGGCCGGTTGACTGTAGGTATTCCCTCTTAGAAGGAGGCGGCGTGTGAGGATGTATTTAGGGAGTCCACAAGAGCCCAGAATAAAGGGAAGTCAGATATTTATTGAAGAATCAGTCACAAATGACAAAGCAAGGTAGAGAACCGACGAGGTCTTCCGCACTTAGCTGCTGGATGCTGCCATTCTCCTTCAGATGACAACCCAAGAGAGAGCCAATGCTTGCATCCAGTCCACATGTAGCCTCTGAGCCCCACCCCGAAGGGGCCGGTACCTCAAAGACTAATGGCTGAAAGAATTCCCGAAACAGGTGTGTGTGTGTGGGGGGGTGTGTCATCAGATCCACTGAGTAGCCAGCCATTTGATTGTGATTCTGCTCTAACTGCCTGTGGGTGGCTTTGGCATCTCAGAGAGGGGGACACAGGCCGTCAAGGTAGGACTGAAGGGGAGGGGCTCCATCTGCAGAGCTTCGGGAAAGCCATCATCCATGCTGAGTGCAGACTTCTCAGTGTGGCTGCTTTGCTCCTGTCAGAAACCTTTGCCCATGCTCTGGAAGCAAGCCCCCAAACCCCATTGGTTCTGCAGCATGAATGTGTTAGAATCAAACTGGGGTTTGTCTTTGGGGAGAAGGTGACAGGCATAAATATGCTTTTAGCCTCCAAGTCATCTCTCCAGACTATTCCTGTAATTGGAGACAGACTTTCACTTCGTACCTGAGGCTGGCTTCGAACTCAATGCCTGTGGCTCCTGTTTAACATGGTGCTAGCTAATAGAGCATTTTTTTTTTCCAAGATAGTAACCCTGGCTGTCCTGGAACTCAGTGAGATTTGCCTGCAGTGAGAGATTTCCCCGGGGTGAAAACTCTCACAACAGAGGCCAAGCTAGGAGGCTGCTGCGATGGTCCAGGGAAAAGGTAATGTGGTCTGCATGGTGGAAAGAAGAAAGGGAAATACCAGGTGATCATGAGCTGAAGATGTAGCTCAGAGGTAGAGTGCTGGCCTAGCACGCGTGGGGCCCTGAGTTCAATCCCCGTCTCTACTATTGAGTAGAGAAGTATTCTCTCAGTCCCCAACTCTCTAGAATACATTTTAAAGTATTTTTTAATGTTTTTAAAGGAGTATGCCACCACTGCCCAGCTGTTTATTTTATTTTATTTTTTTATTTTCATGTGCATTGATGTTTTGTCTGCATGTATTTCTTTGTGAGAGTATCAGATCCCCTGGAACTGGGGTTACAGACAGGTAGTTGTAAGCTGCCATGTGGAATTGAACCCAGGTGCTCTGGAAGAGCAGCCAGTGCGCTTAACCACTGAGCCATTCTTCCAGCCCCAATTTTAAAGTACTCTATCGGACAGGGTGTAGGGGTGTTCCCCTTAGGTCCCCATGCTCAAGAGGCAGAAGCAGGCAAATCTCACTGAGTTCCAGGACAGCCAGGGTTACTATCTTGGAAAAAAAAATATGCTCTATTAGCTAGCACCATGTTAAACAGGAGGCACAGGCACTGAGTTCGAAGCCAGCCTCAGGTACGAAGTGAAAGTCTGTCTCCAATTACAGGGATAGTCTGGAGAGATGACTTGGAGGCTAAAAGCACTTGCTGCTCCTGCAAAGGTCCCAGGTTCAGTTCCCAGCACCCATTACAGTTCACAACTGTCTGTAATTTACTGGGGGAAAAGACTTACTTTGCCTATGGCTTCTGAGCATTGTGGCAGAAAGGCATGGCTGGGCAGCCAAGTTCATGGGGGACATGAAGCAGAAAGGAACAGTAACAGGAATTGGGTAGGGAGAGACAAATACCTACTTCCTCCAGCCGGGCCTCACCTCCCCCAGGCCCACCTCATCCTAATTGCTTATTGAAATCTTGAATCCACAGATGAATGAAACTGTGGAGGAGGCCAGAGACCACCTGGCCAAACCCTTTCCAGAAACAACACAGACACGCCCAGACCAGAGGTGTGCTTCATAATCTCTTAAGTGACTCTCAAGTCAGTCAGGATGACAGTCAGGACTGATCATCACAGCCTGAGGAATTGGGCTGGGCCCAGTGTAATCACTGGGGTCCCCATAAGGATGAGATAGTCACATCAGAGACTTGAGGATGAAGGGCGACGCTCCCCTGGGGGGTCAAGGAGACATGAACACAGAGGAGGGTCGACAAGAGATGCAGGCAGTTACCAGGAGCTAGGAAAGGTCCTGATGAGTGGTTCTCAACCCGTGGGTCATGACCCCTTTGGGGACTGAATAGCAGTTGTCTGGCACACCAGATCTTTACATTGGGATTCAGAGCAGTAGCAAAATCACCATTATGGAAGTAGCAATGATAATAATTTTATGGTTGGGGGCCACCACCACAAGGGTCTCAGCATCAGGAAGGCTGAGAACCGCTGTTGCAGATGACTCTCTCTGCAGCTTGCAGAGAAAGCCAGTCCTGCTGACACATGACTTGGCCTGTGGGATAAACTGGACCCCTTATCTCCACAACTTTAAGATGAGAAACTGACATGGCGTGTCATAGCCAAAGCAACCCCAGACACCATTGCGCCTGACAGAAGGAAAATGTCAGCCAGGCAGTGGTGGTGCACACCTTTAATTCCAGCACTCAGGAGGCAGAGGCAGGTGGATCTCTGTGAGCTGGAGGGCAGCCTGGTCTACAGAATGAGTTCCAGGACCAGCTCCATAGCTACTGACTAACCCTGTCACAAAGAGAGAGAGAGAGAGAGAGAGAGAGAGAGAGAGAGAGAGAGACAGAGACAGAGACACAGAGACAGAGAGAGAAGAAGAAGAAGAAGAAGAAGAAGAAGAAGAAGAAGAAGAAGAAAGAAGAAGAAGAAGAAGAAGAAGAAGAAGAAGAAGAAGAAGAAGAAGAAGAAGAAGTCAGAGTCAGGGATAAAGGAAGCTCATGAAAGACTCCCTGGGACCACTTGGGTGACAATAATATTGGAGGGCTTGGTCAGGAGACCACAAACTGGTGGTTGTAAGTGAGAGGAATTCCAACTCAGGTTTTACCTGTCCCCCCCTTTGAGATAGGGTCTCTATTTTTGTAGCCCCTGCTGTCCACTATGAACAGGCTGGACCTGAACTCACAGAGATCCGCCTGCCTCTGCCTCCCAGTGTTGGGATTAAAGTTGTGCGCCACCATGCCCAGCTTTCTCCCCCATTTTCCTCATGATGTTGATGAAGGAAACAGCTCTCACCTCAAAAATAAATAAATAAATAAGATGAATGGCTTATCCCAGAGGCAAATATGAGTGACCATGACCCAGGAATGTAAATTTAGGTCTCCACAAATACCATGTTCCAATGAGGTTGCAATTCCATGACCTTTTTATAGTAACGGAACAAAGAAAGCCTCAAATTAAGGCACAGTGCTATTATGTTGGTGGTGACATCAGACTGGTGGGTTACAGCAAGATGAGAGGACTCTGCCAGAGGTCTCCCCTGCTATTCAACAACCCTTCATTTTTGGTGGGAAAGTAGGGTTTTGTTAACTTAATACTTTCCAAACAGTTTTTATCCGTTCGTCAGAGCATCAGGTCTGGGTGGCAGCGGGGTATTTGTTTAGACAGAGCTGGGGCCAGGAACGGACATTTAGTAGGCTGAAGACCAGGGAAAATCAACTTAATTATGTTCTGGAGCTCCAGCCTTCAAAGTGTCCAGATCACTGCAGTTCTGATCAGTCAGCCAGACACAGCCTTTCTCTAGGAGCTCACACTGGGTGGAGTGAGGGAGACTAGCTCTGGCTGGAGAGCCCTGTGCCATTACCCAGGACGCTGCCACGGGTAAAGGTAGCTAACGCTCTGACTCACACATGCTGAGAACCATTAAGACCAGTTTATCAGCTGGACGTTGGTGGCCCATGCCTTAAATCCCAGCACTTGGGAGGCAGAGGCAGGCGGATCTCTGTGAGTTCGAAGCCAGCCTGGTCTCCAGAGTGAGTGCCAGGATAGGCTCCAAAGCTACACAGAGAAACCCTGTCTCAAAAAAAAAAAAAAAAAAAAAAAAAAAAAAAAAAAAAAGACTGGTTTATCTCAGCTGCATAGAACGCTGACCGCTATCCTTTCCGGATGAGAGCCTCAGGCTCAGAGAGGCTTAAATCTCCACCCTCAGGCCACACATCCAGAAATGAGGCACCAAGATTGAAAGTCCAAATACATAGCTGTGCCCTGGGTAGCCACACTTTTGCAACAGGAGCCTAAAGCCTCACAGACACCTTCAGGTACAGATGTACTCTAGTGAGCAGGGAGCAAGGGTAGGTGGCAGTGAGCAGTAAGGAACCCAGAGAGACAGACGCTGAGAGGACAATTACTGCTCCTGATGGAGCAATGGAGGAGTTCTAGGACACCCTCAACTATATAGCAAGTTATAGGCCAGCTTGGACTACCTGAAGCCCCCATCTCCAAAGATAAGTAGGTAGATAGATAGATAGATGGATAGATAGATAGATAGATGGATAGATAGATACACACACACACACACACACACACACACACACACACACACACACACAAATGAAATCACACAGAAAAAGAATGATCAGTGAGTAGCATTGTAGTAAAAGCCTGTACACCAGCATGGGAAAGCACAGGCAGGTTCTGGGCTATTACACACATGTGCTGGATCCTTGGTTCCATAGAGATTTTTAAAAATTGATATTATGTGTGTATAATACGGGGTGCACACATACCACGTGTGGAAGAGGACAACTTTCAGGAGTGGATTCTCCCCTTCCCCATGTACACAGAAAGTGAGTTACCCACTGAGCCATCTGACCCGATCTACATAGTGAGTTTGAGGCCACCCTGGGCTACATGAGACCATACCTCACACACATACATATACACATGTCCATATGAACACAGCCACACCCAAGTAAACACAAACATGCATACACACAGACACACACACAGAGACACGCTTAATACATGGATACATACAGACACGTAAACATGAACATATAAACATATGTACACACAGGTACATATACATTCAAACACATAGATACTTCTGTACACACACACACTTGCATAAATACACTGATAGGTATACATACATAAACATATACACATACATACATACCTAACATACATGTACACACATGTGTACATACAAAAGCAAGTACACATATACCCACTCACACACAGAGACAAACATACATATACCCATGGGTAGGCATATGAACACATGTACATTAATACATACAAAAAACAACACATACTTACACATATATTAATGCACACATACTTACACACTCATACACATGCATGTACTTAGAGAAACATCCATATACATATGTACATTCATACACAAACACACATATGGTAATACATATACCCATGTATACATACAAAGACCACTCACACACACATAACACATACATACATATATAGACATTCATACACATATACACACATATGCACACAACTTTGGCTTTGACTCAGTTCGCTAAGGAACGATGAAAGGACACAGGCTCTAGTGTCAAGCCAGGACCTCACCCCAGATGATGTCTGGCTGCAGTTGCTGAATCTGGAGACCTGAGGTCTGGTGGGAGCTCTGAGCTTCCCATGTGCTCCAGTGTTGCTGGCCCCAGTGACAAGGCCAGGTCAGAACCTGCGACCAGCATGCCCACATGGGAACGCCCATGCTGAGCCCAGGCCCAGAGCCAGGGAGCCAGCCACCAGGCCTTTCAGAGGAGTTGTCCTGACTGAGTCAGAGCTGGTGAGAAGGTCACATCTGCAGTACTGCCCCACCTGTAGGAGCTCAAGGTCACACAGCCCAGGTTAGAGCTTGCCAGACAGCCAGGCTGTCCAGCAGGGCAGCAGTGGGGTGCTGGGGTTCAGGGCTATGGGGGCTGCAGAGGCTCCCTGCTGTTCCCTCAGAGCACAGACCCCAGGACTGGATTCCTGTGCAGCCCAGCCTGAGTCCTGGGAAAGTGATCCGGGTCAAGCCTCCCGCCAAGACCAAGGATGGAGCCTGTGCCACAGGCCCCACCAGTCCCTGCTCTGCATCCCCTTCCTCAGCAGGCACTGGGGCCTAGGGAGGTCACGTGACAGAGGCAAGCCAGTAGGCTTGTTGGGAACAGCTTCCTTAAGTTCTCATGAAATGATCTGAGGCTACAACCACAAAATGGGAAGGAAACGGCCAATGGGTGACTTGTTCCCTAGGGTACAACCTGCAACCGGTGGAGACATTTCTGGTTCTGAAACTGGGGAAGGTGTCTAAGGGGTGGGACCAACGACACTTTGAAGACTCCTACAGTAAGACACCAAGCCTCACTAGAGCAAAGCACAGCTGGTGGGGAGGGCATGTAGCTCAGTTGGTAGAGTGCTGGCTAGTCAGGCAGGAAATGATGATTTGGGGCCGGAGAGATAGCTCAGTGGTCATAGACAGGGGGCTGGAGACAGATTTCAGGAATGGAGTGCCTGTCTAACATGTTCAAGTCCCCAGGGTCAATTTGAGACAGAGACAGGACTTGTTTCCTTCCATTTTGTGGATAGACAACCCTCAGGCACAGAGCCTGCCTTCTTTGCCCAAGGTCACCACAGCAAGCTCATGGCATGTGCCAAATGGCTGTTTGTTTAATGACTTCAAATAGAGAAAACTATTTTGATATCAAAGCCAACTCCCACAGGAGATTGCCACCAGTACTTTGAACTTGAAGGGAAAATTGACACTTCCAAAATGGCTGCTTTCATGACCTTCATGACCGCAAACAAATGTCCTGCTGATTATGGGGCATTAGGGGTAGAACTAGAACAAGAACAAAGGATTTTGCACCCCAACACCCCTCATCTTTGCAAGACACTTTTTCCCTGAGCTTGCTAGACAGAGCAGGAGTCCCAGAACTATTCCTAACTGGCTGGCTGACTGGCTGACTGGCTGTCTTCCTTCCTTCCTTCCTTCCTTCCTTCCTTCCTTCCTTCCTTCCTTCCTTCCTTCCTTCCCTCCTTCCTTTCTTCCTTCCTTCCTTCCGTCCTTCTTCCTTCCTTCTTCCCTCCCTCCCTGCTTTCCTTTATGAGATAGGGTCTCATGTAACCCAGGCTGAAGTTGCCTCATAACTGAAAATAGACACTTAATGCCCCTGCCTCTATCTCTGGGTGCCCTGGGGTCACAGGCCTGAGTCACCAGGCTCAGGGCTGAGATTCCAGCCCAGGGCTTCACTAGGTAGGCACTCCTGAACTACATCTGCAGGCCTTGTTGTTGCTTTCATGGATTACACACATTAGTGATCAGCTCTGAGTCCCTGATAACTATGGACAACTATGCATTAAGGTAAGAAATGACAGCACTTCCCCTTGGAGTCATTTAACACGAGGGAGTCCAGATTTCAATTCTGTACTTCAGCTCCTGGAGACTTCCACCCTTTGTCTGTCTACTGTATCTGTCTTGTGAATCTATCTGCCCCTGTGTCTGTTTGTCCCTGTGTGAGAGACTGTCTCTTCTGTGTGCTCTGTGTCAGTGTGTCTGTTGTTGGGTGACTGTCTGTCTGTCCCTCACAAAGGACTTCACTCTCTTTATTGAACACACAGAAAGTGTCATATGGGAAAGGAATGGGACATATTCTGAAATCTTTGCAGAGTTTCACAAGGGCTGAGTGTCTGGCTCCAATGATCCCAACTGACCCAAATAATAAACACCTTTGTTTATCATTGACTGTCCATAAAAGGACGCTCTCAACCTTAGTGGTAGATTTAGGAAGTTGCTTTCTATCTATCTATCTATCTATCTATCTATCTATCTTTCATTTGTTTCTGTCCTTGATTCTTTTTTTTTTTTTTTGAGTCAAGGTTTCTCTGTGTAGCCTTGGCTGTGCTGAAACTCACTCAGTAGACCAGGCTAGTCTCAAACTCAGACATCTGCCTGCTTCTGCCTCCAGAGTACTTGGATTAAATGCCTGTACCCCACTCCCAGCTGGGGCCTGAATCCTTAACTAGGAAACTACAGCCCAAAAGACTGACATTCTGTCTGAACTATGGCTCTTGAAGGTCACTGGCAAGGACTTGAGTCCAGGTCTTAAGAGCTAAAGCCCAGGGTTACACACAGCACCCACATCACAGTTCCAGTTCCAGGGGATCTGGTGCCCTCTTCTGCCTCTGTGGGTTCCTACACTCATGCGAACATACTCACACACAGATACACATAATTTCAAAATAACTAAATATTTTTAAATGATGTCCCACTGGCACCTGGTCTGCATCAGCAAGGAAAGCCATATCCTAAGCACAGGAAGAAATGCCATCACTGATAGTTCATTTCTCCCCAGCAGGGGGTGCAGTGAAGTTCTAGATACAGCCTTAGAATCAGATCATAGGGGTCTTTAAAGCTTCATTTTGACCCCCGATGCTATGTGTCTTGAGGCGAGCAACTTTACCTCTCTGAACCTCAGTTGCCTCATCTGATATAATGGGGCAGGTTTTCTAGGCTTTGATTTAAGAAGAAACATGAAGGCACCTACAGGAACCTTGCCTGTCTGTCTGCAGCCTTCCTAAGACATGTCTTGTCTTAAACCCATTCAGAAGATGGAAGAATCCAAATGATATTATCATAGGAGCTGATAATAAAATGCATCTGAGTGTCAGTCATGGTGGTACACAAATGCCTGTTAGCCCAGCACATAGGAGGCTGAGGCAGAAGGATTGCTGTGAGTTAGACCTATATATGAGAGAGTTTCAGGCTCGGAGTGGGATTCTGTCTCAAAATCTACCACAGCTAAACAATGAAAATAACTAGGGAATTGAGAGAGATGGAAGGCTCAGTGGGAAAGAGTACTTGCTGTGCGAGTAAGAGGACTTGAGTTCAAATCCCCAGCATGGCATCCATGTGAAAAGACAGTCACAGCCACACATGCCTGTAATCCCAGCATTGGAGGGTGGAGGCTGTCAGGTTCTAGTTTGATGACCAGTCAGCCTAGCCTAAATGAGGAACTTCAAGTTCAGTGAGACAATCTTTTTTAAGAAAATAAGGGTCTTGTCATGAGGCACACACCTTTAATTTTGGCACTAAGGAAGCAGAGGCAGATGGGTCTCTGTGAGTTCAAAACCAACCTGGTCTATAACAGTGACTTTCAAGCCATCCAGGCCTAAATAGTAAGACCCTGTCTCAAACAAAAACAAAACAAGTATTAAGGGAAGAGAAATAGAGCAGTCACCCAAGGAGAGATCACACAAAGTCCTGCTCCTGCCTCTTCAACGTGCATGCATGGGCAGAGCACACACATGTTAAATGATTAATGAATGACAAACGTATGTCCCGCCCATCCCAACCAAGCCTTCCTCTGTTCCAGTCTCCTTTGCTCAGCACTGGATCCATTCAGTCCACATCTGGCCCTTTCCTAAGCAAGCATGTTCTCCTCTGTGCTTGGAAAACCTCCCCCAGGATGCTGAGTAGCACACTGGCTGTACATGTCTCATGCTGCCCCTCCAAGAGTCAGCAATGGGCCTAGAGACGGCTCACCCAAGGCCACAGCCTGGTCTCAGGCATTCTCAACCTCAACACACTTGGGGATTCGAGTGTGACAAGTCCTTCATGCCTTGTGTCTACAGGATGCCCAGCAGCCTCTCTGTTCTGTCCTCAGAAACCAGTGGTATCTGAACCCAAGATATGACACCCAAAACATCTGCCGATGTCATCAAGTGTCCCCTGTGGCTAAACCTGCCTACTGGAGAGCTGCAGGCCTGGAATGCTGTGTGCTCCATAGGCTGCATTAATATTTTCCTGGAAAAATGCAATGCCAAGATGAGGCAGTATTATTCTCCCTGCATGCAGCAGTCTCTTGAAAGCAAATAGAACCTACTTTTCTGTTGTTGTTGTTGTTGTTGTTGTTGTTCTTTGGGAGAGGGGATTGGAGAAACGGTCTTGTGTAGCCCAGGCTGGCCTCAAATACTCTATGTAGCCATGGATGACCTCAACTCCATCAACCCTGCCTCCACCTCCCCACTGCTGGGATTCCAGGTGTGTGCTGGCACACTCAGAGAAGCCAGGCTTGGCAGCTATATTTGGTATGTTTCATGTGTACTTCCACGATGACAGGTGGAAAGAAATGGAAAAAATATTTGGACTCCAGCCTTTATTCCACTGGGCTTTGGGAAAATCTCCACCTTGAACACTCCTTCCATTCCCCTGGCTGATAAGCCCAAGCATAAAAACCAAGCTTAGCAGGGGCCAGACCTACACATCCACGGCCACACCATGATCAAGACCCTGCTGCTATCTGCCTTGGTGGCTGGAGGTAACCTCTGTCTGGTGAAGCTGGGACCAGACATTCCTGCCCTTACTTTGAGCAGATGTCCCAGTCTCCAGGCCCTCAGTTATAGGAA
Source organism: Cricetulus griseus (assembly GCF_003668045.3). Classification (NCBI taxonomy): domain Eukaryota; kingdom Metazoa; phylum Chordata; class Mammalia; order Rodentia; family Cricetidae; genus Cricetulus; species Cricetulus griseus. Next base: position 11,379,828 of record NC_048595.1, read on the forward strand.
GCAGGGAGCAGGGCATGATGATAATACCAACACTCGTGAGGCTGAGACAGGAGGACCACAAATTTAAGGCCAGCTTCAGTTACCTGACAAAATCAAAGACGGGCTACGTAGTGGAATGAAGGACTGACTCACGGACCTACTAGATCTTTGCAAAGCAAGAGTTTCCTGTTGGGTTTGGGTATGTCCACAAATGCAATTCCCCACTGACCCAATACTCTCTTTTCCCAGCTCTCAGCTGCGGGTTCCCCACTTATGAGGTGGAGGACCATGTGAGCAGGGTAGTTGGGGGAGAAGAGGCCACACCCAACAGCTGGCCCTGGCAGGTGAGTCAACCACACTGGTGAGTCTATTATTCAGGCAAAGATGAGGCTTGGTGGAAACACAAACAGGTAGCCTGGGAACTTCACCAATACAATACAATCCTGCAGCCATGGACAATTGGGGGCTGAAAGAAAGGTAACATCTCCAGGAGCCTGCAAAAAGGAGCTGCCAGAGACTCACTACTCTGAGACACATTTGCAATGCCTGATGATCTAAAGTTACATGCCTAGTTTATTCCACATTTTTCAAATGTCAGAAGCATGTCTGTTTTAAAATAGCTTTCCTGGGGAGCTGGAGAGAAGCCGCAACAGTGACTTGCTCTTCCTCAGAGAAGACGAATGCAGTTGCCACCATCCACATGGAAGCTCACAACACTCTAGAACTCCAGTTCCAGGGTATCCGATGCCCTCTTCTTGCCTCCACAGGCACTAGACAAAGCACATGGCTTTAATATTTATTCTATAGAGCATTAAAATGCTTTTATAGTACCTAGGTTGGTGGCACACATCTGTAGCCCCAGCACTCAGGAGGATCAATGGCTTTAGGTCATCCTTGGATGTGTACCAGTAGACCCTGTCTGCCGAGGAAGACCATGCTTTTCTCTCAAAGGCTGAGGTCTGGGGATAGCCCTTTAAGTGTGGGACCTGAGGCAAGTGCCCTCCCCCCCTTGCTTTCCTCCACTGCCCTCCCACCCATGCACAAGTGCTCCCTGTCCCCAGGTCTCCCTGCAGTACCAGTCATTCAGTTCATGGTACCACACCTGCGGAGGCACCCTGGTGGCCAACAACTGGGTTCTGACAGCTGCCCATTGCATCAGGTAACTGCCTACCTTTCCCTGCTCACCCAGCTCTTCCCCCTATCACTGAGTGGCAAGGACCCCCAAGTGGCCTGATTTACCTACCGTAAGAAGCCTGGACAACCGCCACTTGCCTGACATAGACACAGACACAAGTCTATCTATCACTCAGTTTTGTTGATTCCCCTGTCCACACATGGTGTGCACTGAGTCCCCTGTGCCGGGAGGATGTATAGGAGGGAGAAGCCCAGCACCTCCCTTCTTGGGAATAGCACTGATGGACTGGACAGGGAACTGTTTCCTTCATGCACACAGCATTGGGGGTGGGGAGGGGGGCAGTCCATGCTCACAGAGCCTGGAAAAATGAGGCCATTGACCTGTCACTCTGTCCCTCACAGCTCTACAAAGACCTACCGTGTGGTGCTGGGCCGACACAGCCTCTCCACCTCAGAATCTGGTTCACTGGCTGTCAAGGTCTCCAAGCTTGTGGTCCATGAGAAATGGAACTCAAATAACGTTGCCAATGGGTAAGTTCTGTCCTGTGTGATGCTCTCAGGGGTGGGCTTGGCAGCCGCACAGAGAGACTTCAACCGACCCCCTTCTGCCCCTTCTGTATGGAAGGAAAGGAGTTCTCAACTCCTAGAATGGAAACACCCCCATAGCTGCTGGGGCCGATGAGGGAATGGTGCAGTTACCAGAGGAGGGAGAAGCAAAGGCTGGGGGAGATTCTGCTACCCTGCCTGTGGGGTCAGCCTGGGACTGGACTTGGGGAAATGACAAAGGTTGGAAATGGGCAGGTAGGAAAAGTCAACACCCTTGGTGCTCTGCCTTTCTCCTAATCCAGGTATGACATTGCCCTGGTCAAACTGGCCAGCCCAGTGACCCTGACCAGCAAGATCCAGACAGCTTGCCTGCCACCTGCTGGCACCATTCTTGCCAATAACTACCCCTGCTATGTCACAGGCTGGGGACGGCTGCAGAGTAAGTGACAGCAAGCAGGGAGCCCCGAGGTCTGGCAGGGAAGTGGGGGTGTCACCTCTGTCCCTGGGGTACTTGGCTTCCTTGGAGGGGCAGGCTAGCAGAGACTGGTAAGTACACCTGGTTCAAATCCCAGCCCTCTCACTGCTAGCTGTGTGATTCAGACACATTACTGAGCCTCTCTGGTGGCTTCCCCATCTGTAAAATGGGACGGAGAACAGCAGGGGGAAGAGGGAATGTGGGCTAGCAGCTATATACAGTTAACCAGGTACAGAGAAGGTGAGTAACACACTCCAGAGAAGCACTTATGACCAGTAACTATAGTGCACAGTAGCCAGGAGCATGCGTTGTCCCTGTCACTAAGGTGAGGTGAGAGGTATGCAGGCCACACTGTGTATTTTGTGTGGCCCAGGACCAGAGCTCAGAATAACATGGACACTGTGACCTCAGGCTTCTGGAGCTCCATGAAGTCCCCAGAGTCCTCATCAGATCATCTCACTGTCTAAATCTGAACCAGCTTTGGTTAGTGTTCTGATAACTGCTGATTGGTTCAGGAATGAGCACCTGACTCAAGCTAAGCCAATAGGTTTTGGGAATGGAGAAGACTCACTCCCAGACATTAGTGGCAGCCATTTTGTTCTCTGCAGAGAGGAATGAGGCAAGGAAACTGAGAGGGACAGGTAGGGAGGCAGCTTGAATCCCATGGCTTCCATGTCACATCTGTCAAACAGGAGTTAACTGCAATTGAAGGGTGACGATGAGGGCTGGGAGATAGCTCAGCCTTGCAAGCATGGGGACCCGAGTTCCATCCTAATAACTCCTGTAAAGAATTCAGGTGTGGCTGTCCGTACTTAATCCCAGCTCTGGGAAAGCAGAAACAGGCAGATCCCTGGGCTTCCAGAGCCATCCAGCCGAGCCCAATGGGTGAGCCCTAAGCTAATGATAGACCCTGACTCAAAGAGGATGCCTCTAAAGCAGCTGTTCTCAACTGTGGGTCACACCCCCTTTGGGGAGTTGAGTAGCAGATGTCTTGCATAGCAGATATTTCATTAGGATTCATGGCAGTAGCAGAATCACAGTAACAAAGTAGCAACTATAATAATTTTATGGTTGAAGCTCATGACACCATGCAGAACTGTATTGAAGGGTCAATCCTAAGGAAGACTAGAAGAACTGCGCTGGGGGGTATGAAAATGAACTTTATCCTGGACAGCTGTGGCAGTGATGTTGACAGTGTCTCTGGAGCCATGAGGAAAATTACCTTCACCACAGAATATGTTTTCCCTGTTAGAAGACCCAGGATAGCTCCCTATTATAGTAAAGTAAGATGAACGGATTGATCTATCCCAGGGAAAGAGGACTCCTAACCAAGTGCACACACACACAGCTAGGTGTGAGGGACATTCCAGAACAGGAGTGGGAAACCCCAAACTCTCCTTCAGAGTCTTTCCTGCTTCATCCTTCTCCACATAAAACAAAATGGCATCCACAGCCCACAGCTCTCTGCCTTTCATCTCTTTAGGCCCATGCCAAATGTCAGAGGAAGGAGCGCCTTGGCTTTAGCTTGAGTCAGGTGGTCACCCCTGAGCCCATCACCAGTAGCCAGCATACCAACCATTCAATAGAGGACACAGTGCACATAACATGTCTGCCTCCACGGCAACCTTGTGACAGGGAGACAGTGACATGGACCAGAAAAGAAGGGGTGGGCAGAAATCTCAGCAGTGATGCTTACCCACCTCACCCCACCCCTCCCAAGCCTATCCCACCACACCCCTGTATTGTATGTATGGCTGCCAAGCTCCAGGGATCCACCCTCCTCAGTCCTGACCTCCACAGTCACACTTGGCTCTTTCTAAGAGCACTGGGATTGGAACTCAGGTCTCGGGACTTCGTGGTAAACATTTAACTGACAGTCCCATTGCTTCCCTTTTACTCGGAATCTCTTTGCCGACTCCCACCTTCTCTCTGGTCTCATTCAGCCAACGGGGCCAGTCCTGATGTCCTGCAACAGGGCCGCCTGCTGGTTGTGGACTATGCCACCTGCTCCAAGTCTGCCTGGTGGGGCAGCACAGTAAAGACAAGCATGGTGTGTGCTGGTGGTGATGGCGTGACCTCCAGCTGCAATGTGAGTGTCCACAACCAGGTGTCCCAGTCTACAACCAAACATTGCTGGGATACAGCAGTGGTGACAGTGGGGTAGGGTGGGGTGGCATGGGATGAGGGTTGGTGTGTCCTAGGATTGTCTCCTCCCTCCTTCCTAGGCAGGAGCCTTAGAGACAGTTCTGGACCATTTCAGAACCTGACCTTTGCTCTCATGGTCCCCAGGAAAGATGCTTTAGGCTCCATCTCCCTGCAGCATCCTCTCCACCTAACAGCTAGGAAGTCTTTGGTTTTTCTTTGGATCTCATCCAGGTCTCTCATTACTGTCATCCCACTGCAATGGCCCAACTTGGCCCTTTGGGTAGATGCTATAGAATCTTCTTAAAGACTGTGTCATGAACCAAAGCACTTGCTACAGCCAGATTCTTGAGAGGGGGAGAGAGGAGGAAGGGAGCACCCACAGATTCTTCAGAGGAGGAGAGAGGAGGAAGGGAGCACCCACAGATACAGTCAGTTTCTGACTGCAGAGATCCCTCACTCCATGGTCTCCTACGACCTGTGAACACTCAGGGGTCTTCTCCAATGAACCTGAGAACTCAGGGTGACTTGAAAGAAGAGGCACAGAAAGTGCTTAGCTGCAACTTGGGCACATACCTATCGTCCCAGCACTAAGGACGGTGAGGCAGGGGGATTGTTGTATCCTGGGCTGCATGGAAAGACCCTGTTTGGGGGAAATGTGAGCAAAGCCGGAATGATAATCCACACCTATAATGCCAGCATTTGTAAGGCTGAGGCAGGAGAGCCACAGTGACACCAATCCCAAAATAAAGACATGCCAGCTCCTGTAGGTAAGGGGCCACACCTTGTGAACACGAGGTTAGCCTCGGAGTAGGGTGACCTCATGGAACAATGTGAGTATAGTGAGAACCAGGCCCCATTGGGCATCCTCCTCCTCCCTTCATGCCCAATTCTGGCTTCCGCAGGGGGACTCCGGTGGACCATTGAATTGCCAGGCATCTAATGGCCGGTGGCAAGTACATGGCATCGTGAGCTTTGGCTCTAGTTTGGGCTGCAATTACCCCCGCAAGCCATCTGTCTTCACCAGGGTCTCCGCCTTCATTGACTGGATCAACACGGTAAGAACCACCAGGCCCAAGTCCAGTCTGCCATGAGACCTGCAGGGGTTCCCAGGATCAGGAAGAGCATCTCATTTCTTCTTATGGGTGAACAGGCTCAGCCCCCATCCTCCAGTGCAGTCAGTGAGCAAATATATTTACAAAGCCCACAGCCAATGGTTTTCAACCCCGACAGCCTTAGTTATTAGCACTTAGTTCCTCACTTCCCACAAGAAGACCAACTGTCCCCATCTGCCCCAGGACAAAGGACTGTTCAGTTCTATGATGGGTCACTCCCAGGCAAATGGGACCGAGTTTATCTTCCTATCCCTGTGGATCCCCAGAGAGTTCTCTCCTGGAAGCCCAATTTCCTTTTCACTATAATAACCACAATGATTAAAAAGAACAATGCGGGATGTAGGCAGTAATGTGCATGCCTTTCAAAGACAAGGACCCAAGTTCAATCCCCAGAACCCATGTAAAAAGCCAGGCATGGCAGCCCGTGCTGTGATCCCAGTGCTGGGGAGGCAGGGACTGGAGGACCCCTGAGACAAGCTGGCCAGCCAGAGCAGTGAGGACACAGGCAGCGGTGGGGATGGGAGGGCAGCAGCCAGACAGCAAGAAACTGACAATCAAAGGCTGGAGAGGGATGCTGGCAAGGGAGGGATCTGCCCACAGTGTGAGTTTTAGGCCACTCCTCTGTAACCATCCCTCTTGGTTGCTTTTACTGTAAAATGGGGAACTAACCAGACTGCTTAGCAGAAACAGCAAGGATGGGCATTGTGACAGAGCCCATAAAGAAGGGACGATGATGTCATTGTCTCATTAGTTCCAGTTTATTTACAGGGAACCCTAACTGAATTAGATCGTTAGAAAACCAAATATAAATGAGCAGCTATGAGCACGTGCCAGAGGGAGAGGGTGCTCCAAAGCCGGCCTGAGGCTGCGTCCAAGTTTGCCCATTCGTACTTAGCAGCTTCTCAGTCTTGCTGTGTGCTGGTTCAGTTCGGCCCACACTACACTCAGCCTGTTTTCAGGAAAGATTCTTAGAGCGAAGAAATGGATCAGAGAGACAGAGGCACTTCTTGCAAAGTCTGATTGATGACCTGAGTTCAATGCAAGGACCCCATAGTAGGGAACATGCTCCAACCAAGTCGTACTCCAACTTCCACACGTGTGCTGTGGTACCTACACTCTCTAAACAGAGCCACACTCACACACAAATAAATGCTTCTTTTTTTTAAGTTAGGTAAAGGGAAAAAATCAAAAGGTTTTTTCCATTTTGGTTCGTTTTGATTGTGAACTGGAGAAGAGCCATGTCTAAATTTTGGCAGAGGGAAATCTAATCCGTTTAGAGCATTTCAAAGGCACCTCGATGACTGTGCAGAAAGTTGCTCATGGGTTTTCTCCTCAGCAAATCCTAGGATCTTCTCTTGTGGTCCCAGCTGCTGCGTTAGTCCCTATGCAGCTGAGCCTGCAGCACCTTTGGGACTCAAAGCATGACTTGTTATCTCAGCAGCACCTGCTGTTCCCAGCCACAGCCACAGTCACAGGCAGACACAGAGGGCAGATGGCTGGGGGTGGGGCAGAGTCAGGAAGACCATAAAGGGAAAGGAAACCTTGCTGGGCACCTGGGAAGACCCCTTGTCTTCTCAGGAGAGCAGTCAGTGCAGAACACTGGGGGGACGGGCAACAGGGGTAGGGAGCTGAGCAGCCAGCTTTCCCTGGGAAAGGCTGCCCCTGCAGCTGCAGAGGAGCAATGGGAGCCTCACATGGTCCCAGCCCATGGCCATACTGTGTATGCGCATGCATGCTGCCTGGAGTCTCAAACAGCTGCAACCCTGAGGGTGCCTGGGAGCAGCCCTGAGGGAGAGGTGATGAGCCAAGACCAGCAAGCCGCTAACCAAAGGCCCAAATGAGGAAATGAGGAAGGCCAAGCCATTTCATCATCTCAGTAAATGTCCACAGAAAAATGTCAACATCGGATGCTTCAGCCATCACAGCTCTATTGTCCTCTTCAGGAGGGAAGCATCTCATTATTTAAAACATTGTAAAAAGAATATGAGAGTGTATTAAGTAAGCGGATTTAACCTTTGTTCCCATCCTACTGGGAATCACATAGTAAGTGCTCTTCTGGGCTTCATGTACACACAAGACAAAAATACAAAACAAAACAAGAAACCCTATATTGCCAGACATGGTGATGCAAGTTTGTAATGCCAGTACTAGGAAGGCAGAGGCAGGAGGATGGTTTTAAGTCCAGCCTGGGCTACATGAGACAAAAGCAGCCTAATGTAGCCAAACATGATGGTATACCACCTATAATCAAAACATCTGGCTGCAATGGTGGCAAAAGTCTTTAATGCCAACACTAGGGAGGCAGAGGCAGGAAGAACTCTGTGAGTTCAAGTCCAGCCTAGTACATAAAATGAGTTCCAGGACAACCAGGGCTGTTGCATAAAGAAACCATGTAGAAGAAGAAGCAAACCCCATCCCCCCCAAAAAAAAAAACTTTCCAGGCCAACACCAGGCTGAGGTGACAGGATTATAAATTCACACCCCACAGCTAAGGGTGTACATTGTCTTCTAACCAAAGCCACCATCACATGGTACTTGTACACACACTCAGCTGTCACCTGACATTCTGAACCGCTGTGAGGTACCACACACAAACATCATGAGAAATGTTTCATCTGTGTTTGATTTCTAATGCCTGCACTGCTGCAGTAGCAACCTCGGAAAAGGATCCTGTGCTCTGCTCTGAGGGCCTGTGCTACAGAAACCAGACAGACTGAATGCACAGGGAATCCCAGCACAGGTGGAGGTGAGAGGGTCAGGAATCCAAGGTCATCCCTGGCTACATGGCAATTTCAGGTCATCCTGGGCCATGAGAATCCCCATCTCAAAAAAAAAAAAAAATTACCCAAGAGCTATTGTGGTAGAGCAGGTGCACAGTATGTGAGTTCCATCCCAGCACCAAAAACAGCTAAAACAGTATTTGATCCTGCAGATTGGTCTTGGAACACAAGTGACAGCCCCTCAACCCAAACTAGGTTAGTGGCTCAAAGAGTCATCAAAGAAACAAATTAGCCCGGTGGAGTGGCACACACCTTTCATCCCAGCACTCGGGAGGCACAGGCAGGCAGCTGTGAGTCAAGGCCAGTCTAGTCTACAGAATGACTTCCAACAGCCAGAGCTACATAGTGAGACCCCGTCTCAGAAAAAAAACAAAGAAACAAACTACACCCAAAGCCACACATCTGCTCAATTGTCATGTAGTCACTCAAGATTCATGGCCTCCTGTTCTGCAGCCCCAGTAGGACCACAGGCTAAGACCCTCTTTGCAGGGAGGGGAAGCCGTGACCACACCCTTACTCCCTGATGGTCACTGAACTCAATGCTCAGCTGCCAGGTTAACCTCACCTTCTCCTGTGTCCTGCAGGTAATTGCAAGGAACTAACCAAAGATGGCGCTGGGCCTGTCACCGAGCAAATGTCACACAAGGAAAGCAGTAATAAAGTGATTATTTGAATTACATCTGGTATGAATCTGTCCTATTATAAACCAGACACCCTAACCCCAGGGTGCTGAGGAGGGCTGGAAGCTAAGCCTGTGAGGAGCCTGGTGTGGTGGTGCGCACTGTAACCCAGTACTCGGGAGGCCTCAAGATGAAGATTTGCAGGCCAGCCTGGACTACAAAGTCAGAGCCCAGCTCAAAAGCAAACAAACTAGGCTTGTACCCCTACCATCTGAGCAAAAGTGGATGTTCTCAGGACAAAGACCACTGAAATCAGAAAAAAAGAAAAAACAACTAAGTAAAAGTCAGGACAGCTGTAAAGATCCAGGGACAGCACCTTTTCTAGGGACATCCAGCACTGCACCATTGCGCAGTCACTGCCACCAGGGGGCAGGCTCACTTAGCAAGGAAGACACTGGGAGACAGAGGTGGGGACTCAGGATAGCTGAGTTCTGTCCAGGTGTCTCCAGTAGGCTGATGGTGATCCTTCAGACAGGAGATGGGATCCATGGGGACTCCTGGCTCCCCCACACCCCATAAGTTACCACCTGGGCTCAGGCAGGGATCTTAGAAGACTTGGAGAAATGCTCAGAAAAAACAAAAAAGTCTCCTTTGTAGGGAAGAACAGGGAACAGGAGTGGGGATGACACAGCAAAACAAAGTCCCTTGGCCTAAGATTCACTTTTTTAAGAACAAATTCTGTACTAAGGGAAGAAACTTGGACCAGACTCACAGAGCCAGGTCCACACTGGGTCAGCTGGATGCCGGTCTGGGAAGGAGATGCTGGGATATATGATCCACAGACCCCTGTGGACAGTGCTCCTCCAGTGTTACGTCTCCTAGGCCAAATGTGACAATGTCTGAAGACATTTCTGGGTGGTTGAATTCAGGAAGGGTGCTCATGGCAGCCAGCAGGTAGATACCAGATATGGCTCAAAACAACCTTCTATTCAACCCCACATGTCAGCAGGGCAGGGGCAGAGAAGTCCTGCTCTAGAGAGGACCTGGGGGTTGCAGGCCACAGACCTATAGGTGAAGAGACACGGTGACAATGACAGCACTCTGTCCCTCTCCCTCCACTGACCTGCATCTCTCGCCAATCTGGAGGCTGCTAGGAGTGCCACATACCACCACCACAGGCCTGGATGAAGAACAGCTTCGGCTTCCCTCCCAGGCTAGGACAGCCAGGCCCACTGAAGATGTTCACAATCTTCTCGATGGACACGGAGCATCCGTCTGTGCCAGAGAAGGCACCTGAGAATTGCAGGTGGCTGGCCTAGAGGACAAGGCACCTTGGTTACAAAGACAAGACTCTGGGTAGAAACCAGAGGCCTGGCCTAAGACCTTGTGTGGGTAGGAAAATGCTCAGAAGGCCCTAGGCAGGGACACCGAGTGACAGAGACAAAGCAGGCTGCTTAGCATCTATTCCAAGGGGCCTGAACTCATCTAACTATGGGAGCCAAGAAGCCTGAGAGTGCAGACTGGCAGTGTGTAGACCAAGTGTCCCCATACTCCTGTGTCAGCATCACCCCAAGACCTGTAGAAAGTGCTGACTTCCAGGCCTCACCTGGACTTCCAGTCCTCCAGACTCTCTGAAGCAGCTAAACACAGAGCAGCATTTATTTTGTTGCCATTGTTGTCATGTGTATGTGCACATGGGTGTCCACACATGTGTGGTCAGAGAACAACTTGCAAGAGTCAGTTCTCTCCTTTCTCCATGTGGGATCTGGGTGGCCAGGTTTGGCAGCAAGAACTCCTATCTGCTGGGCCATCTCACTGGCCCAGCCCCTCAACTTAAAAGATGAAGTCTCTGAAACCAGGGGTAAAGTCTTAGCCACAATGAACTATTGTATGAGTGGCCAAGCCCCACATGGACCCCAATGTCCTGTGTGCCACCCAACATCGAGCACAGTGGAGGTGAAGAACCAAGATCTCAGCATTTGGTTTCTAAACTGGGGAAGAAAGCTTTGTGGAAAGGTCTGAATTGTCCCTTCCATTACTGGGCATCCACCTCCCACCCATGAAGGAAACCCCTCGGAGGCCCGAAGGGCCCTGGAGACAGCGGGAGGGAGACAGGCCCTCACTTCTTTCCCTCCATGGACACAGAAGGGACAGGGCTACTGCAGGGCCTCTCAAGGATCAAGAGGAGAAGCTTCCTACCTGGCAGCCATGAGAAAGAATGACTACCACAAAGCAGGCCAGGGCACGGTGGTCCCGCCCTGCCATCTCCACCAAAGCCGCAACCATTTTCTACAAGGGAAGGTAGCAGGTAAGGCAGGGACACCTGGAGGTCTGACCTGCAGGCCCAGCCAGAGGCCAAGGCTGAAGTGTAATGGACACAGTCTACATCCTGGCTCCATTTGGAGAAGAAGATGCTATGCTTGGTCACCAGACATTTAATCCCTAGGATAACTCTATGAGAACAATTACTCTCACTTCTGAACAGGGAAACAGAGGCACAGGAGGTCAAGGGCACTGAGGAACAAGGCACTGAGAAAACCAGGCCTCAGTCTCCCTTTCTCTAAGTCTGACGCTAAGTTGCCCATGTCACCTCCCACAACCTGTGGACAGAGAGGCTTGTCTGGGGAATGTCCCCGTGGGACAGTCAATGTACCTTGGCAGTCAGGTCATTCTGCACTTCCACCATGAAGTGCAGCCAGCGGAAGCGGAACTGAAGCTTCTCACAGTCCACACTGGAGCCAGTGCGTGTGCCGAGCCCCGAGGAAGGACAGAAGTTCACATTGTTGATGATGAGGCAGTAGCCACAGGGGTCTGCATCCAGGATGTATGCCTGCCCAACGACACGTTTCCAACTGGACCCAGGTCCTCTGGAAGAGCAGCCAGTGCTCTTAAATGCTGACCCGTCTCTCCAGTCCCCAGATTTTCTAAATTTGTTGCTAACATTTAAGTACGTGAGGAAACTGAATACAGATTTCAAGATTCCCAGCTTCTCCTTTTTGGGAAAAGGGTTATTTTGTTTTCTGTGGGGGTGGGGAGCTTTCATTTTGGTTTGGGGGAGGGAAAAGCTCTCAAGTAGCCAAGACTGGCTTTCAACTTCCTACATAGCCAAGGATGACCTTGAAGTTCTGATCTTCCTGAAGCCAGAAGAGGGTGTCAGATACCCAGGAGCTGCAGTCACAGACAGTTGTGAGCTGACTGTGGGTGCTGAAAACTGAACCTAGGTCCCCTGCAAAAATGACCTTAATCACTGAGGCAGATCTGCAGTCCTTGCTTTTGGTTTCTGAAGACTGGATCTCATGTAGCCAGGCTGGTCTCAAACTCTATATGTAGCCAAGAATGGCCTTGAATACCTACCTGATCCTCCTGCCTCTCTCTCCACGGTGCTGGGACTAAAGGGGTGTGCCACCATCAGCTGATTTCATTATTGATTCGTAGTTAATCACATGTCTCTGGACCACTTTCTTCTATTTCTCCTTCACTGGACCAGACCAGGTTCCTGGGTGATAATACAGAGGCTGGGGACAGCCTTCTAGGCAGTCCCCAGGGGCCTGCCACTCAGAGCCTCTCAGGAAGAAATATTCCCTTTTTCAGACCCTTGGTGGGCATCAACTGGGATAAAAATGCTACAGTGTAATTTTTTTTTTTTTTAGACAAAGTTTCTCTGTGTACTCTTCTCTGTACTGGAATTCACTCTGTAGACCAGGCTGACTTTGAACTCAGAGATCCACCTTCCCCTACAAGTCTATTTTTTTAATTAATTATTTTTTACTTTCCAATCCCAGTTCTCCCTCCCGCCTCTCTCCCTCCTCCCCCCCCCACTTTCCCCCACCTCCAATCTGCTCCTCTGAGAGGGTAAGCCCTCCTCTAGGAAATCTACTTAATCTGTTCCATCATCTTATTGAGGGAGGACCAACACCCCCACCCCCATGCCTGGGATGAGCAAGGTATCTCTCCCTATAGAATGGGCTCCACTAAGTCAGTTTGTGCATTACTGTTAGATCTTGGACCACTGCCGTGGTTTCATATACTACCCGACCAGTATCACTGTCACCTGTATTCAGAGAGTCTAGCTCAGTCTTATGCAGGTTCCCCAGTTGTCAGACCTAAGTCAGTGATCTCTCACTAGCTCAGGTCAGCTGATTCTGTGGGTTTCCCCATCATGGTCTTGGCTCCTCTGTTCATATTGTCACTCCTCCCTCACTTCAATGGTACTCCAGGAGTTTGCCCAGTGGTTAGTTGTGGGTTTCTGCATCTGTTCCATCTGTTTCCTGAAGAGGGTTCAAGTTTCTCTGGGGTTGTGGATTGTAGGCTGGGTATCTTTTGCCTTATGTCTGGTATCCACTTAGGAGTGAGTACATGCTATATTTGTCTTTCTGGTTCTGGGTTACCTCACTCAGGGTGGGTTTTTTTTTCCTAGTTCCACCCATTTGCCGGCAAATTTCAAGATGTCATTGTTTCTTACAACTGAGTAGTACTCCATTGTGTAAATGTGCCACATTTATTTAACCATTCTTCACTTGAGGGGCATCTAGTTTCTTTCCAAGTTCTAGCTGTTTTGAATAATGTTGTTATGAACGCAGTTGAGCAAATGTCCTTGTGGTTTGTGTGTGCCTCCTTTGGGTATGTGCCCAACAGTGGTATTGCAGAGTCTTGAGATAGATGGATTCCTAATTTTCTGAGAAATCACCACACTTATCCACAATGGCTGCACAAGTTTGCACTCCCACCAGCAATGGAGGAGTGTCCCTCTTTCTCCACATCCTCTCCAGCATAAGCTGTCATTGGTGTTTTTGATCTTAGTCATTCTAATCAGTATAAGATGAATCTCGGAGTTATTTTGATTTGCAATTCCATGATGACTAAGAATGTTGAGTATCTTTCCACCATATGTGATTGTTTTATTGAGAATTCTCTGTTTACATCTGTACCCCATTTTTAATTGGATCATTTGGTAGTTTGATGTCTAATGTCTTGAGTTCTTTGTATAATTTGGAGATCAGCCCTCTGTCAAATATGACAGAGGAGATCATTCCCATTCTGTAAAGAGCTGTTTTGTCTTGCTGACCATGTCCTTTGCTTTACAGAAGCTCCGTAGTTTCAGGAGGTCCCATTTATCAATTGTTGCTCTCAGTGTCTGTGCTACTGGTGTTCTATTTAGGAAGTGGTCTCCTGGGCCTCCGCATTCAAGTGTACTTCCCACTGTCTCTTCTATGAGGTTCAGTGTGGATGGATTTATATTGAGGTCTTTGATCCATTTGGACTTGAATTTTGTGCATTTCGATAGACATTCATCTATTTGCTTTCTTCTACATGTTGATATCCAATTCTACCAGCACCATTTGCTAAATATGCTTTCTTTTTTTCCATTTCACATTTTTACCTTCTTTGTCCAAAATTCGGTGTTCATAGGTGTGTGGTTTGATATCAGTGTCCTTGATTCAATTCTATTGGTCCAGCTATTTCATGCCAATACCATGCTGCTTTCATTACTATAGCTCTATAATAGAGCTTGAAGTCAGGGAAGATAATGCCTCCAGATCCTTTATTGTACACTTTTAGGTATACTGAGTTTTTTGTTTTTCATTGTGAAGTTGAGTATTGTTCTTTTAAGGTCTGTGAAGAATTGTACTGGGATCTTGATGGGAACTGAATTGAATCTGTAGATTACTTTTGGTAGGATTGCCATTTTTACTATGTTTATTCTACCTTCAAAGAGCATGGGAGATCTTTCCATTTTCTGATAACTTCTTTAATTTCTTTCTGTAAAGACTTGAAGTCTTGTCATACAGGTGTTTTATTTGTTTGGTTTGAATTACCCAAAAGATATTATATGTTGTCTGTGGCTATTGTAAAGGGTGTTGTTTTTCTGATTTCTTTCTCATCTCATTTATCATCTATATATAGAAGGACCACTGATTTTTTTTTTTAGTTAATCTTCCTGCTACATTACTGAAAGTGTTTATCAGTTGTAGGAATTCCTGGTAGAATTTTTGGGGTCACTTATGTAAACTATCATATTGTCAGCAAATCATGAATTTGACTTCTTTTCCAATTTGTATCCCCTTGAACTCCTTTTGTTGTCTTACTGCACTAGCTAGACCATCGAGTTCTATGTTGAATAGATATGAAAAGAGTGGACAGCCTTGTCTTGTTCCTGATTCCAGTGGGATTGCTTTGAGTTTCTCTACATTTAGTTTGAAGTTGGCTGTTGGCTCACTCTGTATTGCCTTTATTATGTTTAGGTATGATCCTTGTATCCCTATTCTCTCTAAGGCCTTTATCATGAAGGGGTGTGGAATTTTGTTGAGGGCTTTTTCAGCATCTCATGTTTTTTTTTTCTTTCAGTTTGTTTATATGGTGAATTACATTGATGGATTTTCATATGTTGAACTATCCCTACATATCTGGGATGAATCCTATTTGGTCATGGTGGATGATTTTTATGATGTGTTCTTGGATTTGGTTTGTCAGTATTTTATTGAGTATGTTTGCATCAAAGTTAGTGAGGGAAATTGGTCTGTAATTTACTTTCTTAGTTGTGTCTTTGTGTGGTTTGGATATCAGGGTAACTGTGGCCTGGTAAAAAGAGTTTGACAATGTTCCCTCTGCTTGTGTTGTGTGCAGTAATTTGAGGATTATTGGTATTAGCTCTTCTTTGAACATCTCGTAGAATTCTGCACAGAAACCATCTGGCCCGGGGCTGTTTTTAGTTGGGAGACTATTGATAACTGTTTCTATTTCCTTAGGGGGTTGTAGGTATATTTAAGTTACTTATCTGTCCTTGATTTAATTTTGGTATGTGGAAATTGTTGAGAAAATTGTTAATCCCCTTATTTTCCAATTTTTGTGGAATACAGGTTTTGAAGTATGACCTGATGATTCTCTGGATTTCCTCACTGTCTGTTGTCAGTCTCCCTTTCATTTCTGATTTTGTTTATTTTTTTAAAAGATTTTATTTATTTATTATGCATACAACATTTTGCTTCCATGTATATCTGCACACCAGAAGAGGGCACCAGATCTTATAACGGATGGTTGTGAGCCACCAGGTGGTAGCTGGGAATTGAACTCAGGACCTCTGGAAGAGCAGTTGGTGCTCTTAACCTCTGAGCCATCTCTCCAGCACCCTGATTTTGTTAACTTTGATATTCTCTCTGCCTTTTGATTAGTTTGGATAAAAGTTTGTCTATCTTGTTGATTTTTTCCAAGAACAAACTCTTTGACTCATTGGTTCTTTGTATTGTTTTCTCTGTTTCTATTTTATTAATTTGAGTCCTGGGTGAGTTTCCTTCTTTTTGTTCTAGCAATTTCAGTTGTTCTGTTAATTCGCTAGTGTGAGATTTTTTTGGTTGTTTGTTTTGTTTTGTTTTCGAGACAGGGTTTCTCTGTATTGTTTTGGAGCCTGTCCTGGAGCTCACTCTGTTGACCAGGCTGGCTTCGAACTCACAGAGATCAACCTGCCTCTGCCTCCTGGGTGCTGGGATTAAAGGCGTGTGCCACCACAGCCTGGCTTTTTTCCAGCTTCTTTATATAGACATTTAATGTTATGAACTTTCTTCTTAGCACTGCTTTCGTTACGTCCCATCAGTTATGGTAGGTTGTGCAGTCATTTTCATTACATTTTAGGAAGACTTTACTTCGTTTCATTTCTTCCTTGACCCAGCGATGATTCGGTTGATCACTGTTAATTTCCATGTGTTTGTGGGCTTTCTGAAATGAATGGTGTTGTTGAATTCTAACTTTAAGGTGTGGTGAACTGATAGAGCACTGGGGTTTATTCCAATTCTTGTATCTGTTGGTTTGTTTTGTTACCGAGTATGTGGTCTAATTTTGAAAAGGTACCATGAGGTGCTGAGAAGAAAGTATATTCTTTTCTGTTTGGGTGAATTGTCCTATAGATGTCTGTTAAGTCCATTTGAATCATAACATCTGTTAGTTCCCTGATTCCTCTGTTAAGCTTCTGCCTGGCAGACCTGCACAGTGGTAACAGTGGGGAGTTGAATTCTCCTACTACTGGTGTATGAGTTTAATTTGTGATTTAAGCTGAGTAATGTTTCTTTTACAAATTCGGGAGCCCTTCCGTTTGGGGCATAGATGTTCAGAATTAAGATTTCCTCTTGATGGATTTTTCTTGTGATTAATATGAAATGCCCTTCTTTATCTGTTTTGTTTTGGTTTTAGTTTGAAGTCTAGTTTGTTAGATACTAGGATAGCTACACAAGCTGTTTCTTAGGCACTTTTGATTGGAAGCTTTTCCCCAACCCTTTATTCTGAGGTAATGTCTATCTTTGAGGTTGTGGTATGTTTCTTTTAAGTAGCAGAAGTATGGATTCTGTTTTCATATCCAATTTATTAGCCTGTGTCTTTTTATAGGTGAGTTGAGCCCATTTATATTAATGAATAATGACCAGTGATTGCTAGTTCCTGTTATTTTTATTATTCTTGTTGGTGATGGCATTGTGTGTTCGATTCCCTTCATTGGAATTTGCTCCTCATCTGTTGCCTGTGTTCTTGAGTTCTTGTGGATGTAGCTGACTTCCTCGGTTAGTGTTTTCCTTCTAGTAATTTTGTAGGGCTGGATTTGTAGATAGGTATTGTTTAAATCTGGTTTTATCATGGAATATCTTGTTTTCTCCATCTATGGTAGTCTGGGCTGGCATCCGTGGTTCCCTAGTGCCTGCATAATGTCTGTCCGGGACCTTCTGGCTTTCATTGTTCCCTTGAGAAGTCAGGTGTAATTCTGATAGGTCTGTCTTTGTATGTTTCCTGGCCTTTCTCCTTTGCAGCTCTTGATATTCTTTCTTCATTCTGTATGTTCATTGTTTTGATTATTATCTGGCAAGGGAATTTTTTTTGTCCTGTCTGTTTGGTGTTGTATAAGCTTCTTGTAACTTCATAGGTATGTCCTCCTTTAGGTTGTGAAAGTTTTCATCTATGCTTGTTGTTGAATATATTTTCTGTACCTTTGAGTTGGACTCCCCTTCTTATATCCCTAGTATTAGTTTTGGCCTCTACATGGTATCCCAGATTTCCTGCATGTTTTATATTAAGGATTTGTTGGATTTAACATTTCCTTTGACATTTGATTTAACATTTCCTATATCGTATCTTCAACACCTGAAATCCTCTCTTCTAACTCATGTAACATGAATAAATAAAAAACCCCAGGGACTGATATTAGGATTCAGACTTTAATCTGAATATCAGAAAAGCAGAGGAGCGGGCCACTAGCTGTCACCAATACCTCAAGCTAAAAGGGTGATCCACACAAGAACTCTACACCATGTCTCAAACTACTACCTCTCCTCAGTGTGGCTAGGTAATGAATGCCCCTCTGAGACCTTGCTTCCATCTCATATACTTGCTGTCGGCCCCGCCCCACAGTTCTGTCCCGCCCCCTTTGGACCTCAGGCCCCGCCCATGCACATCCCCTTACCTCTTAAGACCTGCCCCACATGATTCGGCTCCTCCCCTAAGTCCACTGAGCCCCACAGACTTCCATAGTCCTCTCCTCTCCTTCCGTCCCTACCTCCTACTTCCGAGAAACTGCCAGGAACCCAGTCCTCTCTTCTCTCGGGTTTTATACACACATTCCACATATCAAAAGTAAATGAGCACAGGCGGTGGTGGCGGACACTTTGATCCCAGCACCCTGGAGGAAGAGTCGGGAGGATCTCTGTGAGTTCAAGGCCAGCCTGGTTTATACAGAGAGTTCCAGGACATCGGGGGCTACACAGAGAAACCCACCCAGGATGTTGGATTGCAGGTGTGTGCTCTATGTATCCACTGGATCCTTGGATCCATAGAGATTTTTAAAAATTGATATCGTGTGTGTACATTACGGGGTGCGCACATACCATGTGTGGAAGAGGACAACTTTCAGGAGTGGATTCTCCCCTTCCCCATGTACACAGAAAGTGTGTTACCCACTGAGCCATCTGACCCGGTCTACATAGTGAATTTGAGGCCACCCTGGGCTACATGAGACCATACCTCACACACACACACACATACATCCACATGTCCACATGAACATAGCCACACCAAAGTAAACATAAACATGCATACACACAGAGACATCCTTAATACATGCATACAGACAGACAGGTAAACATTAACAGGTACACACACTCATAGATATAAACAAATGTACAAACAGATACATATACATTCAAAAACATAGATACTTCTGTACACACACACTTGCATAAATACACTGATAGGTATACATACATAAACACATACACATACATACATACCTAACTTATGTGTGTACAGAGACGAACATACATTTACCCATGGGTAGGCATATGAACACATACATGTATACTCACACACACTTAAACACACATACAAACCCACTCATACACTTGCATATACTTAGAGAAACAACCATTCATATAAAAACACACATGTGGTAATACATATGCATTTGCATACTTAAGCACACATAACACAGAGACATACATACATAGACATTCATACACATATACACACATATGCACACAACTTTGGCTTTGACTCAGTTCGCTAAGGAACGATGAAAGGACACAGGCTCTAGTGTCAAGCCAGGATCTCACCCCAGATGATGTCTGGCTGCAGTTGCTGAATCTGGAGACCTGAGGTCCAGTGGGAGCTCTGATCTTCCCATCTGCTCCAGTGTTGCTGGCCCCAGTGACAAGGCCAGGTCAGAACCTGCGACCAGCATGCCCACATGGGAAAACCCATGCTGAGCCCAGGCCCAGAGCCAGGGAGCCAGCCACCAGGCCTCTCAGAGGAGTTGTCCTGACTGAGTCAGAGCTGGTGAGAAGGTCACATCTGCAGTACTGCCCCACCTGTAGGAGCTCAAGGTCACACAGCCCAGGTTAGAGCTTGCCAGACAGCCAGGCTGTCCAGCAGGGCAGCAGTGGGGTGCTGGGGTTCAGGGCTATGGGGGCTGCAGAGGCTCCCTGCTGTTCCCTCAGAGCACAGACCCCAGGACTGGATTCCTGTGCAGCCCAGCCTGAGTCCTGGGAAAGTGATCCGGGTCAAGCCTCCCGCCAAGACCAAGGATGGAGCCTGTGCCACAGGCCCCACCAGTCCCTGCTCTGCATCCCCTTCCTCAGCAGGCACTGGGACCTAGGGAGGTCACGTGACAGAGGCACGCCCAGTAGGCTTGTTGGGAACAGCTTCCTTAAGTTCTCATGAAATGATCTGAGGCTACAACCACAAAATGGGAAGGAAACGGCCAATGGGTGACTTGTTCCCTAGGGTACAACCCGCAACCGGTGGAGACATTTCTGGTTCTGAAACTGGGGAAGGTGTCTAAGGGGTGGGACCAACGACACTTTGAAGACTCCTACAGTAAGATACCAAGCCTCACTAGAGCAAAGCACAGCTGGTGGGGAGGGCATGTAGCTCAGTTGGTAGAGTGCTGGCCAGTCAGGCAGGAAATGATGATTTGGGGCCGGAGAGATAGCTCAGTGGTCATAGACAGGGGGCTGGAGACAGATTTCAGGAATGGAGAGCCTGTCTAACATGTTCAAGTCCCCAGGGTCAATTGAGACAGAGACAGGACTTGTTTCCTTCCATTTTGTGGATAGACAACCCTCAGGCACAGAGCCTGCCTTCTTTGCCCAAGGTCACCACAGCAAGCTCATGGCATGTGCCAAACTCCTGTTTGTTCAATGACTTCAGCTAAAGAAAACTATTTTGACATCAAAACCAACCCCCAAGGAGAATCCTACCTGTACTTTGAACTTTAAGGAAAAAGTGACACTTCCAAAATGGTTGCTTTTGGACTAGAGAGATGGCTCAGCTATTAAAGGCTAGTCTCAAAAACAAAATGTCTGCTTTCATGACCTTTATGACCATAAACAAAGGTCCTTCCAATTACAGGGCATTTGGTGTTGTACTAGAACAAGAACACAGGATAATGCATCCCAATACACCTCCTCTTTGCAAGATTCTTTTGTCCCAAGCTTACCATTAACACAGCAGTCCCAGAACTGTGCCTGGCTTCCTTCCTTCTGTCTTCCCTCCCTCCCTTCCTCCCTATTTTCTTTTTGAGACAGGGTCTCATTTAACCCAGGCTGAGGTTGCTTCATAACTAAAGATGAATACTTGATGCCCCTGCCTCCATCCCCAAGAACCCTGGGGTCACAGGCCTGAGTCACCAGGCTCAGGGCTGAGATGCCAGCCCAGGGCTTCACTAGGTAGGCACTCCTGAACTACATCTGCAGCCCTTGTTGTTGTTTTCGTGGATTACACACATTAGCGATCAGCTCTGAGTCCCTGATAACTATGAATGAGGGAAAGTACGATGATATATTGTTTATGAGCTAACAAACAAAGCTTGCCTGAAGATTAGAGTACAAAGCTAACCTCATTAGTTAGCCATAGAGTCCAGGCAATGGAGGCACACCTTTAATCCCAGCACTCAGGAGACAAAGGCAGACAGATCTCTGTTAGTTCATGGTGACCCTGGGCTACATGAGATTGATCCAGTCTAAAAGAGAAACAGAGTTCACACAAAGGTGATCACAGCGATTGGAGTGACACACCTTTAATCCCAGCACCAAGGAGTTAAAGGCAGGTAGGGATGTGGCTGGGCAGAGAGAGGAAAACAAGGCATGATACAGGAGTCAGATGCAATCTGAGGAGTTGATATGAGAAAGATTCAGTCTGAGGAGACACTCTGAGGACAGGATCCATCCTTTCGTCAGAGCATGTGTAGAAGTAAGAACTGTCTAGTGACTGGCTGCTTTGCTTCTCTGATCTTTCAGCTTTCTCCCCCCACCCCATATCTGACTCAGATTTTTATTATTAAGACCTATCAGAATGCATGCTGCATCAGGTGCCCAACTTTTGGGGTACAAATTCACCAAGAATCCGTTTGCCTGTGGCTGTATAGCCACTGGCATAGTCCAGATCTACACACAGCCAAAGTCGCCCAACTGGCCAGTTAGGTTTTCCTTTCTTCTCTCCTGGTGGACTTTCCCTGGCCCCCCTTCTCAGGCTGTTGCCGAACTAGGTAGCTTGAAATCCAGTCAGGCTCCCAATGTTCTACACAGTGCAGTCAGACATACATCTTCGTCTACAGCAGCAGCAGACCACGATGGTGCATGGGTAGGAGAGGTGATTTCCAGAGCTCTCAAGAAAAATTAAACTGTAGTGTTTCAATTGTGGCACATTCCTAGAAACTGTTTTTTTCTAAGCATAATTCAAACAGAATGCCCTTCCCTTTTGGTTTGTGCACAAAGTGTGGCAAAGGCAGGCCTTGGTCTAATGACTACAGATCAACAAGGGACAGTCAAGATAACCCTTTGCCTTCAAGACTCTCACGGAGGGGCATCTTGCAGGCCCTATGCAATCTTCTGTTCAGTCATTTCTTGCCATCATGGAGTAAATGCCTTTCCAAAGCAATTAAAGAACCTAATACCTAATGTAAAAAAAAAAGTCATATTCCTCTGGATATAGAAGAGCTTTAGAAGATGAAACAAAAATTGAGGAAAAATCAAAATTGATAAAGATTAGATTTGGTCCTGGATGTTGGTGGTGCACTCCCTTAATCCCAGCACTCAGGAGGCAGAAGCAGGTGGATCTCTGTGAGTTCAAGACCAGCCTTCTCTATAAGAGCTGGTTCCAGGACAGCTTCCAAAGCCACAGAGAAACCCTGTCTCAAAAAAAAAAAAAAAAAAAAAAAAAAAAAAGATTAGATTTGGAACCTCCACAAAGTTAGTGTTGGGGAATGGTTTTGTTTTTGTCTGTTCAGGAAATAAAAACCACCATCTTGATAGTTAAGCATCCAAAGAGGAAAGGAGAACTACCTGGAAAAAAAAATACCAAGAAAAGGAATAAACTGACCGAATGCAATCTCTGAAGTTTCCAGAAAGATGATGGGATCCCACGATGATCCAGCAGGACTATGGTAACACCACTGAGCTGAAAAGTGCCACCTAAAGATCTGCTTTGTATGACAAACTCCTCAGAACAATTTCAAGTTGGCTAGCTAAGATGATCCAGCCTCACAGACTACTCTGGCCAGGACTTAACCCAAGCCCTGCACTTTCCCGTCACAGAGACTGGACAACAAATGACAAGGGTTGATAATTAACCCGAACTTTTCTTTTCAGGGTCCCCTAAAGATACTGTGACCCCAGACATTAGGAAGTGAATTTAAGAACATGATGCCCACATTCCCAAGAGGTGGGGTGCATGGTTTTTGGTCATTCAAGGCATTATGGATATTTGTCGTCATTTAAGGTGATCGGTTACAAGTTGTTATTGGTAATGGTAAAGAAAAAAAGCTAAATAAAGGAATTCAGATTCAGGACTCTTGTTTTAAAAAGAAGCAAGGGGGATACAGATATGATAGGATAAAAGGGTAGAGTATTGAATCTATTCTGAAAACAAGATAGGGAGATATAGATATTATAAGATATAAAGGTAGATAATTGAATATAATTTTTAAAATCAAGTACTAGTTTTAAATATTTTACATTGATTTGGACTTCTGTATATAGTATACAAATTTTATATTGATACAAATTTGATATTAATTTGGTTAAAACATAATGAACATATGTTTCAAATCTTGTTCTAGGGGTTGTACCTATGCAACTCATTTAACAATGTAATGCAAATTTCTGGTCCTTGAAAGTTTTAATTACCAACTGCTTACAATAACAAAGAAATGCAGGTTAGTAGTTAATCACCTATTACAACCAAACTTGAAGTCATATTAGGTATGTTTTCAAGATCACACACAGATATATTTTAGATAGACAGGTCATATTCAAATACTCCAGAGATGTACAGAATATGGCATTTAAGATGCTTTAATAACAGAGCTTCTTTTTATGACAAAAAGACATGCCTGTCCCTAGAAGCACCAATCAACTTCAGAGAAATTGATGGGCATCCAGTGTGGCAATAATGAGCCAGCCACTGGACAAGAAAGTGCCCTTTCCTCGACTGCTGACAGTATGCTGTCCAAATTGCACAAGCAGGATACAAAAGAGAGTAACTGCCAAACATTGCCAATACAAGGTGGGACAGTCATTCAAAGATCCTGCTTCATAGGAAAGTCAGTCAAATATTCTAGGACTGTAGGCTGGAGATAGATGTCCTAATGCTGCAGAGGAATCTGGGGTGACCGTCCAGGCAGCCAGCTGTTTTTGTCATTTCTCACATTTTTTGGAAGTCAATTTCTCCCATTCCTACTTACTCAGTTAATGCTACATCCTTCTCAGGTCTCTCAGGGAGTTGAAGACTAGATACTTATAGTTTTCCTTTTTACTCGATGCAGAAAAGAAACTAACTAAAGAGGTGTAAAGTGTATAAGGTTGAGAGATATCAAAAGATAGTTTTAGATAGTAATGCAAGTTAGAATAGAAAGTGAATTAGGTACAACCTTTTGGACTCATCAAGATATGATAGATATGGAGTATTTTCTCTGAATTTGTCAATTGCTAATGGACTAGACATTGTTCATGTATTTATTGCCTGTCTATATTATATATAGTTATTGTCCTGATTACATACAGATTTTCTTATACTAACTTTGTTATTTAGGACAAAAAAAGGGCAATGTGGTGACATTTTGTTTATGATCTAACCAATAAAGCTTGCCTGAAGATCACAGTGCAAAGCTAGCCACACTAGTCGGCCATAGAGCCAGGCAGTGGTGGCACACAGCTTTAATGCCAGCACTCTGGAGACAGAGGCAAATGGAATTCTGTTAGTTAAGGTCACCTGAGCGACATGAAATTGATAGAGTCTAAAAGAAAAACACAGCTCACACAAAGGTGATCTCAACACTTAGGATCCCACTCCTTTAATCCCAGCACTAAGAAGGTGGAGACAGGAAGGGATATGGCACCTTGGAGAGACATATATAAGGTGTGAGGAGACAGGAGCTCAGGTGCAGTCTGAGGAAGCAGTATTCTGAGGAGTCAGTCAGAGGATGCAATCTGAGAATAGGATCACCCCTCAACTCTTAAGACCTGGACTCAAGTCTTTGCCTGTGACATCAGAGAGCCATAGTTTAAAAAAAAATGTCAGTTTGGGCAGTACTTTCCTAGTTAAGGATTCAGGCCCAGCTGGCTGTTGGGCACAGGCATTTAATCCCAGTACTGAGGAGGCAGAAGCAGGCAGATGTCTGAGTTTGAGACCAGCCTGGTCTACAGAGTGAGTTCCAGGACAGCCAGAGTTAAACAGAGAAACCTTGCCTCAAAAATAAATAAATCAATCAACAAAACAAGAACAAACAAAAACAAAAACAAATGAAAGAAAAAAGAAGGAGTAACTTCTTGAATCTAACACTAAGGTTGGGAGTGACCTTTCATGGATAGTCATTGATAAACAATGGTGTTTATTGTCTGGGTCAGTTGGGAACATTGGAGCCAGATACTCAGTCCCTTGTGAAACTCTGCAAAGATTTCAGGAATATGTCCCATTCCTTCCCCATATGACCCTTTCTGTCCTGCTCAATAAAGAGAGTGAAGCCCTCTGTGAGGGACAGACTGTTACCCAACAACAGACACACTGACACAGAACACACAGAAGAGACAGTCTCACACACAGGGACAAACAGACACAGGGACAGACAGATTCACAAGACAGCCACCAGACAGACACGTATTCAAACTTCTACACTAGACAGAAGAAGGATGGGAGTTTCCGGAAGCATGAAGTACAAAATTGAAATCTGAACTCACTCTTGGTAGAATGACTTCAAGGGGAAGAGCTATCAATTCTTTCCTACAGCATGACGTCTAATAGGTCTTAATAATAAAAACCTGGAGTCAGATATTGGTGTTTGGGGGGATCTGCAACATACATGCAGGGGCAGAGCACACATGCATGAACATGTACCACACATGTTAAATGATCAACGATAAACAGACGTCCCGCCCATCCCAACCAAGCCTTCCTCTGTCCCAGTCTCCTTTGCTCAGCACTGGATCCAGTGAGAACACATCAGGCCCTTTCCTAAGCAAGCATGTTCTCCTCTGTGCTTGGAAAACCTCCCCCAGGATGCTGAGTAGCACACTGGCTGTACATGTCTCATGCTGCCCCTCCAAGAGTCAGCAATGGGCCTAGAGACGGCTCACCCAAGGCCACAGCCTGGTCTCAGGCATTCTCAACCTCAACACACTTGGGGATTCGAGTGTGACAAGTCCTTCATGCCCTGTGTCTACAGGATGCCCAGCAGCCTCTCTGTTCTGTCCTCAGAAACCAGTGGTATCTGAACCCAAGACATGACACCCAATACATCTGCCGATGTCATCAAGTGTCCCCTGTGGCTAAACCTGCCTACTGGAGGGCTGCAGGCCTGGAATGCTGTGTGCTCCATAGGCTGCATTAATATTTTCCTGGAAAAATGCAATGCCAAGATGAGGCAGTATTATTCTCCCTGCATGCAGCAGTCTCTTGAAAGCAAATAGAACCTACTTTTCTGTTGTTGTTGTTGTTGTTGTTGTTGTTGTTGTTCTTTGGGGAGAGGGGATTGGAGAAACGGTCTTGTGTAGCCCAGGCTGGCCTCAAATACTCTATGTAGCCATGGATGACCTCAACTCCATCAACCCTGCCTCCACCTCCCCACTGCTGGGATTCCAGGTGTGTGCTGGCACACTCAGAGAAGCCAGGCTTGGCAGCTATATTTGGTATGTTTCATGTGTACTTCCACGATGACAGGTGGAAAGAAATGGAAAAAATATTTGGACTCCAGCCTTTATTCCACTGGGCTTTGGGAAAATCTCCACCTTGAACACTCCTTCCATTCCCTTGACTGATAAGCCCAAGCATAAAAACCAAGCTTAGCAGGGGCCAGACCTACACATCCACGGCCACACCATGATCAAGACCCTGCTGCTATCTGCCTTGGTGGCTGGAGGTAACCTCTGTCTGGTGAAGCTGGGACCAGACATTCCTGCCCTCACTTTGAGCAGATGTCCCAGTCTCCAGGCCCTCAGTTATAGGAAGCAGGGAGCAGGGCACGATGATAATACCAACACTCGTGAGGCTGAGACAGGAGGACCACAAATTTAAGGCCAGCTTCAGTTACCTGACAAAATCAAAGACAGGCTAGGAAGTGGAATGAAGGACTGACTCACGGACCTACTAGATCTTTGCAAAGCAAGAGTTTCCTGTTGGGTTTGGGTATGTCCACAAATGCAAATCCTCACTGACCCAATACTCTCTTTTCCCAGCTCTCAGCTGCGGGTTCCCCACTTATGATGTCGAGGACCATGTGAGCAGGGTAGTTGGGGGAGAAGAGGCCACACCCAACAGCTGGCCCTGGCAGGTGAGTCAACCACACTGGTGAGTCTATTATTCAGGCAAAGGTGAGGTTTGGTGGGAACACAAGAGGGCCGCACCAATACAATAAAATCCTGCAGCCATGGACTATTGGGGACTGAGAGAAAGGAAATGTCTCCAGCCATCAAAAAGGAGCTGCCAGAGACCTGATGATCTAAAGTTACATGCCCACTGCCACATCAGTTTCCCCTGTGAGGCTGTCACCACTCCTATGCAAATATTCTTCACTTGAAGGGGCCAGTCAGGGCTATTTATGCAGATTAATTCTTAATTACACTGTTATGGATGAAAATAACTGCTTCCTTACACTGATATAATCATAGTGCTGTCAAAACTGAAATTTGGCCCAGGTAGAAATTACTAGATCTTTCATAGGACATGTGAGACCTTTATGATGAATATTTTAAAAAACCTTTCTTCCCTGGCAAAATCTACACTTGGTAGTTGAAAAGGTGGCTGTAGAAAAGACCTTTTGTTGCTGTTGATTGTTTCGAGACAATCATAGAACTGTAGGACTGGAGAACCATACACAACACCAAATAGGTGTGCTGTATATTCTTTGTTTGTTTGTGGGACAGAGCTCTGTGTAGACCTGCCTGTCCTAGAACTCACTCTATAGACCAGGCTGGCCTTCAACTGAGATCCAACTGCCTCTGCCTCCCGAGCACCACCACTGCCCAGTTTATTGCACATTTTTCAAATGTCAGAAGCATGTCCGTTTTAAAATAGCTTTCCTGGGGAGCTGGAGAGAAGGCTCAACAGTGAGGAGACTTGCTGTTCTTCAGAGAAAGCGAATTCAGTTCCCACAACCCACATGGCAGCTCACAACCATCTAGAACTCCAGTTCCAGGGCATCCAGTGCCCTCTTCTGGCCTCCACAGGCACTAGACATGTACATACATGAAGGCAAACACAAACACATATAAAATAACAACCAGTAAGTATTCATTATATGTGTTATTTATTTATTTAATTATTCATTTCTTCAGACAGGGTCTCATTGTGGCTCTGGCTGTCTTAGAACTCACAATTTAGACCAAACTGGCCTCAAACTCAGAGATCCACGAGAGTGCTTAGGATGAGGGATGGGCTAAGCGCTACAGTGCAGGCTCCCTAGGTAGCCCAGGATGGCCTTGAGTTCCCATCCTCCTGTGTCAGCATCCTGGGAGCTGAGATTACATATATAGCCCCGTGCCCAACTCACTGGTTAGTTTCCATGTTGTGTTTATCATGGATTTGTGTTCCTTATAGGTGTGGTTTTGAGACAAGATTTTATGTAACCCAGGCTGTCCTGGAACTTGGTACAGAGATAAGATTGTCCTTGAGCCTCCCTTGAGCCCCAGCCTCCACATCCCAAGGGCTGAAATTATAGGCATGTACAACCACAGCCAGGTTTGTGTTAATTCTTATTCTCTAAAGCATTAAAATGCTTTTATAGTCCCTAGGTTTGGTGACACACATCTGTAGCCCTGGCACTTAGGAGGATCAATGGGGTTAGGACATCCTTGGCTGTCAGCCAATAGACCCTGTCTGCAGAAGAGGAAAATGCTTTTCTCTCAGTGGCTGAGGTCTGGTTATATTCCCTTTAAGTGTGAGACACAAGGCAAGAGCCCTGCCCCCCTTGCTTTCCTCCACTGCCCTCCCACCCATGCACAAGTGCTCCCTGTCCCCAGGTCTCCCTGCAGTACCTTACCTCATCATCCACGTGGTTCCACACCTGCGGAGGCACACTGGTGGCCGACAACTGGGTTCTGACAGCTGCCCATTGCATCAGGTAACTGCCCACCTTTCCCTGCTCACCCAGCTCTTCCCCCTTCACCAAGTGGCACTCGTCCTAGAGCAAGGATCCCCCAGCCACCAGACTCAGTTATTAAAAATGAGCCTGAAAAGCCCCCACTTGCCTGACATAAGCACAGACACAAGTCTATCTATCACTCAGTTTTGTTGATTCCCCTGTCCACACATGGTGTGCACTGAGTGCCCTGTGCCGGGAGGATGTATAGGAGGGAGAAGCCCAGCACCTCTCTTCTTGGGACTAGCACTGATGGACTGGACAGGGAACTGTTTCCTTCATGCACACAGCATTGGGGGCAGGGAGGGGGGCAAGTCCATGCTCACAGAGCCTGGAAAAATGAGGCCACTGACCTGTCACTCTGTCCCTCACAGCTCTACAAAGACCTACCGTGTGGTGCTGGGCCGACACAGCCTCTCCACCTCAGAATCCGGTTCACTGGCTGTCAAGGTCTCCAAGCTTGTGGTCCATGAGAAATGGAACTCAAATAAGGTTGCCAATGGGTAAGTTCTGTCCTGTCTGGTGTTCTCAGGGGTGGGCTTGGCAGCCGCACAGAGAGACTTCAGAGCCCCCTTCTGCCCCTTCTGTATGGAAGAGAAGGAGCGCTCAACTCCTAGAATGGAAACACCCCCATAGCTGCTGGGGCCGATGAGGGAATGGTGCAGTTACCAGAGGAGGGAGAAGCAAAGGCTGGGGGAGATTCTGCTACCCTGCCTGTGGGGTCAGCCTGGGACCGGACTTGGGGAAATGACAAAGGTTGGAAATGGGCAGGCAGGAAAAGTCAACACCCTTGGTGCTCTGCCTTTCTCCTGATCCAGGTATGACATTGCCCTGGTCAAACTGGCCAGCCCAGTGACCCTGACCAGCAAGATCCAGACAGCTTGCCTGCCACCTGCTGGCACCATTCTTGCCAATAACTACCCCTGCTATGTCACAGGCTGGGGACGGCTGCAGAGTAAGTGACAGCAAGCAGGGAGCCCCGAGGTCTGGCAGGGAAGTGGGGGTGTCACCTCTGTCCCTGGGGTACTTGGCTTCCTTGGAGGGGCAGGCTAGCAGAGACTGGTAAGTACACCTGGTTCAAATCCCAGCCCTCTCACTGCTAGCTGTGTGATTCAGACACATTACTGAGCATCTCTGGTGGCTTCCCCATCTTTAAAATGGGGCGGAGAACAGCAGGGGGAGGAGGGAAGCTGTGCTAGCAACTAAATACAGTGAACCAGGTACAGAGAAGGTCAGTAACACACTCCAGAGAAGCACTTATGACCAGTAACTGTAGTGCACAGTACCAGGAGCATGGGTTGTCCCTGTCACTAAGGTGAGGTGAGAGGTATGCAGGCCACACTGTGTATTTTGTGTGGCCCAGGACCAGAGCTCAGAATAACATGGACACTGTGACCTCAGGCTTCTGGAGCTCCATGAAGTCCCCAGAGTCCTCATCGGACCATCTCACTGTCTAAATCTGAGCCAGCTTTGGTTTGTGTTCTGATAACTGCTGATTGTTTCAGGAATGAGCACCTGACTCAAGCTAAGCCAATAGGTTTTGGGAATGGAGAAGACTCACTCCCAGATATTAGTGGCAGCCATTTTGTTCTCTGCAAAGAGGAATGAGGCAAGGAAACTGAGAGGGACAGGTAGGGAGGCAGCTCAGGCTTCTTGGACATAGACACACTGCTCCCGAAGGGACTTTAGAAAACCAATTTAAACCTAGTTCCTTGTTTGTAAAGGGGAAAGTGTGAGGAGGGTCAAAGGTTCCAGTGGAATGCTTTGCACCCTGGAAAGTGTTATCCAATGTATGCTAATTAGAGAAGTCTTGGGTGAGATCCTTCAATCCCATGGCTTCCATGTCCTATCTGTCAAACAGGAGTTCACTGCAATTGAAGGGTGACGATGAGGGGTGGGAGATAGCTCAACCTTGCAAGCATGGGGACCCGAGTTCCATCCTAATAACTCCTGTAAAGAATTCAGGTGTGGCTGTCCGTACTTAATCCCAGCTCTGGGAAAGCAGAAACAGGCAGATCCCTGGGCTTCCAGAGCCATCCAGCCGAGCCCAAGTGGGTGAGCCCTAAGCTAATGATAGACCCTGACTCAAAGAGGATGCCACTAAAGCAGCTGTTCTCAACTGTGGGTCACACCCCCTTTGGGGGGTTGAGTAGCAGATGTCTTGCATAGCAGATATTTCATTAGGATTCATGGCAGTAGCAGAATCATAGTAACAAAGTAGCAACTATAATAATTTTATGGTTGAAGCTCATGACAACATGCAGAACTGTATTGAAGGGTCAATCCTAAGGAAGACTAGAAGAACTGTGCTGGGGGGTATGAAAATGAACTTTATCCTGGACAGCTGTGGCAGTGATGCTGACAGTGTCTCTGGGGCCATAGGAAAATTACCTTCTCCACAGAATATGTTTTCCCTGTTAGAAGACCCAGGATAGCTCCCTATTATAGTAAAGTAAGAGGAACGGGTTGATCTATCCCAGAAAGAGGACTCCTAACCAAGTGCACACACACACAGCTAGGTGTGAGGGATATTCCAGAACAGGAGTGGGAAACCCCAAACTCTCCTTCAGAGTCTTTCCTGCTTCATCCTTCTCCACATAAAACAAAATGGCATCCACAGCCCACAGCTCTCTGCCTTTCCTCTCTTTAGGCCCATGCCAAATGTCAGAGGAAGGAGCGCCTTGGCTTTAGCTTGAGTCAGGAGGTCACCCCTGAGCCCATCACCAGTAGCCAGCATACCAACCATTCAATAGAGGACACAGTGCACATAACATGTCTGCCTCCACGGCAACCTTGTGACAGGGACACAGTGACATGGACCAGAAAAGAAGGGGTGGGCAGAAATCTCAGCAGTGATGCTTACCCACCTCACCCCACCCCTCCCAAGCCTACCCCACCACACCCCTGTATTGTATGTATGGCTGCCAAGCTCCAGGGTTCCTTCCTCCTCAGTCCTGACCTCCACAGCCACACTTGGCTCTTTCTAAGAGCACTGAGATTCTAACTCAAGTCTCCAGGCTTTCATGGCAAGCTCTTAACTGACAGTCCCATTGCTTCCCTTTTTCTCGGAGTCTCTTTGCCGACTCCCACCTTCTCTCTGGTCTCATTCAGCCAACGGGGCCAGTCCTGATGTCCTGCAACAGGGCCGCCTGCTGGTTGTGGACTATGCCACCTGCTCCAAGTCTACCTGGTGGGGAAGCTCAGTGAAGACTAGCATGGTGTGTGCTGGTGGTGATGGCGTGACCTCCAGCTGCAATGTGAGTGTCCACAAGCAGGTGTCCCAGTCTACAACCAAACACTGCTGGGATACAGCAGTGGTGACAGTGGGGTAGGGTGGGGTGGCATGGGATGAGGGTTGGTGTGTCCTAGGGTTGTCTCCTCCCTCCTTCCTAGGCAGGAGCCTTAGAGACAGTTCTGGACCATTTCAGAACCTGACCTTTGCTCTCATGGTCCCCAGGAAAGATGCTTTAAGCTCCATCTCCCTGCAGCATATTCTCCACCTAACAGCTAGGAAGTCTTTGGTTTTTCTTTGGATCTCATCCAGGTCTCTCATTACTGTCATCCCACGGCAATGGCCCTACTTGGCCCTTAGGGTAGATGCTATAGAATCTTCTTAAAGACTGTGTCATGAACCAAAGCACTTGCTACAGCCAGATTCTTGAGAGGTGAGGCTGGCCTCAGAGTAGGGTGACCTCATGGAACAATGTGAGTATAGTGAGAACCAGGCCCCATTGGGCATCCTCTTCCTCCCTTCATGCCCAATTCTGGCTTCCGCAGGGGGACTCCGGTGGACCATTGAATTGCCAGGCATCTAATGGCCGGTGGCAGGTACATGGCATCGTGAGCTTTGGCTCTAGATTGGGCTGCAATTACCCCCAAAAGCCATCTGTCTTCACCAGGGTCTCTGACTTCATTGACTGGATCAACACGGTAAGAACCACCAGGCCCAAGTCCAGTCTGCCATGAGACCTGCAGGGGTTCCCAGGATCAGGAAGAGCATCTCATTTCTTCTTATGGGTGAACAGGCTCAGCCCCCGACCTCCAGTGCAGTCAGTGAGCAAATATATTTACAAAGCCCACAGCCAATGGTTTTCAACCCCGACAGCCTTAGTTATTAGCACTTAGTTCCTCACTTCCCACAAGAAGACCAACTGTCCCCATCTGCCCCAGGACAAAGGACTGTTCAGTTCTATGATGGGTCACTCCCAGGCAAATGGGACCGAGTTTATCTTCCTATCCCTGTGGATCCCCAGAGAGTCCTCTCCTGGAAGCCCAATTTCCTTTTCACTATAATAACCACAATGATTAAAAAGAACAATGCAGGGTGTAGGCAGTAATGTGCATGCCTTTCAAAGACAAGGACCCAAGTTCAATCCCTAGAACCCATGTAAAATGCCAGGCATGGCAGCCCGTGCTGTGATCCCAGTGCTGGGGAGGCAGAGACTGGAGAACCCCTGAGACAAGCTGGCCAGCCAGAGCGGTAAGGACACAGGCAGCAGTGGGGATGGGAGGGCAGCAGCCAGACAGCAAGAAACTGACATAATCAAAGGCTGGAGAGGGATGCTGGCAAGGGAGGGATCTGCCCACAGCGTGAGTTTTAGGCCACTCCTCTGTAACCACCCCCCCTTGGTTGCTTTTACTGTAAAATGGGATTCGAACTAACCAGACTCCTTAGCAGAAACAGCAAGGATGGGCATTGTGACAGAGCCCATAAAAAGGGACGATGATGTCATTGTCTCATTAGTTCCAGTTTATTTGCAGGGAACCCTAACTGAATTAGATCGTTAGAAAACCAAATATAAATGAGCAGCTATGAGCACGTGCCAGAGGGAGAGGGTGCTCCAAAGCCGGCCTGAGGCTGCGTCCAAGTTTGCCCATTCGTACTTAGCAGCTTCTCAATCTTGCTGTGTGCTGGTTCAGTTCGGCCCACACTACACTCAGCATGTTTTCAGGATAAATTGTTAGAGCGCAGAAGTGGATCAGTGAGATAGACAGGCTTGGTGCAAAGTCTGATTGATGACCTAAGTTCAATGCTGGGAACCCACAAAGTAGGGAACAGACTCCAACCAAGTTGTACTCCAACTTCCACACTTGTGCAGTGGTACACACTCACACACACATTCACACAAATAAATGGTTTTTTTTTTTTTTTTTTTTTTTGGTTTTTGGTGTTTTGAGACAGGGTTTCTCTGTGGCTTTGGAGGCTGTCCTGGCACCTGCTCTGGAGACCAGGCTGGCCTCGAACTCACAGAGATCCACCTGCCTCTGCCTCCCGAGTGCTGGGATTAAAGGCATGCACCACCACGCCCGGCCTAAGTTTTTTTTGTTTTTGTTTTTGTTTTTTGAGACAAGATCTCTATTTTAGTTTTATTAAGTAAGGGTAGATGATCCCCTGATTTAACCTTTGTTCCCATCCTACTGAGGGAATCACTGGGAATCACATAGGAAGTGCTCTTCTGGGCTTCATGTACACACAAGACAAAAATACAAAACAAAACAAGAAACCCTATATTGCCAGACATGGTGATGAAAGTTTGTAATGCCAGTACTTGGAAGGCAGAGGCAGGAGGATTATTTTAAGTCCAGCCTGGGCTACATGAGACAAAAGCAGCCTAATGTAGACAAACATGATGGGTATACCACCTTTAATCAAAACACTTGGCCGCAATGGTGGCAAAAGCGTTTAATGCCAGCACTGGGGAAGCAAAGGCAGGAGGATCTGTGAGGCAGAGTCCAGCCTGGTCTACAAAGAGAGTTCCAGGTCAATCAGGGCTGTTACATAAAGAAAACTTCTCAAAGAGGAAACCAACTCCTCCCACCTAAGAAAAACAACCTCTCTCCCCCAACACCAGGCTGAGGTGATGGGATTATAAATTCACACCCCACAGTTAAGGGTGTACATTGTCTTCTAACCAAAGCCACCATCACATGGTACTTGTACACACACTCAGTTGTCACCTGACATTCTGAACCGCTGTGAGGTACCACACACAAACATCATGAGGAATGTTTCATCTGTGTTTGATTTCTAATGCCTGCACTGCTGCAGTAGCAACCTCGGAAAAGGATCCTGTGCTCTGCTCTGAGGGCCTGTGCTACAGAAACCAGACAGACTGAATGCACAGGGAATCCCAGCACAGGTGGAGGTGAGAGGGTCAGGAATCCAAGGTCATCCCTGGCTACACAGCAAATTTCAGGTCATCCATGAGAATCCCCATCTCAAAAAACAAAACAAAACAAAAAAAAACAAAAAAAAAAGAAAGAAAGAAAACAGAAAAAAAGAAAAAGAAAAAAGCCCAAGAGCTATTTAGAGCAGGTGCACAGTATGTGAGTTCCATCCCAGCACCAAAAGCAGCTAAAACCGTATTTGATCCTGCAGATTGGTCTTGGAACACAAGTGACAGCCCCTCAACCCATACACTAGGTTGGTGGCTCAAAGAGTCATCAAAGAAACAAATTAGCCCAGTTAGTGGTGCACACCTTTCATCCCAGCACTCGGGAGGCACAGGCAGGCAGCTGTGAGTCAAGGCCAGTCTAGGCTACAGAATGACTTCCAGGACAGCCAGAGCTACATAGTGAGACCCCGTCTCAGAAAAAAACCAAAGAAACAAACTACACCCAAAGCCACACATCTGCTCAATTGTCATGTAGTCACTCAAGATTCATGGCCTCCTGTTCTGCAGCCCCAGTAGGACCACAGGCTAAGACCCTCTTTGCAGGGAGGGGAAGCCGTGACCACACCCTTACTCCCTGATGGTCACTGAACTCAATGCTCAGCTGCCAGGTTAACCTCACCTTCTCCTGTGTCCTGCAGGTGATTGAAAGGAACTAACCAAAGATGGCTTGGCCCGTCACCGAGCAAATGTCACACAAGGAAATCAGTAATAAAGTGATTATTTGCATCACATCTGGTATGAATCTGTCCTATTATAAACCAGACACCCTAACCCCAGGGCGCTGAGGAGGGCTGGAACCTAAGCCTGTGAGGAGCCTGGTGTGGTGGTGCGCACTGTAACCCAGTACTCGGGAGGCCTCAAGATGAAGATTTGCAGGCCAGCATGGACTACAAAGTCAGAGCCCAGCTCAAAACAAACAAACTAGGCTTGTACCCCTACCATCTGAGCAAAAGTGGATGTTCTCAGGGCAAAGACCACTGAAATCAGAAAAAAAGAAAAAACAACTAAGTAAAAGTCAGGACAGCTGTAAAGATCCAGGGACAGCACCTTTTCTAGGGACATCCAGCACTGCACCATTGCGCAGTCACTGCCACCAGGGGGCAGGCTCACTTAGCAAGGAAGACACTGGGAGACAGAGGTGGGGACTCAGGATAGCTGAGTTCTGTCCAGGTGTCTCCAGTAGGCTGACGGTGATCCTTCAGACAGGAGATGGGATCCATGGGGACTCCTGGCTCCCCCACACCCCATAAGTTACCACCTGGGCTCAGGCAGGGATCTTAGAAGACTTGGAGAAATGCTCAGAAAAAACAAAAAAGTCTCCTTTGTAGGGAAGAACAGGGAACAGGAGTGGGGATGACACAGGCAAAACAAAGTCCCTTGGCCTAAGATTCACTTTTTTAAGAACAAATTCTGTGCTAAGGGAAGAAACTTGGACCAGACTCACAGAGCCAGGTGTCCACACTGGGTCAGCTGGATGCGGGTCTGGGAAAGAATGCTGGGATATATGATCCACAGACCCCTGTGGACAGTGCTCCTCCAGTGTTATGTCTCCTAGGGCAAATGTGACAATGTCTGAAGACATTTCTGGGTGGTAAAACTCAGGAAGGGTGCTCGTGGCAACACCCTTTGATACACAAGACAGTCCCATGACAGGACTATACAACCCCACATGTCAGTAGGGCAGACTCAGAGAAGTCCTGCTCTAGAGAGGACCTGGGGGTCACAGGCCACAGTCCCTAACCTCAGCTGAAGAGACACAGTGACAATGACAGCACTCTGTCCCTCTCCCTCCAATGCTCTGCCTCTCTCACCAACCTGGGAGCTGTTAGGAGCTTGTCTGCCAAAGAAGGGAAGAGAGCGGCCTGCCACGGTTCCAAAACCCTGGCTTTGCAGGACAGTCCAGTCTCAGTCACCTCCAGGCCATGAAGGTTTAGGGGAACATTCAGGCAAGGAGCAGCCCCAGTCTCATTAAGTTTTAAAAAACAGCTTTTTCCGGAGGAAGTTAAAACAGCCAGGAATCTGTTTATAAATCCCTTTCTCAGAAACTGCATGGGCGACCTGCAAAACAGAATCACAGGGGCAATCTGTGAGTTCAGTGTCCTTGTCTGAGGCCTTAACTGAGGGGGCGGGCCACTGAAGGGGCCATCTGAAGGTGACCCTACCTACAGTCTCCTGGGGTGGGTTATAGAACAAACACCTCAGCTACTGGGAAAGAATGGAAAATCCAACTTCTCTAATATAAAAATTCACAATTCCAATCAGACAGAAACGCTAGGGGTAAGGAAGTGGGGAAGAGGAGACCCAGAGACAACATGAGCTGCTCAGCTGTCCTCTGTCCTGTAGGGCCCCACGCAGGACCGGAAGTGACTCCTAGAGCCCAGGGGTTGCACTGGGCAGAGCAGTGGAAACCCACCGGGCCCTAATTGTTGTGGAGCAATCTTTTCAGGGGGCAGAGATGTGCTGCCTTTGTTTACCTGAACTGTGCATCGGTGTTACTTTTGTTTATGTTGCACTGGTTAATGATGTAAGGATGTGTGTTTACTCATGAAAGATGAGTTTCACATTTGTTTCACCTTGCCTGCCTACAGCACCTGATTGGTCTAATAAAAAGCTGAACAGCCAATAGCTAGGAAGGAGAGGGATAGGCAGGCCTGGTGGGCAGAGAATAAATAGGGGGAGGAGCAAAAACTGGAGGAAAGAGGGAGAAAGATGAGGTCTCACTGGAGGCAAGAAGCCAGGCATCTGCCAGCCACACAGGAGGGCAGTGAAAGTATACAGAAGGAAAGGAAAGGACAACCCCAAAGACAAGAAGTAAATAAAGAGAAGCAGGTCAATTTAAGGGAAAAGATCTAGACAAAAACCAGCCTAAGTGTAGCCAAGCATTCATAACTAATAAGAAGTCTCGGGGGCTGGAGAGATGGCTCAGTGGTTAAGAGCAATGGCTGCTCTTCCAGAGGACCCGGGTTCTATTCCAAGCTCCCACATGGCAGCTCACACCTGTCTGTAACTCCAGTTCTAGGGGACCTGGTATCCTTACACCAATGCATATTAAATAAAGTTTCAAAAAAAATTTTTTTAATTTAAAAAATTTCTTTAAAAAAAAAAAAAGAAGTCTCCATGATTTGACAGCTGGTTGATGGCCAAAAGAAAAAGCCTGGTATACACCTTATGGGTACAACCAAGTGCCCTGAGGTGGCTGGCTGCTATGAAGCAAGGCACTGCCACGCCCCTTCCCTGTTCATTCTCATTGGGGCCTCCAGGAAGGGAACAATCTAGACAGAATCACAATGCTTGAAGATAAAGAGTCATAGCATGGGGCTGGGGATGTAGCTCAGTTGGGAGATTACTTATCTAGCATACGTGACACCCTGGGTTTCACCCCCAGCACTGCATAAATTGGGTGTGGTGGTTAACACCTGTAATCCCAGCACTCAGGAAGTAGAGGCAGGAGGACCAAAAGTTCAAGTTCATTGCTCTTTGCATGGCAAGTTCTAGGCCAGCCTGGGCTACCTGGAACAATCTAAAAAGAGAGCACGTGGGGATGTGCCACAGAGCTAAGCGAGAAGCATATGGCCAGGCTTCAGGGTACCATGCTCTTGCCACTGAGCCACCCCACCTGGCACTTAAGACCACTTTGTCTTCTGGGAACCAGATGCCTGTCTGCTCATCTGTCTCTAAAGAGTCGGGAAAAGATGGCACTTTGCAAACAGGACAAACGTCATCGCCATGGTGACATTCCTCATTTGAGAGACAACGTGCTCCCTGACTCTCAGCCAGGGCCCATCAGCATTTACAGCAGACTAGAGCCTGCTGCCCTGCTCACCAGGCCCCTCCAGCCCTCAGAAAGAAGTACTCACCCTGAGAAGGAGGGACTGCAGGTCTTCAGAGTGAGCCCACTGCTCCAGGACACCATCCAAGGTCTCTATGTACCAGGAGCCGCTCTTCTTGTCTCTCCAGGAGACAAAACCTGCAGGAAGACAGGATGAACTCTGCCACACAGTGGAGTGGCACTCTCCTTGGCAGAAGAAGCTGGGTACAGCCAGATCCAGACTGTGGTTTGTGGACAGGTGGCAAAGGCGGCCCCATCCCTGTGGCTCCCTGCTACTTTTCACCCTCAACACCACTGACTGCCTGGGGCTCCCATCTTCTCAGTATGGAAATCGAGGTTCTGAGAAGTCAGGGGTCTCAAGCAGATTGAAGGATGCACCTTATCCCTGCCCTGCCACCAGGTGCCCATCACAGTGCTGAGGGAAGTGCCAGCCGCTCCCTTGTCGAATCTGCAGGTTAACCCCAACGGGAATTATTATTCTTAATCTACATGCCAGTCTGAAGCATTGCCTGCTTCACCCTGAGAAGGGGCTTAGGAGAGGTGAAGTGACTTGCCAAGGACCCCACAGGCTGTGTCCAGCAGAAACAAGACCTCAGGACATAGCTGCCTCCAGGGCTAAGGGCGAGTGCACAGATGGGCTCACCTGGGAAGGTGGAATAGGATACAAGGATGTCGCTGGGGGTGGGCAAACTTGACACGGCATCCAGCTGGTCAAAGGGCCTTGGGCCTTCCTGGTATGGGACAGCATCTGGCTCAGAGTCACTGTCTAAGTCCCTGCCTCGAGAGGAAGTGCAGGCCACCTCAAAGCCATGGTCTTTCTGCTCTGTAGGGGGCAAAAACAGACACCCAATGTCACAACGGCGGAGAAACACTATAGCACAAGGTACTTCTCCTGAAAAGGGAAAGGCCTGGACCTGAAGGCTTCACCTGTGAGCTCTGCCAACATTGGAAGGACTGAAGCTCTATATGGTAAAGCACACCTGTGCTGTTCTCACTATGCAGACCTGACTGTCTGGGAACTTACTATGTAGACCAGGCTGGCCTTGGACTCACAGAAATCCACCTGCCTCTGTATTCCCAGTGCTAGGTTTAGAGGCATAAACCACCATGCCCAACAGAGTATTTATTTTTAATTGTGTGTGGGGGTGAGGTATGTGCACATGAGTGCAATTGCCCACAGTGGCCAGAAGAGGGTGCCGGATCCCTTGTAGCTGCTGATGTAGGAAGCTGCCCAACGTGGTTGCTGGGAGGCCATCTGGGTCTGTGTAACAGGGTGCATCCTTATCCACTGATTTATCAAACTGCCTTATAGACAGGTGCTTCTGTCCCAAATAAACACACAGAGGCTTATATTAATTATAAACTGTTTGCCAATGGCTCAGGCCTTTTATTGACTGCCTCTCTCTAAATTATTAATCCATTTCTTTTCATCTGTGTATTTCCACATGGTCTTGGCTTACGGGTGATGCCCGGGGCACTTACTTCCTCGGCAGCTACATGGCATTTCCCTGACTCTGACTACTACATTTCTCCATCCCTGTCTGGATTTCTTGCCTGGCTACATCCTGCCTGTCCATTGATCAAAACAGCTTTATTCATCAACCAGTAAGAGTAACATATATTCACAGCATACGGAAGGACATGCCCCATCACCAGCCCATGATGGGCACCACATGTAGACAGACGTTGCTGTCTCGCCTGGTCCTGTAGCCTTTCAGACCCAAATAAACACACAGAGGCTTATATTAATTATAAACTGTTTGCCCTATTACTTGGGCATATTACTAACAAACTCCTTTTTTTTGTTTTGTTTTGGTTTGCTTTGGTTTTTAGAGACAGGGTTTCTCTGTAGCTTTGGAGGCTGTCCTGGAACTCACTCTGTAGACCAGGCTGGTCTCAAACGCACAGAGATCCACCTCTGACTCCCAAGAGCTGGGACTAAAAGCATGCACCACCAATGCCCGTCTACTAACAAACTCTTACAGCTTAAAATAAACCCTAATTGTTATCTATGTTTATCCTCATGGCTTGGTACCTTTTCTCAGTAAGGCATTCCCATCTTGCTTCTCCTGAATCTGGCTGGCAACTGCATCTCTCTCCCTTTCTCTTCCCAGAATTATCCTAGTCTGGTAACCATGCCTATACTTCCTGCCTGGCTACTGGCCAATCAGCATTTTATTAAACCAATACAAGTGACAAATCTTTACAGTGAACAAGAACATTATTTCACAATACTGGGCCCTCTGTAATACATTGCACTCTTGACCACTGATTCATTGAACAGGGTCCTCTGAAATCATATGCACTCTTAACTACTGATTCATTGAACTGGGACCTAGGCAGCAACACGCATTTTTAACCACAGATTCATTGAAGAGGGTCCTGTGCAATAGTATGCACTTTTAACCACAGATACATCTCTCCAGGCCCTGGCCATGAATTTTGATCACCCTGTTTTGGCCTCCTAAATATCTGAGATTACAGGTCTATGCTAATAGGACCAATCATTTGTAATTGTTGAACTACCCTAATCATTGTATGGTATCCTAAAGAGGAAATCCAAACTATACCAAATAGGTCACAACAAGAGGACGCAGTAGGTATAGGCACTTGCTGCCAAAGTGGACCCAAATTGTGGAAAGAACTAACTCCAAGCTTCCTCCTAACTCCACAAACATGCACGAGTGTGAACATATACACTAAATTTTATGTGTGTATACATGTGTGTGTGCCAAACAGATTTATACATATACCATAATAAAACCTTTAACTATAACTTGGAGCAAACACACGCCTCAAATAAAGAAAACCAAATCACAGGTAACCAAATCTGTGTCAGTGTGCTCACCTAAACTCACAATTTCCTAAGGAAATAATACAGGTGCAGCCCTCGGCCCTCTATGGAGACAGAAAGGCTGTCATCACCCAAATGACCACTGTTGGGAAGCAGACATAGGAAAGAAGAAAGAGCAAGTCAGAGAGGGGACACCAGAAGCATCTATATTC
Organism: Cricetulus griseus; assembly: GCF_003668045.3. Lineage (NCBI taxonomy): Eukaryota > Metazoa > Chordata > Mammalia > Rodentia > Cricetidae > Cricetulus > Cricetulus griseus. The sequence continues at coordinate 11,421,725 of NC_048595.1, forward strand.
ATGTGACATCCTTAGTCTGCAGGTTACACAGTGCACACACAAAGGGACTGACCCCATATATCATACAGCAGGAGGCAGAAAAGTCCCCTCACCACGGAAGCCCTCAGCCGCTATGGCCAACTGTGTCCACTTTCTGCCATCTCCTCCTAAGCTCTAAAATCCAAAAGAGGTATCACCCCAAAATTGACAGCTCAGCCTGACTGAGCCACAACTGGGCTCTGGCCAAGAGTGTCACACCGTATGACAACTGTGTCACACTGTTACTGGCTCTGAGGGAGCTCTTTCCAGCCCGGTTCTATGCTACCTCCTAACAAAGGGTAGGTGACAAGTTGCCTTTTAAATTAGAATGGTAAATTTGAAAACAGTAACAGTAGAGTCACCAAAATCCTGGGCCTCATTTGCATGTGTGTGAACAGGACACCCAGCCAGGCAGACGACAGGGAAGTCATTATGTTTCCTTCTTAAATGACATGGCACCACCAGGTGGCAAGAGCATTCAATAGCAGGTAATACTTCCTGGTGGGGACAAAGCCAGACAAAGAAGGGAGGATACACAATATCTCATGTAGCCCAGGCTAGCCTCATTTTCTATGTAGCTCTGGCTGCCCTAGAACTCACTACAAAGACTGGCCTGGCACTCATAAAGACCCTCCTGCCTCTGCCTCCCAAATGCTGGGATTAACCTTGCAAGGAAGGGGGGTCTAAGAAAACTTCCTAAAGGCAATGACAATAAATTGTAAACAGGGAAAAAGGAAAAGTTAGGAGCTGAAGAGATGGCTCTCATAGATGGCTGGTTGACATGGCAACTCACAGCCATCAATAACTGCAGTTCCAGGGGATCTCACGCCCTCTTCTGGCCTACATAGGCTTCTGCACATTTGTGGTGCACATACATACATGCAAAATACTCACATATATAAGACTTAAACAAAAAGCTGCCAGGCAGTGGTTGTGCACACCTTTAATCCCAGCACTCGTGAGGCAGAAACAGGTGGATATCTAAGTTTGAGGTCAGCCTGGTTTACAGAGTGAGTTCCAGGAAAGCCAGGGATACACAAAGAAACCCTGTCTCAAACAAACAAAAAATAATCTGAAGAGTTAGACCATTCATATGTGTGGAACTAAAATCTTACTTGCTACTGAAAATGGGTGAGACTGGGAGAAGCAAAGACAGATTGTCGGTCGCTGGCATCCCACTCAGCTCTGTTTAGATCTGTGTGTGTGTGTGTGTGTGTGTGTGTGTGTGTGTGTGTGTGTGTGTGTGTGTGTGCTTCAGTGGTCAGAGTTGGAGCATGATTGTAGAACACCTTAGATCAGGAAAAGGGTAAAAAGAGGGCATCGCCATGGCCCAAGAGAAGGGAACAGCTTCTTCCTCGTGTTGTCGATATTCTGATGAAAGAGCAATGGAAGAAAGAGAGGCCATGAGGTAAACCTGGGCCCTGGGGTAGAGTGGGGGAGTATAGGAAGGGATTCCCTGGGACAGAAGGGATTCCCAGAGACAGAATGGCCAAAGTTCATTGGTGTCAATATCTAGACTAACACACTAAAAAACCAGTATCCGTTTATTTTGTTCTTAAAAGTGTGTGTGAGAGTATGTGTGTGTATGAATGTGTGTGTGTGTGTGTGTGTGTGTGTGTGTGTGTGTGTGTGAGAGAGAGAGAGAGAGAGAGAGAGAGAGAGTGTGTGTCCATGCACACAGGCACTAGAGGACAATACTGAGTGTCTTCCTCAATTACTTCCCACCTGGTTTTTAGACACAGGTCTCTTGCTGGACCAGCTGGCCAGCAAGCCCAAGAGCCCTCCTGTCCCCACCTGTCCACAATACGATTATAGGTAGGCAGGCTGTGCCTGACTTTTCCATGGGTGCTGGGGCTCACAATCAAGTTTTCATGGCAGGAATTTTACAAACAGAGCTATCTCCCTGGCCACACTTTGTTTTTACTGAAACTCTGGGACTGAAGTCATCAGGGCCACATGGGCCTGTGACATCACTACACCATAATCTATAGACGATGCTAGGCTGAGGTGACTAGGAGGAAGTCCTGCTGTATACCAGTGACTGTGTGTGGAGAACCCCTGGACACAGTGAGGGGCTGGGTGGGGAAGGGAGCAGGCAGGGCTCCTTAGCTGTGCTCATAAGAGACTGAGTGCTAGTTACCGCCACCACAGGCCTGGATGAAGAACAGCTTCGGCTTCCCTCCCAGGCTAGGACAGCCAGTCCCACTGAAGATGTTCACAATCTTCTCGACCGACACGGAGCATCCGTCTGTGCCATAGACGGCACCTGGGAACTGCAGGTGGCTGGCCTAGAGGACAAGCACCTTGGTTACAAAGACAAGACTCTGGACAGAAAAACAGAAGCCTGTCCCAAGACCTTGTTTGTGTGGGTAGGAAAATGCTCAGAAGGCCCTAGGCAGGGACACCGAGTGACAGAGACAAAGCAGGCTGCTTAGCATCTATTCCAAGGGGCCTGAACTCATCTAACTATGGGAGCCAAGAAGCCTGAGAGTGCAGACTGGCAGTGTGTAGACCAAGTGTCCCCATACTCCTGTGTCAGCATCACCCCAAGACCTGTAGAAAGTGCTGACTTCCAGGCCTCACCTGGACCTCCAGTCCTCCAGACTCTCTGAAGCAGCTAAACACAGAGCAGCATTTATTTTGTTGCCATTGTTGTCGTGTGTGTGTGCACAAGGGTGTCCACACATGTGTGGTCAGAGAACAACTTGCAAGAGTCAGCTTTCTCCTTTCTCCATGTGGGATCTGGGTGGCCAGGTTTGGCAGCAAGAACTCCTATCTGCTGGGCCGTCTCACTGGCCCAGCCCCTCAACTTAAAAGATGAAGTCTCTGAGATCAGGACAGGGGTAGGGTCTTAGCCACAATGAACTATTGTATGAGTGGCCAAGCCCCACATGGACCCCAATGTCCTGTGTGCCACCCAACATCGAGCACAGTGGAGGTGAAGAACCAAGATCTCAGCAGTTGGTTTCTAAACTGGGGAAGAAAGCTTTGTGGAAAGGTCTGAATTGTCCCTTCCATTACTGGGCATCCACCTCCCACCCATGAAGGAAACCCCTCGGAGGCCCGCAGGGCCCTGGAGACAGTGGGAGGGAGACAGGCCCTCACTTCTTTCCCTCCATGGACACAGAAGGGACAGGGCTACAGCCGGGCCTCTCAAGGATCAAGAGGAGCAGCTTCCTACCTGGCAGCCATGAGAGAGGATGACCACCACAAAGCAGTCCAGGGCACGGTGGTCCCGCCCTGCCATCTCCATCAAAGCCGCGACCATTTTCTACAAGGGAAGGTAGCAGGTAAGGCAGGGACACCTGGAGGTCTGACCTGCAGGCCCAGCCAGAGGCCAAGGCTGAAGTGTAATGGACACAGTCTACATCCTGGCTCCATTTGGAGAAGAAGATGCTATGCTTGGTCACCAGACATTTAATCCCTAGGATAACTCTATGAGAACAATTACTCTCACTTCTGAACAGGGAAACAGAGGCACAGGAGGTCAAGGGCACTGAGGAACAAGGCACTGAGAAACCAGGCCTCAGTCTCCCTTTCTCTAAGTCTGACGCTAAGTTGCCCATGTCACCTCCCACAACCTGTGGACAGAGAGGCTTGTCTGGGGAATGTCCCCGTGGGACAGTCAATGTACCTTGGCAGTCAGGTCATTCTGCACTTCCACCATGAAGTGCAGCCAGCGGAAGCGGAACTGAAGCTTCTCACAGTCCACACTGGAGCCAGTGCGTGTGCCGAGCCCCGAGGAAGGACAGAAGTTCACATTGCTGACGATGAGGCAGTAGCCACAGGGGTCTGCATCCAGGATGTATGCCTGCCCAACGACACGTTTCCAACTGGACCCAGGTCCTCTGGAAGAGCAGCCAGTGCTCTTAAATGCTGACCCGTCTCTCCAGTCCCCAGATTTTCTAAATTTGTTGCTAACATTTAAGTACGTGAGGAAACTGAATACAGGTATCAAGATTCCCAGCTTCTCCTTTTTGGGAAAAGGGTTATTTTGTTTTCTGTGGGGGTGGGGAGCTTTCATTTTGGTTTGGGGGAGGGAAAAGCTCTCAAGTAGCCAAGACTGGCTTTCAACTTCCTACATAGCCAAGGATGACCTTGAAGTTCTGATCTTCCTGAAGCCAGAAGAGGGTGTCAGATACCCAGGAGCTGCAGTCACAGACAGTTGTGAGCTGACTGTGGGTGCTGAAAACTGAACCTAGGTCCCCTGCAAAAATGACCTTAATCACTGAGGCAGATCTGCAGTCCTTGCTTTTGGTTTCTGAAGACTGGATCTCATGTAGCCAGGCTGGTCTCAAACTCTATATGTAGCCAAGAATGGCCTTGAATACCTACCTGATCCTCCTGCCTCTCTCTCCACGGTGCTGGGACTAAAGGGGTGTGCCACCATCAGCTGATTTCATTATTGATTCGTAGTTAATCACATGTCTCTGGACCACTTTCTTCTATTTCTCCTTCACTGGACCAGACCAGGTTCCTGGGTGATAATACAGAGGCTGGGGACAGCCTTCTAGGCAGTCCCCAGGGGCCTGCCACTCAGAGCCTCTCAGGAAGAAATATTCCCTTTTTCAGACCCTTGGTGGGCATCAACTGGGATAAAAATGCTACAGTGTAATTTTTTTTTTTTTTAGACAAAGTTTCTCTGTGTACTCTTCTCTGTACTGGAATTCACTCTGTAGACCAGGCTGACTTTGAACTCAGAGATCCACCTTCCCCTACAAGTCTATTTTTTTAATTAATTATTTTTTACTTTCCAATCCCAGTTCTCCCTCCCTCCTCTCTCCCTCCTCCCCCCGACTTTCCCCCACCTCCAATCTGCTCCTCTGAGAGGGTAAGCCCTCCTCTAGGAAATCTACTTAATCTGTTCCATCATCTTATTGAGGGAGGACCAACACCCCCACCCCCATGCCTGGGATGAGCAAGGTATCTCTCCCTATAGAATGGGCTCCACTAAGTCAGTTTGTGCATTACTGTTAGATCTTGGACCACTGCCGTGGTTTCATATACTACCCGACCAGTATCACTGTCACCTGTATTCAGAGAGTCTAGCTCAGTCTTATGCAGGTTCCCCAGTTGTCAGACCTGAGTCAGTGATCTCTCACTAGCTCAGGTCAGCTGATTCTGTGGGTTTCCCCATCATGGTCTTGGCTCCTCTGTTCATATTGTCACTCCTCCCTCACTTCAATGGTACTCCAGGAGTTTGCCCAGTGGTTAGTTGTGGGTTTCTGCATCTGTTCCATCTGTTTCCTGAAGAGGGTTCAAGTTTCTCTGGGGTTGTGGATTGTAGGCTGGGTATCTTTTGCCTTATGTCTGGTATCCACTTAGGAGTGAGTACATGCTATATTTGTCTTTCTTGTTCTGGGTTACCTCACTCAGGGTGGGTTTTTTTTTCCTAGTTCCACCCATTTGCCGGCAAATTTCAAGATGTCATTGTTTCTTACAACTGAGTAGTACTCCATTGTGTAAATGTGCCACATTTATTTAACCATTCTTCACTTGAGGGGCATCTAGTTTCTTTCCAAGTTCTAGCTGTTTTGAATAATGTTGTTATGAACGCAGTTGAGCAAATGTCCTTGTGGTTTGTGTGTGCCTCCTTTGGGTATGTGCCCAACAGTGGTATTGCAGAGTCTTGAGATAGATGGATTCCTAATTTTCTGAGAAATCACCACACTTATCCACAATGGCTGCACAAGTTTGCACTCCCACCAGCAATGGAGGAGTGTCCCTCTTTCTCCACATCCTCTCCAGCATAAGCTGTCATTGGTGTTTTTGATCTTAGTCATTCTAATCAGTATAAGATGAATCTCGGAGTTATTTTGATTTGCAATTCCATGATGACTAAGAATGTTGAGTATCTTTCCACCATATGTGATTGTTTTATTGAGAATTCTCTGTTTACATCTGTACCCCATTTTTAATTGGATCATTTGGTAGTTTGATGTCTAATGTCTTGAGTTCTTTGTATAATTTGGAGATCAGCCCTCTGTCAAATATGAGGCAGGTGGAGATCTTTTCCCATTCTGTAAAGAGCTGTTTTGTCTTGCTGACCGTGTCCTTTGCTTTACAGAAGCTCCGTAGTTTCAGGAGGTCCCATTTATCAATTGTTGCTCTCAGTGTCTGTGCTACTGGTGTTCTATTTAGGAAGTGGTCTCCTGGGCCTCCGCATTCAAGTGTACTTCCCACTGTCTCTTCTATGAGGTTCAGTGTGGATGGATTTATATTGAGGTCTTTGATCCATTTGGACTTGAATTTTGTGCATTTCGATAGACATTCATCTATTTGCTTTCTTCTACATGTTGATATCCAATTCTACCAGCACCATTTGCTAAATATGCTTTCTTTTTTTCCATTTCACATTTTTACCTTCTTTGTCCAAAATTCGGTGTTCATAGGTGTGTGGTTTGATATCAGTGTCCTTGATTCAATTCTATTGGTCCAGCTATTTCATGCCAATACCATGCTGCTTTCATTACTATAGCTCTATAATAGAGCTTGAAGTCAGGGAAGATAATGCCTCCAGATCCTTTATTGTACAGTTTTAGGTATACTGAGTTTTTTGTTTTTCATTGTGAAGTTGAGTATTGTTCTTTTAAGGTCTGTGAAGAATTGTACTGGGATCTTGATGGGAACTGAATTGAATCTGTAGATTACTTTTGGTAGGATTGCCATTTTTACTATGTTTATTCTACCTTCAAAGAGCATGGGAGATCTTTCCATTTTCTGATAACTTCTTTAATTTCTTTCTGTAAAGACTTGAAGTCTTGTCATACAGGTGTTTTATTTGTTTGGTTTGAATTACCCAAAAGATATTATATGTTGTCTGTGGCTATTGTAAAGGGTGTTGTTTCTCTGATTTCTTTCTCATCTCATTTATCATCTATATATAGGAGGACCACTGATTTTTTTTTAGTTAATCTTCCTGCTACATTACTGAAAGTGTTTATCAGTTGTAGGAATTCCCTGGTAGAATTTTTGGGGTCACTTATGTAAACTATCATATTGTCAGCAAATCATGAATTTGACTTCTTTTCCAATTTGTATCCCCTTGATCTCCTTTTGTTGTCTTACTGCACTAGCTAGACCATCGAGTTCTATGTTGAATAGATATGAAAAGAGTGGACAGCCTTGTCTTGTTCCTGATTCCAGTGGGATTGCTTTGAGTTTCTCTACATTTAGTTTGAAGTTGGCTGTTGGCTCACTCTGTATTGCCTTTATTATGTTTAGGTATGATCCTTGTATCCCTATTCTCTCTAAGGCCTTTATCATGAAGGGGTGTGGAATTTTGTTGAGGGCTTTTTCAGCATCTCATGTTTTTTTTTTCTTTCAGTTTGTTTATATGGTGAATTACATTGATGGATTTTCATATGTTGAACTATCCCTACATATCTGGGATGAATCCTATTTGGTCATGGTGGATGATTTTTATGATGTGTTCTTGGATTTGGTTTGTCAGTATTTTATTGAGTATGTTTGCATCAAAGTTAATGAGGGAAATTGGTCTGTAATTTACTTTCTTAGTTGTGCCTTTGTGTGGTTTGGATATCAGGGTAACTGTGGCCTGGTAAAAAGAGTTTGACAATGTTCCCTCTGCTTGTGTTGTGTGCAGTAATTTGAAGATTATTGGTATTAGGTCTTCTTTGAACATCTCGTAGAATTCTGCACAAAAACCATCTGGCCCGGGGCTGTTTTTAGTTGGGAGACTATTGATAACTGTTTCTATTTCCTTAGGGGGTTGTAGGTATATTTAAGTTACTTATCGGTCCTTGATTTAATTTTGGTATGTGGAAATTGTTGAGAAAATTGTTAATCCCTTATTTTCCAATTTTTGTGGAATACAGGTTTTGACCTGATGATTCTCTGGATTTCCTCACTGTCTGTTGTCAGTCTCCCTTTCATTTCTGATTTTGTTTATTTTTTTTAAAGATTTTATTTATTTATTATGCATACAACATTCTGCTTCCATGTATATCTGCACACCAGAAGAGGGCACCAGATATTATAATGGATGGTTGTGAGCCACCATGTGGTTGCTGGGAATTGAACTCAGGAACTCTGGAAGAGCAGTTGGTGCTCTTAACCTCTGAGCCATCTCTCCAGCACCCTGATTTTGTCAACTTTGATATTCTGCCTTTTGATTAGTTTGGATAAAAGTTTGTCTATCTTGTTGATTTTTTCCAAGAACAAACTCTTTGACTCATTGGTTCTTTGTATTGTTTTCTCTGTTTCTATTTTATTAATTTGAGTCCTGGGTGAGTTTCCTTCTTTTAGTTCTAGCAATTTCAGTTGTTCTGTTAATTCGCTAGTGTGAGATTTTTTGGTTGTTTGTTTTGTTTTGTTTTCGAGACAGGGTTTCTCTGTATTGTTTTGGAGCCTGTCCTGGAGCTCACTCTGTAGACCAGGCTGGCTTCGAACTCACAGAGATCAACCTGCCTCTGCCTCCTGGGTGCTGGGATTAAAAGCGTGTGCCACCACAGCCTGGCTTTTTTCCAGCTTCTTTATATAGACATTTAATGTTATGAACTTTCTTCTTAGCACTGCTTTCGTTACGTCCCATCAGTTTTGGTAGGTTGTGCAGTCATTTTCATTACATTTTAGGAAGACTTTACTTCGTTTCATTTCTTCCTTGACCCAGCGATGATTCGGTTGATCACTGTTAATTTTCATGTGTTTGTGGGCTTTCTGAAATGAATGGTGTTGTTGAATTCTAACTTTAAGGTGTGGTGAACTGATAGAGCACTGGGGTTTATTCCAATTCTTGTATCTGTTGGTTTGTTTTGTTACCGAGTATGTGGTCTAATTTTGAAAAGGTACCATGAGGTGCTGAGAAGAAAGTATATTCTTTTCTGTTTGGGTGAAATGTTCTATAGATGTCTGTTAAGTCCATCTGAGTCATAATATCTGTTAGTTCCCTGATTCCTCTGTTAAGCTTCTGCCTGGCAGACCTGCACAGTGGTAACAGTGGGGAGTTGAATTCTCCTACTACTGGTGTATGAGTTTAATTTGTGATTTAAGCTGAGTAATGTTTCTTTTACAAATTCGGGAGCCCTTCCGTTTGGGGCATAGATGTTCAGAATTAAGATTTCCTCTTGATGGATTTTTCTTGTGATTAATATGAAATGCCCTTCTTTATCTGTTTTGTTTTGGTTTTAGTTTGAAGTCTAGTTTGTTAGATACTAGGATAGCGACACAAGCTGTTTCTTAGGCACTTTTGATTGGAAGCTTTTCCCCAACCCTTTATTCTGAGGTAATGTCTATCTTTGAGGTTGTGGTATGTTTCTTTTAAGTAGCAGAAGTATGGATTCTGTTTTCATATCCAATTTATTAGCCTGTGTCTTTTTATAGGTGAGTTGAGCCCATTTATATTAATGAATAATGACCAGTGATTGCTAGTTCCTGTTATTTTTATTATTCTTGTTGGTGATGGCATTGTGTGTTCGATTCCCTTCATTGGAATTTGCTCCTCATCTGTTGCCTGTGTTCTTGAGTTCTTGTGGATGTAGCTGACTTCCTCGGTTAGTGTTTTCCTTCTAGTAATTTTGTAGGGCTGGATTTGTAGATAGGTATTGTTTAAATCTGGTTTTATCATGGAATATCTTGTTTTCTCCATCTATGGTAGTCTGGGCTGGCATCCGTGGTTCCCTAGTGCCTGCATAATGTCTGTCCGGGACCTTCTGGCTTTCATTGTTCCCTTGAGAAGTCAGGTGTAATTCTGATAGGTCTGTCTTTGTATGTTTCCTGGCCTTTCTCCTTTGCAGCTCTTGATATTCTTTCTTCATTCTGTATGTTCATTGTTTTGATTATTATCTGGCAAGGGAATTTTTTTTGTCCTGTCTGTTTGGTGTTGTATAAGCTTCTTGTAACTTCATAGGTATGTCCTCCTTTAGGTTGTGAAAGTTTTCATCTATGCTTGTTGTTGAATATATTTTCTGTACCTTTGAGTTGGACTCCCCTTCTTATATCCCTAGTATTAGTTTTGGCCTCTACATGGTATCCCAGATTTCCTGCATGTTTTATATTAAGGATTTGTTGGATTTAACATTTCCTTTGACATTTGATTTAACATTTCCTATATCGTATCTTCAACACCTGAAATCCTCTCTTCTAACTCATGTAACATGAATAAATAAAAAACCCCAGGGACTGATATTAGGATTCAGACTTTAATCTGAATATCAGAAAAGCAGAGGAGCGGGCCACTAGCTGTCACCAATACCTCAAGCTAAAAGGGTGATCCACACAAGAACTCTACACCATGTCTCAAACTACTACCTCTCCTCAGTGTGGCTAGGTAATGAATGCCCCTCTGAGACCTTGCTTCCATCTCATATACTTGCTGTCGGCCCCGCCCCACAGTTCTGTCCCGCCCCCTTTGGACCTCAGGCCCCGCCCATGCACATCCCCTTACCTCTTAAGACCTGCCCCACATGATTCGGCTCCTCCCCTAAGTCCACTGAGCCCCACAGACTTCCATCGTCCTCTCCTCTCCTTCCGTCCCTACCTCCTACTTCAGAGAAACTGCCAGGAACCCAGTCCTCTCTTCTCTCGGGTTTTATACACTCATTCCACATATCAAAAGTAAATGAGCACAGGTGGTGGTGGCGCACACTTTGATCCCAGCACCCTGGAGGAAGAGTCGGGAGGATCTCTGTGAGTTCAAGGCCAGCCTGGTTTATACAGAGAGTTCCAGGACATCGGGGGCTACACAGAGAAACCCACCCAGGATGTTGGATTGCAGGTGTGTGCTCTATGTATCCACTGGATCCTTGGTTCCATAGAGATTTTTAAAAATTGATATCGTGTGTGTACATTACGGGGTGCGCACATACCATGTGTGGAAGAGGACAACTTTCAGGAGTGGATTCTCCCCTTCCCCATGTACACAGAAAGTGTGTTACCCACTGAGCCATCTGACCCGGTCTACATAGTGAATTTGAGGCCACCCTGGGCTACATGAGACCATACCTCACACACACACACACATACATCCACATGTCCACATGAACATAGCCACACCAAAGTAAACATAAACATGCATACACACAGAGACATCCTTAATACATGCATACAGACAGACAGGTAAACATTAACAGGTACACACACTCATAGATATAAACAAATGTACACACAGATACATATACATTCAAAAACATAGATACTTCTGTACACACACACTTGCATAAATACACTGATAGGTATACATACATAAACACATACACATACATACATACCTAACTTATGTGTGTACAGAGACGAACATACATTTACCCATGGGTAGGCATATGAACACATACATGTATACTCACACACACTTAAACACACATACAAACCCACTCATACACTTGCATATACTTAGAGAAACAACCATTCATATAAAAACACACATGTGGTAATACATATGCATTTGCATACTTAAGCACACATAACACAGAGACATACATACATAGACATTCATACACATATACACACATATGCACACAACTTTGGCTTTGACTCAGTTCGCTAAGGAACGATGAAAGGACACAGGCTCTAGTGTCAAGCCAGGATCTCACCCCAGATGATGTCTGGCTGCAGTTGCTGAATCTGGAGACCTGAGGTCCAGTGGGAGCTCTGATCTTCCCATCTGCTCCAGTGTTGCTGGCCCCAGTGACAAGGCCAGGTCAGAACCTGCGACCAGCATGCCCACATGGGAAAACCCATGCTGAGCCCAGGCCCAGAGCCAGGGAGCCAGCCATCAGGCCTCTCAGAGGAGTTGTCCTGACTGAGTCAGAGCTGGTGAGAAGGTCACATCTGCAGTACTGCCCCACCTGTAGGAGCTCAAGGTCACACAGCCCAGGTTAGAGCTTGCCAGACAGCCAGGCTGTCCAGCAGGGCAGCAGTGGGGTGCTGGGGTTCAGGGCTATGGGGGCTGCAGAGGCTCCCTGCTGTTCCCTCAGAGCACAGACCCCAGGACTGGATTCCTGTGCAGCCCAGCCTGAGTCCTGGGAAAGTGATCCGGGTCAAGCCTCCCTCCAAGACCAAGGATGGAGCCTGTGCCACAGGCCCCACCAGTCCCTGCTCTGCATCCCCTTCCTCAGCAGGCACTGGGACCTAGGGAGGTCACGTGACAGAGGCACGCCCAGTAGGCTTGTTGGGAACAGCTTCCTTAAGTTCTCATGAAATGATCTGAGGCTACAACCACAAAATGGGAAGGAAACGGCCAATGGGTGACTTGTTCCCTAGGGTACAACCCGCAACCGGTGGAGACATTTCTGGTTCTGAAACTGGGGAAGGTGTCTAAGGGGTGGGACCAACGACACTTTGAAGACTCCTACAGTAAGATACCAAGCCTCACTAGAGCAAAGCACAGCTGGTGGGGAGGGCATGTAGCTCAGTTGGTAGAGTGCTGGCCAGTCAGGCAGGAAATGATGATTTGGGGCTGGAGAGATAGCTCAGTGGTCATAGACAGGGGGCTGGAGACAGATTTCAGGAATGGAGAGCCTGTCTAACATGTTCAAGTCCCCAGGGTCAATTGAGACAGAGACAGGACTTGTTTCCTTCCATTTTGTGGATAGACAACCCTCAGGCACAGAGCCTGCCTTCTTTGCCCAAGGTCACCACAGCAAGCTCATGGCATGTGCCAAACTCCTGTTTGTTCAATGACTTCAGCTAAAGAAAACTATTTTGACATCAAAACCAACCCCCAAGGAGAATCCTACCTGTACTTTGAACTTTAAGGAAAAAGTGACACTTCCAAAATGGTTGCTTTTGGACTAGAGAGATGGCTCAGCTATTAAAGGCTAGTCTCAAAAACAAAATGTCTGCTTTCATGACCTTTATGACCATAAACAAAGGTCCTTCCAATTACAGGGCATTTGGTGTTGTACTAGAACAAGAACACAGGATAATGCATCCCAATACACCACCTCTTTGCAAGATTCTTTTGTCCCAAGCTTACCATTAACACAGCAGTCCCAGAACTGTGCCTGGCTTCCTTCCTTCTGTCTTCCCTCCCTCCCTTCCTCCCTATTTTCTTTTTGAGACAGGGTCTCATTTAACCCAGGCTGAGGTTGCTTCATAACTAAAGATGAATACTTGATGCCCCTGCCTCCATCCCCAAGAACCCTGGGGTCACAGGCCTGAGTCACCAGGCTCAGGGCTGAGATGCCAGCCCAGGGCTTCACTAGGTAGGCACTCCTGAACTACATCTGCAGCCCTTGTTGTTGTTTTCGTGGATTACACACATTAGCGATCAGCTCTGAGTCCCTGATAACTATGAATGAGGGAAAGTACGATGATATATTGTTTATGAGCTAACAAACAAAGCTTGCCTGAAGATTAGAGTACAAAGCTAACCTCATTAGTTAGCCATAGAGTCCAGGCAATGGAGGCACACCTTTAATCCCAGCACTCAGGAGACAAAGGCAGACAGATCTCTGTTAGTTCATGGTGACCCTGGGCTACATGAGATTGATCCAGTCTAAAAGAGAAACAGAGTTCACACAAAGGTGATCACAACGATTGGAGTGACACACCTTTAATCCCAGCACCAAGGAGTTAAAGGCAGGTAGGGATGTGGCTGGGCAGAGAGAGGAAAACAAGGCATGATACAGGAGTCAGATGCAATCTGAGGAGTTGATATGAGAAAGATTCAGTCTGAGGAGACACTCTGAGGACAGGATCCATCCTTTCGTCAGAGCATGTGTAGAAGTAAGAACTGTCTAGTGACTGGCTGCTTTGCTTCTCTGATCTTTCAGCTTTCTCCCCCCACCCCATATCTGACTCAGATTTTTATTATTAAGACCTATCAGAATGCATGCTGCATCAGGTGCCCAACTTTTGGGGTACAAATTCACCAAGAATCCGTTTGCCTGTGGCTGTATAGCCACTGGCATAGTCCAGATCTACACACAGCCAAAGTCGCCCAACTGGCCAGTTAGGTTTTCCTTTCTTCTCTCCTGGTGGACTTTCCCTGGCCCCCCTTCTCAGGCTGTTGCCGAACTAGGTAGCTTGAAATCCAGTCAGGCTCCCAATGTTCTACACAGTGAAGTCAGACATACATCTTCGTCTACAGCAGCAGCAGACCACGATGGTGCATGGGTAGGAGAGGTGATTTCCAGAGCTCTCAAGAAAAATTAAACTGTAGTGTTTCAATTGTGGCACATTCCTAGAAACTGTTTTTTTCTAAGCATAATTCAAACAGAATGCCCTTCCCTTTTGGTTTGTGCACAAAGTGTGGCAAAGGCAGGCCTTGGACTAATGACTACAGATCAACAAGGGACAGTCAAGATAACCCTTTGCCTTCAAGACTCTCACGGAGGGGCATCTTGCAGGCCCTATGCAATCTTCTGTTCAGTCATTTCTTGCCATCATGGAGTAAATGCCTTTCCAAAGCAATTAAAGAACCTAATACCTAATGTAAAAAAAAAAAGTCATATTCCTCTGGATATAGAAGAGCTTTAGAAGATGAAACAAAAATTGAGGAAAAATCAAAATTGATAAAGATTAGATTTGGTCCTGGATGTTGGTGGTGCACTCCCTTAATCCCAGCACTCAGGAGGCAGAAGCAGGTGGATCTCTGTGAGTTCAAGACCAGCCTTCTCTATAAGAGCTGGTTCCAGGACAGCTTCCAAAGCCACAGAGAAACCCTGTCTCAAAAAAAAAAAAAAAAAAAAAAAAAAAAAAAAAAAAAGATTAGATTTGGAACCTCCACAAAGTTAGTGTTGGGGAATGGTTTTGTTTTTGTCTGTTCAGGAAATAAAAACCACCATCTTGATAGTTAAGCATCCAAAGAGGAAAGGAGAACTACCTGGAAAAAAAAATACCAAGAAAAGGAATAAACTGACCGAATGCAATCTCTGAAGTTTCCAGAAAGATGATGGGATCCCACGATGATCCAGCAGGACTATGGTAACACCACTGAGCTGAAAAGTGCCACCTAAACATCTGCTTTGTATGACAAACTCCTCAGAACAATTTCAAGTTGGCTAGCTAAGATGATCCAGCCTCACAGACTACTCTGGCCAGGACTTAATCCAAGCCCTGCACTTTCCCGTCACAGAGACTGGACAACAAATGACAAGGGTTGATAATTAACCCGAACTTTTCTTTTCAGGGTCCCCTAAAGATACTGTGACCCCAGACATTAGGAAGTGAATTTAAGAACATGATGCCCACACTCCCAAGAGGTGGGGTACATGGTTTTTGGTCATTCAAGGCATTATGGATATTTGTCGTCATTTAAGGTGATCGGTTACAAGTTGTTATTGGTAATGGTAAAGAAAAAAAGCTAAATAAAGGAATTCAGATTCAGGACTCTTGTTTTAAAAAGAAGCAAGGGGGATACAGATATGATAGGATAAAAGGGTAGAGTATTGAATCTATTCTGAAAACAAGATAGGGAGATATAGATATTATAAGATATAAAGGTAGATAATTGAATATAATTTTTAAAATCAAGTACTAGTTTTAAATATTTTACATTGATTTGGACTTCTGTATATAGTATACAAATTTTATATTGATACAAATTTGATATTAATTTGGTTAAAACATAATGAACATATGTTTCAAATCTTGTTCTAGGGGTTGTACCTATGCAACTCATTTAACAATGTAATGCAAATTTCTGGTCCTTGAAAGTTTTAATTACCAACTGCTTACAATAACAAAGAAATGCAGGTTAGTAGTTAATCACCTATTACAACCAAACTTGAAGTCATATTAGGTATGTTTTCAAGATCACACACAGATATATTTTAGATAGACAGGTCATATTCAAATACTCCAGAGATGTACAGAATATGGCATTTAAGATGCTTTAATAACAGAGCTTCTTTTTATGACAAAAAGACATGCCTGTCCCTAGAAGCACCAATCAACTTCAGAGAAATTGATGGGCATCCAGTGTGGCAATAATGAGCCAGCCACTGGACAAGAAAGTGCCCTTTCCTCGACTGCTGACAGTATGCTGTCCAAATTGCACAAGCAGGATACAAAAGAGAGTAACTGCCAAACATTGCCAATACAAGGTGGGACAGTCATTCAAAGATCCTGCTTCATAGGAAAGTCAGTCAAATATTCTAGGACTGTAGGCTGGAGATAGATGTCCTAATGCTGCAGAGGAATCTGGGGTGACCGTCCAGGCAGCCAGCTGTTTTTGTCATTTCTCACATTTTTTGGAAGTCAATTTCTCCCATTCCTACTTACTCAGTTAATGCTACATCCATCTCGGGTCTCTCAGGGAGTTGAAGACTAGATACTTATAGTTTTCCTTTTTACTCGATGCAGAAAAGAAACTAACTAAAGAGGTGTAAAGTGTATAAGGTTGAGAGATATCAAAAGATAGTTTTAGATAGTAATGCAAGTTAGAATAGAAAGTGAATTAGGTACAACCTTTTGGACTCATCAAGATATGATAGATATGGAGTATTTTCTCTGAATTTGTCAATTGCTAATGGACTAGACATTGTTCATGTATTTATTGCCTGTCTATATTATATATAGTTATTGTCCTTATTACATACAGATTTTCTTATACTACTATGTTATTTAGGACAAAAAAAGGGCAATGTGGTGACATTTTGTTTATGATCTAACCAATAAAGCTTGCCTGAAGATCACAGTGCAAAGCTAGCCACACTAGTCGGCCATAGAGCCAGGCAGTGGTGGCACACAGCTTTAATGCCAGCACTCTGGAGACAGAGGCAAATGGAATTCTGTTAGTTAAGGTCACTTGAGCGACATGAAATTGATAGAGTCTAAAAGAAAAACACAGCTCACACAAAGGTGATCTCAACACTTAGGATCCCACTCCTTTAATCCCAGCACTAAGAAGGTGGAGACAGGAAGGGATATGGCACCTTGGAGAGACATATATAAGGTGTGAGGAGACAGGAGCTCAGGTGCAGTCTGAGGAAGCAGTATTCTGAGGAGTCAGTCAGAGGATGCAATCTGAGAATAGGATCACCCCTCAACTCTTAAGACCTGGACTCAAGTCTTTGCCTGTGACATCAGAGAGCCATAGTTTAAAAAAAAAATGTCAGTTTGGGCAGTACTTTCCTAGTTAAGGATTCAGGCCCAGCTGGCTGTTGGGCACAGGCATTTAATCCCAGTACTGAGGAGGCAGAAGCAGGCAGATGTCTGAGTTTGAGACCAGCCTGGTCTACAGAGTGAGTTCCAGGACAGCCAGAGTTAAACAGAGAAACCTTGCCTCAAAAATAAATAAATCAATCAACAAAACAAGAACAAACAAAAACAAAAACAAATGAAAGAAAAAAGAAGGAGTAACTTCTTGAATCTAACACTAAGGTTGGGAGTGACCTTTCATGGATAGTCATTGATAAACAATGGTGTTTATTGTCTGGGTCAGTTGGGAACATTGGAGCCAGATACTCAGTCCCTTGTGAAACTCTGCAAAGATTTCAGGAATATGTCCCATTCCTTCCCCATATGACCCTTTCTGTCCTGCTCAATAAAGAGAGTGAAGCCCTCTGTGAGGGACAGACTGTTACCCAACAACAGACACACTGACACAGAACACACAGAAGAGACAGTCTCACACACAGGGACAAACAGACACAGGGACAGACAGATTCACAAGACAGCCACCAGACAGACACGTATTCAAACTTCTACACTAGACAGAAGAAGGATGGGAGTTTCCGGAAGCATGAAGTACAAAATTGAAATCTGAACTCACTCTTGGTAGAATGACTTCAAGGGGAAGAGCTATCAATTCTTTCCTACAGCATGACGTCTAATAGGTCTTAATAATAAAAACCTGGAGTCAGATATTGGTGTTTGGGGGGATCTGCAACATACATGCAGGGGCAGAGCACACATGCATGAACATGTACCACACATGTTAAATGATCAACGATAAACAGACGTCCCGCCCATCCCAACCAAGCCTTCCTCTGTCCCAGTCTCCTTTGCTCAGCACTGGATCCAGTGAGAACACATCAGGCCCTTTCCTAAGCAAGCATGTTCTCCTCTGTGCTTGGAAAACCTCCCCAGGATGCTGAGTAGCACACTGGCTGTACATGTCTCATGCTGCCCCTCCAAGAGTCAGCAATGGGCCTAGAGACGGCTCACCCAAGGCCACAGCCTGGTCTCAGGCATTCTCAACCTCAACACACTTGGGGATTCGAGTGTGACAAGTCCTTCATGCCTTGTGTCTACAGGATGCCCAGCAGCCTCTCTGTTCTGTCCTCAGAAACCAGTGGTATCTGAACCCAAGACATGACACCCAATACATCTGCCGATGTCATCAAGTGTCCCCTGTGGCTAAACCTGCCTACTGGAGGGCTGCAGGCCTGGAATGCTGTGTGCTCCATAGGCTGCATTAATATTTTCCTGGAAAAATGCAATGCCAAGATGAGGCAGTATTATTCTCCCTGCATGCAGCAGTCTCTTGAAAGCAAATAGAACCTACTTTTCTGTTGTTGTTGTTGTTGTTGTTGTTGTTGTTGTTGTTGTTGTTGTTGTTTTTGGGAGAGGGGATTGGAGAAACGGTCTTGTGTAGCCCAGGCTGGCCTCAAATACTCTATGTAGCCATGGATGACCTCAACTCCATCAACCCTGCCTCCACCTCCCCACTGCTGGGATTCCAGGTGTGTGCTGGCACACTCAGAGAAGCCAGGCTTGGCAGCTATATTTGGTATGTTTCATGTGTACTTCCACGATGACAGGTGGAAAGAAATGGAAAAAATATTTGGACTCCAGCCTTTATTCCACTGGGCTTTGGGAAAATCTCCACCTTGAACACTCCTTCCATTCCCTTGACTGATAAGCCCAAGCATAAAAACCAAGCTTAGCAGGGGCCAGACCTACACATCCACGGCCACACCATGATCAAGACCCTGCTGCTATCTGCCTTGGTGGCTGGAGGTAACCTCTGTCTGGTGAAGCTGGGACCAGACATTCCTGCCCTTACTTTGAGCAGATGTCCCAGTCTCCAGGCCCTCAGTTATAGGAAGCAGGGAGCAGGGCACAATGATAATACCAACACTCGTGAGGCTGAGACAGGAGGACCACAAATTTAAGGCCAGCTTCAGTTACCTGACAAAATCAAAGACAGGCTAGGAAGTGGAATGAAGGACTGACTCACGGACCTACTAGATCTTTGCAAAGCAAGAGTTTCCTGTTGGGTTTGGGTATGTCCACAAAAGCAAATCCTCACTGACCCAATACTCTCTTTTCCCAGCTCTCAGCTGCGGGTTCCCCACTTATGATGTCGAGGACCATGTGAGCAGGGTAGTTGGGGGAGAAGAGGCCACACCCAACAGCTGGCCCTGGCAGGTGAGTCAACCACACTGGTGAGTCTATTATTCAGACAAAGGTGAGGTTTGGTGGGAACACAAGAGGGCCGCACCAATACAATAAAATCCTGCAGCCATGGACTATTGGGGACTGAGAGAAAGGAAATGTCTCCAGCCATCAAAAAGGAGCTGCCAGAGACCTGATGATCTAAAGTTACATGCCCACTGCCACATCAGTTTCCCCTGTGAGGCTGTCACCACTCCTATGCAAATATTCTTCACTTGAAGGGGCCAGTCAGGGCTATTTATGCAGATTAATTCTTAATTACACTGTTATGGATGAAAATAACTGCTTCCTTACACTGATATAATCATAGTGCTGTCAAAACTGAAATTTGGCCCAGGTAGAAATTACTAGATCTTTCATAGGACATGTGAGACCTTTATGATGAATATTTTAAAAAACCTTTCTTCCCTGGCAAAATCTACACTTGGTAGTTGAAAAGGTGGCTGTAGAAAAGACCTTTTGTTGCTGTTGATTGTTTCGAGACAATCATAGAACTGTAGGACTGGAGAACCATACACAACACCAAATAGGTGTGCTGTATATTCTTTGTTTGTTTGTGGGACAGAGCTCTGTGTAGACCTGCCTGTCCTAGAACTCACTCTATAGACCAGGCTGGCCTTCAACTGAGATCCAACTGCCTCTGCCTCCCGAGCACCACCACTGCCCAGTTTATTGCACATTTTTCAAATGTCAGAAGCATGTCCGTTTTAAAATAGCTTTCCTGGAGAGCTGGAGAGAAGGCTCAACAGTGAGGAGACTTGCTGTTCTTCAGAGAAAGCGAATTCAGTTCCCACCACCCACATGACAGCTCACAACCATCTAGAACTCCAGTTCCAGGGCATCCAGTGCCCTCTTCTGGCCTCCACAGGCACTAGACATGTACATACATGAAGGCAAACACAAACACATGTAAAATAACAACCAGTAAGTATTCATTATATGTGTTACTTATTTATTTAATTATTCATTTCTTCAGACAGGGTCTCATTGTGGCTCTGGCTGTCTTAGAACTCACAATTTAGACCAAACTGGCCTCAAACTCAGAGATCCACGAGAGTGCTAGGATTAAGGGAATGTGCCAACATTCCCATCCTAAGTACTAAGTGTTTGTTTTTGTGGAATTGTTAAGCTCCTTCCATAAGTCACATAAGAAAGAGCAGTCCTGCTGGCATTGCTGCCCACAGGGGCATTTGTTCTCTCACAAGTACAATGGGCATGATAAATAGTGAATGGTGCCCTATGGGGTTACAGGAGTGATGGGAAATGGCTTATGTGCCCAGATCAGAAAGATGTGTGTCACATGGCTATAGTCACAGTGTTTAAATAATGTTCTGTTGGAAATACTAGCAATGACCAGAGCCCTATCCAAGGGGTCCTTATTTTCCCGATAAAAGAACTGGGACTCTGAATGGTCCCATAACAGCCCAAACACACCCCGTTGAGCTTGGGAGGAGTCAAGATTCTAATTTGATGCAGGGCTTGAGTATGTTACTAAGTTGGCATCTGGTGGAAGCCCTGAGTATGATAAAACTTTGGACATGGTGGTTCATAAATGTAATCCCAGCACTCAGGAGGTGAGGGCAGGAAAAGCATGAGCTCAGGATCATCTTTGGTTATGTAAAGAACTTGGAACAACCTTGGGATACATAAGACCATCTCAAAAACTTGTTTTAGTTGAATTTTTGGTCCCTTCCATGTTACAGGGAGCTATTTCTTTACTTCTCAATATAAGTGCTTGGTTAATCTTCAAAACCAAATCAGTGGTTCAGTCATGGCATTTCTGCCCATGGGGGAAAAGTTTCTATCTACAGGAGGTTTTGTGTATTTTAGCTTGGTGCACAATCCTTTGGAGTAGCTTTGTATGTTTTGTTTATTTTTTATTTATACTTTATTTTTTATGTGCATTTATGTTTGGCATTCCTGGAACTGGAGTTACAGACAGCTGTGAGCCACCAAGTGAAGGGTGGGAATAACTGCTGAGCCTACTCTCTGGCTCCTCGTTTTGTTTCTTTTACTACATTTATTTGCAGGGTAGGGACTCATGGATGTCAGAGGACAATTTCCAGAAGTCTTTCCTCTCCTTCCATTGGGTCCATGTGGTCCTGGGGATTAAACTCAAGTTGTCAGCCTTGCTCACTGAGCCCTCTCTCCATCCCTCACGTGTCTATCGTAAATATTTTCCAGTTTGGGGGAGTACTATGGATTTAACACAGGGTGTTGCTTACTGGTTTGCTATTTCCAGCTTGCTCTTACTTCTTTATCACACAACCCAGGATCAACTGACCAGGGTGGCACCTGCCATGGAGGGCTGGGCTCTAAGCATTAATCTTATTTAAAAAAAAAAAAAATCCCCACCAACTACTCTACAGGAAATATAACGGAAGCAATTTCTCAATTGAGGTTCCCTCTTCCCAAATGGCTCTAGGTTATACCAAGCTGACAAAGAACAAACAAGGATCCATCACGTGCCAGCGTCACCGTCATCATCACTATTACTCCCCTATCCTTTCCTCCCCCATCTTTTATGCAGGTCTAGGACTCAAGCCTAGAGCAAGCATGCTAGACAAGCTGTGTCATCCACAGCCCTTCCTATTATTTCAACTAATCTCTAGATTACTGGTGATCCCCAACCACAATGCCATTGCTATCTAAGTCGTCATCTGTGATATTGTTTAGTGAATGATGACAAGGAAAAAGTACATGTGTTTTGTGCAGGTACAAGTTTTGTTCTTGAGTAGTTCTCATCTATGGCTGTTGAGTCTGATGAGGAGGGCTGGAGGGCTGGAGGGCTGGAGGGCTGTTTATCAAAGACCTCCTATCTCCTACCCACGGACCCCTAGAACACAGTATGTAGGGGTGAGATTCACAGGATTTACCTGAAAGTCTAGTTGCTGGGCAACAAAGCCGCCACTGGGTAAAAAGCAATGCAGTCGGGGAGGTGTGTGCTTATGTGCAGGTGTGTACATTCTTGAGTGAGCGAGCATGTGTCTTAGGGTTTTTGTTGCTGTGGTAAATACACAGTGACCAAAAGCAACCTGGGAAGGAAAGGGTTGGTTTCAGCCTGTACTTCCACATCACAGCCCATCATTGAAGGAAGTCAGTACAGGGACTGAAGGAGGACAGGAACCTGGAGGCAGGGCTGAGGCAGAAGCCACGGAGGGATGATGCTTTGATGAGCGCCTCATAGCTTGCTCATATACCTTGCTTCCTTCTAGCCCCCACGACCACCGACCCAGGGGCAGCACTGCCCACAAGTGAGGTGGGACCTTCCACATCAGCCATCAACCATCAATCAATCAAGTGCACCCCAAGCTTGCTTACAGGCCAATCTGGTGGGAGCATTGACTTGGTTGAGGTTCCCTCATCCCAGATGAATCTAGCTTGTGTCAAGTTGTCATAATACTTGCCAGGACAGCATGGATATGCATGCGTGCACTGTTCTGGATGGTGTTGTCATAGACACTTCATGGAGAAGGTGGCATCAAGCAGAGACCAGTAGGAAATGGAGAAAGTTATGCTAACGGACTGCAAATGCGAAGACCCTGGGACAGTAGTGGGGGACAGTAGTGGGGCAGCATACACAGAAAACAACTGCACAGGGGTCTGGGTGGCTGGCACAGGGGGAAGTGAGGGTCTGCGGGGCCAAACAGATGATGTAGGGCCTCATCCTGTTACATTATGTGAGGAGTGTCTGGACGGTCTGGGCAGGGCCAGTCTTTGTCAGAACTAAGACTAATAAATGACTGTTCTGGCCCCTGCACACTGTGAAAATATGGGTGACTGGGAATGGTGGCTGACACTGCAGTCTCAGTACTTTGGAGTTAGAGGTATGTCAATTGGGGGTTAAAGGTCAGCCTAGGGTATACAGCAAGACTCTATCAGAAAGGAAAGAGAAGACAACTTAGGATGAGGGATGGGCTAAGCGCTACAGTGCAGGCTCCCTAGGTAGCCCAGGCTGGCCTTGAGTTCCCATCCTCCTGTATCAGCATCCTGGGAGCTGAGATTACATATATAGCCCCGTGCCCTACTCACTGGTTAGTTTCCATGTTGTGTTTATCATGGATTTGTGTTCCTTATTGGTGTGGATTTGAGACAAGATTTTATGTAACCCAGGCTGTCCTGGAACTTGTTACAGAGATAAGATTGTCCTTGAGCCTCCCTTGAGCCCCAGCCTCCACATCCCAAGGGCTGAAATTATAGGCATGTACAACCACAGCCAGGTTTGTGTTAATTCTTATTCTCTAAAGCATTAAAATGCTTTTATAGTCCCTAGGTTTGGTGACACACATCTGTAGCCCTGGCACTTAGGAGGATCAATGGGGTTAGGACATCCTTGGCTGTCAGCCAATAGACCCTGTCTGCAGAAGAGGAAAATGCTTTTCTCTCAGTGGCTGAGGTCTGGTTATATTCCCTTTAAGTGTGAGACACAAGGCAAGAGCCCTGCCCCCCTTGCTTTCCTCCACTGACCTCCCACCCATGCACCAGTGCTCCCTGTCCCCAGGTCTCCCTGCAGTACCTTACCTCATCATCCACGTGGTTCCACACCTGCGGAGGCACACTGGTGGCCGACAACTGGGTTCTGACAGCTGCCCATTGCATCAGGTAACTGCCCACCTTTCCCTGCTCACCCAGCTCTTCCCCCTTCACCAAGTGGCACTCGTCCTAGAGCAAGGATCCCCCAGCCACCAGACTCAGTTATTAAAAATGAGCCTGAAAAGCCCCCACTTGCCTGATATAGGCACAGACACAAGTCTATCTATCACTCAGTTTTGTTGATTCCCCTGTCCACACATGGTGTGCACTGAGTGCCCTGTGCCGGGAGGATGTATAGGAGGGAGAAGCCCAGCACCTCCCTTCTTGGGAATAGCACTGATGGACTGGACAGGGAACTGTTTCCTTCATGCACACAGCATTGGGGGCAGGGAGGGGGGCAAGTCCATGCTCACAGAGCCTGGAAAAAGGAGGCCACTGACCTGTCACTCTGTCCCTCACAGCTCTACAAAGACCTACCGTGTGGTGCTGGGCCGACACAGCCTCTCCACCTCAGAATCCGGTTCACTGGCTGTCAAGGTCTCCAAGCTTGTGGTCCATGAGAAATGGAACTCAAATAAGATTGCCAATGGGTAAGTTCTGTCCTGTCTGGTGTTCTCAGGGGTGGGCTTGGCAGCCGCACAGAGAGACTTCAACCGCCCCCTTCTGCCCCTTCTGTATGCAAGAGAAGGAGCTCTCAACTCCTAGAATGGAAACACCCCCATAGCTGCTGGGGCCGATGAGGGAATGGTGCAGTTACCAGAGGAGGGAGAAGCAAAGGCTGGGGGAGATTCTGCTACCCTGCCTGTGGGGTCAGCCTGGGACCGGACTTGGGGAAATGACAAAGGTTGGAAATGGGCAGGCAGGAAAAGTCAACACCCTTGGTGCTCTGCCTTTCTCCTGATCCAGGTATGACATTGCCCTGGTCAAACTGGCCAGCCCAGTGACCCTGACCAGCAAGATCCAGACAGCTTGCCTGCCACCTGCTGGCACCATTCTTGCCAATAACTACCCCTGCTATGTCACAGGCTGGGGAAGGCTGCAGAGTAAGTGACAGCAAGCAGGGAGCCCCGAGGTCTGGCAGGGAAGTGGGGGTGTCACCTCTGTCCCTGGGGTGCTTGGCTTCCTTGGAGGGGCAGGCTAGCAGAGACTGGTAAGTACACCTGGTTCAAATCCCAGCCCTCTCACTGCTAGCTGTGTGATTCAGACACATTACTGAGCCTCTCTGGTGGCTTCCCCATCTTTAAAATGGGGCGGAGAACAGCAGGGGGAGGAGGGAAGCTGTGCTAGCAACTAAATACAGTGAACCAGGTACAGAGAAGGTGAGTAACACACTCCAGAGAAGCACTTATGACCAGTAACTGTAGTGCACAGTACCAGGAGCATGGGTTGTCCCTGTCACTAAGGTGAGGTGAGAGGTATGCAGGCCACACTGTGTATTTTGTGTGGCCCAGGACCAGAGCTCAGAATAACATGGACACTGTGACCTCAGGCTTCTGGAGCTCCATGAAGTCCCCAGAGTCCTCATCGGACCATCTCACTGTCTAAATCTGAGCCAGCTTTGGTTTGTGTTCTGATAACTGCTGATTGGTTCAGGAATGAGCACCTGACTCAAGCTAAGCCAATAGGTTTTGGGAATGGAGAAGATTCACTCCCAGATATTAGTGGCAGCCATTTTGTTCTCTGCAAAGAGGAATGAGGCAAGGAAACTGAGAGGGACAGGTAGGGAGGCAGCTCAGGCTTCTTGGACATAGACACACTGCTCCCGAAGGGACTTTAGAAAACCAATTTAAACCTAGTTCCTTGTTTGTAAAGGGGAAAGTGTGAGGAGGGTCAAAGGTGCCAGTGGAATGCTTTGCACCCTGGAAAGTATTATCCAATGTATGCTAATTAGAGAAGTCTTGGGTGAGATCCTTCAATCCCATGGCTTCCATGTCCTATCTGTCAAACAGGAGTTCACTGCAATTGAAGGGTGACGATGAGGGGTGGGAGATAGCTCAACCTTGCAAGCATGGGGACCCGAGTTCCATCCTAATAACTCCTGTAAAGAATTCAGGTGTGGCTGTCCGTACTTAATCCCAGCTCTGGGAAAGCAGAAACAGGCAGATCCCTGGGCTTCCAGAGCCATCCAGCCGAGCCCAAGTGGGTGAGCCCTAAGCTAATGATAGACCCTGACTCAAAGAGGATGCCACTAAAGCAGCTGTTCTCAACTGTGGGTCACACCCCCTTTGGGGGGTTGAGTAGCAGATGTCTTGCATAGCAGATATTTCATTAGGATTCATGGCAGTAGCAGAATCACAGTAACAAAGTAGCAACTATAATAATTTTATGGTTGAAGCTCATGACAACATGCAGAACTGTATTGAAGGGTCAATCCTAAGGAAGACTAGAAGAACTGCGCTGGGGGGTATGAAAATGAACTTTATCCTGGACAGCTGTGGCAGTGATGCTGACAGTGTCTCTGGGGCCATAGGAAAATTACCTTCTCCACAGAATATGTTTTCCCTGTTAGAAGACCCAGGATAGCTCCCTATTATAGTAAAGTAAGAGGAACGGGTTGATCTATCCCAGAAAGAGGACTCCTAACCAAGTGCACACACACACAGCTAGGTGTGAGGGACATTCCAGAACAGGAGTGGGAAACCCCAAACTCTCCTTCAGAGTCTTTCCTGCTTCATCCTTCTCCACATAAAACAAAATGGCATCCACAGCCCACAGCTCTCTGCCTTTCCTCTCTTTAGGCCCATGCCAAATGTCAGAGGAAGGAGCGCCTTGGCTTTAGCTTGAGTCAGGTGGTCACCCCTGAGCCCATCACCAGTAGCCAGCATACCAACCATTCAATAGAGGACACAGTGCACACTAACATGTCTGCCTCCACGGCAACCTTGTGACAGGGACACAGTGACATGGACCAGAAAAGAAGGGGTGGGCAGAAATCTCAGCAGTGATGCTTACCCACCTCACCCCACCCCTCCCAAGCCTACCCCACCACACCCCTGTATTGTATGTATGGCTGCCAAGCTCCAGGGTTCCTTCCTCCTCAGTCCTGACCTCCACAGCCACACTTGGCTCTTTCTAAGAGCAATGGGATTCTAACTCAAGTCTCCAGGCTTTCATGGCAAGCTCTTAACTGACAGTCCCATTGCTTCCCTTTTTCTCGGAGTCTCTTTGCCGACTCCCACCTTCTCTCTGGTCTCATTCAGCCAACGGGGCCAGTCCTGATGTCCTGCAACAGGGCCGCCTGCTGGTTGTGGACTATGCCACCTGCTCCAAGTCTACCTGGTGGGGAAGCTCAGTGAAGACTAGCATGGTGTGTGCTGGTGGTGATGGCGTAACCTCCAGCTGCAATGTGAGTGTCCACAAGCAGGTGTCCCAGTCTACAACCAAACACTGCTGGGATACAGCAGTGGTGACAGTGGGGTAGGGTGGGGTGGCATGGGATGAGGGTTGGTGTGTCCTAGGGTTGTCTCCTCCCTCCTTCCTAGGCAGGAGCCTTAGAGACAGTTCTGGACCATTTCAGAACCTGACCTTTGCTCTCATGGTCCCCAGGAAAGATGCTTTAAGCTCCATCTCCCTGCAGCATATTCTCCACCTAACAGCTAGGAAGTCTTTGGTTTTTCTTTGGATCTCATCCAGGTCTCTCATTACTGTCATCCCACGGCAATGGCCCTACTTGGCCCTTAGGGTAGATGCTATAGAATCTTCTTAAAGACTGTGTCATGAACCAAAGCACTTGCTACAGCCAGATTCTTGAGAGGTGAGGCTGGCCTCAGAGTAGGGTGACCTCATGGAACAATGTGAGTATAGTGAGAACCAGGCCCCATTGGGCATCCTCTTCCTCCCTTCATGCCCAATTCTGGCTTCCGCAGGGGGACTCCGGTGGACCATTGAATTGCCAGGCATCTAATGGCCGGTGGCAGGTACATGGCATCGTGAGCTTTGGCTCTAGATTGGGCTGCAATTACCCCCAAAAGCCATCTGTCTTCACCAGGGTCTCTGACTTCATTGACTGGATCAACACGGTAAGAACCACCAGGCCCAAGTCCAGTCTGCCATGAGACCTGCAGGGGTTCCCAGGATCAGGAAGAGCATCTCATTTCTTCTTATGGGTGAACAGGCTCAGCCCCCGACCTCCAGTGCAGTCAGTGAGCAAATATATTTACAAAGCCCACAGCCAATGGTTTAAACCCGACAGCCTTAGTTATTAGCACTTAGTTCCTCACTTCCCACAAGAAGACCAACTGTCCCCATCTGCCCCAGGACAAAGGACTGTTCAGTTCTATGATGGGTCACTCCCAGGCAAATGGGACCGAGTTTATCTTCCTATCCCTGTGGATCCCCAGAGAGTCCTCTCCTGGAAGCCCAATTTCCTTTTCACTATAATAACCACAATGATTAAAAAGAACAATGCGGGGTGTAGGCAGTAATGTGCATGCCTTTCAAAGACAAGGACCCAAGTTCAATCCCTAGAACCCATGTAAAATGCCAGGCATGGCAGCCCGTGCTGTGATCCCAGTGCTGGGGAGGCAGAGACTGGAGAACCCCTGAGACAAGCTGGCCAGCCAGAGCGGTAAGGACACAGGCAGCAGTGGGGATGGGAGGGCAGCAGCCAGACAGCAAGAAACTGACATAATCAAAGGCTGGAGAGGGATGCTGGCAAGGGAGGGATCTGCCCACAGCGTGAGTTTTAGGCCACTCCTCTGTAACCACCCCCCCTTGGTTGCTTTTACTGTAAAATGGGATTCGAACTAACCAGACTCCTTAGCAGAAACAGCAAGGATGGGCATTGTGACAGAGCCCATAAAAAAGGGACGATGATGTCATTGTCTCATTAGTTCCAGTTTATTTGCAGGGAACCCTAACTGAATTAGATCGTTAGAAAACCAAATATAAATGAGCAGCTATGAGCACGTGCCAGAGGGAGAGGGTGCTCCAAAGCCGGCCTGAGGCTGCGTCCAAGTTTGCCCATTCGTACTTAGCAGCTTCTCAATCTTGCTGTGTGCTGGTTCAGTTCGGCCCACACTACACTCAGCATGTTTTCAGGATAAATTGTTAGAGCGCAGAAGTGGATCAGTGAGATAGACAGGCTTGGTGCAAAGTCTGATTGATGACCTAAGTTCAATGCTGGGAACCCACAAAGTAGGGAACAGACTCCAACCAAGTTGTACTCCAACTTCCACACTTGTGCAGTGGTACACACTCACACACACATTCACACAAATAAATGGTTTTTTTTTTTTTTTTTTTTTTTGGTTTTTGGTGTTTTGAGACAGGGTTTCTCTGTGGCTTTGGAGGCTGTCCTGGCACCTGCTCTGGAGACCAGGCTGGCCTCGAACTCACAGAGATCCACCTGCCTCTGCCTCCCGAGTGCTGGGATTAAAGGCATGCACCACCACGCCCGGCCTAAGTTTTTTTTGTTTTTGTTTTTGTTTTTTGAGACAAGATCTCTATTTTAGTTTTATTAAGTAAGGGTAGATGATCCCCTGATTTAACCTTTGTTCCCATCCTACTGAGGGAATCACTGGGAATCACATAGGAAGTGCTCTTCTGGGCTTCATGTACACACAAGACAAAAATACAAAACAAAACAAGAAACCCTATATTGCCAGACATGGTGATGAAAGTTTGTAATGCCAGTACTTGGAAGGCAGAGGCAGGAGGATTATTTTAAGTCCAGCCTGGGCTACATGAGACAAAAGCAGCCTAATGTAGACAAACATGATGGGTATACCACCTTTAATCAAAACACTTGGCCGCAATGGTGGCAAAAGCGTTTAATGCCAGCACTGGGGAAGCAAAGGCAGGAGGATCTGTGAGGCAGAGTCCAGCCTGGTCTACAAAGAGAGTTCCAGGTCAATCAGGGCTGTTACATAAAGAAAACTTCTCAAAGAGGAAACCAACTCCTCCCACCTAAGAAAAACAACCTCTCTCCCCCAACACCAGGCTGAGGTGATGGGATTATAAATTCACACCCCACAGTTAAGGGTGTACATTGTCTTCTAACCAAAGCCACCATCACATGGTACTTGTACACACACTCAGTTGTCACCTGACATTCTGAACCGCTGTGAGGTACCACACACAAACATCATGAGGAATGTTTCATCTGTGTTTGATTTCTAATGCCTGCACTGCTGCAGTAGCAACCTCGGAAAAGGATCCTGTGCTCTGCTCTGAGGGCCTGTGCTACAGAAACCAGACAGACTGAATGCACAGGGAATCCCAGCACAGGTGGAGGTGAGAGGGTCAGGAATCCAAGGTCATCCCTGGCTACACGGCAACTTTCAGGTCATCCATGAGAATCCCCATCTCAAAAAACAAAACAAAACAAAAAAAAACAAAAAAAAAAGAAAGAAAGAAAACAGAAAAAAAGAAAAAGAAAAAAGCCCAAGAGCTATTTAGAGCAGGTGCACAGTATGTGAGTTCCATCCCAGCACCAAAAGCAGCTAAAACCGTATTTGATCCTGCAGATTGGTCTTGGAACACAAGTGACAGCCCCTCAACCCATACACTAGGTTGGTGGCTCAAAGAGTCATCAAAGAAACAAATTAGCCCAGTTAGTGGTGCACACCTTTCATCCCAGCACTCGGGAGGCACAGGCAGGCAGCTGTGAGTCAAGGCCAGTCTAGGCTACAGAATGACTTCCAGGACAGCCAGAGCTACATAGTGAGACCCCGTCTCAGAAAAAAACCAAAGAAACAAACTACACCCAAAGCCACACATCTGCTCAATTGTCATGTAGTCACTCAAGATTCATGGCCTCCTGTTCTGCAGCCCCAGTAGGACCACAGGCTAAGACCCTCTTTGCAGGGAGGGGAAGCCGTGACCACACCCTTACTCCCTGATGGTCACTGAACTCAATGCTCAGCTGCCAGGTTAACCTCACCTTCTCCTGTGTCCTGCAGGTGATTGAAAGGAACTAACCAAAGATGGCTTGGCCCGTCACCGAGCAAATGTCACACAAGGAAATCAGTAATAAAGTGATTATTTGCATCACATCTGGTATGAATCTGTCCTATTATAAACCAGACACCATAACCCCAGGGCGCTGAGGAGGGCTGGAACCTAAGCCTGTGAGGAGCCTGGTGTGGTGGTGCGCACTGTAACCCAGTACTCGGGAGGCCTCAAGATGAAGATTTGCAGGCCAGCCTGGACTACAAAGTCAGAGCCCAGCTCAAAACAAACAAACTAGGCTTGTACCCCTACCATCTGAGCAAAAGTGGATGTTCTCAGGGCAAAGACCACTGAAATCAGAAAAAAAGAAAAAACAACTAAGTAAAAGTCAGGACAGCTGTAAAGATCCAGGGACAGCACCTTTTCTAGGGACATCCAGCACTGCACCATTGCGCGGTCACTGCCACCAGGGGGCAGGCTCACTTAGCAAGGAAGACACTGGGAGACAGAGGTGGGGACTCAGGATAGCTGAGTTCTGTCCAGGTGTCTCCAGTAGGCTGACGGTGATCCTTCAGACAGGAGATGGGATCCATGGGGACTCCTGGCTCCCCCACACCCCATAAGTTACCACCTGGGCTCAGGCAGGGATCTTAGAAGACTTGGAGAAATGCTCAGAAAAAACAAAAAAGTCTCCTTTGTAGGGAAGAACAGGGAACAGGAGTGGGGATGACACAGGCAAAACAAAGTCCCTTGGCCTAAGATTCACTTTTTTAAGAACAAATTCTGTGCTAAGGGAAGAAACTTGGACCAGACTCACAGAGCCAGGTGTCCACACTGGGTCAGCTGGATGCGGGTCTGGGAAAGAATGCTGGGATATATGATCCACAGACCCCTGTGGACAGTGCTCCTCCAGTGTTATGTCTCCTAGGGCAAATGTGACAATGTCTGAAGACATTTCTGGGTGGTAAAACTCAGGAAGGGTGCTCGTGGCAACACCCTTTGATACACAAGACAGTCCCATGACAGGACTATACAACCCCACATGTCAGTAGGGCAGACTCAGAGAAGTCCTGCTCTAGAGAGGACCTGGGGGTCACAGGCCACAGTCCCTAACCTCAGCTGAAGAGACACAGTGACAATGACAGCACTCTGTCCCTCTCCCTCCAATGCTCTGCCTCTCTCACCAACCTGGGAGCTGTTAGGAGCTTGTCTGCCAAAGAAGGGAAGAGAGCGGCCTGCCACGGTTCCAAAACCCTGGCTTTGCAGGACAGTCCAGTCTCAGTCACCTCCAGGCCATGAAGGTTTAGGGGAACATTCAGGCAAGGAGCAGCCCCAGTCTCATTAAGTTTTAAAAAACAGCTTTTTCCGGAGGAAGTTAAAACAGCCAGGAATCTGTTTATAAATCCCTTTCTCAGAAACTGCATGGGCGACCTGCAAAACAGAATCACAGGGGCAATCTGTGAGTTCAGTGTCCTTGTCTGAGGCCTTAACTGAGGGGGCGGGCCACTGAAGGGGCCATCTGAAGGTGACCCTACCTACAGTCTCCTGGGGTGGGTTATAGAACAAACACCTCAGCTACTGGGAAAGAATGGAAAATCCAACTTCTCTAATATAAAAATTCACAATTCCAATCAGACAGAAACGCTAGGGGTAAGGAAGTGTGGAAGAGGAGACCCAGAGACAACATGAGCTGCTCAGCTGTCCTCTGTCCTGTAGGGCCCCACGCAGGACCGGAAGTGACTCCTAGAGCCCAGGGGTTGCACTGGGCAGAGCAGTGGAAACCCACCGGGCCCTAATTGTTGTGGAGCAATCTTTTCAGGGGGCAGAGATGTGCTGCCTTTGTTTACCTGAACTGTGCATCGGTGTTACTTTTGTTTATGTTGCACTGGTTAATGATGTAAGGATGTGTGTTTACTCATGAAAGATGAGTTTCACATTTGTTTCACCTTGCCTGCCTACAGCACCTGATTGGTCTAATAAAAAGCTGAACAGCCAATAGCTAGGAAGGAGAGGGATAGGCAGGCCTGGTGGGCAGAGAATAAATAGGGGGAGGAGCAAAAACTGGAGGAAAGAGGGAGAAAGATGAGGTCTCACTGGAGGCAAGAAGCCAGGCATCTGCCAGCCACACAGGAGGGCAGTGAAAGTATACAGAAGGAAAGGAAAGGACAACCCCAAAGACAAGAAGTAAATAAAGAGAAGCAGGTCAATTTAAGGGAAAAGATCTAGACAAAAACCAGCCTAAGTGTAGCCAAGCATTCATAACTAATAAGAAGTCTCGGGGGCTGGAGAGATGGCTCAGTGGTTAAGAGCAATGGCTGCTCTTCCAGAGGACCCGGGTTCTATTCCAAGCTCCCACATGGCAGCTCACACCTGTCTGTAACTCCAGTTCTAGGGGACCTGGTATCCTTACACCAATGCATATTAAATAAAGTTTCAAAAAAAATTTTTTTAATTTAAAAAATTTCTTTAAAAAAAAAAAAAGAAGTCTCCATGATTTGACAGCTGGTTGATGGCCAAAAGAAAAAGCCTGGTATACACCTTATGGGTACAACCAAGTGCCCTGAGGTGGCTGGCTGCTATGAAGCAAGGCACTGCCACGCCCCTTCCCTGTTCATTCTCATTGGGGCCTCCAGGAAGGGAACAATCTAGACAGAATCACAATGCTTGAAGATAAAGAGTCATAAAAAAAAATAGCATGGGGCTGGGGATGTAGCTCAGTTGGGTGATTACTTATCTAGCATACGTGACACCCTGGGTTTCACCCCCAGCACTGCATAAATTGGGTGTGGTGGTTAACACCTGTAATCCCAGCACTCAGGAAGTAGAGGCAGGAGGACCAAAAGTTCAAGTTCATTGCTCTTTGCATGGCAAGTTCTAGGCCAGCCTGGGCTACCTGGAACAATCTAAAAAGAGAGCACAGAACTAAGCGAGAAGCATATGGCCAGGCTTCAGGGTACCATGCTCTTGCCACTGAGCCACCCCACCTGGCACTTAAGACCACTTTGTCTCTTGGGAACCAGATGCCTGTCTGCTCATCTGTCTCTAAAGAGTCGGGAAAAGATGGCACTTTGCAAACAGGACAAACGTCATCGCCATGGTGACATTCCTCATTTGAGAGACAACGTGCTCCCTGACTCTCAGCCAGGGCCCATCAGCATTTACAGCAGACTAGAGCCTGCTGCCCTGCTCACCAGGCCCCTCCAGCCCTCAGAAAGAAGTACTCACCCTGAGAAGGAGGGACTGCAGGTCTTCAGAGTGAGCCCACTGCTCCAGGACACCATCCAAGGTCTCTATGTACCAGGAGCCGCTCTTCTTGTCTCTCCAGGAGACAAAACCTGCAGGAAGACAGGATGAACTCTGCCACACAGTGGAGTGGCACTCTCCTTGGCAGAAGAAGCTGGGTACAGCCAGATCCAGACTGTGGTTTGTGGACAGGTGGCAAAGGCGGCCCCATCCCTGTGGCTCCCTGCTACTTTTCACCCTCAACACCACTGACTGCCTGGGGCTCCCATCTTCTCAGTATGGAAATCGAGGTTCTGAGAAGTCAGGGGTCTCAAGCAGATTGAAGGATGCACCTTATCCCTGCCCTGCCACCAGGTGCCCATCACAGTGCTGAGGGAAGTGCCAGCCGCTCCCTTGTCGAATCTGCAGGTTAACCCCAACGGGAATTATTATTCTTAATCTACATGCCAGTCTGAAGCATTGCCTGCTTCACCCTGAGAAGGGGCTTAGGAGAGGTGAAGTGACTTGCCAAGGACCCCACAGGCTGTGTCCAGCAGAAACAAGACCTCAGGACATAGCTGCCTCCAGGGCTAAGGGCGAGTGCACAGATGGGCTCACCTGGGAAGGTGGAATAGGATACAAGGATGTCGCTGGGGGTGGGCAAACTTGACACGGCATCCAGCTGGTCAAAGGGCCTTGGGCCTTCCTGGTATGGGACAGCATCTGGCTCAGAGTCACTGTCTAAGTCCCTGCCTCGAGAGGAAGTGCAGGCCACCTCAAAGCCATGGTCTTTCTGCTCTGTAGGGGGCAAAAACAGACACCCAATGTCACAACGGCGGAGAAACACTATAGCACAAGGTACTTCTCCTGAAAAGGGAAAGGCCTGGACCTGAATCTTCACCTGTGAGCTCTGCCAACATTGGAAGGACTGAAGCTCTATATGGTAAAGCACACCTGTGCTGTTCTCACTATGCAGACCTGACTGTCTGGGAACTTACTATGTAGACCAGGCTGGCCTTGGACTCACAGAAATCCACCTGCCTCTGTATTCCCAGTGCTAGGTTTAGAGGCATAAACCACCATGCCCAACAGAGTATTTATTTTTAATTGTGTGTGGGGGTGAGGTATGTGCACATGAGTGCAATTGCCCACAGTGGCCAGAAGAGGGTGCCGGATCCCTTGTAGCTGCTGATGTAGGAAGCTGCCCAACGTGGTTGCTGGGAGGCCATCTGGGTCTGTGTAACAGGGTGCATCCTTATCCACTGATTTATCAAACTGCGTTATAGACAGGAGCTTCTGTCCCAAATAAACACACAGAGGCGTATATTAATTATAAACTGTTTGCCAATGGCTCAGGCCTTTTATTGACTGCCTCTCTCTAAATTATTAATCCATTTCTTTTCATCTGTGTATTTCCACATGGTCTTGGCTTACGGGTGATGCCCGGGGCACTTACTTCCTCGGCAGCTACATGGCATTTCCCTGACTCTGACTACTACATTTCTCCATCCCTGTCTGGATTTCTTGCCTGGCTACATCCTGCCTGTCCATTGATCAAAACAGCTTTATTCATCAACCAGTAAGAGTAACATATATTCACAGCATACGGAAGGACATCCCCCATCACCAGCCCATGATGGGCACCACATGTAGACAGACGTTGCTGTCTCGCCTGGTCCTGTAGCCTTTCAGACCCAAATAAACACACAGAGGCTTATATTAATTATAAACTGTTTGCCCTATTACTTGGGCATATTACTAACAAACTCCTTTTTTTTGTTTTGTTTTGGTTTGCTTTGGTTTTTAGAGACAGGGTTTCTCTGTAGCTTTGGAGGCTGTCCTGGAACTCACTCTGTAGACCAGGCTGGTCTCAAACTCACAGAGATCCACCTCTAACTCCCAAGTGCTGGGACTAAAAGCATGCACCACCAATGCCCGGCTACTAACAAACTCTTACAGCTTAAAATAAACCCTAATTGTTATCTATGTTTATCCTCATGGCTTGGTACCTTTTCTCAGTAAGGCATTCCCATCTTGCTTCCCCTGAATCTGGCTGGCAACTGCATCTCTCTCCCTTTCTCTTCCCAGAATTATCCTAGTCTGGTAACCATGCCTATACTTCCTGCCTGGCTACTGTCCAATCAGCATTTTATTAAACCAATACAAGTGACAAATCTTTACAGTGAACAAGAACATTATTTCACAATACTGGGTCCTCTGTAATACATTGCACTCTTGACCACTGATTCATTGAACAGGATCCTCTGAAATCATATACACTCTTAACTACTGATTCATTGAACTGGGACCTAGGCAGCAACATGCATTTTTAACCACAGATTCATTGAAGAGGGTCCTGTGCAACAGTATGCACTTTTAACCACAGATACATCTCTCCAGGCCCTGGCCATGAATTTTGATCACCCTGTTTTGGCCTCCTAAATATCTGAGATTACAGGTCTATGCTAATAGGACCAATCATTTGTAATTGTTGAACTACCCTAATCATTGTATGGTATCCTAAAGAGGAAAACCAAACTATACCAAATAGGTCACAACAAGAGGACGCAGTAGGTATAGGCACTTGCTGCCAAAATGGACCCAAATTGTGGAAAGAACTAACTCCAAGCTTCCTCCTTACTCCACAAACATGCACGAGTGTGAACATAAACACTAAATTTTATGTGTGTATACATGTGTGTGTGCCAAACAGATTTATACATATACCATAATAAAACCTTTAACTATAACTTGGAGCAAACACATGCCTCAAATAAAGAAAACCAAATCACAGGTAACCAAATCTGTGTCAGTGTGCTCACCTAAACTCACAATTTCCTAAGGAAATAATACAGGTGCAGCCCTCGGCCCTCTATGGAGACAGAAAGGCTGTCATCACCCAAATGACCACTGTTGGGAAGCAGACATAGGAAAGAAGAAAGAGCAAGTCAGAGAGGGGACACCAGAAGCATCTATATTCATGTGACATCCTTAGTCTGCAGGTTACACAGTGCACACACAAAGGGACTGACCCCATATATCATACAGCAGGAGGCAGAAAGTCCCCTCACCACGGAAGCCCTC
Organism: Cricetulus griseus; assembly: GCF_003668045.3. Lineage (NCBI taxonomy): Eukaryota > Metazoa > Chordata > Mammalia > Rodentia > Cricetidae > Cricetulus > Cricetulus griseus. Next base: position 11,458,778 of record NC_048595.1, read on the forward strand.
AGCCGCTATGGCCAACTGTGTCCACTTTCTGCCATCTCCTCCTAAGCTCTAAAATCCAAAAGAGGTGTCACCCCAAAATTGACAGCTCAGCCTGACTGAGCCACAGCTAGGCTCTGGCCAAGAGTGTCACACCTTATGACAACTGTGTCACACTGACAACACCACACAACTTACTGGCTCTGAGGGAGCTCTTTCCAGCCTGGATCTATGCTACCTCCTAACAAAGGGTAGGTGACAAGTTGCCTTTTAAATTAGAATGGTAAATTTGAAAAAAGTAACAGTAGAGTCACCAAAATCCTGGGCCTCATTTGCATGTGTGTGAACAGGACACCCAGCCAGGCAGACGACAGGGAAATCATTATGTTTCCCTTCTTAGATGACATGGCACCACCAGGTGGCAAGAGCATTCAATAGCAAGTAATACTTCCTGGTGGGGACAAAGCTAGACAAAGAAGGGAGGATACACAATATCTCATGTAGCCCAGGCTAGCCTCGTTTTCTATGTAGCTCTGGCTGCCCTAGAACTCACTACAAAGACTGGCCTGGCACTCACAGAGACCCTCTGCCTCCCAAGTGCTGGGATTAACCTTGCAAGGAAGGGGGGTCTAAGAAAACTTCCTAAAGGCAATGACAATAAATTGTAAACAGGGAAAAAGGAAAAGTTAGGAGCTGAAGAGATAGCTCTCATAGACGGCTGGTTGACATGGCAACTCACAGCCATCAATAACTGCAGTTCCAGGGGATCTCATGCCCTCTTCTGGCCTACAAAGGCTTCTGCACATTTGTGGTGCACATACATACATGCAAAATACTCACATATATAAGACTTAAAACAAAAAGCTGCTAGGCAGTGGTTGTGCACACCTTTAATCCCAGCACTCGTGAGGCAGAAACAGGTGGATATCTAAGTTTGAGGTCAGCCTGGTTTACAGAGTGAGTTCCAGGAAAGCCAGGGATACACAAAGAAACCCTGTCTCAAACAAACAAAAAATAATCTGAAGAGTTAGACCATTCATATGTGTGGAACTAAAATCTTACTTGCTACTGAAAATGGGTGAGATTGGGAGAAGCAAAGACAGATTGTCGGTCGCTGGCATCCCACTCAGCTCTGTTTAGTTCCGTGTGTGTGTGTGTGTGTGTGTGTGTGTGTGTGTGTGTGTGTGTGTGTGTGTTTGTGTGTGTGCTTCAGTGGTCAGAGTTGGAGCATGATTGTAGAACACCTTAGATCAGGAAAAGGGTAAAAAGAGGGCATCGCCATGGCCCAAGAGAAGGGAACAGCTTCTTCCTCGTGTTGTCGATATTCTGATGAAAGAGCAATGGAAGAAAGAGAGGCCATGAGGTAAACCTGAGCCCTGGGGTAGAGTGGGGGAGTATAGGAAGGGATTCCCTGGGACAGAAGGGATTCCCAGAGACAGAATGGCCAGAGTTCATTGGTGTCAATATCTAGACTAACACACTAAAAAACCAGTATCCGTTTATTTTGTTCTTAAAAGTGTGTGTGAGAGTATGTGTGTGTATGAATGTGTGTGTGTGTGTGTGTGTGTGTGAGAGAGAGAGAGAGAGAGAGAGAGAGAGAGAGAGAGAGTGTGTGTCCATGCACACAGGCACTAGAGGACAATACTGAGTGTCTTCCTCAATTACTTCCCACCTGGTTTTTAGACACAGGTCTCTTGCTGGACCAGCTGGCCAGCAAGCCCAAGAGCCCTCCTGTCCCCACCTGTCCACAATACGATTATAGGTAGGCAGGCTGTGCCTGACTTTTCCATGGGTGCTGGGGCTCACAATCAAGTTTTCATGGCAGGAATTTTACAAACAGAGCTATCTCCCTGGCCACACTTTGTTTTTACTGAAACTCTGGGACTGAAGTCATCAGGGCCACATGGGCCTGTGACATCACTACACCATAATCTATAGACGATGCTAGGCTGAGGTGACTAGGAGGAAGTCCTGCTGTATACCAGTGACTGTGTGTGGAGAACCCCTGGACACAGTGAGGGGCTGGGTGGGGAAGGGAGCAGGCAGGGCTCCTTAGCTGTGCTCATAAGAGACTGAGTGCTAGTTACCGCCACCACAGGCCTGGATGAAGAACAGCTTTGGCTTCCCTCCCAGGCTAGGACAGCCAGTCCCACTGAAGATGTTCACAATCTTCTCGACCGACACGGAGCATCCATCTGTGCCATAGACGGCACCTGGGAACTGCAGGTGGCTGGCCTAGAGGACAAGCACCTTGGTTACAAAGACAAGACTCTGGACAGAAAAACAGAAGCCTGTCCCAAGACCTTGTTTGTCTTAGGAAAATGATCAGAAGGCCCTAGGCAGGGACACGGAGTGACAGGGACAAAGCAGGCTGCTTAGCATCTATTCCAAGGGGCCTGAACTCATCTAACTATGGGAGCCAAGAAGCCTGAGAGTGCAGACTGGCAGTGTGTAGACCAAGTGTCCCCATACTCCTGTGTCAGCATCACCCCAAGACCTGTAGAAAGTGCTGACTCCCAGGCCTCACCTGGACCTCCAGTCCTCCAGACTCTCTGAAGCAGCTAAACACAGAGCAGCATTTATTTTGTTGCCATTGTTGTCGTGTGTGTGTGCACATGGGTGTCCACACATGTGTGGTCAGAGAACAACTTGCAAGAGTCAGCTTTCTCCTTTCTCCATGTGGGATCTGGGTGGCCAGGTTTGGCAGCAAGAACTCCTATCTGCTGGGCCGTCTCACTGGCCCAGCCCCTCAACTTAAAAGATGAAGTCTCTGAGATCAGGACAGGGGTAGGGTCTTAGCCACAATGAACTAATGTATGAGTGGCCAAGCCCCACATGGACCCCAATGTCCTGTGTGCCACCCAACATCGAGCACAGTGGAGGTGAAGAACCAAGATCTCAGCATTTGGTTTCTAAACTGGGGAAGAAAGCTTTGTGGAAAGGTCTTAATTGTCCCTTCCATTACTGGGCATCCACCTCCCACCCATGAAGGAAACCCCTCGGAGGCCCGCAGGGCCCTGGAGACAGTGGGAGGGAGACAGGCCCTCACTTCTTTCCCTCCATGGACACAGAAGGGACAGGGCTACTGCAGGGCCTCTCAAGGATCAAGAGGAGAAGCTTCCTACCTGGCAGCCATGAGAAAGAATGACCACCACAAAGCAGTCCAGGGCACGGTGGTCCCGCCCTGCCATCTCCATCAAAGCCGCGACCATTTTCTACAAGGGAAGGTAGCAGGTAAGGCAGGGACACCTGGAGGTCTGACCTGCAGGCCCAGCCAGAGGCCAAGGCTGAAGTGTAATGGACACAGTCTACATCCTGGCTCCATTTGGAGAAGAAGATGCTATGCTTGGTCACCAGACATTTAATCCCTAGGATAACTCTATGAGAACAATTACTCTCACTTCTGAACAGGGAAACAGAGGCACAGGATGTCAAGGGCACTGAGGAACAAGGCACTGAGAAAACCAGGCCTCAGTCTCCCTTTCTCTAAGTCTGACGCTAAGTTGCCCATGTCACCTCCCACAACCTGTGGACAGAAAGGCTTGTCTGGGGAATGTCCCCGTGGGACAGTCAATGTACCTTGGCAGTCAGGTCATTCTGCACTTCCACCATGAAGTGCAGCCAGCGGAAGCGGAACTGAAGCTTCTCACAGTCCACACTGGAGCCAGTGCGTGTGCCGAGCCCCGAGGAAGGACAGAAGTTCACATTGTTGATGATGAGGCAGTAGCCACAGGGGTCTGCATCCAGGATGTATGCCTGCCCAACGACACGTTTCCAATGTTGTGGAGGCAGCTCTCCTCAGAAGAGGTCGTGAACCCTGGATCTCACTTGCATGGTCCAGTCTGGAAAGCCAGCAGTGACCCCTAGATCTCACTTACATGGTCCAGTCTGGAGAGCCAGCACAGGTCATGAGGTCCAGGGCCAGCTGGACAAGTACCAGGCATGTGCCTGCATGTCAGAGAGAACTAAATGCCATCTTAGAAATCAGGGGTGGGAAACTGTAACCCAGCTATGTGGCTGCCACAGGTAATCACAGCCAGGTTTGATGGCAAATACCTTTAAATCCAGCACTTAGGAAGCAGAGACAGGAGCATCTCTGTGTTCAATGCAACCCTGTTCTAGAATGAGATTTTGTCTTAAATGAACAAAACATCACCCCCCAAAAAACAACACACAAAAAAATATGCAATTCCAACGCCAAGAAACTTGAAGAAGATCGACACACGTTCAAAGTGAACTTGGGTCTTTATATTGAGTTGGGATAAATAATAAATCCTTGTCTCAAAAATACAAAAATGGGGGGGGGTGGCTGGAGTGATGGCTGATCAGTTAAGAGCACTGGCTGCTCTTATAGAGGACTGGGGTTCAATTCCCAATGCTACATGATAGGTCACAGCTGTCTGTAACTCCAGTTCCAGGGGATCTGACACCCTCTTCTAGCATCTGTGTGTACTGCACACATGTGCTACAGAGACATACATGTAGGTGGGACACCCATACACATAAAATAATAATTCCTTAAAAACAACAACAACAAAAAGAACCCAACCAAACCTGACACATTCATGCCAAACGGACTTTAAACACCATGCAAATTGGTGGCACTGGCCCTAGGCTCAACTACGGGGTAAATGGTAGGCTCTATCACAGCAGTCTCAGGTCAGGGCCCACCCACTGATCTCCTTGAAACAGCTTTCTCCCCAGGCTCAGACCCTTGAACTTCTTCTTCCATGGCCTGTCCATGGGTCTGATCACTCTATTTGAATATTCCTCTCCCCAGCACAGGCCTCTGCAGGTTAAGTGGTCTTGTCCCCAACATGGAGAAATACAGGGGAGCCATGGAGTATTTAGATTGCAAGGACAGCATGAGTGGCTTGCCCTGTATGGGCACCACAGAGGATGTAGCCCTTCTTTAGGTTTGAACTCTTATTTTACAGGAACAGAAGAGCAGGATGGGTGGGACAAGGTGCTCCAGCTAGGGTCAGAAGCCATGAAGAGTGGTGACTGTAACCAGACTTCCCCGGCCAGGCAGGGTTCCTCAGCTCCTAGTTCGGTCACAGGGAAAGGCGTGGGGAAAAGACAAACTCTAATCACACAATGACTCACCATATCTGCACTACTCCTGATCTTCTCTGCAGCACCTGCAAAGACAGAGGAAGAAGAGAGGTGTTGGGGTTCAGTGGGCAAAGGCCAAGGAGCTGTTAGACAGTTCCCACAGCAGGACTAGGAGAGTCATCGACACAGCCAGCATCCAGGGGTGTCTACAAGTTGCCAACAACATTAAACACACTTCCCCCCTTGAAAAGAGCTGTCCAAACCGTTAACTAAAGTCTTTCTCAAAAGCCTCAAACTGTGATTAGGCCACTCTGGGAGACGTCCTAAAGAGAAGTCAACCAATGATGCACACAATGCCCCGGGTAACCAGAGAGAGCACGAGCTATGTACAAACAAACAAGCCAGCACTGAAGTACAGACCACATGATTCCATTCCTATGAACTCCATAGCAGAGAGCAGTAAAGGAGGTGGGGGTGAAGGGTGGAGAGATGGCTCAGCAGATAAAAACAATGGCTGGCTGCTCCTGCAGAGGATCCAGGTTCAAGTCCCAGTAAACACAGAAGTTCACATTCATCCTTAACTCCAGTTCCAAGGGATCTGGCACTCTGTGAGCACCAGGCATGCATGTAGTGTACATACATGCAGGCAAAAACTCATGTATATGTATATGTATATATATATTGATGAATACATCAGCACAAGCTTCTTCTCCAAGTTCATGCCTTGTATTCCTGCCCTGACTAATCTGTAATGACAACACCAGGGAATTTTATGCCCTCTTCTAGACTCTGATGGTTGCTGGGGTCCAGCCTGTATCAGCCCCACACTACAGAGGCCATTTATTCTGGACTGATGTCTTTGGGGCTGCGATCAGAACCAGTCGAACAGCCCCAGGTCTGACCCTGAGTTGGGGAGTGTGGATCAGGAAGCCCTAGCTACCCAATGGTGTTAAAGATAAGATAGAGACATCTTGTCATCTCAGGAGGGCTCTCAGTCAGTACTGGAGACGAGAGTTTATCCAAGCATCCTCGTAAATAGCTTTCCAAAAGTGGAGGTACTGGTAGAAGACATCTATTATCATGTACGCTGATATCAAATATTTCCTTCAATCCTAGAGATAGTCCCAGAATGCACGAACATAAGCCATCAGACATTCCACAATGGCAGGTCTCACTAGTTCTTCTGAAAACACTCAGAAAAACAAGGAACATCCAAAATCTTGCTTTTCGGATGGGCTGTCAAAATGACATCTCCTATAGACTGGTTGGAATATTCCACTCATCTCCTATAACATTCACTAAGACAAACACTAGAATTAAATTCTGAATCTCAACCCACCAATTTGTACCCAGACTCACACCCCAATAACTACATCGCACCTACCCACCAACCATTTTCTCAATACTCACAGACATCATAGGTACCACCAGAACTGATGTCCACTGGCCTGGGTGTTTCTGGTCTGAGAACCTCTGGTCTGAGCGTAGCAGGCCAGACCCCTTCCGGCCCCAGCACCACTGGGGTGAGGTTTCCCAGGGCAGGCTTCGATGGCTCCAACTTCACTACTTTCTGCTCCTTTGATACGATTCCCATTGGTCCCAGGACCACAGGCACCAGGTGGTCCAGGGGTTTAGCAGCCTCTGGATCCTGCTTGGCTGCTTGCCGACTACTTCGCAAGAATGAAGCCAGGGTGTCTTGGCCTGTGTCCTCTAAGCAGGAGATGAAGAGAGGAAGGGCCTGCTTCCCTCGGGTCTCAAGATCTGTGACCAGCTGCCTGGCTTGATCCCGCCGAGACCCAGAGCCTGCCCTCTGTTTGGATAGAAAAACCAGACACTCATTATCCAGGGACATTTGCTGGCTCTCACCCTGTCTCCCACTTTTCCTCTAGCATAAGCCTGTGGCAGGTGGGCAGAAACTCATCCAGCAGTGCACTGAATGCAGGACCGTCTGTAGCCTCTGCTTGTCTGTCTATTGCAGTCCATCAGAGACACCTACTGTGTGTCCAGCACTGTGCTAAGTGCTAATTAGTCCTAAGAAAAGGAGCAAAATGGTGGCCAGCAGTTTGCATGGGTACTTAAAGGTTTCTAAATTTTATAAATTATTTATTTCATGTGCATTGAAGTTTTGCCTGCATATATGTCTGTTTGAGGGTGTCAGGTCCCTTGGAACTGGAGTTACAGACATTTGTGAGCTGCCATGTGGGTGCTAGGTATTGACCCTGGGTCCTCTGGAAGAGCAGCCAGTGCTCTTAAATGCTGACCCATCTCTCCAGCCCCCAAATTTTCTAAATTTGTTACTAACATTTAAGTAAGTGAAGAAACTGTATACAGAAAACAAGATTCCCAGCATCGCCTTTTTGAAGGAAAGAGGTTGTTTTGTTTTGTTTGGGGATAGGAAGCTTTCAGCTAGGTTTGGGGGACGGGAAAGTTCTTAAGTAATCAAGACTGGCTTTCAACTTCCTACATAGCCAAGGATGACCTTGAAGTTCTGATCTTCCTGAAGCTAGAAGAGGGTGTCAGATACCCAGGAGCTGCAGTCACAGACAGTTGTGAATTGACTGTGGGTACTGAAAACTGAACCTATGTCCTCTGAAAAAATGATCTTAACCACTGAGGCAGATTTGCAGTCCTTGATTTTGGTTTCAGAAGACTGGGTCTCATTTAGCCAGGCTGGTCTCAAGCTCCATATGTAGCCAAGGATGGCCTCTTCCTCCTGAGTGTGGGATAAAAGGTGTGTGTCACTACCCCTAGAACCAGCCTTTCCTTTCAGTCCACCACAGCTAACACCAGGCCAGGATACTGCTCTGACCACACACTTAGCTGGAGAAGGGAGTAAGACAAGAAGCTGATAGTACCTCATGGGAAGTTCAGCATATGGTCCCTCTTAATGTGCCTTCAAGGCTAGGACTTTCCCTTCACACTACTTCCCTTCATTAAGTGTTGTTCCTAAGACTGTTTTTTTTTTTTTAATTTAGACCAGGCTGGCCTCAAACTCACAGAGATCTGCCTGCCTCTGCATCCCCTGTGTTTGGACTAAAGGGGGTGTGCCACCACCGGCTGATTTTATTATTGATTGGTAGTTATAACATGACTCTGGACCACTTTCTTCTATTTCTCCTTCACTGGACCAGATCAGGTTCCTGGATGATAATACAGATGCTGGAGACAGCCGTCTAGGCAGCCTCTCAGGAAGAAATATTCCCCTTTCAGACCTGTGGTGAAGGTCAAATGGGATAAAAATGCTACAGTGTATTTTTGTGTGTGTGTGTGAGACAGGGTTTCTCTGTGCAGTCTTTGCTGTCCTGAAACTCCCTCTGTAGACCAGGCTGGTCTGAACTCAGAGATCTGCCTGCCTCTCAAGTGTATTTTTATTAAAGAGCAAATGTTTGATTTTATTCTTCTGTGTAAACTACAATAACCACGCCCCTTTCCCCCTAAGATCCGTTATAACGCATTCACTTGATACATAAAGGCCCGACCAAAAAAAACAGGGTGTGCTGCGTCCTGTGCTGTGTCAGGCACAGAAGCGCGTAACATCTCCTAGATCACTAGCCTGGACAGAGAGATCACTGTTTCATTTCACAGCCCAGGCAACTGAGGCTCAAAGAGGGCAAGTGACTGGCACAATGAGCCAGTGCAAGGCTAAGGTGGGTGCCTAGGATCCTTACACTTGAGCAGGGAAAATACATAAGTACCAACATGGTGCAGGTTACAGTCGCTTTAGCAAACACTCTGGAAAAGAGATGCTTGGGGGTTTTCTACTAATTCCTCCGGACGCTATATATAAGAATCTGGAGGGTTAAGGAGGCTGAATTCTGGAAGGCTCTGAAACTGGGAGTTCCCACGCATGGTTTCCCAGGGCGTGGGTTGTGCTTGGTGCAAGAAGGGGAGAGGAGGGCTTTTAAAAGCTCAGACTCCCCGTCCCCACCTGCGCCGCGGGAAAACCTGGGGACGCGTGGGGGCGGGGCGCACCTGGATGTCCTCGATCATGTCCCCCGAGAAGAGCTCTCGACTCAGCAGAGCGTCCCAGAGCTCGGCGACCTGCAGCTCGCTCACCAGGCGCACCCGACATCGCCGCAGGAGCTGCCGGTCCGCTTCGTCCATGGCCGGCCGATTGCGGACCCCGAGTTCCGTCCGCTTCCGGCTCGGGATCCTGCCCGGGCGCTCACGCCACGCCCCCATATCGCCCGGGCAAGGGATCCCGCCCCGTGGAGGCCCTGCAGGCCAACAGTCTCCTCGTCATCAGGCTCCGCCCGGCCCTAAGGTCCCTCGCACCCTCTCGGCTCCGCCTCCCCAGCCACCTCACAGCAACCCCGCACCCTCTCACCGCCAATTCCCCACCCCACCCCATTTCCCCTCCCGCGCTCTCGGCCCCGCCCCAGCACTCGGCCCCGCCCCCGCATTTCCCCCACCTCCTAAGACCCGCCCCACAGGATACGGCTCCTCCCCTAAGTCACGCCCCTACGTCGACGTCCCTAACAGCCCTACGATGCTCCTCCGCCCCGCCCCTAGGGCCCCCCAGTTCCACAGCTCAGCCCCTCCCCGGGACCGGTTCTCAGGCTCCACCCTCCAACGTTTATCACTGCGGCGCTATTGCATCCTGACCCTACCCTGCCTCTCCCGTCCTGATCCTGCCCCCGGGCCCCGCCTCCTGCGACCGTGCATTGCCACACCCTTCGGCCACCCACTTGACTTTTCGTCCCGCCCCCCGCGAGCAGGCCACGCCTCCCGGAGTCTTAAGTTTTCTAGAATCTGTTGCCTCCTTGCTTCCTTGTGCGTTAGCAGTAGTGGCACATTTAACCCGCACGTAGCGATTGCTCGACCAAAATTCACAGCGACAAGACTGCTACAGACACGCAAAAGGTCACACCACTGGCAAGAGGAACAGACAGCCGCGCCCAGAGGTCCCTCCCACACCAGTCACGCCCCTTGCTGGTTGTGGCTTTTTTTCTAAAGCCTCAACCGTGGCTAATAAAACCTCAAGCCCCTCCCTGCCCGCTGCTCCCTTGCTTTGCACTATCGAGACTCACCCACCTGAGCCCCACAGACTTCCATCGCCCTCTCCTCTCCTTCCGTCCCTACCTCCTACTTCAGAGAAACTGCCAGGAACCCAGTCCTCTCTTCTCTCGGTTTTATACACTCATTCCACGTATCAAAAGTAACTGTGGTGAGGGAAAGTAACTCAGCATTGTGCTAGCCATTTTCCTCTCCTTGTGTCATTTATCCCTGCCCCATTCCTGACAGGAAAATAACAGCAGCAACGACAAATCTAGCGTGGATGATTCCATGTTGGTCTGTTGGGGCTGTTGCAGGAGCTAAACCCGAAACAACCAACTACCCATAGGCCACCTGAGCAGCCAAACCTTAGGCATGGAACGCAAGGAGAACTCAACAACGGCAGAGCACTTGCCGGGCTGCATGCCCTCATCCGCGGGGTGTGTGGGTGAAGCTGTCTTTAGCTCCATTTCTTCATTTATGTTGCAAATATTCAAACCCCAGCACTCGGGAGGCAAGAGGCAGACGGATCTCTGTAAACTGGAGGCCTACCTGCTCCACCTGGCGAGTTCTGGCCAGCCAGGGATACACAGTGAGACCATGACTCAAAAATAAACAACAAGAAGATAAAAACAAATGACAGCATACGATCTCAACACGAGGCATGGGACAGAAAACACATCCCCAGAAACCTCGATCGCGGGCGCGGAAAGTGTCAACCTTATTCACCACCCCCTCCCGGTGTCTATGTCCCAGTCTAGAACATTCTTGCGTTTGGTAAACAGAATTTGGAGTCTTGCATTCTAGGCTTGGGGCAAGTCATCGGCCCTCTCTGAGTCTCAGGATATGGAGAGACGGACTACAGAGAATCCCTAAGGTCCGCTCAAACTCTGACGCTCTAGGATTCTATGAATAGGGCTAAAGTGAACTGGGACCAGCGACTGCGTCCCCGTCCTAGCAACTGTTGCTAGACGTAGGCCACCTTCTGGCAACCCCTGGAAACCCTTCCCGGTTCCCGGAGGTCTTCCTGGCATCCCGTGATGCATAGCGACTCCGCCTCGCTAGGAGGCACGCTCTGGCCTCGCTGGTCAGGATCCAGCCTTCGGACCCAGCAGAAGAGCGCGCTCGGTTCCTATAGCAACCACGCCGGATCCACGTGCCTACGGCGAGTGGCTGCGGCCAAAAAGATCGCCTACTGCTAGGCCTAACATGGTCTGCGCGCGCGTTCTCTGCGCGGGGGCTTTAAGTGTCACGTGACAACCCGAGCCTGAGCCCCGCCTCTTTCTCCTCCCCAGGTGCTCTGGTGTGGACTGGAAGCACCGGCCCCGGCGGATTCACTGGAGCACGGACGCTGCGGCCGGTTGGGCCGGTGCCCTTTCCCGGTAACTCCTTCCCGGCGTGACGCGCGGACGCGGCGGGGCCCGACAGGCTCGGTGATCTCCCGTCAGCTCCTCCGCGTCCTCAGCCCGTGCTGGGCCCTGGGGGACCCGAGAGCCGACAGGAACCGGGGCGGCGGGGGAGGGGGCCGCCTCCCGGAAGGTCGCGACCCGGGAGGGCGCCCGAGGCGGAGCTTGAGCCTGCAGAGCCTCCCGGGAGCCGCCACCGCCTGCCTTTGGGGACGCCGAGGGCTACCTGTTGGCCGGTGCGTCCTCTGCACTGAGGCCGGCCCCCTGGAGCTGGAGGGTGTCAGCCAAAGAGCTACCCCACCGCACCCACACGAGGCTGGCACTCCACCCACCCTGCTTGAGGAAACCCCTTGCCCACCTTACTCTTTCCCACCCTCGCCCATGAAGATCCGTCTAGGTGACGGTAGTGTTCACTCCCACCCTGTCAGCACGACACAGGTCTAGGTCCTAGAGTGGTGGTGGACAGACCCCCCCCCCTCATCTAATCCCAAAGCCAGGTGAGCTCAGAACAGGTTGTCTTAAGGGAGAAACTGGCTTGCCTGTCCGTAGACTTTACTTAGCATGTGTGCAATTCTAAACAGTGGCCAGCTGTCTGTGAAGACTCCCAAACAGTGATTGTCTTGCAATTGTCAAAATCCACCTTCCTGAGTAAGGTGTCAGCCACTGAACCTTAACACTGTGAGGTCAAGATAAATGTGACCCATGAAAACTGTGTGGCGTAAAAGAGCATAGCCCTGTGTGGGTCTCCAGTACCACACCATCTCCTCATCAACCAGCCAAGACTATTCCAAAACCCACATTGAGCTCACCCCTTCAGCTGAGTTGGAGTTTTAGCATTTTAAAGCCATGCAGATTCAAGTCTTTCCGGTTAGTGCTCTTTAAATGGAACCTAATTTCTTCTTAACCACTTTTTCATATCTGAAGTTTCCTTGGTCAATAACCAAATTGCTAACCGGATTAAAGAATAGCTTTTCATTTTCTTGTTTGAATGAACATGGTGGAAAAAATAGCAAGCTTTCTGAACATTACTGTGCAGTTATTTTCAAAATGTTTTGCTTTCATTTTTATTTAGTGCCCAGAAATGCCACAATGATCCCAGACTATAATTTAATACATGATAAATCGGGTGATGAGTTTATGAGTTTACTTAATACTCACTCAGTGAGCTACTCTGAAGCCAATAATTTTAAGTTTATTGTCAGGATACATAAATTGTGCATTTGAGATGTGGTCTCCTGGTTATTCTGAGTGTATTCTCACAGTTGCTACTTATTTCAGCTCATTCATTTTCCGTCAATTTTTATTTTGTTTTGCTTTTTCAAGAGAGGGTTTTTCTGTGTATCCTGTGTCCTGGAACTCTGCTCTGTGGACCAGACTAGCTCTAGCCTTCAGCTCAGCTATCTCCCTCCCTCTGCCTCCTGAGTGCTAGGATAAAAGTGTTCTTGCACCACCGCTACCCAGCTTGGTTTTGTTTTTGTTTCAAGATAGGGTCAACTAGATTGACACATTCCCATTTCTAAAAGTATCTAATTCTTATTATATCTGTATCTCCTCACCTAAAAAAGCAAGACCATCCAGGTTTCTGCCTCTGGAACTTAAAGCTACCTTTTAATCATTTCAGCTCTCAGAAGGAAGAGAGATGGAGGTGAAAAAGCTGAGCGTCTCCTGGCAGTTCTGGATAGTTCTCTTTCTGACCCTGCAAGGTCTGTCTGCGTTGGATTTTGACCCATACAGAGTCCTGGGGGTCAGCCGCACAGCCAGCCAGGCTGACATTAAAAAGGCATATAAGAAGCTCGCCCGGGAATGGTATGTGAAACCAAGAATGGAAGTTTAACATCCGCTAAGCAGTAGGCAGGTGCCTGAAGCCTGAATTATGATGGCTTGTCTGTTTCTGGGTTCAATATATATAGCTGTCTAGAGTATTGGTGCTCAGCTAGTAGCCTGTATACTCTAATGATCACAAAGTCTGTGCTTACTTTGACACACACACCCTTCAAGAATACTATGGCGGGGCTGGAGAGATGGCTCAGAGATTAAGAGCACCGACTGCTCTTCCAGAGGTCCTGAGTTCAATTCCCAGCAACCACATGGTGGCTCACAACCATCCCTTATGAGATCTGGTGCCCTCTTCTGGTGTGCAGATGTACATGGAAGCAGAATGTTGTTTACATAATAAATAAATTTAATAAAAAAAAAAGAATACTATGGCTTAGAGCAGTCTTAGGTACTGTTGGTATATTTAATGTAAAAGTAAGAAATAACTTTGAAGGCCTTTAATCCCAGCACTCTAGAGGCAGAGTCAGGCAGCTCTCTGTGAGTTCCAGGCCAGCCTGGTCTACAAAGCAAGTTCCACGACCAGCCAGGGCTACACAGCTACACAGAGAAACCCTGACTCAAAAAAACAAGAAAAAAGAAGTAATTTTGATTAAAAAAAAAAAGTAATCTAACTGAACTCGATACCCTATACTTACAATCCCAGCACTTGGGAGGCAGAGGCAGGAGGCTCACCCACCCCAAGTTGAGGATTGCCTGGGCTGCATGACAAGCCCCAGGTCCAAATAAATAAGGGAAGTAACCAACAGTGATAAGCTGCCTTTCTTGTGGCAGCATATTCTGGTTTTTAAACAGTAATTCTGCTTTTTAAAGATTTTATTTCCAGTTATGTGTTTATATCAGAAGAGGCTGCTGGAGTCACAGGCAGTTGTCAGCTGCCCGATATGAGGGCTGGAACTGAACCCAGGTCCTCTGCAAGAGCAGCAAGTACTCTTAACCACTGAGCCTTCTCTCCAGCCTCTATGAAGCAATTCTTTATGGGTATAAATGCTATAGAGAATATTATACAGCTCGGTTCTCTAAATCTCTATGCTTTAAACAAGTTCAAAGTAAGTCCTTTGGCCTCCATTTTAAAAGGAGTCTCGAGAATCCAGTGTATTTTTTAAAAAACCTCAAGAGAACTCTGTCTTGCTATATACCCTTGCCTGGCCTAGAACTTGCCATGTAGAGCAGGCTAATGCTCAACTCACAGGGATCCCCTGCCTCTCGAGTGTTACGTATGCTCATGGGAACTGCCAGAATTTTACCTGGATTTTCAGGGCTTATAATTAGCAGGGGAGCAATAAGTGTTAAACTTATTTGGGGCAAACTTCTCTCAGGACAGCTTCAGCCCAGCCACAGAAGCACAAGTGTTAAGTAGCTGCAGAGAGAGTAACAGGAGTACTATTATTGAGCACCTACTGCATGCTCACCTCCGGGTTCTGTCTCTCTGCACCCATTTAATTAGCCCACAAAAGAGATGTTTGAACCCAATATACAAATGGAAAGGTTAAAGCTCAGAGCTGGAAAACCTGTGTCGTCTTTGGCTTTGCAATCACTTGCCCATCTGTACCCGAGTAAGGTTAGTGCTTTGGCGGAAAGGAGTGTCCAGTTGGGTGGCCACAAAGTCCCCTGGAGTGTCCAGTTTGGTGGCCACAAAGCCCCCTAAGCAGATGAGTCTGTAACCTTGACTGGCTCTGGCTAGCATCATTCTTCCTCACTCAGGAGATGTGGTTTGATTTTAAACTAGTGGTGATGATCAGGTCATTTATAATGTTATGAATACGTATTTGGGGCTATATCATATCATGAGGAGGCTGGGTACTGAAAACACATTGTCGAATAATACATGGCCTCCTTCCAGCAATTCTCTGCCAAATTGGCTTTCAGTAATATTTCAGGGCCATGTCTCGCTGTGTTTAAAGCAAATGACAACCTGCAGTTATTTCAGAAGTAATAGCCTTTGGACAGAATATCTAGCCTTGGCTGGGCAGAATGCTAGCTTAAGGACATGGGACCTGCTGCAGTGGACAGATGTGACTTTTCTATCATGAGCTTTAGAAGTTCTGCTATTCATGTTCTGCTATTCCTTACATGAACTGTCCTTTTCCTCCTGTTGGACTCTCTTGGAGTAATTCATGACCATACAGATGAAGAGGTGGTTATGTGCATTGAAATAGTATTTTAGCTACATGTTTGTACCATCCTCTGGTCTTCTGCCATTTGGGCCCTGGCAGTGTTTTCTTATTTGCTTTAGTCTGTGTCTCCTCTAGATGGTTTCATAGAAACACTGAAGATGACATTATGATGCTTCTTGGCTTCCAGAATGATCGGGGGTGAGGGATGGGTGGGAAAGGCGGCTAGCAGTTGGACCACATTTTGCCAAGTGCTTTCCTAAGTATTTCTTAGACCTCATAACAATTGTTACTTGTTTAGTGAAACCATGTGAAATGACTGTTTCTTCTGTCAGGAAAACCGTATTTCTTGCCCAAGAATTGTATTATTGTGGGTACCTTTATTTGCCATCCCTGTTAGCAGAGTACCAAGGCCGCCCTAGGAGAAGCAGATTGGCATAACATGACTTGCTCAGCCAAAGTGTATCAATCAATCCACCTCATTCTTAGCTGAAATTACTTCTTTGTATCTTCATTGTATTCCTTTAGAGGTCATGCTGTCAGTTGAGCCCATGCACAGTATTTTCTTCACTATGAAATGGAAAGTTTCGGGGCATGAGGCAGCTCATGAATCTGTCTCACTCCATGAACACAACATTGAACTTCCCTTCTCCAAGTACTTGCAACTCTGAAAGATCCCCCACCTTTGGGAAAGTAGTCCTTGTCAGTTCAGACTGCCGGGTGCCTTCTGAGGTTCTCGATAATCTCTTCTACCCAGCGCCACCGGCACTGCCTTGGTCTCCTGCAAAGTCCCTCCCTTCCTGCCCTGTGTAGCTTAGTTCCTTGTGTCAAGTCATCATTTGCAGGCTTGCACAGTTTTGTCCCCTCATCCTGTAACCATCCATCCCCTAAGTCCTGCTGTTATTGCTGCGCCTACCTGACATTTACTTTTAACCTCAGTGATATTTATTTGAGGATTCAGTGGGTAAGGGCAGGTGGTATCCGAGTTCAAGTCACTTGAAGTTCTGTTTTTAGAGAGAGTATGGAATATAAACTGCTCAGACATTCCTGCTAGAATAAGTTTATAGAATTGTAGATTTTTCAATTTCAATGCATTTGATGTGTTGTCAGTCTTTTCTACTTCCCTGTGAATCATTTTTCCTGTCAGAATGTTTGCTAGAAGAAATTTTGTAAGGTTAGTGGATGTGATTATATAAAGAAGAAATGAGTCCAAGCTTGGGGATGCATGCCTTTAATTCCAGTGTGTGGTGGGCAGAAGCAGGTAGATCTCAGTGAGTTTGAGGTCACCTTGGTCCACAAAGAGTTCCAAGACAGGGCTACATAGAGGGATCCTGTCTCAAAACAACAGCAAAGAATAAATGGGTCTGGGCGTGTTAGAACAGGCCTGTGATCCCAGCTCTTGTGATGCTGAGGCAGGAGGATGAAGAGTTTGAGGCTACCTTGAGCTGTATACCAAGCTTCTTTGTCAAAGTCAAATAGAGTCTTTTCATATCATGGCCATTGAAAGTCTTTATGAACATCTGATTTCCATCTTAGAGAGCAGCAAGGAAGCAAATGTGGCTAGTTCCTGCTCCCCAGGACCAAAAAAATCCCCAAAGCTGCCAGAGTGAGGTGGTGCACACCTGCAATCCCACACTTCAAGGTAGAAGCAAGAGGCTCAGGAGTTCATAGCCAGCCTTGGCTACCTCAGAGCGTGTCTCAAAAAACAGTTTTGGTCCCCAGAGATAACATTACTGCAAACATGAAAAGATGCAGAATAATATAGCTTCAAGGGGAATAGCAAGTGCCAACAAGTTCTGATTAGCTGAAATAACCTTGCATGGACATTCTCCTTTCTCACAGCTTAGTGACACATGACCTTGAAGTGATTGCCCACTTGTAGGGAGGGAAAAGTAGCCAGTCACAGGTAGAGTGGGATCAGCAGGGCAGTGACCTGAGAGAGAGCAGCAGGCATGGGAAACGTGACCATCGCCTCACGCTGCAGCTTTGCCAGCACCCATTGCCTTTGTTCAGGGGGGGGGGAAATAAAACACCTGAAAGACCAACGTGACACAAGGAGGGAACACTCCTGTCCAGAGCCAGCATGAATAACTGATTTAGCCTTGAGCCTGCTTTAGTCGTGCTTGGGATGAGGATGAGGGTACATAAGTGTCACCTCTCCTCGGTAGCATGCTGCGGTGCTCTCTGGTGCTTTGAGAATGTGCCCAGCTGGAGCATCTTGAGAGAAATTGCCTTTGTTAAAGTTGCATTTATTTTATGGTCATGTGAAACAACTGATTGTCTCTACAATTTATTTTAGGAAATGGTCCTAACCAAACCATCTTCCCTCTGCTTCTGATGTTGTGAGCTGTGTGTATAAGGTTATAAAATGATTGCCTATAAAAAATTCTCACTGGCTGCCATCTGCGTTTCAGGCATCCTGACAAAAATAAAGACCCTGGAGCTGAGGACAAGTTCATTCAGATCAGCAAGGCCTATGAGGTACGTGTCAGACACTGTAACGCCTCCATTAGCACCTAGAAAATGGGGTGGTGGGACTCGGGAGACGGCTCAGCATCTCAGCCTTGCAAGCAGGAGATCTGAAGTTTGGATCTGCAGAACCCACACAAAGGCCTACGGGCTTAGTAGTGTACCTGCAATTTCAGCACTTGGAAGGCTGAGAAAGGATCCCAAGGGCAGCTGGCTAGCTAGGCTAGTGTTAGCTGAGAGCTCTGGGTTCGTGGAGCGACTCTGGTTCAGTGAATAAGATAGAGAGTGACATCAGCTTTGGGCTTCCACAGCAAATGAGCTCACTTGCATGCAAACAGAAATGCAAACACATGCACAAAGCAAAACAAAAGGAACACAGGCCAAAGGTGGGTCATTCCTATACCATCCCCTCAGCAGGGTGCAGTCCCCACACCCTGACCCAGTTCCCTCATGATGTTAGAGAAAATAACTTTGCCCCCTTCAACGAACATTTCAGCTCCAAGAGAACCTGGCCCACTTTGAAAGCTTTAATTAGAAATGTGCAATTACCCGGAACAGATGTCTGTTGTGATTGTGGAGACATAGGTTAAAGAATCACACAGCAGTTTGCGTGGTTACAGAAGGTTGCAAGTAACTTTAAAACACAGTTTTTGGTAAGTCTCCAACATGTTACCTAACATAGCATGGCCTCGATTACATGTAAGCAGTGAGTCTCCGGCTGCCTGGTTTGTGAGGGTAATGTACTTCAGCAATAGTGCTGAGGCTGTACAGTGAGTGACTCATCACCCTAAAAAAGTATCGAATTCCAGTCTTCAGAGTTAGCTTTCAGTAAAACCAAGTCAGTGGTGAAATGGCTCAGTAGGTAAGGGCACCCGCTGCCAAGCCCAAGACCTGTGTCCTGTCCCTGGGATCCAGTTGGTGGAAAGAGAGAACGGACTCCTGCAAGGTGGCCTCTGACCTACATGCCTGAATTCTGCCAGACATTAAGTAAAAACAAACGCAAAAAGGGAAGTGGGCTCACGCATAAGGCACTCACTGGACTCTACTCTTCTACTCTGTGGTTACTTTTTGGTGTTCAAGCATACCATACCTTGATCTACATGATTTTTACTCCAAAGACACAGCCAGGGTAATGTTGTGTGATGGATCAGTCTTATTTGTTACTTGTTTACTAGTACTTACTGAGATTGTCGATGGCTTTAATGTCAACATGAGTGTGGAGATCTCAACAAATGGAATTTGAGGGTTTTAATGTTTCTGTTTGGCGGTTTGAGATTAACTTATTTTGTGTGTGTGTGTGTGTGTGTGTGTGTGTGTGTGTGTGTGTGTGTGTGTGTGTGTGTTTTGTGGGCTTACACACATCACAGCACCCATATAGAGGTCAGAGGAAAATTTGCATGCATTGGCTCTCCTGCCGTGTGGATTCTGGGGATGGTAAGGTCATAATCTCCCCCCCCTTCTCCCTCCCCTTCCCGCTTACTGGAGGTTGAACCCAGCATCCCAACTATACATTTATCAAAATGTACTTCTTTCAGGCTGCTTATAGAAAAGTCACATGGGGCAGGGGTGTGGCCCAGTGGCAAAGGGTTTGCCAAGTGTGCACAACGCCTGGCTTCAGTCCTTAACCCTGGAAAAAGAGAAGAGCAGGAAAGTCCTTTGGTAAACCACTTCCTCCTTTAGATTCCCTGCCTTCTGCTTGCTTACAGATTCTGTCCAATGAGGAAAAGAGGACAAACTATGACCACTATGGCGATGCCGGGGAGAACCAGGGCTATCCGAAGCAGCAGCGCGAGTACCGCTTCCGCCATTTCCATGACAACTTCTATTTCGAGGAGTCCTTTTTCCACTTCCCCTTCAATTCGGAGCGCCGGGACTCGACTGATGAGAAGTACTTGTTGCACTTTTCACACTACGTGAATGAAGTGGTTCCCGATAGCTTCAAGAAACCCTACCTCATTAAGATCACGTCAGATTGGTGCTTTAGCTGTATCCATATCGAGCCTGTCTGGAAAGAAGTGGTCCAGGAATTGGAAGGACTGGGTAAGTTATTTCCTCACTAGGATGCACCTGTGGCGTGAGCTCGGGAGTGTTCACCCACAGCTACGCATTTGCACTCTGTGCGTGCAGTGCGCACGGAGGCCAGAAGGCCAGAGAGGGCATTCGACCCCCTGGAGCTGGGGTTAGAGGTGGCTGTGAGCTGCCATGGAGGTGCTGGGAACTGAACCCAGGTCCTCTGCAAGAGCAGCAAGTGCCCCTAACCGCAGAGCCATCTCTCCTGCCCATCATTCTTAAATGGGATGGGGTGTTGGAGAAAGGGAACAGTCGGTGTGCTTTCTTTTCCTAAGTCCAAAATGATTGATTTTTGAGGGATGTTTAAGGAAAGCAATACTTTTCTTTTTATTCTTAAATGAGTATGAATGTTTTGTCTATGCATATTTCTGTGCACCCCTTGGATGCCTGGTGCCTGAGGAGACCAGACGAGGCTGTCTGGTCCTCTGGAACTTCTCTTACAGAAGGTTGTGAGCCTCCATGTGGGTGCTGGGAATCAAACCCAGGTCCTCTGCAAGAGCAACAAGTACTCTTACCCACCAAGCCATCTCTCTAGCCTCTAATTTCTTAAAGGCATGTACCGCTATGCCAGGCTCATTATTGTTATTGTTATTATTTGGGCAGCAGGGGACAAGGCTGGTGCCATGGTGCTCATATAGAGATCAAAGGACAACTTTTAACAGTCGGTTCTCTCCTTCTACCTTTATGTGGATCTGAGGATCGAACTCAAACTGTCAGTGTTATGTAGCAAGTGTCTTTACTAGCTCAGCCATCTTGCTGGCCCTCCACTGTCCTTTGCCTGATTGACTTGACGCTTTATCTGTGTAGTATCCAAGTCCCTCATTAGAAAGCTGATGGTACAGTTGAGAAACTAGAAAATCATTGGCTACGTGAGCACCCACTGGAGTGCTAGTGGAGATTACAAATGGATGGAATCCATGACCTCACACTATGTAGTAATTTGCTAGGACTGCTGTAACTAAATCCCACTGTCTGGGTGACTTAAAAAACAAGTTTGAGCCAGCATTTGGGTGGTAGAAAAACAGGAAGATTTCTCTGTGCTCAGGGCCAGGCTGAGCTACATACTGAGCTCCAGGACAACTTACTTGCGATACAGAGCAAGCCCCTGTCTGAAAAATCAATCAAGGATGTTCTGGACAGGCAGGAATCCAACTGTCTCTGCCCCTCCGCCCCTCTGCCTCTCCGCCCCTCTGTCCCTCTCCATCTGCCCCCTGCCCCTCTGCCCCTGTGCACTGGAATTCAAGGTGGACGCTGCTGCATCCAGACCCTGTCCTCATCTTTATTCAGCAGTTGGGGCCAGGGAAATTTTAGTGATTCAGAGAGAATTTATGTTTTAGTAATTCTTCAATGTTAATGTTACAGAGGGGGGAGAGTGTGTGTGTTTTTTTGTTGTTGTTGGTTTTTTTTTAAGATTTTATTTATTTATTATGTGTACAATACTCTGCTTCCATGTATATCTGCACACCAGAAGAGGGCACCAGATCTCATTATAGATGGTTGTGAGCCACCATGTGGTTGCTGGGAATTGAACTCAGGACCTCTGGAAGAGCAAACAGCCAGTGCTCTTAACCACTGAGCCATCTCTCCAGCCCGGTGTGTGTGTTTTATAGTCACCTATAGAAAGACTTTTTGGGTAATCAGGAGCAAACTCAACCCTCAGGACCAGAGTTCTCTGAAAAGAGTGGACTTCTGGAAATTGCTGGGTCATTTGTTCCAAAACCTTCAGTGTGCTGTGCAGGACATTCAGATTTGGCAGGCTGGGTCCCTGAGTCTGGATCCAATTGCTCCAGAAGGAGCTGGGAGTAAGTTCTGTGTGTCGTGCAGCAGAGGCAGTGGGAAGCTGTGTGCTCTTGGTGTATAACGTGTGAGGAGAGCGGGGTGAGGCAGGGGCCACTGACTGAAAGCTTCTGTCTCGTGGGTGTTGGTCGTGTAGAGAATGGTGTGGATGGGAAACTCTGAGCACTTTAGAACCAAGGGCTATGTTACATTCCATAGTTTACATTTTGTTTCACACATGTGTGTGCATGTGAGCACACACACAGCACACGTGGAGTTCAGAGGACGACTTTCGCTTCTCTCCTTTCACCGTGTGGGTTCTGGGCGTGGAACTCTGATATCAGGCTCAGCAGCAGGGCTCAGGTGTAAACGCAGAGGAAGCACCACAAGGCCAGAGATGCAGGCAGTCAGCAGGGACTGGAAAGGACAGACGACTGATTTCTCTCAGCAGCTTGCAAAGAAAGCCAGCCCTGCTGACACATGAATCGGCCTGTGGGATAAACTGGACCCCTTATCTCCACAACTTTAAGATGAGAAACTGACATGGTGTGTGGTGGCTACCAAAGCAACCCCAGAAACCGTTGCACCTGACAGAAGGAAAATGTCAGCCAGGGATAAAGGAAGGTCATGAAAGACTCCCTGGGACCACTTGGGTGATTGCATCATTGGAGGACTTGGTCTGAGAAGCCACAGACTATTGGCTGAAAGTGAGGGGAATTCAAACTCAGGAATTGATTGTCTACTTTCTCTGTTGTTGTGGTTGTTTGTTTTTATGAGACATGTTCTCTATATAGCTCTGGCTGTCCTGAAACTTGCTATGTAGATCAGTCTGGCCTTGAACTCACAGAGATCCACCTGCCTTGCCTCTCAAATGCTGGCATTAAAGGTGTGTGCCACCACGCCTGGCAGAAGCTGTCCTTTCATCTCCACAGTGATACCATAGTATGCTCATCCAGGTGCACATCTGTACACACACACACACACACACACACACAAACACACACACACACATACAAACACACACACACACACACACACACACACACACAAACACACACACATACACAAACACACACACACACACACATACACATACAAACACACACACACACACACATACAAACACACACACAAACACACACACACCACACACACATACACATACAAACACACACACAACACACACACTCACACACACACAAACACACACACACACACCACACAAACACACGCACACACACACCACACACACACAGAGGCAAGTTATTAAGTGCCAAGTGTGACACTAGGAAAGCAGTTGGCTTCTTCCTGTCTCCTGCACAGCTTCATTGTGTAAAAAAAAAGAATTGGTTAGCCAGGTAGTGGCGCACGCCTTTAGTCCCAGCACTCGGCAGGCAGAGGCAGGTGGATCTCTGTGAGTTTGAGGCCAGCATGGTCTCCAGATCAAGTTCCAGGATAACCAGGGCTACACAGAGAAACCCTGTCATGAAAAACCAGAGAGAGAGAAGACAGAAACAGACAGGCAGGGGAGAGAGGGGAGGGGGAGGGTTAAATAGACCTCCCGTGTGCCCAGCTCTGCTCTGATGCTGGTGATACACCAGGGCTCTGGAAGGAGAAGGCAGACTATAAAGAACGCGTGGCGAAGGGAGTGTGCGCACTGCTAGAGGAGGGGAAGCAGCAGTGGGGGCCAGCGCAGAGGTGGCATGTGCCTGGTCTGCTCAGGACCCTGGATGCAGCCCCTGGAACCACTGTGGAAACAGGGACCGATGGAAAGACAGAAAGTGAGTGGGTTTGGGGGAATGCTCTGTGTGGGGGACACAGCTTTAATATGAGCTGATGTAAGTCTTCTGAGAAGCACTTGAAGTCAGTGAAGGTGTTAGCTACAGAGATACCAGTGTGCTGGGACCAAGGCCCCAAGGCTTTAATGTCCTTGTTTGTTCTGAGCTGGAACAAGCTAAGAACAAGGAAGAGGAAAAAAGAAGGTGGAACCAGGGACCACATCACGCAGAGTCCCATTGTCCTTTTTGTAGACTGTGGGTAGATTCCAGTAGAGTGAGAACTTCTTTGCAGGGTTTGGACAGAGGAGTAGCGTGATTCATTAGAAGGAGCAACCTTGTGATGATGTTCACGACAGACTACAACTGGAAAGGAAGACCACGTAGGATGCCATTGTAGCAGCCAGACGAAAGGGATGAGGAAGCTGTGTGCACACCTGTGATCCAGGCACCTGGTGAGCCAGGGGCAAGAGGATCAGTGTGTTTGGGTCATCCTTGGCTACAGTGAGATGGGAGGAGGGGTAGAGGAAAGGGATTAGGAGTGCCGAAAAGCTGCTGCCTTGGCATCTTGTAAAGAGCGATCCAGGAGGCCTGCTGGCAGATTGGGTGTGGGTGTGAGGGACGAGAGAAGGGGGCTCTCTGTCGTTTGGCTGTGTGAGGGGAGGAGTGGATCTGCCTTGTTGGGATGGCAGAGGCAGTGGTGGAGCTCCGTGGGAGGAGACCAGGAGTTCAGTGTCAGGTGCTTGACACTCAACTCTCCCAGACACCCAAGAGAAATGTGTCCTTATTGCCTGTTAATCTTGCACTTAGTAGAGTAGCGGGCCCTCCAGACAAATGAAAGAACAACAGAAGGAAGACACATGCATTAGGTGAAGCAACTGTTGGGTGAAAGAGACCCCACCTTACTGCCTGGATCTTCGTGCACACAAGGGAAAAAGAGGAACAGTGAACACCAACTACTAATAGGGCTCGTATGGCTCTTGAATGGTGTTAACTTAATTTTGTCCACTTATCTAAAAGTTGTTTGTTTAATGTTGTAGGTGTATTTGTGTATAGCATGTGTATGTGACATGCCAGAGCATGTGTGAAGGTCAGAGAACAAATTCTGGAAATCAGTTCTTGCTTCACACCCTGTTTCCCAAGGTCTCTGTTAGTTCTCCCATGCTGTGTATCCGGGATTCTCCATAGCAATGCTGAAATTACAGATGTCCACTACTGCATCCAGCGCTTTACCCGGATGCTGCGGATCTGAACTCATCACTAGGCTTGGGTGGCAAGCCTTTTAACCCACTAAACCATCTCCTGGCGCCCTTTTTCACTTTGTACAGAATTTGTAGCTGTCCTGGTAGTGCACACCTTTAGTCCCAACACTCAGGAGGCAGAGACAGGTAGATCTCTATCGATTTAAGGCCAGCCTGATTTACATAGAAAGTTTTAGGTCAGCTAAGACTACATAACAAGGCCCTGTCTCAAAAGAGAAAGAGAGATAAAATAATAGAGCCGGTGGTGGTGGTGGTGGTGGTGGCGGTGGCGGCGGTGGCAGTGGCGCACACCTTTAATGCCAGCACTCTGGGGGCAGAGGCAGGTGGATCTCTGTGAGTTCAAGACCAGCCTGGTCTGCAGAGCGAGTGCCAGGACAGCCAGGACTATTATGTAGAGAAACCTTGTCTCAGAAACTACTTCCCCACCCCAAAAAAAAAGAAAAGAAAAATAATTTGTATGTTTTAATTCTTTCATATCCCACTGTAAAGGACTTGTCAGCATTCCTTCCTGCTAGAGTCTCAGAAAGGTTTCATGGAGCTCTTTCATGCTTTTCAGGTGTGGGGATTGGTGTTGTCCATGCTGGCTATGAAAGACGCCTGGCCCATCACCTGGGAGCACACAGCACCCCCTCCATCCTAGGGATCATCAATGGGAAAATCTCCTTCTTCCACAACGCCGTGGTTCATGAGAACCTAAGGCAGTTCGTGGAGAGTCTTCTTCCAGGGAACTTAGTGGAGAAGGTGAGTGTCTGCTGAGAACAAGCAGCCAGGCATATACTATTTCATTACACCTAATCATATTGATAAAGCCTGGAGACTGAAGGCTGAGGCAGGACTACAGACCTGGAGAAAGGTCACTCTATTAATAACCAGCTCACAAGTGTTAAAACTCATCTCAGGAACCTGATCTGAAGCCACAGTTGAGTTTCCTAAACAACAACAAAGTTAGATCACATGATAGGATTTATGGCCCATGAGTGTGTATTCTGTGAAAATACTCAAGTCAGATTTCATTGAGAAAAAAATGAATTACATTTGGCTTTTACATTTTTAAGGATCACATCTACTAAAGCCACCAGATTCATTAAACCGTTATTACTTCCAGTGTCTCACGCCTTTAATCTCCAGCACTTGGGAGGCAGAAGCAGGCAGCTCTCTGAATTTGAGACCAGCCTGGTCTACATAGCGAGTGCCAGGACCACACAGAGAAAACTTGTCTTAAAAACAAAAAGTAAAAGCTCAGTGAGAGCCAAAGAGCTGGCTCAGAAGATAATGGTACTCACTGCCAAGCCTGACAATCTGAGCTGATGCCTGGGGATGTACATGGTAGATGGAGATAACCCACTCCTATAGGTTGTCCTCTGACCCACCCATGCATGCATGGCTCATGGACCTGCACGCACACGAAATAACTGTGATCTTGTTGTTGTTGTTGTTGTTGTTGGAAATAGGTCCTCTACAAGAGCAGCAAGCACCCTTAACCATGAGCATCTCACCAGACCTACTGAAACCATTTTTAAAGGGCCAGTGCTGCATGCCTTCTGCAGAAGTACACTCAGAGGGGCTGCTGGTAGACCTTGTGCTTGGTAATTAATGCCCTGGGTTCAATCCCCAGTGGCCAGAAAAACAAACTCACCCTATAATCAAACAAAAACAAGACTGAGGGTGTAGCTCAATGGCAAAGCACTTACCTAGTACACTGAAGCTGTAAGTTCAACCCCCAGTACTCCTACCAAAACAGACAAGGAACAAACTCCAGAAGTGGCTATGATATGGTTAGTCATTCTATCGTTCAGTATGATAACTTTAATCTGTAAGAGTTTATAAACAAATGGTGTTCGTGTCTCCATTCTTCTAATGGTTTTGTCTAATTAAGACAAAACAATTAGTGACAAAGGCAGGCAGATCTCTGTAAGTTCGAGGCCAGCCAGGGCCACATAGACCTTGTCTCTCCTGACAGCAGTAGAGTACAGTTGTTAAAAATTAAGTATTGAGGCAAAAGAGATGCTCAGCAGTTAGGAGCACTGGCTGCTCCTCCAGTGTGGCTTCAGTTCCCAGCCCCCACAGGGCAGCTCACAACCATTGGAGCTCCAGTGCCAGGGAATTTGATGCCCACTTCTGACCTTTGTGAGCCCCAGACCTGTGTGTGGTATGCAGGCAAAACATTCATATACAAAATAAAAATAAATGAATCTTTTAAAAATTAAGTATTGCAACTAACCCTCTATTTCCAATTTAAGGTTACAAATAAAAATTACGTGCGATTCCTCTCTGGCTGGCAGCAGGAGAATAAGCCTCACGCCCTCCTTTTTGGCCAGACGCCGGCAGTGCCGCTGCTGTACAAGGTAATCACTCCCTGGAGTGTTTCGTGTTCCTGTCGGGGAGCCAGCTCTGAGCCGTAGCCTGTTACCCTGCTTGTCTTTTGTATAACTACTCATTGAGCATCTCTAAATTTAAAAATCCCAAATCAGAAAACTTGAATGTTGACTTGATGCCATAAGCAGGAAATTCCACTGCTGACCTCATGTGACAGATCACAGTCAAGACATAGTCACACTAAAACATACACAGTTGTGTGTATGAGGCATATGTGGGGCATACACGTGTTCTGTGTTTAAATGTGGTGTTTCATTGTGGAGATGCTAATATTCCAAACAAAAAGTGTGGACCGTGTCTGGTCTCAAGGGTTTCAGATAAGGCTGCTCGGCCTGTGGTAGTTTGTTGCTGGATTGGACACAGACACACACACACGGACACACAGACACACTCATACCCAGGCAAGATTTCAGCATACTGATTGTTTATCTTTTGAAGAAAGCAGTTGTGTTTCCCTTTGCTCAGTTTCTGTGCACAGAGTACCAGAGAGGAGAAACCCTGATTGAGTGTGTGAGGGTAAAGACAACGCCTGGGCATCCACTAAGCTGACAGCTCATCCCAGCCATTGACATTCACAGGGCCACTGGCTTTGAAAGCTGCGTGCCAAGCTGTCCATTTCATCCCCTTCCTCTCTGTGCCCTCACAGTTGACGGCCTTTGCATACAAAGACTACATGACGTTCGGCTATGTGTACATGGGCCTGAGAGGTGTGGAGGAGATGACCAGACAGTATAACGTCAATGTCCATGCCCCCACCATGCTGATCTTTAAAGAGCACATCAACAAGCCTGCTGATGTGATCCAGGTATGTGAGAATCCCCTCGAGTCAAGACCTCTTCATTCTACCTCAGCCTGGGTGAATAAGCAACAGAACTGTAGCCAGCTGTATAGTCCCAGCATGGAAGGTTCAGGAGTTCAAGGTCATTCTCAACCACATGATGAGTCTGAGGCTAGCCTAAGCGCTAATGAGACTTTGTCTCCAAGAAAGAGGAGAGAAAGGGAGGAAGTGATCCAGATGGCTCAGGGAATAAAAGTGTTGGCTGCCTAGCCTGACTGCCTGAGTTCCCTCCCTGGGACCCGTGTGGTGGAAGGAGAAAAGCAACTCGTACAGGTCATCCTGTCACCACCACATGTGCTCAGGCACAGCAATGCACACTCGTGAATAAATCAGAGAAAGGCAAATTGAACAAAACTTCAGAGAAATGGAGAGATTCATTTGGCATTTCTTTCTACTGAGGCACTAAATTTTGCTGTTTTTTTGTTTTTGGTTTTTTTGTTGTTGTTGTTGTTTAATTTGACATAGTGGTGTTTTGCTTAAAGAAATTATTTTATCTCAGATAGCACATACCTGGAATTCCAGTACTCTGAATGCTGAAGCAGGAGAATTGTTGGTTTGAGAGAAGTGTTTGTTGGTTTGGGGGGTTTGATTTTTAAACAAGGTCTCACTCAATGTACAGACTAGTTTGACCTTGAACTCAGAGAGCTCTGTCAGCCTCTGCCTCCTGAGTGCTGGGTTTAAAGGTGTGTACCATGGTGCCCAATGGTCCTTGACTCTTAAGTGAGGCTGTAGTAAGTTTTATTAAATACTTTATTGGGTGGGGGGGCTGGAGAGATGGCTCAGCAGTTAAGAAATATGTACTGCTCTTCCAGAGGACCCAGAGTTCCAGAGTTGAGTTCCTGCCCCTGTGTGGGGCGGCTCACAACACCTGTAACTCCAGTCCCAGGAGACCCGACTGCTGCTTCTGGACAACCTTTTGTTTGCCTGTACTTATGTGCACATACCCATACACTTATGCACATAGTTAAAAATAAAGAGAATGTGTTTTATTTTGGTCACTAAACATTTCATTGCCCGACTGCTGTGTAGTGACTACAGTGCTGACTGGGGCATCCATAGTTAGACTGTACCTGAAGTGGTTCAGTCAAAAGCCTCAAGGTGGCGGCGCACACCTTTAATCCCAGCACTTGGGAGGCAGAGTCAGGCCGATCTCAGTGAGTTCGAAGGCCGGCCTGGTCTACAAAGCGAGTTCCAGGAGGGCAGCCATGACTGTTTCACAGAGAAACCTTGTCTTGAAAAAGCAAAAATGAAAAAAGTGGTTCAGTCAAGGGAGGAAAGGCCTAAAGGCAAGCTACAGTCCTATAGAATATTCTATAGGACTGAAGAGAACAAATTCCTCTTAGGAATGCTGACTTAGAGCTCCTATAGCAAAGACCGTCGTAAGTGACCCTTACACAGGTAGGTGGGGACAGCCTAGGGAAGGCAGGAGGAAATGGGCTTGATGGCAGTGCTTATAATCTCAGTGCTTTGGAGGCTGAGAAAATTGAGAATTCAAAGCTAACAAAGGCGGCAGTAAAAGGGCACTGTCAAAGTAGCTTATTTATTAGGTGCTTGCCTGGCAGACACAAAGCCCCAGGTTGGACCCCCAGCTCTGTAGAGGCCAGGAACGCAGTGCAGGCCTGTGATCCCAGCGCTCAGGAGGTAGAAGCAAGAGGAAGGAAGTTCAAGGACACCCTCACCTAACAGTGAGTTCCAGGCCAGCCCGGGTTATTGACCCCTAGCTCAGAATTTTTTAAAGAGGTGGGAAGATAGCAGACAGAGCACGGAAGGCTGTGGGTACGTCAGTGAGTGGGTGGCTTTTGAAGATTCTACGCTTTTTAAAATTCACATTTATTTATTTGTATGCATCTGTGCTTATCCGTGTGCTTGTGTGGAGGTCAGAGGACAGTTTGTGGGAGACAGTTCTTTCCTTCTACCCTGTGGGTTTGGGGACTCAAACTCAGATCGTCAGGCAAGCCCTCTTACCCACTGAGCCCTTCACTGGCCCAGAATCTTACCTATCAGCTCACCCTACTTCCTAGGGTGAGACAGCATGTTACACTCTCTCTGCCGATAGAAGGGTTACAGTTGGTTCTCAAATATTGATTATGTGTCATCAGCAGCTTTGCAAATATGTCGGAGTCAGTCATTTATCTGTTCTGTCTTTAGGGTTTGCTAAGTACACAGTAATCATCTGAGGCTGGTGGCAGTTTTGCTTCTCCTGTGTCATGTCTGTCCTTTCAAATGCACAAAAGCAATGACAAAGCAATCAGTGTACCATTTTGCGATGTGCCTCTTCATTCTTAGTAACTGTGTGGGGAGGCACTGGGCTGGCACTGAGTGGTAGCGCTTTCCCGGAGCATGTGAACCCCCGAATTCACCAGTCTTGGCACCACACAAACTGGATGTGGTGGCACTTGCCTGCAGTCCCAACACTGGGAAGGTAGACAGGAGGTCAGAAGTCCAGGGCCATCCTCAGCTGCGTAACAAGTTGGGTTCTAGCCTGGGCTACAGGAGACCCTGTCTCAAAAGGGGAATGGGCATAGTGGCACATGGTTTAATCCCATCACTCAGGAGGTAGACAGATGGATCTTTGTGATTTTGAAGCCATCCTGGTCTACATAGCAAATTCCAGGCAGCCAAGGTAAGATCCCGTCTCAAAAAAAAAAAAAAAAACCAAGAGCTACCACTGTTTGGGTATTTTGTTTCATTTTGTCTTTTTTGAGGTACTGTTGATTGAACCCAGGGCTTTGTGCATATCAGACCAGCATTCTACCATTGAGCTTCCTCCCTGGACCTGGGATTTATTTTGAATTGTTCAATTTGCTACGTATCCTAAATAGAAATATATTTGGGTAAAATTCAAAATGATTGACTTTTCTAAGCAGTTAGTGTAAAATATAGTAACAGTCACACGGTAGAAACCTCTTGATTTTCCCCTGAGCATGACCTGGCTGCATCATCACCTTCACCTGAGTTAGCCAGTATCTCCGCACGTTTCTTGCCTAGTGAATGTTACCGTAGCCAGGGTCAGCCACGGTCTTCATAAGCTCCTGAGTAAAACCCATTTGCAGTGTGAGGACTGAGTGCTTATTGGTGTTTCTCCAGGCTCGAGGGCTGAAGAAGCAGGTCATTGAGGACTTCATCACGCAGAACAAGTACCTGCTGGCGGCCCGGCTCACCAGCCAGAGGCTGTTTCATGAACTCTGCCCTGTGAAGCGGTCTCACCGACAGAGGAAGTATGAACTCTAGGCTCTGCCTTCACTGAAGTGGGAGGGAGCAGTGGTGTCTTCCTGGGGGGTGGTTAAACTCTGTGATGGGGTCAGGTGCCTTAGTTCAGGGTACCTTTGCACCACATGCTGAAATAATCGGCATGGGCCATAGTATCTAGCAGATACCAGAAGGGCCAGCAAGATGGCTCAGCAAGTAAAGGCACTTGCTGTCAAGCCTGGCCAACTGGGTTTGACCCCTGAGGTCCATGGGGTAGAAGGAGAGAATTGATCCACACATGCCCAGACACACATACATTGTAAGATCTGTCTGGCATCTCACTATTTTACCACTGCCACTCTTGAGCAGGCCACCACCATATCCCTTACTTAGGGTCTCTGTTCCCATCCATCCCCTATTCTTTGCCAGTCCTCCACACCGCCGCCATTGCTCTCTCTAAACCCAGGGCCCCCCTTCCCTCGCCTGCAGCGCTTCACCCCAGCCTCCCCTCAAACATCAGGTGGCATTTTCCCGGTCGGCATGATCCGACGTCCACCCCACACCACCCTCTCTCTCTCTCTCTGTCCCTTCCTCTCTTTCTCACAGCACTTGTCACACCCATGCATGTGTCTGTATCTGCTGTCTGTTTTCTCTGGAACAAGGGTAGGAATGTTGCCTGGGAGCTCAGTAAATGTTGGGAAGAGTAAATACATAGACACTAGACTTCCATTAGAATCTTGCAGAGGCAGCCCTTTCAGAATGAGGTTTGGTCATCTCTGCCCTAAGATAGATTCAACCACTCCTCCCCGAGAGAGGAGACCGGGACAGGTGGCTTCTAAAAGCTTCCTCATAGAGACAGGTTTTCATCATGCAAGGTGTGTCTCCTCTTTCCTTAGCAGCCATTGCCAGCAAGTGCCCAGGACTGGTTGTAGGCCCTCCTCTCTTATTTGTGTGCAGGTACTGTGTGGTTTTGCTGACAGCTGAGACTAACAAGCTAAGTAAACCCTTTGAAGCCTTCCTGTCATTTGCACTGGCAAACACACAAGACACCGTGCGGTTTGTGCATGTCTACAGCACCCGGCAGCAGGAGTTTGCCAGCACCTTGCTACCAGACGTCGAGGCGTTCCAAGGGAAGTCAGGGGTGAGCCATGGGCCCCAACCCTCATCCCCATTCCTCCTGTCTTGGGAGTGCTGACTACAGAATGC
Source organism: Cricetulus griseus (assembly GCF_003668045.3). Classification (NCBI taxonomy): domain Eukaryota; kingdom Metazoa; phylum Chordata; class Mammalia; order Rodentia; family Cricetidae; genus Cricetulus; species Cricetulus griseus. The sequence continues at coordinate 11,491,118 of NC_048595.1, forward strand.
AAACATCTGGAAAACTCTGAGACCTGGTTGGAGTCCTAATCAGACCTCCATTTTACATCCCCCGTGTGGGCTCCAGGCCTCCCTGGAAGGCACTCTCCCTCTAGTCTGGCACCTTCCCAGCTGAGCCACCTCCCACGAGGGAAGGTTTTTCCTACAGTCAGGTATGGTAGTGCAGAACTCTAGAGGCCCCATTCTCCCAATCTCAGGCCACGGCTAATGTGTTTGGAAGCCTCCTTTCTCACGTGCTCTGCCTACGTCTTCACCACCCTCTTCCCAGAGGCCTGTGGTGAGAGTGTTTGCCTGAAATGCACGAGATCCTGGGTTTCATCCCCAGAACATAGGAAGGAAGGTAATGACCTGCCTTCTCTGTTCTCATTCAGTTGTCATCGAAATGCTCTCTACAAAGCCGAGGCTCTTTAACTGTAACATTATGTCCCAGGCTGTCACACAAAATCTGTTGAGAGAAAAAAGGTTAAGAATTTTGATCGAAGCTTTGGAAAGTCACCATAAGAGCCAGGACTCTGGCATGTGCCTGTAATCCTAGCACTCAGGAGGTAGAGACAGGAAGACAAAGTTTCAGGCCAGCCTGGGCTACAGGGGATCCTGTCTCAAAAAAACAAGCAAAAATTAGACTGGGTGTTGGCTCAGTGGTTAAGAGCATTGGCTGTTCTTGAAGAACCCTGGATTCTATTCCCAACAACCACATGGAGACTCATAACCACCTGTAACCCCAGTTCCAGAGGATCTGGCATGTTCTTCTAGCCTCTGAGGATTCATGCAGGCACACACATGTACACATATAAATAGCGAATACATTTTTTAAACTTTCTTTGAGCTTATAATATAATTACATTTCTCCCTTTCCTCCCTCCAAACCCTCTCATATAGCCCTTGTCACTCTTCTTCAGATTCATGGTCTTTTTTAAACTGATTGCTATCACATACATACATGTATGTGCATACATTCCTAAATATAACCTCTTTATGTTTTCAGGGCTGACTGTTGGGCACTGGACAACCAGTTGGTGTGCTCTTCCCTGGAGAAGGCCACCTCTCCCATTCTATGAATAAATTTTTTAATGAGACCTCGTCTCAAACAAGAGTTCCCATCTGACATGCACAAGGCCCTGGATTCCCTCCCTAGCACAATTTAACCAGGGAGGCTGGTGAGATGGAGGCAAGTTCAGGGTCTTCCTCATAAGTACACAGTCAGTTCAAATAGTAATTATTCCTCTTGTCAGACCTCAGGGTCTCTTACAAATCCCGTAAACACATCAATATTTGTGTTTTAGTTTAAGTGCTGCCCTCTTGAGACCCTTTTGTTCATCTTCCCTGAAAAACAGCGTAGGAAAATGAAGTGCACACACACACACACACACACACACACACACACACACGATGTAGCTGTGTAAGTCCAGGCTGGGCTCAGACTCCTAGGGGCTGGAATTCCTGGTGTCATTCTATGCTGCTTCTTTTGAGACTCCTAATGGTTTTTCTCCTTTTCTCCCAGGTGTCCATCTTGGAAAGGAGAAACACAGCGGGGAGGGTGGTATTTAAAACCCTGGACGACCCCTGGACGGGCAGTGAGGATGATAAGTTCATCCTGTTGGGTTATCTTGATCAGCTGCGGAAGGATCCGGCCTTTCTGTCCTCCGAGGCTGTCCTCCCTGACCTGACTGATGAACTTGCCCCTGTGAGCATCAGAATTGGGAAAGATTTGGGGGGGGGGGGTCAGGGGCAGAGCAGGGATTTGAAGAGGCACTATGTTGGGAGGTAGGGGCTTTCCCTCCGGGCCCAGCCTGACCACTGCACGTTTCCTCTCCAACAGGTGTTTTTCCTCCGCTGGCTCTACTCTATTTCTGACTCCCTCTCAGACTGGTGGGAGAGCCTGCTTCACAGTAACTGGTAGGACCCTGTGGGTTTTTTTCCCCCGTCAAAGCCAGGCACAGTCATTCAGAATGTCAGTGTGTGCCTGCTGCCTGGAAGCTCTAGAAAGACTGTCCTTGGGCTTCTGGGTTCTTTTGCTGCTGGAGGTGGGAGAGTTCACACATTCCCACAGTCCAAAGACAAGCTTCTTTTTCCTTGCTCTACTTCTTAATATTTGCTGACTGGTACATCCTGCTGGGAGGGATGAACACCCCAGCTGGCCTCCTTGTCAGCAGAGCTCATTCTGATCCTTTCTTCATAGTATGTCTGCCACTCAGCCCAGGGCCTGACACACCAAGTCCAGTGTATATTCACAGATATGTCCATCATGACCAAAACAAGCTTGGGAAAGAAATGGTTTGTTTTGGCTTACAAGCGAAGGCAGGAACTAAAGCAGAGACCACAGAAAAGTGCTGCTCAGCTACCTTTCTTACACTGCCCAAGTCTGCCTGTCCATGGGTAACACCACCCACAGTGGGCTGGGCCCTCCCATGTCAATTAGTAATCAAGAAAATGCCCTCCAGATGCGCCCACAGGCCAGTCTGATAGAGAAAACTCTCCTGCTGAGGTTCCCTCTTTCCAGGTGACTCGAGTGTGTATCAAGTTGACAACTGAAGTGAAAGCTGACTGTGACCTCCCTGTTCCATCCAGCCACATCTGATTATTGTGGCCACAGAAGAATCAGTTAGATTGAGATCATTCCACAGACTCTGTAGCCACCAATAGATACCTCAGTGGCAGGAAGTCCTTCCCTGTGTCCAACTTAAATCCTTTATTTCCTTCTGCAGAATGTACTAGACACAGCCTAAAGCCACCTTCCAGAATACAGTCTCTGTGACTAGGACACTGAGGAAACAGTCCCCAACACACACACACACACACACACACACACACACACACACACACACACACACACACACACACACACACACACACACACACACACACACACACACACACACACACCAGAAACAGCCTGTCTTGTAGCTGTTTCTTGTTTGTGGCTTTTGGTTTGGGACCTTTTCCTCCTGAGACAGCGGGTGTGCAGCTGACACAGCCACCTTTGTTTTCAGGCGTGAGGTGATGCCCCTGCTGTCCCTCATCTTCTCAGCCCTCTTCATACTCTTTGGCACTGTCATTGTCCAGGCTTTCAGGTAAGTCTCGGGGCTGTCAGTGGGAGCCCCAATCTGCCATGGTCATTTATACCCCTAAAAAAAATAAGAAGAAAAATAACTTCTGTTTTCATTCTTTAGCGACTCAAATGAGGAAGGAGAGTCACAGCCTCCGGATAAAGAAGAAGTCCCTGAGAAGCCTGGGAAGACAGAGCCAGCCTTCACCAAAGAAAGCAGCAGGTTCTTCCCAGATCCCACACGCCTGCCCTTGGCCTCAAAGAACAAGCAGGATGGATAGTATAGAGGGCCTCCGCCTTGCTGGTCTCTGCAACCTGGCTCTTGGATCGGGGGAGTGGGTTGCAGTGCTAGGGATCAAACCACATGCTAGACAAGTGCTCTCACAGAGTAACATCCCAGCCCCCAACTTTAAAATAACACCTAGTCATAGCACACACCTTTAATCCCAGAATGTGTGAGGCAGAGGCTGGCAGATCTCTGTGAGGTTTTTTGTTTGTTTGTTTGTTTTGTTTTTCGAGACAGGGTTTCTCTCTGTATTCTTTTGGAGCCTATCCCAGAACTTGCTCTGTAGACGAGGCTGGTCTTGAACTCACAGAGATCCACCTGGCCTCTGCCTCCCAGTTGCTGGAATTAAAGGCGTGCTCCACCAACGCCCAACCTCTGTGAGTTTTATATAGTGAGTTCCAGGCCAGCCAGGACTACATACTGAGACCTCATCTCAGAAAAAAAGAAAACAGTTCTGTGCCTCATCGAGTGAGTCACAGTCACAGTGCACATGCACCCAAAGTATATGTGAAGTCACCTTCAGGCTGAGGTGTATGCACAGACATAGATGTCATGTTTGGACTGCCCCCGGATCTCACTGCATGTTTGCTTGCACATATTATAAAATGAGAGGAGGGATTCTAAAAATTCAACACATTCCTATACTCAAGCATTCTGAGGTTTTAGTTTTTGGTTTGGTTTTGTTGGGTTTTTTTTTGTTTTTTTTTTTTTGGTTTTTTTGTTTTTTTTAAGTGTGTAGGGGAAAGAGTTGTACCCTCAGGACCCAGAAATATCAGATCCCCTAAAGCTGGAGTTCCAGACTGTTGTGAAACTTCTGGAACAGCAGTGCACACTCATAAGGCCTGAGCAGTCTCTCCAGCCCCTTCCCAGGCATGCTGAATAAGGGAAACAGTCATACTGCCGGGGTTCACTGAGACCCCCTACACGTGTAGATACAGGACCTGCAGACCAAGTGCCTGCCTTGTGATTGCAGATTCACAGTCCCAGCATCAGTAACGGAAGCAGGAAGAGATAGAACTCCTGAGGGAGGTGGTAAACGAGCCAGAAGCTGGGGGTAGCCTGTCGCCATGACTCATAACTGCGGTGTCTCCAGCAAAGGATCTGTCTCAGTTAACAGACTGAGCACTTGTGGCCTCCTTCGCTCTGACACCAGCTCTGACACAGCTGCCTTTGCACCAGAAGAAAAGCACTATGAGAAGGGCTGCTGCAGGCCACCGTGGAGTGGGGTGGGGCCGCCCTATGCAGCCAACAGGGCAGAGTCAGTGTTGAGTAGCAGATCCCATCTAGCCAGGAGGCATTTTGCTCCACTGGTTTTGTTGTTTTCTTTGGGTTTATGAAGGAGTTTGGACGTTTGTTCTCATAGCCCAGGCTAACCACATAGTTGAGGCTTGCCTCTCACCCTCCTGCCTCTACTGCCCAGCTGCTTGGATTACAACATATGCTACCACACCTGGCCCCCACTGGTTTCCACCCCTATCCTAATAATCTCTAAACCCCTCTGTTGTTTCTCCACAGCAAGATTCCTAAAAAAGGCTTTGTGGAGGTTACTGAACTCACAGATGTGACATACACCAGCAACTTGGTACGCCTGAGGCCAGGCCACATGAATGTGGTCCTCATCCTGTCCAATTCCACCAAGACAAGCCTGCTGCAGAAATTTGCTTTAGAGGTCTACACATTCACTGGGTAAGCAGGGTGCGCGCGCGCGCGCGCGCGTGTGTGTGTGTGTGTGTGTGTGTGTGTGTGTGTGTGTGTGTGTGTTCTACACATTCACTGGGTAGGTAGGCAGGGTGTGTGTGTGTATATGTATGTGTGCGTATGTGCATGCATGCTCGATTGGTGTGTAGTTTAGTGTGTGCCAGTTGGGATAAGAGAGACTAGAAGACAGCTCACACTTCTCACTTGAAGGATAATATTCTGTGTCCCTCCCAGGACAGACATCTGCCATCTGCCATCACTGGGACCTTCTCTTGACTTTTGTTTAGTTGGTTTTTATTTATTTATTTTGGGTTTTTGAGACAGGGTTTCTCTGCATAGCATCAGCTGTCTTGGAACTGTAGACCAGGCTGGCCTCAAACTTACAGAGAGGTCTGCCTGTCTCTGCCTCCCGTACTGGGAATAAAAGTGAGCGCCACCCCACCTGATTTGATCTGGTACTTTCTATGTAGCCCTGGATGCTCTCAAACACAAAACAATCAAACAAACAAACAAAAGAGCCAGGTATTGGTGGTGCATGCCTTTAATCCCAGCACTCGGGAGGCAGAAGCAGGCGTATCTCTGTGAGTTCGAGGCTAGCCTGATCTCCAGAGTGAGTGCCAGGATAGGCTCCAAAGCTACACAGAGAAACACTGTCTCGGAAGGAAAGAAAAAAAAAAAACACAAAACATCCTGCCTCTACCTTCCAAGTACTAGGATTACAGGCCCACCACTCCCCGCCACTCTCGCTTAACTTCCATGTCTTGCTGGTTCTGAAGAAGCGTGAACACCCCACCCTACCCCCAGCTCCACAGAAACCCTTTCTAAGTTCAGCCAGCACAAGCCTCTCCTGGCTCTTCAACTGTCCTGAGTGCTGCTGCTCCCCTCAGTGGCCTGCAGCTGAGCCCCCTTCCTGAACACCCATCTGCTCTTTCGCAGGAGCAGCAGTCTCCACTTCTCCTTCCTCAGTCTGGACAAGCACCGGGAGTGGCTGGAGTACCTGCTGGAGTTCGCTCAGGACGCGGCCCCGATCCCAAACCAGTATGACAAACACTTCATGGAGCGGGACTACACTGGCTACGTGCTGGCCCTGAACGGCCACAAGAAGTATTTCTGCCTTTTCAAGCCCCTAAAGACAGTGGACGAGGAGGCCGTGGGCTCCTGCGACCCTGACTCCTCCAGAGGGAAGCCTCCCTGTGGCCTCGGGCCCAAGCCCCTCAAGGGCAAGCTGAGCAAGTTGTCCTTGTGGATGGAGCGCCTGCTGGAAGGTTCCTTGCAAAGGTTTTACATCCCGTCATGGCCTGAGCTAGACTGAGACATGGACTCTTCAGGTTTTTAACGTGCCCCGGAACAGGGATTTTCAGGAGAGTCTAGGCTTTAGGTTTCTCTTCCAGAGCAATGGCCAGAAGATCTTTCCTTTGTCACCCAGGAGTAAAACGTATTGCAGGGTTGATCCCTAGATGAAACTCTTTCCCTTTGGGTTTTCTCGTCCCCGTATGAATGCCGCACTATTTAAAATAGACTGCTCATCCCCTCTTCTTTACTGTCCCTGTAACGTGCTCACACCACCCTGTCCTTAGGTTGGAGAAACCCAGGGCTTGACCTTGAGTCATGCCTGGACAAACCTCAGGACCCTCACGAACCTGTCATACAGGGTGGGTCACCTCTCCACCCCCATAGGCTCCTGGCCTGGCCCCTGCCATGCTTCTGCCAAGGCACATGCTCTCAACAGAGGACAGCCCACCACAGTTTCTAGGTCCTGCATCTTTGAAAGAGGCCTAGTTCTAAGCAATTTTACATGTGACCGTCTTCTGGGAGCAAGCACTGAGAAGTATACTTTGGGGGTATCCCCCACAACAGCTGGCCAGCCATGGCTTTGAAAGGAAGGGGCTGAGCAGTGGGTGAGGGTGCAGCCTTTACATATGGTCTTCCCCACCAAGAGAAGGGAGGGTTGAACACTGACTAGAGTCATAAAAGCCCTGTGACCCTTCCTGAATGTCCCTTGTCACCTATCCCTGCCCCCTCACTGCACTCCTGTAAGCACCCTCATAGCCAGGGCAGAGTCTGCCTAGCCAGAAGCGCTGTAATGACTGAGCCACTGACTTATCTCCAGATGCCTTCCTGCCTCTGGATTTTAGAGTTTGAATACTAGGAGCCATAACCTGTGATCGTGTTCTCTGAGCGTAGATGAGCTGCTATAGAGCCAGTAGATTGCAGATGACGGCAGTTACTCCTGTCTGCCAAGAGCCAGGTGCAGGAGCCCTCCCTGCCTCGCTCGCTCTATCTTGAGTAAAATGCCAGGCGTGTCTTCGTACCAAGGAACCTGACCTCTCTGACAATTGATTTTGAACATTGTTGTCCCCAAAGTGCTGAATCTTCAAGTCGTCTCTTGACTGTGAGCTGAGACTTGTTCCAGACTCCTGTCTGGCAGGCAGCTAGCATCCTCCTTCTGGCCTGCGTTTTGGCTTCTCAGCTCAGTTGTTTCCCTCTTCCCTTATCGCTGCTTCCTGCTGCCAGATCAGACCCATCAAATCCAGCTTGCCTGGCTCCACTCACCTCAGGCTCAGGGCCGGATCATGTTCGCCCATTCAACATACCCTTTATTTTTAGGGCCAAACCACAAGAGGAGTTTGGACAACTGTCACACATGGTGTGTTCTACTGTCAAGCAAGTGCCCTTTTGTAAAGTGAAAGGCACAAATCAGGGACAGGACATCACTCAGTTAGTATTCTCTAATCATAATTGCTTTGAACCAAGCACCTCGGATCCTGACTACTTTAAACACTGAGCTCCAGTGGTAAGTGATAAACTATATGAACCCAGGACCCTCTGTAGTTTTCAAAGAGTCTTTAGCTTTATTAAAAAGTAAAGAAATCACTGCCAGGCTTCATTCTTCCATCTGGCCCTTAGAAGTACACGCTGACTCTTCAACGCTGCTTCTCGTGCACCTGGCCCAGCTAGCAAGGGTGAAGGCAATCATTTGGCTCCTCAGTGCCCAGTCCTCAAAATGCATTTCTGAAGGCTGAGGGTGAACACTGAGGCTAGGGAGTAGAACACTTGCCTAGCATTTCCAAAGCCTGAGTTCCACCCCCAATATCACATACACAAGTGTGTTTGCTTTGGGGTTTTGTTTTCGGTGGAGGGTTTTTTGTTTTGTTTTGTTTTGTTTTGTTTTTCCTTTTTTTCTTTATTTTTATTGTATGGGGCTCCTCTTGTATGTTTTAACTCATTGATAGATTTTTGTCTTTACATTTCTGGAACCGATAAAGTTCTAGACATGTAATTTCTGAAAACCAAAAACTCCCCAGATATTTGTTCTTTATCCAAAACTGTACCAAGAAGATACAAGGCCCGTCCATTAGGGGTGATAGGAGGGGTGAGTAATGGGATTGATGCTGTCCCTGGAGAATGTGAGTCCAGAATCCCAGCAGATCTGATGGAGGGTGGTGTCACCAAGGAGACCACAGAGCTTCGGTTTGGTTGCTTTAAGACGGGGTCTTACTGTGTAGCCCAGGCTAGCCTCCGACTCAAGGCCTTCCTTCCTCAGCCTCCCAAGTCCTGGGCTTATGCGTGTGCACCGCAAGTCTACCTTTGACAGACAGATACAAGCCTTTCTTCCAGAATTTGTTTTCATGATTTTTTTTATTATTATTTGTGTCAAATCTGAGCTACTTTTATGCTCAACCAAATGCCAAGGTTTCTTGTGCTAATGAATGTAATGTCACAGGACCCAGTTTCAGTTGAGGTTCTGCTGTTTGAGGAGGCTCGAGACAGCCTGTGAATCGTGTTCTGTAGATGCAGTGTAGTAAAACTCCTTAGTCGGTCTGTGTGGAAATACTCTTCCTGCCACTCAAGGACTGGCTGCTGTTTGTCTAACCCAGAGTTGATAGGTTGCCTCGAGACATTGCAGAAGCAGACAGCTCTCCCTGTCACCTGCCACCACCCAAAAGAATTTGCTTGTTGTTTAGATGGGTTAGTGTCCTCATTCCTAAACTTTTAGCTAGTGCTAATTCATTTTCAGTCACCATCGTGTGTTTTCCTGGCGTTAAAATAAATTGGGTCTGGCCCACCTGCTTTGCCTGGGTAGGGACTGGAAGCAAGCACTCGGCCTGTGTTCTGTTTTCAATGTAGAGTTCCATACCGGGGCTGGAGTTCAGTGGGAAAGCATTTGCCTCGTGTGTGTGAGCCCCTGGATTTGATCCCCAGTGATAAGGAAGGAAGTTAGGTAGAATCCCTTAAGGATTGCAAGGAGCCAGATGTGGTGGTGCATGCTTGTAATCTCAGCACTCAGGAAGCAGAGGCAGGAGGATCAGGAGCTCAGTTCATCCTTAGCATGAGCACATGAAACCCGCTTGAGCTATGAGGCCTTGTCTCAAAACTCCAAGAAAAGTTTCTTAAGCAAGTGCTACCAGGCTGAGGTGTTAACACGGCAGTTAGAACACTTCTGCTGATCCTGGCACCACCAAGTACTTAGTTGACTAAGTAGAGAACGGTGATGCAAAGCTCTTCATGACCATGTGTCTGCCGTCACCCTTGGAAACGAAGGCAGCGTGGCTGATAGTCCTGAATCCACCGATTTGGCCTGTTAGGAAAGATAATGTACCTGGGAGACAGACCTGAGAGGAAGCTGAATATTTTGCACTTTTGATACTGTTAAGAACAAATAACTTATTTGGCAAATTGTGTCTTTTTATGTTTTATGTTTTTACTTTTCAGTTTTGGGGTTTTTTTGTGAACAGGCACTAAAGCTAATGTTATTTTGTTTTAAAAATCTTACGGACTGGAAACAAATAAACTATTTTAATGTGTGATGGCTCTGGGGCACCTCTGGAATTGCAAGATGATTTCATCACCGACACACTGTGACTGCATATCACTGGCTTTCAGACACAGTAGGGGAAAAGGATGGAAGGCTCATTGGTTGAGAGTGCTTGCCTGCAGAGGACTTGAGTTCCGTTCCCAGCACCTGCTAGTGGCTCGCAGCTACCTGTAGCTCCAGTTCCAAGGGACCCTACACCCTCCTGTGAACTCCACAGGCTCCTGCACACATGTGGTACACATACACATACTCAGGCACACATATAAAATTAAATAAATGTTTTAATGTTAAAAGGAAAGAAACACGAGCAGTTTGGGTTAATGCTCTGAATTGTCCTTATTTGTAGCCAGTGGTCACATATCACAGAAAGCTTTCTTTAGTCCTTGTACTGCTTGCTCGAAAGTCCTTGAGGCTTTGTCATGACAGTGTGTTTTGTCTTGAAGAATACCGACTCAGACAGTTGTCACTTTGGGGAGAGCACACAGCATCTCAAACATGAGGTTGGCTGCTAGGAGGGCGGTGTTGCCTAGGAAGGAGGAAGACACGCAGTGAATATGGCCCCTGCCTCCCTGAAGTCCAGTCTCCAGGACCCTTGCCTGCTGACCTTCCCAGAGCCCTGGCTTCTGAACTCCAGGTGCTATCTGCCTTCAGTCCCCACCACACATCATTTGAAGACAGTCTGAGAATTCTGAGGAACGTCTATACTGATGCCAGGTGCTGTTCATAGACCACCCTCAGGCCAGTAGGCCTAACTGGAAGGTTGTTGTATTTGTTTGTAGTTTTTTTTTCTTCCAGTTAGAATTAGTGGGATGACCTCTGCTTTGGCCAGCTGTTAGCTGTAGCAACTCCCTACTTCACGTAAAACATGCTTCCAGTTCACTTTTCAGTGCAATATCATAGGGAGATGTGACTGACCCACCCTGTCACTGAGCAGCTGGCTGTTGGCTTTCTCTTAACTAATAACACCTGGTGCCTCCCAGGGGGGTTGTTTGGTTCATTAGCTCATGCTTGTCACATTTGTGGAAGCAGGCTTCTCTATCCACAGCTGGACATTCTCCACAGGGTGCCTGAGGTAAACGTGGAGACCTAACTCACTAGATGAATCTAACTTAAACTACCAGCTGCATGTGGTCACTCTTCCTCTTTACCTACCTGAGAGATCGTACGGTGGAGAAACTTCCACAAGGTCGCAGCCCACCACATTCAGGCCTTGGCAGCCCCGGATGATCTCCAGGGCCTGTCCAAGGTAGAAGTGACAGTCATTTCCAATGAAAAGCAACTGACAGAGGCATAGATACCCACCCCTGACCGAGACATATGCTCCCTACAGCCATGCTGATAGACTTCCCAGGGACACAACTCAACACACAGTCCCCCTCCTCGGAGCTGCAGCTGCGTGGTGATGGTGGAGTCAAAGGAGCCAGTCATGTGTCAAGAGCCTCGAGACAAGCAAACTATAGGAGACAGCCTGAGTGGGGGAAGGCTCCCTGAAGTACAAACACTTCAAGAGACTAGCAGAAGAGATGACTAAGCACTCTGGGCAAAGACACAGGCTAACACAGTAACCAGAAAGGCACAAGTAGATGGATATAGCCCAAGGTGGCATTAAGAAACAGGTACAAGCCGGGCGGTGGTGGCGCACGCCTTTAGTCCCAGCACTTGGGAGGCAGACGCAGGCGGATCTCTTATGAGTTCGAGACCAGCCTGGTTTACAAGAGCTAGTTCCAGGACAGCCTCCAAAGCCACAGAGAAACCCTGTCTCCAAAAAAAAAAAAAAAAAAAAAAAAAAAAAAAAAAAAAAAAAAAAAGGTACAAAGGCAGTTGCTTCGTGGAAAAGCAGAGGGCTTAGGATTGTTCCAGAAAAGCTTCTGATAGGACAGGGAATGGCTGTGAGAGATGCAGCTATGAGCATCCTCCTGTCTTAGAAGATGCATGCAATTCACTTACACCTTGGACGACCTGCCACTCATACCCTGGGCTCCGAGGACAGGGTAGTGGACAGCGGAGAGGCCTTGCTCTCTCTCTCGTGGATCTCAGCACAGCTTGACTCCGAAATGCTGCAGCCACCTAGAGCCAGTCTCCATGTGTATATTTAATTAATTTAACTAAGAAGCTTGGTGCATTGCGTTTTGTTTGGGGGCTGGGAATAGCATAAAGAGCTCTGGTCATGCTAAGCGTGGGTGCCACTGGTGAGCTACACCACCAGCCCCAAAGTTCAGTGTTCTTAAGAGGGGACGCTACAAACATAAATTAACTATAGACGAACTAGAGGCAGAAAGAATAATCAAGGGTTCTCAGAGCCCTCGGGATGGTCAGGGGTAGATCACGGGTAGCTCAGGGGTAGAGCATTCACGGAGCATGTGTGAGGCCTGGGTTTAATCCCTAGCTACAAAAAAAGAAATTAGAAAGCCACAAACAAGCTCAAATCAGTGCCTCTCCACTGAGTAACCAAAACTATAGTCCGTCCTGACAACATACTCAGGCCTGCCCAACCTCATGACACTGTGGCATGACGTTATGGTCTGCAAATTCCACGCTCAAAAACAACACAGTCCAGTTTCTGTTTTTGTTTTTAATCTCAATGTTTTAAGTAAGTTTACAATTTTGGGTGGTATCCACAGCTATCCTTAGCCTAATGGGGCACACAGCCCTTAGGCCATAGGTTAGACACATCCAGGTGCTGTGTCTTTGAAATCCTACCCTGGTGGTGCAAGCCCATAGTCCAGCACTCAGAAGTCAAGTTAGAGGCCTGCCTGGGCTATATAACTCAAGGCAAGCCAAATCCTGCCTGCAGCATTGGGTAAGCGAGCTGGAAATGCCGGAAAGCTAGCCCAGGTGGTGAGGGTACAGGAGAGCTGTTGGGCTGACCAACTCAGCTACCACCCAGGTCCCAATCCAGGACTACCAACTGGCCCTCCCCAATATCCACCCCAACTATGAACTACAGGAGCATCGAAGGGACAGATCCTGCAGATCCAAAGCTGCAGATTTCCACAATACAGAGTAGCAACAGAATATCCAAGAGGAGTCTGGGTGAGGATCCAGCACTGACAGTGTAGCAGAAGCCAGAGGGCTTGAAGCAGACCAATGGCTCATTGCAATGAACATTTTCACTTAAAGATGCACAGACTAAAGGGTGCACTAAGCTGCGTGACTCAGTGGGACAAACTACAACTTCCACGATGAGATTTTTTTTTTTTTTGAGGGGGGTAGCTTGCAAGGGCAGAGGGAAAGATAAGATGACAGGGAGATGAGTGGGATTGGGATACATGGTGTGAAATTGACAAAGGATAAAGTGTTAAAAAATAAAATACACCTTCTAGCTGGTGGGAGCACAAACTTGTACAGCTGCTATGGAAATCAGTATGGCGATTTCTCAGAAAATTAGTAATCAGTCTACCTCAAGATTCTGCAATACCTCTTTTGGGCATATCCCCAAAGGAGGCACACTCACACCACAAGGACATTTGCTCAACTATGTCCATAGCAACATTATTCATAATAGTCAGAACTTAGAAGCAACCTAGATGCCCCTCAACCAAAGAATGGATAAAGAAAATGTGGTACATTTACACAATGGAATACTACTCAGTGGTAAGAAATGATGACATCTTTAAATTTGCAAGCAAATGGACAGAACTAGAAAAAAATCGTCCTGAGTGAGGTAACCCAGATCCAGAAAGACAGATATAGTATGTACTCACTCATTAAGTAAATACCAGACATAAAGCAAAGTATAACCAGCCTACAATCCACAACCCCAGAGAAGCTATATCCCTCTTCTAGAAACAGATGGAAGCAGATGCAGAAATCCACAACTAACCATTGGGCGAACCTCCTGGAGGTGAGGGAGTGATAATATGAACAGAGGACTCAAGACTATGATGGGGAAACCCACAGAATCAGCTGACCTGAGCTAGTGAGAGATCACTGAATCTGCACTGTCAAATGGGGACCCAGCATAAGGCTGAACTAGGACCCCTGAATACAGGTGGCAATGGTGTGACTGGGACAATATATGAGGCCACTGGCAGTGGGACCAAGATCTAACTATAAGGCACAAGCTGACTTTGTGGAGCCCATTCTCTACTGAGAGATACCTTGCTCAGCCTAGACATAGGGTGGGGGGCACCTTGGTCCTGCCTCAAGGTGGTGATGGGACAGACTTAGCTGACATCCTAGGGGAGGCCTTGCCCTCTCTGAGAAGTGAATGGGAGGTATGATGGGGGAAGGAGGGGAGAGCAGGAGGAGAGGAGGGAGGGAGAACTGGGAATGGAATATAAAAAAAAAATTAAGCAAAAAAAAAAATACATCCTCTAGGGCTGGAAAGATGGCTCAACAGTTAAGAGTGATTGTTGCTTTTGCAGAGAATCCAAGTTTGGTACCCAGCATTCACATTAGGTGGTTTACAGCCACCTGTACATCCAGCCCTAGGAGGATCTAATGCTCTTTCTGGCCTGTGTGGGAACCTACACACACACACACACACACACACACACACACACACACACAGAGAGAGAGAGAGAGAGAGAGAGAGAGAGAGAGAGAGAGAGAGAGAGAGAGAGAGAGAGACATGGGGGTCAGGCACATACATAAGAATATCCACCCTGGGAATCCACTGAACAAACCCACTTACCTGACTAGGTGTGAGCCCAGCTACTTCTGGTGCCCCCGTTCCCGGGGCATAGGCAGGATCCAAGGCATCTATACAAAAGCTGATATAAAGAGGCTTGCCCTCCATCTGTTGCCTGATCTCTGCCATCAGGGGAACCAATGACTTCATCCAGCAGTCTTCAGCCAGGACCACACGAAAGCCCTGAGCAGGGGAGAGCCAAAGAGCTGCAGATCAGAGTTGACCCCATACTCAGCTTCTCACACGAAGGTCACATCTGACCTCCAGTTCCACGAGGGGAATGGTCCCCGCTCTACTGATGAAGTTGGGAAGCAAGGTCAAAGTTGACCTCAGTATCATGATCAGAAAAGAGTTTATAGCTAAAACCAAGGGTGAGAAACTTAAGCCCCTAATCTTCCTAATGCTGAGACCCTTTAATACAGTTCCTCCATGGTATGGTGAACCCAACCATAAAATTATTTTTGTTGCCTCTTCATAACTGTGCTTTTGCTACTGCTACAAATTATAAAGATCTGATATGTGGGGCTATCTAATAGTGACCCCTGTAAAAAGGTTGTTTGAAAGGAGTCATGACCCACAGGCTAAGACCAACTATTCTAGATGCTTCTGTCTAGATCATTGGCCTTGACACACACTGAAATCAAGGGACTGGATGATTGAGACAACTCAGCTAGGGTAAGAGCTCTTGATACCAAGCCTAAAGACCCAAGCTCAATCACCAAGACCCACAAAGCAGAAGGGAACCAACTCCACAACTTGTCCTCTGACCTCCACACTCATGCCGTGGTGCTCATACACACATACAATAAATAAACGTAACTAAAAGTAATAGAAAATAGCCAGGCACACGCCTTTAATTCCAGCATTTGGAGGCAGAGGCAGGTGGATCTCTGAGTTCGAGGCCAGTTTGGTCTACAGAGTGAGTTTCAGGACAGCCACAGCTGTTACACAGAGAAACCCTGTCTTAACCCTGTCTTGAAAAAGAAAAAGAACGACCAGAAGTGGTAACATACACCTTTTATCCCAGCACTCAGAGGCAGAGGCAGAGGCAGGTGGATCTCAGTAAATTCAAAGCTAGTCTGGTCTACAAAGTGAGTTCCAGGACAACCCGGGGTATATTGTGAGACCCTGTCTCAAAAAAAGGGAAGGGACTGGGGTGTTTCTGTGGGAGCCTTGCCCTGTGTTCAGACCAGAGCCTTCCGTCTTCTGGGTGTTAGAATAAACACTGAAAAGGGGCGTCTGGCCTAGACTCAGGTTCACACTCCTCAGTCTCCAGCATCCTCCAAGGGATTAGCTTTCTGCTGTGCAGCAGCAGGCTGCTCTCACCTGATTAATGTCTCTCTGAGCCAGGCACAGTGAGTGGCTCACACCTATAATTCCAGTATTTCAGGAGGCTGAGGCAGGAGGAACACCCTGAGTTACAGGCCAGTCTAGGCCACAGAATGAGACCTTGTATCAAAACAAAACAAAAGTATAAATAAACAACCGAGTCTCACTACTCTTGCCACATGAATCTTGATACAAACTCAGCTTTTCATCTCCACTTGCTTTTCTCATCTTTGTGGTGGGATGGGGGCAGGGACAGGGGAAACACAGGCATGCACATGTCGTGGTGCATGTGTGGTGCATGTGTGGAGGCCGGAAGACAAGCTTCCAGAGTTCTTTCCTTCCTTCCACCATGTGGGACCCAAGGATCCAACTCAGGCCACCAGACTTAGTGGCAAGCGCCTTTACATGATGAGCCATGGTGCCAGCCCATTTTTTGGTTTTGTCCTCCAAGGAGGTCTCATGTAGCCCAGGCTAGCCAGGAATTCAATATGAAGCTGGGAATGATGTTGGATTCTTGATCCTTGAAGGTGGCCACGTCTAGCCCCAGCCCTACTTTAGTAAGGCCACAATAGAGAAGATACTTTGAGGGAGAGAGGAGGACACCCAGTCCATCACCTGGCTCCGACTGTATCTGTAGGGATCCAAGGTCATGGACGAGCCCCGGATGCCGATCTGCACCACTCGCTTACAGTCCAGCAGTCCCTCGTCCACGCTTCGGCGGAAAGCTGTCCGATGATAGACCTTCTCCCCCAGAGTTTTGTCAGCTGTGTTGGTGTGGGCACCCACATGCACTAGACCCACAGGGCCATGCCTGATATAAAACAGCAGCTCACAGGTCAAGGGTTCAGGCATCAGCTACCTGCTTTACATCCTTGTGTGTGTTCAGCTCACTTAGCACCTTGAGGAAAACGGGCAGAGGCAGATATGACTGGCCTGCCACCCAGAATTTCAGAGAGAAGGACCATGACACAGGATGGAACTCGGTAAAGGCTGAACCAGTCAGTCACTTTTTCTACAGCTAAGGCACCAACAGGATGTTCTCACCCTGCTCCTCTGCATCAGCTCTGCCAGACACCCCAAATAACACAGTCCATGCTAGGCTAGTGGGAGACTAGCACAGCTTGAGACAAGACTGACTACCTGCCCCTAGCCAGGATGCTACCCACAGCCTTCTCCAAAACAAATTCTGCAGTTCCCACCTGCCATCTTCCTCCAACTAAATCAGCCAAAGCTGACCAATAGGTGCAGATTTCCATCTACTGAAAAATTTGGCTTTTGTTGTCGAGGCAAGGAGGGAGTCTATGGGGGGAAGACAGAGCCTCCCCCTGTCAATATTTGAATTTGGCTAACAATGCAAAACAGACAAAAGGTAGCTGGGATTGTATAATCTCACTGGGGATTCATTTTCCAAATCAGAGGCCAGCTGAAAATGCAGAATGTGTACCACAACAGACCTGGGCCAAGGGAAAGGGCTTGACGGACAGACACACTTGGAGTCCAGCCTTGGTTTTGAACCATAGAAACAGCTCAGTGGGGAATTCCAATCACCCCTCCATCTGAGGCCACAGTGGTCACCTAGTTGCAACTGACCGTAGCTCCAAAATGTTGAAGCCTTAGGACTTACTTCTTTGCCACCGCTTGCAGTATGGGATATGTGATTGTGTGGTCTCCACCTGCAGAGAGAAAACAGCACAGGCCTGCAAATGAAATGCACCAGTCCAGAAGTCACCCAATACCACCACCCTTTCGGGTACACTGTAGAACTATATCCACAGCTAAATGGCCATTGGAGTCATTTTTAAAAGAAAATGCCTTCCCCCATCATTAGAGAGAGACTGGAGCTGGAGAGACAGCTCTGAGTTAAGAGTATGTACTGCTCATCACTCACGTTAGATAGCTTACAGACCACCTATAACTCCAGCTCCAGGGGACCCCACTGCTGGTCTTCCTGACACCTGTACTCACTGGCACATTCCCACACTCAGACACATAATTAATTGCACAAATCAAAACTTGTGAGTTTTTCTACAACACAACTCTGTCCTGCAGATCTCCCTGTGATGGTATGAACGGCTTTGTGGTGGTGTGAACAGCCTCTGCTTGCACTGCCTGATATGGTAGCTAAGGAGTTGAACATCTTTTTTTCCATTGGTTTTAGTTTTTTTGTTTTTTGGGTTTTTTTTTTTTTCAAGACAGGGCTTCTCTGTGTAGCTTTGGAGGCTGTCCTGGAACTCGTTCCTGAGACCAGGTTGGCCTCAAAATCACAGAGCTCTGCCTGCCTCTGTCTCCGGAGTGCTGGGATTAAAGACCACCACCGCCCAGCTGATTTTAGTTTTTATTTGTGCATGCGTATGTGTACGCCTTGGAACAATCCTTTTCTACACTATAAATATGTGCTACTCTCATTGGCGCTAATAAAAAACAGATTGACCAATATCTGGGCAGGAAGGACTGAGTAGGAGAGCCAGAGTAGGAGAAGTCTGGGAAGAAGAAGGGCAGAGTCAGGGAGTCGATTGCAGATGTGGAGAGCGCAGGAGATGAACGTGACATGTTAAGAATGGTACCAACACGTGGCAGAGCATAAATAAGGAATATGGGTTAACTTAAAGTGTAAGAGTTAGCTAGTAGTAAGCCTGAACTATTGACCAAACATTTATAATTCACATTCAGCCTGTGTGTTTGTTATTTGGGAACAGGCAGTTGGTAGAGAAGCATCCAACTTGTATGATGTGTATGACTGATGGCCTATGTGCGGAGATCAGAGGACAACTCGGAAGAGTCAGTTCCCTCCTACACTAATGTTCCAGGTCATCTGGCTTGCATGGCAAGCGCTTTTACACACTGAGCCATCTCTGTGGCCCAAATATTCTAATTTTTTGTAAAGATTTATTTATGTGTTTGAGTGTTTTGCTTGTGTGTATGTCTCTGTACCACATTCATGCCTTGTGCTATCAGAAGTCAGAAGAGGGTGTCGGCTCCCCTGGAACTGGAGTTATGGGTGACTGTGGGCTGCCATGTGGGTGCTGGGACTTGAATCTGAGTCCTCCACAAGAACAGTAGTACTCTTAAGTACTGAACTATCTCTCTAGCCTCATTCTTCAAATAATTTTAATTTGTAAGTAAACAAATATTATGCTATTTCATTTGTTCACTTACTCACTAATTTTTTTTTTTTTTTTTTTTTTTGCACTGGGGATTGAACTCAGAGCCGCGCACAGGCTAGGCAAGCGCTCTGCCACATTTCTTTTTGAAGAAATAATTTTGAGGACTGGCTGACATGGGTGCTGGGAATTGAACTCAAGTCCTCTGCAAGAACAGCATTAGCTCTTAACCATGGAACCCTCTCTCCAGACTCCTGCAGAAAGAGTTTTCATCATATTTATTTCCTACTCCCCTTGCAGCCCTCCTTTCCAATAATCCTCCTCTTATCTCTGTGTCTTTTTTTTTTTTTTTAATTTCACTGAGTTTAGTGTCAGGTCCAAAGGATTCCATTTCCTCAAATTCTTGGGGTTGGACAAAAGCCAGTGTTCCTCGGGAACTTGTGAAGCTGGTTCTCCTCTACCAAAGGAGCCATTTCCCTTATCACTGGCAGAAGAGACAAATGGCTATCTGTGGTGCTTATTAGCAAACCAGAGCACACGCTGGCCTCCAGGCTCCCTCAGTGTCACAGACACCTGCTACACATTTCAGAGTCCATGCTGGCATCCTGCCTCTTCTCAGCTACTCCCCTACCCCAAACTTCTCCTGCTCATGGGCTTCCCTCCACCCAGCTATGTATTCTCCTTATAACCCTGCTATTTCTTTGGCTACACTCCTCTTTTTTGCTCACTCTCTTTGTTTTCCTCTCTGGGCCTCCTCTTTCCCTCCTCTCTCTCTCTGATTCCCTCCTCCCCATCTCTCTGCAGGTCACCCTCGAGTCTACTTTTTATCTCTGCTCTGGACTCTTCCAGATGTTTCTGACTGTTCTCTCTCTCTCTTATCTACAATAAAAACCTTTCCCTTAACCGTACCATGGAGCATCCATGTCATCAGTTTATACTTTTAGTGCCGCTTGTACTATCTAGGTATGGAAGTAAGGTGCTATTTACCATGACTGTCTTTCTGTTTATTTGTTTTTTGAATCTTGTGACAGAATGAAACTAAGTTGCCCAGGCTAGACTTGAACTCATTCTGCAGTCCAGACTGGCTTTGAACTTGTGCTCCCCCTGCCTTAGTATCAGGAGTAGCTAAGATGACAAACCTCCCTATTGAGCAGTACAGGTCTAGAGCAAGGATTAGTATTGATAGTAACAATAGCTGAGTCTTATTGAAGCTTCAAATATTCAAAGGACAGTAAGGAGCAAGCTAATACACACCCTGCCCACCGTGCAGTGAGGTAGGCATTGTCGCTCTACCTGTTGACAGATAAAGCCAAGACCTAGCAACATGAAGCAGATTGTGAGAGCTGGCTTAAGATGTCAAACCCTGGCAATCTGAAGCCACCTTTCCAGTAACTAGGCCATTCAAATTGGCAAAAATAAATGGGGATGTTTAAAAACAAAAACGGGCTGGTGAGATGGCTCAGAAGTTAAGAACACCGGCTGCGCTTCCAGAGGACCCAGGTTCAATTCCCAGCACCCACATGGCAGCTCACAACTGTCAGTAACTCCAGTTCCTGGGGATCCAACACCTAAAATGAATGAATGAATGAATGAATGAATGAATGAATGAATGAATAAACACCACTCACGTTGTTTCAGTTCGTGAACCAAAGAAGTAGAAAGGAACAGTGGACCACTGCCCTATAGATTGATGCAAATCCTGACCAGTTCAGATATATCCTCTGGAGTGCAAGCAAGATGGTTCAGAGGGTAAAGGTGCTTGCTGCCAAGCCTGGCTACCTGTGTTTGATACCCAGGACGCATTTGGTGAAAGGAGAGAACAGACTCCTAGAAGATGGATTTTTTACCTGTATATGCGTAGTGTGACATGTGTGTGCATGAACACACACTAAATAAATGTAAGAAAAAAGGAAAGAAGGAGCTGGGCGGTGGTGGTGCACACCTTTAAGCCCAGCACTCGGGAGGCAGAGGCAGGTGGATCTTTGTGAGTTCGAGGCCAGAGTGAATTCCAGGACAGCCAGAGCTACACAGAGAAACCATCTGGAAATGGGGTGGGGAAGGAAAGAAAGAAGGAATGAAAGAAAGACCTTGCAATTCTCACAGTCGGTAAAAACATTTTTGTCTGTCAAGTTGGGAAGCTGCAATTGAGCCCCTGTTGTAGCCTTCTCCAGGTCTGAGATGAGGGCTGGGAAGAGGATGGGGGAGATGGGTGACATACAAACAGGGTTAGAACATTTGAAAGAAGAAAGAAACTGCAACTTAATTAACTAAGTTCAATACTATTTTGAAATTGTAGTGGGGTTTTTCTTGTTTTGTTGTTGTTGTTTGGGAAATCAAAATCAATGCAAAAGGAAGTTCTTGGATGAACAACAACAAAACCAGTAACACCGATTCTCCAAGTTAAACTGGGGCCTGAAGCAAAAGCAGGGAATAGGTTACTTATCCTAGTTTATCGATTTTAACTGTTGATTTTTTTTCTGCCCTAAGGCAAATGCCTCACTGGACTTGTCCTAGTTAGCCAGTCTGTTCTCCCTCCCCCACCCACCCAGACTGGGTCTTATTCTGTTGGCCTTCATACCAGGTCTCTCAAAATATTAAATATCTGTCCCCTGGGATTAAAATGAGTGGACTTGAATGTTTACTTTCCTTCTGTGTCCATCTTCACAGTAGCTTCTCCTGGAGAACTGCTGCTCGTGGGCCTATATTGAATAACCACCCTCCCCAGACTACCGTGAAAAAGCTATGCTTGCCCTTGCTGGCAGCCATTACCCAAGGTCAGAGGAATGCAGCCAGCTGCTATGACGTTCTGATAGACCTCTCGAATTAGCCGGCAGCTGTCCTGGAGGTTGTAAAGATTGACATTCACATCGCCTAGATCTGCAACCCTGAGGGACTGGAAGGGGAGGGCTCCGGTGCTGGGGTTGACAGCCCCCAGCATCACCGATTCCTCCCGGATGCGACGGGGTCCAAATCTGGGGAAGAAGGACCATCTGTGTCAGCTGCTGCAGAGGTCTGAAGGCTCACTATGCCCAAATGGAATTTCTCTGCCTCCTGACATTTGGGACCCGTGTCTCTGTGCTGTGGGATAGTCTGTAACCACTAGCAATCATGAGCGCCTCTTCCCCCAAACCTGTACCAAGTAAAAAGAATGTCTGGACGTTAGCAGACATCACCACTGTGTATAAAACGGACCCCACAGAGTCTATGTATATTTGGAGGGTTTTTTTGTTTTGTTTTGTTTTGGTTTTTGGTTTTTGGTTTTTTGAGACAGGGTTTCTCTGTGGCTTTGGAGGCTGTCCTGGAACTAGCTCTTGTAGACCAGGCTGGTCTTGGACTCACAGAGACCTGCCTGCCTATGCCTCCCAGGTGCTGGGATTAAAGGCGTGCGCCACCACTGCCCGGCTGGAGGGGTTTTTTTTGTTTTGTTTTTTACTTTTTTATTTTATTTGTTTCACAGGGTCTTGCTATGTTGCCCAAACTGGCACAAAACTCACTGTGTAGCCTAAGATCACCTCAAACTCCCAATCCTCCTGCCTCAGCCTCCTGAGTGCTGGGATTACCAATATGCACGACCCTGGGAGAGTAACAGAATTTCTGATCCTGGGCAGTTTATTAGTTTTCCGCTGGTATAACACAGTATCTGAGGGTGATTTAGTTGTTTGTTTCAGTACAAGAATGGCTCAGTCAGTAAAGCATGTGCGGTGCTCATAGAAGGACCCAGGTTTGATCCCCAGACCTCATATATACCTGCCAGGTGTGGGGTAACCCCAGCACTGGGGAATCAGGACAGGAGGATCTGTAGGGGCTCCCTGACTACCAGTCTAGACCACGTAGTGAGCTCACGGTCGGTGAGAGACCCTGAGGTGGACCATCATATGGAAGATGACTAAGTGGCTGTCCTCCAGTCCCTACCCACATGCATGCACACCAGCACACATTTGAATTAACCATTTATTTAAGGAGCTAGAGATGTGGCTCATGAGTTAGGAACACCGGCTGCTCTTGCAGAAGATCTGGGTTTAGTTCCCAGAACCCACATGGCAGCTCACACCTGTCCAGGTATTGGGGGACCCATCGCTGTCCCCATCCAGCTACTCAGCACCAGACAGAGATGTGGTGCACACATATTCACGTAGACGCATAAAATCAAAATAAATATTTTTTTAAAAATTAAGTACCAGTGCCTAGTCTATAAGAGCATCCAAAGCCACAGAGAAACCCTGTCTCGAAAAACCAAAAAAAAAAAAAAATTAAGTACCAGCATGTGACACACTCCCCAGTATGTTCTTGGCCTGTTTGTCTTTTCAGTACTGGAGATCAAACCAGGGGCCTCAAAAGCTGAGTGAGAGCTTCGTCACTCAGATACACCCCTCCACCCCTAGACTCAAGAGCCTGCCCACCACCAATTTATTAGATAGCATTAGATAATTCCTTAACCCAAGTTTCTGCTTCCTGATCTTTAAAATAATGAAGCCGTTGTTTATTTCATGGAGTGGTCGTAAGAATGAAACAAGGTCAGCTTTGCAAAATGCCCTGGGTTCATTGACATTTAAAAAATGGCAGCTCTTAAAATTCAGACAGATACAGTCAGATGTAATGAGCTGAAGTCGAAGCGGCTGATGCTTGCTAATTAAGAAAATAGATTTTATGTCTCTTTGACTTGGATAGCTAGGGTTTTGTGGAAGGGACAACCAACATCTGTTCTCAAACCAGTGGCCCCTGGGATGGAATCAGGGTATGTCCACCTACCATCCCAGCAAGCTGGGGTTCTAGAAACCCTCTGGCTTGCTAATGCAGCCCAGGCTGGCCTCTCTGAGCAGCCTTGGTTTCTTGAGGTTACAGGAGTGCACAGACACCTTTCTCCACCCCTGATGAGCCTGACATGTCAGGACTGGCCTTCCAATCGTGTTAAGCCTTGGCGTTCCTTGTTGAAGGAGGAGGGAGTCGCCCTCCCCAATCCCAGAATGACCTGGGTGAAAAGCTGCAAGTTCATGTGCCTCTCCACTCCTGGCTAATAGGCCCAACCACGTGTCCCCAGCCCGGGAGCTTCCTATCTTACCTTGCCCCAGGCCGGTTGGAGGTCCCAGTGTCCAGAGGCACACCGATGAAGGCAGCATCCAGCCCTTCGGGGGAGGGCTGCAAGGGCAAGTGCATCATGGAGCAGATGCCCACCAGCTGTCCCAGTGACTCACAGCTGGAGGACTGGTGGTACCGGGCGTCTGAGGCCTCTGAAGCCTGTTGGATCCTGGGGCTCCCAGGAGAGAGGAGCCCCAAAGAGGGACGCCACGTGGCCACCCTGGATCCCAGGCCCCGGGCACAACTGGACGTGAGCAGCCGAAGCATGCTGCCTATTGAGGAGCCCAGCCTGGCCAGTGTGCCAGCCCCCAATTGCAGGGCTCAAAGGTCACGAGTGGCCTGGGATCAAAGGGGCAGGGAGGCCCCGGGACCCAAGCATTTCTCCACCTGCCCCACTCCGGACTTCAGCCCCTGTACGGATTGGTCAATGAGCCAGACCGGGGCTCCCCATTCATGTTCACCTGCCCCACCCCAGGTTTGTCAGTGCAAGGGGCCTCCCAACACCTGGCCTTTGCCTGTCTCTCCTGTTCAGAGAAAATTTTGTGCATTGTTGTTGTTGTGCTGGTTTGTTAACAAATGGTCTCACTCTGCAGCCCAGGTTGGTCTGGAACATGTGTATCTAAATTGGCCTTCAGTGCTAAGACAAAATACACTTCCTAAATTGGGCGGAGGACATATGCCTTTAATGCCAGCACTCAGGAGGCCGTGAGTTTTCTTTGAGTTTGAGGCCAGCCTGGTCTACAAGAGTTAGTTCCAGGACAGCTAGGGCTACACAGAGAAACCCTGTCTTGAAAAACAAAACAAACAAAAATTATGATGAGGCTGGTGGCAAACACCTTTATTCTGTGTTGAGGCAGATGGCTCTCTCCAAAATCAGCCTTGTCTACATGACAAGCTGCAGGCCAGCCTGGACGACATGAGACCTTGTCTTTTTTTTTTTTTTTTAATTTACCTTTATTTTATGTGCATTGGTTTTGGGTCCCCTGGAACTGGAGTTACAGACAGTTGTGAGCTGCCTTGTGGGTACTGGGACTTGAACCCTGGTCCTCTGGAAGAGCAGTCAATGCTCTTAACCACTGGGCCATCTCTCCAGCCCCCATGAGACCCTGTCTTAAAACAACAACAACAAACAATAATAACACAATGCTGTACTCTCCTTACTTTTTTTTATTCTTTTATTAGTTCAAATTAGGAACAAGTTTGTTTCACATGTCAATCCCTTCTCCCTCTCCCACCCCTCCCCCCCAAAATAAATAACCTTTGTTTTTGTTTTTTTTTTTTGAGGCAGGGTTTCTCTGTAGCTTTGGAGCCTATCCTGGCACTTGCTCTAGAGTCCAGGCTGGCCTCGAACTCACAGAGATCTTCCTGCCTCTGCCTCCCGAGTGCTGGGATTAAAGGCGCGCCACCAACGCCCGGCTGCTCTCCCTACTTTTAAGGAAAGAAAAAAAAATCACTCAGGCCAGTAAGGTGGCCAGTTGGTACAGGCATCAGCTGACAAACCTAATTAAATGAATTCAATCCCTGCCACCCAGAAAAGAAGTGACTATTAGGTCTGTCTATTTGCCAGAACAAATGCAATAATCTGTTTCTCTCAACACCCAATTTCTAATATGGTTTCATTCTCATCACTTGTCTTTAATACATAATGTTCTCACTGCTGGTTTTCTTTTCATGCATCTCATAAATATTTAGTGGATGCCCACGAAGCATCAGGCACTCTGTGCCCGACTGGTGAACACTCCCTCCTCATGCTTGAAAGGGTGGCCTTCAGAATAAATGAAGGTTCTGTTGTTTCTCCACCTCTCTGCTTCCCTAAGACAAGCTCTTGTCTTTTCTTTCTTTCTCCCCCCCCCCACACACAGGGTTTCTCTGTGGCTTTGGAGGCTGTCCTGGAACTAGCTCTTGTAGACCAGGCTGGTCTCGAACTCACAGAGATCCACTTGCCTCTGCCTCCCGAGTGCACCACCCGGCTGACAAGCTCTTTTCATAAGCAATGATTTGCTTCTGCAGAGGGATGACAATTCCTCTTGAGGAAGTCTCTACAATCCCATGTCCTGCCAGGCGATGGTGACACACACCTTAATTCCCAGCATTCAGAAGGCAGAGGCAGGTGAATCTCTGTGAGTTCGAGACCAGCCTCGTCTATAAGAGCTAGTTCCAGGATAGGCACCAAAGCTATACAGGGAAACCCTGTCTCCAAAAACAAAAACAAAAACAACAACAACAACAAAAATCCGATGTCCTGCTTGCCCTGTCATCCCCACAAGGAGGCACCAGCTTAGCAGGATATCGCCTCAGAGGCCAAGTGAAAGTGAAAAGTGGACTAAGAACACGTGGGACAAGAGCCCTGGTCTGCCCAAGAGTCCTGGCTCAACTGTTAAAAGAATGCTCACTGCTCTTGCAGAGGACCTAAGTTTAGTTCCCAGGCCCCATGTCAGTGGCTCACAACTGTCTGTAACTCCAGCTCCAGGGAATCTGATGCCTATTCTGCCTCCTCAGGCACCCCCCCACACACACACACACAGTAAAAGTAAAGGGTCCCTGGTGCCCAAGGTCAGTCCCCAGCACCCACACAGTGGCTCACAACCATCTGTAACTTTATCTCCAGGCATCTGACGCCCTCTTTGGGCCTCTACCAGCACCAAGAATGTACAGAGTGCCCATGCACTCTGTTTAAATTTAAAATAAACTTTAAAAAGAAGCTGGAGAGATGGCTCAGAGGTTAAGAGCACCGGTTGTTCTTCCAGAGGTCCTGAGTTCAATTCCCAGCAACCACATGGTGGCTCACAACCATCCGTAATGAGATCTGGTGCCCTCTTTGGGTGTGCAGAATGGAAGCAGAATGTTGTATACATAATAAATAAATAAAATCTTTAAAAAAAAAAAGAAGCCTACTTCAAGGTGCTTCTCAACATTTAGAATAAATAAAATACCTCTTACAGGAAGAAAGAGAGAGAGAGAGAGAGAGAGAGAGAGAGAGAGAGAGGAAGGAAGGAAGGGAAGTAAGAGGGAAAGAAAAGAAAAAAGATGAGAGTATGTAGCCAGAAAGCAGCTGGTGGGAGTAACAGGGACCCAAACTGGCTACGGGTTCTAGTCAGAGCAGTCCAGGATCCTAGTCCGTGTTCCCTGTGTCTGTCCATGGCCAGCGGGAGAGCCATTTGGTCAGAGTTCAAGCTAACTGTGGGTGGATGCCTCAGGAACACATATTTAATGTCTGATGTGCCCTGGCCAGTGGGCATCAGCACAATACCAAGTGGACTTCAGCCTGGAGGGAAGATGTGTTTGAATCAGAGCTTCAAAATACAGAAAATGAGTTAACTTTTTCTTCAAATCTATGACTTTTTCCCACCACTGTCCCCAAGTTTACTTCAGTGGAATGTTCAACGGGAGAAACTGAATCTTTCCCCATCCTCCCAGTGCTGGGGATGGAACTCCGCACTCTTCCAATGAACTATACATGGAGCCATGCACGGTTTTCTTATGCACCAGGACAGAAAGGTGGGGAAGGCACCTCCAGCAAGCTCCAGGCTCCATTACGGGCTCCATGCTCTCTGCCAGCCTCCAAGGGCTGCTTTGAACCTTGTCCAAAACATGTAAGAAATGTTTTGTGGCCGGGCATTGGTGGCGCACACCTTTAATCCCAGCACTCAAGAGGCAGAGGCAGGTAGGTCTCTGTGAGTTCGAAGCCAGCCTAGAGCGAATTCCAGCACAGCCTCCAAAGCCACAGAGAAACCTTGTCTTGAAAAAAAACAAAAAGAAAAGAAAGAAAGGAGAGAGGGAGGGAGGAGGGAGGGAGGGAGGGAGGGAGGGAGGGAGGGAGGGAGGAAGGAAAGAAAGAAAGAAAGAAAGAAAGAAAGAAAGAAAGAAAGAAAGAAAGAAAGAAAGAAAGAAAGAAAGAAAGATGTTTTGTGAGTGAGTGAAGGATTGGACATATCTGGACATGGACACACAGACATACACACACAAACACACACCACCTTCCCACCCCCAACCCTCTCTGTGAAAGGGCTCTAGGGGTGATGTTTGCTTTAGAAAAACAAACATCCAGGAGAGCTGAGAGCCAGGAGAGCCAGAGTGGGAGGAAACGCAAGTGTGTTTCAGCCTCCTGTGTGGATCCCCTCACCTGTCCGGTGAGGCAAGGGTTCTGTAAGAGTCAGCACTTCCAACTTGTCTCTACTTGTGGAAGCTTACACATGACGGTGTGGCAAGGCCAGCAAGATGAGCAGCTGGGGAGACAATGCTCTTCTCACTGAGCTGTTACCACCACCACCACCACCACCTCCCTGACTTCAGACCTTTTGCTTGCTTTGTTCTTTTCTACTTAGCCCAGTCTGGTTTCCAACTCCCAGCCCTCCTGCATCAGTTCCCTCAGTGTTTTAATTAAAGGCAGGTAGCACCATGCCAGGCTAAAGCCTTTAATTTTGCGGGGGGGGGGGTGCCAACAAGATTTCCCTGTGTAGCCCTGGCTGTCCAGGAACTACTTCTACATGTAGACCAGGCCGGCCTCGAACTCAAGAGATCCACCAGCCTCTGCCTCCCAAGTGCTGGGATTAAAGGAGTGTGCCAGCACACTTAGCTTCCAATATCATTTTTTTTTGTACATTAACCAGTTTATTATAGGGTGGGAGAGAGAGAGAAAGAGAGAGAGAGAGAGAGAGAGAGAGAGAGAGAGAGATGGAAGAACAGAGCAGGGCAGAGAGTAAGAGAGACAGAGAGTCCAATAACATTTTTAAAACCATGTTTAGTGTATTAGCTCTTTTTCTGCTGCTGGAACAAAATAGCACAGCACAAATCCAGGTCCGGTGGCGTGTGTCTGTAACCGCCGCATTTGAGAGGTAACAATAATGGGAAGATCCAGTTTTCAAGGTGATTCTGGGCTGCGGAATAAGTTTGGGGGTAGCCTGAAATCCATGCGACCCTCCAAGAGGGAGGAACAGGAGGAAGACGAGCAGAGGAAGAACAGGAGGGAGTTCCCTGATACAGATGTGGGGTCTGAGGACCACACTATCAGATCAGTCTCCTGAAGAAGGCTCGGTGACGCAAGGAATCCCATGGCAGACAGCATATGGGAGTGGTGAGGTGAGAAGCCAGGAAGCTAAAGGGTGAGAAGGCCGGGCAGGCTCTTTTTCTAATATCTTTTTCTCTTGGGAACAAACCAGCTTGTCCTGAGTAAAGACAATCTAATCTCTTCATGGATGATACCCCCAAAAAAGACTTAATCAAATCCCAGTAGCCCCGAGACTTCCATAAGGCCACAGAGACACATGAGCCTTTCATGGACAAAGCACATAGAAGCAGAGCATCGTGAATACATTTTATTGTTAGATAAAAACAAACGTTCAGCCATATTTGAGAAAGCATGAAAAGGAAGACCTTTGTGATGGGACTAGGGTTGCTCTGACAGTGGACATGGCAGTAAGAGAGGGCAGCTGGATCAAATAGATAAAACATAGCAAGGGGGAATTTATACCCAACCAGTGGGTTAATAGGTGGTGAGTGGATGGGGAATTGCCAAGAGGACCTGTCACTGGCTGTTCTAGTTTCACGCTGTGGCTGGGATAAAGCACTCTGACCAAGAGCAACTTAGGGGGAGAAAGGGTTTGTGTCACAGTCTGTCATTGAGGAAAGGCAAGGCAAGACATCAAGCAGGAAGGTGACAGCAAGCCTACTTGCTATTCCACACATTACCTCTGATGGACAAACTAACAGCCAAGGAACTGGCTCACTCAGGCTCCTGCCCAGCTACCTTTCCTCTAGAGCCCAGGACCACCTGCCTAGGAATGGTGCCTACCATAGTGGGCTGGGCCCTCCTCCATCAGTTATCAATAAAGATAACTCCCCGAAGACATGCCCACAGGTCAAGCAAGGCATTTCCCCGTTGACACTCCCTTCTCAGGTGAGTCTAGGCTGTATCAAGTTGACAGTAAAAGCTACCCGGTCACAGGCTAAATTGAAAGAGGATGGGTGCTAATGGCATCACAGCAGGATGCTGGTGGAGGGGGAACTAAGCAGACACTGAGGTGATCAGACACCCAGAGTAGGAAGTTCTTGCTACAACTTGACTTTTACACCTTTAATCCCAGGCTCTGGCTGGAGGATCAGGACTTTCAGGAAATGCCTACAAACTAGAAAGGGAGGGAGGTAGGGATTTGACTTGGTTTTGGTGGTGGTGGTGATGGTTTCATTTGGTTGGAGTTTTGTTTGTTTTGGGGCCAGCAGGCCTGAAATTCTCTATATAGACCAGGGACCATGATTACCTCAAACTCTCAGGGATCTGCCAGCCTCCATTTTCCTAGTGCTGAGATTAAAGACATACACCACCATGCGTCGCCAGTCTAACCAGCCACTTTATCCAGACACAAAGTAATTGGCCTCCCCTTCCCTGTTTAATCTAAAATGAGCTCCCTAGGACACACACACATACACACACACACACACACACACACACACACACACACACACACACAAAAGTGAGGGAGCATGAATTTACATCCAGGAAAGACGCTGCCAGTAATGAGGAAAGATCAACATAGTTAAAGATTGTTGGATTCAGACGGGGGGGGGGGGGGGAGGTGAGGGGGGGCATACAAAATTTTCTGCGTGGTCATCTAACAGAGAAGAGAAGGGTGGACTCAGAACCGTGGAGAGAGCTCTCCTTCAGTCTCATGGCATGGTTCACATTACTGTCAGGACAGTTTATGCATGCACCTTTCAAACAGTGCTTGAAGGAGCCAGGGACACAGCTCAGTGGGAGAGCATTTGCGGACCAAGCTCACACCCTAGTTTCTATCTCCAGCAATTCGAAAAACAAAACAGAACAGAGCAAAACAAAACAAAAAGCTTCTTATCAGAGGTAACAGATTGTGCTACTGAGCCAACTTCTGGAAAGCCCCTACAGCTGGGAGCTGGAATCCTCCCAAACCACCTCAAAAGAGCTGAGTCATCTGATTTCATCTTGACACCCGAACACCTAAGTTCTGGCATTACCGTCTTTGGCATGGAATCCTTCTATGTTGAACACATTTATCTGGAATCCCGGGGCTCGAGCAACCTGCCGTGTAGCTAGTGCCCCTTGTGTGCAATGGTGCTGGGGATCAAACCCCGCCTTTGTTCCTGGAGGGCAAGCTCTCAGGCTCTGAACTGCACCCCCATCCTTTCAAGGGAGCATTTTCATAGATAATTATAGTCATGAGTTACAAGGCTCACAAGTGGCCATTTTGCCTGGCTTACATTTGCTGCTGGCAGGCAAGAAGTTGCCTGTCATTTGTGGTGCTGGATGAAAACGGCACAAGCTGCTCAACAGCTGTTTGCTCAAAATAGTTTACCCATGGAGGCCAGCTTTCGCCTAGTGTCAGCCAAGTGCCAGGTGTTGGTTAAGTCTGCTAGGGACGGGAAGTAGGGTAATAGCTGTCTCCTGAGGAGGAACTGGCTGTAAGGACAAGATATAGTCTAACTTGGAGGGGGTTCTAACATTTATTTAGTTATTTGTGTGTATGAACATTTTGCCTGCATGTTTGTCTATGGACACCATTATGCCTGATACCTGAGGAGGACAGACAAGGGCATTGGATCTCCTGGAATTGGAGTTACAGACGGCTGTGAACCACCGTGTGGGTGCTGAGACTGAATTTGGGCCCTCTGTGAGAACAGCCAGTGTGCTCTTGACTCCTGAGCCACCCTAGAAGACTCAGTCATACTGGGTAGTAAAAATGGTCTTAAATTGGTGTAATATGTGGAATTCTGCTTCCAGAAATCTAGATGGGGAGAGAGATTTAGATCCGTCACAGTGGTGCATGCCTTTAACCCCAGCACTGGGAATGCAGAGGTTGGTAAGTCTCCATCTAGGCCAGCCAGAGTTACCTGGTGAGCTCCTGTGGGGAGAGAAATGTGTGTTGATTTGCTTTTTGTTCCCTTTTGCCTAGAATACCACATATGGTCAAGACCCTGGCCATCAGGCCACAAAGGATGGTAACATTTGGGAAAGGGACGAAGAAGACCCTTTTTTTTTTGTTTTGTTTTGTTTTTGTTTTCGAGACAGGGTTTCTCTGTGTAGCTTTGGAGCCTATTCTGGGACTCGCTCTGGAGACCAGGCTGGCCTCGAACTCACAGAGATCCACCTGCCTCTGCCTCCCGAGTGCTGGGATTAAAGGCATGCGCCACCAACGCCCGGCTAAGAAGAACCTTTTCATTACCCAGCTTAGTGTCTTCAGGGTTTCCAGGCTAGATGGCAGAGAAGGAAAACTGAGACAAAACTCAATGGAATTCCTTAGATTAGTGGTTCACAATCTGTGGCAACCCCTTTGGGGGGTTGACCCTTTCACAGAGGTTGCCTAAAACCATCTGCGTATCAGATATTTACATTACAATTCTTAACAGTAGCCCGGCAGTGTTGGTGCTCTCTAATCCCAACATTCAGAGCAGAGGCAGGCGGATCTCTGTGAGTTTGAGGCCAGCCTGGTCTACAAGAGCTAGTTCCAGGACAGCCTCCAAAGCCACGGAGAAACTGTCTAGAAAAAAACAAGAAAGAAAAGAAAAACACCAAAACCCAATTCATAACAGCATCGAAATTACAATTATGAAGTAGCAACAAGAATACTTTTATGGACTGGGTGGTAGTGGCACATGCCTTCAATCCCAACGCTTGGGAGGCAGAGGCAGGCAGATCTCTGTGAGTTCAAGGCCAGCCTGGTCTATAAAGCTACACAGAGAAACCCTGTCTCGAGGGGGAAAAAAAAAGAATACTTTTATGGCTGGGGTCACCATAACATGAAGAACTATATTAAAGAGTCCTAGCATTAGGAAGGTTGAGATTACTTACTGCCTTGCATGAACAAACAGCTGAGGGGCCTGGGAGGCAAAGGCAGCTCGAGTTCAAAAGGACAAAATGCCAGGGAAGAGAGAGCTGCACCCAGACACACAGACAGAAAACACCAGAGATCTATAAAGCATTCTCTTTTAGTATTAAAGAAAATCTGGGAGAAAACCAGCGTTCTAGCTACTTGGGAAGCAGATATTGAACACTTGCTTTATTATTTTTTTAAGATTTTATTCATTATGTATATAACATTGTGCCTCCATGTATGCCTGCACACCAGAAGAGGGCACCAGATGTCATTATAGATGGCCATGAACCATCATGTGGGTGCTGGGAATTGAACTCAGGACCTCTGGAAGAGCATTCAGTGCTCTTAACCTCTGAGCCATCTCTCTAGCCCCCAATTGCCTTATTATTATGTTTTAAAATAAATTTTGTATTTATACAAAAAAATGTGTGTGTACCCTGTACACAAAGGCCCTTCACGTGAAGGGTCACCTGATCGTAGGTGCTGGGATCTGAAACTAGGTCATCTGGATAATTAAGTCGCTGAGCCATCTCTCCAGTCCCCATTGGTTGGGGTTTTATTTGTTATTGTGCTATTGTTTTCCTGAAACAGGGTCCCTCTGTGTAGCTCTGGCTGTCCCACAACTCGTCTCTATGGCTGGCCTTGAACTCTCAGAAATCTGCCTCTGCCTCTGGAGTGCTCGGATTAAGGGTGTGCACTATCACAACCTGCTTGTTGCTTTTTTGAGACGGAACCTCAAGTAACCCAGCGGAGCCCCAAACTGGCTATGTAGCTGAGGGTGGCCTTGAACGTCTGCAGCTGCCCCCAGAATAGCAAACTCACAGGCATATGCCACAATGCCCAATTTATGGCTAGGGATCGAACCCGGGGCCTTCTGCATGCTAGGTAAGCACGTTAGTAATGGAGCTACCTCCTCAGCCTTGGAGGAAGAACACTTGAGTCCAAGAGTTGAAGCCCTGGCTTCCATCTGTAGCACTTGGCATGTTAGAACATGTCTGTAATCCCAGCACTTGCCTCAAAAGGTGCAAAAAAATATTTAAGTACTTGAGTTTTTTTCCTTCTGGAAGTCTTTTGCTGTTGCTGCAGATCCAATCTACAGACCTGGGAAAATTATAAACAAGTGTTCTACCACTGAGCTACACCCCTCAGCACCTTTGCTCCGTCTTTTTAAATCAAAATATTATTCTTGAATTAGTTATCCTTCATAACAACCGTGCATGACAAAACTGGATTGGACAAGAGGCCATACAGAGTCCCTACCGCATATTTCCTGTGGGCCTCAGCAACCAGCCCTGACCAAAGCCGCAAAGAAGCTTGAGGAAGCTACGCCCAGGACTCCATCCACCACATCCCTGCACCACCAGAGATCTGACTCTCTCTGAAGCAGGAAACAAAGTCCCTAAGTGGGCGCAGCCCAGTCACACCCCTCAGGATCCGGAGCTTTCCAGACCACAGAGGTCGAGACGCTTGGGTTCCAGGCCTGAGGCAACCAGCAGCATGGAAAAGCTGCGCCCCGCAGGCCTGAGGCTGGACCGTTACATCCGCAGCATCCGCCCTGGGCGCCGTCACCTAGCAACCTCAGCCACGTATTCGCAGACGCTAGGCATCGGCCGAGGGTCACGTGAGTAGACGGACCCACCCATTACGCGCCTGCTCTGCAGGCTGATGGTGCCGCGCAGGCGCAATGTGGGCGAAGACCGCAGTGGGCAGACGTGACCACAGAGAGGCCCACGTGCCGTTCAAAGGGTTTTCTGTGAGTCTGCGTGTGGAA
Source organism: Cricetulus griseus (assembly GCF_003668045.3). Taxonomy (NCBI): domain Eukaryota; kingdom Metazoa; phylum Chordata; class Mammalia; order Rodentia; family Cricetidae; genus Cricetulus; species Cricetulus griseus. Next base: position 11,525,726 of record NC_048595.1, read on the forward strand.
GCGTTTTTTCCTTTGGAGAAAACATGGCAGATTTTAAAATCTGTGCCCCTCGGGAAAATAAAGTTCCAGCAACTGGTTTGCCGCCAAAAGAATTTGGAGACAAAGGGTGAACTTCAATGACGCGGAGTTGCTTCTGCCTGGAAGAGCAACTGTATCCTGGCGTAGAGCCTGCTAGGGTGTTTGCTGCATTTCAGAAGTTTGCTTCTGAATCGTGTTTTTATTATTGATTTGAGACAGAGCCTTTGAATGTAACCCAGGCTGCCTGCAGGTCCCGGATCCTCCTGCCTCGGTCTCCCCAGTGCGTCGCACACCGCATCCTTGAGATGTGTGAGGAGTGTTACTGGCTTATCCCCACCTGACTGCCCGATATTCTGCAAACCAGCATCCATAGTGACTAACGAAAAAGGGATTTGAGATGATTGGGATAGGGCAATCTTTTAAAAACTCACGCACTGGAGAATCACTTAGCTCAGGTTAGCCCAGAACTTGTAAACCTTCTGCCTTCAGTTCTGGGATTATGGGTTTGTTAGACAACACCAGGCCAATAATAAAAATTTCTAATACACCTCCCTCCAGCAAGTGGAGGCATGTACTCACGCACGCAGGCAGTAAGTTAATATTTGTTGAAGAAATGAACAAAAGTTCTACTTTCAACAGGTTCTAGGCAGGCATGGAAGGGCAGCATACCTGTAATCCCAGAACTCGTAAGGCTGTGGCAGGAAGTGTGCTCGGAGTTCAGAGCCAACCCAGGTCACATAGTGAGTAACAGGCCTGTCAAGACTGTTTTTGATAGCAAAAGATCCTGCCTCAAAAACATAGTCTGGGGATGCCGGGCATTGGTGGCGCACGCCTTTAATCCCAGCACTCGGGAGGCAGAGGCAGGCGGACTGGGAGGCAGAGGCAGGCGGATCTCTGTGAGTTCGAGGCCAGCCTGGTCTCCAGAGTAAGTGCCAGGATAGGCTCCAAAGCTACACAGAGAAACCCTGCTTCGAAAAACAAACAAAAAATAAAACCATTTAGTCTGGGGATGCAGCTCAGTGGGTGGTGTGCTTGTTTAGCGTGTGCAAAAGTCCTGGCTTCAATTCCTAGAACCACATGTATAGAAACCCGGAAGCCCTGCCTGTAATCCCAGCACGCGGGAAATGGAGGAGGAAAATGACAAATTCAAGACTATCCTGAGCTTCAAGCTGAACTTGAAGCCTGCTGAGCCCACACAAGATTGTCTCAAACAAACAAGCAAACAAAAAACACAACACAAAACAAAACTGTAACAACAAAACAGTTCTATTTTATTAAGTGCACCACAGTGACACAAACCTTTGATTGTAACCAAAATATTGGTAGTGCCCACTTGGGAGACTTTGTAAACATTTTGTATCTTTAAAGTTGTGTCTTGAGACTCTGTTTTCAACAGTTTTTTTTTTTTTTTTTTTTTTTTGAGTTATGGGTTTATAAGACAAAGTTCTCACGTGGTTATCCAGGATGGCTTGGAACTCATTTTGGAACCCAGGCTAGCCTTGAACTCATTCATAATCAGCCTGCCTCTGCCTCCAGAGTGTTGAAATTATAGGCTTGAGCTATCACACCCAGCTTCTTTGTAACCTTAGCCTTGAAATTCCTTTAACCTATTATCAGTTTTCCGCCAAGGGCACAGGTGTTACTGCACTCTCTTGTCTTTGTTTGCTGAGATACTGTTTAACTGTGGCTTGGGCTTCCTGGAACTTAGTCTGAAGCTTCAAACCAGGTTGGTTCAAATTAGTGATCCTCCTGCCTCTCTTTTGGTCTCTGGAATGCTGGGTTTACCAGCATGTGCCACACCACACCTCATAGAAAGTGTTTTGTGAAAAGGAAAATAGAATTTTATTTTATTTTTTTAACAAGGTGAGGATCTTGAAATAGGTGTGTCAAGGATAGGTCAACAAATTCCTGCTCAGATGTCAACAGTAATTCTTTCCATCCCAGAAGTTTCCCCAGAGCCTACCTAGAGAGCTGCAGCCTACAACTGATACTTTTATTCCCTATCAAAATTAAAACAACCTAAGAAAACCAAAATTTTCAGCAGCTATAAAGATATTAGGGATAGTTCAGATCCTTTCCAAAGAGCAGATTGTTTTTGCTTGTTTTTGAGGCAGGGTCTCTGTGTTGCCCTAGCTGTCCTGGAACTCCCTACATAGACTAGGCTGACTTCAAATTCATGAGGATCACTCACTCTGCTTCTTCCTCCAAAGTTCTAGGTTTAAAGGCCTGCACCACCACCACCCAGCAAGAGCAGGTTTTGAAAAAAAAGACCATAAGGGTATAGGAGAATAAGGAGGAGCAAATGAGAAAAGTCGGGAGTAGAGGAAGGAGCAATGAGACTGAGTTTTCCCACATACCAACTTTGACCCATTTTGTAGTTTTGCCCAAGGCTGATTCTTGCATTCAAAATACCAGTCCCTAGCCTCAAACATAGGAATTAGGTAAATGATGCACCAGCTATCAAAGCCGAGCAAAGTTCATACTTATGTGAAATATGTCCACAATCCAGAGTACAGGTGCACTGGAGAGGAGGTCATGCCAAATGAGCTGGGACTGGACATCTGACAGGGGATCTGCAGGTACACTCGATTCTCAACAAAGAAATAGGAAGTGTGTGTGTAAAACCACTCCGGAGCCTGAGGCAGGTGGATCTCTGTGAGTTCAAGGCCAGCCTGGTCTACATAGTGAGTTTGAGAAAAATCAGAGCTACACAGTGAGACCCTGTCTCAAAAACAACAAACCGGGCAGTGGTGGTGCACACCTTTAATCCCAGCACTTGGAAGGCAGAGGCAGGCGGATCCATGTGAGTTCGAGGTCATCTTGGTCTACAGAGCTAGTTCTAGGACAGCCAGGAGTATACAGAGAAACCCTATCTCCAAAAACCAAAGACGGAGAAAAGGAGGGGGTAAGAATCAGCTTTTGATAGTGCTTGCTCTCTGATATCCACCCACCCATACACACACATCCCTGCCCTGTAAAAGCTTTTTAAAAAATCAGGATAAACTAGGTGTGGTGGTGCTTGTCTGGAAGGAGGAGGAGGGTATCAATTTTGAGGCTAGCTTGGGCTACATAGTTTCAAAAAGAAGACAAGACCGGAGGCAGAGGCAGGCGGATCTCTGTGAGTTCGAGACCAGCCTGGTCTACAAGAGCTAGTTCCAGGACAACCTCCAAAGCCACAGAGAAACCCTATCTCGAAAAACAAAACAAAACAAACAAACAAAAAATACAGGCTGGTAACATGGCTCAGCAGGTAACCGTGCTTCCTGGTAACACTGAGACCCAGAGTTTTCGGACCCTGCACCCACACTGGAAGGAGGAGACTGACTCCAGCCAGTTGCTCTTTCACCTTCACAGACACCCCTTGTTGTGAGCACACCCATTAACATACAACATGACACACAGAAATAAATGTATTTTTAAAATCAAAGCAACAATAACAAAATCAGAGCAGACGCCTGGAACCGGTTGGCTGTCTCCAGTAGAGGCAGGAGCTGAGGAGGAGATGGGAGCCTTGCTGGCAGTGATCTCGGAGTAACCAAGGGGGGTTGGAACACAGCAATGTGACATGCGTGGGCAGAGCATCTGTGCTCCAGTTCAGCGAAGAAATGGAAGTTTAGATTATTATTTTTATTATTAATTACATAAATATGTGTAGGAATGTGAGCAGGTGCCCACAAAGTCCAGAAAAGGGTGTCAGATCCCCTGGAGCTGGAATTACAAGCTGTTGTGAGCTGTCCCACATGGGTGCTGGAACTTGATCCTCTGCAAGAGCCATATATAGGATCCTAACCACTGAGTCATCTCTCCTGTCCAAGAGTACAGACTCTTAGTTTCTTCCAACTTGAAAAGTCTCCAATCACTATTGCATGTATTTAGGGAAGTAAATTAAAGAAGTCCCCAAGCCTGAGTTTCCCTATCCATGAAATGAAAAATGAGGTTTCCTGGGAACATTTTGGAAAATAAAGTCCTATAAGATGTGGCATCTTAACGTAGTGGTTAAGACTATAGGTTTGGGGGCCTGGTGCTCCTGAATCAGACTGTAGGTTCAGTCAGGCCTCGTGCTCGTGCCTTTAATACCAGCGCTGTGGAGGCTGAGGCAAGAGGTTTGAGAGTTTCAGGTCAGCCTAGACTACATAGGACCTATTTCAAAAAAATGAGACAAGAATGTAGGCTCAAGTCTGATTGCCTGTTTTGACTCCTGAAACTGCTGCTGTTAAATGTTTTTGTGTCCTTAGGCGAGAGGTTAACCATCTGTATCTCTTTGCTTCTTCTGTAAAATGGGAGGTAATACCTTATGGGATTTTCCTGAGGGCTCGCTCAATGACTCAACACAAAGCGCTCTGAAGAGTTCTTGGCACATGGTGAGCACTCAGTAAATGTTAGTGATCATTTGAAAGGTGCTTGACAGCAGCCATCAATTAATGGGACCCTTATTTGGTAAGCTGTGTTATTCTGGAGCAGGACTCCAGGTCCTGAGACTCCCTCTTCTAAACCTTCACCTCACTCCAGCCTTAGTGAGGGTCGAGGACTGATCTGTCGTTTGTGGTGACAGGTGATGGCCATGCAGTCTGTTTTGTAGTGAGAGTAGATTAGAGTCCACATTCTGAATCAGATCCCAAGAGGCATTTGACTAGAGTCCAAACAGGGTGAGGCATGAGAGTTCATTGGAAGGAGCTGGGAGAACTTTGTGCTCCTAGATTTGGCTCTGAAGAGGCAGGACCAGGTTCAAGGCCAGAGCTGTGGGCAGACAGCCACAGGGGCTTGGTAGCTCTACCCATTCTCCAATTAGCAGCCAATTGGAACATTAAAGACACATTTCATAGTGTTTTGTTGAAGAATCATACTTCGTGCACCAATCACAGCTCATTAAGGTTTTTTGTTTTGTTGTTGAGACAAGGTTTTTCTGCATAGCTCTCTCTGGCTGTCCTGGACCTTGCTCTTTAGATCAGGCTGGCCTGGAACTTACAGAGATCCACCTGCCTCTGCCTCCTGAGTGCTGGGACTTATGGTTGTGCTTTAAAAAGTCAACTTTTGCCAGGCGTTGGTGGCACACGCCTTTAATCCCAGCACTGGGGAGGCAGAGGCAGGTGGATCTGTGTGAGTTTGAGACCAGCCTGGTCTACACAGCAAGTTCCAGGACAGGCTCCAAAGCCATAGAGAAACCCTGTCTCGAAAAGCCAAAGCAAAACAAAACAAAACAAAACAAAAACAAAGGAGTTTGGTCCAGGGTCCATTTGTCCCATTAGCATAGGGACATAGTAAAGCAGAACATAGAGGCAGTAGCATGTGACAGAGAAAGCTGTTTCCCTCTTCAAGAAGAAAGGCATAAAGGGGCTGGGAAGGGGGTGGGAGTGAGACCAACCTGGGACTAGCTATACCCTTCAAAGGCATGACATCACCAACCCCTTTCAACCAATCAGGCCCCACCTTCTACCATACTTACCATCTCCCAGTAGGTCCATTTAACTGTGAGTCCATCAGGGGGTGAGTCCACATATAATGTCAACACGTTCATATTCCAGTCACCTCCCCCAAAGCCCACCCCTGAACAGGAGCCTAAATTCCCCCTGCCCTCATCTGTGTGTGCCACCATAGCCACTGTAGTGAGTGGTACCTCCTTGTGGCTTTAATTCACAAGTGCATTTTACTAAGATCACAGATTCTGGGAGCCAGACATTCAGAGAGAGTACAGCTTATTGAGGAGATGGCTCCGAGATGTCTGGAGCCTCAACTGCAAAGTCTCAAAGGCTGCCAACGACTCCGTGGCTAGGGCTAAGTTCACCTGGAAGCTTCTAAACTCAGACACTTGCTAGGTTTTCCTGGTGAGCAGCTTTGTCTTCAGCTAAGCTGTCGCCCGGAATAGCTATATGCTTCCACCATGGTGGTCTCACTTCAAGAGATAATTTGGGGCATCCTCACTGGATCCCAAGAGCTAATTGTCTAAGAGAACCAGGTTAAATGCCATTTTAGACTTACGCTCAGTAGCCACACAGTGTCACACAGAGTCAGTCTACACCACAGTTCAAATTGTCACCTACATAGAGTCGGTCTACACCACAATTCAAACTGATATTTACACAGAGTCAGTCTACACCACAACTCTGTCACTTACACAGAGTCATTTTATGCCACAATTCAAATGCAGGGACTTTTAAAATGTTCTGAGCCAAACAGAGAATGGCCTTGACCTTCTGACTGTCACACCACAGGCATGTGAGCTCATGCTGAATTGTGTGCAATGCAGGAGTTTGAAGCTAGATCTACAGGCATACTAAGACCACACTTCAGCAGCTGAGCCACACCCCCAGCTCCCACCCTGTCTTTTTTTTTTTTTTTTTTTTTTTTTTTTTTTTTTTTTTTTGGTTTTTCGGAGACAGGGTTTCTCTGTGGCTTTGGAGGCTGTCCTGGAACTAGTTCTTGGAGACCAAACTGGTCTCAAACTCACAGAGATCCGCCTGCCTCTGCCTCCCTAGTGCGGGGATTAAAGGCATTCGCCACCACTGCCCTGCCCACCCTGTCTTAAGACTTGGGGTTAATTTGTGGTCAGGTGCCTAAAATGGGGAGTCCTCTCAATTCTGCCTCCAAAGTGTTGGGGTTATAGACATGTTCCTTCATCCATAATGCCAAGATCACATATCACTTTTGTTTTGTTTTTTTGAGATAGGGCTTTTCTGTGTAGCTTTGGAGCCTATCCTGGAACTGGCTCTGTAGACCAGGCTGGCCTCGAACTCACAGAGATCCACCTGCCTCTGCCTCCCGAGTGCTAGGAACCACCACTGCCCAGTCCCCCCCCCTTTTATTTTAGGACTTGTTTTATATGTGTGTGCATGTGTCTGCATATATGTATATGCACAAAGTACACAGTACCTGAAGACACAAAAAGGAGGCATTGGATCCTCTGGCTGTTGCAAGCCACCCAACGTGGGTGCTAGGAACTCAGTCAAGATCTTCTGAAAGAGCAACAAGAGCTCTTAACTACTGAGCCATCTCTCCAGCCCCACATGCCACTTCTTAATGGGAGGGAAAACATACAGGATGGGGGGGATTGTTATGGCCATGTTCAGAAAATAAGTTCTTCCAGAACCAAGAACCCAAGCACTAGTAGAAAAAGCATCACAGTGAGGCTATAGAGTTGGCTCAGCCCCTAAGAGCACTTGTCCTTACTACAGAGGACTCAGGTTCAGTTCCCAGCACCCACATGGTGGCTCACAACCATCTGCAGCTCTAGTTCCAGGGGATCCAATACCTTCTGGCCTCCAGGGCATCAGGAAGACACTTAAAATCTATCTTAAATTTTCCTGTGTATTTTCCTGATACCATCCTCATCCCCCTTTCCTAGACAGTATCCGCTAAATCTTGTTGAAAATGCTAAACACCTGCTTTCCTAGCCTCTCTTATAGCTATTTGACACAGGCCTGTCCAGTAAGATACAAGGCAAAAAATCTGTTGATAGACTTCTAGGCAAGCTCCAACCTTGGACAAGAAGATGACTCATGGTGTGGAGGCTCCAGCCACTCTGCAATCCTTTGGGGAAAGGCCAAAAGAATTGTTACATCCTTAGAGGTAGATGAAAGTACTGGCCCTTGTACCATTGAGTCACTGAACCGGAGCAACTGCCTGTTCAGGCCCCTAGCCTGTGAGAAAACAAACCCTTATTTGGTAAAGCCCAAGATAACATCAACCAGTCCAAACTCAGAAAACTAAAGGACTTCCTCTGGAGTTGTAGGAATCACAATTCGAGTGTAACGGGTTCTTAGAATGTAGAGTCAGTGTTGCAGATAAAGAAGGCAGGGCAATTTTGATCTGAACTGGATGAGTAAAGAAACTCCACTGGAACTGGGAAAGAACTGGAGTTGTATGGAAGGCTCTCTGACTGATTCATTCAAGCCGGCATAGTGGGGCATTCCCTTAATCCTAGCACTTGGGAGAGAGAGGCAGGTGGATCTCTGTAAGTTCAAGACCAGCCTTGTCAACATAGCAAGTTCTGGGACTACATAGTGACACCCTCTATCAAAAAAGGGCGGGACTGCTAGAGACATGGCTCAGCAGACAAGAGCACTGGCAGCTCTTTCAGAGAGTAGATCTAGTTTAATTCCCAGCACCCACACGTCAAAGGCTCAGAACTGTCAGTGACTCCACTCCCAGGGTATTTGATATCCCCTTTCCTCACTAGGACATATGTGGCACACAGATGTATGGACACACAGGCAAACACCCGCACACAAAATTTAAAAAAAAATATTGCTTTTCTAGACAAGGTTTCTCTGTGTAGCCCTGGCTGTCCTGGAACTCGCTTAGTAGACCAGGCTGGTCTTGAAATCAGAGATCCTCCTGCCTCCTGTGTGCTGGGATTAAAGGCATGCAGCACAACCACCCAGCAAAATTAAAACTTTTTAAAGAAATGACTCATACAACAATAACATCTTGATACCCATTAAATGTCTAGGTACAAGTTAATCATGTCTTTCAGATGACACAATCAAGTGTGAAGGTGACTAGAGTTGACATCCTGCGGGGCACCTGGCGTTCCCACAAATCTCATTGCCCAACTCCATTTTGAAAGGCTCTTTGGATGTTGTTTTCATTTCAATTTCCCTTTTATTTGCACAGTAGCCCTGCCTTCTGTCACTCAGTCCTTGATACCAGCACTGTCCTGGGGTCCCAGCTTCTCCACTTCTGTCTTTGTAAAAGTCTGCACACAGAAACTCCCTCTTTTCAGCCAGCCAGGTAATAGTTGCTCACTCCTTTAACCCCAGAACTCAGGAGGCAGAGGCAGGCAGATCTCTGTGAGTTTGAGACCAGCCTGGTCTACAAAGTAAGTTCCAGGACAGCCAGGATTGTTACACAGAGAAACAAACAAACAAACAAAGCAAAAAAGAAAAAGAAAGAAATTCCCTCTTTTCTGCAAACAAACCCGAAGTTCTTCGGCATCCATAGCACATCCTGCTTCCTATTTCCTTCCTGTTACGCTAGAGGAAGCCGCGGGCTCCATGGAGCCAGGAGTGGGAATTCCTGTATTTGCTGTGACCCTCCAGCCTCTGCTCCTGAGTACTGAAACTACAAACGTGGGCGACCCTAGTGGGCCCTGGAGGAGTTTTTGGATTTTACCGTTCTTATGCCTTGGTCTCTATATCCCCGTATGAACTGGGTGGCCTTAAACGAGCCCCTAAAATAGAAAGTATTTACCAAATTATTTTCATAGGGCTGGGGATTGAGTATTGTGCATGCTAGGCAAGCTATCAATGAGCCGTTACTTAGCCTGTAGTCCAGGCAGATCTCGACCTTGCCAGCCTTCTGTTCACCCAGTCTGAGATTACAGGCGTGCACCATCGCTATGCGGAGTAGATTCTAGAGTGTGCCCAGCAAAGGCCCTGTGCTGCACGCTGGGGTTGCCTAGGCTGAGAGAGAGGTAAGGCAGGCATAGGGGAACTGAGCTGTGCAGCTGCCAGCACACAGGCGTCCCAGCACAGCAAGGCGAGTTCTAGAGATCAGACCAAGTAAGGGTCTGGGGTTTCGTCCTACGTTCATTACCAAGACGGAAACGAGTTAACATTATCATGCCGATTTCCGTGTGGAAAATACCTCTTTTAGTAAGACCTGCTAGGTTAAGTCTCCCCTCGCAGATGCGGAGGTTAAGGGCGAGGACTCGAGCGTCTCTCATCCGTTTTTATGACCGCGCCAAGCGCACAGTAGGTGCCTGTGGGTCGAGTGGCTGAAATCGTGGAGTACTCGAGGGGGCATTCAGTTATTAAGTCAACCAATAGTGGGTTCCCGGTGGCCCCGCATGCGTCCCCGCAGCTCCCCCAGCCCCGCCCGCCCGGCTCCCGCCCCGCCCGCCCCCGCCACCCCGCGCGTCGCGAAGGCGGCCGCAGCCTGGAGCGCTTTACGGCAGCCGCGTTGCGGCGGGGCGGGGCGGGGCGCCGGGCGGCCCGCGCTTGACGGCAGCGGTGGGAGGCAGGCCCGCAGGCAGACGGCCTCGCAGGCGGGTGGCGGCGGCCGTGCTGGCTGCCGAGGGCGGGAGCGAGTGAGTCACTGCGCGCGTGTGAGGGAGGGAAGGAGCGAGGGAGCCAGCAGCCCGCGCCCGCCGCCCTCCCGCCGCCGCGCCAGGCCCCCCGCCGCCGCCGCCGCCGCCGCCGCCGCGCCTGCCGTCCGCCCAGCGCCCAGGCCGGGCCGAGCCGAGCCGAGCCGGGTCGGGTCGGGCCCGGGCCATGCTGCTCACCGTGTACTGTGTGCGGAGGGACCTCTCCGAGGTGACCTTTTCCCTCCAGGTCGACGCCGACTTCGAGCTGCACAACTTCCGCGCGCTGTGCGAGCTCGAGTCCGGCATCCCCGCCGCCGAGAGCCAGGTACGCCGGGGCAGCGAGCGGGGCCTCCAGCCGCTGCGGCCGGGGAGTTGGGGGGTGGCGGGGCCCGAGTCCTGCAGTCGCCCGGGGATGCACCCACTGCAGCGAAGGGGACACGTGCACCGGTGGGCAGCCCTCCCCACACCTTCTGGCCCTCGGGAGCCTCGGGTCCTCGTCACGTACCTCCTGCTTCTCCAACCAGAAATACCAGTTTGGATCACCGGGAGATAGACGCTCGTGTCTGGGGTTTGCTTGTTTGGACCGAGTTCCTGCTTCAGTATGCGCAGTTTACCTGGCATCTTGCAGATTTGCAGTTGAAAGTGAGAGGAAAAGTTTGAGGCTCGCTCTGCCTCTGCCTTTGACGTCTCTAGAAATGCTTTTCCCTACGGAATGTGTTTCTGGTTAATTTATTATTAGTATTTTTTAAAGTGCTGGTTAGGTCAGCTCAGTCTATTTGCTCCTCTCAGGCCAAAGCCCTCCTCCTTTGTGGTCCCAGTTCAGCTTGATCGGTTCAAAGTAGTGCTTTCGAAGGATATCAACTTGAAAACGGCCTACTACTGTCCGAAGACCTTCGTGGGACTCGGTGGCAAGGAGTTCAGCCCCTCTTACGTCTTAACCAGAAAATGTATTCTCAAAATGCTTTGGAGCTCTTAGTAGCCTTACACAGACTAGGTGGACTACTCTGTAACCTTTGCACTAAAACACTTAGGATTCTACGCCTTACTGGGCGTAGTCTAAACATTAGAAAATTATAGACGACTACCGAGGCCCCAGAATGTAAATCTGGATTTCCTTCTGCAGTTATGAAATCGTTCCAAAAACTGTTGCCCAACTAGTGCTTGCTTGTTCTGCCTTGACTTATGGTAAACATGTGTCAATATTTTGTTCAGAAGTATGATTCCTTTACACAATACAAACTTTAGAACCTTGGCATGCAACTTTTTCTGGAAGGATCTATTTCAAGGAACGAGGTGTCAGTCACATACTCAGTCTGGCAGAAAGTAGGCACTAAAGAGTTTCCCTAATTCCCATAGAACAACTAACCCACAAAAATCTAGGACTCAGTTCCTCCTGGTCAACCTCATCCTCCTGGCAGTGGCAAACTAGGACTAGAGAGATTAGAGAAGGGGGATATCTACCTTTTAGAGGATTGGTTGATTGATTGACTTTGAGGGGTGGGGTTTTTCTGTTGCTCTGGCTGTCCTGCTGTGTAGACGAGGCTGGCTTGGAGCTGGGATTAAAGGTGTGTGTCACCACCGCCTGGCATGATTGGTTGGTTTTTGAGGCTTGGTCTCACCATATAGACCAGATTGGCTCCCATCTAAACTCCCAGAGATCCCTCTTAACTCCACTTTCCATGTTTTTGAAGGCCTGACCTATCACAACCAGCTGTGCTTTTGGGTTTTGTTTTGTTTTGTTTGTTTTCCAAAACAGGGTTTCTCTGTGGCTTTGGAGGCTGTCCTGGAACTAGCTCTTGTAGACCAAGATGGTCTCGAACTCACAGAGATCCGTCTGCCTCTGTCTCCTGGGATTAAAGGCGTGCACCACCACCACCCCTGACCTGTTTCGTTTTTTGAGACCATGTCTCAACTATGGGGCCAAGGCTGGCCTCAAACAACAGTCATCCTGCCTCAGGCTCTCCTGTACTGTTGGGGTTACAAGTATACAATACCATGGCAGCCTAACTTTTCAGTTTTGAAGGTTGTTTTTTTCCAGTTGTTCTTTTATGTGGCTGTTTGATGACCTAAGTTATAATTGCTAGCTGATTGGGAACAATTTAAAGTTGAATTTGTCATAGATCTTGAGGATGAACAGAGGTTGTCATTGTTTCTCTTCCTATGCGCCTGTGTCTCCCCCCAACCCCATCCCCCAGCCTATAGCACTCAGATGTCTGTAAAAAGAATTTAAAGTAAATTAGGGAGTCAGATTGAAAGATAATGAGGGCACTGTCTTCCTCCACTTTGGGGTTTTAGGGGTACTACTTGAACAATTAGGCTAGCTCCAAATTCTTCCACTGCTGGCATGGACATTTGGTATTTACTTTCTTCCCAACCCAAATAAGCCTGTATTAAATAGCTGTAAGCAGCACCTTGTTTTTCAAGTTAGTGCTGTTGGCTCTCTGTAACCTGACAACATAGTGACTATTTTAAGAGCTGATTTTTAAGTGCTCCGGGGGTCGCTTGTCTAGTCTAGTATATTGGCTAGCCCCCCCCCCCTCGGGCAGGAACAGGATCCACATCAGACACTTGAGTCACTTCCTTTCCTTGGATCATAAAAGTAAACATTTTCGTGTTTTTTTTGTTTGTTTGTTTGTTTTTCCCCAGTCATTTCTTATTTGAGCTCCCCAACCAGTTTTTCTGACTTTTCCCTTCCTCTCAGATTTCTTTCAGTCTATTTCATTGGGTTTTAGTTTTTTCCGTCCTCATTCCTTCACCTGTTTCTGACTCCATGCCACTGGTGTCCAAACGTATGAATTTTACACAGCTGTGCTTGGCTACTGAGCCCCACTTGCCCTGAGATAGAGCATGGCCCACTTTAATCATGGGTACAGGTGGAAATGGTTTCTGTTCTAAATGTATTATGCTCATGTTATAAGTACTGTATCTCTCCATAAGTAAAGTGTTTCAGATCATGCTCATAGTACCTTACACATAAATTACATAAATGGCTGTTTTGTATGCTATACACACTGTACATACTCTGTTTTATGGTACATAGGAGTTACATGTGTGCATATACTATACATAGGTTACATTATATATATATATATATATACATATATATATGTATATATATACACACATTAAGTAATAATGTATATTATAAACATGTAGAATAGAACTCAAGGATAACTTAGAGAGGGTTGGCCCACACCTTTAATCCCAGAGTTTGGTTGGCAGAGGCAGGTGGATTTCTGAGTTTGAGGCCAGTCTGATCTACAGATCAAGTTCCAGGACAGCCAGGGATACACAGAGAAACCCTGTCTCAACCTTCCACTACCCCTAAAAGGGATAAACTGGAATGAATGAAAGTGGGATTTGAGAGACAGCTAACAATCAAGAGCACTTGTTCTGACAGAGGTTTGATACCCAGCACCCACACGGTGGCTCACAACCACTCGTACTCTAGTTCCATGGGATCCTACACCCTCTTCAGACCTCTGTGGGCACTAGGCATGCACATAGTACACATATGTACTTGTAGGCAAAGTACACATAAGTAAGTCTAAGTTCTAAAAAACATTAAAAAGTAAATAGAAATAAAATTCTCCTACTGTACCTATACCCTTGAATTGTCTTGCATGTCTATCTCCTCCAGGGAGCACTGGCTTGGAACTCCATCTTTCATCAGCATCATTTGTGCATGAGACACTTGGAAAAGGTGTTAATTTTCCTAACAGCTCTAGTCTGATTATAGTAGTTCTAATGCAATGACAATAAATTTAGAATAGAAACCATCTCCACTTGTACTGTGATTAAGCAAGTGCAAGTGTGGGCTGGGCAGCCAGACAGGCTCAGGGTGATGCTTTGATGCAGGCTTGGCTGGGCCGACTTCAAACAGCAGAACTTAATTCACGTTAAATTGTCTTGATATTTTTTAAACTAATTTACTTCTGTAGGGGGCATGGAGTAAAAGCCTGTACAGAATGGAAGGACCCTCAGTGAAAGGCTGGTTTAAGTGGCAGCTAACAATAGTAATTGTGACCCTGGAAATGCCACTTTTCACACAGCCTGTGTATGGTTTACAAAAATGCTATTTTAAACCATGGAAACTGAAAGTTTCTATTATGGCTACTTTTGGTATGTTTATTTCCTTAAGTAATTCTCTCTCTCTCTCTCTCTCTCTCTCTCTCTCTCCCTCTCTCCTTCCCCTTCCTTCCCCTTCTCTCCCTCCTTCCCCCTTTCCCTGGTAAATGCTGAATAGTCATGATAGAAAGACTATAAATGCAGAAAAAAAAAATAAAAGAATGCAACCACTCACTTATTCCTCAAACCCAGAGGTAACTGCAGTGGGGTGTTAGTTTGTTGTTATTTGAGACTCACAGTTCAAGGCCAGCCTGGTCTCCATTGTGGGTTTCAGGCCAGCTAAGGCTATATAGTGAGAACCTGTCTCAAAAAAAAAAAAAAAAAAAAAAAATTTTGTATGCTTGATCTCATTTTGGATGGTTGTGAGCCACCATGTGGTTGCTGGGAATTGAACTCAGGTCCTCTGGAAGATCAGCCAGTGCTCTTAACCTCTGAGCCATCTCTCCAGCCCCCAAAACCAGAAGTTCTTGTTGGGGTGCTGAGCATAGTGGTACACACCTTTAATCGCAGCACTTGAGAGGTAGACACAGGTGGATGTGTGAGTTCTAGACTAGCCTGGTCTGCATAGGAAGTCATGAGACCTTGTTTAAAAAAAAAAAAAAAAATCTACTGGTTGGGGATATCTCTGGTAGAGGGCTTGCCTAATACACATTCAGTTTTCAGCACTGTCAAAAACAAAGCAAACATAAGTGACATAGCACCTCACCCCCATTAATTGAAGGCTCTCTTTCAGAGACCAGAAAACATTTGGTGTCATACTTAAAGGTTTTGGAGCTGTATTACTGAGCCTGTTGCTAGGTGTTGGTTTAGAGTGAGATTCTGACGCTTGCTTTGTGTGAGTACTAACTGCTGCGCCAGTTCTGCAGATTTACACCTCAAGTGTAGACTTGTGTTGTACACTCTTCTGACTGGCAGGGCTCAGGCTTTCCATATTAGTTTTTGAGGTGGGTGACAGATTGGTGGAGAGCTTCAGCACCAGTGCCATCACAGACTGCGTTTGTTTGGCTGATGGTGACTTGAAGTCTTTGGTCTAGTCATGTTCCTGTTGGGTTGGAAAATCATACAGGTTTGTTTGTGGGGCTGCTCGTCTCCTCCTGCCTTTGCTTCCCAAGTGCTGGGATTACAGGCTGTACCATCATGCCTGGCCTGTAGTGGGTGGCTTACTCAAGTACTTAAGATACAAAATAACTGCCTTTCTTTCAATAGCCCCAGCCCCCCTTCCTTACCCTGGGATTGCAGTCTCCACGTCCTGGTTACCTGCTGGTTTTGTCTCCTGTGGATATTTGCTCTCTACCCAGTGTAATTTTGTTGTCAGCACAACTGATTTAGGCTTCCTAGGGGATTAGTGAAGCACATCTCCAGATGTGTCTACGATGGTGGTTTTCAGAGACAATTTATTTCATCATGGGGCTCTGGCCTAACCTGTGGATTAACTAATCCTCTGCCTGTCTCTGCCTCCCCAGTCTTGGATTAAAGGTGAACGCTACCACTCTTGGCTTCTGTTGCCATCCTTTTAAAAATGAGAAACTGGGCTGGAGAGATGGCTCAGCAATATAGCACAGGCTGCTCTAGCAGAGGGCTGGGTGCAGTCCCTAGCACCCACATGGTGGCTCACAAACATTTGTAATTACAATTTAGAAAAACAGACACTCTTCTGGTCTCCACAGGCACCTGGCATGCAAGTGATATACATATTGCATGGACGTAAAATGTTCATGTACATACAAAAATAAAAAAATAGGCCAAATAAGAAGACACCAGACAGCCGGGTGGTGGTGACGCACTCCTTTAATCCCAGCACTCAGAAGGCAGAGGCAGGCAGATCTCCATGAGTTCAAGACCAGCCTGGTCTACAGAGTGAGTTCCAGGACAGCCAGGACTGTTTCACAGAGAAACCCTGTCTCCAAAAAGAAAAAGAAAAGAATGAAAACAGACACTAGACATTGCAGTGCCCCCCCCACACACACACCTTGTTCTGTCCTTCTCAATGCTGCAACATTGACCTACACCCCCAGCTCCAGTGTCACTTGATGTTTACAATAAGGACACTTGTGTGTGTGCTCCATACTCCCATATTCAGAGTTAAACCAGGGGCTTCACATAGCAAGCAGGCAGGCAGTGAGGTATAGATCCTTAGTGGTGAAGGCTGACTTAGAAACCAGTTCCTAGGGCTGCTTTGGAGTGCTGGGAAAGAATGTATTTTAACACCAAGCACATAGAACACCAGTGTCAGTTCTCTCTCTCTCTCTCTTTTGACAGGGTTTCTCTGCGTAGCCCTGTCCTGGAACTCACTTGCTGGCCTTGAACTCAGAGATCCGCCTGCCCCTGCCTGCAGAGTGCTGGGATTAAAGGCGTGTGTAATCACCTCCAGGCCAGAGTCAGTTCTCTTAATACCTATGTGGCCTCTGTCTTCTGTTCCATAAAATGACAAGTGATCCCTGTTAAAATAATTGAGACAGTGAGACTGTGAGGGTTAAGTGGGAGAATGGGAACTTGGCATGTTAGCCCAGTAGAGTTTCACTGAAGAGAATTCAGTAGTCTTGTGCTGAGCTCTTCCCTGCCAGGAAGATGCCCTCACTTAAATTGTTCTCATCTTCCTGAGTTTGGTTCTTTATAAATGAATCCATTTTCTAGTAAGTGTGTCTGCCTTGGGAGACAGTCATGTGTCTTTAAAAACATTGCAGCTGACTCACTGAACCTGAGATGCTAGAGCAGGCCACGGGCTATTGGTGACCTCATCACAGTGGCTTAGTTGTGTTGATGCTACCAGTACACCTCAGCCTGTGACCCTGGTTTATGGTTGTTTCCCACTCACCCCACACATTATATGTAGTAGAGCAGAGCTCTCCTTCCACTGTCTGTCTGTTGTCTCCTAGCTCCTTTAAGTCTCAAGTCTGCACTTATAAGTGCCTTGGCGAGGTAGCAGGGATGGTTATAATCGTTTTTGTTTTGTTTTTCCCCAGACAGGGTTTCTCTGGGTAGTTTTGGAGCCTATCCTGGCACTCCCTCTGTAGACCAGGCTGGCCTGGAACTCACAGAGATCCACCTGCCTCTGCCTCCCGAGTGCTGGCATTAAAGGCGTGCGCCACCAACACCCGGAGGTTACAGTCATTTTTAGTCGTGTATGAAACTTGTAAAATTGGACAGAACAAGTTCTGTTTTCTTGGCTGCAGGATTTGATTTTGGAGGGTTTCTTGCCTATGTCACGAAAAACTTTCAAGCCAAATGACAGCAAATGCTCAGAATGGCCAATGTAAATGATGTTTGTCTGTTTTGTGCCCAAGAGCTCTGCAAGAGAGCTTATGGACAGGCTAGGGAAGCTGGTGGTAGAAGTTGCCTAGCAGGTACAAGGCCCTGGTTCAGCCCCAAAAAGCATGGAAAAAGAACTGGAAGGGACATCTGCTGTGATCAATCCTGGTGGCCTGCTTGACACAAGAAATTTGACTCCTGGCCCACCGAGTGACAGGCCCCTCCCAGAGTTTCTGGCTGAGTTAGTACCCAGCTCAGGTTGCTCAGTTAGTTTGTGGCTCAGAGCAAACACTTAGGGAGCCAGCTTGGGGAGCCAGCTGTGCCAAGCCCCAGTGTGTCCTGTGGAGAACTTGATAACATAGGGATGGTCTCCACCCTCTGTGACGAAGTGCAGTGTGCTCTTGTGTGTTCTGTTCTTCCCCTCACAGGACACTCTGCTTTTGTGTTGATCCATAGGAAGTATTTCTGTTGTAGGACTCAGCTCAAGATGTTTTTCTTTCCTATTTATTTCTCCCTCGTAAACACAAGAGCAGTAAAACTTGGGGATGATAAAAGAGAAAGACTGCAGGTGTGCAAGCTCACCACTTACTATACTTACTCTAATCCGGGTGATTACTATGGTTGTGGTTTGTTTTCAGTTGAAAAAACACAATCCTGAATTTCTTTTCGTTTTTGTTTTTCAAGATAAGTTTTTTTCTGTATAATAATAGCCTTGGCTGTCCTGAAACTTGCTTTGTAGACCAAGCTGGCCTCGAACTCAGAGATCCAGCTGCCTCTGCCTGCCAGGTGTTGGGATTAAAGGTGTGCGCCACCACTCTTGACTCTGAATTTCTTTATTATCATTTTCTCCAATTTTTTAAAATATGTTTTGGGTTCCCCTCCCTCCCTGAGATAGGTTTTCTCTGTGTAGCTTTGGAGCCTATCCTGGCTCTCGATCTGGAGACCAGGCTGGCCTCGAACTCACAGAGAACCAGCTGCCTCTGCCTCCCGAGTGCTGGGATTAAAGGCGTGTGCCACCAATGCCTGGCATATGTTTTGTTTTTTAAACTTTTAAATTTGTTTACTTATTTTTTGAGACCTTGATCTTTGAGTGCTGTGTTTGTATCAGTCCCCCCCCCACACACACACACACCCATTCATGGCCTATTTTATAATGACTGTTGTTACATGTATAGTGGGTTTTAGTTTTGAGGGGTATTTTGAGACACCATCTCACTGTAGTCCTGGCTGGCCTGGTCCTTGAGGTGGTTCTTCTGCCTTGGCCTCCCAGTTTTGGAATTACAGGTTTGTGCCAACATGCCTAGCTAAATGCACGCGTCAATTGCTTTGTAGCAGACATACTCAGAATATGCCATCCCTGTTTCCCTGACTGCTCAGAATGAAAGCTAAATTTCTTACTCTGTGAATCACCCATCCTTTACTTAAGCAGATTTCTGGGCATTCTACATAACAGGCTTTGTCATAAGCATCTGTGATAGGCATCTGGACAAAATCATTGCTCCACAGAAAAGACTAAGGAGCACAGCAAGATGAGCATGTTAGGTGAGGAGGAACTAACTATTGTGTTGTTAGGGATGGGCCCAGAGCATGCTTTACCTGTGGCTCTAGGGAAGAGTACTGAGGTTAATACTCGATCAGACACCTAAACAAAATCACAGGAGAAGGAATGGTCCTTGAGTAGAGAAAGAAACGGATGCCTGAGGGGAGGATGATGTGTGTCTGTCTCCTTGGGACAGCAGTAGGGTGAGCTCAGAGGTGACCGTCAGCCAAACCCTTTGGGGCTAGTAGGAGACAGGCAGGATGGGAATCAATGGGAGGGTCTTGAGCAGGGAACATGGTGGAGAGGAAAAGTGGTACCATGTTGCTTCTCCATCCTTTAACCCACTCCACCTTCCCTTGCAGATTGTCTACGCAGAAAGACCTCTCACAGACAACCACAGATCGCTGGCTTCCTACGGCTTGAAAGATGGGGATGTTGTGATTTTACGGCAGAAGGAGAATGCAGACCCTCGCCCTCCAGTTCAGTTCTCAAGTAAGCCCAATACACATGGCCTTTTAATTAACAAATGTCAGGCTAAGGGGCATAGACTGGCTGCCTGCTGCATAACCTTGGGCAGGTCGTTGGCTTTCTAGTCAGTCTCCTCTTTAGTAAGGTAGGTGTCATAATTAATCAAGAGATGAAACTCAGGCTTAATTGATGTCATCAGAGTCACATAGCTAGTAAGTAAAAAGTGTCTGAAATGGTACTTTTTCTGTTATTCCAAACTTGGCAGATTTAAATGGTTGGAGCACCAGGTTTTGGTCTCTCCCTGACATTGCTATTAGTCTTACTGTGCCAGAAAGGCACATTACAAAAGCTTAATGATGTATATGTATGAATATTTTGCCTCTTTGTATGTGTGCTGTGTGCATGCAGTTCCTGTGGAGGCCAGAAGAGGGTGTCAGATCTTCTGGAACTGGGGTTTTGTGTGTTTGTGGGGGGGGGGGGTTGTTCACATGAGTGCAAATGCCCACAGAGATGAGAGGTTTCAGAGCCCCTCTGCAACTGGAATTAAAGTTAGTTACAAACTACCGTACATGTGTGCTGGGAGCCATTAGAAATTACTCTTAACCACTAAGCTAATGTTCCAGATCCCCTGGCTTTTTGTTTTGTTTTAAAGACAGGGTTTCTAACCCAAAGTGGTCTGTATGACCCAAACTGACCTCCAGCCTCCTGAGGGCTAGAATTACAGGCATGCACCCACACATCCAGCCAGGCTAGGTGTTGGTCCTCTGGAGCCTGCATTTAGGTTTAGGAGGTTCCTGTGTCTTTGAAATATGCAGGACTGTGTGGGAGCGAGCACACATGTGCTTCATGCTCAGAGGGCCAATAGCTTCCTTTAGCTCCTCAGAGGGGCTCATGACTCAGAGTTTCCAAGTCCTGATGTAGAACTAACTGCGTGATGAAATGTGCCTTTTTTTTTTTTTTTTCCCCTGCTGCCTGCCATATTTTGATGAAATTCTTCAGGTATATATTTAGCCTCCAGGTCTCCTGCTTTAAAGTTTATGATAGTAGGTTGATAGGTGTGTTAGGTGACAATAGACTACAGTGTGGAGCACAGTACTTTGTTCAGACTATGAGACAAAGTCCCTTGGGCTTCTGCTTTAGGAAGAATAGCAGTTCGAGTTTACCAGTCAGTGAAAAACAGATCTTTCTTCAGGGACTTTGAGGTGGTTGGTACTAGAGAGTTGCTGTATTTTGTTTTGTTTTGGTTTGTATGTTTTTGTTTTTGTTTTTTTTCCTGCTGTTTCTATGTAGACAACATGGCAAGTAGGTTGCTGTGTGGGGAGGGTATATGTCCTTCAGAATTATGGCGTGAGTAGTGGACTGGCAAGATGGAATGGATGTTGAGGTGAGTCTCTCCAGCTGCAGAGGGCCCAGCCCTCCATGGTGTTAGAGACCACAGATCCTCAGGGAGCCTGTCCATCACTCGTCCTTCCATTGTTTAAATGTTTTGTCCTGTATGACCCTTCTCACCACACACACTGGCTGGCAACTGTCCTCTGTTTTAGACAGTGACTAGTTGACCCCACATATGAGGCTGAAACCTTATACAGGAGTGTAAGCTTTCCCTTTTTGTAGTTGATGTACAGAGGCTTCAGGATAGTCCCAGACTCAGGACAGGGTTTGCCATTAAGTAACCTTTAGGGTTGAATGTAATGTGGATTTTTTTTTCAAGGCCATTGTCTCATTTTGGCTCTAGTTTATTTTAGTTTGCCTCTCTTTTGGAGACGGGCTCTCCTCAAGTCCCCAGTCCTCTTGTTTCAGCCTCTAGCATGCTGGGATTGCAGGCATAAGCTACCATAGCTAGTGTCTTTCTTTTACTTTACAGATTTATTGAGATAAAATCCACTTACCATAGGATTCACCCATGTAGAGGATAAAATTCAGTGGCTGTGGATGTGCTCACACAGGGCTGTGCAGTTTTAGTCCCTGTTTAGTTCATTCATTATGTGAACCCCTAATAGCCATTCGCTGTTTCCCCTTTCTAGCTCTGTTTACTGTTCTGGGCATTTCATGGCAGTGGAGTCATACATTGTGTGGGATCCTGTGTGAAGACTGAAGCTCTAGAACAATCCAGAACCTGGAATGAAAAACTGTTCTTCAGTTCTTCGGTTCTGTGAAACAGTTATGCCCACCCACTGCCCAGGACCACATATGTCTGGGATGCACAGATGAAACTGTAAATTCAAAGAGGTAGAAAAACCTCCTCAGACTTACGCATCCAGTGCTTAGTTGTGCGGGAATTGACATGATGTGCATATGCTGTTCACTTGATACATACAGTTTTTTGGGTTTGGTTTTGTTTTTTTTTTTTTTACCCCAAGTGTCAGGACATGTCAGGACTTTTCAATAGGGGCTAGATAGATGGCTCAGTAGTTGAGAACAATGGCTGTTCTTCCCGAGGACCTGGTTTCAATCACAGGACCACCAGCCTATTCTACAGAGTGAGTGCCAGGAGAGGCTCCAAAGCAAACCCTGTTTTGAAAAACAAAAAGAATCATGTAGGGCCAGTAAGATGGGTCTCAGAGAGTAAGGGTGCTTCCTGTGCGAGCCTGGCAACCCGAGTTTGAATCCCAGAACCCACCATGCCCAGCTCTTCTAGCTTTTTTTGTCAGGGGAGGGGTTCCAGACAGGGTTTCTCTGTGGTTTTGGAGGCTGTCCTGGAACATATATATATATATATATATATATATGTATGTATGTATGTATGTATGTATGTATGTATGTTATCTGTGTGAAGGTGGCAGAAAATAACTGATTAAGTGTGCTGGTTTGAATACAAATGGCCACCATAGGCTCATATTGGAATGCTTAGCAAGGGAGTAGAATTATTTGAAAGGATTAGGAGTTGTGACCTTTTGGAGGAAGCCCATGATAAGCCCAGAGCTCCTCCTCTGTGCTTATGGATCAAGATGTAGCTCTCAACTACTGCTCCAACGTGCCACATGCTGGCTGACATGATAATGAACTAAACCTCTGATGGTATAAAGCAAGCCTACAATAACTTTTCTTTTGTAAGAGTTCTCATGGTCAGTAGGGCGTTGGTGGCGCATGCCTTTAATCCCAGCACTCGGGAGGCAGAGGCAGCTGGGTCTCTGTGAATTCAAGGCCAGCCTGGTCTCCAGAGCGAGTGCCAGGATAGGTTCCAAAGCTACACAGAAAAACCCTGTCTCGAAAAGAGAGAGAGAGAGAGAGAGAGAGACAGAGAGACAGAGAGACAGAGAGAGAGAGAGAGAGAGAGAATTCTCATGGTCATAGTGTCTCTTCACAGCAATAGAACAGTGACTAAGACAACAGGTGTGCATTGAGACACATGCCCACACATACATCATGTCTACCCAGTAATGGCAAATAAATTTTTTAATTGAATTATTTTTTGAGACAGGGTTTCTTTATATGGCCCTCGCTGTCCTAGGATTCGATATATAGGCCAGGCTTGCCCCAGACTCACCAAGATAAACTTACCTCTGCTTCCTGAGTGCTGGGATTAAAAGCCTGCACCACTATGGGTAGCTCAATAAAATTGTTTTGCAAGAGCCATATCTCGAATTAGGCAATTAAAGTTACTTAGACAGGTATAATTTGTTTGTTTGCTCGAGACAGAGTCTCATATATCCCCAAGGTGGCCAAAAATTTACCTTGAACTTGTAGCCCTCTCACTGACCTCCTGAGAACCTGGGTTACAGATGCACAGCACACATAGTTTATGTTGTGCTGGGAGCAGACCGGGGCTTTGGCTTTGGCTTTGGCTGGGCAGCTGTTCTGTCAGCTACACCACATCTCAGCTCTAAAGCATAAGTAAGGGGCCAGAGAGATGGCTCAGTGGGTAAGGTGTCCTTGCTGCCAGGCCTGACCACCTGAGTTTGACACAAAAGCTCACATGGTTCGAGGAAAAAAACTCTTAGAAGTTGCCCTCTGACTTCACATCCTATTCCCTCCCCCAATACAAATTGAATAAATGTAATTTAAATTTTTTTCTTTTTTTTATTTTGGAGACAGTGTCTTAACTATAGAGCCTTGGTTAACGTGGAGCTAAGTTTTTAGGCCAGGCTGGCCTGGAATTCAACTACTGGGGTTAAAGACATGCATCACTACATCCAGCTAAAATTTTTAAATAAAACCTTTATTTGTTCTGGAACATTTTAAAGACTCCAAATTTGGAATTATTACCATTGTTGCCTGATACTGAATTCTTTTTTTTTAATTGATTATTTATTTGTTTGTTTGTTTATTTATTTTGGCTTTTCAAGACAGGGTCTCTATGTAGCCCTGGCTGTCGTAGAACTCACTCTGTAGACCAGACTGGCCTCAAATTCACAGAGATCCACCAGCCCCTGCCTCCCGAGTGCTAGGATTAAAGGCATACGCCACCATGCCGGTTCTTTTAGTTTTTTAAGAATAATAAAAAGATTTATGTGTATGAATGTTTTGCCTGCATACATGTATGTACGCCATGTGTGTGCCTGACCTCCCGGAGGTCAAGGGAGGATATGGGGCACTCCCGGGTCATCTTGAGCCATCTTGTCGGTGCTGGTAACTGAACCCTGGTCCTCTGCAAGAACAGCCAGTGTCTTAACCTCTGAGCTGTCTCTCCAGTGAGCCCTTCCCCTCTCATATTCTTTCCTATTTATTTACTCTTGGAGGATGAACAAGAGGAAAGACAGAGTGTTTACAGTTACCACTTGCTGCTGTTCTCTGTGACGAATGACTGTTTTGTTGTTTCCTTCAACACTTGTTTTTATGGTGTGCAGCATTTGGGTAAACTTGATTAATTGATCTCAACAGGCTTACCCCGGATTGACTTCAGTAGCATAGCTGTGCCTGGCACATCAAACCCCCAACAGCGCCAGCTGCCCAGAGCACAGTCTCAGCACTCATCTCCTGGGGAAATAGCAGCATCTCCTCAAGGCTTAGACAACCCAGCCCTGCTCCGAGACATGCTGCTGGCCAACCCGCATGAGCTGTCCTTGCTGAAGGAGCGTAACCCACCCTTGGCAGAAGCTCTGCTCAGTGGAGATCTCGGTAAGCTCACTTGTGTGTCAGTAGTTGTGCCAGAACAGATGTTCAAGACCCAGGCAACTGTTTCAGTCCATTGGCTGGCTGTCTTCTCTGATTCTTGAACAGGCGACTTGTTGATGAGAGGTGAATTAATGTAATCTCAAAGACTGGGTTAATTGGCAATAATGTTCGTATTTATTGAAATCATCTTGATCCTTGGGTTGGCCTCTTCATCCACCTGGGCCTCTGCCTCCAGAGTACTGTGATTAAAGACAAGTGCTACTACACCCAGCTTCTTTTTACATTTTTTAAATTTTGGCCAGGTGTATACTTTCAATCCCAGCACTCTGGAGGCAGAGGCAGGTGGATATTTGTGAGTTCAAGGCCAGCCTGGTGTACAGAACTAGCTCCAGGACAGCGAGGGCTTACACGAAAAGCCCTGAATTGGGGTGGGGAGGTTAAATTTTGTTTGTGTACCTCCATATGCAGCCACAGCTGGCATTTGGGGGTCAAGGACAACCTTGGTTGTCAGTCCTCATCTTCTGCCTTGTTTTTGAGAGTAGGGCCTCTGCTGTCTGTCACAGCGCTGTGTGCAGCAGGCTAGCTGGTTTATGAGCTTCTGGGGAGTCTCTCGCCATAGAAGCTGGCAGGTGGATGTGTGCACCGGCTTTCACATGGGCTATGGGGGTATGAACTCAGGTTTCATCTTGTATAGTAGGCTTCGCAGCCCACACCATAGCCATAGTAGGAAACAGCTCCCAAGAGCTGGTTCTCTCTTGCCCTCTTTAGGGAGCCAGGGATTGAATTCAGATAATCAGACTGATTCACAAGCGCCTTTACCTCCTGAGCTTTGGCATTAAATGCATGTGCCACCATACCCAGCTTGTTGTTTGCTCTTTTTAAGTGGGGTTGCATGTATAGACCATGGGGCAACCTCAAGAATGCCATCCACCTCCTGTGTGGGAGGGTCAGTTTCTCCCTGGTTTTCAGCAGTTAGGCGAGGCTGGCTGGCAAGCAGGCCACAAGGAGCCTCTTGTCTCTGCTTCCCAGCCACTTGAATACCAATATACGTCACCATTTCTAGCAGTTTTATGTGGGTTTTGGGTTTCAAACTTAGGTCCTTGTGCTTGCAAGTTAAGTACATTACTCACTGAAGCCATCTCTTAGCTAGAAAGTTCCATTGTGTTCCATCTATTCGGTTTCCTCTTGAATTGGCTAGCACTGTTGTGATAATCATTGCTTTGTTTTGCCTATTTTCAAACTTTATATATTTGGAACCATAGAGTACACTCTTTGGTGTTGAGGTTTCCTCTTGTTTTATTCAATCATTTGTTTATTTTGGTTTTTCAAGGCAGGATTTCACTGTGTAGCTGTGACTGTCCTGGAGCTTGTTCTACAGACCAGGCTGGCCTGAAACTCAGATCAGCCTGCATCTGCTCTCTGAGTGTTGGGATGAAATCATGCACCACCACTGCTAGGCTGAAATAGAAACATTTTTAAAATAATGATTCCCAAGCCAGGCGTTGGTGGTGCATGCCTTTAATCCCAGCACTCGGGAGGCAGAGGCAGGCAGATCTCTGTGAGTTTGAGGCCAGCCTGGTCTCCAGAGCAAGTGCCAGGATAGGCTCCAAAGCTCCATAGAGAAATCCCGTCTCGAAAAACCGAAATAATAATTAATAATAATTATAATAATATTATTATTATAGTAATAGTAATACTATAGTAATAGTAATTATTATTATTATTGCCAGCATTGGGAAGGCAGAAGCAGGTAGATCTCTGAGTTTGAGGCCAGTCTAGTCTACAGAGTGAGTTCCAGGACATCCAGGGCTACACAGAGAAACCTTGTCTGTAAAAACCAAAAGAAAGAAAGAAAATGTAGAGCTGACTATGTCATCCTTTGTTTTTGTAGAGAGATTCTCTCGGGTCCTGGTAGAGCAGCAACAGGACCGAGCTCGAAGAGAACAAGAAAGAATTCGTCTATTTTCTGCTGACCCCTTTGATCTGGAAGCTCAGGCAAAGATAGAAGAAGATATAAGGTAAGCTCCATCTACCTAATGAGCAAGCTCACTTGCGTCCAGGTCATCAGGCATTAAGTAGTCGTCTGCTTGCAGGCAGCTTCCCTGTCTCCATCTAGGTTGAGAATATAACCTCAGTCTGCTTACGTAACTCTCTCCTTCATTGTCCTCACTTTTTGATCCAGTATTTGGAAAATACTTAATGACTCTCTGCTCTCAAATTTGTGAGCACTTCCTGATTAGCAGACAGAACAGCACCGTCATGCTAGGTAGGTGACCCCAGGACAAAAACTGAGGAGAAACCCTGTCTGCTGAGGTTCATAGATTGCCTATGAAGGGGAATTTCAGTCCTGATTAAATCAGATCTTGGAGGTGATTGGATTAGAGAGCTCGGCACAAGTGGAGTCTTGTCAGTTCCCTGTCTTCTTCCTGCTGTGCTTCCCTGGCTCTCTGCTGGGGCTGTCGTAGCGCATGCAGGAAGCTTTCCAAGCAGCAGGTGCTTCAACCTTCTTTGAGTCAGCGTCTTCAAGAGTGGAGCCCAAACAAGTACAGAGATGAGCTAATGACAGTGCTGACCACATTGCCAGTCACAGGCAAGATACTGTCTGAATAAAATGGCCACCTGCTCCCCAAACCCACGAGGAGCAATCTAACGATGTTCCTGTTACCCTAAGTAGGGTCGGGGCTATAGTTACCTTAGTTGCTTGCTTTACTAATCACTTAGAGGCTCTCCCCACCCTTAGGCCTATGCTGGGGACCTCATGCATTCGTACCCCCTTGACTAGCCCTTTATTACCAGTCCGCATCTCTGACACTGTGACTAAACTCGAAATGAAAGAAACACAGATCAATTCCAGAACTAATTGAAAGCCCTAAGCTATTTGTCCCTGTTCTGTTGGCTAAGTGTTCTCATTAATTGTATCAGGTGTTGATTTTTTTCCCCTCCTCTTACACAGTTAGGCATGTGTTCTGCCAGTGAGTCACATCCTCAGCTCTGCTTTTACCTTTTATTTTAAGACAGGATCTCACTAAATTGGCAAGCTGGCCTTGAATTTAATGTCCTGCCTCAGCCTCCCCACTAATTGGGACTGTAGGCCTCTGCAGTCACGCTTTAATCAGATATTAGTGAGGGCCTATGGCCATAGCTTAACTAGCTGAGTCTGCCCAGAGAAGTAAACCATTTGTGTTCTTACTAGGTTACCTTGCTGTAAGGAAGTCTGACATTGATTTCAAGCATAGTTGTGTTCATCCTGGGAAGCGGGTGGGGAGGCATCACAGACAAACCCTGGAAGTGGAGTATAGCAAATCCAAAAAGGCTGTTTCCTACGGGGCGGGATAAAGGAAGCTGGGCCAAGTGAGGAAAGCAGATTACCAGATTCCCAGACCACCCATACTGCCCTGACACTCCTGTGCATCTGGGGCTGCCCTGAAGCTCTTTGTGTTTGTCTGCTTGTTTGGTTTTGGTTGTTTGGTTCATTGAGTTTTGTTGTTTTGAGACAAGGTCTTACTGTGTAGCCCTGGTTAGCCTTGAACTCAGAGATCTACCTGCCTCTATGTGCCACCATGTGTAGTAAATATTTGTCTTAATTTTAGTGGTGTGTGTGTCCATGTATGCACCACATGAGTGTAATGAGCCTGTTGGCTCACCAGCAGCTGTGGATAATGGGAACTGAACTCAGGTCCTTTGGAAAAACAGTAAGCCCTCTTGATCACCAAGTTATCTCTCCAGCCCAAGAAATGTCAAATCTACCTAAGAGTTAGAGCATTTTTATTATAATGACTGTTGGTGTGGATATGCATGCAGTAATACGTGGGGGGGGGTCAGAAGACAACTTGCACCATGGGTTATAGAGATCAAACTTAAGTTGTCAGATGGGTGACAAGCACCGTGCTTCCTGAGTTGTCTTGATGGCCCCACATCCTTTGAAGGAAACTTTGCACTTCTGAAACCCCTCTACTGAGACCTTCAGAGCCATAGAAAATTGGTATTACCTCAAAGGATTTATTTTCTGGTCATTGTTTTTGGAGAGAGGGAGGGCTTTTTCTCAGTTGCATCGCTCTTTGAGGGCATTTTCTCTTACTGAAATGAGCCCACAGATTGGGATAGCTTGTTGGCTGGCCAGTGAGCTCCAGGGACCCCCTTTTCTCTACCCCTGCAGCTCTGAGATTGCATGCAGCTCTGAGATTGCATACAATTAGATGCTCCAAGGCCCTTCATGCTTGAATAATGGTAAACACGTCACCGACTGAGCCATCTCCCTAGCCCCACTTGTTCCTTTTCTTTTTTCCTGAAATTTAACTTGTGTTAGAGCAAGATCAGGGGTACATACAACATGATTAGTTGTATGTTATTTATGAATTTAATAATGTGCCATTGGATAAAGGTGTATAATTATATCAAATGTGGCTTAAATTTCTGCTTGACACACAACACCATTGTACATGGGCATGTGTACACCAAGGTGTGGTAGTAGCTTCCCTGTTTGCCTGGACTTTCCGAAAAGTGTAACAGTATATTGCAAATCTGATGGTTAACCATCAATTCGGTGAACCGGAGCATGAAGGGAAGCTCAGGCAATGGCGTTCAGAGCAAGGGTCAGCAGACTTCCAGTAAAGGCTAGGTAGTAAATCTTATAGGCTTTGCAGGCCATGTGATCTATTTTCCTTTTCGGCTGTGTCTGCCATGTGAAGCAGCAGTGGCTGTGGAACAGCATGTCACTTGCTGTGACAAGCAACTTAAGGCAAGGAGAGTTTATTATTTATTCTGTCTAGGCTGTAGTCTATGATGGTGGGGACGGCATGGCAACAGGAGCGTGTCTCCTTTCTTTATTCAGTCTTGGACACCAGCCTGTGAAATGGTGGTGCCCACGTTCAAGGATGCTCTTCCCTCCTCAGTTAACCCTTCTTAGAAGCACCCTCACTGAAAATCCAGACTGGTATTTCTATGGTGATTTTTAAATCCAGTCTAGCTGATAAACAAGGTTAACCGTCACATGGTATGTAGACAGTGTCTCCGTGTTCCCATAACACGTGTGCACAGGTATTGGGATGTGGTTTTAGCAGTCCTTAGTTCACAATGAACTTTACCCCAAATTGCAGGCTGAGTTCCATATTCCCAGTCTAAAGGTAAGCTGTCTAGCCTGTGTGTTTAAAGACAGGGTCTCATATATCTCAGATTGGCCTTAAATGTAGCCAAGGGTGACCCTAAAGTTCTGACCCTCCTGCCTTCACTTCCCAGGGGCTGGGATTACATGTGTGCACCACTACAGCTGCTTTTTATGATTCTGGGAGCCCTGCTTTCATGCATGTTAGGCAAGGACTCATCCAACTAGGCCACACCCCCAGATAGATGGAATTTTTCAAGTTCTGCTCTTGCCTTAGCACCATAAGCTAAATTCTTTTTTTTTTTAAAGATTTTATTTATTATGTATACAACATTCTGCTTCCATATCTGAATTGAACTCAGGACCCCTGGAAGAGCAGTCGACGCTCTTAACCTCTGAGCCATCTCTCCAGCCCATAAGCTAAATTCTTGAGGCTGCTTTGATGGGAGGGAATTGTGTTTTCATTTTTCAGTTTCATAAAGCCAGTTGTGGATATGGAGCAGCCTGCACAGCACAGACAGGTGGAATTCACATGATTCTGTTTGGAGACTTACTGCTGCCCTGGGATGATACTCAGATTTCCAGGACATCCTCAGTTAAAATAGGAGTGCCGGGCTGGCATGTTGATACATTCCTTTAATCCCAGTACTTAGAAGGCAGAGGCAGAATCTCATGAATTTGACGCTAGCAAGTTGCAGGGCAACCAGGGCTACACAGAGAAACCCTCCTTCAAAAACTTCAAAATCAAAACAACAGCAACTGTACACACACACACACACACACACACACACACACACACACACACACACACACGAAGGAGCATTTTTACAGGTTCTGGTGGCACTCATTATAATCCCAACACTGGAGAGGCTAAGATGAGAGGATCATAAGTTCAAGTCCAGCCTGGGCTATGTAGTAAGACCCTGTCTCAAGTAGTAGTCATCAAATTTCAATGTTTGGTAAGATACAAAGGACTGTGGCCTTGCTTTCTAGGAGTTTATTTTTCCATTCTGAGCCTTTAAAGGGATTGTGATTGTTTTGCATGAGAATAATTTTTATGCCTGTCTTAGGTCTTCTGTCAACTGTGTCTCTCATCACCTCCTGTTGAGTCACCTTTTAGGGACACATTACCAATTTCCATTCTGTGACTCAGCTGCTCCAGTTAGGGCAAAAACCTTTTACAAACATGTTTGGAAACAGAGCTTTCAGTGTGCTGCTCTGGCTTGTCACAGGCAGCAGAACATCGAGGAGAACATGACGATAGCTATGGAGGAGGCCCCGGAGAGCTTCGGCCAGGTCGCCATGCTCTACATCAACTGCAGAGTGAACGGGCACCCTGTGAAAGCCTTCGTTGACTCAGGTGACTGGGGAGGGGGAGGCTCTGGTGTCTCTAGACACTGGCTCTGTGCTTTGCTTGCTGATGCCTGGAAGTGACATCTTCACTTTTCAGTCTTTGTATTGGTGGTAGATTTCCTTTCCTAGTCCTTTCTTACCTGATTTTGTGTTTGAAGTGCCTTGACTGCGTGGGTGTTTACAGGTTCTTGGCCACTGAAAATAGAAGTTCCCACAGAGGGAGACACAGTCGAGATTGGCTGGGGGTGGGGTAGGAATTGGATCAGCAGTGAGTTAGTACTGCTCTTGCAGCGGGTGTGGGTTGAGTTCCAAGCACCTACATCTAACAGCTCACAGATACCTGTAACTCCTGGCGATATGGGCAACTATACTCACATTGCACTCCCCCCCCTTACACATACACACATACATGTAATTTTTTTAAATTATTTATTTGTATTTTATGTACATTAGTGTTTTGCCCAATTGTATGTCTGTGTGAGGTTACAGACAGTTGTGAGCTGCCATGTCGGTGCTGGGAATTGAACCAGGGTCCTCTGGAAGAGCAGCCATTGCTCTTAACCCCTGAGCCATCTCTCCAGCCCCATACATGTAATTAAAAATAAAATAAAATCATTAAAAAAAGGTTGACATGGGGCCAAATGAGTAACAATCGGCATTCTAGGCCCCAGTTATTGTTCAGAGCTGCTTTTTATGGGGCTCAAGAGAAGGAAGGGTTCTTGAGGTTTAAGGGATGGCTTGAGTGTTTCTCCTATTTGATGGATAAATTAGGTCATAAGTTCATTTTTCTTATTGCATCAGATTTTAATTATATGTATGCCCAGTTATACATAGGCGTAAGATTGTCAATAGGGGATTCTCTGTAATAGGTTACAAGATGGCACTGGTTTCCTTTATGGTGCATGCACCCTAAACTGCTTCAGGATGGATTGGCCCTTCTGTTGTTCAACCCCAGATACATTGGGGCTACACTTGACTAAAAACTGTTTAAATTTGGTAGTTACCAGGAATGAAAAAACATAGACCTTTGTTCAGAGATGATTGTATACCTGGCCTGGAATGCGTGGGGGCTCAAGGGGTCCTGAAGTTGCTAAGTGCATTGTTTGGAAAGGGACGTAGGGTACACAGTATGTTCTCATGAAGAACCAGGCTGCCAGGTGGCGTGTTACAAGCGGGGCATGTGCAAAACCCAATGGGGTCCCAAGCTAAGCTCCCCTGTGCTTGCCTGCCTCCTTAGTTCCTCATTTAGTGTTCTGAGATTCTTGATTTGGAAGCAATAGGTCTATAAGGTGCTGTGAAGGGCATGTGTGTGTGTCTGTGGTAAGTTTCCTTGTTGCTCTGACAAGAGTGGCCTGTGAACGGTGTAATGACTTATTTTGGCTCAGTTTCAGAAAATTTGGTTTGTGGGAGCATTTTTGTGGGGAAGAGAGAAGTGAGCCTTACAGGAGAGCGCAGGAAGAATGTCTGTATTGCACTAGGTCTTTCTCTTTTCCCTTCTGTTCAGTGTGGGAGGCCTTCCGCCCACCTTCCCCGCTCAGTTAGAAGTGCTTGTCTCAGATCCCCACTGGTTTCTAAGTCTAGGCAAGCTGACAGTGAAGATTAGTGATCACAGATGTTTCTGTCTGCTCGCTGTGTAGCCATTGCTTGAAGCAAGTCAAGGAAGGCTCCATGAGGCATGGTCCCTGCCCTTAAGAACTTAACAGCTAGGGCTGGAGAGGTGGCTCAGAGGTGAAGAGCACTGGCTGCTCTTCCAGCACCCACATGGTGTCTCCATACCACCTGTAACTCATTTCCAGACAGCCTCTTCCGACTGCCACAGGCTTCAATGTGGCACACTCACATACGTGGAGGCAAAATTGAGACACAAAATAAATTTTAAAAAAAGAAAGAAAGAAAAGCTGGAGGGATGGCTTAGTTAAAAGCACTTGCTGCTCTTTCAAGGGACCCAGATTCAATTCATAGCACCCACATGGTGGCTCACAACGGTCTATAACTCTAGTCTCGGGGGATTTGATACCCTCTTCTTGCCTCAGTGAGCACTAAGCTCACATGTGCTGCACAGATAATGCAGGCAAAACACATAAAATTAAAAGAAGAGGACAGGCAAGGAAATGGAGTTTGCTACTTGAGCTTTAGGTGATCCGGGTGCTAACTGACACCTGTTGTTCTCAGTAACTCTGTTTTTGTTCAGACTTTTTTTCTAATGACATTTTGTTTTTTATGTTTTGCCTACAAGTATATCTGTACTCACAGAGGTCAGAAGAGGGTGTCAGATCCTCTGGAACTGGAGTTATAGGTGGTGGTGAGCCACCACGTGGGTGCTGAGAATTCCGCCCCTGTTCTCCGAAAGAGCAACAAATGCTGTAAACTTCTGAGCCTTGTCTCCAGCCCCAGCTCTGCTTTTTTAATCTGTCGCTGAGTGGTCGGTCCTACTCATCTTCATTCTGGGCATGTCTTGAGGTTGTGAGACAGCCTGGGTTGCTGGAGCAGCAAACGCTGTCACCAGTGACATCTCCCTGTGGCACATCCGCATACTCTAGCACATACTGAGTTTGTGTCTTGAGACTGTGAAGTCCCAGAAGTAAATGTACTGTTGAGTCTGTTTAGACAGTGCTAGAGATGGATGTCTCAGTGGTCAAGAACACTTGATGCTTAAAAAGATGTTGGCCTGACAGTGGCAGTACAGGCCTTTAGTCCCAGCACGGCAGAGGCAGAGGCAGAGGCAGGTGTATCTCTGTGTTCCAGGACAGCCTGGGCTACACAGAGAGACCCTGCCTGGACAAACCAAATAAATAAAAATATGCTCATTAGTGCTGTGTGAAGTACACTGGGCTAAGTGGTGAGGCTTCCTGTGAGAGAGACAAGAGCATAGCTCCTCTGTGCACATCAACCCAGGCTCTGTGCTGGGTGCCTAGTGCATCTTGCTGCCTCTGTCATTGTATTCCAACCTCAGGCAGCCCTGTGAGCCATGGTGTGTTCCTGCTCTACAGAAACGGACATGAAGGCCTGGAGAAGACAAGGCCGTGCGTGTCCCAGGTAGCCTCACTGAGCAAGGCAGATGTATAGTGGGTGGGTGTGGTAGATGTAGAGACTATCTTTCCCTTACTGGAGTGCATGGGTACACTGCTCGATCCACAGGCCAGGCCATGGGGCTGGGAACTAAGTCAGCTTGTTCCATATTCGTTCATGGAGACGAGGAGGGCAGAATTGCCTTCCAGATTTCCTAGGCTCTGTCTGGCCTTTTGAATCTTAATTTTCTTATGGGAATTTTTACCATTGTTTGTGTTTTTGTGGTGGTCAGGGTGGAACCCAGGGCCTTCCCTGCTAAGCAAACACTGCTAAGCAAACACTGTCACCACTGTGGATATCTCAGTCACTACTCTCCCCATTCTCATGCCTAAGATCTGCTAGTACCCACACAGAATGGCTGCTTAATGCCCACCCGTGCACACACATATAAATAAAAAGAATTTTTTTTTTTTTAAGTGTGTGCCACCATGCCCAACTTCTTTCTAAAATGGTTCTGAGCTCAAACCTAGGTCTTTGTCCATGTTAGGCAAGTGCTCGACCACTGAGCTGTGCTCCTAGCTTCAGGCTGTATTTTTTAAATTGTGAACAATAGTGTCCTAACACTTTAAATACAAATCACTTGAATCTGTGATCCCAGGAGGCTGAGTCAGGAGGATTACATGTTCAAGTCTAATTTTGAACTACACAAGGAGTGAGACCCTAACTGAGTGCTGCTTAACGTCACACTGCTGTCTGTGGACACAGTAACATTTGAATTCTAGAAGGTCGCTTCTAGATGCGCTTGTTTTCTCTTGGTAAAATATCACTTGGGTATTCCATTAAAATCCTACTCTTTCTCTCAGATTTCTGTACCGTTTTACATCCCAGTGTGGAATTGGAGATTGAATTAAGCAGGGGTGTTGGTGCATGTCTGCAACCCGAAACATGGGGCAGAGGCAGGGGGAACGTCAGGCATTTTCAAAAAGAAAGAAAAGGGCTGTGGATAGGGTGATGTTACAGAGACAGAAGTCTTGCCACAGAGGTGGGTTATATTTTATACAGTTTGCTATTTCTCTCTCCGTCCAGGTGCCCAGATGACTATTATGAGCCAGGCTTGTGCAGAAAGGTGTAACATCATGAGGCTGGTAGACCGTCGGTGGGCTGGCATAGCCAAGGGCGTGGGCACCCAGAAGATCATTGGAAGAGTGCATCTAGGTGAGTGAGGCAGGCAGGTTGCTGCTTTTTTGTAAGTGGGTGAGTTTAAAGTTTATTCTTTCTTAATTACCTCTGGTTGACGGTGCCGTGCACATACAAGCAAGCAGGTGTGTGTCTGTGGGTACACCCGAGTGTGGTTTCTTTCCCTCTATCCTGATTAGATCAGGAGTCATTTAATCTCCCCGTGATCAGTGCTGCTGGGGATGCTGAAAGCTCTTGGGATGTGTGGCCCTCTGTTCTTTCAGCTTCCCTAAGGGTATTTCCATGTACTTGGGTTGGTCTCTTCATTACTTTTTGGTTTTTCTAGACAGGGTCTTTCTATAGCTTTGGGGGCTGGCCTGGAACTCACTCTGTAGACCAGGCTGGCCTTGAACTCACAGAGATCCACCTGCCTCTGCCTCCCGAGTGCTGGGATTAAAGGCATGCGCCACCACGGCCCATCGATCTCTTCATTTCTTGTACTAAAGTGTTAGTGGCTTTTTTAGTCTGCAAATGCATCCTTCAGTTCCATGATGGAACTCAGTGCCTTAGCACATGGTAAGCACTCTCCACAGCCAGGTGTTGTGATGGCACCTATCTATAGGCTCAGTACTGGGTACACAGACCAGCTGATCTTGGGGGCTGGTAAACCATCCAACCCTGCCAAAATGGTGAGTCCCTTGTTCGGTGAGACCCTATTTCAAAAACCGCAGTGGAGAGCAATAGAACGAAAAGGTACTTCGCATCAAACTCTAGTCTCCACCTAGGTGTTCACACCTGCACCTACACCACATGTGCTTAGAGCAGAATGTCTCAGTTGGTATCACATACACCTGTAAACTAAGCATGTGGCAGGTAGAGACTGGACAATTAGGAGTTCAAAACCAGCCTGGACTACATGAGACCCTAATGCAAAAAAACAAGGGAAAGATTAAGATTTGGATTTTTTTTTTTTTTTTATCTTTTTTTGGGGGGGGGCACAGACGCAGGGTCTCTCTGTAGCCCTGGCTAACCCATTAACTTATTGTTTAAATCGGGCTCGCTTTGAACTCACAGATTGAACTCTGGATTATTGAAGGTGAGCTTTACCGTGCCCAGCAAGATTAAAAAGTTTGCTTTGAGAGCTGGGCATGGTAGTGCATGCCGTACTAATCTCAGCATTCAGGAAGCAGAGGCAGACAGGTCCTTAAATTCCAGGCCAGGCTCTTTCCCCCTCTCTTTCCTTCTGTTCCCCTGGGGAAGACAGGACTTTTCCTGTCTCCCTCTTCTCATATATGTCTCTTTCCTTCGCCTTCCCTCCCTTTCTAATAAAACTTTTCACTTAAAAAAAAAAAAAAAAAATTCCAGGCCAGCCTGGTCTACAGAGCAGGTTCCAGGACAGCTGAGGCCACATAGAGAAACCTTATGTGTGTATATGGATTCGGGGGTGCCTTGAGCATGTGTAGTGTTGTACACATATAGTTCCAGCACTTGAAAAGACATAATGACAAAATAGACAGTAATGCTAGCTAGAAATATGTATAATAGAATCTAAAGGTCTAAGAAATGCCTAAAATGATGAACATAGAACTAAGTTGGGAGAGTTAGAGGAGACAGGTGAGGGGAATGTAGGAGGCATAATACTTTGGTTTTCTTTTAAGATTTATTTTTCTTTTTGTGTATATGTCTAGGTAAGTGTATGCCATTTTGTGTGCAGAGGCTAACTGGAGTTACAGGCAGTTGTGAACTGTCAGCATGGGTCCTGAGAACTTAACTCCGGTCCTTTGGAAGAGTAGTAAGCACTCTTAACCACTGAGGCAGCCTCACACTTTGGTTTTCTATTTCTTCATCTGGAAACTAAATTCATGGTTGTTCACTATGCTTATATTAGACACATCTCACATGCTCTTTGGCTTGCTACTTAATAGTAGCAAAGTAATTTAATGTTTTTAATTTTTTGTTTACGGGTTTTTGCATTTACTTCTGCACCACATGTGTGCCTGGTGCCTGTGGAAGCCAGAGAGGGCCTAGTATCTCTAGCACTGGAGTTACTGGAGATTTTGAGCTGCTCTGTTGGTGCTGGGAATTCAACCTGGGTCCTCTGCAAAAGCAGTTAATATTCTTAATTGCTGAGCCATCCCTCCATCCCCTAGTAAAAAATTTTGTTTCATGTGCATTGGTGTTTTGCCTTCATATATGTCTGTATGAGGCTGTCAGACCTCCTGGAACAGGAGTTACAGACCGTTGTATCTGTAATATCAGTGCTGAGAATTGAACCCAGATCCTCTGAAAGAGCAGCCAGTGCTCTTAACTGCTGAGCCATTTCTCCAGCCCCCTAATAAAAATAAATTTTAACCTGAGAAGTAGGAGATTGCAAGCAAAGCCAGACCTTACTTGTGTCTCTGATTTGAAAAGAAACTTGGTCCTACCAGGCAATAAGAAGCCTTTTCCTGGGTGCAGGTTTACTTTAAAGGTTGGAAATATGCTGGTTCTATGCTTTTAGGAAACATTTGTGCAAAACGTGTCCTTAGCAACCCATGTACACGGGTATACCCACAAACACCTGATAGACCTTTTGTGAGTATATAGAAAGCCGTTGGTTAGTAGCAGAGAACTGACTGCACTATTAGCGTTTTTGTGTTGTTTTTTGACCCTCTTAACTCTTGCCCTCTTCACCTCTTCACGGGTCCTAAGGGCAGTGGTTCATTGTTGTGCTTTCTTGACTTGACTGAGTCCAGGAAGCCCAGGCACAGAAGGATGGGTCCCTCCACAGCTCAGCCTGGACTTGTGATGCCAAAATCAATAATGTCTTCTCTTCTTGTGCTTTAGCTCAGGTTCAGATTGAAGGTGATTTCCTGGCATGTTCCTTCTCAATACTCGAAGAACAGCCTATGGACATGCTTCTAGGACTGGACATGCTCAAACGGCATCAGGTAACTAAGAGCTTTGGTTTGTGTGTGTTCATACATGGACACACTGAAGTGCATGGAGGCTAGAGGTTGACAACAGATGCTGTCCTTGATCTGTCTCACCTTACTTGTTTTAGATAATGTCTCACTGAACGCACAGCTCACTGATTTGGCTAGATTGGTAAGGCAGCAGCCCCAGGGATCCTCCTGTGTCCACACCGGCGCTGAGGTTATGGATGTGTACTGTTACAGACAGCCGCTTTTTACATGGGCTTGGGGTTTGTTGTGCAGCCCTGATGTGCTTGGAGCTCACCGTGTAAAGCAAGCTGTCTCTGCTCCTGAGGTTATAGGCGTGCACCGTCAGGCCCGAGTGCTCTGCTCTTCAGTTCTGCTAGGTGCACATACTGACAAAGCATGGTTTTCAAATATGGGAATGTCCTTGGTAGATTCTGTTGTACAGAGTTAAAGTGGCTGTCATTACAGATGGAGTGTGTCGGGTTGGGTGTGGTGGTGCACACCTTTGATCCTAGCACTTCAATCCTAGAAGCAGAACAGAGTGGTGGCCGTGTCTCTATCTGTGAGGCCAGAGCTATATAGTGAGACCCTGTCTCAAAACAAGAGCACAGATCTCTCCTTATAAACCTCTTTGTCTGTTTTGACATTATAATTATTGCTTTTATTTATTTATTTTTAAACTAAACATTTTTAAACTTATTTTATGGTTTTGTTTACATGAATGTGTGCACCAACCACATGCGTGCCTGGTACACTTAAAAGTAAGAAGACAAAAAAAAAAAAAAAAAAAAAAAAAAAATGCCAGGGGTGGTGGCTGGCCTGGAACTCACAGAGATCCTCCTGCCTCTGCCTCCTGAGTGCTGGGATTAAAGAAAGGTGTGCGCCACCACCACCCAGCTCTGAAGATAGATGGTTTTCCTCACATGACATATCCTGCTTATGGGTTCCCCTTCCTCTTCTCCTCCCAGTTCCTCCCTGCCCCCTCCCTCCAATCCTACCTTTGTGTCTCATTAGAAAACAAAGAGGCTTCTAAAGGATTATGATATGATATGATAAAACCAACACATCAGAAGGGAAAGAGCCTAAGAGAAGGCACAAGAAACAGACCCACTTATTCTTATACTCAGGGATCCCATAAAAACACTGCACTAGAAGCCATAGTATACACAGAGGACCTGGTACAGACCTGTGCAGGTCCTGTGCTGCCGCCTCATTCTTGGTAATCCCATAGGAGCTTGGATTATATTGATCTAGGGGGCCTTGTTTTCTTGGTGTCGTCTATCCTTTCCATCTCCTCTTTCTCGGGGGTTTCCATGATCCCTGAAGGGAGGGACGATAACACCCCATTATAGGACAGTGTACAAGTGCTCTTAACCACTAAGCCACCTCTCCAGCTTCAACAGTTTTATTAAGTTGTATGATTTTAAGATTCTGATTAGACATCAACAGGTTCTTTGTGATGATTTCCTGCAGATGTTTAGTACATACTTTACTTGGAT
The DNA here is from genome assembly GCF_003668045.3 of Cricetulus griseus. Classification (NCBI taxonomy): domain Eukaryota; kingdom Metazoa; phylum Chordata; class Mammalia; order Rodentia; family Cricetidae; genus Cricetulus; species Cricetulus griseus. Next base: position 11,565,264 of record NC_048595.1, read on the forward strand.
GTTGATTAAACAGTAGTTGGAACCTTGAGATTAAAAGGCTAGGGATTGAAAATGCTTTGTTCATACAGGGAGAATTCTCTGACAGTCCATTAATTTGTCATGATACTTTATTCCTCATCAAAAGCCTAACTAAGGTCCATGCTCATTGCAGAACATTGGTTAGTGTCTGCTGGGGAGTAAAATACACAGCAGTTGATATTTGTTTGTTTTGCTAAGCAAGTCGACGCCACTAAATATAGCCTGGCTCCCACTGTGTGGTTTTAAATAAACTCAGTACCTTCATATTCCACATGAGGACCTAAGTCGCTGAGAGAGCACTTGCCTAATATATGAGAGGCTCTCTAGTTCTGGGCCCTAAAATCAAAAGGCCCTGAACGGGCTGGAGAGATAGATGGCTCAGAGCTTAAGAGCAGTGGCTGCTCTTCCAGAGGTCCTGAGTTCAATTCCCAGCAACCAAATTGTGGCTCACAACCATTCATAATGAGATCTGTTGCCCTCTTCTGGCCTGCAGGCATACATGCAGGCAGAGCCCTGTATACATAATAAATAAATCATCTTTTAAAAAAGGCCCTGAAAATAATGTGTATTGTATTGATTTAGTATTTTATATGGAATGAATGAATATGTACATATAAATGAAAACTAGGTTATTTGTCAATGTCTTGCTATCATTTAGTATACACTAGTCTTTTCTAACTTTACAGACAATAGGTCATATAATATACATGTGCAACTGTCAGATTTTAAGTAGAGTTGAAAACACATAGGAAAGAATAATGTAAATAAGAAGTATGGTGGCTGTGGTGGGCCACCACTTGGCCTCAGGCAGATGAATCAAGAGGTCAATGACCCTATTTCAATAAATAAATAAATAAATAAATAAGGGTAGGGACATAACTCCTGTATAGTGCTAAGTGCAGTGGCTGTGCAAGCCCGGTGACCCACACTTGGTCCCTGGAGCCTGTGATGGATGATGTAGTGACGTCTGTAGTCTTAGCACTCCTACCCCAAGGTAGGAAACAGAGGCAGAACTGCTAGAAGCTCATGGGCTTGCTGGCCGGAAGCATGTAACACAGCAGCAGTAACAAGAAGCCAGATAGACAGGGATGAGGAGTTCCCACCAGCCTCTGGTGCATACATGCCCAATTCAAGGGCCTATTTCTAAAATCAGGAAACCTCTATGGAGGTATAGGGGCACACAGTCAGGAGGGGGGTGAGTTGGGGGCTGTCTTAGGCAACAAAGTGAGTTCAGGTCATCTTGGATTATACAGTAAGACTTTGTCTCCAAAACCAGATGTAAAAAAATGGATGCTTTCAGCTATATGGTAAGGTTATGTCTGTTTTTAATTTTTAAGCCATCCCTCTTCCAGGTAATGTTCTCTATTGGTTAAATGTGGAACTGAGACTTGATTTTTCTGTAGGATGCTTCATTTGATGCTGTTCTTTGCTTTCTTCTCCCAAAGTGTTCGATTGACTTGAAGAAGAATGTGCTGGTGATTGGCACCACAGGCTCCCAAACCCCCTTCCTTCCTGAGGGGGAGCTCCCAGAGTGTGCCCGCTTGGCATATGGAACTGGGCGAGAGGACATACGGCCGGAGGAGATTGCAGACCAAGAATTAGCAGAAGCCATTCAAAAATCAGCAGAGGATGCAGGTATTGGGGTTGACCGTTTGAATAGTGCTGTGCTGTTAGTAGGGTGAAGACCTGTCCAGGAATTGGCTTCATTGTTCAGCAGTAGGTGTGCTCACTGTCTTCTTAACTGCTTTTTCCATCTCTTAATAAATACTGTGATGAGAGACTCCTGGGGCTGGAAAGTAGAAGTTTCCCTAACACACACAAAGCCCTGGGTTCAGTCCCTGGTACCACATAAAGTGGGTGAGGTGGTACACCCCTGGAATTCCAGCACTCAGGAGGTAAATGGGATAATCAGAATGCAAGGCTAGCTTGGAATACCTGTCTCAAAAAGGAGAGAGGGCGGGCAGGGGTTTGTATTGCTGTGGCTCACAGGTAAAGGCACTTGCTACAGAAGCCTAGAAATCAGAGGCCATTATACTCTCACCTAGGTATACCCACAGATACATACCATCATAATAAATAACTTTTTAAAGGATTTGTATTTCAACAGATCAAGAAGAAAGAATCTTGGTGGCTGGGTGTGGTGATGCACACATTTAATCCCAGCACTTGGGAGGCAGAGGCAGGTGGATCTCTGAGTTGGAGGCCAACCTGGTCTACAGAGCGAGTGCCATGACAGCCCTGGCTATTACACAGAGAAACTCTGTCTCAAAAAAACAAAAAAAGGAAAGAACAACAAAAACAAACGAAAGAAAGAAGAATCTAGGTATAGTGGCACATACCTGTTATAGCAGCAGTCCGAGACTGAGGCAGAAGAATCACACCTTCAGGCCCAGCTTAGTTTGAGTACTGAGTTCCACATTGTTTTAAAAAAAAAAAAAAAAAAAAAGAGGAGTAGAGGAGCCTGGAATGGTGGCACACATCTTAATCCCAGCACTCAGGAGGCAAATCGGATCTCTGCCTCGGAGTTCAGGCCACATCAGTCTACATAGTGTGACCCTGTCTCAGGAAAAGAGAGGAACAAGGATCCAGTGCTCTGGCCAAGGTTAGGTCATCATTTGCTCGGATGCTTCTAACACATCCTGTTTTATCCATAAAGGAAATTCTACAGTAAGCATACACATTCACGATCAGCAGTATTTCCCTAGAAATACAATTTATTGATTTGAAGGAAGGCATTATCACTGGGACTAAGCAGTGAAAATGTTTACTGAAAGTGCTGCCACCAAAAAGAAAAGCCAATGCCTAATCAATTGTATTTATGTTTGCTGAGGTCCCAGACTAAGACCACATAGCAACGCTTTGAAACCAAGCTCCCCTAATACCTTCTAAATCTGCAGAAAGAGCAGAATCTTCCGAGGAAAATGGATCAAGACAACTTTGCTGAAATTCCCCACCTGTTAACAGAACAGTGATTCTGGGGTGCATTTCCTAAAAACTGGAAAGAATTAACTTTTAAGAGAGTTTTCTTGAAGTCTCTGGTCAGGATTGTTCACACTTTCTGGTACAGTGTGTTAGAATTACAGGCTCATGGAATAGCTCTCTGCTCAAGACAAAGATAATGTGTTTGAAAAGTTGTGATATGTTTTCCTGGAGAACCTGCAGGCGTGTAGTCCTGAACCTCTGGAATGGGATTATGTAGCTGGTGGAACTTGCACATTGGCTTTGGTTACCTTAGTAAAGTGGGGTAATTTTGGTATTTTTTTTAGGAGAGGGAGTTTTGAGTTACCAGCAATCATTTTAATCTTCCTAGAAGGTCAGCATGAGTGGACTCATCCACCTCCTTGTCCTGTGGACAATAACTTGACAGCTCCGATGGGATGCTGGCATTTTGAGATATCCTTTCCCCATACAGCTATGTGCTATGACTAGAGACACACTAGCTGATGGCAGCAGTAGCCCTAGCCCGGCAACACTTAGCCTTCTGAAATGCACATCTTAAGGTTCAGGTGGCTAAAGTAGGTGACACCGTTTCAGGATCAGCAAAGGAAAGAGCTGACCAGTTCTGGAAAGCACTATATCCACAGAACCTTTGCTACTGACTCGTGTGACCTGTGCTGATTTTTGTTCTAATGGCGCAAAGTTAGAGTTGATTTATTTGGAGAACCAATTGCTTGAGATCATTAAAATCACAATTCTGTACATAATATGTGAAAGTATTTTTAGAAAGTTATTTACTTGACTAATTATCAGAATATCTTTACCCTTAGTATCTGTCTACAGTCAGTAGGAGCTATCTAACATCTGTATGCTGGTTAATTGTGAAAAAGGCAACAGCTGGGACTTAATCAGAGTTGGTTTATCTTCAGAAAATGAATATGAGCCAGGTGTGCTGGCACCTGCTTCTTATAAGCCTCACACTTGGGGTATCAAGTTCTAGGCCAGTCTGGTCTACATAGCAAGACCTTGTCTCAAAAAAACAAAATGACTATTGAGAAATTTGGAAAGATATTATACTTGTTCACTAACCTTTGTAGTGTGGTCTTCAAGCAGCTCTTTTGATGGTTTGACTTTGCCTGCGGCACATTTGCCTCCCACATCTGTGCAGAGCTGTGGAATCATTGTTTTAAAAGTACAGTTAAAAATCTGTTGATGTAGAAACCTTGCTGGTTGTATTTGGAGAGAGTTGAAGCAACCAGCAAATCTTTGGGATGGCCAAGCTGTGGAAACATCCCTCAATTTGGACTCCTCGCTGCTGACTTTGAGGATGGGATGGATTGAAGACTGCAGCCCTGCATGCTGTGTGGTTCTGCATTGTTAACCCACGTTTGCTTGTCTGTTTCCTAATCCAAACAGAGCGTCAGAAGCCATGATGCATGTAGTGTGTGTGCTGCAGCTGCAGTGGGCCCCAGACCAGGTATTTATAGATGTCACCTTCACTTCCCGTCCGCTTGTCACCCGTGCTTTGAAAAATAGCTGTCTGGATCCATTTTGGAAATTCAAGATTTGCCGTCTCTGTTTCTCCCTGTTCAATCTGGTCACAACTAACCTGTATATACATTTATATGTATGTTGGCATATATACATTTCGGCATAAGTTCTTACTTAAAATGTTATTGTTTATGGGGACAGTCCAGGGGACGGGAGGCTTAGTAGAAACTACTGTTGTACCTACCACCCCTGACAGTTGGAAATACTCAGTCACAATTATTGGCATCACAGCAATTTGTTGCAGATAACTGTGAATTTCTTTTACTTTGAAAATGTGGAAGTCCTCATATGTTTGAAGTTTATAGAAGGGCAAATTTTTCATCTTAGTGAGCAGAAATGGAAACTTGAGCCAAATGGATTATCAAGAGTCATAGTAATAGTTGGGCTGGGTGTGGTAATGAACCCTACCATCCTCTTCTTGGAAAGTTGAGGCAAGAGGATTCAAGGTTTGAGATCAGCCCCGACTGTGTAGTGAAACTTGTCTAGGGGGGGAAATGTTGACAGAACTTAAATTTTTTTCCCCAAACAGTAAGAGCTGAGACTGAGCCTCCTCTTCTGTCCTTGGCGTGACATATCTGTGGGAGGCGTCTGCTGCCTCTTCTCTGTTATCAGCAGGACCGCCGTAGTTTGCTGGTTTTATCTGAAGCAGAACTTTGATAAAGTTTTGGAGGCTGGTTGTAATTAGTCATAACATTTCATTCTCTCCCTCTCCTATTTTAACGGCCTTAGGCATAGTTAATGCCCATTAGCCTCCTTTTGTAACCCTGTAGTACTGGCTATTTCAGTTTCAAAAGGATGACAAACATGTTGCTCGAATAGTAAGTACAGAGTCTACTAAGGCTTACCTTTACCTCACTAAGAACTTTATAGATTTAGTGGAGTAGTTTAAACAGACAAGACCGTTATCCTGTTTGCCACTAAAATATAAGACAAGGAAGTTCCTTAAGTCAATAATTGAGCCAGGCGGTGGCAGTGCTTGCTTTTAATCCCAGCAGTGGAGGGGGGGGTGCGGCAGGGGGAGCAGAGGCAGGGGGGTCTGAGTTTGGGGTCAGCCTGATGTACAGATGGAGTTCCAGGTTAGCCAGGGCAACACAGAGAAATCTTGTGGGGCAGGGGGAGAAATCAATAACTGTCAGATATGGTGACCCATGGTATTGTAGCACCTGCCTAGGATTCCAGCGATTGAAAAATGGTGGTGGCAGAATCTCTCGTTCAAGAATAGCCTAGAGGTACCTTTAATCCTAGCATTTAGGAGGCAGAGGCTTGAGGATCTCTTGAGTTCAAGGCCAGCCTGGTTTGCATAGTAAGCTCCAGGTCAAAGGACCACATAAAGAAATTCTGTCTCAGGCCTGGAGAGATGGTTCAGCTTAAGAGCACTGGCTGCTCTTCCAGAGGTCTGGTGTTCAAATTCCCAGCAACCACATGGTGGCTGACAACCATCAATGGGGTAATGGGATCTGATGCCCTCTTCTGGCATAAAAGTGTACATAAAGATAGCAATAAATATTTTTAAAAAGGAAAGAAAGAAAGAAGAAAGAAAAAGAAGCCCTGTCCCAGCCCAGAAAAGGAAAACCCAGCAGCTTCCCAGCACAGCCACACTGCCATGCTGCTGACCTGTCTCTGGTTAGCGTGTCTGCCGTTTGAATCCTAACTGCTCTCTACAGGACTGATGCTGATGGTTCTAGTCAGTGCAAAGCATCCGAATGGAGGAGCCTGTTGTTTGCAACCTGTGCCTTTTAATTAAAGACATTACGGGTGTTCAGAGTCCAGTCTTTAATGGTGCCAGAAGTTGGACCTATTGAGTGGTATCATTGTGGCATCTGCACTGAGCTAGTTAGTGTTTGAGCCGGCCATCATGTTTGAAGGGCTAAATTAGAGTGAACCCCTTCACCCTCCCTCCCCTGTATTCAGCAAAGAACTTAAAACTCTTGGGTTTTTTTTATTGTATATTAGAGTTGCAGTGTTTAGAAGCTGGGCATGCTAATTAGTGTATGGTAATCCCAGCACTCAGACTGAAGTAGGAAGAATGCCACAAGTTTCAGACCAGACAGAACTACACTGTAGGGCTAGAGATGTAGTTGAATTTGTAGAGAGCCTTCCTGGCATACAGAAAGCCTACGTTTGGTCCCTCGCACCATATAAACTGGGAACAGTGATTCGCACCCATAATTCCAGCACTGGAAGGGATCATCTTTATATATCAAGCTCGAAGCCAGCCTTGGAGACATGAAATCTTGCCTATCAAACACTATAAATAATTGTAGTGTTTGATCAGATAAATTCCGTCTGCTTCATCTTTAGGTTGTATTGGGTGCTCTTTGTATTGGGTGCTCAGTTTTGCTGTGACTTTTTAGAAGCTTGACTAGAACTGAGATCCATTGTTTACTTCTCTGTCTTCTAGGTATCCCTAAACATGTCATCCCCATCTCTCTTGGTTGCCCCATTCGTCCCCAGCATACTTGCTTTTGGACTTCTGTGTAACTTGTGCTCACACTTGAAACCTGAGAAAGTGCACTGAGCCAGCTGTGGTGGCCCAGGCTGTAATTCCAGCACTCAGGAGGCTGACTGATCCAGTTCAAGACTGATCTGGGCTTTAAAAAAAGAAAGAAAAGAAAAAGAGTAAAAACTCAAGAGAATCATCCAGTGAAGACCCAAAAATTCATTAGAAACTGAGAATCATGACGGCTTGGCCTGGCGGGATCCTCCCACCACCCCGCACTCCAGCAGCTCAGACTGCATGGAAAGACACTGCCTGAAGTAAACCCATAAATGTCTTTGAGTGTGAGCACTGGCACAGCCATTGTGATGTGCATGTTAACAGCTCTTTGCATTTGGAATTTTAATGTTTCCTAAAGACACACTCACTGTGGGCTCAGTGATGCCACCTCACATCACAGAAAGATTCTTGTATTTTCCTGAGCCTCATGTTTGCAAGAGAGACCTAAACTAAAAGACAGCTTTTATTCTGCTGAGGGTTCATTCTCTGATCGTTTAGTGGTCTGCTAACTAATCTGTTTTCTTTCCCTTTTTTTTTTTTTGTTTGTTTGTTTGTTTGTTGTTTTTGTTTTTGTTTTTTTAAACAGAGAAAAGCAGTAAAGAATCTACCTCACTGGGAATATCATCATTGCTGACTTCAGATGGATTCAATCATCCAGTCCCTTCTTCAGGGCAAAGTCCTGAGGTTGGTAGCCCTACGAGTCTTGCTCGCTCTGTCTCTGCTTCAGTCTGCGCCATCAAGCCCAGTGACCCCAATAGCATTGAACCTATAGCTATGGAGGCTATGAAGGCTTCGGCTGAATTGCAGACGAACTCTAAGGAAACAGAGCCTCCTGCTCTGCAGGCTCTTCCTCATCTCGCTTCCCCAGCAGGCCAGGATCCAGCTATGCCTTTGCGTCTTTCATCTGAAGAAGCATTTGTTACAGATAATCCAGAGAAATCTGTGGAAAGAAGAGCCCAGGGCCTCAGAGTTTATCTCCACACAAGACAGGACACTAGTTTATCTCTCACAACTACTGGGATGCATGGGCTACAGGGGTTTGTAGAAGAAAAGAGTTGGCATCCAGAAAATCCGAACCCCAGTCAAGTGAATGGCCTTCAGCAACACAGAGAACCACACAGAGGGAGAGGACAACAGGATGTTCCACGTGACCAAGAATGTCTTTGTGACACAGAAGACCTTGAACTTCATGGAGAAAAGCAACAGGACCAAGAAAAAAATGTCATTTTGGAAGGTGTGATGAAAGGAGATGAACTACAAACCAGTGCTGGTCTTGTGAGTACAGAGGAGAGTCTCCTGGCTTCAGGGCACTGTAGCTGTTCATGCTCGGAAACCCTGATGGAGGTGGATACAGTTGAACAGTCTCTGGTTGCTGTTTGCAGCTCCTCAGGCAGGCAGAAGGCCAGAACCAAGAGCCCTAGTCCATCTCATCTCACATCCCATAATCCCTCCATGGAGACGGAAACAGTGCAGTGTAACCCCTCTTGTGAAAGCATGGAACATTCCATCTCCACTCGGGATTTGCAGCCCCCAGAAGATAATGTTGAAATGTCTGCGATGGATAGCAAAGATAACATCAGTTCCTCTTCCCCTTTAAGTGATCATGGTCAGCCCTCTGTGGAGGCACCCGAAGAATTTTGTTCATCTGTCACAGTGGCCTTGAAAGAACTGCATGATCTTTTGGTCATTAGCTGTAAGCCAGCTTCGGAAAATGCATCTGAAGATGTTTCCTGCCAGTCAGAGATGGAAGCTGAGAGCCAAACAGGTATTTTGGACCATTTAGGAAGAAGGGTCCAAAGTGAGCATCTGACCATTAGTGACCAGTACCCACAAGTCTCCTGTCACCAGGCCACCTCTGAATCAGAAAAGATAGACACCACTTGTGCTGGGACAGAAGATGGAGCATGCACTAGCTTCAGGGGCCTGGGGGATAGCTCTTCAATTGGCAGAGAAGGTGTCCCCAGGCCAAGGGAGTCGGTCAGGAAGAGCTGCTCTGTCGCCATAACCTCAGCTAAACCAGCTGATCAGTCGCATTGCACCTCAGATGTAGAAATTTCACCCACATTTGTAGCAGGTGAGGAGGGTACCCACAGTCAGCCTTCTGAGCACATGCAGAATCCAGGCACAGCCAGCCTGGAGACCAGTGATGTCTGCCCTGGAGCTGCGCCACCCTCCCATGGATCGGATCCGCCTGCCACACAGTCCTTGTCTTCTCCCTCTGCTCTTCCACCTTTCGTCTTTCCTGCCGCAGATGTTAACCGGATACTTGGTGCTGGCTTCACTCTGCAGGAAGCCCTCGGGGCTTTGCATCGAGTTGGTGGGAATGCAGACCTTGCACTTCTTGTTTTGCTAGCAAAGAACATTGTAGTCCCTACGTAATTGTGGGAAAGTGGGCCAGACCCTATCCTATTCCATTCCCTTTGTGAAGTCCTCTCCACACAGATACACTCACCACACACACACACACAGTATATGTAGAAACCTGCAAGCAAAATGTTGAGCCAGATTTTTTTTTCCAGCCAAAGTAATTTATGATCTTTTGTCTGATGAATTTGTCTATTTGTTAAAATTTGGGCCTTTTAAAATGTATTGGCAGTATGTGCATACAAAAGCTTTTTATTCTCATTAAGATGATGTACTCTGGAATAAAATGGATGGTTTTGTGTATAGCATACCATGTTAGATGAGTGAATGCTTGGAAAGCAGGAGCCATCAAGAGCCTGCCACCCGTGCAGCTAGGAACATGGCAGCCCCTGCTGTGGCTCTAGCTGTACTGTGTGCAGAATATGGCTTGTAACAGGAAGCTGGAGAAGTCACTAACTCCTGGAGTTGTGTGTGTTGATTTGTGTGCTCAGGGTGACATTTAAATAAGGTGAGCGGGAGGGCTTGGCACTTGGTATGTCTTGTGCATTCATAGGCTGCTGCATGGATTGATTGCCACATACCTTTGAGATGGTGGGTGGGGTGTGGGGTTCACAGCAGAGTGAAACATGGTGCTACTTGTATTTAAAAAGGAAGGGGAAAAAACCTGATCATAATTCCATTTGCAAATGTCAAGGACTGTGAGTAAAAGAATGGCTTAGAGAAAGCACTGGAATGTACTAGCAATAGGGCTTGGGGGCATCTCACTGACACCCCAGCCCTCAGTGGCCAGTGGTGAGTCCTCGTTCAACTCATGGGTTGGCCGCCATGAGCCTAGCTTCTGAAACTCGTCTGTTGGGAAATTCCTCCCACACTCAGTCTGAGCTGATCGAGACCATGAGCTGGGAGAACCTTTGTTCCTAGTCCTCTTGGTGCTTAGCCTGGTCAGTCTGTGAGTGTCCTTCATGGCAGTAACTATGACTGAAGTTGTGACTACAGTGGCCTTGGTACAGTTTTCATCCTTTTCTTTCCTCAGGAGTTTATTTTCTAAGCTGGATCCATGTTTGTGTTCTCACGTTGAGTTACAGTGGGGCAGAATGCATAGATGTGTTTTTTGTGGCCTTTTTGGTATACATTCTCTACTTGCAAGTAGTCCTGTGGGCCTCACTGTGCAATAATCCCTACAGAGAGGTTTGAAAGCATCCTTTTCCTGGAATATAAGCTGTTGTCTTAGATGTCTGGCAGGAATCTGGAATCTTGCTTTTCTTGAAAAGGGTCTTGAGGATAATTCCTGGTTCCCAGTGAGAGGTTGTGTGTTGAAATGGATTTCTGAACTTAGCATTAACTGGTTTTTGTCTAAAGCCCCCCCCCCCCCTTTGCTTTCCATCAAAACTGAAGTCACCGAGCACAGACGATTCATATCTCAGGAGTTTTTGAAACTTTAGGGACACTTACAGGGATCTGTCCTCTGATCCGTTTCTTCTTTTTGCCATTTTGTTTGTGTGCCGAGACTCACTTCAGTGACATGATGGTAAGTCACACGGAGTGTCATGATCCTCTCTGGAATTAGGAAATGGTTGCTGAATGGCCTGTGGTTTTCCTCCTCTCCATTAGGCACTCAGAACATCAGGCTAACCGAGAAGTTCTTTGTTTCAGACGAGTACAGCTTGTCCACTGTCTGCATGTTCTGCACCAAAGATGTGTGTGTGATACACTGGGAAACTGCTCCCAGGATTCTGTCTCCCAGCTTAGAGCTGTAGTTAAAGCAAGATCAAGTAACAGCTCAGTGAGGCCTGCATTTGCTGGGGGTGGCTGGTTTATTTTAGGGTTACAAATCTTTGGGGCACAGGATGGGGTGTGTAGAGAAGGTACTGATGACAGGCTCCACAGGAGCCTTCTGAGCAGAAGAAACTGGCATGCAAGCCCAGTGGTCTGGCCACTGACTTGTTATAATGTAGATGTTTGGGAGACAGCCCTAGGCAGAGTGTCAATACCAGCCCGGAAAAGATTTTGTTACAGTAGCTTTTAATGTACTTACATGTATGTTCATTTGTAGAAGCAAACTGGTAGACCAATAATTACACTGATATCTTTTTAGGGATCCTTTAACTGAACTTACTTGCCAATTACTTGGTTCCTTTGGGTCGTTACTTGTCAACATATAGTTACTTTTGAATTTTAAACAGTGTCAAAAAAAAATAAATAAAAGGCCAGGCATGCTGGCATATACCTTTAACCCCAGGAGGCAGGATGATCTCTGTTGAGTTCAAGGCCAGCCAGAGCTACATTAGTGAGTCGCTGTCTAAAAACAGAAAAGGAAAAAAAAAATCTTTTGTCTGATATTTGTATAAGAGTAAAGTTAGGAATTGATTGACTTAAATTGAGCAGTCCTAGAACAGACACTTGTGGGCCTTCCGTTGTCCATTTTCCAAAAGTAAGATCAAATCCTAGTGAATCCTAGTGTTCAGCATGTTAGATTACAGCCATAACCACAAGTAGCAGCTTCTTTATCAAACTGTGTCAGGAGGTTCAGTGGTCAGCACTCACCTCCAGGGGTGGTCTCCATTTATGCACCAAAGAAGATTTTCTTGTAAGACGTGTACTGAAGCTCATGTGTTGAAAGGGGCTTGGTAGCCACACAGTGTAACTGCAGCTGGAGATTTGACCCTTTGGGTCTTTGAAGGCCTTCATCCCACAGTTTGGGCTTTAGGTGTTGAATGTGAAGATGAAACCAGTTGTTTGGCAAAGGAAGCTTGAGTAGATGGTGAATAGTGCATGAGAGCCCTCAAACCCAGTCCCTCCGATCGGGGTGTCTCCCCAAAGTACTTCTCTGGAAGAGGGTGCCTAGGAATGGGCTAGGGGACCTGGTGTCACTGCCTGTCTGTCCCTCTCTACAGCTTTCTATCTCTTGGGAAAGCCATAAGAATTTGTTTCAACTTTTCAGCTCATGTCTATAAATAAATATGTAAGCTATCATATATAAGGTGATTGACAAATACTTTGCATAAGTTGAAGAGCAGCTTTGATGCGTACAGATGTCTGCGCATCTAGTGGCTTTTCTTCCTGCTATGTATATAATAAACTGCCTTGCAAATAACTGTGCAGGAGAATCAAGGCAAATTTTCTTTTGTTGTATGGGCTTTTTGTTTGTTTGTTTTGTTTTTGGAGATAAGATCTCACCATAGCCCAGGCTGTCCTCAACTCATGGTAATTCTGCCTCAGCCTCTAGAATGGTGTGTTTCTAGGCTCGAGCTGCCATGCCCAGTTCACACAGTGTGTTCCATTGCTACCTGTGGAGAGCGTGAACAATGTGGCTGAACTGACTGGTAGGGCTTGGTGGCTTAATGGTAGAGCTCCTTCATCACATGTGAGGTCCAGGGTTTGACCACCAAAAAATAAAAGTAAAAGCTGGTCTTGGTGATATAGTAGAATCTGTGGCTGACTACAAAGGCAAAGATTACCATATATTTCCCTCCTGGAGAATGAAGGTGTCTTGTCTCAGTAGTTAAGATAGCGTTTTGTGTTTCCAAGTCAACTCAGTAGTTCACCTGAGGACTGGCACGGAGCTGTGAGTTACCTAACCCCCAAGTGTTGATAGAGCCGCAGTAAGGACTTTGGGGTGAGCCTCGGATGTACTTGCTTTTCTTTTGTGCCTTAATTTTTTTGAATAGCAGAAGCATCACATCTTGGGAGTATCAGGGAAAGGTCAGAGGGCAGCTCTCCTGGAGAGGGCTGGCCATGGGGTGTGGTCCTTGGCTCATAGCCACTTTGATTCATTCTTCCCCCGCATCAAACATTAGGTCTCCCCAGGATAGGAGTTTCTGCATCCTGTATACCAAAAATGGCTTCCAGGTGATTGCTAGGTTTTCTGTTGTGCATTTTGTGCTGTGTTAGGGAGAAATTAAATCTTGCATCCTAAATAGGAAGTTGACTTATCCTGTCAGGTATGAGCAAGAGCCCATTGATTTGTTCATCAAACATGGGTACCCCTGAAGCCTGGGAGGTCAGCAGCAACTGAACTAGACTGAGCCTTGCCTTAGAAGCCTTCATTCTAGGAGAGACATGCGACAAGTTTTAACCACGATCTGTTTTTACCTATTGGCATGCTTTTTTGCCCAGACTGGCCTTGAACAAGTAGCAACCCTCAAGCAGCTAGGATTATGGGGTTATAGGCACATTCTATAATGTCTGGATAGCATGCTTTTATTTTTAAGCATACTTGGTTGCAGTTTAGAACTGACTGGGGGGAAAAATCAAACCCACAGTGAAGTCAGATGCTGTAACCTAGAGTTACACTTTAAAATGTTTAGTTTTGTTTAAAGTAATTAGGGGCTGGTTGTGGTAGTGAACACCTTTATAAATGCAAGGCCATTCGGGGCTACAAGGAGAAGTTGTCTCAAAATAAGTAAATGGAAATAAACAATTGATGTTGGGGAATCCATCCCATTGATGGTAGAGTGCTTGCCTAGCTGCAGAAAGCCTTCAGTTCAGCCCCAGCACTGCATAATCCAGGTATGCAATAAGCATGTAATCCCAGCACTGCGGAAGTCGAGACAAGAGGATCAGAAGTTCAAGGTCATTCTTGGCTGCAGAGTGAGTTTTCAGGCCGCTTTGGTTACATGAATCCCAGTCTCCAAAAAAGTGGGGGGAGAGATATAGATGTTTGACCCCAAGCACTGCAAAGAAAAAACTGAGAAGATGCTGAAGAGCCAATGTGTGATGCTGTCAACCAGAAAGAAACAGGCGGGCCAGAAGTCAGGGAGTGATAGTGACCTTCCCTTCCTGTGTCACACTGATACATACAAGCAGGTGTGCAGCAGCATCCTCCACCCTCCAGTGAGCGCAGCTGCACCGGGATGCTGACCATCTGGGAGAGCAGAGCTCAGCAGAGGCCTCTGCAGGCTGTGCTATTTTAAGGCAGCTGAGTGCCGTGTGTGGAAATGGAAATCAGAGCAGAAAGCTTAGTGAAGGATGGGTCCGGTAGGCCGGCAGGGCTGCTTTGCAGAACTCTGCACACTCTGCAAGACGTTCTCTAACCCAATGCATGCATTCCTGCAGCATAGAAGGAAAGTAGGTTGTTAGAGATGTCTGGGCTTTACTGTTAGGAAAGATGCTCAGAAGTTAAGCAGTAATTAAGACTGGGGGGGGGGCGGGTAAGGGGGTTGAAGTGGGGTAGGGGAATGCTAAGTTTTAGGACGCTATCTAGGAGATCTGCCAAGAAAATGGCTTGAGAACATAGGAGTTTTCCTTACCTGCCAAGTTTGAACCACAGATCAGGAGGTGTCGTGTAGTCCAAGATCCAGGTTGCTTACAGAGCTGTGAGGAGGCAAACTGAGGAGGTTTTGAGTGGCTGATATGGGTAAGGGGCATTCTCCCTGGACCTGTTGAGGTGATGGGCGGTAGCCCGCAACCTGCAACCTAAAATGAATGCCTGGAATGACATGCAGAGGAGACCTATGTTCCTAGGTGAGCCAGCTAGATGTTTACAGCTCCTTGGCTGGACCATAAAGCCTGGGAGACACCATTCCACCCCAGTGCTTAGGTTTGTGTTCTCCACTGCCCTGGGCATGTTTAGTTCTGGCAAGACATCAAAGGGATCCCTTGTATTTATTGAATCTGCTCTATATCACAACACTTTCATGAGAAACTAACTGTGCATCTGTATCAGATATCTCCATGTTGAGTTAGGCTGGTGACTTCACACGCGCCACGCGCCCTCTGCCTCCCCCCCCCCCCCAGCAAAGGCTTGTCAGTGGCTTCCTAGCGCCATCTGTCAGACCGTGGCTAGGGAGCCTGCTTTGCTGCTTGCAGTTGCCTGTGTGTCACGAGGCTTCCTGGCTTTTCTTGAAGTGAGGCTGGTAGGCACAGTCTGCTTGCCAGTGGTCCAGTCCCATCCAGATGCTTGAGAGTTGGGAAAACAGAAGTGATGGGACTGCACTCAGTAATCCCAGAGTTGGTCACATTGTGCTGCTGGTTAGGACCCGTCTGCAGCTCAACGCACTAGATGCCTTTGAGTTTGATTTCTTTTCTTGGTCATACTTTGAAATGTAAGTCAGCCCTGAATAATCCAAACACTTTATTTTATTTTTCTTCTTTAATAGGAACTTTCTGAAGAAAACGTGATGTGTAAAACCTTTGATATTTAAGATAATAAAGTTTTTATCATAAGAGTTTTGTTTGATCTGTTTCTTATAAGTTGAGTTTGCTACAGTCCTTGTTTCCTACTTACTCCTGCCTTTTAAGCTACTTTCTGCCCAGGTACTGGGGGAGCATTGCTGTATGTACCCAAAGTCAGCAGGAATGAGCAGCCATAACGACTGACTTCATCTTGCTGGAGATGACCATTTTGTATGTATTTGGTGCAGAATAACAGAACACTGGCAGTGGAGAGCAGTGGTTCTCAGCCTGCGGGTTGCAACCCCTCAGGAACCAACAGCCCTTTGTCAGGGGTTGCCTAAAACCACTGGAAAACAGATAATTGCATTATGATTCATAACAGTACCAAAATTTATAGTTACGAAAAAGCAGTGAAAATATTTTCTGGCCGGGATGACCACTACTTGAACTGAATTAAAGGGTGGCAGCATTGGGTTGTGAACCAGAGCCAGGCCGCTTGTGTATTGTCCAGCTTTGCTCCTTAACAGACTCAGTTTCTCCCTGTGTAAAACGAAGACTGTAGGTAAAGTGCCTGCAGACCTGAGTTCAGATCCCAGGGCCCACGTGAGAAAAAGCCAGGTGCCATAGCAGGCATCGGGGCATACAGAGACCAGTCCCCAGGGCTGACTGGCTTACCAGACTAACCAGTTAGTTCTGGTTTCAGTGAGAATCTGTGTCCAGAGATGATGAAGAGTGATAAAGGAAGGGTGGACCTCTGAGCTGCACGTGCACACTCACGTATGTACCCAGACCATTCACAAAAGGCGGCAGAGTGGGGAGGATTGGAAGAGTTTAATAGGTTACTACATGGATGGTGCTTAGACTAATAGCTGGCAAAAGAACATGCTTCAGATGTGAGGTCACTGTTTCAGGGATATGAGATGTCAAGTGGCTGTTTTAGAAGCTGGTGGCTTCTTGCAAACACCTATGCAGTACTTTCAAGTCAAGCCAGTGGTGTTGCTGCATCATGTGGCCACACCAGACTGTAAGAGGGGCTGTAAAGTGTAGTCTACATGTGGGGCCGGGGCAGTGTTTAATTCTTTCACTACATTTATTCTGTGTGGTGTGTGCATACACATGGTATTCAAGTGAAGATCTCAGCATATACACCAAGCTGGCCTCAAACCCAATCCTGCCTCAGCCCCTTGAGTGCTGAGATTGAAAGGCATATGCCAGCATTGCTAGCTATGAAATTGAATTCCCCCCTCTCCCCACCGTGAGACAGGGTTTCTTTGTGTAGCCCTGACTGACCTGGAATTCACAAGGGTCTGCCTGCCTCTGCTTCCTGAGTGCTGGGATTAAAGGTGTGTGTCACCACTGCTGCCTTCTTCATGGGGTTCTTAAACTGCCCAGTCCTTTGCTCTGATGGAAACAGTGAAAGTAAGGCAAGCTGGGAACTCACAACCTGGCCACAAATGGCTATGTAGTTGAGAAGAACCTTGAGCTGACTGCCCCTGCCTCTACCTCCAGAGTTGTGGGATTACAGGGTGTGCTCCTACTCTCCCCTTCAGAACTGTTTCGAGTTGAGTTTCTGATGGTTGAGTCTTAAGCCAACTCCATTCCCATCTTAAGACTTCTAAATGATGTGTTTAATTAATTTATTCATAAGTGGGCATTGGTGGTGCACGCGTTTAATCCCAGCACTCAGGAGGCAGAGGCAGGTGGATCTTGATGAGTTCCAGGACAGCTAGGGCTGTTAGAGAAACCCTGTCTTGAAAATAAAAATTAATTTATTCATTTTAGGCAGGTCTATCTATATCCTAGGCTGTTCAAGGAGGAGCTGTGACTGGGAATGGTCTTGAACTTTTGAAATCTCTGCTTCCTCAGTGGCAGCGTTACTGATGTGCACCACCATATTTATTTTATGGGGTGCATGGGATCAAACCCAAAGCCTCCTGCCTACTGGGCAAGTACTCTACCAAGTAGGTAATGCTGGGGCCATAGAGTATTTGCTGAGCACTAAATACCCAGGGCTGCAGAGAACTTTATAAGCTTGGTGTGCCAGGGGAGTATGGTTAGAGGGCTGGGCAGAAATCCACACATGCCAGGGAGTACATATCAGAGGGCTAGGGCAGAAACCTACATAGACAACTGGAGAGGGAAATGTGAGAAAGGGTAGGACATTCATTAAGTAGAAATACAATGAAACAGATGTTTTCATTTAAATTCTTCATATTTAAATATCCATATTTACATATCCATCCCCCCATTTCCTTGCCCTCCCATCCTCCCATGTTCCCCACCAACCCCCCCAACCCATCCCCCAGTTCCTCCCCAGGGACAGTGAGGCCCTCCACCAGGGACCTTCAAAGTCTGTCATATCATTTGGGGGAGGGCCCAGGCCCTCCTTGCTGTATCTGGGCTGCAATAGTATCCCTCCATAGGGAATGGGCTCCCAAAGTCCATTTTTGCTCTAGGGTTGAAGACTGGCTCCACTGTTAGAAGTTCCATAGACTGCCCTGGCCTCCTAGCTACCCCCTCATTCACAGGGCTTGGTTCAGTGTTACGATAAATCTTTCCACCAAAAGCCACCGAGCCCCACCACCACGAGTGCACTTTACGCCAGCCGCCCGCTCAAGTTAGGGCCCAAATGAATACACAGAAACTTGTATTAGGTTCAAATGCTGCTTGGCCAATGACTAGGATTCTCATCTGCTAGCTCAGTCTTAATTATCATAAATCTATATATTTTATAAGGCTTATTGGACACCTTATTGGCGTCCCTCCTTGCCGGTGGATCACATTGCACCGCTGGAGGAAGAACGGAGGGGAAAAGGGACACTTGCTGTTTCTCCTTGCTCAAATACGAGTCTCCTTGCTATGTCACTTCCGGCCTAGATCACCACGGCTCTACTATATTTCTCAGAATCTTCTTTGATTCCTAGTCCTGTCTAACTTGCAGTTTCATTGGCTAAACAGAACTTTATTACAATCAATAAGATAAACATACACAGAAGTACTTACCCCATTAGTTCGGTCCAAAGCTATTTCCCCAGCTTTATGACTAGGGTCTCCATTGTATCAGTAGGTCAGGTCCACTGTTTCTTCAGGTCTCATCAGCCCCGTCTTGGCTCCTTTGCTCATCCCTCCTCCTTCTCCACAACTGAATTCCAGTAGTATGGTTCAGTGCTTAGCTGTGGGTGCCTGTTTCTGCTTCGAACAGCTCCTGGATGAAGACTCTAGGAATGGTAAGCACGATACACACCAATCCCATTATAGGGGAAGGGCATCAATGGCATTTTCTCCACCACTGCTTGGATTCTTAGTAGGGGTCATCCCTGTGGATCCCCTAACATTTCCCCTGTGCCAGACCTCTCTCCAAACCTGTACTGTCTCCCTCTATCAAGGCCTCTCCTTTCTTGCCCTCCTCCATTCCTCCCGTCTCAGTCCTCTTGTTCTCCTCCCCCTCCCCTACTTCCCTTCCCACCTCCTTCCTCTCCACCCACTCCCCGTGCTCCCACTTTGTTCAGGGGTTCTTGTCCCCCTCCCCTATGCAATCTTCTCGTGAGGTCCTCCTTGTTTCCTAGCTCCTCTGGCAGTGTGGATTGTATGGCGGTTTCAAAGGAAAACAGGAATTAGACTACCTCAAGATCCAGCAACTCCTCTCGGGCATATACCCAAAGAATGCGCACTCATACAGTAAGGCCATCCATCGTTCAACTATGTTCATAGCAGCACTATTTGTAA
Organism: Cricetulus griseus; assembly: GCF_003668045.3. NCBI lineage: Eukaryota > Metazoa > Chordata > Mammalia > Rodentia > Cricetidae > Cricetulus > Cricetulus griseus. The sequence continues at coordinate 11,584,471 of NC_048595.1, forward strand.
TAGCCAGAACATGGAAGCAGCCTAGATGCCCCTCAACTGAAGAATGGATAGAGAAAATGTGGTACATTTACACAATGGGGTACTACTCAGTAGAAAAAAAAAAACAATGGAATCTTGAAATCTGCAGGAATCTTGAAATTTGCAGGCAAATGGATGGAAGAAACCATTCTGAGTGAGGTAACCCAGTCACAAAAAGATAAACATGGTATTATTCACTCAAATATATGAGTTTTAGACCTAGAGCAAATGATTATCAGTCTACAATCCACACTACCAGAGGAAATAGTTTTTTTATAAAAGTTTTAGAGAAGCCGGGCGTTGGTGGCACATGCCTGCAATTCCAGCACTTGGGAGGCAGAGGCAGGTGGATCTCTGTGAGTTCGAGGCCAGCCTGGTCTCCAGAGCTAGTGCCAGGATAGTCTCCAAAGCTACACAGAGAAACTCTGTCTCGAAAAACAAAAAACAAACAAACAAAAATTTCAGAGAACTTGTGCCTGGTAGTGGTGGCACACACCTTAATCCTAGCACTCACGGGGAAGATGCCAGCCTGGTCTACAGAGTGAGTTCCAGGACAGCCAGGGCTACACAGAGCAACCCTGTCTCAGAAAACTCAAACAAACAAAACCTCTTGTGTTAAATGTGGGCTGGGCTGTAGCTTGGTTGGTAGAGTGCCCACTGGCAGGTGCAAGGCGCTGAATTTGAACCCCAGCACCTCATCTGACGGGGCATGCACCATGCCTGCATTCCCAGCACTAGGGAGGTAGAGGCTGGAGAATCAGAAGTTCAAAACTGTCCTCTGCTATGAAGCAAATCTGAGGCCAACCTCAGCTACATGAGACTCTCAAAACAGAAAAAGGTGATGCAAGAAGATGGGGAGTGTCTCGGGAGAGGTCGAGATTGCTCCCAGATGCTGCTGCTTTGTTCAAAGTCAGATACCTGTCCTTATCTGTGATGTCCCTCCCTCCCAGAAGATTCCAAAGGCTCAGGTTTTCCCTCTTCAATCCCAGATGGCCAAGCCCTTGAGCTGGGAGCACCAGCAGGGACTGTCTTCCTTCCATTACCCCGACTCCTCTCACACCCTATAAACTACTCCCCCTAAACCCTGTTGGTGCCATCAGAGCATAGATAGGTCTGATCACGGCTCAGGTCCATCATACCATCCTCCACGCCTCCAATAGGCCCCTCCCTCAGAGTGCAGGCCAGAATCTTCTTAATGTCCCAAGGCCTCTCTGCCTTCACCCAGCTCCTTCCCGTGATGCCGCTCTAAGTAAGTCACGCTGGCTGCCATGTTCCTGAATGAGCGGTGCTCGGTCCTCCCTGCACCGCCTTGGTGCCCGCCACTCCTCAGCCTGAAGTGCTCTTGCTCCACATACCTCCCTGGCTTTCTGCCGTTTCTTTCAGGTCTTTATGTCACCTTTGGCATTCTGTGGCTGCTTTATCAAAACCGTAGCTGCCTCCCTTTCCTGATTAGTTTTCTCACTCAGTCCAAAATTCACTCCTGTATCTTGCTGAAGATTTTTTTGCTTGTTTTTTTTTTTTTTTTTTTTTTTTTTTTTTTTTTTTTTTTTTTTGAGACAAGATCTCTCTGTGTAATTCTGACTGTCCTAGAGTTTGCCATGTAGACCAGGTTTACCTGAGACTCAAAGACCTCTCCCTGCCTCTGCCTGCCCAGTGAGTGCTGGCATTAAATGCCACTGTGCCTGGCCCTTGCTCATGACAATTCATAAGCTCTAAGAGAGAGCCTCTACAGCCATCCTTTCCACCATAGCCCACTGCCCATCAGTGTGGCACTCTGGTTTTAGCTTTTAATTGTTTTTTACTTGTTACGTATACAGTGTTCTGCCTGCATGTGTTCCTGCAGATCAGAAAAGGGCACCAGATCTCATTACAGGTGATTGTGAGCCACCATGTGGTTGCTGGGAAAGCAACCAGTGCTCTTAACTCTCCATCCATCTCTCCAGCTTTGAATTTTTTTGTTTGGTTGGTTTGGTTTAGTTTTTTTGAGATAGGGTTTCTCTGTGTAGCTTTGGAGAGCAGGCTGGCCTCCAACTCAGAGATCTGCCTGCCTCTGCCTCCCACGTGCTGGGATTAAAGGCATGAGCCACCAACACCCGGTCCCTAGCTTTGAATTTTAAGAGAGTCTTAAACTTACTGTATAGCTAAGGATGACCTTAAACTATATCCTGCCTCTACCTCCCCAAGTGCTGGAATTACAGGCATGTACCACTGCACCTAGTTTTTTAGAAGGCTGGTACACAAACCCAGGACTTAGTGATAGACAGCACTCTAACCAACAGCAGTGCGCCCAGCCCCTGACTCCTGAGTTTCAAAGGAATGAATTCATGAACACAGGTACGCTGACTGCCCCAGCCTCCTCATCTCATGGCCCTATGGATTGTGCCATAGATGGCGTGAGTAAGCCAGTGATAACTGTGCCCATGTGAAGTCCACCCAGATGCATGGGCTTGGTTTTCAGGTCTAGAGATCCGACCCAGGAGACTGCTAACATGGAATTTAGCAGATCTGAGACAGACAGCTAGTCCACAGGTCCTGTTAAGTAGTTTTCAACACCTGCTTACAGGACTAACTTAGAACATTGGTGAGTGAACGGCTCCACTCTGCTAACAGTTCTGAACTTACACAGTAGCTCTGTATCCATTGTCTCAGGAAAGGCTCAAAGCAACTGTGAGGCACCTCAACCTCACAGGTGCTCTTGGTTCTCTTTCTCAGTGTGTACTTCCATGACCAGTTTAAAAAAAAAAAAATCTTACTTGAACTAAAAACTCTTCAAGGTGGGTAGAGTGGTGCACATCTTTAATTCCAGCACTCAGGAGACAGGCAGGGGGACCTCTTACAAGTTCCAGGCCAGCCTGGTCTGCAGAGTGAGTTCCAGGTCAGTCAGGGCTACACAGAGAAACACTGTCTCAAAATAACAAAACAAAACCCAAAACAAGCCAGGTGTGATGGCACACATCTGTAATCAAAGCTCTCGGGAGGCAGAGCCAGAGCACCTCTGTGCGTCCTAGGCAACAAGGACGCAAAAGGTGGTGGTGGGGGGACGACAAAATAGTCAGGCATAGTGGTAACACTTTAATCCCAGCACTCAGGAGGCAGAGGCAGGCGGATCTCTGTGAGTTCAAGACCAGCTTGGTCTATAAGAGCTAGTTCCAGGACAGCCTCCAAAGCCACAGAGAAACCCTGTCTCGAAAAAACAAAAAACAAAAAAACAAAAAACAAAAAACCCACATCTCTCTGATGGAACAGACTTAGTAGACTTCCTAGGGGAGGCCTTACCCTCTCTGAGGAGCAGATGGGAGGGGGTGGAGTGGGGGAATCAGGAGGAGAGGAGGGAGGAGGAACTGGAAGTAGAATGTAAAAACTAAATTTAAAAAATCTTTTGAGACAAAAAAATAAATAAAAAATCTTCAAAAAAACACCCCACATGTCTCTCTCTCTCTCTCTCTCTCTCTCTCTCTCTCTCTCTCTCTCTCTCACACACACACACACACACACACACACACACATACACACACACGTATGCACACAAGTGCTTTATGGCAAGTAGTTGCTGAAGGCTTTTTAAGCTGGGACTTTGGATAACAGCCCAGTTTCTGCCCACCCATATTGCTGACTGGCTGAAGCTGGAAGAAGGAACTGGACATTTAACATAAAGTCAAACGCCTTAGATAAAGCTGCCTTGCTTCAGGAGACTACAGTGCAGAAGGGGGACCTGGGGTGCTATAGACACATAAAACCAGCCAGTCCTATTGTCCACTCTCCGATGGGTCTCAAACAGCTTCACCAGCCTGCTGGCCCAGGAAGAAATTCCTCTAAACACAGATTGTCTAGAGTCGGGGGGTAACGGAGGGAGGAAGGAATTCATCTCTCTCTTTTATTAACTTTATTTATTTATATATATGGGTGTTTTATCTGCACATATGTCTGTGTATCACAGGCATTCCTGGTACCAAGGAGGCCAGAGGGCATCAGTCCTGGGGCTGAAGTTACCAATGGTTGTAAGCCTCCATGTACGTGGGTGCTGGAAATTGAACCAGTGTTCCCAATCGCTGAGCCATCTCTTTTTTGAGGCAGGGTCTCACCTCTCCCGGGTAAGCCTCCAGCTTGTAGTTGAGGGTGACCTTGAACCTGAGCTTTCCACCTCTAGTTCCCAAGTACCAGAATACAGGCTGGAGCTGCTACACCTGGCTGTGAAGTCCTCTTTTCTGTGTCATTGGTTTGGAAACCAGGGCAAATGTCTTCTTGCCTGAGGCCCTGGCATGAATCAGCACAGGCTTTTGATTTTTGATGCTTTTGACTCAGAGTCTCATGAGCTTCTCACGTGACAGGGAAGTGTTGTGTAACAAAAGAATGGCTTTCCACTTCCAGCTTCGTAATCCCCAGCAATGGGACTCCTGTGTTTCCCAGAGTCCCTATTCTTTATGTTTATTTTTAATCTTTAGTTTTTTGTGTATGAGTGAGTGTGTTGCCTGTGGGTATGTCTGCACATGCTTGGTGCCCCTAGAGGCCAGAAGAAAATGTCAGGTCCCCTGGAATTGCAGCTAATAGATGTTTGTGAACCATCTGGGAATCGAACCCAGGTCCTCTAGAAGAATAGCTGGTGCTGAGCCTTCTCCCCAGGCCAAAGCCCTGACTCACACCTACTGCTATATAAATCAGATGTGATGGCATATGCCTGCCATTCCAGCCCCTGGAACAATCAGAAGTTAAAGTATTCCTCAGCAGCAGGGAGTTCGAGGAGAGCTTGGGGTATATGAAATACTCTTTGTTTGTTTGTTTGTTTGTTTGTTTTTCGAAACAGGGTTTCTTTGTGTAGCTTTGGAGCCTATCCTGGCACTCTCTCTGGAGACCAGGCTGGCCTCAAACTCAGAGATCCGCCTGCCTCTGCCTCCCAAGTGCTGGGATTAAAGGGGTGCACCACCAACTGACAAAATACTCTTTCAAAACAAACAAAAGGGGTTGAGGAGTTGGGGTTGGCTCAGGCAGCAGTCAGCAAAGTGCTTGCCTGTGTAAGGACATCGCCCTCCTTCCTCAGCTCCAGGCATTGTGATGCATTCTAATCCCATAGTTGGGGAGGCAGAAGCAATTTAGACTAATTGATGAGTGTCAGGCCAATGAGAGACCTTGTCTCAAAGGAGGGGTGGATAGTTTTCCTAAGCATGACATGGTAAATTGCACACACACACACACACACAGAGAGAGAGAGAGAGAGAGAGAGAGAGAGAGAGAGAGAGAGAGAGAGAGAAAGAGAGAGAGAATCTGTCCTGAGTCCAAAACATGAAGAGGCATTTGCTGGAACATGGGGCTGAGCAGGTGAGCAGGTGACTTGATGTTCAGCAGCAGGGAATAACTACACAGATCATTAGTTATACGTTTGGTCTGAGCAGCTCTCAAGAGCCGGGCCTGTGTCTCACAGGTTGGGGCCTGTAGGACTGTGTCTCACAGGTTGGGGCCTGTAGACACTCTGGCTAGGAAGAACTGGCAGAGGAGTCATTCATTCAGACTGATCTTCCTTCTCCTTGCCACAAACACCTCTGGGCATCTGTCTCTTTTATCATTTATGTAATGTGTTCTCTGCCCTCTATCTTTTCTTTACCTGGGCAACAAATGCAACCTTGATTCCCAACTGTTCTGCCCTTTACCCAGTTCCATGGTGACTCTTATTTTCCTGAACCCAATACAAATTTAAAAACTCTCTGGCTTCAGTTGCTGTAGAGACTCGAATTTTCTCCATAAAGATTAGAAAAAGCCCTTAGGGTGGCCTGCTAGAACAATCTACAAAAACATAAAATGGGTCTGAGTTCAGAAAAACACCCAAATGATTCCTGGGGTCATAGTCTAGATTCTATGGGAAACACTTTTTTTTTCCTTTGTTTTTTCAAAACAGGGTTTCTCTGTGGCTTTGGAGGCTGTCCTGATACTTGCTCTTGTAATCCAGGCTGGTCTCGAACTCACAGAGATCCACCTGCCTCTGCCTCTGCCTCCTGAGTGCTGGGATTAAAGGTGTGTGCCACCACCACCCTACAAAACACTTCTTTCAAATTTATCCTGGTTGTGCGTGTCTCAGTACTTGGAGTCTGAGGCACGAGGATCACCTCAAGTTCAAGGCTAGGCAGGGCTAGGGTGAATCCCTGGCTCAAAAACTAATACTGGATTTAGTGGTGTGGTTCTACTCACCATTAGTCACAGCACTTGGGAAACAGAGGAAGTCAGAGTTTAAGGTCAACCTGGTCTACATAATGAGTTCAGGCCAGCCAGGGCCACAGAGTGAGACTTGTCTCAAAAAACCATAAAAACAAAGCAAAACAAAACAAAAAAAAAAAAAAAAAACAGCACTGGAATTATAGGCATGGCCTAATGTTTTTGCTTGGGTTTTCATTATTGTTTTTGTTTGGTTTGGTTTGTTTGTTTGTTTTTCCTAAGGGTTGTGATAACAGGTGTGCACTGCCTGGCTGACACTTAGTTTCAACATGATTAGCACTGGGGACTCTGCCACCACTAGCCCCAAGTAGTAAGGAATTTGGGAACCCCAGATTTCCTTCCCATTTTCAGAGTCTATTTTGTCCCCTATCCACTCCCAGGGAACAAAACTGTAACACTACCACCATCTTCAGGCTCTCTTTGGAGGTCAGGGAAAGATTGGGGACCTCTGGTCATAGACTGTAGAATTAGTGCTCTAAGATGGCATTAGGGATGAGTTAGCCTGAGCACATACTACTGAAAACTAGGGAGCCAGAAGTCAGAATTTTGGTGTCTAAAGAATGGACTCAGCACTCTGTGAGGATATGTTTATTTGGGGACCAAACTTAGAGAAGTGGCCCAGGTAGGAGACAGAACCCAAGTGTAGAGATGGTGAGTTTGGGGCACCTTGTGTGTGTCCCTTGAGTTGTTGTGGGTCTCAGGCTGAGGGAGTGAAGCTCTTAGTGAGATAGGGTGTAGGTGTCTTAGTTACTTTCCTACTGCTCTGATGAAACTCCATAATTAAAGCTTCTTGGGAAGGAAAGGGTTTATTTGGCTTACATATCCTGAATTACAGTCCATTGAGAGACATCAAGGCAGGAATTCAAACAGGGCAGGGACCTGGAGGCAGTAGCTGATCCAGACACCAAGGAAGTGTTACCGGCTGTTACCGGCACCCATGGTTTGTTTGTTCAGCCTGCTTGCTCACAGAACCCAGGACCACCAGTCCAAGGATGGCACACTCTTCATGGCTGAGCCCTCCCACATCAATCACTAATTAAGAAACTGTCCTACAGGTTTGCCTACAGCCATCTAATAGAGGCATTTTCCTTTTTTTTTTAAGATTTTATTTATTTATTATGTATACAACATTCTGCTTCCATGTATATCTGCACATCAGAAGAGGGCACCAGATCTCATAGCGGATGGTTGTGAGCCACCATCTGGTTGCTGGGAATTGAACTCAGGACCTCTGGAAGAGCAGCAAGTGCTCTTAACCTCTGAGCCGTCTCTCCAGCCCTGGAGGCATTTTCTTAGTTGAGGTTCCCATGTCTCAGATGACTCTAGCTTGTGTCCTCGTGAGTTGAGTTGGCATAAAACTGGCCAGGACAGAAAGGTATGAAGGCTGCTTAGGGAAAGAGTTTATTTTGGAGGTAGGAGAGTCACCAGGGATTTGCAATGGCCTGAAATTGAGGACTGGACTTTGAGGGTGATGGAGTCTTGGGAAGACTGGAGGGCTTTGCCAAGTCTGGGTGCTGGAGTCTAAGCCATCCAAAGCCCTGAACCCTGCGGTTGCATGGAGGGGTTGGAAAAGAGACGGGTAGGTGTCCCTGACTAGCCAGGCCTTGTCTCCAGAATCTCTCAAGTATGCGGGCATGTCTGGGTCCCCTGTGGGCAAGGGTGAGGAATGCCGGATTTGGACTGAGGGAGGGCGCTGTCTGCGCTGGTCCTGAGTGGGAGGAGGGTCCGTGAATGTTGCTGGGGAGGGAGGGGGTGAAAGCGAGGAGGGAGTGGGCGACCTCTAATGAGTTGTGCGGGTTGCCAGGCCTGCGCAGGGCCCTGGTGCGGGGGCGTCGGGGAACAACGCGGTGTCCCTGAGGAGTTGGGAGGGGACCCGGGGGTCTGTGAGGTCCGGGATCTTAAGTCCCCGGATCTTTGAGGAGTTGTGCGGGAGTGAGTGGGGGGTTGGGAGGAGGACAAGGGCTCTGCGTCCCAGGGTGTTGAGGTCCGTGAGTCCCCCGGGTCTATGCGACGCCGGCTCTCACAGGTCCCGCGTCTGTGCGGTCCGGGCTGAGTCCCCCGGGCCCCCGGGAGCCTCCGCCACCCCGGATCTCTGAGTCCCCGCAGCCCCTGGTCTCCGCCGGCCCGGGGCCTCGGAGGAGGCGGGCCCGCCGGGTCCTCGCCGTCCCTCCCGGCCGGTGCTGGCGCCGCCCCGCCCCGCCTGACATCAGTTCCTGCCGCCGCGCACAGCCCGCGTCTCCTTCCCGGCTCCGCGCTCGGAGGCGCGGCGGCGGCGGCGGGCGCGGAGCGAGGCCCGGGCGAGGCGAGGCGAGGCGAGCGAGGCGGGCGGCGGGCGCCGGGCCCCGCGGCCGGCACGACGGAGCCCCGCACGGCCGGCGGCAGCGGTTGGCGGCGGCCCGGGCGCCCGGCGCGGGAAGCGGCGACGGGCGGCGGCGGCGGCGCCATGGAGCCGCGGGAGGTGAAGGACCGAATCCTGGAGAACATCTCTCTGTCGGTGAAGAAGGTGAGCGGCCTCCTTCGCCCGGGACCCTGCCCGGTCCCCGTCGTTCGCCCCCCCCCCCCCGCTTTGCCTCTGTGACCGGGATCCCGGGTCACCGTCCTCCCGGCGACCCCGAGCCCTCCAGGGGACGCGGGCGGCTCCCGGGAGCGCCGCGGCCTCCGAGCTATTTTTAAAAAAACAAAGTTGAGGTCAGCGTCCTCGGAGCTCCCGGGTGCCCGACCCGGCCTTGCCTTCCCGAGAGGGACCGGTGACACCTCGGGAAGGCTCCGGGAGGAGGAGCCGGCACAGAGAGCATCCCTAAGGATGGATGCAGTCATCCATCCTTCCTCAGGTCAAAGACCGAGGACCAACACTTGCTGGCCACATCAGCTGTGCTAGGCGACAATGCCTGGCGTCCTGGGGAGTCCCCAAGACATTCTACTCCAGGATGGCAGTTTAGAAACAGCTGATTGCAGAGTTCTGACTGGGGACCTGAAGTGCCTAGGGATGTATTTTTGGATAGTGAGCTGTGGACAGAGTGACACTAGGATACTTTGCGTTGGGGCTTGTGCCTATTGGTCACTGCCCCAATCCCTGGTAGAAATGACTACCTCTCAAGGGCATGCACGTGGATGAGGAGACAGGCCAGCCTCACAAGGTTTGGGTGTGGTGGTGCATGTCTGTCATCCCAGTACTCAGGAGGCCAAGGCAGAATCTTGAGATCCAGGCTAGCCTGGACTACATAGTGAGACCCTGTCTCAAAAACAAAAAGTAGGCGTAGGAATCACAAACCAAGAAGGATAACACGCCAGGTGGTAGAATTCGTATTCTCAGAAAACCTACATGGGCAATCAGAAGGGATTTAATTTCTATGTAGTTTTTACTACTTGAACTCTTGCCTTGTCTAATTTGAAAAGATTTAACTGGGTTTCCTTTTCTGCTCTTTTTTAAAAAGTTAGATTTTATTTATTCTGTGTATGTGTATATGTATATCTGTATTGTGCCCACATGCTAGGTAGGAGAGTGGAGGTCAGAGGACAACTTTTGAGAATCGGTTCTCTCCCACCATATGAGTTCCAGGAATTAACTCTGCTTGTCAGTTGTGCTAGCAAGCACCTTTTCCCACTGAGCCATCTCTCTGGGCCTCTTGCTTTGCTCTGCTTTGCTTTGCCTTCCTTCCTTCCTTCCTTCCTTCCTTCCTTCCTTCCTTCCTTCCTTCCTCCTTCCTTCCTTCCTTCCTCCTTCCTTCCTTCCTTCCTCCTTCCTCCCTCCCTCCCTCCCTCCCTCTCTCCCTCCCCCCCTCTTCCTTTCTTACTTTTATAGTCTTACTATGTAGACCAGGCTGGCCTCCAATTCTACTTCCCAAGTGCTGGCATTAAAGGTACATACCACTATGCATGACTTCCTTTAAGGTTCTTTCTCCTTCTAGCTTGGCATAGTGACACATGCCTTTGTCCAGCACTTGGGAGGCAGAGGCAGAGGCAGGCTGCTTTCTATGAGTTTGAGGCCAGCCTGGTCTACACAGTAAGTTCCAGGACAGCTAGAACTACATAGTGAGACTTTCTCTTGAAAAAAAGAAAGAAAGAAAGAAAAGATTCTGCTTCTAGTAAGACTTACTGTGAGTCAGGATGTTAGTCAGGGCTACTTAGTTTGAAGGCAGCTGGAGCCATGCAGTGAGATTCTATCTCAGAGGGACGGAGTTCAGCTCCAGCAGGAGACACCAAGGCTTCTGCAGCCCAGTCTCATCTGTGCTCTATGTAAGAAGCAGCCGTGGCAGCCCCAGTAAGATGGTGTGGCCGGGAAAAGCACTTGCAAGCCTGAGTTGCTATGAAAAGTGGAGGGCCTGGGTTCAATCCCTAGAACTCATGATGGAAAAAGAGGATTAAATTAGAAAAAATAAATGTTGCTAGAGAGATAGCTGGGTGGCTTAGAGCACTGGCAGCTTTTCCAGAAGACCTGAGCTGGGATTCCAACACCCTCCTTGGGCTGCTCACTATTGTCTGTGACTCCAGTTCCATGGGACCCAGCCCCCTCTTCTGCACATACCCACCCACAAAGACACACATTGATAAAATAATGAAAATAAACCTTTTAAGCAACTGTGGCCTTCCAAAAGACTACATATTGGTTGAGAGAGGCAGGCCTTAACTAAGCCTTGACAAGGTGGTGGAATTCTCAGAGAGAGAGTAGTAGGCATTTGGGCTAGAAGGAACTTCCCCCAAAGAAGTAGCAACCCCTAGGTGATCTTCTGAGGACAATGGGAGATGGGCCAATCTCAAAAGTATCAAGGGCTCTGCTAGATGTGGCTAGAATGTGCACAACCTGGCACACAGGCCAGAGGTGCACAGACCCAGGCTCTGGATTCGGGATTTGTCATTGGGCACAAGGACCCTAGCAGACAGTGGAGACTCTGTTGATCTCACATGTCAGACTCTGCTGGTGATACTGTAATAGGAATTCAGTTCCATGAGATAATACAATGTGTAGTAGGCAATGCTCTGCACAATGCCTGCCACACACCTAGGCTGGAATACTGTCTTGGCAGCCACTGTGAATGGTAGCGTTTTCTTGTCTTTTTCCCCTGTGGTGGGGCTGGAACGCAGGGCCTTGTGCATGCTCTATAAGCTCTGTACCATGATCTATGACCGCAACCCTTTTTATTTCCTTTTTTTTTTGGGGGGGGGGTTCGAGACAGGGTTTTTCTGTGGCTTTGGAGGCTGTCCTGAAACTAGCTCTTGTAGACCAGGCTGGTCTCGAACTCACAGAGACCCGCCTGCCTCTGTCTCCTAAGTGCTGGGATTAAAGGCATGTGCCACCATGCCTTTATTTTATTTTGCCTTAAATTTTTTAGATAGCCCAGGCTGACAAAAATGACCTCTAAGGACTTTTGATCTTTCCCTCCCGCTCCCAAGTGCTGGAATTACAGGCAGGCATCACCACACTCTGCTTCTGTGGGTTGCTGGGTATTGAACCTAGGGCTTCTTGAATGCTGGGCAGGTGCTCCTCCCACTAAGCTGTATCCTGAATGTTCCTTTTCTAAGACTGGCTCTAAGTAAATTGCCCAGGCTGCTCTTGAACTTGTGTCCTCTTACTTTAGCGTCCAAAATAGCTACAGTTGTAGACCTGGGGGCGCACCATGACCTGCTTCCTGTAAACTTCCTGAATGGTCAGGTGGTGAATATTTTCAAGCTGTTTAGTCTTCTCTGAAATTACCCAATTCTTTCCTTTTTTTGGCTCCAAAGCAACCAACTTATGGGTGAGGCCGCATTTGAGTAACCCTTTATAAAAATAGGTAGGCTACATTCTGGCCCAGAGGCAGTAGTTTATATATGGACATGTGGTATACCCAAAAAGTCCCTGTCAAGGTGGGCTGGGGAGCATCTGTAGAGACAGGAGTGTGACCAAGTCTGCAGTAACCCAGTGTGCATTTCGGCAGCATCTTTACGTTATGTCAGGTTTGTGGGGTGAACATGCACCATGAGTCACATGGTGATGAAAATATTCAGTTTCGTGAGTGCCTTCCCTTGGCCTTCGCTGTAGGCCAGCAGTTCAACTTGTGGGTATGCCGCTCACAGGGGTCGCATAGTAGATGTCTCCAGTCTCTATTATGTTTCCTAACAGTAGCAAAATTACAGTTATGAAGTAGCAACGCAAATGCTTTCATGGTTGAGGATCGCCACACCATGAGGAACTGTATTAAAGGGTCGCAGCATTAGGAAGGTTGAGAACCGCTGTCCTAAACCCTAGGAAGGTCACATGGGACAGAGATAAGGTCCATCCACCTGGAAGCAACCTTACACTAGAAAATGAGGAGTGTTTAGTCAAATCTTATCTAAGCCCATCTCAGATTCTGTCCAGTGCTGCATGCGCCTAAGGCAGAGTATGATAAAGAGGTTAGCTTCAGCAAGGATCGCTCCTGGAGGAGAAAAGAAAGAAAGAGAGACAGGGTGTCATCACTCTTATAGCCTGAGCTGGCCTCAAACTCACTGTATCCCAGGAGGCCAGCCTCCTGTAACAGCACTTCCCTGGCATTACAGGCTTGTGACACTTTGCTAAATAACATGTTTTCAACACACACATGCACCACACACACGCACACGTAACCCACATGCACCATACATACCACACATACATAAACATGCATCACACACACATAACACACACACACACACACCACACCACACACATGTACCACACACACCACACATATGTACCAAACTGGCCCTTAAAACACAGATATGGACTGGTAGTGTACCTAAGTGGTGGGCTGCTTGCCTAGCACACATAAAGTCCTGGACTGGACCCAGAACTGTGTGGGGGGCATATCTTTAATCCCAACACTAGGAGGTAAAAGCAGGAGGGTCCAAACTTCGAGACCATCCTTGGCTACATACAGAGTTCTGAGACAGCCTGAGCTACATGAGACTGTCTCAAAAAAACAAAACAACACCAAAAAGAAAAAAACAATTGAACAGTAGAAACATGCAAATACTCAGCAGTGGGAAGGCTAGGGCAGGAGGACTGCCATGAAGTTAAGGCTAGCCTAAACCCTGCCTTCAAAATTATCATTATGATTATTGTTTTTAATAATAATAAAGCCACAGATATCTCAAGTATGCAATGAAAAGTAACTGACCTGTGTCTCCTCCTTAAACAGGGCAAACTAATTCAGAAGACCTTGGTAGTAGCGCAGTGGCTGCTTGTCTGGCCTGTTTCACCCGCTTGACTTGAGGTAGACTCTGCTGCCTGCTAAATGAGGCTCAGAGGCAGTCTGTTTCCAGCACAGGGGCTATATCGGCCAGAGGCCCCTCTCCCAGGCCCCCATTGGCCAGAGGCCACCCAGACTCCATGGGGTCTGAATTCAGGGGACTCCAACGACCAGGCTGCAGCTGTCGCCCAGTCCAGCTGAGCATTGCTGCTGCAGAGGCTGCCCAGGGGAGTGAGCTTTTCCCCGGTTTTCTTTGTTTTTTTGAGACAGGTCTCTACGTTACCCTGGCTGTCTGTAGACCAGGCTGGCCTTGAACTCACCAAGATCCACCTGTCTCTACCGCCCAAGTGCTGGGATTGGCTTGTGCTGTCACGGCTGGCCTTTCCCTACTTTTCAACTCCTTCAGATAGCTTCGCCCTGCTAGTGCACTGAAAATGAGTGGAAGTCCTGGCCTGCTGCTTTAGATCAATAGTTTGGTTCTGTCTGCTTCCAGGGAAAATGTTCTAAAAAACCCCGGCTGAAAAGCTCAATAACATAATAGCCACACACACATTTTCCAAAGCGAGGTCCATCCCTTTCGCTTCTGCTGAATTGTGTGGTTCTAGCCATGGCTCTTTCTCTTTGGTTGCAGAAGAAGCTATAACCTCCAGGCAGGAATCACGTAGCGTGTGCACAGGCTCTGACCCGGTAGGTCACCCCACTGAGGCCCAGGAACATATGTGAGACAAGTGTTGCCTGCTTTTCCTGAGCCCTGCCCATTCGGCTTGCAATATACTTCTCTTTTTGTGTGATCCTTCTCTGACATCAGGTTTCTATTTGAAGCCGCGTGACATTGTGGTCCTTCCCACCCCGTCACAGAACACTTGAGGCCTTGTCCATCCTGCGCTTGACTCTAGCATAGAGCCATTCATATTGAGAGACCTGCTCCTGGGCTTAGAGAAACCGCCACCGGCTGGCAATAGTGGGCTCCATGGTGACTCTGTGATCTCCCTCAAAACTCATCTCTTGGAGCTCGGTGTGAAAGAAGGTCATGAAAAACCTGAAACTCTGCTGTTGGCTGTCAAACGTTTGGTTGAGCGGCATACCGCGTGTGGTGGTCAAGACGCTCAGATAGGAGCTGAGTGTGACTGTTGTTGGGAGGAGAAGGCTGGCTCTTCCAGGCAGCTCGTGTCCTGGGTAGACTGTCCTGCTGAGTGCACGTCTCGGCCTCGAGATTCATCACCATGGTGTGCTGCTCTCAGAACTGACAGTATTCCGAATCCACAGGAAACACTGGGGCCCTCCTGCCTGCTGCATAGTTCTCCCAGGTGGCCCCTCTGGTTGTCAGTGGGGCTCCCCAACATGGTGGTTGGAACCTGACCCGCAGTGTGGACAGCATAGCCATTGCCTGGAACTGGCCTTCTTGTCCAGCCTAGGCAGCAGTCCTGGCTAGTGAGTGGATGCTGCTTGCCAGTCCGTCTTCCCGCTCATCCTCCTGGCTGCCTCCTGTGTGTGAACATCTTGAACTCCCACGTGAGGCGGGAGAGTGATGAGGGTCAGGCTGAGGTTGGAAGTTCACGGCTCTGTTGATTTCAGGCCCGGTGGCCCTGCTTTAGTCTTGTCCATCTTCCGTGTCTGTGATTTAACTTCTCCTCTTGCTTGTGAATGTCAAACACTGCAGAAGCACACAGGGAAGAAAGTGTCTGTTTCCTGTAGTCTGTTCTCTTCCCCAGACTGCTGTTTGATAGTGGCACTATGACAAAGTAACCCATTGATGAGAGAGAACAAGGAAGGGACTGTGCACATTTGCAGCCCACAAGATCCCCACCTTAGTTTTTGGAAATCATAGGTCACTGATCAGTTTTAGTTCAAGTTCTCCGCTTTTTTTCTTAGGTGGTCTCATGAAGTCCATGTTGACCTTGAACTCACTATGTAGCCAAGGATGACTTTGAACTTCTGACACCCGCTGTCTCCGAATGGAGCACCTCACCCGGTTTTATGTGTTCTGGGGGTGGAACCCAAGGCTTTGTGTTTACTAAACAAGCTCCCTGCCCATTGAGCCACATCCCCAGCCTCACTCAAGCTCTTCTTCTTATGTGTTCAGAAGCAGCCAAACCTGCTGAGAGGAGGAAGGGATCACACAACCGGATTCTCTACATTTAACCTACTCAGAGCCAGCTCCTGGTGTATGATTACCAGAGCCCTCTTTAAAAAGCTGCCCATGGTGGACCACGGGTGGATTACACCCATGGTGTAATCACGCTGGTGAGGTGGCGACAGCAGGATTACTGGGGCTTGATGGCTACCCAGCCTAGCCCATCCAGTGATTTCCAGGCCAAATGTGAGACCTTATCTCAAAAAACCTGAGGTGGTCCCTGATCCCTGCGTGCCTCCCCACATACAAACATAAAAAATAGTCTTTCGTCTGTTTTTTTTTTTTTTTTTAAAGATTTTATATATTTACTATGTATACAACATTCTGCTTCCATGCATATCTGCACACCAGAAGAGGGTACCAGATCTCATCACAGATGGTTGTGGTTGTTGGGAATTGAACTCAGGACCTCTGGAAGAGCAGTCAGTGCTCTTAACCTCTGAGCCATCTCTCCAGCCCCTGTTTTTTGTTTTTTTGAGACAGGGTTTCTCTGTGTAGCCTTGGTTGTCCTGGAGCTTGCTCAGTAGACCAGGCTGCCCTCCAACTCATAGAGATCCTCCTGCCTCTGCCTCCAGGGTGCTGGGATACCACCTGGCCATGTAAAAAAATAAGAATTACAGTGGATGGATGTGTACCTCAAGCCCTCTTTCCTGCCCTTAAAGAATCATGATTTGTAACTCAGGCTTCCTTACCTGTGTTTCTGTTTTCAGCCTGTAACGTATCTGACCAGACCATGGCATTGCCTGGGCCTTGGACTGGAGGCAAAGGTCTCTGCCATGGCCTCCAGACTATCACTGTATTTAGGCAGTGACCTTGATGGCCATTTTCCTTTGGCGGCACACTGCCTGGGTGGGGGAAGCACTCGTGAGGTCATGCAGGCACAGTGGAGAGGGAAAGGGGAACTGAAAGGAAGCCCAGAGGCAAGGAAGGTACAGCATGGGAGCCTGGTTTAAAGGAGGATGGGAGAAGCCCCTCCCCATGACAGCACTGGTGACTCTGAGGAAACAGGCAGGGTTTCTGCCAGCGCCTGCCAGCGCCAGCCTAGAAGAATGGGGTAGAGTCCTGCGCATGTGTTCTCTCAGGACAGTGCCTGCCTTCTGGGCCTCCAGTGTTTGCCCAGGGCTCTTGGCAGTTTTTTCTCCCCACTCTAAAAGGCAGCCTTGGTTCCTCCAAAAAGGGGTCAAGACTGGTTCCCAAGGCATGAGAAGGGCACTAAGGTTTGGGCAATCTCCTTCCTGGAAGGAGAAGTATTTAACTACTTAAAAAAATGTTTTTAGGGCTGGAGAGGTGGCTCAGCTGTTAAGAGCACTGGCTACTCTTGTAGATGACTCAGGTTTGGTTCCCAGTGCGCATTTAATAGCTCACAGCCATCTATAACTCAAGTTCCAAGGGAGCTAGTGCCCTCTCTGGCTTCTCCAGGCTTTAGGCATGATACAGCTATATACATAAATGCAGGTAAAACAACTTAGCCACAAAATATTTCTTTTAAAAACAGTACAGTTTTTTAAATTATTGTCTTAGTTTGGGTTTCTATTGTGAAGAGGCACCATGATAATGGCAATTTTTTTGTTTGATTCTTTGTTGTTTTGTTTTGTTTTTCAAAATAGGGTTTCTCTGTGTTACAGAGCCCTGGCTGTCCTGGAACTCATTTTGTAGAACAGGCTGGCCTTGAACTCACAGAGATCTGCCTGCCTCTGCCTCCCAAGCACTGGGATTAAAGGTGAGCACCACCATTCCCATCAGCAACTTTTTTTTTTTTTTTTTTTTTTATGGTTTTTCGAGACAGGGTTTCTCTGTGGCTTTGGAGGCTGTCCTGGAATTTCTTCTGTAGACCAGGCTGTCCTCGAACTCACAGAGATCCACCTGCCTCTGCCTCCCGGGTGCTGGGATTAAAGGTGTGCACCACTAAGGCCCAGCTCCCAGAAGCAACTCTTATAAAGGAAAACATTTAATTGGGACTGGCTTACAGTTGCAGAGATTTAGTCCATTATCATCAAGGTGGGACATGGCGGTGTGCAGCAGACACGGAGCTGCAGGAGCTGAGAGGCCTGCATCTTATTCCATCGACAAGAGGCAGTAAACGGGGACACTCGCATAGCTTGAGCATGGGAGACCTCAAAAGCCCACCCCCACAGTGACACTCTTCCTCCAACAAGCCCATACCTACTCCAGCAAAGCCACACCTCCTGATAGTGCCTGCCACTCCCTAGGAGCTCAAGGGGGGCCAGTTAATTCAAACTACCACAATTACATATAGTTATTTATGGGACAAGCACACTACTGTGCACATGGGGAGGTCAGAGGACAATTGAGAGTTAGTGCTCTATATCAAGTGTGGGACCGACGGATTGAACTCAGGCCATCAGTCTTGGGAGCATGTACTTTACCTGCTAAGCCATGTTGCTGACCCTTAACAGTTTTTAAAAAGTTTGATTTTATGTGTATGGGTGTTTTGCCTGCATACATATCTGTGCACCATGTACATTGCCTGGTGCTCAAAGAGGCCAGAAGGAATACATGGGCTGCCCTGGAACTAGAGTTACAGATATTTGTGAGTCACCATGCAGGTACTAGAAATCTCTTGGAAGAGAAGCCAGTTCTCTCTCTCTCCCTCTCTCCCTCCCTCCCTCCCTCCCTCCCTCTCTCTCTCTCTCTCTCTCTCTCTCTCTAAATATGGTTTCTCTGTTTAGCCCTGGCTGTCCTGGAACTCACTCTGTAGACCAGGCTGGCCTTGAACTCACAGAGGTCCATCTGTGTGTGCCACCCATCCATGAAGCTTTAATTTTGCCAACATTGACTCAAGGACATTGCAGGCCATGGCAAACAGACCATTTAGGACACCTCAGGGACTCAGGGAGTGACTTCCCCCCAGAGACATCAGCTCAGGACAGTAATGTCATGCCCATGAGGAAAACAGGACTGGCCACGTGTGCATCTCAGGGTCTCTCATTGGTTCTCATTTGGGCCGATTTTTGGGCTCTCCAGCTTCAAGGCCTTTATAACAGGTTGTCACTGGGAATCTGTTTCAGGGTGAGATGCAGTGGTACCTTAGGGTAGAGACCATAAAACTAGGAGACAGTCAGAAGCTATGCAGCTGTTGGTGGAGCTGCAGACAGCTGGAACCTGTAAGCTAATGCTGTCAAGGAAGGAAGCAACTAGAACATTCCCAGCACCGTGGTCCAGGCTACAGAGCCCCTCGAAACCTGTGCTTCATCTCAGGTGGCATGGAAACAAGGGGGGGCGCCTCTGGTGTCTCAGCACGTGTGGCCAGGTGATACAGGAAGTGCTTCTCTGTAGCTGGAATTTCTTTCCAGTCTGGCCCCACAGCCGATTAGTCCTAAGTAGGTACACAGAGACATATCAATTATAAACTTTGGCCGATGGCTCAGGCTCCTCATTGGCTGGCTCTCTCAATTATTAACCCATTTCTATTCATCTAATTATTTCCATATGGTCTTATCTTACTGGATGGGACCTGTCAGCTACATGGCATCTCCTGGCAGCTTCTCTCTGCCTTCCTCTCCCCAGAATTCTCCTCATCTGGTAGCCCCGCTTATACTTTCTGCCTGGCCCCTGGCCAATCAGTGTTTTAGTCATCAACCAATAAGAGAAACATACATACAGGACATTCCCCCATCACTTTTCCCTTCCTTATAAAATGAGGGTTCTGGTCCAGTGGTTCTTTTTCTGACTTTCAGTGTGTTTGGGCTTTGCTAGCTGCCACACCCTGACCCCACTCTCTGGGTCTCTCTCCCTTCACATGCCATCCTGCACAGGGCATTCTTAATGAAGCCGTGGGAAACTGCTGATGGCCAGATGGTTGTCTTAGAAACACTTGGATGTCAGAGCATCCGGTCCTGACTAAGGCCCTGCTGGGGAGTCTCCCCAGAAATGCTATTGGTAGTGGTGGGTCTGCTCCTTGGATCTCGTGACACAGGCATTATTGTTTGCAAGGAGCTTCGTGGGACCGGGGATGCAGCCCATTTGACAGAATGCCTGCTTAGATGCACACGGCTTGGGCTGTGATCACCATCACAGCATAAAACCAGGCGTGATGACGGATGCCTCTAACTTCAGCACTCAGGAAGCTGAGGCATAAGGATTGAAAGTTTAAGATCCTCCTTGGCTACTTGAGATGCCTTCTCGGAACCCTAAAGGAAGCATCATTAAAAAAACTATCCATCTATGTATCTGTTTGTTTTTGAGGGACGAGGTGATGGGTACCAGCCTTTCCCTTCAAGTCTCTGGCATCTGTTCCTGAAGATGATCAGTATTAAGCCTGGCCTGGTTGCAGAAGTTTGCAATGTCATCTTTTTTGGAAACTGAGGCAGGAGGATCTCAAGTTCAAGGCCAGCCTGGGTAATCTATTGTATTAGTCAGTGTTCTGTTGCTGTAAAGAGACACAATGACCAAGGCAACTCTTAAAAAGGAAAGCATTTTGGGGGACTTGCTTACAATTTCAGAGTCTTAGTTCATTATCATTGTGGTGGGGAGCATGGTGGCAGGCAGAACATGGTACTGGAGAAGTAGCTAAGGGCAACATCCTAATCCATAAGCAGAGGTGGGGGGGAGGGCCGGCATGAGCTTTTGAAACCTCAGAGCCCACCTCCAGTGGCACACTTTCTCCAAAAGGCCACACCTCCTAATCCTTTCAAGTAGTTCCACTCCCTGGTGACCAAGCATTCAAATCCATGAGCCTCTGGGGCCATTCTTATTCAGATCTCCACATATTAAGGCTGCGTGTTTCAAGATGAAAAGTTTCAAAAGGACGGGATTTATGGAGGCCCTCCTGAAGGGACACGGTCACACTGGCTCTTCTCCATCTGTCGCTGGTTGGACAGAGAAGTTTAGGGATCTGAATTTGAGGACCTCTGGTTCCCAAGATGATAAATGCTGTCATGTGATTCAGCCTGTATGGTTCCAAAAGAGCAAGTGTCTGTGAAAACTACCAGAGGGGTTGCACACACAGTAATCCCAACACTTGACAGGCTGAGGTAGGAAGATTGTAACCCTGAAGCTAGCCTGGGCTACACAGTGAGACACCCTGACTCAAAACCACACACCCACCCCAAGTCCTGAGCTCTGTCCAGTCAGTGGCCATCCCTGGAATGGAATTCCAAACCGCAAGGCAGACATTGCCCTGTCACTCCTGGGACACACAGTTGCTCGCACGCCCTGCAACAGTGCTGAGTGAGGGACGTTTCACGTGTAGACCGAGTGCCTCTGAGGATCGCCCTGTCTGCTCTGACATTCATTTGAACTCATTTAAGCATGGCTGCCATCAACTTAATTATTGCAAGGGGTGACTTAGGTAAGGCAGCCACCTGTCCTTCCTTCCTTTGCTTCTGGGCCTGGAGTCGTGAGTTTCCTTAGCAGGCGGCCATCTGAATATGGGTGCTCTCTGTGGGGCCAACAGGGAGGCTGCTGTTACTGGGCAACCTCCACCCCTGGTAACAGAAGAGAGGCACACCTTCCATGTTGCCAGGCTGTTTCTTTTGTTGTAGCCTCTCTGAGTGAACAGGGATGAGGCAGACCCAAGGATGGGGCAGGTTTAGGGACCAGTGCACCTGGTGACTGACAGGTGCTGCCCTGGATCCTCCTAGCAGCCAGGCAGGTAAAACAGCCTTTGTACAGCCCTGAGTCCATCATGCCTTGTACACCCAACTGATGTTGTTGAAGTGGGGTTTATGCTGCTCTGTGAAGACAAGAATATGACTCACCTGTCCGCCCGGACAGCCTATCAGTGACAGAGTTAGGACCTGGATCTCTCTGTCATTCTGTGGCCCTGCTAGTACTGACAAGGAAAGAGGTCACCTGCCCCCATCTTTGCACTGGGCCATTTATGATCTTACACAGCCACCTATAAGTTACCTCTTAGGGACCAATCCAGAAGGGTTGCAGAGTACCTGTCATGGGATTCAGATTCAGTGTTGTTGTAAGTCACTTGTCTATAGGAGAGGTCTCAGAACAGAGTGGAACCCGCCCCAATCAGAACGCTCTGGGTCAGACAGCTCTTGGCTCGGTTGTGAGTGCCACCCACGATTTCCCTGAAGTCACGGGGCTACTGCCGTCATGTGATGACCAGTCCAGGGTGCTCAAGGGGTGTATCTTCGTGGCTTTAAGGGAGTCTAGGATGAACCTAGCAAGCTCTCCCTGGGCCTGGTGTCTGAACACACCCCCAAAATAGAAGACAGAGTATCAGCTTAGCCAGTCCAGGGTGTGGTCTGGGAACAGGCAGCCTTAAAAAGGACTGCTTTACAAAATAGTATAACATGCGGTCCCTCTTTGGTCCAGATGATCTTGCTTTTTTGGTATTTACTTATGTGTGTCTATGTGAGTATGTGCCATGTGTGTGCAGGTGCCTGCAGAGACCAGAATAGGGATGTTGGCTCCCCTGGAGCTGGAGTTACAGACAGTTGTGAGTCGCCTGATGTGGGTTCTGGGAATTGAACTCAGGTCCTCTAGAAGAGCAGCCAGTGCTCTTAATCACCCAGTCATCTCTCCAGCCCCTTATCTTGGTGCTTTTCAGTTTCTCCTGATGGGAACTTTCTCATCCTCCCACAGTCAAGCATACCAGCCCACCTGTGTCCCTCACAGAAGGCCGGAATGGAGCCTGTCTTTCTTGTTCCACTTGCTTTCCCCATCCTTTTAGCAAAAGTGGTCAAAGGAGTTCTGGGTGTTTGTTGTTTCTGTTCTTTGGTCTCCTCCCTTCCTCTCTGCCTTTTCTCTCGGCTGTCTGATCTTCCTGTTATTTTGATCATATTCTAGTCGTCCATAGCAACCTCAGGGTGCATTGCTTATAGACAATTCCTCCTCCCACAGGACCCAACACCACAGTTACCTCCTTCAAAAATTAGTGATAAGGGCTGGGTGGTGGCGCACACCTTTAATCCCAGCACTTGGGGAGGTAGAGGCAGGCGGATCTCTGTGAGTTTGGGACCACTCGTCTACAGAGTGAATTCCAGGACAACCAGTGCTATAACAGAGAAACCCTGTCTTGGGGGAAAAAAATAGTGATGAATTTCCTTAATGTCATCAGGGCTGGGTTGTAGCTCAGTTGGTAAAGAACGGAGTTAACACACATGAAACCCTGGGTTCCATCCCCAGCACTCCATAAACCAGGCATAACCAGGCCTGTGATCTCAGCACCTGAGAGTTGGAGGCAGGAGGATCAGAAGTTTAAGGTCATCCTGGTCTACACTGAAAGTTCAAGGCTAGCCTGGACTCCTAGAGACTTTGACTCTTATAGAAAGATCAAGAATCTGCTGGGCTTCAAAGTTCCAATTATTGCAGTCTTTTACTCAAAACATGTTCAATGGAACTTCCCCGCCCCTCACCCCAGGGCTGCTCATCAAAGTTTCTGTCACATCCTTTTAGGTCCTTGTGACCCTGGTGGCCCATGGTGCCTTCTCTCTGCAAATTCTTTCGCGTGGCTTCTGCAGTATATACTACACGACCTGATGCTCAGCCACCCTGCTGACCTCATCCTGTGTCGCCCACCCCCTCGGCCACTGGGCTGCAGCCATATTGGATTGCTTGCTTAGTGGTTGTTCTGCCTCAGGACCTTGCACCTGCTCTTGCCCCAGTATGCTGGCCGTGCGTGGGATTTCCTGGGGATTCAGAAAGAAAGGTAGTGTCTGGCCCATCTACAGACTCTGCTCCGTTGGTCCAGGAAGCGGCCTGGGCATCGTTGTATTTCTCAAGTTCTCCGAGTGCCTCTGTGGAGCCCCCTAGTCAAAGGGTGGCACCCCCTGGGCAGTACTCAGAGGACCTTTCCCTGACCTCAGCGTCCAGCATGGCTGTCTGTGCATCTCAGCTTCCCCACCACTTCCCAGACAGCTCCCCTTTCACGTCTCTTGGCAGAGTGCCATCTGACCTGTAACGGGGCCGTTGTGTGGCTGGGACCAGAAAACCTAGAATTGCCATCAGTCACTTCCTTTTTCTTATACGTAGCATCTCATCCATCGATGAACCCCTGGACACAACTTTCAGATCCTTCCTCAGTCTGACCCCTTCTCACTTCCTCCAACACCGTAGCTACCCTGGTGCCACTACCCTGGCTCCCCCTCCCAGCCAAGCTCTCTGCCTCCAGCTTGGATTCTGCAGTCTAGACACACCACACAGTGGCCTGTGACACACATCTGATCAAGTCATCTCTGGTGCTCAAGCCTTTAGCAGCTTTGCATCTAACTGGAACTGAAGAAGAAGCCCTCACGTGGCCTGGCTGTCATCTGACCCTCAGCTGCCTACAAGGCCTCATCTTAGACCTCTTCTGTCCTCAGGTCTCAAGCTCAGCCGCATCAGCCTTATGGTTGTGCATGCCTCGGGATCTTTGCCAGTTCTGAGACCCAGACACTTACCCCCTACAAAGGATGATCAGTGATCATTCTTGGAGGGATTGTCCCTGGCCCAAAATGGACAACATGCCATGCCCTTCTTTGCTTTAAAATAATATTTATCATCTCTGATGCTGTATCGAATGTATAGTTGCATATAGTTTATCTCTAGTACCACAATGTAAATGTTACAAAACCAGGACTTTGTAGATTTCTATAGAGAATGGCATCTGAGGCTAGGGACCTATTCAGTGTAGTCTGGTTGTTTAGCATGCACAAGGCCCTGGTTTTGAGCCCCAGACCGCTATGTTGGGCTAGGGGTGGATTTCATATCTATACATACTAGGTAGTTAGTAGTGTAGGTGGAGTTTCTGTCCCTCCTGGTCCCGAAGCCCCATTTAGTCCCAAATAAACACACAGAGGCTTATATTAATTATAAGCTGTTTGACCAATGACTCAGGTTTCTTATTGGCTACCTCTCTCTAAACTATTATCTCATTTCTATTAAACTATGTATTGCCACGAGTCTGTGGCTTACCCATAATGCTCTAGCATGTTATTCCTTTGGTGGCTACAAGGCATCTTCCTGGCCACTCTCTGTGGTTCTGTTCCCAGCCTTCTCCTAGTCTGGTAGCACCACCTATACTTCCTGCAACAACCAATAAGAGAAACGTGCATTCACAGCATACAGACGGACACCCCCATCATAGTAGTGTTTATTGAGCTATATGACTACTGAAGACTTGAGCCACGCATTTCTGACCCCTGCTGAGCTGACCTTAGGAGACACTGCGCCTGTCACAGCCCAGCTGCCACAGTGTACTGCTTGCCACCTCTCTCAAGACCTTAAGCCCCGGGCCAGCATCATTTTGTTCACAGAGCCACATAGGCCTTTCAGGCTGTTTAGCCTCCGTTATATCTGCCAAATTCTGTCACTGTGGCACCTAGGCAGCATAGATAATACAAACAGAATGGTGTGTTCTGCCAACTCCGAAAGGACACCCTCTGATCATCAGGGTGAGTTCTCCCCAGAAGTGGGGCACTCCTCTGTGAGACTCGGGAGACGCAAGGAGGGAGAGTCACAGTGGTTTCCAACGGTTCTCTGACCATCATCCAAGAAACAGGCTCAAATCTGCAGGCTTTTAGGATTTACTTGTTTTTGTTTTGCGCGTGTGAATGTTTTGCCTATGTGTGTGTGTGCCACATGTGCGCAGTGCTCATGAAGGCCAGGAGAGGGCGCTGAGTCCTGAGGAACTGGAGTTACAGCCGGTCAGGAGCCACTGAGTGGGTGCTGGGAACTGAACCCAGGTCCTCTGAAAAATCAGTCAGTGCTCTTGACCCCTGAGCTGTCTCTCTGAACCTGCTGTGAATGTATAAGTTCTGGTTGGAAAGCATTAAGTTTCTTTCTTGGGCTCTCCTAAAATACATTAGAAAAGAATTTGTTTGTTTGCTTTGTGTTGTTTTTTGAAGTAAGGGCTGCCTGTGTAGCCTAAGCTAGCCTCAAAATCTCATTCCTGGGCTGGAGAGATGGCTCAGAGGTTAAGAGCACTGGCTGCTCTTCCAGAGGTTCTGAGTTCAATTCCCAGCAACCTCATGGTTCACAACCATCTGTAATTAGATCTGGTGTTCTCTTCTGGCCTGCAGGCACACATACAGGCAGAACACTATACATAATAAATAAATTAATCTTTAAAAAAAATCTCACTCCTGCTCAGCCTCCAGAATGTTGGGATGACAGCATGGGCCACCACACTTTTTGTTCAACTGGGATGACATGTGTGTGCCACCACACCTGGTAACTAGGACATTTGTTCAACTGGGATAACAGGTGTGCACCAACACACCTGGTAACTAGGACATTTGTTCAGGGACTTTGAACCCAAGCATGATGAAAATACTTGTGTTTAAAATCTGACTGTGCCAATTACTAGCTGTGACCTCAGTTATGGTATGTCTGCGGTGATTAAATTGTGTCTCTGAGTTTCATCGCTGCCATCAGAGTCAATGCTGCTCACACTTGTAAAGTGTTTACAAGGCCCTTTGATTTTTGTTTTGGTTTTTTGAGGCAGAGTTTCTCTGTGTTATCATGGCTAGCCTGGAACTCACTACCTAGATCAGGCTGGCCTTGAACTCACAAGATCCTGCTGCTTCTGCCTCCTGAGCACTGGGATTAAGAGGATGTGCCACCACTGCCTGGCTGGCTCTTTGGTAAATCAGGTGTCACTATTATCCGAAGCCTCCTGGAAGCCTTTAGGAAACCGAGTTTGGAGCAGTTGGGTAACCTGCCCATGGTCACCCAGTGAGAACAGAGCCCGTGCTCGTAAGCACTCTGCTCCCCTCCTGGTGCACATAACAAGCGCTCAGTATGTGATGGATCTGATTATAGCTGGATTAGCACTGTCTGCAGATATCGATGGCAACCAGAGAGTCATTTGGGAGAAAAGATGCCAACAGCACTTCCAGACTGTTCATTATGTCCTGTCTGCTGGTTCCATCTGAAGTCCTCCTCCACCCGCAGCTCTGGGAGGCGGGGCCTCTCACGGCTCACAGAGAGCGCTTCCTCTGTTTGTTTACCTTTGTCCCAGCTTTGCTGACCCAGCTTGAGTGGTTGATGTAGCTCCTTGAGCTCCTGTGTCATCAACTCATGGGCTTTCTTCTTTCTGCTCTTCTCAAGATCTGTGCCTGGCCATAGCACTGGCACCAGCCCGTCCCCCTTCAGATAACAGAAATTCTAAACCAGCCCAAAGGGAGCTAAGGAGATGGTTCAGCTGGTGAAGTACCTGCTGGTGGGACAGAGTTGGGCAGATCTCTAGAGCCCACTGGCAGTTAGCTTAGCCAATTGGTAAGCCCTTAGTTCAGAGACTGTCTTCAAAAAAAAATAAGGCAGGTAGCCTGGCAGAGTGGCGCACACCTTTAATCCCAGCACTCAGGAGGCAGAGGCAGGTGGATCTCTGAGTTTGAGGCCAGGCTGGTCTACATAGCAAGTAGCAAGTTCCAGGATAGCCAAGAACCTGTTTCAAAACAAGATTTTTTTTTTTTTTTTTTTTGAGACAGGGTTTCTCTGTGTAACAGTCCTGGCTGTCCTGGAACTTACTCTGTAGACCAGCCTGGCCTGGAACTCATAGCGATCCACCTGCCTCTGCCTCCCGAGTGCTGGGATTAAAAGCCTGCACCCAAAGATTTTTTTTTTTTTAGTCTAGAAAAATAATTGAAGGAGATAATTGTCAGTCTTAGCTCTTCTTCCCACGCACACACACGCACCACACACATGTGCGGTGGTGGTTCATTTTAACTGTCAGCATAACACAATCTTGAATGAGTTTCAACAAGGCATTTCCTAGATCAAGGTTGGCCTGTAGACACATCTGGAGGATTGTCTCGATTGTGTTAGCAGATGTGGGAAGAGCCAGCTCACTGTGGACAATCCCAGTCCTTGCGGGGGGAGGTGGTCACGGGCAGGCTGAGCTATGTAAGTGTAAAGAGGGGGCTAAGCTCAAACTAACACACACTCATTCCTTTCTCTCCGCTTGTGACTGTGGGCGTGTGAAATGCCAAGTCCCTGCTGACTTGGGTTCCCCTACTATGGCAGACGGTGACCTGGAATTGGGAGCTGAGATAAACCCTGTCTTCCTAATTTGCCACAGCAATAGAAATGAAACTAGGACGTGTGCACACAAGCTAGAACCATTTTTTTTTTTTTTTTAAGAAAGCCTGAAGAGTAGGAACCACTGCTAATAAGAGTTGCTGCCAGTGGCGGTGTATGTTTAGCCAGACGCAACGCTGTTGGTGTGACTGAGAATTCATTGCTGTTCATCAGCTCAGAGGATATTTGCCAATTGCTGCTCACCAGCTATGCTGAGCCTGCTTCTTATTACCGGATTCCCTACGTCAGCGGCAGCCAGCAGCAGCCATGGATGGTGGCAGCTCCATGGGTCTGAACTGTCCAGGACAGCTGCTTGCCCCGGGTGACTGCTGACCACTTGAAATAGGGCTGGTGCTACTTTCTGTTTCATTTAAGTTAGCTTAGATTTTGTTTTGTTTTTTAAAATGTGCACTATGTCTGGTGCTGGGGATCCAGCTCAGGCCTCGAGCATTCTAAGTGCAGCCATATTGCAGCCCCTTGACTTAATTTAACTTCATGCAACCACATAAGGCTAGCAGGTACTGGACTAGACAACCCGGGTCCAAAAAGTCCCTTTAATTTTTTTTTTTTTTGGGGGGGGAGAAACTAATGAGTCGGAGTCAAGTAGCTTTCCGAGGGTGTGCTGCTATGCGGCAGGCCAGTGTTAACACTCTGGCTTCCTGCCTCAGCCCTCTGTGTCGTCGTGGTATGCTTTCCTACAACGCTTTATTATGTTTTTACTTACTTTGCATGTGTGTGTATGAGGGGTGCATATGCTGTGGCATATGTCTAGAGTTCAGAGGACAATTTGTGAGTCAGTTCTCCCCGCCTACCTTGTGGGTTCCGGGGATTCAATTCAGGTCACTGGGCTTGGTGGCAAGCGCCTGTGATGCTGAGCCATCTCACTGGCCTCGTGTGTTTTGTTTTGTTTTTTTTTAAATGGTTTCGTGGTTGCCGATTGCTCTCTGAATCATGATATCATGTGTAAATTTGCACTCACCTTGATATGTGCAAGGCGTATCTAAAGTCAGCTGTCAGGATTTAAAGGAAGAGCAAATGGGGGCGGAGCCTGTGCTCCTGGGTAGGAAGACTAGATATTGTGAGACGCCATCTCTCCATGTGAACAGTCTCTGGGTTCATTGTGATTCTATTATAAACCCAAGATTGGGGTGGGGGCGGCTGGAGAGACGGCTCATCGGTTAAGAGCAGTGGCTATTCTTCCAGAGGACCTGAGTTCATTTCCCAGCATCCACATGGTGGCCACAAAAGTATATACAATTGACATATATGCAGGCAAAACACCCACACACATAGGGAAAAAAAAATTTTTTTTTTGAGACAGGGTTTCTCTGTGTAGCCCTAGCTATCCTGGAACTCACTCTGTAGACCAGGCTGGCCTCAAACGCCGAGATCTTCCTGCCTCTGCCTCCTGAATGCTGGTATTAAAGGTGTGTGCCACCACTGCCTGGCATAAAATAATTTTAAAAAAAGATAAAGCCACTTTTTATGATAGAGTGGAGGGGAAACAAGAACCTTTGAAGCAAATTATTGACAAATTTGACTGTAAAAACAAATATTTTCTCAATAGGGAAAAAAGACACTGGGGACAACAGTACATAACAACAAAGAACTGCAAGAAATCAGTCAAAAAGCTGGGTGGTGGCACACACCTTTAATCCCAGCCCTCCGAAGCCAGAAGCAGGCAGAGCTCTGAGTTCGAAACCAGCCTGGTCTACAGAGAGAGTTCTAGGACAACCAAGACTACACCATAAGACCCTGTCAATAATAACAATAGTAATTTTAAAGACAAGCAGACCAGGAGGACCATGGGTTTGAGTCCAGCCTGAGCTAGAGAGAGACCTAGTCAGAGAGTGAGAGAGCACAACTTGGCACTGGTGTGACTGTGGGATGTGACACCAAGGTGTGCATGAATGTCCCCAGGGACTGGGGAGATGGCAATGCCTGCTCTAGCAGAGGTCCTGGGTTCAATTCCCAGCACCCACTTGGCGCCCCACAGCCATCTGTAACTTTAGTCCCAGGGGATCCAATGCCTTCTTCTCTTGGACACCAGACATGAATGTGGTGCGCAGACATCCATATAGATAAAACACTCCTACACATAAAACAAATAGTACCAAGTTTTAAGTAGCCAATGGGAATCATTTAAAACAAAACCCCAAATGCCTTCAGCCGTTGCCAACATGCTGTGCTGCATTGTGGGTTTAGTCTGTCTGACTGCTCTAGGCTTTCCTCCTCCTGCTCCTTCGGCCTGCAGGAGAAGTGGGCAGACCCTTCAGGACTGAATTCTGTCCCCGGTCAGCCAGGCTGCTGGGTTTGCTCTGGGCTGGAGAGAAGAGCGACTATTTTTGTTGTGGGAGTTGAATGTTTGGCCTTGCTCCAACAGCACATGCTCCCTGGTGTGGCTGATCCATCTCAGCTGCTGCAGCCTCCATCACTGCTTCCAGAGAACACTTGAGAATGCAGTTGTCCCGGGAGCTTAAACCCTCCTCCCCCAGTACTCGGCGATCTGTGCCCTGTTCTTGCATTTCCCATCTGGGCCCCTGGAAAGGCAACAGGATTGGAGGGGCCCCATCTGGTTGCATAGAAATCAGACTGAGAATCCAAGCCTTCTCACACCAATTGCACTAAGCTTGTCCACCTGCAGCAGCCTGGCGGGCGGGGTGTGTGGGGGGGATGCTTCAGGCTACCTCATCTGTGATCTCAGCTTTCTCCCCTTCCTCTCCTCCCCCTTTACTGTCGCTCTCTCCAGCCCAGGGAACAGTGTCTTTCTTGGCACAGGGCTTGACATGAACCTGGCACACACCTAGATCTGGCCAGGTTCCTCAGGTGAATTCAATGCCCATGTCAGCCTCTGGCAGGAAGAGGCCATCAGAGCAGGTGATCCGGTCTATCAGACCTCAGTGTGTACAGAGGGCAGCTCCAAGAGGGCCCACACCCCACACATTAAATGATTATTTTTAAAAAGGGCTGATTGGAAATGTTTTTGAAATGCCTTCAGGCATTATGAACAGGCCGTGTGTGTGTGTGTGTGTGTGTGTGTGTGTGTGTGTGTTTATGTATGTATGTACCTGTGCATGTTTGACTTATACAGATACCACTGTGTGTGTGTGTGTGTGTGTGTGTGTAGTGCCCAGGCAGCAAGTGCAGCTTGTGGCCCTGCCCCAAAGCTTAGTACCACCAACACTTATGCAAGCTGGGCATCCCTCTCCAGCACAGGGCTGTCTGTGCAGAGTCCCTCCTGAAAGCCTTCGCCCTCTGGAACCTCCTGGGCAAGATCAGCCCTCAGCAGGGCTGTTGGAAGCCAACTCTGCTGGCCATCTCAGGATGCCATCTACCTGCAGCTCTCCTTAGCAGCATTACCCTCTTTCTTTCAGCTGCAGAGCTACTTTGCAGCGTGTGAGGATGAGACCCCTGCTATCCGGAACCATGACAAGGTCCTGCAACGCCTGTGTGAGCACCTGGACCATGCCCTGCTGTACGGGTGAGTGCAGGCTGTTCTTAGGGCTGATGGAGCCAGGCAGGGGGGACCCAGATACCCCCCAGAGAGACAGTCATTCCTGTTCTTGTCTGCCTCCGTTCTTTGTCATCTTACCAGAGGAAACTTGTCTCTCTCAGGCTGGCTGCAGTAAAGCTCCTGGGGTGGGGCTGGTTGCCTGAGGCAGCCCTGCCTAGGCCCAGCACTGCTGTCCTGTCCTTACAGATTGCAAGACCTCTCATCTGGCTACTGGGTGCTCGTGGTCCATTTCACCCGCAGAGAGGCCATCAAGCACATTGAGGTGCTGCAGCATGTGGCCACCAACCTGGGGCGCAGTGAGTAACACGGAAGGGGGGGGTAGCTGGCTCTCCCTGTGGGGAGCCTGGCACTCAGGTCCAGCCCAGGTCAGCCTGAGGCAGCTGTCTGCCTGGTAGTGTCAAGTGGCAGTGGGCGTTCAAATGCCACCGCCTTCCACAAAAACCTCACTTTTTTTCCCTTGCACGTGACAGTCTGTGGGTGTGTCACTGAGGAAGTGAAGGGGAACGTGGGTCCACAAGAAAACTGGATTCCTTTGGAGTCCCAGGCCGAGCGCATGAGATGTTAGCCTGCAGGACGGGCAGCATCCGTGAATACCTCAAAAAGGCATCGGCCACTACCGTGCCTTCTGAGCTCTGCCCGACTTTCCTGGCTGACCACAAGCTAAGGCCTGACCTGAAGGCTGTTGGGCTGCCTAGTTCCTCACATGCCTTTGGCAAATGAAAAACAGCTGCCCAGTAGCTGAGTTGCACCTGCCTTCTCTGCAGGCCGCGCCTGGCTCTACCTGGCTCTCAATGAGAACTCCTTGGAGAGCTACCTGCGGCTGTTCCAGGAGAACCTGGGTCTGCTGCAGAAGTACTATGTCAGGTGGGTGTCTGGAACACTCGTGGTTCTTGCTGGGCTCGCAGCTCCCAAAGCCTCCTGTCACATAGGGAACAGAGGCCTAGCTTGCTATCACACGCCAAGGGCCTGACTGACGACAGAGAGCCTGCTAGAATCTTGCTGGCAGGCTGGTGGCTTCCTCCATGAGTACTCAGAGTCCTGGCTGGGCTCTATGAACAGTCTGGTGTCTGCCCTGGCTTCAGGCTGACCAAATGCCCAAAGTTTGCCTTCCCCTTTGCTGGGGACACTTCAGGGACAGAGTGTTCATAGCAGCCACTGAGAGCCTGATAAGCCTTATGTTCCAAGCCCATCTCTGGAGACACTGGTAAACTTCACAGCCAGTAAGAACAGGAGAAATTGGAGAAGAAGAGGGGGGCATGGCTGAATAAGCTGGGTTCCCTCCAGGGGTGGGCTGTCCTGCATCCAATTTCAACACTGTAGGCTTTCTGGTGAGGTTGAGCCAGGCTGGTGACCAGACCTACAAATCCCCGGGTTGTTTTTTGTGTCTGGCAGGAACGCCCTGGTCTGCAGCCATGATCACCTGACTCTTTTCTTGACCTTGGTGTCTGGGCTGGAGTTTATTCGCTTCGACCTGGATCTGGTGAGACACCTTGGCTCTTGATACTGGTAGGAGGAGGGCGGGGAGGACTTCATTTTTCTAGTCCATCTGGAGCTTGTTGGGTGTGGCTGATCTTGGCAACACCTGTTTGTTCAGATAAAGGACTTTTAGGGTCAGTGGGATTGGCTGGAAAGGGGTTTTCTCTAGACGTATACTCACGGCCAGGATTCCTGCTTCAGTGTCTTCTGGCCTCTACACACCTGGGGAAAAGCCACATAGCCTCAAGTGTCTTCGCTCAGAGGGACTCACCTTTGTGTCTAAGACATGAGTGTCTGAGAGGTACAGGACAAATCCTTGGGATCCTGACAGGCATTCTTGGCTCTGTGCTTCTCCATAGGAGCTCTTAACCCCTCTTCCAATTCTCACGCTTCCTTTACACCCGTACACTGAGCAGACTTTCCCATGGCCACAGGGCTCACTTCCTAAGACTCTACCTACCCCCCAGGTGCCTAAAATCACAGATGGTACCAAACCCTGTATATGCTGTGGCTCTACACATATACATATATACATGATATGGATATATATATATATATTTCAAATGTATATTCATCATACATATATGTCTAATAAAGTTTAATTTGTAAATTAGGCACGGGCTAATTTACAATTTAATTTTAAGAGAATGTACTTTTCTTGCAGAGGACCTGAGTTTAGTTGCCAGAACATTTGTATGACAAGTAGTTCACAACCACCTGTAACCCCAGTGCCAGGGGACTCTGACGCCCTCTTTTGGTCACTGAGAGTATTGCACTCAGAAGTGCACATACCTCAACGCAGAAACATATAAACACTTAATTATAAAATCTTAAATTGCACACCTTTATTCCCGGCACTTGGGAGGTAGAGGCAGGCAGATCTCTGAGTTTGAAGCCAACCTACATAGAGAAACCCTGTCCTGAAAAAAAAAAAAAGAAACTAATAAAAGCTAAGAGATAACAATAGTAGCAAAATAGGACAATTATAACAATATAAGTGTTTTGGATTTAAAAAAAAAACTTTTGAGTTTTATGGGCAAATCAGGAGGATCAGAGTTCAAAGTCATATTCAGCTGTATAGTAAAGTCAAGCCCAGCCCGAGATTCATGAAATCCCATTGGAAATGCAACAGCAACAGCAACAAAAACAGGGGCTAATGATTTGACTCAGTGGATAAAAACACTTGCCACACAAACCTGTCCTCCCAAGTTCAATACCCAGATCCTACATAAAAGTGGAAGGAGAGAACCAACTCCACAAAACTGTCTCTGATCTCCACACAAATCCTGAGGCATGTGTATGCTCTCCCAACCACCACTACACATACATCATGTACACAAAATAATAAAAGATAAATAATTTTTTTATTGAGACAGGACAGAGATCCATCTGCCTCTGCCTCCCAAGTACTGGGATTAAAGGTGTGCACCACATGCCTAGCTCCAAAAAATTTTGAAAACTTATCAATTGTTTTATTTCTGGAAGTTCCCATTTAATATTTCCAGACGAGAGTAACAAGCCATAGACAGCAAAACAGGAAGCCTGAGGGAATGCCTGTACAAGGACAATACTGACCCCAAAGAGGCCCGAGCATCTCATAGGCCTGGGTTCCTCAAGATTAGTGTAACCACCCCATCCTGATCACACCCTTCCCTGCTCCCTGCCCCAACAGGCTGAAGGTGGGATTTGGCAGTGGTAGAAACCAGAGAAAGTCAGATTCTAGTGCTGAGAGCTGTCAGGGAGATGTTAGCTGCTCTAATTGGATTCCCAGGGCTCTTTTTCCTTCCCTTTTTGAGGTGCTGATGGTGGGACCCAGCTGGACATGCATTCAGTCAAGTGACGGACGCACTGCTGACACCCATCACATCCAAAGCTTCAGAACTGTTTCCTTACCGCTTGGGGCAGTTACTTACTAATTAACTCCAGAAGCACATTGATTTCCCTAAGAAAAGAGAGTGTGGTGTGTGTGTGTGTGTGTGTGTGTGTGTGGTGTGAGTCTGTGTCTGTGTGTGTGAGTCTGTGTGTGTGTGTGTGTGTGTGTGTGTGTGTGTGTGTGTGTGTGTGTGTGTGTCTGTGTGTGTGTGTGTGTGTGTGTGTGTGTGTGTGTGTGTGTGTGTGTGTGTGTGTGTGTGTGGTCTGTGTCTGTGTGTCTGTGTGTGTGTGTGTCTGTGTGTGTGTGTCTGTGTGTGTGTGAGTCTGTGTGTGTGTGTCTGTGTGTGTGTGTGTGTGTGTGTGTGTGTGTGTGTGTGTGTGTGTGTGTCTCTGTGTGTGTGATCCCCATCGTCCTTCCCATCCTGGTGATTGCTTTCCCATTGTTTGCCGGCTACCCCAAGGCAACACCCACCCCTTTCTTCCTCTTCTCTCTCCCCAGGATGCCCCTTACTTAGATCTGGCCCCCTACATGCCTGACTACTATAAACCTCAGTACCTGTTGGACTTCGAAGACCGTCTTCCCAGCTCAGTCCATGGCTCAGACAGCCTGTCCCTCAACTCCTTCAACTCTGTCACCTCCACCAACCTGGAATGGGATGACAGTGCTATTGCCCCATCTAGTGAGGGTAAGTGGCCCCGGAGCAAAAGGAGCTAGACCTGTGCCCTGAGGTGGCCTCTGGAGCCTCCTAAGCCTGGCTGAGTGGCAATGTCTTTCTGGTGTTTGGGATTTGCAATTGAACCTTTCTAACTTTTCCAGAAGTTTCTAGCCTCATGCCCAGGGTCAGTCTTCTGCGTTGGAAACTCTTGCCCTAGTCAGGGCTGAGCATCAGCTGCCTGGGGAAGCTTGTCCTGCAGCAGGTTCTGTGCAGAGGCTGCACAAGCCCAGGAGAGAGAGAGGCAGGCCATCTGAGGGGGCAGGAATCCTCATGGCTTCTTGGGCAGGGCAGTCCCTCCTAGTGCTCCTCCAGAGATGGCTGACCTGTTCCCCCTGAAACTGACAAGCTGTGGGTGGCCTTTCAGCTCAGCTCAGTTGCTAGAAACTCTGGCTTTCCTCAGACCTTAGGTGTTGCCCCACTTCTGTTTTGAGCTAGTCTTCCTTCTTGTGATCTCATTCACTCACCTCCTGGGAGGTGGACTCAGAGGACACGCTTAGCTCCCCTGGTCGCCTCCCCTGAGACCTGACCTTCTCATTCCTTGTTTCTGTTTCTGTTTGTGCCATGGGTCATGTGTCCCACTTTCAGACTTACGTCAGCAAGATTTGCAGTGCAGGAGCTGGCAGTGTAGCTCAGTGGGTGGAGCACTGGTGTAGCGTATGTGAAACCCTAGGCTCAATCCCCGCCACTGTATAAATCCAAGCTTGTGGCCAATGAGATGGTCTAGTGGCTAAAAAGCACCTGCCACACCACCCAAACCTGACGACCTGACTGATCCTGGGAACCCACCATGCAAGGAGAGGACCTGAAGGTTGTCCTTTGGTCTCCACAAACACACACTGTGACACATTCACACCTGTGCCTATGCATCACACATCACACACACACACACACACACACACACACACACTACACACACACATTACACACACACACACACACTACACACACACATTACACACACACACACACATTACACACACACACACTACACACACACACACACACACACACATTACACAGACACACACATTACACACACACACACACTACACACACACACACATTACACACACTACACACACATTACACACACACACACACACTACACACACACACACTACACACACACACATTACACACACACACACACACACACACACACACACACACACACACACACTGGGCATGATGGGCACATCTGTAATCCCAGCACTTAAGTAGAGTCAGGAGGATCAGAAGTTCTGGGTCGTTCTCTACTATGTAGCAAGTTCAAGACCAGCCTTGGCTACATGATAAATGTTTCCAAAACTGATAATAATAAAAATACTTACATTGCTTATTTGCTTATAGGACAAGTAAAGCAGCCACTGGGTCTCCTTGGGTGGGCCTCATGGGCTATCCTGGAGGAGGAGTCAGAGGGGCAGGCCTTGAAGAAGCGGCCAGGCCATCCATGGATGGAGGTTATACTGTCTGGTTCTAGCCAGAGGACAGCACCTCATTACCCCGATGGCCACAGGGGGAGGAAAGCCAAGAGACTCAGGTTCTTGTGAGACAGAACAGGCTCTGGGTTAGGAAGGCGTGGCCCTCAGGTCAGCCGAGGTCACAGTGGGCTGTTAGACAACATGTACGAGTTTCTCCCTCTTTCTTCTCCCCATGTCTCCCTCCTTCCACTGCCCGTTTCTAATCTTGAGTTTTGTCCCTCGTTTTTATAGATTATGATTTTGGAGATGTGTTTCCAGCAGTGCCGTCTGTACCCAGCACAGACTGGGAAGGTGGGACAGAGTCCTCTGTGACCCTCTTTTCCTGTTTTGCAACGTTTCCACGCCGGGCTTTCTGCATGTTTCAAAATCAGCTCCTTATTACTTATAACAATGCCCATGGTCATAATGACGCCGCAGCTGGTGTTGGAGTAGGTGGAATTCTGCAGGAGGGGAACTTGGCCTTTAGCTAGCCCAGGAGTCCTGCTCTCAGCGAGCATTCCTGCCCTTCCACGGGGGCCTCAGGAGTCATTAAGCGTCTGTTGCACAGACACCAGGCCACCTCCTGATATCAGTCCCAGTTGTTATACTAATGGTATATGTGTGACCTGGCTGAGTGCAGAAACCTGTGGGAGAGGAGTGATGCCCTGAGATACAGGGATGGTAAACTCCCATCTACCACAGGAGCTTCCAGGGGAAAGATGGAGACTTGGTCCTTTCAGGCTCTCCCTAATGGACTGAGATCCAAGTGAGGAAACTGCCCAGGCAGAGCTGAAACTCCCTACAGGGAGGAGCCAGCAAGATGGTTTGGCAAGTAAAGGAGCTTGCCACCAAGCATAACCACTTGAATTCTTTCCCTGGAAGCCACATGGTGGGAGGAGAGAACTGTCATCCCCAAATGGCCTCTGACCTCTATGTACACAGGATCCTCTTGACCGCTGTGTACACACACAGCATCCTCTGACCTCTGTGTACACACACAGCATCCTCTGACCTCTGTGTACACACACAGCATTCTCTGACCTCTGTGTACACACACAGCATCCTCTGACCTCTGTGTACACACACAGCATTCTCTGACCTCTGTGTACACACACAGCATCCTCTGACCTCTGTGTACACACACAGCATTCTCTGACCTCTGTGTACACACACAGCATCCTCTGACCTCTGTGTACACACACAGCATTCTCTGACCTCTGTGTACACACACAGCATCCTCTGACCTCTGTGTACACACACAGCATTCTCTGACCTCTACATACATGCATAAGCATGCCCCACCTCATAAATGAGTCAATGTGAAAGCCTCTGATGAGGAGATTCTCTTAGGAGTTTTAAAGCAGTTAAGCTTTCTACTCTGTCCACTGGGCATCAGCATTTTGGGAGGTATTTTTTTTCTGCCTGTGGCTTGGACAAATTCACACAGGGACTCCCAGGTTGCAGGGCTTACTCCAAGTGGGGTTTCAGTTTGATACAGTAAATGCTTGCTCCTAACTATGAGGCTGTCCCAGACTCCCTTCCCAAAGAGCTCCTGCCCCAGGCACCCCTTCTTGCCTGAGGTGGGGTTCCCCCTGAGGGTGACCTGAGCAGTGGACAAGAGCTGATGTTTCTCAGGTGATATGAGTGTGAGAGACATGGGCTCCAACACTGAGAGGTGGATTGTGTCGCTCGGCTAAGAAGGTAGCTCTGAGGAGTATGTTTGAGTGCAGGTAGTGTGAGCCCCGGAATTCCACCTAACATCTATTCTCCTCTCGGCCTCTTCTGAAGCATAATGTCGGCCTTGGTTTTTCCCTCTGGCTCTAACCACTAACCCTTTCCTGACACACTTTTTACAGTCACTTAACAGGCAGGCCATGACCTCTGACCTTCCTCCACAGCCCTGTATATCTTGCCCAGAAACTAATAGCCCAGCTTGCTCAGGCTGGGCTGGGCCTAGGCAGGGTTATAGTCATCGCAACAGTGACTCTCCAAGTTCCTCAGCACTAAGGCACCACTGTCTCCTTGAGCCTGGAGGAAAGCAAGACTTGGGAGGCAACTCCAAACTTGGGGTCCTGTGCAGGACTGGGTAGGGTGATCCATGGTCCTCTCTATAAATTGGTAGGCACCCAGACACCTACCATGTCCTGGGGTTTGTTCACTCACCTCCCATGACCCCTCCCACAAGCAGCTACCAGTGCTGCGGGGACAAAGGAGTTGACATCTCTATCCCTGTGGGAGCCCTCTGTGGGGGTTGGAAGGCATGGCTTCCTTCTGATAGCTAGACTCCAATCAGGAAAACTGAAGAATGTCCCTAGCATGTACCTGACAGAGATGTCATTTCTTTTAACCATTCCTGAGGCAGGAGAATGGCTGATTGTCCCAGGCCAGACAGGGCTACATAGTAAGACACACACACCCAATCTCAAAATGATAAAAATGAGAAAATACAACCACATAAAAAAAAAAAAAACAGAGAAACAAAGTTCTGTGTCAGGCAGCAGGCCCCAGGCCTTCCGGTGTGCTTAGGGAAGCATGTTCTTTCCTCTTCTGCACAGGTAATGGCCAGCAAGATGTGCACATGCCAACTACTAGAGTATGAGTGGCCATTAGCCTTCACCCAGGTAGTCCCACCAGCTGGTCCCAGGCCTCAGCTCTCTGCCTGGGCAGTTCCCATCTGCCACCAGATAAATAGCCCCCTGTACTCCCCAGGATGGTGCTCCCGTGATGGTGCTCCCCATATGCCTATTCCAGTGAGTTAGAATGGAGGCCAGTTAGACCAGCTCCTCACTGAAAGGCAACAGCGTCCTCCAGCTCACCCTAAGAGGGGTACCTGGCTCTGTCCCCCGGAGTGCTATTAGGTTTCGGGGAGAAAAGTCAGTATCCTCTGAAGAGCCTGCAAAGTGTCTTGGAGGACACTTTGTTCCTCTTCTGCTCTGCATCTCATCTTGTTGTCCCTGATCTGTCTGTCACTGTCCTGTGTTGCGTTGGGTCCTATGTTCCCCTCCCCTGCGCTCCCTAGCCCAGCTTCCTTTTCCTTGTCTCTTCTGTTCTTCTTGCTTCTTTTGTTCCCTGTTGTCTGCTGGGGAGGGGCCTAGCAGAGGACTTTGGGTGTCACTTTGCACAGGGAGTGGTGTTGAGGGCCTGCCCAGAATCCCCAATCCTTACGGGAGGAGGTTCTGGGGTTATCCCAGGAGGTATGCACCCTGTCTCCTCTTGGGGTCCCAGCCACCCTACCCAGGGCTTAGGCCTAAAAGCTGTTTCACATTGTGGACCCTTAACTGAACTTGGCTAAGTGTGAGTACTAAGGGCTCCCAGTGACACCGAAGACAGTGTCTCCATCATTTGGCTCCAAAAGCATCAATTGCATGTCCTGTGGGTGGGGACTCTGCTCTTGAACTAGGGTCACCATGGTCAGGCTTCCCTGGGAGGAACTGGCCCACCTTCCCTGAGATAAGGCGTCTTCTGGGGCCCATTTGGTAGGCTGACAGGCTGTCTGTGTCCTGTCTCTTTGTCCTTGCAGATGGAGATCTCACAGATACCATCAGTGGCCCTCGTTCCACTGCCTCAGACCTGACCAGTAGCAAGACATCCACCAAGAGCCCCACCCAGCGCCATAACCCCTTCAATGAGGAGCAGCCCGAGGCTGTGTCATCATCTGACACCACCCCTGTGCACACTACCTCTCAGGAGAAGGAAAAGGCACAGGCCCCAGACCAGTCAGATGGCTGTACGGAGCTTGAAGTCATCAGGTTAGGAGGGAGGGGACCGGGAGAAGGCGGGTGAGCACCTAGCACCCAATGTCCCCCTCTGGGCTCAATGTGTAGTCCAGGGCAGACAGGGCTTCCCCAAGAGAAGGGGACATCACTGAGGCTTAGGAAGCAGCCCCTTCACACCTTGTGCAGTTCTTTGGACCACAGGTTTCAGAAGATCTGCCCCATGTAGGCTGCTGTAACCAAGTGCAAAGACAGATGGCAGAAGCAACAGAAGAGCAGAGTTTTCCTTTTTTTCTTTTGGTCTGAGACAGCTGTCTGTGTGTAGTTCTGGCCATCCTGGAACTTAACTATGTAGACTGGCTTCATTCTCAGATCCTCTGGCCTCTGCCTCGAGTGCTGGAATTAAAGGCATGTGTCACCACGCCTGGCCAGGCCTCTTTTGTTTAAGATGGTTTCTCTATGAAGCTCTGGTTGTCCTGGAACTTCCTGTATAGACCAGGCTCCAGCCTCTGCCTCCTGAGTGCTGGGATTAGAGGCCTGTGCCATCTTACCGGGCCACATCAAGTCTTTACTCTGGTGGTTGAGGTGAGGGTGCCACACCCACAGTTTCTGAGCGGAACCTTTCCATGTTTGCATGTGTCCATCTTGTATGTGTCTCCATGTCAGAACAGAGAAACCTCTCGGGCTGTTTTCATAAGGGCCATGATCCCATTCAGAGGGCTCTGCTGCCGTGACTGTAGCACCTCTCAGAAGCACCCGCTTGACACCATTACCTGTGGATTAGGGTTCCCATGCATGAGTTGAGGTGGACACAGCATCCATCTTGGACTAAGGTCCAAGCCCTGGAGGGACTGGCCTGGGCAGCAGCCATAGCTGGCTGACTTCTGGGCACTTTGTTTAGCCCACCCAGGGCCAGAAACCACCTTCGGGTCAGACCTCTTCCCAGGAGTATTTGTATGTTTGTTTTGTAAGAAAAGGCCTCACTATAGATGTATGAAGCCCAGATTGGACTCACCCTTGCCAGCAGCCTCCTGCTCCAGGCTCCCAGTGCTGGGTAGTCAGCATACATTCTGAGATCCCTCTAGTTTTGGTTCTGGTAGAGCCTGCTTCATGGTTCATGTCTTTGACACATGGACAGAGGGA
The DNA here is from genome assembly GCF_003668045.3 of Cricetulus griseus. Lineage (NCBI taxonomy): Eukaryota > Metazoa > Chordata > Mammalia > Rodentia > Cricetidae > Cricetulus > Cricetulus griseus. Next base: position 11,625,884 of record NC_048595.1, read on the forward strand.
TGCAAAGGAGGAGTCTCTTGGCCAGAGCCATCTCAGCTCTCTGACCTCCCTTGGGCCTGCTCTGAAAACTCTCCACACCAAATGAGGAGAGAAGCCCCATTTCCCACCATACCTGCTGGCCTGAGGCAGGAGCATTGCTTCCTAGGGTCTGGACTTGGAACACACACACACTCTGTCTCTGTCTCTGTCTCTCATTCACTTACTCTCATGTACACACACACACACACACACACACACACACACACCTACACCTACACCTGCTCACACAGACCCTCCTTCAGGTTGGTTAAAGTACATGGGAGCTTGAGAGAGACACTCAGCCCTGAAGTGTCTTAGCTGGGCCCATCCCAGCCATCTTAGAACCAAAGGGTAGGGCCAACGTGATAGACGCAGAAACTCTGAGGTGTTTGTGAGCAAATCATTTATTCCCAATGATACCTAGGGGAAAGGGTCTGTTGTTCACATCCTAAGTGGAGTAGAGAGTTGTTGGTTTAACTAAACGTGGTCTAAGTTTGCTTCCTGGACAGACGTAGCTAGCTCAGTTGGGTTTGTTTTGCTTTGTTAGGTTTTCTGAGACAAAGTCACACTATCACACTATATAGCCCTGGTTGGCCTGGAAATAGATATGCAGACCAGGCTAGCCTTAAATGACCCCCACCTCTGCCTTCGAGTGCTGGGATTATAAATTTGTGCTACCAGGCCTGGCTTAGCTCAGACTTTTTTTTTTTTTCTCCTCTTTTTGTTTCTGAGATGGGTCTGGCTATGTAGCCTTGCTGGCCTGTGCTCACAATCCTCCTGCCTCTACCTCCCAAGTGCTGGGATCATAAGTGTGTACTAGCAGGCCTGGCTGCTACCTCAGTTCTGTCAGCTAGGATTTGTAGGCCTGTTCGGGAGCTATTTATGCCTCTCTTGGTTGTCCCTCCTACCCATCTCTGCCAGCACCAGAACGCCTTAGGTCTGTCACCTTGTACTGCCCAGGACTACATACACTCTGGACTGTCTCTCTGACCTAGCCTGTACCCCGGGGTTACTAAAGCATTAACCCCTCCCCTGTCACTGCCATCACAGGGTCACCAAGAAGAAGAAAATTGGTAAGAAGAAAAAGACCAAATTGGAGGAGGAAGCAAGCCCACTACAGCCCACCTCCAACTACCAGAAATGTTCTAGGCAGAGGGATGGTGACAGACTTGTGGGCACCCCAAGCCTGGGACGGGACTTGCCAGATCCTGCACTTGCCTCCCCGCAGGAGCAAGGGGGAGGTCCCAGCAGTGAACAGTCTGAGCTCAGCCAGATGGGCTTGCTGATCCCGGAGATGAAGGACACTTCCATGGAGTGCCTGGGACAGCCCCTGAGCAAAGTCATTGACAAGCTCCACGGACAGCTGGACCCAAGCACGTGGTGTTCCCATCCTGATCCTCCGGATCAGTCCTTTCGGACCGGCTCTCCCGGGGAGGCCCCGGAAAAACCACCATTTGGCGACTTTAGTGAGGGGCTTCCAGCCCCAATGGACTTCTACCGCTTTACGGTCGAGAGTCCAAGTACTGTTGCACCAGGTGGCGGCCACCATGACCCTGCAGGGCCTAGCCAACCGCTGCATGTTCCTGGTAGCCCTGCGACTGCTATCCAAGAAGAAGAGGGAGGAAGAGGAGAGAGACCGGCATCTCAGCCCCTAGAGGACATGCAGGGGGAGACTCAGGAACCAGAGCCACAGGAACGGGACACCCAGTTATCACTGGTCAGCCAGGAGCCTGTGCCTGAACCTGTGTCCCAGCCTGAACTTGGAACCCAGGAGGCTCTTTGCAAGCTCAAGCGAGACCAGCCCAGTCCATGCCTGAGCAGCGCTGAGGACTCCGGGGTGGACGAGGGCCAGGGCAGCCCTTCAGAGCTGGCACATCCCTCAGAGTTCAGGTGAGGGCTGTCTACACCTGGTGCAGGATCTGCCAGTCCAGCAGCCTGCTGGTGGGAGATGGAAAGGCGAGTGACCTCCTGCCTGACCCCTGCTCCTCCTGCCCCTTGTCCCTGTCACAGAGTGGACAACAATCACTTACTCCTGCTGATGATCCATGTCTTTAGAGAAAACGAAGAGCAGTTGTTCAAAGTAAGTCCCCGGACTGGGGAGCCATCGAGCAACACAGCAAAGGCGTGTTGGGTCACCCAGACTGTTGACCCGTTGACTGCGCATGCGGTCCCGCAGGGCAGGCGCGCAGGCTGACTCCCGTTTGCTTGGGCTCTTAGATGATCCGGATGAGCACAGGGCACATGGAGGGCAACCTGCAGCTGCTATACGTGCTCCTCACAGACTGCTACGTCTACCTACTTCGGAAAGGTGCCTGCCCTGCCGCCCCAGGCCCTCCCCAGCCCCCCACCCCCACTGTAGGCGTGTACTAATGACAAGGTGTCCCATGGGAGGTATTGCCAGCTGGGCTGAGCCCCCCTCCCACCCCCGTCTGTCATTGAGCTATACTGACACTTCACATTACAGGGTAAGGGGGGGTCTCCTCTGCCACGGGGCTGGGTCTTAGGAAATGGGGCTGGGGGACAGGAAAAGGCCAGCCAGGGTAATAGGTATTGTGGTCTCCTCTCTCAGGGGCCACAGAGAAGCCATACCTGGTGGAAGAGGCTGTTTCTTACAATGAACTTGACTATGTGTCGGTGAGTGCAGGCTCTGCAGTTGGTGTACCTGCCTGGGTGTGCGGCTTCTCAGGCCACCCACACTTAGAGTTGCAGAACAAGGTCCCTCCTGGGTATGGGTGCCAACATCCACAGAGGCCTCTGTACACATGCTGAGACACAAGAGTCAAGTGCGAAGATGCCTCTTCCTGCACCAGATCCTTGACCATCTTCCCGAATTCATGCCAGGCCCCAGATCTTGGTCAGGGGCCTTCCTAGTCGTGACCCCAGACGTATGGTTTCTCCCTTCCCAATCCGAGCCAACCCTCACTGTGACCGCACTGCCCCTTATGCTGGGCAGTGGCCAAGCCCTGTGTGGTTTCTGGCAGGTTGGCCTGGACCAACAGACGGTGAAGCTAGTGTGTGCTGATCGCAGGAAGCAGTTTTTGCTGGACACAGCTGATGTGGCCCTGGCTGAGTGAGTGTCACCCCCCCACACACCCCTCAACAAGACAGGAGAAGCAACATCTGCCTTGGGCATGGCCCTGGCCAGGGGTAGAAGCAGACAGTCATCTGTTCCCCCAAGAGCCTGTGCTCTGCTCAGAGAGGCAGGGAAGTGGACAGTCACTGACTAACTCACCTCAGCCCCTCAGGACCTGTGGAGAGGAAAGGGGCTGGTGTGAGGTCCAATGAGAGGGGAGACACCAGAGCCAGACTGCTGCCTTGAACTATGGACATGAGACTTACACAGGATGAGGTCCTATCTGCACTGATTAGAATGGTCAAGTCCTACTGGCCAGCACTTTGTCTAGTGTCCCTTTACGTTCAGAATTCCAGGCCCCTTGGACACTAGGAATGGTCAGGCCTTTTCTGGGTACCATCCAGGGATGCAGGGCTCTGACCTCATCGTCTTCCACTGCCGCCCCGATTCTAGCATCCTCAGCCCCTGGTTTCTGTTAGCTCTGAGCCAGGAGTTCTCAGGACAGAGCCCTGTCCCCCCAGACCTGTCCCCAGGCCTCTGACAGCAAACCGCACTCCTCGCACAGGCTCTTCTTGGCGTCTCTGAAGTCAGCTATGATCAAAGGCTGCCGGGAACCACCCTACCCTAGCATCTTGACTGATGCCACCATGGAGAAGTTGGCACTAGCCAAATTTGTCGCCCAGGAATCCAAATGTGAGGTCAGTGTCTGGGGAGGGAACTCCAGTGGCACACCAACATTAGCTTGCCTTGGATTAAGTCTAATGATACAAATGGTGCCTTTAGCATTTCTCAGTCACCTTGTGGGAAGGGCTTTGCTCCTGGGCGTACCCTCTTGCCGACTTGGCTATGTCCTGAGGTTACCTTGTTATCACTGTTCCTAGGGCTGGGCCATGGGTAAGCTGAGGCTCTGCCAAGCTGAGGCTCTGCCTTATTTGCTTTGTCTATTGCCTGAACCTGCAGGCATCCACAGTGAGTGTGCATTTCTATGGGCTTGTGCACTGGGAAGACCCCATGGACAAGACCCTGGGCCCTGTGTCCTGCAACTGCTCACCCCCTGAGGGCACCATCACCAAAGAAGGCATGCTGCACTACAAGGCTGGCACCTCGTATCTGGGCAAGGAACACTGGAAGCCCTGCTTCGTGGTGCTCAGGTGGGAACCCAGCAGTGGTGGGCCCAGGGGATGGCTCAGGCCCCTAGCAGGAGAGGCCCAAGGGCAGATGCCTCCCTTCTCCACAGTGCTGTGGGGTCAGCTTTTCTGTGCCCCCAGTTTTCGGGGCACAGGATTCCCAGTGTGACAGACCTTCAGCTGTACCCAGGAAGGGATAGTGTTCTCTCCAACCACTCTCAGATTCCTTTCTTTGGGATGGTGGGGGGGGGGGCTCGAGACAGAGTTTCTCTGTAGCTTTGGAGGCTGTCCTGGAACTCAACTCTGTAGACCAGGCTGGCCTCGAACTCACAGAGATCCACCTGCCTCTGCCTCCCGAGTGCTGGGATTAAAGGCATGTGTCACCAACGCCCAGCTCTCTCAGATTCCTTTCCTATCCCCTCCGTAGAAAGCAGGTCCCTGGTTCCCACCCAGTTTATGAGGGACCCCTGGGATCCTCTTAGCCATGCCTCACCTCACTGTGTTGTGACCCTGCAGCAACGGAATCCTCTACCAGTATCCTGATCGCACTGATGTCATCCCCCTGCTCTCGGTGAACATGGGGTAAGTGTCTCAGGAAGAGGGTAGTGGGGAGGTGTCAGGGCTAGTTGTCCTGCCTGGAGGTCAGCTCTGGCTGAGTCTGAGGCCGGGAGCTTGCTGTCCTTCTGTCCCTCACCTCACCTTATCCAGCAACCCCCAATTAGTGTCTTGTGGTTTGCAAGCTGTAAGGAGCCATGGAGGCAGAATGAATGGGAAGGCACCCTTTGTCTAGAGAAGGGAGCCCCTTCCCAGAAAGTCCCCATGCAGTGAGAGGCAAACTGTCAGGAAGTAGATGAGTGGACACTGGTTCTGAGCAAGCGCGGTGTGTGCTTTGCACCCTCTGTTTGGGTACCCAGGGGATTTTAGCCGTTCTGGAGATACAGGTTCTTATGCACACTTCTAACCCAGTGTGGAAGGTAGAGGCAGGAAGATCAGAAGTTCCAGGTCATCCTCTGCTACATAACAAGTTCCAGGCCAGCCTGAGCTACATGAGACCCTGTGTCAAAAGAAATGAAACAAAAAAAAAGATTATACAGAAATGGTGGGGTTGCCAAGCGTATGTAAACATCCCTAGAGCCAGAGCCTGAGGCCTGGTGTCTGCACACCTCAGCCACTCCAGCCTCCTCACTCCCATTTCACCCTCCTCTGGCTCAGGGGGGAGCAGTGCGGTGGCTGCCGGAGATCCAACACCACAGATCGGCCCCACGCCTTCCAGGTCATTCTGGCTGACCGGCCCTGCCTGGAACTAAGTGCTAACAGCGAGGCCGAGATGGCTGAGTGGATGCAGCATCTCTGCCAGGCAGTGTCCAAAGGAGTAAGTGTCCCTGCCTCCACCATCTGTCCAGCCTGGCCCATCCATGATCTCTAGGGTCCTACCCCCAAACACACCGGTCACAGAGAAAGAAGCCTGGGAGGGCCAAGATGGTAGACCCTAGAGGACAGTCCAAAAATGAACACAAGCTCAGAGCACTTTATAGCCTGGACCATTCCCCTCTCCCCTCCCTACACTGCTAAGATAGACAGAGTCTAACGTGATTCCTGGTGCAGGCCATCCTAGAGAAACAGCTTACCTCTCCCACCTTCTGCCAATGTCCAGGTCATACCCCAGGGGGTGGCTCCCAGCCCCTGTATCCCTTGCTGCCTGGTAATCACGGGGGACCGCCTCTTCACATGCCACGAGGATTGCCAAACCAGCTTCTTTCGATCCCTGGGCATGGCCAGGCTGGCTGACATCAGTGCAATCTCCACAGAACTGGGCAAGGAGTACTGTGTCCTGGTAAGCTGGGTGGGGATGAGGGCACAGGGCCGCCCAAGGAAATCCATGCATACTCACCCAGGGCCTGCCATTCCTAGGAGTTCTCCCAGGATAGCCCACAGCTGCTCCAACCTTGGGTCATCTATCTGAGCTGCACTTCAGAACTGGACAGGTTCCTGACTGCCCTGAGCTCTGGGTGGAAAGCCATCTACCAGGTATCTAACCGTTCTTGGCCTGGCCTCACCTGTAGGGTTCTGAGGGCAGCAACTTGCAAACAACACTGAGACAGACACAGAAACTTGGGGCCAGAGGGGCAAGTCCCAACATCAGCTAGTCTGTCAAAGCTAAATATGACACCAGGAGCTATAGAGCTCATGGTGGGCCTGGTGAGACACAGGACAGGACCTCCTCTTTCCCAGAGCCCTGGAAAGGTAGTAGCTTTTATTTTTCATTTTGATGTTGGGTTTTTGTTGTTGTTGTTGTTAAGACAGGCCTTATTATGCAACTCTGGCTCGTGGGATTAAAGGCATATGCTGCCACTGCACCCAGAGAGAGGTATCATTTTGCGAATGTGCTCCCTGTCCCTGTGGTTCTGGGGGAGCTCTAAACTGAGCCTGAGGTGGAGCACAGTCAAGGACAGAAACATGCCCAATGAATTGCAGGTAGACCTGAGACGTTGGGGGTCTGTGTGCAGAGCAGGAGGGAAACTTGTAACATGGACGATGTTCCCAAAGGCCCCGGGGTTTCCATGGCTCCTAGGAAAGCAGCCTGCAGCCTCTCTGCTCCCTCTCGTCTACCACAGGTTGACCTCCCTCACAAGGCGATTCATGAAGCCTCCATCAAGCAGAAATTCGAAGATGCTCTGAGCCTCATCCACAGTGCCTGGCAGCGGAGCGACAGTCTCTGCCGAGGCAGAGCCTCCCGGGACCCCTGGTGCTGAGGCGTGGCTGAGCAGCACTGCAGGCAGGCAGGCAGGAAGGAGGCAGGCTGACCAGTGTGTACACTGTGCTGTGCCACCATGCTGTTTCGGAGCCAGGTGTCCACAGGCCTCTACAGCCCACTCCTGCCTTGAGGTGGCAGAACCACTAGCGTGATCCAGGGATCCAGAGTGAGTGACTAGAGGTCACTGAGGCAGAAGGTCTGAGCCCTGTGGGCTCTGTAGACATATGGTATTCCCTGGGCCACCACCTTAGTTCTCACCATCTGTTCAGGGTGGCCATGAGAATAATAGCATCCATTTAAAGGGGAGTAAAGAGACCAGTAGGGTGGGTGTACCATCTTCCTTTCCTGGGCCAGGGTCCTGGGCAGATGGTCAGGTCCCCCGGGGGTCGTGAGTGCCCAGCCACCCTTGTTCATTTTCGAACACTGTTCCCACTGCACAGGAAAACGGGAACACTGGGTATCTGTGCATGTCTCCTACTCACGCATCCACCCAGTGCACAGCAAGCGGCCTGCCTCACATAGCAGTCCTCTGTGGCTGCTAGGAGGCCCTGCATGTCCACAGCCCTGCCTCTCCTCTCCCTCAAATACAGCAGAGCTTGTAGGAGCCAGGGATCAGTTGGCTCCTTGCCAGGAGCAAAGGAGAAGAATGGAGAACAGAGCCCATGAGCCTGGTGGCTACTTTGACACCTGACTGACCCAGGCTTGGCTGGAGCTGGCCCTTCCTGAAGTCTCTGTTAGGTCCTTCGGGGGATGGGGCAGATGGATTGGGCTTTGTTTTTTAAAATAAAATTGACATTATATTGCTGAGACTTGTCAGTGGTCCTCTCTTTAAGCGTGAGATGGGTCGGGGAGGGCTCCCCCACTGCAACATCTTCACTGTCCACTCTGTGCCCAACACACCCGACATAGACTCAGAACCAGCTCTGCCCCTGCTGCTTCCATGGCTCCACTGCCTGGAGGATGAAGGCCAGGAGTCCCTGGGCCTTCCTGTTTCCTGCTTGGCCACCAAGAGTGGGAACCTGGTCGGCCAGTTGTTAAGGAAAATGCCTAGAACCCGAAAAGGTCTTCAGAGTGGTCCCTGTCTTTCCATTCCATCTCCCCCAGGGGCTCTGTGGTTCTGGGTGAGCAAGACTGAGGCACTAGAAGTTGGGTGATGGGGGACGTCCTTCTGTACATATGTTTCTCTTATTGATTGATGAATAACCAGTAGAGGCATGAAGATAGGCGGGGCTAGGAGACATGGAGAATTATGGGAAAGGTAGGCAGAGAGAGACGGCGAGAGATGCCACGTAGCTATGGAGAAGATAGGATGCTCTGGCGTTCTCTGGTAAGATAAGACCACGTGGAAATACTTAGATTAATGGAAATGGGTTACAGAGCTAGCTAATGAGAAGGCCTAGCCCTTGGCCAACAGTTTAATAATATAAGTCTTTTTGTACTTTTTGGGGGGCTGAAGCAGTGGGACCTGGGGGGACAAGAAAACTTTCATCAACAGTTGGGAACTGAAGAGGGGCATGGACCACCTTTCCTGTGTGAAGCGCTGTTCAAATCAGGCCTTTTTTATTTAACAGTGGTCCCCAAAGTTGTCCTCTGACGTCTGTACACATCTATGTCCTGTGTGCATCCCCTTACACACACACACACACACACACATGCACACAAGCAGGATAGCCTAAGCTATGTAGTGAGGCCCGGTCTAAAACATACATATACATACATACATATATTTGTGCATATATAGACATGAATGGGGTTTGTTGGGCATGGTGTCACACACCTTTAACCCCAACACTCAGGAGGCAGAGGTAGGTGGGTCTCTGTGAGTCCCTGGCCTGCCTGGTCTACAGAGTGTGTTCCAGGACAACCAGAGCTACACAGAGAAACCCTTTCTGAGAAAGAAAGAGAGAGGGAGGGAGGGAGGGAGGGAGGAGGGAGGGAGGAGGAGGGAGGGAGGGGGAGGGAAAGAAAGAAAAAGAAAGAAAGAAAGAAAGAAAAAGAAAGAGAGGGGCTGGAGAGATGGCTCAGTGGTTAAGAGCACTGACTTCTCTTTCAGAGGTCCTGAGTTCAATTCCCAGCAACCACATAGTGGCTCACAACCATCCGTTATGAGATCTGGTGCCCTCTTCTGGTGTGCAGATATACATGGAAGCAGAATGTTTTATACATAATAAATAAATAAAATCTTTAAAAAAAAAAAAGAAAGATTAATGGGGTTGGAGAAATCGTTTAGTGGTTAGAGCTCTTCCAGAGGACCTGGGTTCCATTCCCAGCACCCACTCACATGGTAGCTCACAATCATGTATAACTCCAGTTTCAGAGGATACAACACCCTCTCTGGCTTACGTGGACACCAGACACACATACACGCAGGCAAAACACTCATATATGTAAAAATATACTAAATGAAAGAAGGCATGGACATGCATGCTTGCACTGTCAGCACGTGGGGGTGGTAGAGGCAGGTGGAGAGCGGCATGAGTTTGAAGGCGGCCTGGGTTGTACACTGAGTCCTGGCCAGTGTGGGAATGAGACCCTGCCTCACGTGAAACAAAACCTCACAATTAGGGCTCTGGGGTCCGTTACATTCCCTCTTGTTGAAAAGGAACTATAAAAGCCAGGCGGCAATGGCATGTACCTTTAATCCCAGCGCTTAGGCATGGTGTCACACCCAAGTGCTGGGCACACCCAAGGCAGAGGCAGGCAGATCTCTGTGAATGTGAAGCAAGTTCCAGGACAGCCAGGGCTCCACACAGAAATCTTGTCTTGGGGGGGGGGGAAGAACTAAAAAGCTGGGCATGGTGGTGAACACCTTTAATTCCAGCAGTAGGAGACAGAGGCAGGTGGAACTCTGTGACTTTGAGGCTACTCTGCTCTACATAGCTAATTTCAGGCAAGCAAAGGTTACATAGATCTTGTCTCAAAAAGGGGGGGGGGGCTATAGAGATGGCTCAGAGATTAAGAGAACTGGCTGCTCTTCCAGAGGTCCTGAGTTCAATTCCCAGCAACCACATGGTGGCTCACAACCATCTATAATGAGATCTGGTGCCCTCTTCTGGTGTGCAGATATACATGGAGGCAGAATGTTGTATACACAATAAATAAATAAAATCTTAAAAAAAATAGTTAAAAAAAAAAAACCAACAAAACTTGCTGGAGAGATGGTCAGAGGTTAAGAGTACTGGCTGTTCTTCCAGAGGTCCTGAGTTCAATTCCCAGCAACCACATGGTGGTTCACAACCATCTGTTATGAGATCTGGTGCCCTCTGCTGGTGTGCAGATATACATGGAAGCAGAATGTTATAGACATAATAAATAAAATCTTAAAAAAAAAAAAACAATAGAAACTTAAAGGGGGGGCGCTGGAGAGATGGCTCAGAGGTTAAGAGCACTTCTAGAGGTCCTGAGTTCCAATTCCCAGCAACCACATGGCAGCTCATAACCATCTGTAATGAGATCTGGTGCCCTCTTCTCACGTGCAGCCAGAACACTGAATACATAATAAATAAATAAATAAATAAATAAATAAATACATTTTTAAAAAAGAAGGAAAAAGGGACGCTGTAATGAGGGAACCACATTGGAAGACTGAGACCAGGAAAGAGGAAGTCACACAGGCTGTGGCAGATGTAGAAACGGGACAGTTGCTCATCAGTCCATTTAGCCCATGTCTAGGGCCAAGTCACCACATGCCCAGGGCTTTAGCTGAAGCCAGACAGGGACTAGAGATGGAACAGGAAGTCTAGAGGACAAGGAGGAGTGCCCTCCTCTAGTTTGGCTTTCTTCCTGCTCCATTCTCCTTCCAGTCCCAAGTGACCTTTACTCCAGATCCCAGGGTCCAGGTCCGCCTGGCCAGCAGCAGCTGGGATTGGTTGGAGCCAGAAGAGGTGTGTCCAGACTCCCACAGGCCCAGTCTGCTGAACAGCAGGTGGAGTTCCAACAGAGACCAGGGGCCTCCAGTCACTGACAAGATCTGTCCTCTAGACATGGCACTGGCCCTCCTTAGTCCCCAGCCCTGTGGCTACACACAGGTGCAGACAGCCTAGACACGGGAACCTCTAGCCTGTGCCGTGGCCCTGACCCAGGTGCAGATGGCCCCTACCATGGATGCAGAGGATATGGTGTCCCCTGCTGTGGACCTGGTGCTGGGTGCCTCAGCCTGCTGCCTGGCCTGCGTATTCACCAATCCCCTAGAAGTGGTGAAGACTCGGTTACAGCTGCAGGGGGAACTGCAGGCCCCAGGCACCTACCCACGGCCCTACCGGGGCTTTGTGTCTTCCGTTGCAGCCGTCGCCCGGGCAGATGGGCTGTGGGGCCTGCAGAAGGGGCTGGCCGCTGGCCTTCTCTACCAGGGCCTCATGAACAGTGTCCGTTTCTACTGCTATAGCCTGGCATGCCAGGCTGGCCTCACTCAGCAACCAGGTGGTACCGTGGTCGCAGGCGCTGTGGCTGGGGCATTGGGAGCCTTTGTGGGAAGTCCTGCTTACCTGGTGAGTGTCCTTCCTCCTTTACCACTCTGTGACCAGGAGACTCTGGATTGGGTGGGGCACGTTGGGAGGGGACTTTTCCCGGGGAATATCCGGCTCAGATCTGGAATCTGCCCCTCCCTCTGACCCTTGCTCTTTTGGGGTCCATGCCCACTGGTTTTAGCCGGGAGAGGGAACGGGTTATGAAGTAGGTAGACTCCAGTTGTCATTTGCCTGGATAGCCCGGAATATGGTAGAGCTAAATGCTGCAGCTGAGCACGAGCTGCTGTGTCCTGGTCTGGACCTTGAAGTACAATGTCCTTGAGAGTGGCAAGACAGAGGCCCAAAGACCTACTTAAGAAAGGCAGAGGGAGGCAGAGGCAGGCGAATCTCTGTGAATTCGAGGACAGCCTGGTCTACAGAGCAAGTGCCAGGATAGCCTCCAAAGCTAAAGAAACCCTGTCTCAAAAAAGAACCAAAATAAATAAATAAGTGAACTCAAGCCAACTGAGACTGTCCCCAAGTTTCAGATGTTGTCAGGGATCCCATACAGGAGAGGGGCTCAAATGTGCCCAGCCATTTTCTCAGCCTCTATCCTAAAGCCCCCATCTGCTCTGTACTCCCAGGTCAAGACCCAGCTCCAGGCCCAGACAGTGGCTGCTTTGGCGGTGGGACATCAGCACCAGCATCAGGTAAAACATCTTCTCCAGAGCCCAGGGGGCCCCAGGCTGTGCAGGGACTGCGACTGTCTAGTGACCCACGCCCTCTCTTCCCTGCAGAGTGTCCTGGGTGCCTTGGAGACCATCTGGCGCCAGCAGGGCCTGCTGGGGCTGTGGCGGGGTGTGGGTGGGGCTGTGCCCCGAGTCACAGTGGGCTCAGCTGCCCAGCTGGCCACCTTTGCCTCTGCTAAGGCTTGGGTACAGGAGCGACAGGTAAGGGGCTGGGGACACCTGCCCAGGCAGGGAATGGGAGGGTCCGTGTCTCTCTCACACAGGGGTGGTGACAAGTGGGGTCCAGAACATAAACCTGATCTTGCTGAACATGGTGAGATGCACCTATGTTCCTAACACTTGGGATGTTGAGGCAGGGGGATCAAGAAGCTTAAGTTGGTTCAAAGTCAGCCTAGGCTACCTACATGAGACCCTGTCAAAAGAGAAGAGAGAAAGATGGGGGAAGGGGGGAAGGAGAGGAGTGAGGGACAGAAGGCAGAGAGGAGTCATGAGAGGAAGGGGGGGTGCAGCTAAGGATAATGTTTCTCACCTGTAATCTCAGCACTTTGGTGGAGGCAGGAGGATTTCAAGTTGAAGGACAGCCTGCTGTATATAGCAAGACCTGTCTCAACAAGAGAGAGAAAAGAGAGAGGATAGAGAAAGAATGGGAAGGGAGGAAGAAAATAAGTTGTTGGCTCTGTCACTATAGCTGTGACCTAGCCCTTCTGTCCACCAGGAATCGGGTGTCATCACTGAACCCTGGAACCATGGAGGAACACAGGGTTGGTGTTGGGGACTGGGAATGTCTGGAGAGATCTGATTTGCTCTCCCTATCCCAGCCCTTGTGAGCTTGGGGCAAGGAGAGTACACCTGGGGCAGTGGGCAGGGTCAACAGCCTGAGCCATCCCCACAGTGGTTTTTGGAGGACAGCTGGCTGGTGACCCTGACTGGAGGCATGATCAGCAGTATAGCTGTGGCTGCAGTTATGACTCCCTTCGACGTGGTCAGCACTCGGCTATACAATCAACCGGTGGACAGAGCTGGCAGGGTAAGCTGGGGACGGGGATGTAGGATATGGGGACACACACACACACACCAGAGAACATGCACCATTAATACATTAACACGCATGTCCTAGGCCCTTTGACTAGATTTTATTCTGTTTCCCGATGAGGAAATCGCCTCAGAGAGATCAAATGACCTGGTTGAGGCCGCCCAGCTGATCAGTGGTAGGGGCAGGATTGCAATCACGGCCTCCTGTGGTAATGCCAACAGGAAGTGCCAGGACAAAGACGCCTGAGTGCCACTATCCAAGCTGCACCCCTGTAGGAGGCTATCTGCCTATCTGCCTAAAGGAAGAGGCTCCTTGTTTTCTATAATCCTCGTAGGCCTGGTGGGGCTAGGTGCTCCTAGAACACTTTCTTGTTGACACCTGGACCTCTCAACTCTCAGGTGACACTCACCCCATGTTTATCTCCAGGGACAGCTGTACGGGGGCCTGGCTGACTGCCTGGTAAAAATCTGCCAACAGGAGGGACCCCTCGCACTCTACAAGGGCCTAGGCCTCGCCTATCTTCGCTTGGGTCCCCACACCATCCTCAGCATGTTCTTCTGGGATGAGCTGCGGAAGCTGGCTGCAAGGGCCCAACGCTGACCAGGGCCATCTAGCCTTGTCCCTCATCCCACCACCAAGCCTGGCATTTGGTGGAAGTGATGGCCTGCTACAGGTCGGCAGGGAGTGAGCCGGGAACTGTAGACAACCGCCTCTCCGCCCCCTTCCTCTCCCCTAGGCTACCATGCCCGAGTGCATTGCCATAGTAACACCTGCATGCAAGGGTCACTGTGAGCACAGCCATTCGGTGGCACTAGGTCCTCAGTCCTCCATATGACCACACAATCCTCTCTGAGCACAAGGAAACTGAGGCTGAGGGGAGACATCGATCTGGTTGGAGCCACACGGCTTTCATGGTGACAGAGCCAGGACTGCAGTGTGACTCTGCCCACCCATCCTGTGCTCTCAGCAAGGGAACTGTCAGGACTGTTGGGCTGCAGATCCCTCAGAGGCCACTGCAGCATTGTGAGGAGACTCATGGTTGGGCCACAAGGGAGGCCTTGGTATCCCCAGACTCTAGCTGACCAAGGCCAGTTATGGAACAAAGTTCTAAAACCTTGGCAACTTGAACAACAAAAACATATTTTCTTGCTTTCAGAAGCCTGGAAGACCAGGAAGGTACTGGCAGGGTTAGCGTCTCTTCTGTTTCTGTTATTTGTGGTACTGTGGGTGGAACCAGGGTCTGGGCATGGTAATCATGAGATCTACACCCCCAACCCAGGGCTGACTTTTCAGAGGCCTCCCTCCTTGACTTTGAGATGAGCTCCCAGTGTTACTGTTGGAGCCACACCAGCCTTTATCAGGCTGGGAACAGATCAGTCGGCAGACTGCCTGCCTGGTGCTCAGGAGACCCTGGGTTCCATCCCCAGTGCTGACTTTTTAAAACCGGGCATGATGACACCTGCCTGTAATCTCAGTGCAGAGAGAGGAGAGGAGAGGAGAGGGGAGGGGAGGGAGGGGAGGGGAGAGAGAGAGAAAGAGAGGGGGGAAGCAGAGAGAGATGAGGGCAGAGAGGGAGAGAGAGAAAGGAAGAGAAAGGGAGAGGCAGAGGGACAGGGAGGGTTGAGGGGGAGGAGTCGGGGAAAAGCAGCTATAGGGCCAGCACAGCACAGGGAATGCGTGCTAAATTAGAGGTAGCCACCACTATCTCCACAGTCACCTCCCGAGGGACTGGGGTTAGGACTTCAGCACGGGTCTGGGAACGACGCTGAGTTCAGGCTTTTATTGAGGGCTTCCCATCTGTGTACATCCAGAGGGAGTTCAGGAGATGGGGGCCAAGATAAGAGGGTATCTGCCCACTCAAGTCACAGAGCAGTGCCACAGCAGGGCCAACGACAGGCTCTGGGCCCTCTCTGCAGACTGCAGCGGCACTCCAGGAGACTGTTGTGAGCGCCCGGCGGCGACAGGTGTGTTTGTAAGGCCCCCAGTAACCAACTCCTTGGCCAGGCAGCTCCAAACACACTCCAAGGGTGAAAAATTGCTCTCGATGAACAATCCAATAAAGTTTTCTATTTTGTGTACTTTCACCACTCCCCTCTGCTTCCTGACCCTGACCCCCAAACCTTCAGCTCTCAAGCCCTTTCTAGGAAGGACCCAGAAACCAGCGGCACCTACCCACGTGAGACCTGCCACCTAGTGGACCCAAGAGGAACAGTATGACCCGGCGGCAGGCTGCATTCAGCATGAGTCTAATATTTATTTATTATGTATACAGTGTTTTGCCTGCATGCATGCCTGCACACCAGAAGAGGGCACCAGATCTCATAACGGATGGTTGTGAGCCACCATGTGGATGCTGGGAATTGAACTCAGGACCTCTGGAAGAGCAGCCAGTGCTCTTAACCTCTGAGCCATCTCTCCATACCGCAGCATGAGTCTTAGGGGATTCCAAACCCCCCTTTCCCTGCGGCCTATAGAAGCTCCTACTAGGTCTCAGGAGGGGCAACAGAGCTTGAAGGGACGTAGCGCTGTGGGGAAAACCTGAGTGGAGAGGGCTGACTCAGTCTTCAGGTTGATTGCGGGCCACTCCTGAGTCTGGGAAGGCCGAGTGAGCAGACTTTCGGAAAGCATGGTGATCTTGACGTGTAGCGGGGACAGGCCCGCACTAGGGTGAACTGCTTTGCCCTTGAGGCTTAAATGAGAAGTCACCAGCAGCAGCAGCAGCAGCGGGCTCACAACACCCCAGGTTTTGCAGCCTGGGCGGTCTAAAGCCTCCGGCTCTCCTGCCCCGCCCCCAGGTCTTTGACCCCTTCCTAGTCCCTCCCCTGTCCTCTAAAGGCACCTTTGACCGGTGATGTCACTAGGTCTGTCGCAGCGCAGACCCGGCCCGAGGCTGGGGCTGGATTCCTGGAGGCTGCCATGTTCTCCCTCCCTTCCCTCTCCTCCTGGCTCCCCAGCCTCCCCTCCTTTGAGTGGGGTTCCAGTCTCTTCGACCGCCTCCTGCAAGGTGAGCGCCTCCTGAATGCGCATTGGGCCCCGCCCCTCCCTCGGGTGGGCGGAGTGCAGGGTGGATCCCACCACCCACGTGGGTGGGGGTGGCGGTGGGGGTGCGGGCTCTGCACCTGGCTGCCCCCAGCGCTATCCCTGCCACCTCCCTCCGATCCTAATGCCCCCCTCGCCCTCTCCTTTGTCCGGCTCAGGCCTGATCGGGGCCCTTGGAGTCTCGGTTCTCAACAATCTACTGAAAGTTTCCTTCTTCGTGGCCTGTGTCAAGTGAGTGCCCAGTCGGTGCCACCCAGCCCTGCCCAGGCAGTTGGTCCCTGCGCAGAGTCCGGCCTCCCTTGGAGAAGGCTGAGGCATCTCCCAGGACCCGACCCTGTGATCTCGCCTCCCAGCCCGCACCTGTTCTGCCCCCACAGTGACCCCCAGAGGCAAAGCCACAAGCAGCGTCTGCGATCACAGTGGGCCTCGCTGGAGACGGTGCACCTGGCTGGTCTGACCCTGTTCCTGACCGTGGTGGGAGCCCGGGTGGCCGCCCTCGTGGTACTGGAGTTCTCCCTCCGGGCTGTGTCCACAGTGCTGTCCCTGGGCAAGGTGAGACTGCAGGGTGGGGCCAGTCTGGGCCACTTTCATCCCCTGGATTGGGAAGTAGGGCCTCGTGGGGCCCCCTTTTCCTTCAGATGAAGACCAGAGATTGTAGTTTGTTTTTTTGTTTTGTTTTGTTTTTTTGCTTTGTTTTGTTTTGTTTGGCCTCTTTCTTTCCTGTTTTTTTTTTTTTTTTTTCAAGACAGGGTTTCTCTATATCTTTGGATCCTGTCCTGGCACTTGCTCTGTAGACCAGGCTGGCCTCAAACTCACAGAGATCCGTCTGCCTCTGTCCCCAAAGTGCTGGGATTAAAGGCGTGCACCACCACTGCTTGACGAGATTGTAGTTTGTTACCTGGAGTTTTGATTGCCAAAGTCACATCTCCATGGCAATGCAGACAAATCTCTGTCCTCCCGCCCCCCCCCCCCATGTAAGTGTCAGTTCTATGAGCTGGGAGTGTGGCTCAGTTGGTTGAGTGCTTGCCTAGCATGCATAAGCCCTGGATTTGATCCCCTGCACTGTTTAAACCCAGGCGTGGTGGCTCATTCCTGTAATCCAAGCACTCAAGAGGTGTAAGCAGGTGGATGAGAAGTTCAGGGTCACCCTTGACTAACTATTGGGTTTGAGGTCAACCTAGAACACATGAGATCTTCATTTAAAAAAAAAAAGGAGGGGTCCTGTATTGCCCTGGCTAGGTACCTTGAGGGGTTTGGCACATTTTGCCCTGACAGCTGTAATGATTAAGAGTCTCGGATCTCCAAAAGTGGGGAAACTGAGGCTCAAGGAGTACATGGTTTGTCTGTGATCCGTAGACAGGGAGTCAGGGGTGAAATCAGGTCTCGAAGGCCCTGAACCATCACCAGCCATCGATGGGCAACAGAAACCAACTGTGAGATGCCAGTCTCCCACAGTGCAGCCTACCTTGGACTCCCTTCCCCTGCAGGGCTCGGGGGACAAGGAGCGACTCCAGCTCTTCCTGGTGTGTCAGTTCTCACTAGGCTGTGGGCTGACCTGTGGCCTGAGCTTCCTACAGGAAGGCGCCCCACACTGCACCCTGAACCTACTGCTGAGCCTGGGGTTGGCAACGATGCTCGGCTTGGGTGCCCGTCGCTTCCGCCGACACATCTGCAGCCTCTATGAGTTGCACACCAGCCAGCGCTACTGTGGGGTCTGCTTGGGCCTGCTGGCTGGCCAGCACGGCCTTCCCAGGCTCCTGGGCCGCACTCTGGCCGTGGCCTTTGCTGTAAGTGACTTGGCAGCTGTGGCCCTCATCAACCAGGACTTCCTGAACACGTCAGAGGCCATGCGTTTCTGGACACCACTCACCATCTGCTACACGCTCCTGGTCATCTACATGCAGGGTGAGAGCCCCTGGGCCGGGGTCCCTTCCATTGGTCACACTCCTCTTGCCATCCCAGCCACCTAGTCCAGGGACAGGACTTGTGGGGTACTGTGGGGTACTGTGGGCTGCTCAAAGTAGCCATGTGACATAGAAGCCCTAAGTAGCCAGTCCCTGCGCTGGTCTAGTGGTAAGGTGATGGGGATTATGGGCAGGAGAAAAACCTGCCAAAACACAGAGTGGCTGAGGGTGTGGCCATGTAGAAACACTGAGTGGTTCAGGGTTGTGACCCCAAGAGCAACAGGGATCGGGGCAAGGCTGGCCACTTCAGAAAAGCCTGGTCCAGAACACTGGCCAGTCAAGCTGGACAGGTTCCTAAGCAGGAGAGTGGAAGACAGTGGCTGATCAGATCTGGCCTCTACAAAGAACCTCCTGGCTGCAGACTGGGAATTGATATGGCGAGGCCAAGTAGGAAGGATGGTCCAGGCGGTAGGAGCAGCAAGTGTGAGAACCCTGAGAGGGAAGTCAGCTTGGTAGGCTCAATGTGCAAAATGAGAAGCCCCAGTGTCTGGCGCTGTAAGTGAGGGTCAGAGACTGACTGGGTGAGGACGGGGAAGTGGGCTTGGGCTGGCTCAAGCCTGACCTCGTAAGACAAGGCTTGGATTCGAATCCTACTCTAAAAGCAATTGGAAGTCCTGGGAGTGTTCTGAGCAGAGGAATGATGTCATCTTATTGACACGTCTAGGTCACGTTAGCGGGGTCAGTAGAGCTTGTTCAGGAAAGAAGTCATGAGCTTCTTTGACCCCGTGAATGAGCTTCAGCAAGAGGGAAAGGTGTCTGGGACCAGGGGAGGGCAAGAGAGTGGGCGTGTGCTAAGCGGAAGTGGAGCAGGCTGTAGATGAATCAGACCCATGGGCACAAAGGGGAGAATCTCGGTCTTTGTCACCAACTGGCAAGGGCTCTGCCCTCAAGCCAGAGGGAGACTTAAGGGTGGGCTGTACATCTTGTGAGTGCCCAGAGAGGGAAGCCAGGATGTGGAAAGGCAGTCTGGGAAGGGGAAGGCGATACTGTCTCTGGGGGAGGCATTGAAAAGTGGAACAGGCTGGCCCCAGCTGACCTCCAGAGGGTGCCGGCTGCCACAGTGACAAACAATTCCTGCAGAGGAGCAGCGGCAGCATCGCTTCAGCCTACAGGGCCAGGTCCAGACGGTGCTGGTGCGCATGGGGGGCCTCTTCATCCTGTTGATGGCTGTTGGCCGTTGGCTGGACCTCCTCGGTGTTCTTGTTTCTCTTGTGGCTGAGCTCTGGTCCTTGGCAGGTGTTCGCACGCTAATCGACCTCTGCCAGATACAGGTAGGCACCTCCTTGTAACCCGCAGCTTCCCACCCTGCTCCCAAGGTTCCCAGCACCGACAGAGGCCTAATTTTGACAAGGGTTATGTTGACTGGGGAGGGTAGAGGGCCCAGGTGTCTTGTAGGCCACTAGAAGTGGGGAGGTGGATGCCAGGAACCATTCCAGCTGACACCCCAGGGTCCCAGAGGGGCAATAAGGTCCTGACGATAATGGACCTGAGACTAATTGGGAGGTGTCCCTTCTGACCCTCCCCCAGGGCTTTCCATCCCAGAGGCCTACAGTAACAGCAGCAGTAACACCAGGAAGGGTATCAACACTGACAGATCCATGCGAGCCCCGGTCTTCCGCACCTGCCCTGTCCAGAAGTGAGGCCCCCTCCTGACCTGCCCTATGGAGGACTCAAAGTCAGTCTCAGGCCTACACAGGCTGACCAGCAAGGCCTTGAACACAAGATGTGACCTGGAGACTGAGTGGCAGAACTGGTCCCCACCTAGAGTTCAGGGCAAGACATGGGGGCCCCTGGAGAAAGGGGACAACTAGGGCTGGGGGACTTGGAAAGGTGGGGCCATGAAGGCCCATGAGTAAATCCCTCTCCCTTGAAGATGGGTAGTGAATGCAGCCTCATCAGACCCACCTTTCCTGGCCAGGCAGGAGGACAGTCTGTGACCTCAGAATGGGCCCCTGCTCTCTTGCCACCCCTCCCCCCACCTTGCTCTTTCCACAAACAATAAAGTTGACTTTTCTCAACCTGTGTTGAGGACTACAGAGACAGAGAAAGAAGAGGAGGCTTCCTGAGGCCCACAGAAACCCTCTTTTGGCAGGGCTTTGGGATAGGAGCCTCAAGCCTACCCCTGCCCTGAGTCTCCTGGGGGCCAAGGACACATCAGCCCTCATGATGGTATTAAGAGACAGGAAGGACCTCAACAGAATCTGGGATCCTCCAATCGTTTTCTCCAGGCCTCACCTTCTCTTTGTCACCCCCATACAGCCAGACATGGAATAATCAGAAAAGAAGAGATATGCAGAAATAAAGGTAAAAGCCCAGAGGCAATTAGAGAAGTTGCTAGTAAGAAGCCAAGCTAAGGGCATTGGGCATTCATAAGAAAGAATAAGCCTCTGCGTATTTATTTGGGAGCTGGGTGGTGGGCCCCCAAAGAGTAAGAGCCAAACAAGTAAAAATAAAGAAATAAATAAAATCCTACAAAGAAGCCTCTTGGGCCAGAGAGACCGCCTGTGTGGGAGTGACGAGGAAGAGGTGAGGGCTTTGAGGACCCCAAATTCTGCTGAGGTCCTTCCCCTCTCCTAAGACCATCATAGGCTGAGTGTGATGAGGCCGTAACTTGGCTGGAGGAGGGTTTGCATGAATCCCTGGGTTCAATCCCCAGCACTGCATAAACCAGGCATGATGGTGCCCACATCTGCAGTCCCGGTACTTGTAAAGTAAGTAGAGCTCAAGGTTATCCTTTGCTACAAACCAATTTCATGGCCAGCCTGGGCTACATGAGCCCCTGTCTCAAGCACCAAAACAAAAAGACCATGGCCACCTAAGAATTATTGGCCTCTGGTTCTCTCCTCCCCAAGCAAGCAAGGCAGGCCTGCAAGCAGAGCAGGGACAACACAAGGCTAGCCTGGTAGTGTCAGGCACAGCTCAAGGGCAGAAGCTCTGCTCAGCACAATACCAATGTCCCTGCTTGCGTGAGTTGGCTTCTATCCCTCAACTTGCCCTGTCTGGAGGAAACGACTCATCTGGTGGGCAAAAGGCCAGCATCCACCAGACCCAGACTGGCTCTGGGTTCTAACAGAACCCACTGTTTGTACTGGAAGGCATTCCAGTCTTAGCCCTCAGCCTGGCTGGGAATCCACTGGCGACAACTGGGAGAGAACAGGACTCAGCTGTCCTTTCCTTTTTATGGGCACAGGGACCATTGTCCAAATAAAAATTGGGATGTGTGGGCTGGGAGAGATTTCTGGTCTTATCTATTTTCTGAAAATTATTTTGTGTCTGGCAAGAGTATAAAAATTTAGTCATCCAGGCTTGTGGGTGTAGCTCAGCGGTACGGTGCTTGCCTCCAATATATGAGGCCCCCCAAACCAAAAGTGCTGGGAGTGTGACTCAGTTGGTATATTATTTGCTTAACTGAAAAAAAGCTATCTCCCTGCCCAAAATCAGCAGGCCCTGGGTTCCCAGCACTGCATAAAGTAGCCATGGGTTTGCATGCCTATCATCTCAGCATTTGGGAGATGAAGGCAGGAATAGGTCATTCGGTAGATACATAGTGAGTTCAGAAGTTCAAAGCCACACTGGGATGCATGAGACCCTGTCAAAAGGAGGAGAGAGAGAGAGAGAGAGAGAGAGAGAGAGAGAGAGAGAGAGAGAGACAGAGAAAGAAAGAAAGAGAGAGGGTGTTGCTGGCACAAGCCTTCAATCCCAGCACTTGGGATCCACAGAGGCAGGTGGATCTCTGTGAGTTCGAGGCCAGCCTGGTCTCCAGAGCGAGTGCCAGGATAGGCTCCAAAGCTACACAGAGAAACCCTGTCTCTAAAAACCAAAAAAAACAAAACAAAACAAAACAAAAACAACAACAACAACAACAACAACAAAAGATAGAGCTCTATATAAGCCTGTAGAGCATGTTCTTAATTAGTGATTGATGTGGGAGGGCCCAGCCTTTGTAGGTGGTGCCATCCCTGGGCTGATGGTCCTGGGTTCCATAAGAAAGCAGGCTGAAGCTGGGCAGTAGTGAGGGGCTCCTTTAATCCCAGCACTCAGGAGACAGAGGCTGGCGGATCTCTGTGAGTTCAAGGCCAGCCTGCCCTACAAAGAGAGGGCGGGAGGGCTGCAGGGGGTGGGGTGGGAATGGGTAGCAGGCTGAGCAAGCCAGTGAGCAGCTTTCCTCTAAGGCTTTGCCTCCAGGTTCCTGTTCTTTTTGAGTGACTGTCCTGGCTTCCTTCACTGATGAACAGTGATGTGGAAGCATAAACCAAATAAACCCTTTCCTCCCCAATTTGCTTTTGGTCATAGTGTTTCATCACGGTTTCTCAGTGTAGCCCTGGCTGTCCTGGAACTCACTCTGTAGACCAGACTGGCCTCAAACCCAGAGGCTAGCCTGCCTCTTGCTCCTGAGTGCCTGTAGGGGGTCAGGCCCTGCTCAGGCTGCAATAACTTTGCAGTTCAGAAAAGTCATCTTCCAGAGAGAGGCAGGCAGAGAGAGGGACAAGCCAGTGAGGTATCAAGTGCCAGTCAGTGCTGATAAGAAAATGCAGCTGGTTTAGAGGATGCAGATTAATGAGTGGGGCACTTAAGAGGCCAGGGAAGTGTATCTGTCAGCTGCGGCTGTATAACAAACCCCCACTGATGGGACACGGTAGTAGTACACGCCTTTAGTCCCAGCACTCAGGAAGCACAGGCTGGTGGATCTCTGAGTCTGAGGCCAGCCTGGTTTATAAAGCAAGTTGCAGGGACAGCCAGGGCTACACAGAGAAACCTTATCTTGGGGAGAAAAAAAAAAAAAAAAAAAAAAACAATGACAACAAAAAGATAGATGGTGCTTTGTTGTAGAATATTATTTTTGAATTTATTTTTATCTTATGTGCATTGGTGTTTTGCCTGCATGTATGTCTGCGTGAGGGTGTCAGATCTTGGAGTCACAGACAGGTGTGAGCTGCCGTGTGGGTGCTGGGAATTGAAACCTTATCCTCTGGAAGAGCAGTCGGAGCTCTTAACCACTGAGACACCTCTCCAGCCCGGAATATTATTTTAAGATGTGTTACATTTGTTTATGCTGTGGAACGTTTGTTTAATGATGCAAAATGTGTTGTGTTGCATTCTTTTATGTTGCATTTTTTAACTCTGGGAAGCTGCATTACTTTGTCTGTCTAAACACCTGATTGGTCTAATAAGGAGATGAACAGCCAATAGCTAGGCAGGAGAAAGGACAGACAGGGCTGATGGGCATAGAGAATCAGTAGGAGGAGAAATCTGGGGAGAGAAGAGATCTAGGAAAAAGAAAAGGAGTAGGACATCAGGGGCCCACCGCATAGGCAGACACGGAACAAGAAGGAAAGAAAAGATATACAGAAATAGAGACACGGTAAAGCCCAGAGGCAAAAGGTAGGCAGGTTAATTTAAGATAAGAAAAGCTGGCTAGAAGCAAGCCAAGCTAAGTTATGGGCATTCATAAGAAAGAATAAGCCTCCATGCTTCCTTGTGTTTATTTGGGAGTTGGGTGGAGGGCCCCCTCAAGAGCAAAAAAGTAAGAGTTAAAACAACAACAAAAAAAACAAAAAACAAAAAACAGTGCCTAAGAAATAACCTCTAGGTTGACCTCCAGCCTCTACATACGTGCTTACACATGCATAAATGCCTCTGGGGAAAAGAACATGAACTTCTTACAAAAAGGGAATGTTTGTTTAGAGAAAGCACATTCAGTCATTGGAGACGTGGCACTGGGGTCCAACCGTCTGACATCTTGCTGGGCAGTTGGCCAGGAATGCTCACTAACAGTGTTTCCTGCTTTTGACCTGGCTGCCCTCCTCTGTTAGCAATCCTCCTTAACCCTCATACAACTCCTCAACTCCTACCCCCGCCCCACCTGGGGTTCTCACCCCATGGAGGGCCGCCTGAGCTCATTTACCTTCACACTGAACTTATCTGGGGCTCAGAGAGTTGGAAAGACCAGCGGGGCCATGTGGGGTTACAGGCAACAGATTTGAGAGCACTGGGGTTGGTGTGCCAGGTGGGAAGGGATGATTCTCAGTGAGAGCTCAGTGAGGGCGGGTGTGCCGTTAGTGAAGGGACTCAGTCTCAGAAAACAGCTGAGGACCTGGGGCATGTTCAGGAACCCTTTCAAGAAAGTGAGGCCAGGATTGCCTCCCTGCTGTCAGCAGAGGGACTCTGACTGCAAGGCCTGGAACCAGAGGTGCTTTACGGGACTGCTCAAGGCTCAAGCACCCTCCTGGCCCATCCCCCACTTCTCACCCTCAGGTCTAGCCTTCTCACTGGTTCACTGGCTGTGGGAAATGGCAGGCTTGGGCAGAGTCAACTCAGGTCCCCAAAGCAGAGGTTAGCACCCAGTCTTTGTTTTCAGTCAGGAG
The DNA here is from genome assembly GCF_003668045.3 of Cricetulus griseus. NCBI lineage: Eukaryota > Metazoa > Chordata > Mammalia > Rodentia > Cricetidae > Cricetulus > Cricetulus griseus. The sequence continues at coordinate 11,650,452 of NC_048595.1, forward strand.
AGAAGATGGTCCTCCCTGCCTGGTGAGACAGACAGATGGACCCAGACTTGTAGACTGACAGTGGGATTTCGTGCTTGAGTCACAGCTGACTGTGACCTGTCTCCTAGGTCCCAGGCATCTTTGTCTTAGGCAGGGTTTCTACTAGTTGGATGATTCACCATGACCAAATGCAAGTTGAGGAGGAAAGGTTTATTTGGCCCACACTTCCACATCGACAGTCCGTCACTGAAGGAAGCCAGGACAGGAACTTAAAGGGCAGGAACCTGGAGGAAGGAGCTGATGCAGAGGTCATAGAGGGGTGCTGCTCACTGATTGAACCCCAAGTCTTGCTTAACCTACTTTCTTATAAAACCCAGGACCACCATCCCAGGGGTAACACCACCTACAATAGGCTGGGCCCTCCCTCATCAATCACTAATTAAGGAAACCCTAGAGGGCAGTGGTGGCACATGCCTTTAACCCCAGCACTCAGGAGGCAGAGGCAGGTGGATCTCTGAGAGTTCAAAGCCAGCATGGTCTACAGAGCAAGTGCCAGGACAGACTCCAAAGCTGTAACACAGAGAAACCCTGTCTTGTAAAACCAAATCAAACAAACAAACAAACAAACAAAAAACTAACTAGCACAAACCAGGCATGTTTGCCAGGCGGTGGTGGCACACACCTTTAATCCCAGCACTCGGGAGGTAGAGGCAGGCGGATCTCTGTGAGTTTGAGGCCAGCCTGGTCTCCAGAGTGAGTTTCAGGGCAGACAAATCTACACAGAGAAACCCTCTCTAGAAAAACTATGCAGCACAATCTTTAGGTCCAATTTTTGCATCACTTATAAGAAGCCACAGCCTGGGTTGCAAGAAGGGAGAGTAAGGTCTGGAGAAGCCATTTATTTGCTCAAGGCCAAAGGCTTCCAGGGTAAGTCAAAGATAAAGATACTGTATAGTATCCCATCCCTGCCACCATCTGGGACCCCACGAGACCCCACCTACTGCAGCCCCACCCATGCCCACCAGGGCACTTGTGAAGCTGTGTTCAGAAAACCCAGCCTGCTTCAACCAGTCCAAGCAAATAAACTGGAAGATGGGGAACGGGGCTGGGGAGACCAGGGCCCTCCTGGGGCCATTTGCCTAGGTAGGCCTGGACCCCCACACTTCATGCAGATGCAATGTGTAGACAGCACCAACCTGATGCCGGGCTGTTGGTTCTGGCTTGGCCCAGCAAGCTCACCAAGAAGAGATAGCTGAAGGGACACTTCCCTCTAGAGTCCCCATGTGCACGCCCCTGTCTCCCCACCCATGGTGCATGCCCTCAGGGAGCCTGGGAGCAATGTGATCACATTCCCAGAGAGGAGGGCACTCCTTCTTTCCCTCTAATCAGTTGACCCCACTTCTTGGATCTTGCTGGACTGTAATTGCTGTGGGCAGAGTGCTTCAGAAAGCAGGCAAGAGTGTTTGGGGGAACCCTCAGACCTTCCACAGGAGGGTGCCCATGGTAGAGCAGACCCTCAGTGTGCCCTTTCAGTGTCTGTGGCTCTGTCTGCTGCTTTCTGTGCTGTGTGACAGCAGAGGCCTTTAATCTCAGCACGAAGGAGGCAGAGGAAAGTGGATCTCTGTGAGTTCGAAGCCAGCCTGGGTTCAATCCAGTCAAGGCTACATGGGGAGACCCTAGACCCTGTCTAAAATAAAATGGGGTAGGATGAGTGCTTGCTCAGGGTCAGCTAGCACCAGACAATTAAGAGTTCACTTTTTTCCCACGCCTCTGTGGCTCCTCATTCCGGTTTGACTGAGACCTCGTCGGGCCTTCTCATCGCCATTCCTTGACCTTTCATCCTAGCACACCCCACTTCCGGTAACTGTTGTGTTAGTTTGTTTACATCTTCACCTCACACCTCTCTTCATATCTGTTCCTGCCTATCACATCCCATTGGTAATGTCCTCATCTGGGGACAAGGATTAATAGCCAGGCTTGAGGCCCATGGGCTCCCGACTCTCCCTATCCCTTAGCCAGTGCCCAGCCCACGTTTATGGGGCCTCAATCTCACCAATGTGGATGACAGGCGAGCTATACTTCCCAACAGACTCGTCCAAACAGCAGCAAATGTCACCCACGCCCAGGATCTTGTTCCTAAGCCCTTCTCCTTCTGCCCTCAGGACTCAGCTGTCATGGCCCTAGTAGAAGACTGTGTCCCCTTGCCTGCTGGGACTTCAGCGGAGGACGAGGGCTGAGCCTGGCAGGCAGGGAGGAGGGAAGCAGAGCCTATGAGCTGGCAGACAGAGGGCGTGTGTCCCTCTGCCAGCACACTTCCTGGGTTTCCATTGCAGGAAGTTTGGCACCTGCCTATCGGTGCCACTGATACCCAGGCTGGTGCAGGCGACTTTTAGCCAGGACAATCCCCCCAGCTGGGAGCAGCAGGAGGAGGTGGAACAGAAGCCAGGGGTGCAGGACAGCTGGTGAGTCGTAGCAGCTGGACCCCATAATGCCTCAGAATGTCCCAAGCATAGAGTGGAGGATGTGGGAAAGCCGGGGTCCTAGATTTAGTCCCTTTGACCTTGGGTAAGGCCCTGAGTCTACCCTCATTGTTTCACTGGGCAGAGCAGTGGGGTAGACGGGTAGGCTGGGAATAGGGTGGAAATACAGAGAACCGGCTAGTTCCTTTTTGACTTACTAGAGTTCTGAGACTCTGCAGCTACATGTGTCTGAACTCCCTGCATGGCACCATCTGTCTCTGACTCGGTGGCACCCTCCTTTTCCAGCAGAGGTCATAAGAGTCTTCATACCCATTGCAGAGGCCCCATTGCCAGGTTGGGACCATACCCAAGGGGCCCTTGGGCACAGGTAACCTCAGTGTAGTACCAGGCTCTACCCTTGGCTCTTACCTGGGGATGGTGGCAGCGATCCAGCCTCTGTGACTAGCAGATTCATGTGCCTGGAGGGTCACCCTGTGGTCTGGCTTGAATCCAACCTCGCCCCTTGCCCATTGTACCACCCTTGATCCGAACCAGCTTCAGGGTCTGGTCTGTAGGTGGGGCAGTTCAGTCCTGGAGTAGAGGCTGCAAAGGTTAAAAGTTTGAAAGGGACACAGGGGAAGCCTCTAGAGGTGGCAGCTACTGTAGCGACTGTCTTTGTCACTCCACACTGGCAGGAAGAACCAAGTGGAAAAGGCTGGTGACAGAGGGAGAGAAGGCTGTTAAAGGGGTGTGGGGCTCAGTTGTGGAGGAAGAGGATGGAGATAAGCACCCCCACTCTGATGTCTTAGTGGGGTGGTCCCTTCAGCAGTAACCGCAGGACCGCTGTGAGGAGTGGATTGGCTGTGGGCTGCAGAAGGGGACCCAATCCTGCCTGGCTGCCCCTGTCCCAGCGATGACTCTGGGTCCAGCTCTCCCCTGTCCCCTCCCCTATTGTGGCTTTAATCAAAAGAACAATCTGCTCGCCTGGGAATCAGACCCAGATTCCGTTCCCCAGCAATGTCCTGAGGCCTCTAGGGACCTGTGCAGCCCAGCCCCAAGCCAGGCCCCAGGCCCCAGGGCTCTGCTTCTTCAGGGGCCAGTAACAGGGCCAGGAAGCAAACAGGTGGCATGATTGTCTGCTCCTGGTCTCCTGTTGGGGCCTCCTCCCCACCGTAGGACCTGAGACCCACTTGTGGAAGGATTAATAGGCTCTGGCAGGCACTGACAGCTCAGGACAGCATACCCAGGTGACTTGCCTCACTGAGGTCTCTGGGGCCCCTGCCCCAGGCATTCCTTGAAAAAGCCCATGACCCCAGCCTATGCGAGTCCCGGATTCTCTTAGCATTATCGCTTTAACTCCAAGCCAAGTTGCAGAGGTGGGCAGTAGGGACTCCCTTTTAGGGATTGAAGAACCCGAGGTTTAGGGAGATAGGGTAACAGTCCCAAGTCATGCGTCTAGCCTCACTCAGGACCCTGAAGGATCTCAGAGCCAAACGGGATGTAAGTACCCCTCCCCACCAGATGGGGCAGGTGGGGCTGCTCATCCAGGTGACCTAGGGGGAAGGTGACCAAAGATCCCCCGGTGCACAGTGGGGAGGGGTCGACGGAGGAGGCGGAGCCACGGGAAGGGGGGAGGAGTGGCGGGAAACAAAAGGAGGGGGCGCGGCTGCAGGTGGGGGGGCAGGTAGGGCGAGCCCGCGCCCCCTCCCCGAGCGTCACCTTTTATGGTAAGGCGCGCGGGGCGGCAGGGCGGAGGGAGGCCGGGGCGGGAGCGAGGGGCGGAGGCGCAGCGCCAGCGGAGGCCGGAGCATGGGGCACGCAGCAGGTAAGTGGGCTCAGCGTGGGGGTCCCAGCCTTGCGCCCCAGGCAGGGACACCCGCAGGTGGCCGCACGGGCAACTCTCATCCACGGCGCTGGCCCCAGCCTGGCGCTGCTGGGGGGTTCGGGGCGGGTACTATCCCTGTGTTCTCTTGTGCCTGTGTGTCCCAGGATCTCAGCCTTTAAAAACTCCGGAGGTTGAGTGCGGGACGGTGCGGTGGGTTCTTGTCCCTGCGCTGAAGTGGAACGGGCTAGCAGGGCGGAAGCTCCTGCACAAAGACGACAGCGTTCCGCACATGGGTTGAATTATAATTGCCGCTGTGACCCGGCCAGCTGCCCCGCTCCGCTGCTGCTCCAGGGCGAGCTCGCGAGTGTGTGTGTGTGGGTGGGGGGGGGTCCCGAGCTCCCACGGCCTTGGAGCCCTGTTCCCAGCTCCAGTTAGGGGACGGGAAGGAAGGGGTCTCCTGGCAGGGTGTGAGAATGAGCGATCCCCAAGGTGTGTGCAGCTACTCCCCCTTCTCTAGCCCAGACCTGAGGTCCCAGGGGAGAGACTGGGCAGCGCCCAGATTCCTGCTCTCAACAATAGAGACCACTGTCCTCCAGCCCCAGGGCTCCGCCTGCCCTCTGGGGCTGAATGACCAGAGCTGGTCTCCTCGAAGCCCCCTCCAGGGCTATTCACTTGATGACTAAACTACCAAGCCCAGAGACGCTGGGTGACTGCAGCAAGGTCACCCAGTAGGAGCCGTGGCCGGGGAGGAGGCAGCTCTGTGCGTCTTCCTCCTCTGGAGCAGGAGAGAGGATGAGAGACCCTTACTTTTTGAGACTTCCAGGTGTCTTGTGGGAGTGAGTGGGGACACACACCCTCCTCCCCGCCTCCAGCAAAGTTTAATTCTGGCTCCAAACTTAGATTGCTTTGTGGGGCTGTGTGAAAGAAAGAACGATGCTTAGAAGTGACTCGGAGGAAAGAACTAGGAACGAGGGGACTACTCCTGGCAGCCAGCACATCCCTTCCCAGGGGCTGTAGCCTAAAGCCGGCCTGGCTGGCTGGCCGGCTCTCAGCCTTCTTCCTTCCTTTTGACAGGAAATGACTTTCCTTCCCTTTGTTCCCACTTTCTCCGCTTACCCGACTGGATCTGGGTGTCTGATTTGCCCTCGGGGGAGGAAGGATGGGGGTGGAGGGTCGGCTGGGAAGTAGTCATACTGCGCCTCCCCCCTCTCCAGGGTGAACTCTGGGGCAGTGAGACCAGAGGGAAGAGCCAGCAGGCTCTCCTTACGGGACCTGACAGGGCTCTGAAAATCCCCAGCGCTGCTCCATCCACGGCCCGCCCGAGGTCCCCTCTGCTGCTTGTCACCGATAGGGGCGGGTATGGCTGCCCAGCTGTGAACATCTGGCCTCCATGCTGGACGTTTCAGAGAAAGCAGGCAGAATGGAGCGGGATCAGACTAGCGGGGAGGAGGTGGGGAGCGTTAGGAAGAGCCACAGCCTGTCCCAGGGGACCCGCCTAGAATGTGTTGACCGCAAGAAACTGGTCTGGGTTGGGTCGTTTGGGGGAAGGGGAGGGACTTGAGGTGGGGGAGGAGACTTGTACAGTCCAGGGAAGAAAAAGTTCAAGGATGCCCGTGGACTTCCAGGTTGCACTCTTCTCTGATAGCATTCCAAGTCTGCTGGAGGACCAGTCTGGTTGGGACTGTGTGACAGAGCCTCTCCCTACAGCTGAGGTGTGAGGTCTGAGCTCTTGACTTTGTAAATGTCTGTTAAGGTTTCTGTTTTAATTCTGAAGACCAAAACTTACAAAACAAGTTCTATTTATGGGGCTGGGGTTGAACTCATGGAAATCCTCCTGCCTCAGCCTCCTGGGTGCTGAGATTACAGGTGTGTATTATCATTTCTGGCTTAAAAATACTTTCGAAGGATCTCTCTGTGTAGCCCTGGCTGTCTTGAACTCACCATGTAGACCAGGCTGGCCTCATACTCACAGAGATCCGCCTGCCTCTGCCTCTCTCTGCCTCTGCCACTAGAGTGCTAGGATTAAAAGTGTGCGGCTCGTACAGTGCCTGGTGCCCCTAGAGCTATTTTATAGTATTTTTTTCTCTGTCAGCCAACAGGAGAGTCCATGTGGGCTGATGCTCCTTGAGAATCAGAGGCAAATCTGTGAGTGACCATGTGGGATCCACCTCTGCCGTTAGAGTGACCCCTCAACGGTCCAGCCCCACTGCTTGAGACTAACCAAATTCCTCCCCAAGTGCTCATGACTGGGCTTCAGTTGCATCATGGTGGCCCATACAGAAAGAGGAAGGGAGATAAAGGACACATTTTTAGCCAGGTGTGCTATAGTTGGGTGCCAGGGAGGACTTCGGTGGCCAGTTCACCCCCAGTGACCCGCCTAGACCTCAGCCCCAGAGGCTTCTATGCCCTTCCCAACATGGCGGTACTTCCTCTGCACAGATCTCTGCTTCCATACCTGCTTCTGTGAGCTGCTGTCTGGCTCCTGATGCAGACAGCTGAAGACAGGCAAGGTTACCCGAGGGGATCAGACACATGGATAGTGAGCCATCGGTACTATGAGGATCTGTTCTTATCCTGAGGAAGCCACAGATTGCCCCAGGGTGGGAGTCAAGGGAGGCTTTGTAGAGGACAGGTGAAGTCTGAACTGGGTCTCAGAGAGCTGAAATTAACTCCTTAAGAACAGAAAGGGGAAAAAAGACTGGATCCTCTAGTGGGAAGAAAGGGTTAAGGTAGTTAAAAATAACTAGGGGCCAGACATGGTGGTACAAGCCTTTAATCCCAAGGAGGCAGAGGCAGGTAGATCTCTTGCGTTCGAGGCCAGCCTGATCTACAAAAAGAGTTCCAGAACAGCCAGTCTTACTCAGAGAAACCCTGTCTTGAAAAACCAAAAATAAATAATAATAATAACTTGAGGTGGGTTGGGGGTATGGCTCAGTGGTAGAGCATGTACAAGATCCCAAGGCCATCCCTAACATCAGAGAGATGGGCAGGGTTGGGGGAGGTTGAAACCACCGAGACTCAGACTTACCCTTCGGAGGAAATAAGGAACCTTAAAAACTTTGAAGCAGCAGGGTGGTGGTAGTAGCACACGGCTTTAATCCCAGCACTCGGGAGGCAGAGGCAGACAGATCTCTGTGAGTTTGAGGCCAGCCTGGTCTCCAGAGTGAGTTCTAGAACATCCAGGACTACACAGAGAAACCTTGTCTCAAAAACACTTTTATTTTTATTTATTTATTTGTTATTTTGGTTTTTTAGAGACAGGGTTTCTCTGTGTAGCTTTGGAACCTATCCTGGCACTTGCTCTGGAGACCAGGCTGTCCTGGAACTCACAGGGTTCTGCCTCCCGAGTGCTGGGATTAAAGGCGTGCGCCACCAATGCCCAGCTCGAAAACACTTTTAAGCACAGGAGAAACAATCAGATTTGTGCTCTGGGAAGATTCAGGTTAGGAGGTGGAGCAGAGCAAAAATTCTACCAGGAGGCAGAATCAAGAATGTGCTGGTTTGGGGGCCGGGTGGAGAGGGCAGAAGAGAACTGAGAGGCCTCATGCATGGCTCCAGTGCTGTGTGGCCCTGGACAAGGGACTTGACTTCTCTGAATCTTAGTTTTCTCACTCACGAGATTGGGTGATAACAGAGCACATTTCTGCCTCGGGGCCTCCGTACCTGTTTCCATGTGCCCCATCTCTGTGGTTGGGTGCTCAGGGCAGCATGGGAACAGAGTGGGACCTGCCTTTCTTCATCTCGTCATTCTTATGTTGCTGTTTTCTTCCAGTGGAACTGGCCTGAACCTTGGACCTTGTCTTCCGATAGAATTGGTGTCTCAGGTGAGGGAGGGGCCTTTGGCAGGTATCAGGCCTGTGTCTGTCAGATGCCTGGGCTCTGGAGAAGGTGGCCAGGGACGCTGTTCTCTTGAGTCTGCAGAGCTGTCCATAGGCCACTGGGAGGGGCCTTCAGGGTGTGTGGGCCCCTGTGACCTGGACACCTGGTAGCCACCTGGCCTCTCTGAAGGCCATCCCCTGCCCCTCCTATGTCTCTCCCTTTCCTTCTCACTGCACAACCCAGGCTGGCTTAGAACTCACCATTCACCTGCCTCAGTCCCATCTCTGGATGAATTGGGTGTTGGGCTGGGCTCACCAGTCTCCTGAGAGAAAAGAGATTCTGAGTAAGTTCTTCTGTGGACAGCAGGGTACCCTGTCCACTTGAACCTCTGTGCCCCCAGCCCCAGCAGGAACTGCTGATCATGGCCTCCAAGCCTGAGAAGAGGGTGGCCTCTTCTGTGTTTATCACCCTGGCACCCCCACGACGTGATGTAGCTGTGACTGAAGAAGTGGGTCAGGAAGCTTGTGAAGCCAGACGTGCCCGGCCCTGGGAGACCCCTGCTCCCACGAAGACCCCTGGGGCTGGCTTGAGCAGGAAACCTAACACCTGGACACCCTCTGGCAGAATTTCTGCCTCGATCCCTGCAGCCCCACCCCAGCTGGCCAATGGAGGTAAGAGTGGCCCTAAGGGGACCAGGGCAGGGAGGAAAGGGAAGGCTCTGGGTTATGCATTCATTCAGTGCCTACTGTGTGCCAGGCCTATTATGGACCCCACCTGCCTGTGCCTGAGTCCTGGCTCCTCTAAGCTCTGTGATGTTGCAAGGCATTTAACTGCTCTGTGCCTCAGTGTCAAAAACTTCAAAGTATAGTTTTGAGGATTAAGAGCATTAACACAGGACCAGCAAGATGGCTCAGCAGGTAAACGTGCTCACTGGGCAAGCCTGAGGACCTGAGGTCGATCCCTAGAACCTACGAAAAGGTGGAAAGATAGATTGACTCCTGCAAGTTATCCTCTGACCACACACACACATTAACATAGATACACACAAGCACACTAAGTAAAGTAATAATTGAAAAATACATATTAAGCCTGGAGGTGCTGGTGCATGCCTTTAATCCCAGCACTCGGGAGGCAGAGGCAGGTGGATCTCTGTGAGTTCGAGGTCAGCCTGGTCTACAGAGTGAGTTCCAGGATAGGCTCCAAAGCCACAGAGAAACTCTGTCCCGAATAAACAAACAAACAAACAAAAAAAGCTACACAGAGAAAACCTGCCTTGAAAAACCAGAAAAGAAAAGAAAATGTCAAAGGAGCGAGCGTTACAAGGGAGCCTGGTGCCATCCGGGAGAAGAGGTAACTCTTTCTGAAGCTCCTCTGAGGAGGCTTCTCTGAAACCTCTACCGGATGGGGCACATGGAAACAGGTACGGAGGCCCCGAGGCAGAAATGAGCTTGAAGGGTCTGAAAGATGCTCTCACTCGGTTCTTGGGCGTTGCTGCTTGCCTGCTACTCCGTTGCTTTCTTTCTGTGCCTTGGCGCACATGTGAGTATGGAGAGATCAGTGGACAGTTTGTGGGTGTTGGTCTTGTCCTTTCAAACCCCATATGGGTCCTGGGGAGTGAACTCAGGTCATCGGGCTTGGTAGTAAGTGTCTTTCCTCACTGAACCATTTCACTAGCCCTGTAATATGTTTTTAATTGTGTGTGTGTGTGAGAGAGACAGACAGACAGACAGACAGACAGACAGACAGACAGAAGTGAAAGGACAGCCCCAGCAAGTTGGAGAAAATACGTAGGAGGGCTTCCACCATGTGGGTCCCGGGGATGGAACTCAAACCGTCAGACTTGGCATTAAATATCAAGGTGGTCAGCTGAGCCACCTCATACCTCTCCCCACTAACCTTCTTGATCTTCCTCAGCTCCTTGGCCCACAAGTGAGACATAACTAGGAAAGGACACAGCCTTTTGACACCTCTGAGAGAGCTGGGTCCTGACTCACAGCATACGTGGAGCGTGGCTCCCAGTTTCCCACACTCCCAGCAGCGGTGGGAGTCACACTAGTGTCACCTCTGGGCTAGTTCCAACACAGCTGAGCCCCACCTCAAAGCTGCAGCTGAGGCTTTAATTTGCATTTTTTCTACTTTCTGGGTAGTGGTTACACTTTGTGAATCTTTATTTTTATTTATTTTTTTAAAAGATTCATGTTATGGGGCTGGAGAGATGGCTCAGAGGTTAAGAGCACTGACTGCTCTTACAGAGGTCCTGAGTTCAATTCCCAGCAACCACATGGTGGTTCACAACCATCTGTAGTGAGATCTGGTGCCCTCTTCTGGTGTGCAGATATACATGGAAGCAGAATGTTGTATACATAATAAATAAATAAATAAATAAAATCTTTTAAAAATGTTTAAAAAAAAAGATTCATGTTATGTGTATGAGCGCTTGTATGTATGTCTGTGCACCATGTGAGTGCAGGGTTTGCAGGGGCCAGAAGAGGGCACTGTATCCCCTAGGACTGGAGTTATAGAGAGCTGTGACCCGGCCATGTAGGTGCTGGGAACAAACCCAGGTCCTCTGGAAGAGCAACCAGTGATGTTAACTACTGAGCCAGCTCTCCAACTCCACTGACTCCAGATGGTCTTGAACTTCTGAGTTCAAGTATTTTTTCCCTCAGCTTCCTGTATACCTGGGACAGGCATGTGCCATCTTGCCAGGCTTTGAAAAAACAAACAACAATAACAAAAACCTTGCAGCCAGAAGGTGGAAATACACACCTTTTTTTTGTTTGTAACATCTTTAGCTGTCCCGGCACTCGCTCTGTAAACTAGGCTGACCTTGAACTCACAGAGATCCACCTGCCTCTGCCTCCTGAGTGCTGAGATTAAAGATGTGCCACGATTGCCTTTAAATTTCTTTTCTTTTTGTTTTTTAAAGATTTTATTTATTATGTATACAACATTCTGCTTCCATGTATATCTGCACACCAGAAGAGGGGACCAGATCTCATTACAGGTGGTTGTGAGTCACCATGTGGGTTGCTGGGAATTGAACTCAGGACCTCTGGAAGAGGAGTCAGTGCTCTTAACCTCTGAGCTATCTCTCCAGCCCATAAATTTCTTTTGTTTCCTTTCTTTCTTTTTTCTCTTTCTTTCTTTTTTTCAAAACAGGGTTTCTCTGTAGCTTTGGAGGCTGGCTTGGAACTCACTCTGTAGACCAGGCTGGCCTCGAACTCACAGAGATCTGCCTCTGCCTCCCAAATGCTGGGATTGAAGGCGTGTGCCACCACCACCACCTGAAACCTTTACATTTCTTTTGTTTTTGTCTTAATTTCTTTCATTTTTGTATTTATTTTAGTCTCTCTCTCTCTCTCTCTCTCTCTCTCCTCTCCCTCTCCCTCTCCCCCTCCCTCCCTCTGTGTGTGTGTGTGTGTGTGTGTGTGTGTGTGTGTGTGTGTGTGCATCTGTGTGTGAGTTTGTGCACGTGTGAGTGCAGTATTGTCAGAGGCCAGAAGAGGGTGTAGGATCCCCTGGAGCTGGAGCTACAGATGGCTGTGAGCTGCCTGATGTGGTTTTGAGACTTGATCTCTGATCCTCTATAAGAACAGTAAATGGCTTAATTGCTGAGCTACCTCTCCAGTCCTCTAGTCCCCTTTATTTTTTATTTTTATTTTTTATTTTTTTGGTTTTTTTGAGACAAGGTTTCTCTGTGGCTTTGGAGGCTGTCCTGGAACTAGCTCTTGTAGACCAGGCTGGTCTCGAACTCACAGAGATCTGCCTGCCTCTGCCTCCCGAGTGCTGGGATTAAAGGCGTGCGCCACCAACGCCCGGCTAGTCCCCATTTTTTATTAATTTCAAATTACATTTATGTTTTGTATGTGTGCTGTGGCATTTGTATGTGAGCTCAGAGAACAACTTGGAGAAGTCTGTTTCTCTTCCTTCACCTTGTAGGCCCTGGGAATGGAACTCAGGTCCTCAGACTTGGCAGTAATCACCTTGGCCCAATGAACAATGGCACTGTCCCACCAAGCACACTTTCATTGACCCATAGTAATTGTACATGTTCATGGGATACTGTACCATGTTTTACAGCTTGTAAGCAGGATGCAATCATCAGGTTAGGGTAACTAGCATATCCACTGCTTCAGACGCTTAGTTCTTTGTGGTGGGAGCATTCAGAATCCTGTTAGCTATTTTGAAATGTACGACTGACTGTTGCCAACTGCAGTAGGAGCGCTTCTCTTTCAGGGTATGGCGGCACAGGCCTGAAATCCCAGCTCTCAGGAGCTTGAGGAAGGAGGACCGGGAGATAGAAGCTAGTCTGGGTGAGAACTGGTCAGAAGCGGGAGAGGCAGGAAAGCTGAGTTTTCCACCCAGCTGCTCCCCAACCTGCTAAGGCTCTGTGTCCGGTTGTAGATGAATGAGTACAGGACACTTGTTCTGGTCAGGGAGGTGAGGCTCTCGGCCTGGGACACGGATGGAAGTCTGGCCCTAGACCAGCAGAGCGGACATTACCAGAAGCTGGAGGTGAGGTGTAGCCAGCCCCCAGCCACCTGTGTTTGAACAATCACCCTCCACCCCCATGATTCTGCCATTCTACTGCTTAGTCTGGGCCAGTCTAGAACACACATCTGACTGTAAGGCCCCTCGGCCCTGGGAAGGAGTGGGGAGTGAGGAGAGGGTGAGGCAGGCTAGGAGACCTGACCCCAGAGGAGTGACTGTGGGAATTAGCTGAGCTGAGATGGGCCTGGCGCTGGTGTGTGGCCTAGGTCTTCAGGCTCTGGGAAGTCTAGAGCTTTCTGTAGTTTCGTCTTCCACAGTCATCATCCTTTCCTCCACCATTATTTGCCTGTATAGGCCAATGCCACAGGGCAGAGGCAGCTTGGAGGGGTCTGTTCTCTTCTGTCCTTTGGGTCCTAAGGATTGAATTAAGGGCAGGTTGTCAGGCTTTATAGCAAGTTCCCACTAAGCCACCTCAATGCTTCCTCCTCTTCCTCTTCCTCTTCCTCTTCCTCCTCCTCTTCCTCTCTCTCTTTTTCCCTTTGTTTGGTTGATTTTGTTTGTTTAAAACATGTTCTTGTTTTGCTATTTATTTATTTCTGTTTTGACATACCAAAGTTTCCCCTCCCCTTTCTTCCCAGGCCCCCCCCCGCATCCCATCATCCCTCCCCACCCCAAGCCCTCTCCTCCTGCTCTGTGTCTCCAGATACTGGTGAGCCTCCTATGGATATCAGACAGCCATGGTATATCAAGTTGCAGTGAGACTAGGCACCTCCTCTCTATTAAGGCTGGATGAGGAAATCTGATAGGAGGAAAGGGTCCCAAAAGCAGACAACAGAGTCAGAGGCAGCCCCTGCTCTCACTTAGGAGTCCCACACAAAGACAAGTTACATGATTGTAACATATATGCAGAGGGCCTAGGTCAGTCCGCAGACTCCCTGGTTGTCGGTTCAGTTTCTGTGAGCCCCTGCAAGGCCAGGTTAGTTGGTTCTGTAGGCTTTCTTGTGGCATGTGTTCTTAATATGTAGAGCAAGCTGGCCTGGGACTCACAGAGATCCACCTGCCTCTGCCTCCCATGCCCTGGGGATTAAAGACCTGTGTCACTGTGCCAACCTCACTGGGCCACCATTGACAGTGCTTGTCCTGTACCTCACAGTTCCTTCCTGAGACCCCTCTTACCCTGGGTCCACCCTTACCTTGTCACCTTCATGAAGGGAGCTGGCACCCTACCGGCTGCAGTCTCACGGTGGTGATGGTGGTTCGTGGAGAGGGCTATGGCAGTGGTGGCCAAGCCTGGCCCTCCTCTTATCCCCCACACAAGCCCATGCCCAGCAATCAGTCTTTAGTATCCAAGGCCCTAACTTTCCCCCTCCAGCCTCCCACACTCAGCTCACTGAGGGGAACCCAGGCAATCTGTGTTAGTAGTGGGATGGTCCCATGTAATGACTCCAGGCTCTATGTGTGCCGTCTCATGGAGATGGAGCTGGGTTAGTATATAGTGCTTGCTTAGCTTATGCACACACACACACACACACACACACACACACACACACACACACACACACACACACACACACACACACACACACACACACACACACAGAGAAAGGAACCTTTGTGCGAGTAGGAAGAGCCCTGCCTCTCCAGATCTAGTTTCAACTGGTCATCAAGGTTTAATCAGTTCTTCCTTTCCGGATACTTCTGTCTCCTGCACCCAAATGCTGGGGTTTTAGGCAAGGGCCATGTAGCTCAAGTGGACTTTGGCCTCAGCTTCTAAGTGTAGTACCTCCATGCCGAGCTTTCTTCTTTTTTCCTTTATCCCCCACCCCCACCCCAATGCAAACAGTGTTAGTCTGCATAGCCCTGGCTGTCCTGGAACTCACTCTGTAGACCAGGCTGGCCTCGAGCTCATGGATCCGCCTGCCTCTACCTCCCAGTGCTGGGATTAAAGGCGTGCACCACCACCTGGCATTGCTCACTTTCCGAAGGAACAATTTAAGACTCAAAGAGTTGTCACTCCTGCCTAACAACCCACAGCAAGCCAGTGGCAGCTGTCCAGAGTGGACTGAGGTCTGGAGCCAGACCCGAGCCTTTACACACTGCTGCTTGGCCTGCTGGGTGAATAGACCTGTGACCTGTGGGGCATCTGAGCGAGCCATCTCTTCCCCCTCTGTAGGGTGCTGTCCCCCACCTCCTTCCCTGAGTGATGAGGATCTAGACCTCCTACCACCTCCTCCACCGCCCCCTTCGGCCTACCTGGCTCTCCCAGAAGAGGAGCCTCCCGCCCTGACGGGGTCATCACTCATTTCTGACTTGGAGCAACTACACCTGCCCCTACCCCCACCTCCACCTCTGCCACAGGTACTGACAGTGTCCCCAAACCCCCTGGATGGGTGGGGGACCTGGGCCTTTCCAGTATTACCAAAGGGGGCATGGTTTGGTCCCTTATGCTTGAAGGTTATTAGTCTTTAAGCCTCTTCCAAGCCCCAAAGCTGGTAGAACTGTTGAGGATTTTCAAGGTCCCTGGAGAGACATGTCCCTCGTCCCCTTTGTTTCTTAGTTACCCACTCTGCTCCAAGACATGTACTGGTTCCGACCCAAATCTCCACACTGCATAAGAAGACAATTAATCGTCTGGCCTTCATAGAGAGGGTTGTTAACCTGAGTGGTGTCCTGGGTCACGGTCTATGTCACCTCCAGCACAGTGTCAGTGGGCGGGACATGTCATCCCCAGGACATTCTCAGAAACAGGAGTCAAACTGGGCCTGATAGTTGCAGGACCATAATCCCAGATACAGACAAGGCCAAGGCAGGTTGACCACAAGGCCTAGCCTAGGCTACAAAGTGAATGGAAAGCAAGCCTGGGCAACTTAGTGAGACCCTGTTTCAAACTAGTAGGTAGAAAAAAGGTTGGGATATAGTTAGCTCAGTGGTAGAGTGTTTACCTAGCAAGCATGAGAGAGTCACTTTGATGGAGGGAGCCCCAGGTAGGGAGCAGGGAGGTCCTTGGCTCTTGCTGCCATGGTAACCATCCTGCTAAGCTATAGAGGCAGGACACTTGCTTCTCCAGACTCAGTTTCCGCATCTGTACAATGGGACTAATTGTACTCGGAGCCACCTAGACAAAGAGCCAAGATGGGAGAGTCTGGTGGGGTCCCCACAAGCTGATCTCTCTCCTTTCTCCTTGATCTATGCCCCTCCCCAGGCTCCACCGAAGGGATCTTCTGTCCGGCCTCTGACCAGTCACCTCAAACCCACAGAAGAGGAGCTACCCCCTCCTCCAGAAGAGCCTGTCACCTTTCCAGAGAAAGAGGCATCCACAGGTACAGCCACAGGCCTGATTTCTGATCCTCCTGGGGCCAGAATGGGCTTCTCATAGGAAGTGTGGGTGTAGGGCTCCCCCTTCTCACATGACAGGGATGTCTATACAGTGTGCAACCACTGAATGTCCATTGCTGCCTTGTGCTTGCTTCAGGTTTGTTGTTATTGAGATAGGGTCTCATGTAGTCCAGGCTAGCCTTGAATCCCATATATAGCCAAGGATGACCTTCTAGTGCTCTACCTGTGTCACCTTGTGAGTACTGGGGCTGTAGTTTGCCACTGTGCCTGGTTTATATGGCACTGCAGACAGAAGCCAATGCTTCCTCCTTGAAAAGCACATTCTCCTACCGCCCAGCTACAGCCTTACCTTTGTGTGTTTGTATTGAGACAATCTGGCCTTGGGCCTGAGAGCCTCTTGCCTTAGCCTCCTCAGTGTCAAGATTACAGGATAGCTGGCACTAGCTGGCTTGGAACTTACTATGTATGAAGTCAGGCAGGCTTCAAAGTTGTTGCAATCCTCCTGCCTCAGCCTCAATGCTGGTGAGCTACTATGCCCACCTTTCTTTTTTTAATTCTTTTTTGTTGTTGTTGTGGGGGATGGGTAGCAAGACAACTTGTCACCAAGAGAGATGACTTTGTTTCTGTCCCTGGGGCCCACGTGGTAAAACAGACTCTCAGAGGTTGTTCCCTGATCTCCACGCAAGGTGGACATACAATCAATCAATCAATCAATCAATAAACAATGAAGGTTTTGTAGTTATTTTTCCATTTGTTTATTCATGTCTGTATGTGTGACGTAGGAGGGTTAGAAGTTTACTGTCGGGGCTGGAGAGAGGGCTCTGTGGTTAAGAGCACTGACTGCTCTTCTAAATGACCAGGGTTCGGTTCCCAGCACCCACATGGCAGCTCATGACTTTAACTCCAGTTCCAGGGGATCCTGTGCCCTCTTCTGGCACCAGACATGCATGTCATGTACCAATATACATGCAGGCAAATACCTAATACATATAAAATAATAAAAAAAAGTATTTTTAAATCCAGGCGTTGGTGGCACATGCCTTTAATCCCAGTACTCGGGAGGCAGAGGCAGGTGGATCTCTGTGAGTTCGAGGCCAGCATGGTCTCCAGAGTAAGTTCCAGGACAGCTTCCAAAGCTGCAGAGAAACCCTGTCTCAGAAAAAAAAAAAAAAAAAATATATATATATATATATATATATATATATATATATATATAATCAAGAAGTTTAAAGTCATCCTCAGCTACATAGTAAATTGGGGGCTACCCTGAGCTACAGGAGACTTTGTCTGAAAAACAGCCAACCAGGCATGGTGATACACACCTTTAATCCCAGCATTTATGATGCAAAGACAGGAGGATATCTGAGTTTGAGGCCAGCCTGGTCTATACTGCAAGTTCCATAAATTCCATGCCAGCTAGGGGTACACAGTGATACCATGCTTTTCCATGCTTTCCCCACCCCCCAAACACACACACCAGTGACCAGTGTCTTTTCTTTTCTTTTCTTTCTTTTTTTTTTTTTTTTTTTTTTTTTTTGAGACAGGGTTTCCCTGTGGCTTTGGAGGCTGTCCTGGAATTAGGAACTAGCTCTTTTAGGCCAGGCTGGTCTCAAACTCACAGAGATCCACCTGCCTCTGCCTCCCGAGTGCTGGGACTAAAGGCATGCACCACCAGCTGCCTGGCCACACACACCAGTTTCTAATTTTGTCCTTTGAGCTTTGGGACCAGGGATCCTGTCTGTAGCAGCCACAGGGCCGTTCTCATTGTTGGCTTCCCCAGTGAGTCTCTGAGTGGGTTTCCTATCTCCAGGTGCAGCAGCTCTTTGACCTTTTTTTAAGGCTGTGTGGCAGTCCCCAGTAGGAACATAGGTGTGGTGGGTTACACAGCCTCCTCCTGATGGATTTGTAGGTGGTTTCTTGCCGTAACTGCATGGAGCTGATTCACCTAGCTGTGGGGTTTTCTCGGGTAAATTCCTAGAAGAGGAAGTACCCTAAAAAAAAAAAAGGCTGCTGTTTTTGATTTTGTATTTTTGTCAAATCACCTTCCTTACTCATCCCAGCCTACGTGCTCCCACCAGCAGGGCTGAGTTGTTTCTAGAAGCCTCTACAGCACTCTGTGCCTTGTGTAATTGAGCTGTGACCTGCTTCCTTAGGTCCTGCCCCAGGCACTGAAGACACCGTTGAGTCTAATGCAGTATCCTTTTTCCTGGGTCACAGAGCAAGACACAAGGGCAACTGTTTTCCTAAGTGTGTCATTTATTTTTCGACTTACGGTAGATTTTGTCACACACATACACAAAAAAGGGGGTTTTTGTTTGTTTTGTTTTTTTAAGGTACAGTCTTACTATATAGCTCAGGCTAGCCTGGATCTCTGTCTACCTTCGTTAGTCTTCAGGACTCTGGAATTACAGGTGTAAACCACCACACCAAACATCAGACTTTCTGGATCTTTTTTTTTTTTTTCTTAAGATTTATTTTAGCCAGGCATGATAGTGCATGCCTTTAATCCTAGCACTCAAAAGACAGAAGTAAGACCTCTGAGTTTGAGACCAGCCTGGTCTCCAGATAAGTTTGTTACTATTGTTATTATTATTATTATTATTGGCTTTTCAAGACAGGGTTTCTCTGTGTAGCCCTGGCTTTCCTGGAATTCACTCTGTAGACCAGGCTATCCTCGAACTCAGAGATTTGCCTGCCTATGCCTCCCAAGTACTGGGATTAAAAAACCATAGGAGAGATGGCTCAGAGATTATGAGCATTGACTACTCTTCCAGAGGTCCTGAGTTCAAATCCCAGGGACAACATGGTGGCTCACAACCATCTATAATGAGATCTAGTGCCATCTTCTGGCCTGCAGGCAAACATGCAGACAGAATACTATACATAGTAAATGAAATAAATCTCAAAAACAAAGTGTGCACCGTGAAGCCTGACTATTTGTATTACTTTTAATTTTGTGTGTGTGCACGTGTGCACATCTGTATGTACACATGGGTGCACTACCCTCAGAGTCCAGAAGAGGGCATTGGATCCCTGGAGTTACAGGCAGTTGTGAGCTGACTGATGTGGGTTGGGGGGATTGAACTCAGGTCCTATGTAAAACAGCGTGTGTTTTTAACCGATGAGCCATCTTAGCTCCTCTCTTAGAATTCTTGTCTTGAATCAGGACCATCTGGGTGTTGGTATCACTACAGACCCCCTCCACTCTTTTAGAGATGAGAGGCTACATGCCAACACTGCTTCTTAGTTTGTGTTTTGTCTTGCTGTGTAGACCAGGCTGGCCTGGGATTAAAGATGTGCATCAGTAGCCGGGCATAGAGGCTGGCAAATCTCTGGAAGTTCGATGTCAGTCTGGTCTACACAGTGAGTTCCAGGACGACCAGGGCGACACCACATAGTGCATCACGGTGCCCAATACCGTGTCTTCGATTTTAGCTTCCCAAATGCTATTCACCTTCCTTCCCAGTGCCTATCATGACCCTCTGTATTTGTCAGTTGAGGACGGCTTTGAGACTGGGCCCTGGGCACACTGGGCATCATATTCTGGGTGGTGACTGGGCACTGCCTTCGTGGGCTGGTGACAGCCTGTGTCTCCCCTACCCCAGATGTCTGCGGCTTCTGTCACAAGCCTGTGTCTCCTCGAGAGCTGGCTGTTGAGGCCATGAAGAGGCAGTACCATGCCCAGTGCTTCACCTGTCGCACCTGCCGCCGTCAGCTGGCTGGGCAGAGATTCTATCAGAAGGATGGGCGCCCCCTGTGCGAGCCCTGCTACCAGGTACTTCCTCCTAAGAGAATGGGCGCTGTGAACCCAGCTGAGAGTCAGAAAGAAGAACTGACCGGAGCAGGATTCTGTTCCTATGGCTGCTGTAATAGTTGTGTCCGCTTCCCAGCGACGGAAAAGAAAAAAAGATTTATTTGGTTGAGAGGTTACAGTGCCAATCTGAGCCTGTGGTGGCAGGGACCTCTGGCTGGAGGAAGTGGTTCTCCTCGTGGCCAGCAAACAAGAGGAAGGGACCATGCCACACCCCCAGTAACACAGATCTCCATTAGGCCCCGCCTCCTAAAGACTCCACCTCCTCCCAACAGCGTCCCCTGGAGCATGGGCCTGGTAGACTGACGGAGAGCATTCAATATGCAACTGAACCAACTTGAAGCCACCAACTGAACTTAATGGCTTCAAGCAATCCACATTTCTCTCTTAGTTGTGGGGTCATTGGATCCAAATCAAGGTGCCTCCACCTCTCGGTCTGCAGACTCTGGGAAAGGAAACATTCCCTTGCCTTTTCCAGGTTCTTTTCAGGCTTTTGTTTGCTTGTTTTTTTCAAGACAGGATTTCTCTGTGTAGCCCTGGCTATCTTGGAACTCTCTATAGACCAGGATGGCCTCGAACTCACAGAGATCCACCTGCCGCCACCGCACCTGGCCTTGTCTGGGGGGTTTTGAGACTGCAACATAGGGTGATCTTGACCTCCTGACCATCCTTCCTCCATACCTGAGTAATGAGCCAGGTATGGTGGTGTCCATGGATTCCCAGCATTCAGGAAGCTGAGGCAGGAAGATGAAGAGTTCAGGAGCTTGGGCTACATAGCAACACCCTGTCTCCAAACAATCAATAGTTGTGTTGAACACGTAAGAATTTGTTAGCACCTTCCCCACCCCCCAAATAAAAGAGAAGGAGAGAGTCAGGCTTAGGGGTGCATACCTTTTTTTAAAATCTATTTATTATGTGTACAGTATTCTCTCTGGGTGTATGCCTGCAGGCCAGAAGAGGGCACCAAATACCATTACAGATGGTTGTGAGCCACCATGTGGTTGCTGGGAATTGAACTCAGGACCTTTGGAAGAGCAGTGCTCTTAACCACTGAGCCATCTCTCCAGCCCGGGGTGCATACCTTTAATCCTTGCACTTGGAGGCAGAGGCAGGAGGATCTCTGTGAGTTTCAGGACAGCCTAGTCTATAAAAAAATTTCCAGGACAGCCAGGACTGTTACACAGAAAAACTCTGTCTTGGAAAAACAAACAAACAAAAAGAATTGTTAAGGGGGCTGAGTATGATAGCATACACCTGAAATCCAAATACTTGGTGGGTGAAGGCCGGAGGTTCAAGAGTTCAAGCTCAAGCCGGGCGTTGGTGGCGCACGCCTTTAACCCCAGCACTCAGAAGGCAGAGGCAGGCGGATCTCTGTGAGTTCGAGACCAGCCTGGTCTACAAGAGCTAGTTCCAGGACAGCCTCCAAAGCCACAGAGAAACCCTGTCTCGAAAAACCAAAAAAAAAAAAAAAAAAAAAAGAGTTCAAGCTCATTCATCCTTAGCTACACGTTGATTTTGAGTCCAACCTGGGTAGCATGATACCCAGTCGGAAAACTATCGTAAAGAAAAAGGGGGGTGGTGAGGGGCTTTTGAAAAATTATTAAGAAGGTAATTCTTGGGCTGAACATGTAATTCAGTGGCAGAGTATCTACCCGGCACACAGGCCCTGAATTCAGTCCCTAGTACTGAAAACAAGAAACGAGGGAGGGAGGGATGGACAGGGGGATAAGGGGACTGGAGACCTCATGGCTCGGGATAGGCATGTCTGTGGGTTGTCTGAAACAGTGCTCTCTGCCCCAGGACACTCTGGAGAAGTGTGGCAAGTGTGGAGAGGTGGTCCGAGACCATGTCATTCGGGCCCTGGGCAAGGCCTTCCACCCACCCTGCTTCACCTGCGTGACCTGTGCCCGGTGCATCGGAGATGAGAGATTCGCGCTGGACGACCAGAACCAGGTGTACTGCCTGGATGACTTCTACAGGTGGGAAAGCAGACCTGGGCTGGGGGAGAGGGGAGGACCGGGCGGGGCTGGGGGAGAGGGGAGGACGGAGCAGGGCTGGGGAGGGGAGGACCGGGGACCGGGCGGGGCTGGGGAGAGGGGAGGACGGAGCAGGGCTGGGGAAGAGGGGAGGACCGGGCGGGGCTGGGGGAGAGGGGAGGACGGAGCAGGGCTGGGGGAGAGGGGAGGACGAGCCAGGGTTGGGGGAGAGGGGAGGACCGGGCAGGGCTGGAGGAGAGGGGAGGACGAGGCAGGGCTGGGGGAAAGGGGAGGACCGGGCGGGTCTGGGGGAGAGGGGAGGACGGGGCAGGACTCTGGTCTAGTGGCAGGGCTGGCGCCCAGACCAATACTTCCTACAGCTCCTGTGGCTCCTGTGCTGAGAGAAGCCATCTTCCTGTTAGGTCCCCCACATAAGTCATGGGCATCTGCTAGAGGCAATTGCCCTTGGAGTTTCCGCACTCTGCCGGGCTCACATCTGACATACTCCGTGCAGTCCTCAGACTTTTTATGCCCAGGAAGTACAGTGAAAGACTACATTTTACCAGAAGTAGAAACTGAGGGATACAGTAACCAAGGTGCAGTGAAGCTTCCATTTAAGGAGTTGAGTTGGGAGCTGGGGGTGTGGCTCAGTCGGTAGAGTACCTGCCTAGTCTATACAAAGCCCTGGGTTTGACTCCTAGGACCGCATAAACATGCCATGCTGACACACACCTGAATTCCGACACTCCAGAGGTAGAAGCAAGAGGGTCAGAAACTTAAAGTTGTCTTGGTTACCCTAGCAAGTTCGAGGCCAGCCTTGGCTATGTGACACCCTGTCTCACAAAAATCAAAAGGACTTGACTTGTCCCCTCCCCTGGGATCTGGAGGGAGGACTGGGGATACAGACATAAGGGCGACTCATGCTTTGTCCTCCTGTCTGAAAAGAAAGAGATGGGGCATGGTGGTCCATGCCTGTGAAGGCAGAGGGGGGAGGATTGGTGCTGCCCATCTGAGGTTAGCCTGGAGTGTAGAGTAAGCCCTGTCCCAAAAAATAAGCAAACAGCAGCACTCAGAAGGCAGAGGCAGGCAGATCTCTGTGAACTCCAGGTCAGCCTGTTCTATATAGCAAGTTTCAGGCCAGCCAGGACTATACTGTAAGACCCTGTCTCAAAAAATAAGTAAACGAGGCTTACAAGAGGGCTCAGTGGCTAAAAGGGCTTGCCACCAAGCCTGATGACCCAAGTTCAATCCCTGGGACCCACAAGGTGGAAGGAGACGACTAACTCCTGCATGTTGTCCTTGGACCTCCACATACAACTAAATAAATATGCCCCCAAAAATTTTAAATTGAGCTAAGCAGAAGATAATGGATGGCCAGGCCCACCAACACTCCTCTCAGGGCCAACACTTCCCAGTCAATTACTGGTCTTAGCTAATTGCACTCTGGGAAGCTGGATTCATTGCACCAATCCCTCCTCCCACCTCTGCCAGAAAGGGTAGACATCTGCGGCTGTCCCTGCAGATTCTGTCACCTAGCAACGGGGGGGGGGGCGCTCTGGGAGGTGAACTGCTACCACCCCATTTCTGCCAGCTGATTTTGTTGTGAGTGAACGGCTGACATTCCTGATCTGTGCTTCCCCTCCCTCTAGGAAATTTGCCCCCATGTGCAGCATTTGTGAGAACCCCATCATCCCCCGAGATGGGAAGGATACCTTCAAGATTGAGTGCATGGGAAGGAACTTCCATGAAAACTGTTACCGATGTGAGGTAGGTAGCGTTAAAGTGTCTTAAAGTGCTGTGGCCTTGGGCAGCCTTCCCTGCTCACTGCCCTCAGGAGAGGCCAGGAAAAGAGGGTACGAACACACAGGGCTCCATCAGAGTTCCGGGTGAGCTCGTATCACTTGCTATGGAAAGAGACTGTGTTGACTCATGGTGGTGACAGCATGGGTAGCAAGTGATAGCCCCGAGGCAAGGCCATCGCTTTACCTCCTGGTCCTGCCTTTACTTTCTTTTCTGAGGGCTGCCACAGCACATGGGCACAGATAGCTCAGGTTTATAGCATTAGAAGCCCCAAGAGAGTTGCCATCAGGATGGCCGAGTGGTTAAGGTATTGGAACCCCACTCCTAGTATAAGTGCTACTTTGCCGGGCGGTGGTGGCACATGCCTTTAATCCCAGCACTTGGGATTAGAGGCAGGCGGGTCTCTGTGAGTCTGAGGCCAGCCTGGCCTACAGAGCCAGTTCCAGGGCAGGCTCCAAAGCTAAAAAGAAACCCTGTCTCGAAAAACAAACAAACAAAAGAAGTTCCAAGAGAATGAGAGTAGACCCCATTGTGGGGGGGACATACTTCCCAAGAAGGTTCCTGGTTGGCCTGGCATGGGTCATTGTCTATTGCTGTGACATATGCCACACTCAAAAGCAAATTGATTGAGGAAAAGACTTATTGTGCAGGTTACAGTCCATTGTTTTTTTTGTTTGTTTGTTTTTTGTTTTTGTTTTTTGGTTTTTTTTTTTTTTTTTGGTTTTTAAGACAGGGTTTCTCTGTGGCTTCGGAGCTGTTCTGGAACTAGCTCTTGTAGACCAGGCTGGTCTCGAACTCACAGAGATCCACCTTCCTCTGCCTCCCGAGTGCTGGGATTAAAGGCTTGCGCCACCAATGCTCAGTTTACAGTCCATTGTTAAGGCGGGAACCTGGAGCAGAAACTAGGGAGGAATGCTGCTTACCGGGTGGAACCCTGTCTCTCTCTGGCATCTGCTCAGGACCTCGTACATCGATTAGCAATCAAGAGAATGCCCCACAGACATGCCACAGGCCAATCTGCTTGGGGCCGTCCCCCGTTCAGACTCCTGCAGGTAACTCTGAGCTGGGAGACATTGACAGTTGATGCTAACAAGCCTTCCGAGCCTGTCCCAGGCTGGAAGCTGATGAGCTAGGATTGACGGCCCCTGGAGCCAGAAGACAGAACCCAAGAAATAGGTCTGTCCATCCAGCACTGTCTCCCCACCTCACCCCACCTTGACAGGGTCTCACTGTGTAGCCCTAGCTGTTCTAGAAGTCACTACAAGGTCCAGGCTGACCTCAAACTCATAGAGATGCCCCTGTCTCTGCCTTCCTGGTGCTGAGAGTAAAATGTGCACCATCACAGCTGGTCTCATGGAACAGGTTTTGACTACCATAGACAGAGAGAAAGGAACCCTGGGCAGGCTTAAACCTTTGTAGGTGTCAGCAAAAGCGTGTAAGAAAGATGGGTTTTAGGGGCCAGTGAGATGGCTCAGTGGGTGAAGATGCTTGTCACCAAGCCTGGCTACCAGATAGTGGAATGAAAGAACAGACTTCTGCAAGCTGCCCTCTTATCCAAACTGTCTGCTGTGACACAGGCATGGCCACATGTATGTGCACAATGAATAAATTACAATGTAATAAAAAAGTAAATGGAGCCGGGTGTTGGTGCCGCACGCCTTTAATCCCAGCACTCGGGAGGCAGAGGCAGGCGGATCTCTGTGAGTTCGAGGCCAGCCTGGTCTCCAGAGTGAGTGCCAGGATAGGCTCCAAAACTACACAGAGAAACCATGTCTCGAAAAACAAAAAACAACAATAAAAAAATTTAAATGGGATTAGAGGGAAAAGGCAGTGATAAGTCTCTAACCAGGAGGTAGGAAAATGAAAACAATTCTTTTGTTTGTTTTTTGTTTTTCGAGACAGGGTTTCTCTGTGTAGCTTTGGAGCCTATCCTGGCTCTCGGAACTCACAGAGATCCGCCTGCCTCTGCCTCCCGAGTGCTGGGATTAAAGGCATGTGCCACCGATGTCCGGCCGAAAACAATTCTTGTACCCATGACTGTAATCCCAGCCCTGGGGAGGCTGAGGCAGAAGAACCTGAGCTTGAGGCCAGCCCAGAACACGGATTAAGACTCTTTCTGAGGGAGAGAAGGGAAGAAGGTACTTTTATAGAGGAGGGGTATTTAGCCTATTACATGAAACCCGATGGGTTTGCCAGTTGCATAGTGTGTGTGTGTGTGTGTGTGTGTGTGTGTGTGTGTGTGTGTGTGTGTGTGTGTGTGTTTTACCTGCATGTATTTATGTGTACCACATGTTTGTTTGGTGCCTGTGGAGACCTTCAGAGGGCCCTGACCCCACCAGCCCTGGAGGTATGGGTGTTTGTGAGTCACCATGTGGGAGCTGGGAAACAAACAAGAGAGACAAGTGCTCTAAATCTAAACTCCTGAACCATCTCTCCAAATCAAGACCTCGTTTCTGTTTCTGTTTTTGTTTTTGTTTTTCAAGACAGGGTTTCTCTGTGTGGCCCTGGCTGCCCTGGAACTCACTCTGTAGACCAGGCTGGCCTCAAACTCGAGAGCTCTGCCTGCCTCTGCCTTCTGGGTGCTGGGATTAAAGCTGTGTGCCACCACCACCCTGTTCAAAGACCTCTTTGGGAAAAAAATTATAATTTTATGTGTATGGGATATTTTGTCTGCGCACCCTGTACATACAGGCAGATGGCAGAAGAGGGCATTGGGTCTGCTGGAACTGGAGTTACAGTTGTTGACTGTCATATGAGTGCTAGAAATTGAACCTGGTCCTCTGAAAGAGCAACCAGTGCGCTTAACCACTGAGCCATCTCTGCAGCCCACTCCCAGCCCTGCCCATGACCTCTTTCGCCATCTTGAAGTTCTTTTTTGTTTGTTTTTGTTTTTCTTGACAGAGTTTCTTTGGGTAGCCTTAACTGTCCTGGAACTGACTCTATAAACCAGGCTGGCCTTGAACTCGGGGCTGCCCCTGCCTCCTGGGTGCTGGGATTTAAGATGTGTACCACCACAACTAGGCTCCATCCTGAAGGTCTTTATCTTGGAACTGCACTCTTTCCTTCTACCTGGACCCTGCAGGTGTTGTACTTGGTCCCGAGATGAGGCTCCATGCCTCTGCTCACTCCCCCCTCCTCTGCCACCCCTGTAGCTCCGATGAAGACAACTGGTGGTAGTTTTTCTGTGAGTCACCTTCTCAGAGAGTCCCAGAACAGGATCTCTCAATCAGCCAATGAGTAATTGCAAGCTTTTATCCACTTGTCTTTATTTGAAGAGATAATGGGGAGCCAAGAGGACCTCGGGAGAGAAGTTGATTGCTTCCTGTGTAATCTGACTTTCTCAGTTAGGGTTCAAGGTCTGCAGCTGCAAACACACCCTGAAAGACCTTCGAGGAAGATCAAGGGCTGTCATTGGTCCCAGAGCCCTGATAGATAGAGTCCACCAGTACCAGGTGTTCCTAAAGCCTGCCTGAGCAAATAACCCCCACTTCCTGTCCATGCTCACTTTGACCAAAGTTGCCTCGTCAGTCAGGATTTGGACTCCAGGAAGCTACATTTCAACAGAAGGGCGGTGGCTCAAGCCTAGGCTGAATTAAGCCCTATCCTTTCGTTGTCATTGTTTTGGTTGTGTTTGGTTTTTCATTCAAGACAGGGTTTCTCTGTGTAACCCTGTCTGTCCTAGAACTCACCCTGTAGACCAGGCTGGCCTCGAACTCACAGAGATCCTCCTGCCTCTGCCTCTTGAGTCTGGGATTAAAGGCGTGTGCCACCAAGGCCCGGCAAACGGTGTCCTTTTTTATTATTATTTACTGATTTTTATATGCATTGGTGTTTTGCCGGATGTGTCAGGTCCTCTGGAACTGGAGTTACAGACAGTTGTGAACTTCCATGTGGGTTCTGGGAATTGAATTCAGGTCCTCTGGAAGAACAGCCAGCAGTGCTCTTAACCGCTGAGCCATCCCTCCAGACCCCTTCACTTTGAGACAAACTCTTAAAGCTGAAGCTAGCTTCAAACCGTGTAACCAAGGATGACTTTGAACTCCCGATCCTATACCCAGCTTGGTTTTGTTTGTTTTGAGACAGAATCTCTCTACATATCCAAGGCTGGTCTGAACTCTCCATCTTCCCACCTCAGCCTCTCAGTACTGGGAAATGACATGTGTAAACCACCACGCCCAGCTTCAGCTTTCTCAACTTAAATGGGGACAATAAGCCATCTCCCAAGACTGTCATTAGGATTTAATAAGGCAATACATGTGACAGTTTTTTTTTTTAAAGAGTTTATTTATTTATTGTGTATACAACATTCTGCTTCCATGTATATCTGCACACCAGAAGAGGGCACCAGATCTCATAATGGATGGTTGTGAGCCACCATGTGGTTGCTGGGAATTGAACTCAGGACCTCTGGAAGAGGACTCAGTGCTCTTAACCTCTGAGCCATCTCTCCAGCCCCCATGTGGCAGTTTTTTATAATTAAAAGCACTTTCCACTTATAAAAATATTGTCACCCCCTCCAACAATGGTAATAAACCTTGTAGACCATAGAGTCAGCAGGGATAGTGGGGGATGCCATGGGGAGGACGTGGACACACTTCCTAATGGGAGAAACAGTTCTGTTCCACACTGCTGTGGATTGGGTTCTTCATCTGTGGGCTTTGTTCTGTTTTGTTTCATTTTTAGGGGGTCAGTTTAAGGTGGAGAGATGGCTCAGTGGTTAAGAGCCCTGGCTGTTCTTTCTCCCAGAGGACCCAGGTTCAATGGCCAGTACCACAGGACGGCTCACAACTGTCTGTAACTCCAGTTCCAGGGGATCTGAGACCCTCACACATTCGAGCAAAAACACCAATGTCTCCTGGCGTTGGTGGTGCACGCCTTTAATCCCAGCACTCGGGAGGCAGTGGCAGGCGGATCTCTGTGAGTTTGAGACCAGCCTGGTCTACAAGAGCGAGTTCCAGGACAGCCTCCAAAGCCACAGAGAAACCCTGTCTCGAAAAAAAATAAATAAATAAAAAAATAAAAACTAACAACCCCACCAATGTCCATGAAATAAAAATAGATAAATAATGAAGAGGATGGGGGTGAGCTGAGTGTCCCCGGGGAAGGCTCTGTGCTGGCTTAGACCATGTGTGCTTCTGTGTCCCCAGGATTGCAGTGTCCTCCTGTCTGTGGAGCCCACCGACCAAGGCTGCTACCCGCTGAATGACCGCCTCTTCTGCAAGCCCTGCCATATGAAGAGAAGTGCTGCAGGGTGCTGCTGAGAACCCCCTGGCCAGCCCTCCCGTGACTTGGTTTCCCCACCTAGCCCTCCCTGCATACTTCCTTTCCTTTTGAGCCTCACTGGACACCAACGCATTGCTCAGTGCACAGTGTCTAGACACAAGGGCCTGAGACACGGGGGCTCACCCCTGGTACACAGCACCCTCCTGTCACTGCCAACCAGAAGGCCTCTCACCATGAGACTGGGACCCTGGTCCCTCTCTGGTGCTGGCCCTGACCTTTTTGTGGAGACAGGTCTCGGCTGTGTCTTTGTCCATGATGCTTAACTGCCCAGCAGAAGGTACTGAGACCAGCTTAGCACATTGAGCTGAGCTGTTTGAGGTGTGCCTGCCCAGTTACTGTAGAAAGTGTATTTTCAAAATTTAGAAATGTATTCTGGGGCTGGGCACAGAGGCAGGAGGATCTCTGTGAGCTTAAGGCCAACCTAGTCCACAAGGCTAGTTCCAGGGCATCCAAGGCTACACAACAAAACCCTGTCTGGGGCATGGGGAATGCAACTCAGGGGCTGGAGAAATGGCTCAGTGGTTAAGAGTACTTGCTGCTCTTGTGAAAGACCAGGATTCATTTCCCAGCACCTTCATGGAGGCTCCTAAGTGCCTGAACTTTAACTCCCAATTCCATGAGATCTGATGCCCTCTACTGGCCTCTTCAGGCTGCATACACACAGTGCACTTACACTGAAGCAGGCACACACTCACACACACACACACACACACACACACATTTAAAAAAAAAATCTTTAGTCAGGTGTAGTGGCACATGCCTTTAATCCCAGCACTTGGGAAGCAAAAGCAAGCAGATCTCTGCATTTGAAGGCAGCCAGAGCTACACAGTGAAATGCTACGGTTTGTTTTAAGTGGCTGGGTTTGGCAGTCCACATCTATGGATCTTATTGCTTGGGAGAACTACCAGAAGCTTGAGGCCTGCCAGGTCTTTGTAGAATTCCAGATCAGCCTCTGCTATATTGTCTCAAAAAAAAAAAAAACAAAAAAACATAAATGCATAGGAACACGATGCGTTGGCCACCAGCCTTCCTGTCTCTGGAACACCTGCTGAAGAGGAGCTGAAATCGGATGAGTAGGATGGTGGCCAGAAGCCTCCCCCTGCTTCCAGGTCCTCCTGTGTGCTTTTATGAGCAGCCCATAGGCATGAATTAAGTGCCTTGGATTTACTAGGGAGCAAGGGTGGTACTGAACCTCCTTCCTACAGCCTTCACTGGGGCTGAGGCCTGCCCAAGTTCTCTCTTCTCTCTCTTCCCCTCCCCCCCCCTCCCCTCTCTCCAGGATGAGGCCAGAGAAGGGCGTACCCCTTTGGTCTCCCATCTGTACCTCTCAGGCCCACCTTAGGCCCCAAAGCAGGCTGCCCATAACCACTGCCTCCATGAGGCTGCACCTAGAGTATTCTTCCTGTTAAAGAAATTCACTTTAGGGCTGGCAAGATGACTCAGCTGGTAAAGGGGCTTGCCACCAAGCCTAATGACCCGAGTTCTATCCCTGGGACCCAAGTTGGAGAGAACCATTTACCATAAGTTGTCCTCTGGTATGCCACGAATACACATTTGTGCACACATGCATACACAAGTAATTATAAAATGTAAAATAGGGGAAAAATCACATTTATGCTTTGTAACTTCTAAGATGCACATAGAACAAATTAAACATGTTTTCCTTTCTTGCATCTTTTTGTTTGGGGGTTGGTTGTTTTCCTTTTGAACTACCTATGTAGTCCAGGGTTGCTTTCACTTCAAATCCCCATCTCCACCTCCTATATTGTGGGATTTTGTTTCTAGTGCTCAAACACAGAGATACATGAAGCCCTGTCTTTTGTTTGTTTGTTTTGTTTTCAAGACAGGGTTTCTCTGTGTAGCCTTGGCTGTCCTGGCACTCGCTCTGGAGACCAGGCTGACTTCGAACTCACAGAGATCCGCCTGCCTCTGCCTCCCGAGTGCTGGGATTAAAGCCGTGCGCCACAACCACCCGGTTGAGAGCCTGTTTTAAATATAGAGGTGGCTGGGGGTCTAGCCCATTGAGAACATTAAGCATGTACTTGAGACCCAGGCTTCCATCCCCAGCACCAAAGCAAAATATATATGAATGAAAGCAAATACACAGAAACTGGGAGAGAAGCTAATGAAGTGGTGACGTGCTCCAGGACACCCTTTGAAGAACATGAATTTTCCCCGCTTGGAGATCCTGGGAGGCTGGCCTGCAATCCGCAGCTGAGGACCCTGGACTCCGTCAAGGCAAGTGTGGCGCATAGCCACTAGGGGGCGACATAAGCCAACGAAAGGGCAACCGTACCTGGGAGCCAAGGTTCTCTGGCTACTCTAAGCCTAGGGCGGGCTGATAGCTCCTCCTGCACGTCCACTGCAGCAAAGGGCAGAGAGAAAAACATCGCAAAAGAGTGACACAGCCATGAACTTTTCCACCTGTGGCAGGAATGCTCTCTTGGGAGAAGACCTACAGCTGGAGATTTAGCCCCCACTGGCCCAAACTCTTACCTGCCAGGGAAGGAGAACCAGTAAATTCCAGAATGAGTCCTAGGAACCAGGACTCAGGACAAAGGACGAACGGGAGTTGCTTGGAAGCCCAGAATTTTCCCGCAGCCCTGTTCCAGGGTCCCTCTCACCTGAGGCCACACCCAAGTACTTGGAGTATGACCTCACTAGCGTGTGCCTGCCCCTGCAGTAGGGCCTGCTGCTGCCTACACAGCTGGAATAACCTTCGGAAGGCATCAGCTGATGGTGAAGCAAGCCTATGCATGCCAGACATCGCCAGAAGCGGAGGCAGGAGGACCTAGAGTCAAGGTCATCCTTTCTTTTTAAATTTTATGTGCATTGGTGTTCTGTCTGCACGTATGTAAGGGTATCGGATTACAGGATTACAGACAGTTGTGAACTGCCATGTGGGTGCTGGGAATTGAACCTGTGTCCTCTGAAAGAACAGAGCCATCTCCCCAGCCCGTTCAAGGTCATCTTTGAGGGCATAGTAAATATCCGGTCTGCCTGAACTACTGAAAGGGTGTAAAGAGGCCGGGCAGAGGCAAGCGGATCTCTGTGAGTTCAAGGCCAGCCTGGTCTCCAGAGTGAGTGCCAGGATAGGCTCCAGAGCTACACAGAGAAACCCTGTCTCGAAAAAGAGAAAGGGAGGGACGAAGGAAGGAAGGAAGGAAGGAAGGAAGGAAAGAAGGAAGGAAGGAAGGAGACAGTGTTGGGCTGGAGAGATGGTGTGTAAGGGTATGAGACCCTCAGAGTGGTACTGTTAATGCCCCAGTTCATGGACAAGGAAGCACCCCTAAGAGGCTGCATGGTCAGGATCAGGGATTTCCAGTAACATCTCCAGGACTCCTGACAGACACACCTCAAAAACATCCATGTTATGGAATATACCAGAAACCATCATGCTTGCAGCACAGATGGCAAAATTCAACAGAAAAACATTTTTTTTTTTGGACGATCCCTTTAGCTGGTTATGTGACTGAGTTAACATTGTATTTGCCTAGCATGCACAAACCTAAGTCTTGGGTGTGGTCCCCAGCATGACACAAACCATAAACCAGGGATGGTGGTTCATGACTGCAATCCTAGCACTCCTGAGAGAGAGGCAGGAGGATCAGAGGTTCAAGGTGACTATAGAGATTTTGAGGCCAGCCTGGGATACATGAGACCATATTTCCAAACACTAAAACAAATTAATGCATGGACAAAAACCTGAAGGTTGTTTTTTTATTTTATTTTATTTTTCTTTAATTTAACATGTATGGGTGTTTCACCTGCATGCATGCCTGTACTCCTGAAGTTCTGAGAGTCCAGAAAAGGTATCAAATTCCCAGGAACTGGAGTTACAGACATTGTGAGCCACCAAGTGGGTGCTGGGAATTGAACCTGGGTCCTCTGGGAGAACAGCCTCTTGACTTCTAAATCATCTCCCTAGCTCCTCATTTCATTTTTCTCCTGCAGTTTTTACCTTGTTTGTTTTTTTGTTTTATTTTGTTATGTTTTTTCCTTTTTCCTTTTTTGGTTTTTTCGGACAGGGTTTCTCTGTGGCTTTGGAGGCTGTCCTGGAACTAGCTCTTGTAGACCAGGCTGGCCTTGAACTCACAGAGATCTGTCCCTGAACAGGGAGGCAGGAGAAAGGGGTGTGCATAGGGGGACAGCAGGGCAAGCTGCCTAGCTGAGGGTGTCCAGGACACAGCTGACTGTCCTGGGGAGTGGGCAGCAGCAGGACAGTCAGACAATCCCAACAAATTTGAAAGGTGATGGGTGGCAGCAAGATGGAGCATATGCCTATAATCCCAGCACTTGAGATGCCGGGAAGCAAGAGCGTTGCTGTTGATGCCAAAGTGGTCTACATGGTGTTTCAGTCTAGCCTGAGCTACATAGGGAGCCCCTTTCTTGAACGAAAAAAGCCTCTGGAGGTGAGAAACCCACGGATATGGAGCCCAGCAGGCAGAGTTCAGAGTGGTGGGAATCCCTCACCAGCTGGCAGCAGCCACGCCCCAGGTGCTGGGCTCTGCCTACCCCTCCCACAGTCTGCGGCCTTCAACACCACCCACAGGCAGCGTCGGGCTGGAGGAGGGAAGGTGGAAGGATGGGGTCAGTGTGAGGACTAGATGGCCAGGGCGGGACAGTCCTGCCTGGGAAGCAGGACAGAGGCCTCCATGAGTGACAGCTGATTTGCCCCAGATGAAGTGTGTCACTGGGTCCAAGGCTCACACTTCCTCCTTTCCGGCTTTGTTTGATCCTAGCTCTCAGGGGAAGCAACCTCAGCTCCTGGGGGAGGAGGGGCGTGGCTTACTTGGGAGGGGCATCAGCCGGCCTCCTCTGCTTGCTCTGCCCTTTGGGCACCGACTGGGAGGCCACGTCGGCATTGCCCTCTCAGCACCCCCACACCCTCCTCCGTCTGAGGCCGGTAAGTTTCCACTGCGGCTCCTCCACAGACTGTGTCAGGCTCGACCGGCCACCCCCGGGGCAGGCTGCATGAAGTAGTGAGCTTCCTTCTCCTGGGCCTGAACAATGCCAGTTTCACGGATCTCACTGGACCCTTCTCTCCCCAGGGGCTGATCAGAAACAGCAGAGAACAGTTCACCAAGCACTACAACAAAAATTTGCCACAGGGAAGGGCTCCCCAGAGACCAAATTGACTACGGAACTCCTGGTTGAAGGATCCTGGGAAATAGCAAGCAGGTGGCAATCATGGATGCAGGACCTAGCAGGTGGCAGACATTCACATGTCTGGACAGCCCTAGGAAAGGGAATTACGTTGTAGAGAGATTAACAGGGAATGCAAATGAGCATGATATCCACGAAGGGCCCATCGGGCTTCGTGTGAAGATAGACTGTGAGCTCTCCCGAGGCCAGGTGGGAAAGTGGGCAGAGGCCAGGTTTCCTCAGGTGAGATAGCCTGAAGGGCATGAAACCACCACAAAGGAATGGGGTGGGGCTGGGGGGAGGGGTGGACTGCCACAAGGAAGGGAAGGCGTGGAGGAGGGGCAGTCTCTGGTCACAGGTCAGGAGCATTAGCTACTTCCCCCGACAGTGTGACTTGTTTGTTTTACTCAATTGTCAGCACACGCTGCTGCCTGCACAGGACCAGCCCTTAGCAAATATTTGTGGAATGAATGCATAGCTACTTGGGAATTTGGGGAGAGTCATGTGGAAATCTGCTATGGCCTATTGACCTCCTGGAAATTCTGTCATCTTTTTCCAGACCCAGATCTCATGTCTGTAAGAGTGCCAAAGGGGCCATGCACAAAACTCAAGTCCAAATGGATCAAAGACCTCAATATAAATCCATCCACACTGAACCTCATAGAAGAGACAGTGGGAAGTACACTTGAATGCGGAGGCCCAGGAGACCACCTCCTAAATAGAACACCAGTAGCACAGACACTGAGAGCAACAATTGATAAATGGGACCTCCTGGAACTACGGCGCTTCTGTAAAGCAAAGGACACGGTCACCAAGACAAAACGGCGTCCCACAGAATGGGAAAAGATCTTCCCCAATCCCAAATCTGAAAGAGGGCTGATCTCCAAAATATACCAAGAACTTAAGAAACTAGACATCAGGGGCTGGAGAGATGGCTCAGTGGTTAAGAGCACTGACTGTTCTTCCAGAGGTTCTGAGTTCAATTCCCAGCAACCACATGGTGGCTCACAACTATCTGTAATGAGATCTGGCACCCTCTTCTAAATAAATAAATAAATCTAAAAAAAAAAAAAGAACTAGTAAGTATAAAAAAAGAAAAAGAAAAAAAAAAGAAACTAGACATCAAACTACCAAATAATCCAACTAAAAAATGGGGTACAGATCTAAACAGAGAATTCTCAACAGAACAATCTCAAATGGTGGAAAGACACTTAAGGAAATGCTCAGCATCCAGTCATCAAGGAAATGAAAATCAAAAACACTCAGATTCCGTCTTACACTGACCAGAATGACTAAGATCAAAAACACCAATGACAGCTTATGCTGAAGAGGATGTGGAGAAAGGGGTACACTCCTCCATTGCTGGTGGGAGTGCAAACTTGCACAGCCTCTGTAGAAAGCAGTATGGTGATTTCTCAGAAAATTAGGGATCAACCTGCCTCAAGATCCTGCAAAACCACTGTTGGGCACATACCCAAAGGAGGAACATTCAAGACATAAGGACATTTGCTCAACTATGTTCATAGCAACATTATTTGTAATAGCCAGATCTTGAAACCAACCTAGATGTCGCTCAACTGAAGAATGGATAAAGAAAATGTGGTATATTTACACAATGGAATACTACTCAGCAGTAAGAAACACTGACATCCTAAAATTCGCAGGCAAAAGGACAGAACTAGAAAAAACCATCCAGAAAGACAAATATAGTATGTTGTCACTCATAAGTGGACACCAGACATAAATCAAAATATCCCTAGCCTACAATCTACAACCCTATAGAAGCTAGAACCCTCTTCTAGAAACAGATGGAAGCAGATGCAGAAATCCACAACTAACCAATGGGCGAACCTCCTGGAGTACAATTGAGGGAGAAGCAGTAATATGAACAAAGGAGTCAAGACCATGATGGGGAACCCACAGAATCAGCTGACCTGAGCTAGAGAGAGATTACTGACTCAGGTCTGACAAATGGGGAACCTGCATAAGACCGAACTAGACTCCCTTAATATAGGTGGCAATGGTGTGACTGGGACAATATATGAGGCCACTGGCAGTGGGTCCAAGATCTAACTCTAATGCACAAACTGACTTAGTGGAGCCCATTCTATATGGAGAGATACCTTGCTCAGCCTAGACACAGGGGTGTCAGGTGTGGAGAGGTGCCTTGGTCCTGCCTCAAGGAGATGATGAGACAGATTTAGTAGACTTCCTAGGGGAGGCCTTACCCTCTCCAAAGAGCAGATGGGAGGAGGGGAGAGGGAACTGGGATTCGAATGTTTAAAAAAAAAAAAAAAAGTGCTAAAGGGGGCTGGAGAGATGGCTCAGCAGCTAAAAGCACTGGCTGCTCTTCCAGAGGACCCAGGTTCAATTCCCAGCACCCATGTGGCAGCTCACACCTGTCTGTAGCTCCAGTTCCAGGGGATCGGATGTTCTCTTGGACATTTATCAGACAAAACACCCATAGATATAAAAAAAAAGTGTTATAGAAAAGCCATATGTGAGCTGGGCAGTGGTGGTACTGTAAGACCCTTGGAAAGCTGAGGCTTCCAGAATCTTAGCCCAGGACCGCGGCCACCCCAATCACATAATGGAGGCGAAAGCTTGATGCAAATTGCATGAGGCTTTATTGTAGTTTAATGAGCTAACCTCATGTTAGCTCGGGTCTTTGACCCACCCACCATGGCGGATGGCTAGCAAAAGACAGTTCGAAGCCGCTGCGTACAGATCTTTATAGGGCAGCGTAAGGGGAGTATCTAGGGGTACGCACAGGGTCAGGATTGGTGTGCCTCCAGGCTTGGAGGGTTTGCCCTGTGTTGATTGGTCAACTGGTTGTTATGACCCATAGGCCCTCCCAGGGTGGTTGCTATGTTTTGTGCGTCATTGCTGTGCACTTGTCCATAAAGTACACCCAGGGTCGTAAAGCATAGTGCCACCAGCTAACTTCTGATTGGCTCCTTGTCACGAGGCAGGCATCTGACTTTCTAGTGTCTAGGACAAGGTCATAGAAGTACGTGTTCGGCCGTTATGGCTACCAAAAGGGAAGCTGGTCCCTTCAGTACACATCTTTAATCCCAGCACTCAGTAGACAGAGGCAGGCGGATCTCTGTGAGTTCGAGACCAGCCTGGTCTACAAGAGCTAGTTCCAGGACAGCCTCCAAAGCCACAAAGAAACCCTGTCTCGAAAAAAACAAAACAAAACAAAAAAGCCATATGTGGTGATGCACACCTTTAACCACAGCATTTCAGGAGGCAGAGACAGGTGGGTCTCTGAGTTCAAGACCAGCCTGGTCTACAGAGCAAGTTCCAGGATAGCCAGGGCTACACACAGAAATAAAATCTGTCTCAAAAAAAGAAAAAAGCAGCTGGGCATTGGTGGTGCACCCCTTTAATCTCAGCACTCAGAAGGCAGAGGCAGGTGTTAAATTAGGTATAAAGAAAAAGAAGGTGTGCAAAATGAGACACAGGATGAGACATATTAGACATATTAACTAGTTTATTATAAGCCCAGCAGAGTAGGGAGACTAAAGGAGAAGAGAAACAGGGTAAATGGCTAACCGCCATGGCCGGTCCGCCATAGAGAGGCAGAGAAAGAGCGTAGGTGGGAGAAGAGCAGAGCAGAGCAGAGAGAAGAGGGGGGAGAGAGAGAGGGGGGAGAGAGAGAGTGAGAGAGAGAGCATAAGTGGTCAGGGCCTGTCTTTAAAGGTGTCCTCTGCACTTGCGAGCAGACTTAGTTCCCATGGAACCCTGGGCTGACCAGGGTACTGCCTGTTCTGCCAGATAACAGGGGCAGGCCAGCATAATGCCTGAACCTTTCAAGGTGGATCTCTGTGAGTTCAAGGCCAGCCTGGTCTACAGAGCGAGTGCCAGGATAGGCTCCAAAGCTACACCGAGAAACCCTGTCTCGAAAAACCAAAAAAAAAAAAAAAAAAAAAAAAAAGCAAACAAAAGACAAATAAACAAAAACCCCTATGTTATGTTATTTTATTTATTTGGTGCTGATGAGGGTCAAACCCAGAGCCTCTTGCTCATGCTCTAGACTTGCAAGCAAATCTACTGAGCCAACCCCTCAGACCCCCAAATTCTGGGATACATATGCATATGTACACATATATGTCATATAGACATATTATTCGTGTGTATGATCCATGTAGTTGTGCATGGCATGCATATGAAGGTTAGAGGACAACTTAGTGATGTCAGTTCTTGCCTCTGACCTTTCTGTGGGTTCCATGGAAGGTGTCAGGTACCCAGGAGTCATCAGGACAGCCCTATTGTCCTGTCTCTGTTTGCAGCCAGCCCTGGGCTGGCCTGGAATTCACTGTGTACAACTGACCGGCCTCAAACTTGTGGTGACCCTCCTTCAGCTACCTCCCGTGTGTCACCATGCTCAGTTAAGAGAGGCATTCATGATGAACCTAAATAATAGCTATATTCCCAGACCTCCTGACTCTACAAGTTGTCCTCTGACCTCTACAGACACACAATGGTACACCCTTCCCCCATCCACAGATGTGTACACGCACAGAAAAATCAATTTAAAAAAGCCAGAAGGGAGGGCGCTGGAGCGATGGCTCAGAGGTTAAGAGCACCGACTGCTCTTCCAAAGGTCCTGAGTTCAATTCCCAGCAACCACATGGTGGCTCCATTATGAGATCATCCAACCATCCATTATAAGATCTGATGCCCTCTTCTGGTGTGCAGATATATACGGAGGCAGAATGATGTATACATAATAAATAAGATCTTTAAAAAAAATTAATTCGTTAAACAATAAAGACTCATTGCTTTTAAAAAAAAAAAAGCCAGAGGGGCTGGAGAGATGGCTCACCAGGAAAAAGTGAACCTGCGAGCAGACTTAGGTTGCTAGGTTCAATTCTCAGTGCCCATGTGATGAGTCACAGCCATCAATAACAACAGTTCCAGGTGGGCTGACGCCCTCTTCTGAACAAGGCACACATGTGCACATACATACATGTAAGCAAAACACTCAAACACATAAAAATAAATAAAACTTTTTTCTTTCCCCTCAGTAGCCCTGGCTCTTCTGGAACTTGCTCTGTAGACCAGGCTGGCCTCAAACTCAGAGATCCATCTGCCTCTGCTTCTCCAGTACTAGGATTAAGGGCATGTGCCACCATGCCTTGACAAAATAAGTAAACAACTCCACCTCCCAAAAAAAGCCGGACTCCTGATAATTCTAGGACCTTCTTCCTACAGTTATAGTCACATGGTCACCACCCAGTGAGTGGCCTGTCTCTCAAGGATCAGTTTTCATGTTCACTCTCATACTGGAAAAAAAACCTGAGAGAGAGAAGGCCAAGATATGTCGTTTGAGCCTTCTGGGGGAAATGAGGCCAAAGTCCAGTCCTGTTTGTTTGCAGCCCTGTTGAGCTACATGGTGTCTTCATTTCTACCAAGGATGAAGACAGCTGGCGGGCAGAGTGGGGGACAATTACAAGTTCACAGGAAAGCGCCTCTCAGTCAGGGTCAGTAGGCCCTGGAAGCTTCCATTCTGAGAAGTGTTTCATATCTCTCAAAAATGTACAAATGGCCCCACAGTGGTGGCACATGCCTTTGACCCAGCACTCGGGAGGCAGAGAGAGGCAAGCAGGTCTCTGTGAGTTCAAGGCCAGCCTGGTCTACAAAGTGAGTTCCAGGATGGCCAGGGCTGTTACACAAAGAAACTTTGTCTCAAAAAAACAAAACAAAACAAAAAAGAGCAGTGGCTCACACCTTTAAACCCAGCATTTGGGAGGCAAAGGCAGGCAGATTTCTGTGAGTACCAGGCCAGCCTGGTCTACAGAGCGAGTTCCAGGACAGCCTCCAAAGCTACATAGAGAAACCCTGTCTCAAAAAACCAAAATAAATAAAAAAGTGTAGCCTGGGTATGATCCCAGTTCTCAGGAGACAGGCAGATAGAGTTCTGTGAGTTCCAGGCCAGGTTGATCTTCACAGAGAAGCAAGTTCCAGGACAGCTAGGGCTCCATAGTGAGACTCTACCTCAAAAAAAAAAAAAAAAAAAAAAAAAAAAAAAATGCCTGCTCTTGACCATCTCTTCACCCCCAAGAAGGGAAATTTTTAAAAAATGTTCCCTCACCAGAGGCCTGCCTGGGGCATGCCAAGAGTTAAGCTTCAGCCCAGTTTACTTCCTTAATGGACTGAGGAGGACGGTGATGAGGAGGTGAGGGGCAGACCTAGACAAGCCAGTTCTAGGCCCTGCCTTTCTTTCATCCTGGGGCTCCTGGCACTCTGAGAAATCTTCAACCAAACCTGCTTGTTAAGCCTGATTTTTTTCCCCAGGGCCAAACTCAGCCATTTTATAAAAGAGTGGACTCTATTGGATTAACAGGTTCTTTTTTTGGTTTTTCAAGACAGGGTTTCTATATGTAGCTTTGGAGCCTGTTCGGGCCCTTGCTCTGTAGACCAGGCTGGCTTTGAACTCACAGAGATCCTCCTGCCTCTGCCTCCCTAGACTGGGATCAAAGGCGTGCACCACCACCACCTGGAGGATGAACAGTTCTTCAGGGCAGTGGTTCTCAATCTTCCTAATGCAGAGACCCTTTAATACAGCTCCTCATGTTTTAGTAACCCCCAACTATAAAATTATTTCATTGTTACTTCATAATGGTGATTTTGATACTGTTATAAGTCATAATGTAAATATGTTTCCAATGGTCTTAGGCGACCCCTGTGAAAGGATCATTCAACCCCAGGGGTCCAGACCCACAGGATGAGAGCTTTTGCTTTGGGGCATTAAACCCTGCTAGACTTTTTTGTCATTCTTTCCTTCTATTTTTTTTTTTTTCCTCAAGACGGGTTTCTCTGTAGTTTTGAGCCTGTCTTGGAACTTGCTCTATAGATCAGACTGGCCTTGAACTCACAGTGATCCGCCTGTCTCTGTCAAGCCCAGCTTGTCTCCCGCCCTTCCTCCTTCCTTCCTTCCTTCTTTCTCCTCCTGTTTCTCCTCCCCTTCCTCCTTGTTCTTGCATAGACAGCCTAGCTCAGACTCTCTGAGGCCCAGGATAGCCTTGCTCATTACCCCCCCCACCCCCCCCACCACTTCCCAAGTGCTACCAAATCTGGCTTTCATTACCTTTTCTAAGGAAGGGAAGGAAAGAAGTTGAGTCTTTGTCATTCACTGGTTCCAAAGAACCTCGGCCAGAGCCGAATCACAATGGATGGATTACAGCCCCAGGTGGAGCTGGCCAGAAACCTTACCCCACATTTTTAACCAAAAAGCTGTTCGATGCATGCTCTTTGTTATGCACTCTGCATTTAGTCAAGGCCTGGGGAAGTACAGAGGGGAAATAGCTTGAATTCCGTAGCTCTGTATTTAGCATCTTCTTAGAAATCCACATTGAACCAGATCTTTCTTTCTTTCTTTTTTGGATTTTTGAGACAGGGTTTCTCGAATCAGGTTTCTTTTTAATTTTTTGTTTTTTTAATTCTTTTCCAGCTGGGTGGTTATGGCAGCAGTGGCCCACGCCTTTAGTCCCAGCACTTGGGAGGCAGAAGCAGGTGGATTTCTGAGTTCCAGGCCAGCCTGGTCTCCAGACTTGAGTTCCAGGACAGGCTCCATGGCTACCCAAATCCTGTCTTAAAAAGAAGGAAGGAAAAAAAAGAGGTTCTTTTTATTTTTAATTGCATGTTTATGCATGTGTGGAGATGTGTGCGTGAGCACAAGTGGTCTTAGAGGCCAGAAAGGATATCGGAACCCCCAGAGTAACGGGCAGTCCGCCTGACATGGCTGCTTGCTGCCAAGTGAAGTCCTCTGCAAGCAGTAAAAGCTCTGAACTCCTGAGCTGTCCCTCCAGTCCCTGAACCAGACGAATTTAGGTAGGAGACCCCAAACTGAAGACCTCCAAGAGACCGAGATGGAAGCAAAAATTCTCAGAGACGTGGAGGGGCTCAGTCACTAGGGGAGAGGTTTAGGCCACGCATTACTTCAAAGGGAGTATGACAGGAATTTCTAGATGTGCGCTGTGGAGCTGTGGAGAGAAACCAAAAAGCCGCCCATGTGTAGCAGAGACCTAAGAAGAAGAGAGGTGAGCCATGGAGAAAGACCTTCAAGCCCTAGATAGAAGCTTCAGCAGGAAAAGCTGGAGACAGGAGTTTTGATCCCCACGTGACAGGGAAGGCAGAGAGGAGG
This sequence comes from Cricetulus griseus, assembly GCF_003668045.3. Classification (NCBI taxonomy): domain Eukaryota; kingdom Metazoa; phylum Chordata; class Mammalia; order Rodentia; family Cricetidae; genus Cricetulus; species Cricetulus griseus. The sequence goes on from NC_048595.1 coordinate 11,692,532, forward strand.
TTCCTTAGGAGGTTGTTTTAGTTTTAACTGGAATTTGAGTTCCTTGATGGAGAATCCCATGGAAAATTGCCCAGCTCTGTTTTAGGACCCAAGGTCAAGATGCCCCAACTGACATATCATAGCTGCTGTTAAACCTCCTGGTGTACAAAGTGCCCCCTGCAGCTGCCAGGAAAAAGCTGCCAGGCTGTGGCTTTTGCATTTAAAAACCTCTTACCCTAAACACTTGGCTACACTTGGGTCCCCAATATGAGGGTAGTCCCAGCTGACTGGAATTTAAAGACTTTCAATTGTCTATAAACTGTGCCTTAGTGGTTATCTCTGGTAACCCAGCACCCACATGACTGCTGGGTGGGCATGGCAACCAATCCATAACTCCAGAGTGGGAGGCAGCGACAGGGAATCCCCAAAGAAAGCTTGCTAGTTAGACCAGATGAGTTACCAGCTGGGTGAGAAGTCTTAACCAAGGATGGGTACTTATTCAGCAGTTCCCCTAGTATTTCTAAGGTAGATTCACAGAAAAGCCAGAATTTTAAAAGTTTATATCTCAGTTTAATCTATGAAAAGTTCAGGCATTATGCTGGCCTGCCCCTGTTACCTGACGAAACAGGCAGTATCCTGGTCAGCCCAGGGTTCCATGGGAACTAAATCTGCACGCAGGTGCAGAGGACCCCTTGAGTCCCTGCCCATTTACTCTCTGCTCTCTCTACATTGTCTACTCTTCTCTCTGCTTCTGCTCTTCTCTTCTCTCTGCCATGGCGGTCAGCCATTAGCCATGTTCTTAGTCTCTCTATTCTGCCGGGCCTATAATAAACTGGTTAATATGTCTCATCTTTTTTGTTTTTGTTTTTTGAGACAGGGTTTCTCTGTGTAGCTTTGGAGCCTATCCTGGCACTCTCTCTGGAGACCAGGCTGGCCTCGAACTCACACAGGTCCTCCTACCTCTGTCTCCCAAGTTCTGGGATTAAAAGCGTGCTCCACCAACGCCCAGCTCTTTTCTTCTTTATTTCTAATTTAAGCAAAAATTTAACAATCTATCTGTACTTTTAAAAAAGATTTTCTTTGTTGTTGTTTTCCAGAGACAGGATTTCTCTGTGTAGCCTCTCCTGGAACTCACCATGTAGACCAGGCTGGCCTGGAACTCACAGAGATCCACCTCTGCCTCCTAAGATTAAGATTTTATTTTTAGCCAGGCGTTGGTGGCGCACACCTTCAATCCCAGCACTTGGGAGGCAAAGGCAGATGGATCTCTGTGAGTTAGAGGCCAGACTGAATTCCAGAACAGCCTCCAAAGCCACAGAGAAACCTGTCTTGAACCCCCACCCCACCCCCAACCCCGCAAAAAGAAAGATTTTATTTTTGTGGGAGGAGAAATGGCTCCGGTTAAGAGCACTGGCTGCGGGACTGGAGAGATGGCTCAGAGGTTAAGAGCACTGACTGCTCTTCCAGAGGTTCCGAGTTCAATTCCCAGCAAACACATGGTGGCTCACAACCATCCGTTATGAGATCTGGTGCCCCCTTCTGGTGTGCAGATATACATGGAAGCAGAATGTTGTATACATAATAAATAAATAAAAATTAAAAAAAAAAAGTACTGGCTGCCCTGGCAGAGGTCCTGGGTTTGATTCCCAGCACCCACATAGTAGCTCATAGCCATTTGCAACTCTAGTTCCAGAGGATCCAGTCAACTCTTCTGGCCTCCATGGGCACCAAGCCTATGTTTGGTACACAGATACACATGCAGGCAAAACACCCAAACACATAAATCAATCTTTTGTGTGTGAATGCCACGTGTGTGGATGGCCACAGTGGCCGGAAGAAGGTGTTGTGTCTTCTGAATCTCAAGGTGCAGGTAGTGTGAACCATTTGATGTGGGTGCTGAGAACCTTATTTGAGTTCCCTGGAAGAACAGCAAGTGTTCTTAGCCAATGAGCCATCTTTCCAGCCCCTAAAAGTCATTTTAAAATTGCATTTTATTTATTTGTTTGTTTGTGCGTATGGGGGGGGGGCTGCGTTCAACCGATGCAATATGCTATCTCTTTCCTCCTTGTGGGCTGTGGATGTGGGGCCCAGGGCAACTTGGTACACACCTGCCACTTGGCTATACTGCTGCCAAGCCAAGGCTCAATGGAGATCAATCAGGAAGTCAGCCTGAGTTTTCAGTTTCCCCTAGAGCAACATTTGACTCCAGGAAAGGCCAGGGACTGAGACCACCCACCCAGGCATAGCATAACCCAGGAAAACTACCATCCAAGGAGAAAGTACTTAAAGTTCCAAAGGAAATTCCTACCGTTCCAACCTTTGTAGACAGGATCACCTGACATCCTAAGGCTAAGGCCCAGTACACACCCATCTCCTTTCACCAAGACACCGCCAGACAAATGTCAGCCAATCAGGGGTCCTAAACCTTAGAAATTCTTCACCCCGCTGGGCGGTGGTGGTGCACGCCTTTAATCCCACCACTCCGGAGGAAGCAGGCAGATCTCTGAGTTCCAGATCAGCTTGGTCTACAAGAGCGAGTTCCAGGACAGCCTCCAAAGCCACAGAGAAACCCTGTCTCGGAAAACCATAAAAAAACAAACAAACAAACAAACAAAAAACCAGAAATCCTTCACCCCAATCTTTGCCTCTGCCTCTGCCTCTGCCTCTCTGCCTCTGCCTCTCTGCCTCTCTGCCTCTGCCTCTCTGCCTCTGCCTCTGCCTCTGCCTGAGTGTTGGGACTAAAGGCGCCCGGCCCCACATACAGATTCTCTTGAGGCAGAATCTCAGGCAGAGGAACAGCAGAGACAAAGTCCTGAGGAGGACAGAGCACTCTTCAGTGATCAGAAGAATGTTGTGTTTTGAGACAGGGTTTCTCTATGTAGCCCCAGCTGACCTGGAACTCACTATGTAGACCAGGTTGGTCTCAAACTAAGAGACTGCCCTGCCCCTACCTTCCAAGTGCCGGGACACCGCCCAAGAATGCTTTTTTTTTTTTTTTTTTTTTTTTTCAAGACAGGGTTTCTCTGTGGAGCTGAAGGGGAGGAGTAGCGCTTGCCAGCCAAAGAAGCTGCAAATGAACCTAGCAAGAGACACTATAGATATTCTTCAGACACTGTGGAGCTCCTGGCAGGCCCCACATGTTACTCCATGAGGTAGATACCAAGACAGGGTCTCACTATGTAGACCAGGCTGGCCTTGAACTTACAGAAATCATCACCTCTGCCTCCCAAGTGCTGGGATTAAAGGTGTGCACCACCAACACCTGGCTTGGTCTTGAACTCTTGACCTTCCTGCTTCAGCCTTCCGAGGGTTCTGGAAGACAGGTGAAGCAATTAAATTGTTTAAAATGTTTCAAGCTTTAGTTTCTTATTGTGTGTGTGTGTGTGTGAGAGAGAGAGAGAGAGAGAGAGAGAGAGAGAGAGAGAGAGAGAGAGAGAGAGAAAGAGAGAGAGAGAAAGAGAGAGAGAGAGAGAGAGGCAGAGACAGAGAGGGCACATGTCAAAGGACAGCCCTGTGATATTGGGTCTTTTTTCCCACCTTTGGGTGGGTCCCAGGACTTAAACTCAGGTCAACAGATATAGACGTTTACAAAGTGGAGTCAGAAATAGGTTGATAAACGGTAGTTTATTGGGAAAAAGTACTCTCGCAAGGGAGCCAGTGACCAGGTTTGCACCAGAGCAGAACAGACCCACAAAATGCTTCCTAGTCAGCTCAGCTGAGCTGACTAGGCATGTGCGCCTCCCTCCTTCTTAAACCCAGGCCCAAATGGGCGTGGTCAGTGGTACCTCTAATCAGGATTTCTTCGTGCAAACAGGCTTGTGAGGCAAGGCCTTTACCTGAAGAGCTATCTTACTCGCACTCCACCACACACACACAAATTCTCGTGCATGCATGCCTGTGCCTGTGCATGCCTTTAAAGCTCCAGGGAGCCACTGGGAGAAAGAAGATGGTGGGAGCAAAGGGAGAAAGCCAGGCCCAGTTAGGAGCAGCAATGGAGTCTGCAAGAGACTATGGAAAGAGGAGAAAAGCTTGTCTTCAGAGAAAACAATGCCGAAGCTCAGAACCCAGAATGTCAGGGCAGCGTTCTTGGCAGTTTGGGCCAGAGAAGAGCCGGGAGCCGTTAAAGGGAAATTACAGCTTTTAATCCAACTCGGAAAATCACCCAGGCCTAGCAGAGGAGCACTGTGTGAAACTGCTGCCGGGATTTGTTGGTGTTTTAATCGATGACTTGATTATTTTTTTTTGTGTGTGTGTGTGTGTGCACATATGTGAGGGTACAGCCAGAGAAGGACATCAGGTGTCTGTCTCTGTCCATCTTACGCTCTTGAGACGGGGTCTCCCACTGAACCTGGTTAGCCTGGCAGCCCCAGTGAGCCCCCTGCTTCTGTCCACCGCAGTACCAGGGTTGCAGGCATGCATGATGGCACCTCTGCCTTTGTTTGGTCGCTGTGATCTGAACTCAGGTTTTACGATTGTGCAGCAATGCTCTTACCCACTGGGCCTATTTTGAGATAGGGTCTGTGATCACTGAGGCTGGTATCAGTTTCACTTTGTAGCTTAGGATGGCCTTGAACCTCTGATCATCCTTCCTCTAAGAGGGTGGTGGTGGTTTGGGGAGACTGACACGTTTTATTCTTGTTCCTTTGTTTGTTCAGTTTTTTGTTTGTTTTGTTGTTTTTTACTATTTTGCAAGGCAGGTGGAACATACCTTTCATAACAGCTGAAGCAGTTGGGTCCTTGTGAGTTCTGGGCCAGCCTGTTCTACATATGGGTTCTAGGCCTGCCAGAGCTACACAGTGAGACCCTGTCTCAAAGAGAGATTTGTGCTTTCAAAATTATGAGTACCTGTGTATGTGTGCACCAGAGGGACCCTAAAGGGTCAATGAGACGGCTCAGTGGGTGGGTAGATGAAGTGCTTGCTACCAAGCTTAGTGACTTAGGTTTGATTCTGGAGATATGTCTGGTGGAAGGAGCGGATAACTCAACAACCGTCCTTAGACCTGTCTACATTTGAGCCATGGCTTCCTCCTTACTTCAACACAGGTAACTAACACTGTAATAAAAAATTTAATTAACAGCCAAGTGAGGTGGCATACACTTTCAGTCCCAGCACACAGGAGGCAGAGGCAGGTGGGTCTCTGTGAATTTGAGGCCAGCCTGGTCTACAGAGTGAGTTCTAGGGCTATGTAGACTCTATCTCAAATAATAAAATGATAATTAAAAATGAAACCAAACAACAACAAAATAAGCAGGGCCTGGAAAGATGGCTCAGTGGTTAGGAGCACTTGGTGCTCTTTGTAATTGGTTTAATAAAAAGCTGAACAGTCAATAGCTAGGCAGGAGAGGTTATGTGGGAAACTCAGCCAACGAATCTAGGCACCCAGATTTTTCCAGCAAGACTCAGAGCAGTTGGGCAAACAGAATGGAAGAGAGGCAAAGAGTCACGTGGCAAAAAGTAGATTAATAGAAACGGGTTAATTTAAGTTGTAAGAGCTAGTTGGAAACAAGCCTAAGCTAAAGCTAAGCTTTCCTAATTAATAATGAATCTCTTGTCATTGTTTGGGGGCTGGAAGTTCAGAGAAAGTCCAGCTACAAGGTGAAGTTCCCAGAACCCACATGACAGCCTCCAAAGCTACAGAGAAACCCTGTCTCAAACAACAACAACAACAACAACAACAAAAAGATTTGCGGTAAGAGGATTGCTTCAAGTGTGAGGTTAGCTGGGAAGAGTCCAGGTAGCCCTTGGGAACTCGCCTCAAAAATAAACAAACAAACAAACAAATAAACAAATGAGCCAAAGTGTCTTTTGTTACAATGACAACAACCCCTGTGGGTCTTTTAACATAACCCTGGTCCTTGCTCCTTCCCTGTTGACTAGGTGGGTTCTTCTACCCGCAGCTGCATATATAACCTCTAGGGGGCAGCACTGGCCAGTTTGAGTCCAAAGCCCACCCGAATGCCAACAAAAATGGAATATGTTGTCCTTTCCTGAGAGGAAGGAAAAAGGGAAGTAAAGACCAGAAAGCACTGGATCTGCTCGTGATGACGACATGTGCATTCATCTAGGGTAAATATAAAGGCTTGCATTTTTTTTCTTTTCTTTTCTTTTCTTTTTTTTTGGACTAGAGGATTCAAGCACAAAAGACATTTAGCCAGACTAAATAAAGGCAAAGAGGCCCAGTTAGCGGCAAAAGCCAGCGTGGCGCCCATAGTCACTTTTGTTTGCAGAGTCCTCGGGGTGCATGAGGCTGGGGACATTAGTTCTCATAGGCACAAAGCCAAATGTTGAGCAGGTGAATGGAGCTCGGCTCCTGACCCAGGTTCGTCCTGCATCTGAGGGCTGCAGAGATGCGGTCTCTTTTATTTGAGGCTGTCCAATCATAAAACGGGGCCAGTGGGGCTTGCAGCTCCCTATCAATGGGGTGTTTGTGGAACATAATTAATGTTTGCAAAGGCGCTGAGGTCCTTCAGATGAAAAAGCGCCCTGTGACAAGCAAGGTGAACTGGTGTTGCTTTGAGGGCAGGCCGATTGTGTGGGTGTCACTGCGGCTGTTATTTGCTGAGGCTCTGGGGGAAACAAAGTAGGTTAAGATCACGTGGCACCGCCTTACAACGCGACCCAGAACTGGGCCACAGGAAACCAGTGCAGGCAGACTCACGTCAGGTGGTGGAAAGAAATTTCACAGTAAACGGCAAGGATCCCCAGAGGCTAAATGGTTGGCTTCACCATTGCACAATCGCCTAGAAAAATCTGCTGGGGCCAATTAGAAAAACACACACACGGGGCTTCTGGCTTTGCCGGAAGGGGACTCATCTCGTTACTCAGCAAACCTCTTCCTTCAGCCTGCCATTGGCTTCTGCAATTTTCTGAGAACTGAGCGTTTGCTTTTAATTGATCCTAAAAGGCCTGGTGCTGGGTAGCAGCAGGTAGTCTAATTAAGCATCCCCACGTTGCCACACTTAGGAACACATATGGGAACCCCAAAGAGTTCTAATGTCTCATTCCTAAATTTAATCCTAAACTGCTCCATAGAATCCTCTTATGTGACTTTGGCTAATTATGTAATATCTTGGTCTCTAGTGGTGGAAGGGAGAAGTGGGAAGAGGAGGCCCTCAATCTCTTGCCCTTGCAGGATAGGTCAGGACCCGAGCAAGGCTCCTCCCAAGAATAAAGCAGACAGGAAGCTGCCGGCAGACCTCAGCCATAATAACTGCCTTAGCCTCCATCCACTGCAGAAGGATGAGGGAATGCACTGACGTGTGTGTGTGTGTGTGTGTGTGTGTGTGTGTGTGTGTGTGTGTGTGTGTGTGTGTGTGTGTGAGTGTGTGTGTGAGTGTGTGTGAGTGTGTGTGTGAGTGTGTGTGAGTGTGTGTGTGTGTGTGTGAGTGTGTGTGTGTGTGTGAGTGTGTGTGTGTGAGTGTGTGTGTGAGTGTGTGTGTGAGTGTGTGTGTGTGTGAGTGTGTGTGTGAGTGTGTGTGAGTGTGTGTGAGTGTGTGTGTGTGAGTGTGTATGTGTGTGAGTGTGTGTGTGTGTGTGTGTGTGTGTGTGTGTGTGTGCGCGCGCGCGCGCGCACCCAGAGGTCAGGGAAGTCAGGGGTCTTGTATCAGTTTTACCTTACTACTTTCCTTTTTTTTTTTTTTACTCTCCAATCTGTCTCTGTCTCTGTCTCTGTCTCTGTCTCTCTCTCTGTCTTTCTCTCTCCCTCATCCAGCACTACACAGACAAACCCTGTTTAAGCAAACCAAAAATAAGAGGAGGAGGAGGGGTGGGGTATAGTTCAATTGCCAAACATGCACAACACCCTGGGTTCCATTCCAAGGGTCATATAAACCGGGCATAGAACTCCAAAGGTAGAGACAGAGAAATCTGAACTTCAAGGTCACCTTAGATTACATATGGGGTTCAGAGCCAGCCCAGGCTACATGAGACCTTGTCTCAAAAAAGAGGTATTATAACATGGTAACACCCATGTTTCCTGGAGGGTCAGTGTGCTCTGGGACTTAATTTCTGAGGCTCTCCTGTTCCTGACTGGCTTAAAGGTCTTTCAGACTTTTTATTTATTTATTTATTTATTTATTGTTTTGGTTTTTCGAGACAGTGTTTCTCTGTGTAGCTTTGGAGCCTATCCTGGCACTTGCTCTGGAGACCAGGCTGGCTTCGAACTCACAGAGATCCGCCTGCCTCTGCCTCCCGAGTGCTAGGGACTAAAGGCGTGTGACACCAATGCCCGGCTCAAACTTTTTTTTAAAGATTTATTTATTAATAAATAAACACAGTGTTCTCTCAGCATGTATGCTGCAGACCAGAAAAGGGTGCCAGATCTCATTACAGATAGTTGTGAGCTACCATGTGGTTGCTAGGAATTGAACTCAGGACCTTTGGAAGAGCAGCCAGTGCTCTTAACTGCCGAGCCATCCCTCCAGCCCCAAGGTTTTTCAAACTTTTACATGCTTTTGTCAATTCTGTTTATCGGACTATAGGACCAAATTCTTTTTTTTTTCTTTGCCATGTGTCCATGGTACTTGTATGTGAACACATGTGAGGGTACAGGTATGCTTGTGGAAGCCAGAGGACAACCTTGGTGTCATTGTTTAGGAATGCTGTGTCCACCTTTAATGAAATTATTATCATCGTGTGTGAGTGTGTGTGTGTGTGTGTGTGTGTGTATGTGTGAGTGAGTATGTATGAGTGTGTGCATGCCACGGTGTGTGCAGAGGTCAGAGGATGACTTTCAGGAGTCAGCTCTCTCCTTCCACTGTGGGATCCAGGATTAAACTTGGGCTGCCCCCTTGGTGTTTGAGACAGTATGTGTCAACACACCAAGCTTTTCTCCCTGGGTCATGGGGATGGAACAGGCAGGTCTCTGTGCTTGAAAGCTAAAAGCTGTACTACCTGAGCCTTCTCAGCTAAAGCCAAATGATTTAAATACTGTGTTCTGTCTTCTAGGTTCAAACAAATTGATAGCTCTTTCCAGATTAGTATATCCCTCAAATCTAAAGAGAAAAAATAATCCATATATGGAGTCAAGAAATTCAGTGGATGGTCTCCTCATGCTCTGGAACATATGGGAGTTGTCACATTCTCACATTAACAGCTGAAGCTTAAATAACATTTGTCATGATAAAAGCATTTGTACATGTGTTCTCTCATTTGACTAGATTTAAAAAAAAGAAAACTCCTGTGGGGTAATGAAAATGGGAGAGAGAAGGAGAGGGAGAGAGAGAGAGAGAGAGAGAGAGAGAGAGAGAGAGAGAGAGAATTTCTCCTGACTCCCTCTCTCTGTGGTTACTTCCTGTCAACTGGTTGCTGGCTCTGCATCTTGATTCAAGGTTTTATTTAGTTCATGTAAACTCAGGGTTCACAGTGTGATCAAATATCCTGCAAGTAACACAGCTGCAGTATGGGGCTTTTGTTTGTTTGTCTTGATTTTATTTATTTGTTTGATATATAGCCTTTTAAAATTATTATTATGTGTATGGGTATTTTGCCTGAATGTATATATGTGCACCCTACGCAAACCTGGTACCTGTGGAGGATGAAAGAAGGCTTGGGATTCCCCTGGAACTGGAGTCATATAAAATTGAGAGCTGCCACGTAGGTGCTGGGAATCAAATTTAGGTCTTCAGAAAGAGCCAGGTCTCTAGCCTAAGATATATAGTCTTATGTAGCCCAGGCTGGCTGGAAACTCACTGTATAGCTAAGGATGGACTTGAACTCTGGTCCTCCTGCTTTAGTCTTCTAACCTCTAAGTGCTAGGATGATAAGGGTATGTATGACACAATGTCAGGTTTATATATTTTTTCTTTTCTTGTTTTTTGAGACAGTCTTATGTAGCCCAGGCTGCTTCCTTCAACCTTGTTATATAGCCCGGGCTGCTCCTCTCAAACTTGTTATATAGCCCGGGCTGCTCCCCTCAAACTTGTTATGTAGCCCTGGCTGGCTGTTTACCTTCCCTGGTGCTGGCTTCACAGGCCGCACCATGTGCAGAACAGATAGATAATGGTTTCATTTCTAAAGTCCAATGAATATTTAATGAGTAACCACTGTTTGCCAGGCATTGCTCTAGAAGACGATCATTTCATGTGGAATAAAACACAAGGAAACACAGCCAGAAACACTTGCATAACCTACCCAGGATACAAAATGGGAACCCAGCTCCTTGGATGGGTGCTGAAGTCGGAAGAATGAAGTCATAATGATCACACCTCTTTCTTAGCCAATTAGAGGCATTTCTTGCATGGACTCACTCGACCGCATCTGCTTGCCAGCATCTGTTTCAATGTATCCGCTTCCAGCCTCCGCTTGAGAGCTATTTATGTTCCCATCTGAGGCCAGTCTTTACTCAGGCAGCCCTGTCTTTAGGACATGGAGCGCGGAGCTAACTCTTTCCACTCTCTCACACGGTCCCACTTCCTTGTCATCTGCAGGGGTGAATAAATGTGCACACCTTTAATCCCGGCACTGGGGAGGCAGAGCCAGGTGGATCTCATCTCTGTGAGTTTGAGGCCAGCCTGGTCTACAGAGTGAGTTCCAGGACAGTCAGGACCACACAAAGAAGCTGTGTCCTGGGGGGGAGGGGGGTGGGGAGAACAAAAACAAAAAAAAATGCCTACAGTTGCAACTACTCCAGAGGCAGAGGTGAGCGATCACTTGCTCATAGGAGTTTGAGACTAGCCTGGGAGACATAGTAAGACAACTTGACCTCAAAGCAACAGAAGAGAAACAAAAGCAGCGCGCATCTGGAGGTTAATGTAAGAGAGGCCAGCTCAAAGCTACTGGGCTATAGAACATAAATATACGTTTAAAAAGGACTTTACCACTGAGTTACATCCCCAGCCCAGCCACTCCAATTTTTCTTTTCTCTCTCTTTTTGGAAACAGGGTCTGGCAATCCTCCTATTTCAGCCTTCCCAGGACTGGGATTATGGGTATTTGCTGTTGCTACACTGATTTATTCTAGCAATTTTTGTGCTTTTTAGCAAACTCCTGCCAACAAAATATTTATTCAACAAATGCAGAATATTATCTAGGGATGTTTAGCACAAAGGCCATACTACAGGTAAATTCATTTAGAGAGCTTGTCTCTAAAGCCAAAAAATTGGTCCAGTTTCTTCAGAAGCCATATAACCAATGGTTAGAAAAACATTTGGGATATTCTTTGCACAAACTGTTTCAAATTTTCCAATATAATGGAATTTTTTTCTTATTTTTGAAAGGAAAATTTTAACATTTTCCAATATTTCTCTTGGCCTTTTTTTTTTTCCCCCCCGAGACAGGGTTTCTCTGTGTAGCTTTGGAGCCTATCCTGGCACTCACTCTGGAGACCAGGCTGTCCTCGAACTCTCAGAGATCCGCCTGCCTCTGCCTCCCGAGTGCTGGGATTAAAGGCGTGCGCCACCAACGCCCAGCTTCTCTTGGCCCTTTTATGGAAGCAGGATTTTCATAATAAAACCTCCACTGAGGTTCTAAAACAGCCAGGATAGTTATTCAGAGAAACCCTGTCTCAAAACCTCTACAAAGAGCAAAGACGTATTCCAAGCATCACAAATACTTTTGAGTCAATTAATGGGCTTGTTAAAGAAGGCTTTTGTTCATTTTTAGTGTGTGTGTGTGTATAGAGGGGAGACACTGACATGTTCTCATACAATAGCATGTGTGTGGAGGTCACAGGGCATATTAGGGGAGCCAATTCTTGATTCCACCTTGCTGACACAGGGCCTCTCTCATTTCTGTTGCTGCAGCTGCACACTCCAGGCTAGCTGACTTCTGTCTCCACCTCCTGTTTCTCCACAGGAGCAATGGGATTGCGGATGCTTGCCACCAAATCCAGCTGCTTACACGGGTTCAAGGGGTTTCTGCAGCTAGTTTTTTTTTGTTTTTTGAGACAGGGTTTCTCTGTGGCTTTGGAGGCTGTCCTGGAACTAGCAGCTAGTACTTTTACCAACTGCCTTAATTAGTGTTTCTGTTGCTGTGAAGAGACACCATGATCACAGCAACTCATATAAAGGAAACATTTAATTTCGGGCTGGCCTGCAGTTCAGATGTTCACTCCATTACCATCGTGGTGGGAAACATGGCAGCAGGCAGGCAGACATAGCTGGGAGTTCTACACTCCAGTGCATTGGCAGCAGGAAGAGAGAGAGAGACAATGGGCTTGACTTGAGCATTTGAAATGCCAAAGCCCACCCCCAATGACACTTCCTCCAACAAAGCCACTCCTACCCCAACAAGGACACAACTCCTAATAGAGCCACTCCCTCAGAGCCTATGGGGGGCCAGTTACATTCAAACACCACACCTACTGAGCCATCTCCCTGGCCTGTCTTTTGTTTGTTTGTTTGTTTGTTTGAGATGGGGTCTCATGCATCCCAGGCTCACCTCAAACCTATTATGTAGCTGAGGTTGACCTTCAACTCCTGATCCCGTTCCCACCTCCCACACTTAAAGAGGTGGGTTTTTCTCTTTTCTGTGATGTGACAGTCATGTGGGTGTGTGCAGTGTGTACACCTGCTGTGTGTGTGCAGTGTGTACACCTGCTGTGTGTGTGCAGTGTGTACACCTGCTGTGTGTGTGCAGTGTGTACACCTGCTGTGTGTGTGCAGTGTGCACCTGCTGTGTGTGTGCAGTGTGCACCTGCTGTGTGTGTGCAGTGTGTACACCTGCTGTGTGTGTGCAGTGTGTACACCTGCTGTGTGTGTGCAGTGTGTACACCTGCTGTGTGTGTGCAGTGTGCACCTGCTGTGTGTGTGCAGTGTGCACCTGCTGTGTGTGTGCAGTGTGTACACCTGCTGTGTGTGTGCAGTGTGTACACCTGCTGTGTGTGTGCAGTGTGCACCTGCTGTGTGTGTGTAGTGTGCACCTGCTGTGTGTGTGCAGTGTGTGTATCTGCTGTGTGTGTGCAGTGTGTACACCTGCTGTGTGTGTGCAGTGTGTACACCTGCTGTGTGTGTGCAGTGTGTACACCTGCTGTGTGTGTGCAGTGTGCACCTGCTGTGTGTGTGCAGTGTGTGTATCTGCTGTGTGTGTGCAGTGTGTACACCTGCTGTGTGTGTGCAGTGTGTACACCTGCTGTGTGTGTGCAGTGTACACCTGCTGTGTGTGTGTAGTGTGCACCTGCTGTGTGTGTGCAGTGTGTACACCTGCTGTGTGTGTGCAGTGTGCACCTGCTGTGTGTGTGCAGTGTGTACACCTGCTGTGTGTGTGCAGTGTGTACACCTGCTGTGTGTGTGCAGTGTGTACACCTGCTGTGTGTGTGCAGTGTGTACACCTGCTGTGTGTGTGCAGTGTGTACACCTGCTGTGTGTGTGCAGTGTGTACACCTGCTGTGTGTGTGTAGTGTGCACCTGCTGTGTGTGTGCAGTGTGTGTATCTGCTGTGTGTGTGCAGTGTGTATACCTGCTGTGTGTGTGTAGTGTGTGTACCTGCTGTGGTGTGTGTGGTGTGTACACTGCTGTGTGTGTGCTGTGTATACCTGCTGTGGTGTGTGCAGTATGTGTACTTGCTGTGTGTGTGCAGTGTGCACCTGCTGTGTGTGTGCAGTGTGTACACCTGCTGTGTGTGTGCAGTGTGTACACCTGCTGTGTGTGTGCAGTATGTGTACCTGCTGTGTGTGTGCAGTATGTGTACCTGCTGTGTGTGTGCTTGTGTGTACACCTGCTGTGTGTGTGCAGTGTGTACACCTGCTGTGTGTGTGCAGTTGTGTGCACATGAGTGAGTGCACCACCAGAGACTAATGTCAAGGGTCTTGTTCCTTGATAGGGCAACATTTTTGTTTTTGTTTTTCTGGTTTTTTGAGACAGGGTTTCTCTGTGAAGCTTGGAGCCTGTCCTGGAACTTGCTTTATAGATCAGGCTGGCCTCAAACTCATGGAGATCCTACTGATTCTGCCTCCTGAGTGCTGGGATTAAAGGTGAGTGTCATTATTGACTAACAAGATATTTTATTTTTATGTCTGTGTGTGTGTGTGTGTGTGTGTGTGTGTGTATTCATGCATACATGCGGGTGATCTCAGAAACCAGAAGAGGGTCTTGGATTCCCTGAAGCTGGAGTTACAGAGGGTTGTGGGCCTCCTGATCATAGTGGTAGGTCCTCTGACTTCTCTTATTGATGGAAGGATCCAATCACTTTTCCCCTTCAATTCATCCCAATGAAGGTCTCTTGTTATGATAAATATTTCCACCAAAAGCCGCCTGAGCCCCGCCGCCACTTGTGAGCTTTACGCCAGCCACCCACCCGAGTTAGGGCCCAAATGAATACACAGAAACTTGTATTAGGTACAAAGCTGCTTGGCCAATGACTAGGATTCTCATCTGTTAGCTCAGTCTTAATTATCATAAATCTATATATTTTATAAGACTTATCAGACGCCTTATTGGCGTCTCTCCTTGTCGGTGGATCACATCCTGCTGCTGGAAGAGGCGAACAGGAAAAAAGGGACACTTCCTGTTTCTCCTTCGCTTAAATATGAGTCTCCTTGCTATGTCACTTCCTGCCTGGATCACACTTCTCTACTACATTTCCCAGAATCCTCTTTGACTCCTAGTCCCGTCTACTTGCTGTCTCATTGGCCAAACAGTATTTTATTTAACAATCAATAAGATGAACATGCACAGAAGTACTTCCCCCATCAGTCTCTGCCTCACTAAATGCCATACCTGGCAAGCTCATCACCTTGCCTTTGCTGAATGCCACCCTCGTTTCCAGGCAACAATCTCTGTGTCATTCTATAGCTGAGGGTGCTCTGTCCTCTCCTTCAGCTGGCTCTCTGGACCCTACTCTGTACAGGTCACTTGCTGCTCCTCCCAGTCAGCTCTGCCAATCTCGATCTTCAGTACCTCAATCGTGAGCGGACCTAGGGCTCCCCTTTATCTATCTCTATGTTTATGAGCTCACTCAGTTCCCAGGCCTTAAGTGCTACCTATACAAGGAGAATTTATCCTGACACACACTCCAAATACACCCAAGCCTAAGGATGTCAGATGTCATATGCAGGGGTGGGGTGGGGGTGTGTCCCTGTGACTACCCAGGCCAGCAGAGTAACAACCCACAGGAGGCAAGAATGTAGTTTGGGTTCAGTGCAACTAAGTAGCTGGTGTTGATTCAAACTTCAGGAGTCTGACCCCCAGGCAGTTTATTTTAGGCATATTTAAGCATAGCACAATTTGGTGAAAAACTTCCTGGTGATAATTAACTCAAAAAAAGCTTTAGGCCTGACTATATCAAAACTCTTTGTAAAGTACACGTGACATCTTCCATAAAGATGGGTTCTATAGATTGACAGACTCATGATAAGGGTCTGAGAGACGATTGGGTGTGGGCCCAGCCACACCCATAGTGCAAAGGTCACCAGGCTATTAACTACACCTGTTCCCAGCCTTCTAGGCAAATAACAGGTAATTCATCCCTCCCTTTGAAGGAGCAACTTTGTGTGTCTTAACATCCGTTTCCCCTAGTGCTTATGTGTGAGCACAAGGACCTCCTTGCCTTCCAGTTAGAGTTGGCAAAGGATGAGGACTATTAAAGTGGTCCTAAAGACTGGCATCATGACCCAGGCATTGAGTCCAGCACTATGTGGGAGGATCTCTGTGATTTCGAGGACAGCCTTGTTTACAAAGTGTGTTCCAGGATAGCCAGGGACATGTGGAGAGATCGGGTCTCAAAAAGCCAAGAAAAAAAGGTAGTCTCAAAAGATATCACATAGGGGCGGCCTTGCCATTTCAGTTTCAGAAGTGGTATTATGATGCTTCGAATAAGATAAAATTAATGACCCTTCTCAGAATGGGTCCCTCCCATTTACTGAAGCATAAATTTGTACATATATGACAGACATCACATACATGTAAAAGGGACATAAATACATGCATGGAATGGAACTTACTCCAGAGCCTGGGGTGGCCATGTCGTCTATAATCCGGAAGCTTGGGAGGTAAGGCCAGGAGACTCAGTTCAAGGTCAGCCTATATTACAGGACAACTTCGAGGACCCCAAGTTGTAGCACCCAACATATCCTACATGCTCTTGTTTGCTTGTTTTTTCTTTTTTCTTTTTGGATTTTTGAGACAGGGTTTCTCTGTGTAGCTTTGGCACTCACTCTGGAGACCAGGCTGGCCTCGAACTCACAGAGATCCACCTGCCTCTGCCTCCCGAGTGCTGGTGTGGGCCACCAACGCCTGGCTTGGGTGTTTTCAATCATACTATTTCTGTGTGCTGCTGCATGTTCCTACATGAAGGCTCTGGCTAGAAAGTCGGCCCTCGATAGCCACACAACTGCTTCCTTGGCTCCTGCATAAGCATCTCCTTGCTAATAAGGCTAACCCTCAAGAGCATTCAAAGTTAGTTATACAGCAGACTTTACCTCTGATTCCTCTGTCTGTTCTGGACAGGGTTTCTCTGTGTTGCCCTGGCTGTCCTGGAACTGGATTTGTAGATCAGGCTGGCCTCGAACTCAGAGATCTGCCTACTACTGCCTCCTTAGTGCTGGGATTAAAGTCTTGCACTATAATACCAGGGTTCCTCTGCATTCTTCACCTTAGTGGTTGATTTTTTCTTGGGGAAGGATATGGGACCCAGAACACTGCCCACTGTACCTCTCCAGGCCACCTCTGGGTTTTCATTTCCTTGTTCTGTGTCTGTGGCCTCCTCCCCTCCCCACTGGGAGACACTGTTGCATTTTTACCCAATGGTGTACTTGAAACACCAACAGGACCAGGTACACAGTGGATGCTCAGAAGTTATAAACAAATGAGTTAAAATCTTGGCTTTCAGAGGGATTAGAGGTGGCTTGACGTTTAAGGGCACTGGTTGCTTTCCAGAGAACCTAGTTTGGTTCCCAGTAGCTACACAGCAGCTGACAACCTTCTAACTTCAGTCCCAGGGGATCTGATCCCAGTCTTCTGCCCTGCATTCTCACTAGGCACTAAAGTGGCCCAAACGCGTGTGCATGCGCGCGCGCGCGCACACACACACACACACACACACACACACACACACAGGAGCACTAGAACTAATGTTTAGAAGTACGTGATGTATTGCCTACTCAAATACTTAACTGTGGTTTTTTGCTCTGGGATGACCATTTGCACTCAGACAGGACAAGTGAGCTTTGTTCTCCTGAGTGTTTTTAACACTTACAGATGTGTTCCTGTTATCCTGAGATGCAAACTTCTGCCTAGTAAAGATCTATTCCTTAACTTCAGGACTTCTGAAGTGCAGGGAAGCATTTTACAATTAACTTACGTTTTGCCTCAAAGGGGAAAAACTATTACAGCATGTAGGAGTACTAACTGCTGCCAAAAATATTCCGAAGGACTTCCCAGATAACTAAGATCTCTAAAAAGCTCATTTATCTAAATCAGGAAAAAGGTTATTATTGTTTCAGTTTTAAGTTCCCTCCTCTGAATGATTTGGCATGAAAAGTTGTCTTCCTAGAATAATGAGGAGAAATGTGTTTCTAATTGTTCAAAAGCACACAAAACTTCATCAAATGCAAAAAGGGGTTAGGAAATGAAATCCAAAGGCATGAGCTAAAGGACACAGCATTTCTGCTCCGAAGGCTGTTTTAAGAACTGGGGAATGGCTGGGCAGTAGGGATGCACGCCTTTAATCCCAGCACTCGGAAGGGGGGAAGAGGCAGGTGGATCTCTGTGAGTTGGAGGCCAGCCTGGTCTACAGAGTGAGTGCCAGGACAACCAAGGCTACATGGAGAAACACTGTCTTGAAAAAACAAAAATAAAAAAAAAGAACAAAAAACAAAACGGGGGTCAAGGGATGCAGAGATAGATGTTCAGTGATTATGTGCTCTCTCTACCCTTCACCATTGCTCAAGACAGTGGTTCCAAACTGCCGGTAACTCCAGCTCCATGAGACCCACACCCTTCCCTGACCTCCAAGGACAGCATACATACTCTTTTTAAACAATTTTTTTTTCAAATTTTTGTGTTTTTGTTTTTCAAGACAGTGTTTCTCTGTGTAACAGGCAGGCCTCGAACTCACAGAGATCTGCCTGCCTCTGTTTCCCAATGCTGGAATTAAAGGGGTGCACCACCACTGCCCTGTCAGACAGGAGGTTCTTGAGTTTCAACTTTATCCTCAGCTAAAAATATGAGCTCAAGGCCAGCCCTACCTCAAAAACAAAAAGGCCCCAAGACATTAGAATTCAAAATTTTGTAAGACCCTCGTCATCTGTACAAGGAAAAGTTGGGAAATCACTATCTGAATGTCAACCCATTAGTTAATTAAGGGTATATTTTGCTTGTCATACTATTCTTAACTTCCCAGTTTAAGATTTTACTTGATTACAGGCAAAGGAAAACAGCGTGACAAAGACAATATATTTTAAGCAATCACTACCAAAATGTTTGTTTCAGAAAATTTATGTAAAGACAAAGCATACAATTTTATAACTCTACCCAGGCCACCTCTTCATGAAACAAAATCTGAGAATCTAAAAGCCTCTCCTATAGTTTTCTCATCTGAAAGCCATCAAAATCCCGATCGGTTCCCTCCAGAGTTTTTTGACCTTTTAATCCTGTCATCATAAACTTTACCCCACTATTACAGAAAACATAAGGAATCTCCATAATTATACACAGTGAGAAAAAAAAAAAAAAACCCAAAGCCTTAAGAAGCCTACTGTAGACTAGACACAAATAGATGAGTCAGGAAGGGCTGGTTCCTCTATGATATCAGGCTGTTGTGAAGAAAAACCACGTAAACCATTAAAAAAAAAAGTTGCACAAAAACAAAGCTGGAAGACAAATTTAGCAGCATGGGTGTTTCGAGTTTCCTGGCTTTGTTAAGTAGTGTGCCACAACTTTCGACATTAAACACACCAAGATTCGCATTTAAAGAGGCCCTAAGAAGCCAGAGAACTGCTTTTTCAGAACATGAAAGGGCTCAGCCAGGCACGTATTTTATTGTCTTTTTAAAATATATATCTATATAAACTCACAGGCTTTTTAAAGTAAGTTAAGTGGAAGTTGATCTCGACAGACAGAAGAAAGCCAACATGACCACGTATTTATTGTTCCAGCTTTTGGGTCAGAGAGAATGGACCGTGAAAGCCTTGTGCCGGAGAGCCAGCCAATGGCAGGCGAGCTCTCAGCGCTCGGCCCCGCCTCGTGGCTCGCAGGAGCCCCGCCCCCCGGCGCTCGGTCACCCCGGGCTGCGGCACCTTTGTTACTCCCGGCCGCGCGGCCGGCCGCACTGACACTGCTGCCGGGGCTCGGGGTGCGAGCGGGCCTGCCCGCCCTTCCTCCCTCCCTCCCTCCCTCCCTCCCCACCGCCGCGGCGGCCCCCGCAGGACGTCACGCCCGTGCGGGGACACACCCCGCTGCCAATGGGCTCAGGGATCCCGCACTCCACGGGGCTGCGTCTCACGGTTCACACGCTGCGACGCGGAGGCGGCCGAGCCCGGAGGGGGCCCCACGACCCCAGGCGAAGAACAAAGGGGCCGGGGCCGCGCCCGCCGCCGGCCACGCCCACCGCGGGGGCCGCGCGCCCCGCCCGCCCGCCCCGGGCCGCGCGAAATGGCGGCTGCGCCACAAAATGGCAGCCGGGAGGGAGGGCGGCACGAGCGGAGCGGCGAGCGGCGGCCCGGGTCCCCGCGTTCGCGTCTCCCTTCCCACGCTGTCCGCGCGCCGCCTTCCCGCTCCCGCCTCCGCGAGGGAAGGAGCTCGTGGGGACCGGCGCGTCCTCCAGCCCCCTCCGCGGGCCCGCCACGAGCGCTCGCGGGCCGGCTGCAGTTAGGAGCGGCGGCCGCTGTCGCCGCGATTCCTCCCCGGGCGGGACTGTGTCTCCGGCCGGGGGGTTTAGGCTTTGGAGTTTCCCGCGGCCCCATCCCCCGGCTTCCCCGTGTATCCGTCTTTCCAGAAACTTCCCAGGGCAACTCAGCAAACTAATAAGAACCAACCCCGCGCACGCGGCCTCCGGGCCCGCCCCACCCTCCTCCGGTCTGGTCCCCGCCCCGCATGCGCGTGGGGGCGGCGGGGGGGGGGAAGGCTGTGAGAGTGGTGCGTACGTGCGTGCGTGCGCGCGCGCGCGCCGGGGAAGGGGAGGGCGACGCAGGCCTGCGGGGGCGGAGCTCTCTCACAATGGACTGGGTTCCCCCGCCAACGTTTCCCTCCGCGAGCCGCGCATGCGCGTTCGGGCCCCCTCGCGTTCCTGGGGCGGGAGGGGGGGAGGGAGGAGGAACCGGTGGCCTTTCCGCGCGCATGCGCAGTTGGTCCGTGCGCGATTTTCCGCCTTGCTGCCGCTGGTGGCCTCTTTGATGAGAAGAGCATTTGAGGACCTCCCTCGCTCGTCCTCTCCTTCCCCAGTCTCGGGAACTGTGTCCTCTGTGGGGTTCCGGGCCACCTCCCGGAGGAAGGCTAGACAAAGCCCGGGCTCCGGGGTGCGGGCGCGTCCCCCTGGATTGTCACCCACACTCTCTCTGTGCCTCTCGCCATGATTGAGAGGTTTCCTTCCGACCCTGGAGGTCCGGGTGGCGCCCGATCGGTGGTCCCCGGGCGCTGCTCGCCAAGGTGCCCTGGTCCGCCCCGTGTGCCGGCGTCGTCGCCGGCTGCCCCCGCCCCGTTCCCTGCGCCGCGGTACCCGTAAGGACCGCAAGCCCCTTCCTGGAAGTGTGGTGCAAATGCTGGGGTCCTTAGAGGAAACTCAAAAAGACTAAGGAACCAAAACCGCACGTGTCATGGAATCCGCTCGCTTCCAGCCCCGAGCTTGCAGGGCCACCCGAGACGCAGCTGAGATCCGCGTGCATGCGGGCTGGGAGCCGGAGGCTGAAACACCCTGGCCGTGACAGTCCCACCTGGAGAGTCCCCGGCCGGCCTCTGGCTGCCCTTGCTGCTCCCCCGGGGTGGGGTGGGATGGGGTGGGGGTGGCGGCGACTCCAGCCTGCAGGTGTACGAGCGCGGGTGACCTCTGTGAGGTCAGCAGTCAAGGCTCTGGGCGGAGCCGGATCTGCCTTCCCGGTGGGAACCGGGAGTGGTGACCGGTTCCTGAAGGAAGTTAGTGTACATGGCCAGTGTAGAGGAGGTCGAATTCTAACAAAAGTGCAATACACGGGTTGGAAATGGCCACCGGATCATACATTCTGTGAATTCGGAGAATCCCTGTCGCACCTTCTGTGAACAGAAATTACGATTTAATAAAGTCTTTCAAATCACATTTCCTCCAATAGGGAAAAGGAAGCAAATGTCGTTTTCTAAAATGTCACATTTCTTTTGGATTACATCGTCGAGTAAGGTGTCTATGTTTTTTAATACTTTATTTTTCATTTGCGTTGGTATTTTGCATGCATGTATATGTCTCTGTGAGGATGTCACATCTTGGAGTTACAGACAAGTGTGAGCTACCATGTGGGTGCTGGGAATTGAACCCAGGTCCTTAGAACAGCCAGTCCTCTTAACTGCTGAGCAATTTCTTCAGGCCCTCTTGTTTTTGTTTTTTTTGAGATAGGGTATCAATATGTAGCTTTGGCTGGCCTAAAACTGCTAAGTAAATCAGGCTGGTCTCATACAGACATCTGCCTGCCTCTGCCTCCCAGGTGCCTAAACTAAATGTGTGAGCCACTAAACTGATCTTAAGGGGAAATTTCTTCAAGGTGAGAGTTATGAATGGCAAAGGTATCCTTTAATGCCACACTCTTAGGATGAATTAAAAAAAATCTTTAAAGGCCCGTGTTTGGGTGTGTGTTGCAATGTGGGTGTGTGGAGGTGGGGAAAACAGTGTCTTTTTGTCAGTAAAATCTTCAGTGATGACTCTGAATTTTAAAATTCATCTAGGCTCTTCAGAGGAAGTTATCTTGAGGTATCCTCCCTTCTCAAGAGTGTTTTCCAAATAAAAATTAGATGGTTCCCAAGAATTATGAGGCATATGGCATGAAAAAAAGTTATGTCTGAATAATTTCTATCAAAATGTGTATGCTTGGATCCCAGGAGATGGCTTAGTGGGTCTGAGTGCTTGCTGTTCGAGCAAGAGCACCTAAGTTTGAATCTCCAGCACCCTGTTAAAAAGCTGTCTTTAGTTGTGCGTACTTGAATGTAACAGAAATACATTGCACTTTCCCTGCCCTGAGATTGGGTCTCATGGAGCCCATGCTGGCCTTGAATTTGAGTTTGATGTTAAATTGCAAATGTTGGATTTAAAGTAAGCAGTTTAAAAACTCTTTTCCTCCCTCCCTCATTTCCTTAGTGGTGGAATCAACAAGAGCCACTATGCCCGGTTGAAAACACACCTAAGAGCGAATGCATGAGTTCTTCTTTGTTTGCACCCTTTAAACTAGAACCAGTCTTCTAAGAGGAGCAATAAAGGAGCTGAAAAACTTTAATTCTGTGGAAAACTTTAACACATAGACGATAAGCAGCTAAACACATTATATATGGTATTTTGGTATTCCAAATACACCTGAATACTCTCCTCTGAATTGGTCAAAAATCAGGATTTGTATTATTTATTCTGCTTGCTTCCTGATAGCTTAAAAGTTAAAATTTCCATCTCTGTGAGTTCGAGGCCAGCCTGGTCTACAGAGTAAGTTCCAGGACAGGCTCCAAAGCTATACAGAGAAACCCTGTCTCAAAAAACAAAACAAAACAAGTTAAAATTTCCTAGATCTAGGGTATTTGGATAATGTGTATAATTTACAGCAGAGTTTCCTTATTTTTTTCTTCTTGTTTTTGTTTTTCCAGACAGGGTTTCTCTGTGTAGTCCTGGTTGTAGCCCTCTGTGGACCATGTTAGGCTCAATCTCAGAGATCTGCCTGCTTCTGCCCCTTGAGTGCCTGTACCACTACTGCCCTGGCTTTCTTTCTTTCTTTCTTTCTTCTTTTTTTTTTTTAAAGTGGGCATTAACACTGCACTTGGGTTTTTAAAGGATGAATGGGGCAGTATGATGTCAAATGTCATTTATCTCAGTACTGTCAGAGGCAAGCATAAGGAGTCCAGGCCAGCTCAAATAAACAAAATGATCTATGAATATGTATGCTAATAACATTAACACTTCGTTCATTATGGGATCTGTTGTATATGTTGATTTATTGTAGTCAAGTATTCACATTTCAGAGGAACCCTTAATTGACTGAGATGCTGGCTTCCAAAAATCATTTAACTGGACCAGTGATGTGGCTCAGATGGTATGCCTGGAAGCTCTGGGTTTGATCCCCAGCCCTACAGTGCAAAAACTAATAACCCCAAAGTAATTTATAAAAGTGAAGAGAAGTTTAGAAATGCAGTTACCTATTGGATTTTTGAGACGGGGTTTCTTTGTGTGGCCCTGACTGTCTGGGAACTCACTGCCTCCCAAGTGCTGGGATTAAAGGTGTGTACCATCATATCCAGATACACACACACACAGACACACATTTAATTCAAATTCTTGCTTGTCAAAGTAGTTCACTCCTGTAATCCCAATATAGAGACAGTATAATTAGTTTAGGCCATCCTTAATATATGGCAACTTTTAGGCCATTCTTAGTCATGAGAAGCTGTTCTCAAACAAGAAAAAAAATTCAGATTCTATCATCTAAGACAATCATGATTTACATCAAATCATGATTTACATCATAAGTATTCCTCTAGTGTATTTTCAGCTTAATTCCACAAATATTAATAATTCTGGATATTAGACACAGCAGCAGCATTTGTACAAAGAGGAAAATCTTCCCCTGAACAATTGTCTTAGGATAAAGACGGGTAGAAAGTTAGGGACTGATTCTCTAAGAAAGACAGTTATTCTATGTTTCTGGTAAACTAAAAATGACATAGAACACACTATTTAGCTCTCTGCGAGTGGTGAGCATAGACTCCTGAAAGAGTGCTCCACAGGACTGGGCAGACAATATCCACCTGTAATTTATGTTGATAATTGTTACGGTGGAAGCTTCACCCCAGACCCTGGCATCCATATACCCATACAGTCTGGGATGTTCTGGTGGAAATTCCACTCTGCATCTCAGAAAGTCCGACAAATGATGACCCCTCCCTCAGAGATGCTCAAGACCACTCCCACAGGGTATTTAAACTGTCCCCCAGAAAATAGGCTTGTGGTTTTCCTGTCTCTCTTTACTTCTCCTCTCTGGGGAGCTGGAAGGCCATCCGTGAGTGTTGTATCCATTAAACGTGGGCTTTTAAAATTCAGTTTGATTTGGTCTGATTTGGATTGCTGCATCGGCAGAGGCTTATTTGGGTACAGAAACTTTTCAATAATTTTCCCAGGCTGCTCTGGATACTTTGCTTATAGAATGTTCTCTTTCACCACTACACTCTCAGAAATAACAAGAATTTAAATACTTTTATTTTTTAATTATCTTTGGGGAACAACCCTATCCCTGGTTATAATGGGCTAGTCAGAGATTGCTATTGTCCAGTTTTCATGTGCTTAGAGCTAGTTGACATATTTTTATATGATAGCTTTTAGAAGAGATGCATATATTTTAAGTACACGTCTTCTTGTCAAATAGCTTAATTTTAATAGCTTGGGATTCAGTTTGTTACTGTGTTTTTGTTAAAATATCTGGTGACTATTCTGTCCTTCTGCCTCAGTAGGGATATTAATTTATCCACTCTAGTGTCTGCATTAACGTTCAAAGCCCGTGTCTCAGGCTCAGAAGCTTTCCCCATCTTGGTTTCCACTACGCATGACTGAGCATGTCTAGAATGCTAAATACAGCAGCTCTTCACAGTGTGAAAATAGGACTTGATTAAAAGCAAATCTATTTTAATTCCCCTTAGCAAACGGCACTGCTTTAATGTCACCTTTCTGAATTCTCTTTAATATGCAAATGAGATGCAGTTGGTCCTTTTCCACAGGTGAACCACAACTTACATTTTCATGGGTTTTGCAGTGATTCGGTGGGCCTGCTCACGCTCCACTGTGGAGTTAGACCTGGAACCCTTCTGTTTATTCTTTTGCTATGAGCATCAGTTACTAAGATTTATTTATTTAGTTTATATTTTTGAGACAAAGTTTCTCTTTGTTTCCCTGGCTGTCCTGGAACTTGATCTGTAGACCAGGCTGGCTTCAAACTCAGAGATCTACCTGAACTTTGCCTCCTGAGTGCTGGAATTAAAGGTGTGAACCCCCATGTCCATGTCTATTTTTATTTCTAATTATGTGTATGTGTGTGTTTCTTGTGTGGGTTCGTGCAGGGTCATGAAGATGCCTGTAAGAAGTCAGAGGCCTGGAACACATGGGGAGTTACAGATGATTAACTGTGAGCCTCATAGGGTGCTGACAACCTAACTTAGACTTCTGAAAGAACAGTAATCATTCTTAACTGCTGAGTCATCTCTCCAGCCCTGACCTAAGATTTTAAAAAAGAAAAAAGAAAGCAGAAAACTAGAGTAGATAGTTTTTCTGTTTGTTCCTCTTTGTTTTGGTCTCACATTCTATGGAAACTTACAAAAATACAGGCTCATGAAGAAGTCCCCCTTAAGTATTTTGTAACACTGATGGAAACGGAAAACAGCTTTACCAGTGTTTCCTGATGTGTTGCCAGCAAAAAATGCAAAGTACTGAGAAAATGAAACACTTTATTCCAGGCTATGCAAAAATGACTTGCTTGTCCCTTGCATTGTTACCAACAGCTTTTGCAATAGAAAAGGTCAGAAACCAGAAGCAAGTCAGTGATTACTGAACCCACTTGCTTTTCTCTCCGTGTTTTGCTCCTCCCCCATTTACCTACTTTTCCGGGTGTGTATGAGCCATGGCACTTGTGTGGAGGGGAGAAAGAGGATGACTGGAGGGAGTTGGTTCTGCCCTCCCATCTTGTGAGGCTTGGAGCTTGGTGGGAAGCACTTTTACCTTCTGAGTTATCCAGTGGCTCCCTGTACTTGGATTTCCCACCCCCCCTGTTTTGTTTTGTTTTTGAGACAGGGTGTCACTAGGTATCCCTGACTGTCTTGGAACTCACAAAGATTGTCCTGCCTCTGCCTCCTGAGTGCTGGTATTAAAGGCATGGGTCACCATGACTGGATATATATATATATATATATATATATATATATATATATATAATCCAGGGGAAACAGTACCACTGTAACAAACCCTCTAGCTAATCTGGAAGGACATTTTAAAAAATATATATAGTTTTAGGTGTCTGAGGTTGGAAGATTGCCTGGGCTACATAGTGAGATCTTGTCTCAAGAAAAGAAGAAAAAGAAAGACAAACAGAGATGGGGTGGGGGGCTGGCTCAGGGGTTGAGAACTCCTGCTGCTCTTGCATGGGATCTGGGGGTTTGGTTCTCAGCACTCATAGGGTAGCTCACAACCACCCCCAGCCCAGTTCCCCTCTTCTGAACTTCATGGGCCCCAGCCACACATATGATACCCAAACACTCAAGTAAACAACACACATACACATATGATGACCTTTTCATTATTTATTTATGTGAGACAAAGTTTCTCTGTGTAGCCCTGTCTCTCTTGGAACTTAACTGTGTTGACCAGGCTGGCCTCAAACTCAGAGATCTCCCTGCCTCTGCCTCCCAAGTACTGGGATTAAAGTCGTGCGCTGCCACAGCCCAGCTATGTCCTTTTTTTTTTTTTTTAACTTTATGTTTATAGGTGTTTTACCTGCATGTGTGCCTGTATGAGGCTGTCAGAGCTTGAGAAGTGGAGTTACAGACAGGTGTGAGCTACCATGTGGATGCTGGGAAACTGAACCTGGGTTTCCTCAGTGTCTCGATCTTAACCACTGAGCCACCTCTCTAGCCCCAATAGATCATTATTATTTATACTGAGGATCATATCCCGGGCTTTTTTTTCTCCCCAAGACAAGGCTGTCCTGGAACCTAGACCAGGATAGTTCCTTTAGTGGTGGAATCACAACAAGAGCCACTATGCCCAGTTTAAAACACACTTAAGAGAGTGAACACATGAGTTCTTTGTTTGCATCCTTTAAACTAGAACCAGTCTTCTAAGAGGAGCAATAAAGGAGCTGAAAAACTCTAATTCTGTGGAAAACTTTAACACATAGGTGATAAGAAGCTAACCACATTTTATTTGGTATTTTGTTTCTAATATTCCACCAAGTATACCTGGACAACAGTCTTCTCCAACTTGGTCAAAAATCAGGATTTGTATAACTCATTCTGCTTGCTTCCTGATAGCTTAAAAATTAAAATTTCCTAGATCCAGGGTATTTGGATAATGTGTATTTTTTTTTTTTTTTTTGAGACAGGGTTTCTCTGTAGCTCTAGAGCCTGTCCTGGCACTCACTCTGTAGACCAGGCTAACCTCAAAGTCTGTAGACCAGACTGGCTCAAACTTAATGTGTATTGTTATTGTTTTTTGAAAAATATTACATGTTTAATTCCCATCCCCAAAGGGCGGTTTATCCAGAAACCAAGAAAATAAAAATCAATCAGAATAAACTCATTAATTTATTTTATTTATGGCAGTTTCCTTAGGTTTGTCTGTGTAGCCCTGGTTGTTTTGGAACTCTCTCTGTAGACCAGGCTAGTCTCAAATTCAGGGATCTGCTTGCCTCTGCCACCTGAGTGCTAGGATTAAAGGGGTATGCCACTACTGCCCAGCTAAATCCAGGGCTTCTTCCATGCTCCCTATGCACTTTCCCAAAGGAGCTGTGTTTTTGCCAGCCCTCTGTTCGTTTTTTTTTTTTTTTTTTTTTTTTTTGTCTTGAGACAGGGATTTACTCTGCAGCTCAGGCTGACTTTGAATTGATCTTTCCTTCACCTCTGAAGTGCTGGCGTCACAGGTATGTACTACCACAACGGGCTGCCATTTGCAATTGTATGGATGTTGGGACTTGTTTAGTTCTGTGAATGTCCTAAGATTATTTCAGGTGATCAAATTGGCTGAAGTCAGGTACATCGAATCCACTGTAGACTGTTAAACCAATATAAGAAACTGTAATGCGTCTTATACTCAGACCCTACTACCACCATCAAGAAAGTTAGAGGATGTGGCAGACTAAAATGAGCAAATAAGAAAAAAATTAGCATGTTCACCTTTTGTAGAACAAAAGAAACGACTATGTGCAAGTGACCCCAGATATTGTGTTGCTATTGTTTACGATTTTTCCAATTCAAAATCCTGCCTATTCAGTTGGCGTGGGAGGTTGAGGCAGAATTAGAAGCCTGAGCTATATGAGCCCCTTTCTCAGAATACAAACAACCGCTCCGAAAGACCCTTCCAAATTAAGCCAAACAAAGAAAAAACAACAGCAAGCACCGGGAACGCGGCTCAGTGATACAGAGCACTCGTTAGATGTGGGCGAGGTCCTCGGTCAGAACCCTAGACTGAGTGTACTATGCCCTTTGAACATAAAAGAGTCCAGGCTGCACCCGAAGCACCATTTCATTTTTGTGGACGAAGAAGTAAAGTATGAGTTTGCTGACGGTTTTAATGAGCTAGAGCTAGATTTCCCCCGTTATTCTACAGTTGCTTTGTAAGACGGCTCTATAGAAAAGGTCAACTGCAGGTCCAGAAGCCCGGAAAGGCTGCAGGTCTCATCCTCCCCGTTCAGATAACAAACTATGCCAAACTCTCCGAGGGGAACTAACTGTACGAGACGCCTGTGTCACTTCAGCTCCAGTTCTTGTGTTCGGTAACGATGAGCCAAGAGACATCTTGGAAGAGGTTTCGCAAGCTCCTGTATAAAAAGTTGCCTAATGTTACAAGCCAATGATTCTTGGGAGGGATGGGTTTCTGCAGCGGTAGTTCCCTGGGCTGGGCGGTGAAAAGGGCGTTTTGGTCCCGACCACTTTCCCAAGCAGGCGGGGATCCAGGCGTCCGGAAACGGTCAGGGGCGGGACGCAGGGCGGACAGGCTTGGGGACTTTGGCCTCTGGAAACCTCTGTGCCTGGAAGCTGACCCGGTTGGTCCTCCCGTGTTTCCCCAGAGCAACGCCTGCCCGCGGGGAGAAGCAGCAGCTCCAGCATCCCCGGACGCCTCCGCCGGGCGGGCCGGCGGGCGGGCGGGCGGACGCCAGCCCGCGCGCGTCGCGCCTGCGCACTAGGCAGAGTGCGCGGGCGCCGCTTCCCGGCTCCGCATTCCTCCCACTTCGGGGCTCCGCGCCCTGCGCGCCGGCTGGGAGAATCTGCTCGTGGCGGGGACGCCGCGCGCGCCGCGGCAGCGGGGTGGCCAAGGCGGGCCCGCGCGCCGGTGGAGCGTCCGGCAGGCCACAGGCCGCTCCGTCGTAGTCGCGCCGCCGGGTCTCGCTCGCCCCTCTCCCGCTCCCCCGCCGCGCCCGCGCGCCGCATGCGCCGCCGGAGCGCGAGTCGGCTCGGGTGTGTGTGGCGCAGAGCGGAGCTGCGAGGCCCGAGAGTCAGAACCTGGGGAAAGGGATGGTCTCTGCACGGGGGGAGCCGGAGGAGCCCCGCGCTGCCGACGCCACCGCCGCAGCCGCCGCCGCCGCCGCCCCGGCGCCCGCCTCCCTGCGCTGACGGCCGCGTACGAAGCCGGCGAGGGGGAGCCAGCCACCGCGGTCGCCGGCTCGCCGCCCAGCATGGTCCGGGAAACCAGGCACCTCTGGGTGGGAAACTTACCGGAGAACGTGCGGGAAGAGAAGATCATCGAGCATTTCAAACGGTGAGTGACACGAGGCCCGGGGCCGCGCTGGGCTGGCACCTCGGGCGCCGCTCCGGCCCGTTGCTGGCCACGGGCGGAGCGGCGACGCGCGGCTGGCTCCGGCTTTCTGGGCGGGCGGGCGGCTGGCTGCCCGTGCGGCCACCGAGGGAGCGGCAGCGGTGGGTCCCGGGGTCGCGTCTTTGGCGCGCCGCTCCGCAGCATACCGCGGCTGGCCGCCCGGCCGGCCGCCGGGTCGGAGCGCCCGCCCGCCCGCCCGCAGAGCGGTCTGCGCGGACGCCGCAGCCGCAGCCGCGCCGGGGATCGTGCGGCACCGGGAGGTGGCAGGGACCGCTCTCCGGAGATTCGTGCAGCGAGCGAGCGGCAGAGGCTTCTGCCGTCGGCGCGGCTGGGTGGAGCGGGCTGCCCGGTGCCCGGCAGCGTCTAGATGGGCTGCCCGCGTCCCGGGGCTCGTGGGGAAGGGAGCGTGGACGCCAGGGCGCCGCGGATGCATTCCCGCGCCGCGCTGGTGACCGAGCGGTTTTTACAGTACATCTCCCACCTCCGAATTCGTTAATGAAATAGCCAAAAAGTGCAAGTCTTTAGCGACTAGTTGTGTGACTTTTCAGTTTCTCTAAATACTTTTTTTTTTGCGTGTGAAAGATAAAAATAAATGTTGCTTTTCATACGCGTTGGTAGCATTCAGCTCTTGTTGCTTGCTCCCAGAAACGTGTGTCCGGTAACTGGTGGAGGCCTCAGAATGCAACCCTACGTACAATGAGGATTTATTTATTCATACTTTGGCTCTGTGAGAAAGAACACAGCAAGTGTGCGATCGCCCGTGGAAATTAGTTTTTCCCGGTATCCAATACCCTGGGAGGTTCCAAGTTGGGCGTACTCTGGATTCCCACTATCCAGTGGGCGACGGGCATGAAACGAGGGGCTCATCCTTGTTGGAGTCGGCCTGGGGAACCGGGGTTGTGTCTCCGGGTCTGGAGCCTCTCCGAGGAGGCCTGGGAAGCAAGCGTGAGCGCCTTTCTTTGCGTCTGATGGAGGGCCATTGATTCTGTTGGCCGTTGCTGTTACCGGGGCATTAAATCTTCGCCTCCGGGGCGCGCGTGTGCGCGTGCCCGCGTGTGAAAAGGAGCCGGGCATAGTGAGGCCATTCATAACCTGCCGGGCTGCCCTCCGCAGGCCGGGGGGAGGTGCGCGCCGCCCGGGACTCCGGGTGTTTACTACGTGGTTCCTGAGATGCCGGAGACGGGGGGAGCCGGGGGACGCGGCTGGCCTCGGCGCCCCGGGATCAAGGGGGGCTGCAGCAGCTGGACCGCGAGCAGATGGGAACTTTCTCTGCCCCGGCTGCTCCACCCCTCCCTCCCTCGACCCGGGTCCCTGCCCTCTAAGGAGCACACCTCCCGTGTTGAGGAGAAAACACTTAGCGGGTTCTTTCGGAGTGGAAGCCCTCAGGGAAGGGCTCCCTTTAATCTCCCGGCGGATCGATCGCCTGTGGGTCTCTCTCTGCCTGGGAAATTGATAACGCGCCGACGTGCAAGCACGTGCATTGCCGCATTCGCTCCGCTCCCGTGTTGTGTGGTCAGACTTGACATTTCACATGATGCACATTTCAGAGACACTGCTGGCCCCGGGCTTGGAGTTTGACCCCCTGTGCCAGTCGAGGGGTAGCAGCGAGGAAGTGGTGGGCGCAGCTGTGGGAGGCGTGGAGGCGCGGCGCCGCGGTCCGGCTGGTGTGAATGACTCTCTAAGATGGCGGCCAGGACCCACTTTATGTGGGAATCGGCGGAGCCGCTCGGAATGCTCGAGAGCGAGGAGGAGGAGGAGGAGGAGGAGGAGGAGGAGGAGGCGCGCCGGGGGCTGTCTGGAGAGCCGGGAACGCCGCGCCGGCCAGCACACGGTTCACCCGCACTTTGCTGACCCTGCGTTTACAGCAGCGTGTACCTGATGTAGATAGGGCAAAGCAGATGCTCTTGGTAACAAGCGGGTTATTTGAAGCCTCTGCAGACGTGTGTCCCCGGAACTCTCACTGAAAAGGCTGCAGTTCTCACTTTCAAAGGGATGGGTTTTACTTGGGCAGTACACCTTTAATGGGTGCAGAGCACGGGAAGGTAACAGAAAGTAATCTCCCTCTCCCTCTTGACCCTGGAATCCCCAGTTCTCACGTTCCTCCACTTAGCCCCAAACAGGTACTCTCTGTTTCTGGTTTCTTGCTTGTCTTTCTGCCTACAAGAAATGTTGTAGGCGACACAGCTGTGGAGCTAAGTTAGCCAGCCTTTTATCAGTATCGTGGAATGTGTTCTGTTAAATGTGATCGCTGGTAGGAAGGAAATCAGAATTTGAATCATTGACTCGACAGGGATGAAAAGGTACTAAAATGATAGGAAAACTTAATGGCGTTCGACCTCTGTGCCTTGTAGACGTCAGAATGAGAAAATCCACGAGAAGCCTGTATTAAAACCGAACCGAGTGCCTGCTTCTACCCTTTTCCCTAGCTGATTGCAACATTAACTAATAACTGTTTTACAGGATTAAGAGGTGTATACTGGGAATACATTACATAAAACGCTCTGAAGATGAATGTTCTTTTAACAGTGGTTAGGCTTTTGCAGTAGGTATTTGGATTAAAAGGACAACAGAAAACCATGGAGGCTTAGTCAGACAGACATGGAGGCATAAATAAGGGTCTCCTTCTCAGTTTGTGTTTTGATCAGTGCTTTCACTGTAGAGGAGGTGGAGAGAAGGGTGCTGGTGTCCCTCCTCAGTGCCAAAGAAAGAACACAAGAGTTATTTTTGTTTTTGTTTTTTTAAAAGATTGGCCTTACCTTCTTGCGTATAATAAATCTTCTGTGTTCATTCTCTTTACAGCTCTCCGTATGCTGAGTTAAGAAAATTAAACGACTGTTTCTGAATAGGGTTTTAGTTAACAAAGATTCATTACAGGGCCACAATGGAAAGTCCTTTTCTTTGTATATTAGCGGAGTTGAAGCGTTGGAGGGAGGAATTACACAACAATTGGTTGCTGTCTTGTAGGAGAGAGGTGTGTGCAGAGGCGACTCCTTGAATTAGAATGAGCAAATGAATAGAGTCCCTTTAAGATCTAAACATTCTTTTTGCCTTATTTTCAGATTTAAGTAAGTCGCATATTTTTTTTTTTTCCTCATCCATCCACCCCCGGTCCTTTAGAGACAGGTTAAATATTATGTAGCTGTCTACTGAGGTGTTCCTTCTTTAAACGTTTTGTCAATGAATGAGGCGTTAAACAATTTTTTTTTCAATTTAGAATGTTTTAGCACAATGGTTTTTCTGTTAAAAGTCATTACGAATATTCAGGTGTCTTTTTGGTCACAGAATAAAATAATACCAGAGCATCTTCATCCTTACTTTCTAACAAGGATATTTTTAGATGCCATCATTTCTGTTCCTTTCTTTACTTGCAATCAGATGATTTCAGTGAAGTTACCTCTAGTTTTGAATATTGTGATTTTTGAGTATCTATATTCATGGTGGATTTATTTTTGCATATCTTAAAAGCTCAGGAAAATTCAGTTATCTTGAGATAGCAGTAAAATTAATATAGAATGCTTAACGTGTATTTTTATTTCTTGTAAAAAATGTGTGTGGTAGATTGGTGGAAAATACAGGGTTCCTTTCGAGGAGAATGTTGGCATTTGTCTTGGAGAAGGCGTTTTGGCCAGCCACCTTTGTTTCAGGCTCTTGGTTGCTTTGGGTTATACTGTTTAGTATGCTTATGAAGAGGTTTCAGGCTTGGTTTATGAGATATTTTTAGCCCTGTTAACTAACACTGATGCTTTGGAAATTTTTATGTAGAATGCTATAAAGATAGTAGCTGTGATGGGAGCAAAGCTTTTCTTTTTCTTTTTCTTTTTTGTTTTGTCAAGACAGGGTTTCTCTGTGTAGCTTTGGATCCTATCCTGGCTCTCGATCTGGAGACCAGGCTGTGCTACCAACGCCCGGCAGGAGCAAAGCTTTTCTAAGTGGTTTCCAACTTAGACTTTCCCTTAGTTTGAGGAATTAGTTAAATTTCATTTATTTCTGGCTTGGTTTATTTTTAACTTTAATTATTATTTTTGAGTCAGGGTCTTTCTCATATCGGCTTCCATGGTAGTCACCATTTGACTGTATAGCCCAGTTTGGCTTTACTCTGAATCTGAACCTGCCGGGTTCTGGGATTACAGGCCTGACCCATTAGACTCCATCATATTTTAAAAAGTATCTAAACTACTTCATGAAAACTTGAATGTCCAGTTGGAGATTACATATTTCTTTTCTGTTAATGTTATTTTTGCTCCCCATCTTTATCAGGAGTCTCACACAGGGCAAGTTCCTGCTATTGATCCCTGGGTTGAACCTCCAGCACCTGAAGGTGTAAAGGTGTGTAGCATTGGTTTGAGTTATAGTCAGCCTTTCCAGTGTTCAGAATGAACTATGAATATGAAACTTGAGTAGACACAAAATTGAGCTTCTAGATTTGGCTATTGGATGCTTTTTTTTTTAAATCATTTTTAAAACTGAAAAAAAAAATAACGTGTAGTGATGTTTTGCTTGCGATAAATCTGCACCACATGCATGTCTGGTGCCCACAGAGACCAGAAGAGGGTGTAGATCCCTGGGACTGAAATTAGAGAGGGTTATGATCTACCATGTGGGTGTTGGGAACCAGACTTCAGTCTTCTGGAAGAGTAGCAAGTGCTGAGCCATTTCTTGCATCCTTAGCTTGTGATTTTTTTGAGCCATACATACTGGTTTCCAGTGTGTGCTTTGCA
Source organism: Cricetulus griseus (assembly GCF_003668045.3). Lineage (NCBI taxonomy): Eukaryota > Metazoa > Chordata > Mammalia > Rodentia > Cricetidae > Cricetulus > Cricetulus griseus. The sequence goes on from NC_048595.1 coordinate 11,726,830, forward strand.
TATTTGAGATCCTTCTCCTCCCACATGTCCCTGTCCCTGTCCACTAAGTTAAAAGTTACAGTGTCAGAGCTTTGTGGTGCTGAATTCCTTTAGTCCCAGAGATCTGCAGACACAGGAAGCTGTCTGAGCTCTAGCACCCTGCCCTAAAAAAAAAAAAAAAAAAAAAAAAAGGCTGGCAGTGGTGATGACACAAACAAAAATTCACTGAATTTATGTTAGGGTTTTTGTCATTCTACTGTAGAGTATTTAGACACCCCATTTTTCTCCTTTCATTCTTTCTTCCTTTTTGTTTTTTTGAGACATGGTTTCTCTGTGTGGCCGTGACTGTTCTGGAACTTACTCTAGGTAGAGCAAGCTGTCCATGTACTTATAGAGATAGACCTGCCTATGCCTTGAGCACTGGAATTAAAGGCATGCATCACCACCGCCTGGTGCTTTTTTTTTTTAAAAATTGAGACAGGGTCTCTTTAATGTGCCCTTGGAAGACTCTGGTACTCAATGTATAGCCCAGGCTGGCCTCCAGGGCCTCGATTCACCTGCCTCTGCCTCACAATTGCTGAGATTAAGCCACCGGGTGGGGTTGCTTTCCGTTTTTGAGACAGGGTCTCCCTGTGGTCAGTGTGGCCTTGAATTTGCTAGTTTGAGGATGAGCTTGAATTTTGATCCTACCGCCTTCTACCTTCTGAGTGCTAGGGTAATAGGGTGACCTGTCGGGCCTGGTTTGCGTGGTTCTCAACATCAAACCTAAAGCTTTATGCAGGTCAGGCAAACAGTCTGTGAACAGAGCTACTTCTCTGACTTGAGTATTTGGATTCAATGAGTTATGATTTTAAGTATAGAAACTCCAATGTGTTTGCTTTTGAGATAGCCTCTCTATGTGGAACCAGGCTGGCTTTGAAAAGAGACCTTCCCCCCTTTCTTTACCCTCCCTCCTCCTGAGTGTTGGGATTACAGGTTTATCCACTGCACCCAGTTTGTGTATTTTCATATTTCAGGAAGTTAGAGCATTCTGAGATAATGCCTGAGTAAAAAGGCCTGTCTATCTCACTCTGTAGTCCTGTTGGCTTTGAACTCCCCATGAGTCCCTGCCTCAGCCTCCTGAATGCTGGAATTATAGGGACAGGCAAACATGTCCACCAGATGCTCTCTACTCATCCAGAGTCCTAGCCAGGAGTACTGCCTAGTCCTTTTTAGCTGTCTGGACTCTATAGTTTCCTTAAGTTTGGAGCAGTACACCTCCCCTTTAATGTGGCAAGCACTATTTTATCTCTGAGCTCTATTAGTCTATTCCTTTATTTCAGAGTTTTAAAGAACACAGATCTCCCTTCAGGATGACTGGGTCTCTCTGATTCTTCCTTATAACCAGATCAGGCCTTGCATCCTTGGAAAGAAAACCACAGAGGTGGTGGGTTCCTATCTTCAGAGTGGATCTGTGGGTGATAACCTGGCTCACCACTCACTGTTTTCTTTCTTTCTTTCTTTCTGTTTTGGAAGACCTATATTATGTACATAACTGTTTTGTTTGAATGTATGTGTGTGTACCTCATGCCTGGTGCCTGAGGAGTCAGAAGAGGGCATCAAGCCTCTCAGAACTGGAGTTACATATGGTTGTAAGCCATCATGTGGGTGCTAGGACTCGAAGCCAGATCCACAGGAGTGTTAATTGCTCTTAAGCGCTGAGCACTGCTCCATCTTTGTTCTCACTATGCTTTTGAGTTTGCCTGGCTAGGCCAGACATAGTGACACATGGCCTTTGATCCCTGCACTGGGGAGGCTGAGGCAGGCAGATCTCTGTGAGTTTGAGGCCCATCCATCTGATCTACAGAGGGAGTTCTAGGCGAGCCAGGGCTATCTAGAGAGACCCTGTCTTAAAACAAAACAACACAGAAAATTTGCCTAGCTAGGTTGGTTTCCGTGGTGTAGTCTCCAGTCTCCCCTGGTATCTGACAGGTACTTGGTGGGAGATACCTGGTATTTATTGCCTTGTAGGCTTTATTAAGTCATCCATCCAAGCAGCCTCAGTACTGGCCAGTAGCTCTTCCTTGGGTCCCATGCCACTGCAACTGCCTTCCTTGGGAGGATAAATTTGCACCCAGGGTGGACTCTAAGAGAGTCCCCAATACCCTCTCTTGGGGGGCGACTAGCTACTATATCCCTGTCATTCTTTTAAGTGTTTCAGGTATGGCAAAAGCTTATTTCTAATATTACTTTCTAACATCCCAGGTCTAGAAGATGCATTTTTTTTTTTTTTTTTTTTTTTTTTTTTTTTTGCTGTGGGTGTAGTTATGTAGAAATCAAACAATTTTAGATTTATTTATTTATTTATTTATTTTTTTAGGAGACATATTAACCAGTTTATTATAGGCCCGGCAGAGTAGGGAGACTTAAGAGAGAAGAGGAACATGGTTAATGGCTGATCGCCATGGCCGGTCGCCATAGAGAGGCAGAGAGAGCGTAAAGAGATGGAGAGAAGAGAAGAGCAGAAGCAGAGAGAAGAGTAGAGAGTGGAGAGAGAGAAGTGGAGAGCTAGATTTATTTTTAATTAGTTATAATGTGTATGTGTTTCTGTGTGGGTGTGTGCTTGTGAGTGTTGGTGCCTGTACAGGACACAGGCACCCGATTCTCTGGAGCTGGAGTTATTTGCCTGGTTGTGAGCTGCCTTCCATGGGCAGCTCAGATTGAACTTGGATCTTCCAGAATAGTATGTGTTCTTACCTGCTGAACCATCTCTCCATCCCTAGAAACTTAGATTGTTTTTCCTTCCCCACACAAGAGATTTATTGGGGAGAAACACAGAATGATGGCTATCTCTGAACAGGAAGAGAGACCAGCAGAAGAGATCAAGATCTTATGAGCTCCTAAATTCTGTGATTTTTTTTCCCTTTTTTGCAGAGCTGCATGTCACTTGTATATGCATGTATAATCATGAACATGCAGCTGTGTCTTAATTTCATTATTTGTGTGTGCTTACATATATTCACATCTGAGGTGGCAGGGTGTGCTAGTCAGAACACAGCTTGCAGCTCTTTCTTTCTACCATGGGAATTGAACTCCTGTTGACAGGCTTGGTAGCAAGCACCTTCACTCACTGAGTCGTCATACCTGTCTGTGTGCCATATAATTTAATGAGTTCACATATGTTTTTGTGTATGTATAGTGTGTCTGAGTGCAGGCCTGAGCTTGCTGCGGGGTGTGTGTTGTGTGTGTGTAGTATGTAGGTCAGAGGACAACTTTGGGAGGGTTGGTTCTCTTCCACTGTGAGATCCAGGGATCAAACTCAGATCACCAGGCATCCATAGTAAGCCCTTTTGCCCACTCATCTGTCTCAAGGAATGAGTTTTTAACCTCCCCTTGTCTGTATTTATAAATCTCTTCTGCAACAGTGAGAAACCTGACTCTCTTCCTTATATGTATAACTTTGCTCACTAGGTACTGTTCTTTGTATCTGATCTCCTAGTTACTCTGCCTCCTACTCCTGCCACTTCTGAGGACATGGCCTCTGGTGGCTCTTAGCAGTTCCTTGGAATTCAGCGTGATGAGGCCAACAAGGAAAAGAAGGTGGCATTGGAAGTTGGCAGTAACCTTTTTTTTTTTTCTTTTCTTTTTCTTTTTTTGGTTTTTCGAGACAGGGTTTCTCTGTGTAGCTTTGGAGCCTGTCTTGGCACTCACTCTGGAGACCAGGCTGGCCTCGAACTGGCAGAGATCCGCCTGCCTCTGCATCCCTAGTGCTGGGATTAAAGGCGTGCACCACCAACGCCTGGCGGCAGTAACCTTTAATTAAGGTGGACTTGGGAACAGCAATTTCGTGAAGTTTATCATACGGGGTATTTACAGCTCTGACCTTCGGAGAAACCCTGGTGAACCTTAGTCACCCCCCATTTCTTACCTTTCAGTAGGGTCTCATTCTGTAGCCAACAATGCTTTAGAACTCACTATGGAGTTGAACATGAACTCTTCTTGTTTTCCTTTATAACCTGCCCCTCCTTTGGAGACAGGGTCTCACTGTGGAGACCAGGCTGACCTAGAACCCAGAGATCCATTTGCCTCTGCCTCTGGATTAAAGGGACAAATCACAGCACCAAGAAAATGATACCATTTAAAAAAACATATGTGTTTTACTTTCTGTGTATGTTTTCCTGAATGTATGTACATGCACTGTGTGTGAGCCTGGTGCCCACAGAAGCCAGGAGATGGCACTGGAGCCCCCGGAACTGGAGTTAACAGATGGATGTGAACCATCACATGTAGTGCTGGGAACCGAACCCATGTCCTTTGGAAGAGCAGCAGATGCTCTTAACTGCTGAGTTCCAATAGACTCTTAACTTGGAGCAATTTTCTGTCTCAGTCTCCCTTAGTGCTGTTGGGGTTGTAGGCCCTTTTGTTCTGATTTGTTTTTGAGGCAGGGTGGCACAGTGTAAAAGCCTGTTCTCTCATAGACATCCACCTGCCTCTGCCTCCCAAGTGCTAGGAATTAAAGGTGTGCGCCACCTTGCTCAGCCATTACTTGCTTTTCACCAAGAAGCCATCACTCCAGCCCTTTCTAACTATTGTTTTGAAAAAGATCTCAGATGTCTCATTTCATCCATTAGTATTTCAGTACTTCCACAATGTAAGACTATTTAAAGATACCACAGTACTATTATCATTATAATTACACCAAAATGACTAACTCTTCCTTGTTTTCAAACACCAGTGACTGTTCAAAGCTATAATGTCTAAAGTACCCTTTTTTCTTAAAAAAAAAAAAAATCATTCTGCTGTGGTGCAGGTGCTGAAAGAGGTCAGAAGAGGGCGTCAGCCCCATGGGAGCTGGAGTTCCAGGGTGCCATTGTGAGTCACCTGATGTGGGTGTTGAGAACTGAACTTGGGTGCTTTTACCTGCTGAGCTATCTCACCAGCACCATGTGAACAGTTTTTCCCCCTCTCAAACCCAGAGCCTTGTGCTCCTTTGTTGAGCTGTGTTCCCTAGCCTTGTGATTGGTCTGATGTTGGGTGGGTCCTTTCCTGTAGACTTAGGGATTTTGCATTAAAATCAATCTTTGCTACTTTCCCCAAGGTTATACTACAGCCCAGTGATTTTTGTTTGCTTTGGCAGAGAGAGAACATACATCAACAAATATTTGTAAATCCTGTTCCCTCCTTCCTATCACTCCAAGGACAGGGATAGCTCATTGTATTCGCTTTTTCTGTAGAGAGACCAGGAGCCCAATATGTTGGCTCACACTTGTAACCCCAATACTCAGAGATAGAGGCAGGAAGATTGCTGCAAATTCAAGGCCAGCTTGTTCTCCATAGTGACTTCCAGGAAAGCCAGACCTGTCTGACCACTCTACTCCAAGGAAAAAGGATGAGGGCTTTCTGGTGGACTGTTGTGCTGCCTTTAGGGATGTTTTGTTTCTCAAGACAGGGTTTTTCTGTGTAGCCCTGGCTAGCCTAGAACTCACTCTAGTTTGAGACCAGGCTGGCCTCAAACTCAGAGATTTTCCTGCCTCTGCCTCCTGAGAGCTAGGATTAAAAAGTCATGAGCTACCACCATCTGACTGATTTTGAGTTTTTAACCATCTTCAGTGATTAAAATTTATAAATCAATTTCATATATAAATTAATTATACATTAGATTTCTTTTCTTTAATTTCTAGAGTTTTGTGGTTTTTGGTATTGTTTTTTAGAATTTTGTATTTCCTGTGTATGAGTGTTTTGCTGCATGTATGTATATGCCCCGTGTGTACCTGATGCCCATGGAGGACAGAAGAGGGCACCAGTCCCCTCGAACTGGAGTTACAGAAGATTGTGATCCACCACGTGAGAGCTGGGAACCAAAACCTGATTTTCTTCAAGAGAAACAAGTGCTCTGAGCCCTGTCTCCAGCTTCAGGATCTTGTTTGCAAAGGAGAAGTAAAGGTTTGCAGTGACTGGTGTGTGCACACCGGCACTCCAAGGCCTCAAGAGGCTGACAGTCATTAAATTGAAGCCAACTGGACTATTTTGGAAGATCTTGTTTCAAAAAATTAAGCAAATTCAAACAAACAAACAAAACCCTTTTGTATTGACAGACAAGAGGATCCATCCCACCTCTCATTAGATCGAAATAGGGTATCATGTAGCCTAGACAGGCTTAAACTATACGTAGCCAAGCGCAGAACGGCAGACCTTCCTGCACATATTTTTTGTTTTTTGAGATAGGGTCTTGTTGTTGCATTGCATGACCTCAAAATGGTGGCCCTTCCACCTTAGCTTTCTGAGAACTAGAATTAGAGGGAAGAGCCACTGTGCCTGACTATGTTGTGATTTTTAAACGTGGTGTGTATGTGTATGCTGGGATTTGAGCCCAGGACCTTGTGCATACTAGGCAAGCACTCTGTCATTGAGTTATACTCCCAGCGCCTCAGATGTGATCTTCTAGCTGTAGGCAAAGCAGGACTAGATGGGAAACTTGATTGTGTTATTTTCTCTAGTAGGGTGTAGTTCTGTTGTCTTGTTTGAAGAGTGACTCAAGGAGGATGGTTGTATGAGGCGGGAGGACCATGCAAATGAAGTTTGTGGTAGTTTGGTCTGTTGTGTATGAGACCAGCTTCTAAAGGCGGAGTTCACATTGTCATATGTTTCTGTTGGAAATCCAGCAATGAGGGAGGTGTTGAGAGAAATCATTCTCTTCTAACATACTGATGCTACTTAATTTGGCTTACTAGGGACTGAGCCCAGGGCCCTATGCCAGTGCAGCCAGCTTCCCGCCACTGCCCTACTGGTACTGTGGTGCGGGGTGGAGTGAGCGTCAGCTTTTCGTGGTTAATGTTGCTCTGGAACATTAGTTTCTTGTGGAACCGAGGAATTGGTTTTAGAGTATGAATTGTCTACTTTTTACCTAATAGGAAAATGTAATTTTAAATTCCATGAAACTAATGATTTTGGCTTTGTCCCCATGTGTATCAAGTCTCTAGAACATCAGTCACCTCTTTAAAAAACTATATTTCAGGCTAGGCGATGCCTCCAGCATTAGGGAGGCAGAGGTACATAGATTTCTGAGTTTGAGGACAGCCAGGGCCACACAGAGAAAGCTTATCTCAAAAAACAAAAAACAATTCAAAATTTAATTATGTGTGTGTGTGTGTGTGTGTGTGGGCATGTGCCCGTGAGTGAGTGCAGGTGCCTGTGGAGGCCAGCAGGGTCAGGGTCTCTGACACTGGTTCTAGGAATTGAGCTCAGGTCTGCTGGAAGAATAGTACATGCTTCAAACCACTGAGCCATCTTTCCAGCCCAATATACAGGCTCCATCCCCCACCTCCAGTCTCTCACATCTCCCTCATCTCTCTGTCATCAGAGATCCTGGAACTGGAGTTACAGCTGGTTGTGAGCTGCCATGTAGGTGCTGGGACCCAAATCCAGGTTGTTAGAAAAAGCCACCTGCCTGGTGCTCCTACCCACTGAACCATCTCTCTCTAGCCCCTAAAGATTTTATTTATTTATTTATTTATTTATTTATTATTTTTTGAGACAGGGTTTCTCTGTGTAGCTTTGTAGCCTATCCTGGCACTTGCTCTGGAGACCAGGCTGGCCTCGAACTCACAGTGATCCGCCTGCCTCTGCTTCCCGAGTGCTGGGATTAAAGGCATGCACCACCAAAGCCTGGCAGGACTGTTAATGTTTACTGTAGTCACTTTAGAATGTTGAAAGACTGAACGACGAGGAAACCTGACAGTATTTTGGGTAGTTTTTCATTCTGTCCTGAAAACTTAGATGATTAGTGATTAGTCAGCCCTCTGGATCTAGACAACTGTGGGCGAAAAATAGTGTGTGTAAACAAACCAAACCAAAACAAAAAACAACCCTCTGGAGGGCTGGAGATGGTTCAGTAGTTAAGAACACTGGCTTTTTTTTTTTTTTTTTTAAAGAATTTATTTTTACTTTATGTGCATTGGTGTGAGGGTGTCAGATCCCCTGGCACTGGAGTTAACAGACAATTGTGAGCTGCCATATAGGTGCTGGGAATTGGAACCCTGTCCTGGAAGACCAGCCAGTGCCCTCAACTGCTGAGCCATCTTTCCAGCCCAAAAGCACTTGCTTTTGAAGATACCCCAAATTTAACTCCCAGCAGCCTTCAGTAACTCCAGTTTCAGCCCATTGTAACCTCTGAAGGCACCAGACACACACATGGTACACATAATATGTGGGCAAATCACTCTGACACAAAATACAATAAACACAAAAGAAAAAGTTACCCCGGCTGGGAGAGGCGGCACATGTAGAGACCTGGAATCTTTAGTGGTCACAGGCCAGCTGGATAAGTACAGTAAAATATCAAGATTCCATCCTGTCCTCGACAACAGGTCCTCCTAGAGCTTAGGCTGGTCTCAACCTTGCGTGTAGCTAAGGGTGATCTTGAACTCCTGATTCTCCTGCCTCTACCTCCCTAGTATTGGGATTACAGGATCTAGATTATAGGTATGTGCCACCCCCCAGGAAATCTATTTTGTTCAAGCATTTTGTCTATTTAATTAGTGAGTTTAGCAATGCATGATAACAGAGGCCTTTAGTTCCAGCACTTGGGGAGGCAGAGGCAAGCAGATCTCTTGAGTTCAAGGCTAAGCCTGGTCAACACGAGGACACAGCTAGGACTACACAGGAGTTCCAGGACAGCTAGGGACTACACAGAGAAATCTTGACTCAAAAAGGGGGGGAAAAAGGCAAGCTTGTGCCTGCTTTCTCATAATCCCTATTAAAACACATAAAAGGCTGGGGCTGGGGCTTGGGCTATGTTGGTAAAGTGCTTGCTTAAGCACACAGAAGTTCCCAACTCTGTACAAACAGTTCATGGTCGTGGTTCACACACAGGTGCTGTGGAAGCAGGAGTACCCAGAGTTCAAGGTCATTCATTCTCCCGTCAGCTTGAGGCCAGTCTAGAATTCACGCTCTTCCCCCACCCCCAGGCATATGATACAGTTATTGGGATGGTGGGATGGCTGAGTGGGGAAAGAGGAAAGGGCTTAGCAAGCCTGACACTCTGGAGTGATCCTTGGGACCCACACCGTGGAAGGAGAAAGCCAACTCTGGGAGGGAAAGTTGCCCTTTGAAAGTTACACCACCTGCCCAGTGTAACACGTGCCTGCATAAGTACATAAAATAAACTGTCTCATGGTGAAACACACAGGCTGTTGTGAGTTTTAGAATCCAACATGTAGCCAGGCTGCCATAATTCTCAACCTTCTTGCCTGTCTCCCGAGTGTCAGGACTGTAATCATGTGCCACCACATCCCTCTTCAATGTTTTTGAACCACTTTGGTTTTACTTTAGGTTTGATAACCTTTGTTAACAATGTGAAGGTTACTGAGAACTTGCAAAACTTGTTTCCCGGAGTGTAAGACCTGTAAGCGTAAATGAGCTTCCAAAAATTGTGGGATACTGGGTGTGTGTTTTAAACGATGGCCACTTCAATAGCCATTTTGGGGCCTGGGGAGATAACTCAGTTTATTGGCTGGTGCTTGATCCCCAGCATTCTCAGAAAAGCTAGACACACCCCTGTAATCTCCTTACTGGTTCCCCTTCTAGCCAGATCAGGCTAGACACTCTATCTCAGAAAGTGAGGAGGTGGAGCCAGACTCCTGACATGGATCTCTGGCCTCCCCACACAGTGAGCATATGCTAGCAGATATTTCAACAACAAAAAGCCACTTTGTAGTTCATGACCCATACATAATGTAAATCACCTTAAAAGGAAACACCCTGGGAAGGTATTGATATACATAAATAACTTTACTTCATTTTTTTCCAGATATGGCCGTGTGGAAAGTGTCAAAATTCTCCCCAAGCGGGGGTCTGAAGGAGGAGTGGCTGCCTTTGTGGATTTTGTGGACATCAAAAGTGCACAGAAAGCTCACAACTCAGTCAACAAAATGGGAGATAGAGACCTACGCACGGATTATAATGAACCAGGCACTATTCCAAGTGCTGCTCGGGGATTGGATGATACAGTTTCCATAGCATCTCGTGGTAGAGAGGTTTCTGGGTTCAGAGGAAGTGGTGGGGGGCCTGCTTATGGCCCCCCACCATCACTTCATGCACGAGAAGGACGCTATGAACGGAGACTCGATGGGTAAGTTCCAAGGTTTCTGTAGGCAGGTATTTTGTATTTGATGTGGTGAGAAACAGAAACTCAAATTTAGGGGCCCCAGACGGATTTAAAGTTTTGGGCATTCTCAATGTTTCCTATTTTGGGTTGGAAACGGAAGTGATTTCTGTCCCAGTGGCTGGCACCTCACGGAATCGTAGAGGATATTTCCTGCAGCAGATTGGATATCTACTCCTGAGCTGACTTGGTGGAAGAGTTCCTGCAGCAGCATCAATTTTGGAGTTACCTGGCTTCTAGAAGGAAATATCCCTCCTTTTGGATATTATCAAGGCCTTCCTTGGATATATCCTTACTACCAGATGGAGCTATTTGGCTACTGGTTTTGTCTTCGGGCTATTTGGAATATTTCCGGAATTTCAAAGCCTACAGATCGTTTAGAAGCTGATAAGCACTTCCTGGTTTTCAGTACCCAAAGTCTACAAACATATTGGATTGTCACAAAATATTAGCAGATCACTGATTACACCATTTGGATACTACAAACAATACTTGAGCGTGGAGATGTGTGCACGGGTGAGGGAAAACAAAGGCAATGCTTGGTTTCTCCATTTTGGATATACTCAATTTCTGTGGAATTACACTCGATGCAATGGGGAAATAGAGATGATGGACGCTCATAAATGCTGGAATATAGCTGCTTCCTAACTGCTGGAATGTATGGGATGCTGTGATCTCAAGACTCCATTAGCCGAGGGGAAGAGGATTACTGTCTCCCTTCTTAAGGAGGTTGCCATCCTATTGAAGGAACTTTAGCTTTGAACACAGCACGATCAGTTGTGGATACAGCAGTCACATTGACTGGGCTGGATGTCTACAAAAGTGGACAGTTGTCAGCAACTTTGTTCCTCATTCTTTGGAATTGTAGAGAAATTTTCCTCGATGCCAGCTGCCTGATCGTATTTAGGGCTGCAGATTTTTATGAATGTGGATCAATTTATAATTGTCTACTATCTCAAGAAAGAAGTCTGGGGGTTTGAGAGTTACAGTTTGTCTGGGACTACTTGCTTCCTGTGGAATTATTTGTCTGGTCACTAAGATTTTTTTTCTTGTGGTTCATCTAAATATCATTTGACACCTTTGCCCACTAAGAAGGTGGATTACCCCTGTAAGAGGGGCCAAAATTGGGGAAGTTATGTTCACAATTCTCTCCCTAGATTTAATTGGGATTATAGGTCGTGTTTCCACAGTTGGAAAAGGTTGGTATGTCCTGACCTGTGTATATTAGCCCCTCTTCTAACCAAGTTACACCCTTCCTTTCCCCCACTAACTTTAGATCATTTAGTACTAATAGATGAACCCAAGACTAGCAGTTAGACCTCAGCTCTGCTTCTCTCATGCCTGCCTCTGTGTCTCCCTAATGGATAAGAATTGCACATACTTATGAAATACCAGCTGTAGCAGTAACTGTCTAGAACTGTTGCCTATTGCTTGTTATATCATTAATTATGGCTTTACCATTTAACATTTGGTAGCATGCAGAAATGGCCTATTATGATGTTTTCTTGTAGATCTCAAAGGAACCTTCTTGTTAGACATTGAAATATTCAAATTTTGGAATTGTAGTTAATGAAAAAGGAAAAATGATGTCATTTAATACACTTAAGAAGGAAATAGATTACTGATTCCCTCTCCCTTTGCCAGCTTAGTTTTTCATAATGCAGCAAAAGAAGCAAAAGTAGCCTATTGAAGTCCAGGAGGCGACTAAGCACCCAGAAACCTGACTCCAGATTCCCTCACACCCAGTGAAAGCCTGGCTCCAGGATGTGCCTCTGTCACCAGCACTAGGGAGCTGGAGGCAGGGGGACTCCTGGAGCTTATTGGCCAGCCAGCTAAGCTCAGTTTCTTAGCTCCGAGTTCAGTGAGAGAGACCCTGTCTCTAAAAATAAGGTGGAGGTTGATTGTGACATAAGGCCTTTAATCCCAGTACTGGAGGCAGAGGCAGGTCAACGTCTATGATTTCTAGGCCAGCCTGGTCTGTACAGTGAGTTCCAGATCAGTCAAGGCTACAAAATGAGAATGAAAGTAAGTTATAGAGTAGTCAAGGAAGACACCCAGTGTGTCCTCCACATGGCCTTGGGTATGTGCGGATAGACATGCACGAGCAGAAGTGTGCACACAACGTAGGATAGTGAGTGAAGACGGATGCTGAGGGGGGTACCAGGAATCTCTAGGAATGTTTCGAGAAAATGTTGACTCTTACAGAACTTTGAATCTAGCCTTGTTGGAGAGATTCTGGTAATCTTCTATGATTCTTTATTTCTTTTGATAGAAGATCTATAGAGGGCTCAGTGGTTACGAGCACTGACTGCTCTTTCAGAGGACCCGAGTTCAATTCCCAGCACCCACATGGCAGCTCACTACTGTCTGTAACTGCAGTTCCAGAGGCCCCAACACCCATGGAAAAACACCAATGCACATAAAATTGCAAAAATAAAATAAATTTTGGGGCTGGAGAGATGGCTCAAAGGTTAAGAGTACCAACTGCTCTTCCAGGGGACCTGGATATAATTCTCAGCACCCACACGGCAGCTAACAACTGTCTGTAACTCCAAAATCTGACACCCTCACTGAGACATACATGCAGGCAAAACACCAATGTATATAAAATAAAGAAAAAATAAAAAAATAAAAAATAAAGATCGATAGAGAATGAGATTTCAGAGAAGCTCCAGTGACTTGTGCCCATGCCTTGCAGAAATAGAGAGCTTAGAATTTCTTAAAAGAGTAGGGCTTTTCCTCCCTTTCTTTCTTTCTTTTTTTTTTTCCTTTTGTTGTTGTTTTGAGACAGGGTCTCACTGACCTATGCCTGCCTCCATAAAGGGCATGGGCTTCCATGCCTGGTGCCTGTCGTCTTATTAGTTACCAGATAACTGCATGTGCGCTGTCATACATGCAGTAAGTTCTGTACTCTTGGGCTGGTGACCATTCATGTCCTAACTAAAAACGTTAAGGGCACTGAGTGTGTAGCTCAGTGGCAGAACACTTACCCACATGTGCAAGGCTCTGGATTGGATGTCAGCATGCAGACAAAAACCAGTGTTAGTTAGGTCATTGCTAATAGCTGCTCCAGAGTAGCCCACAGGTGACAACATTGCCAGTTTCATCTCAGGCACCTTTGAATGAAGTCAAAGCCAAGAGAACCTATTTCCTCCAGTCATTGAGCCTATATATGAAGAAAATGAATCATGTATAAGTATATAAAAATTATATAGCGGTTGGGAGCACAAGGAGATAAATAAAACAACTTTCATTCGTAGGTAAAGTAATGCAAATTGTTATGCAACATCGAAGAATTTGATATCTTAATTGTTTTTAAGATTCCATTTTCATTTTTAAGTATAATTGTTTGGGCAATTTATATAACTTAGTAATTTATTCAGAGTACCCAAGCATCAAAAATTAAGGAGAGGCCTGATAGTGGTGGCATAGGCCTCATAGCCCTAATTCCTAGGAGAGTGAGGCAGGAGGATTGAAAGTTTAAGTCTAGCCTGGGCTGTATAGCAAGACCCTGTCTCCAAGGGAAGAAAAGTTCAGGAATAAGAAAATGTTGCATTTCATTTGTTTGATTTGTTTGGCAATCCTCCTGTAGAACGTGGGCTGTCACAGGCTTCAGTGTCTTCTCAAGGCAATAAGCAGATGTGATCTGAAAGAAACTGCAAGTAAATAAAGTCTAGTATATGCTTTATTCAGGTGAAACTGTAAAAAACGTTTAACATTATGCTGGGCCTGGTAGGTATGTTCCTGTAGTCCCTGCATTTGGGGGTAGAGGCAGGCAGATCTCTGAGTTTGAGGCCAGCCTAGTTTTACCTAGATCTAGGTCAGCCAGGGTTATGTAGTGAGACCTTGTCTATAAAAGGAAAAACAAACCCCAGATAAACAGGTCCAACAACAAACTTGCACATTAAAATCGGTATAAACTAGGCATTGTGCTTCGTGCCACATACCTGTAATCCTTGAGTTTAGGAGGTGGATACAGCATCAGAGTTCAAAGTCACCCTTATCTACACAGAGAGTTTGAGGTTAGCCTAAGCTATGAGACTGCCCCCCCCAAGAAAAATTGGTGTTTATAACACACACACACACACACACACACACACACACACACACACACACACACACACTCTTTCTCTCTCTTTTATACAAGTTGTATATATACATGTATTTATAAAGGGATCATCTGACACGCAGAACACTACTGAGGAAGGCCCAATATATAAGTAAAAAGATACAATACTCACTAGTGAAGTAAGTTTTGGAGTCAAGTAAAATGTTGAGCTTGTCAGTGCTTGCTTACTCTTAGGTTCATGCTGTGTAGAAGGGATAGGTGCAAAGACAGCTCTGAAGTGAATGTTTGCATGACTTGCTTTCAGTTTGGCTTGCCCCTTTCTGATTAAATATTTTCCCCTCCTAAATGCAGGGCTTCAGATAACAGGGAGCGTGCTTATGAACATAGTGCCTATGGACACCATGAACGGGGGACGGGAGCTTTTGATCGGACAAGACATTACGATCAGGATTACTATAGAGACCCTCGAGAGCGGACTTTACAACACGGGCTCTATTACACTTCTCGGAGTCGAAGTCCAAACCGCTTTGATGCTCATGACCCCCGCTACGAACCTAGGGCTCGGGAGCAGTTTACACTGCCCAGCGTGGTACACAGGGATATCTACAGGGACGACATTACCCGGGAGGTACGAGGCAGAAGGCCAGAGCGCAGTTACCAGCACAGCAGGAGTCGCTCGCCACATTCGTCCCAGTCTAGAAACCAGTCTCCACAGAGGCTGGCTAGCCAAGCGTCCAGACCCACCAGGTCCCCCAGCGGCAGCGGCTCTAGAAGTAGGTCCTCCAGCAGCGAGTCCATCAGCAGCAGCAGCAGCACCAGCACTGACAGGTAGGTTCAGTGGCTTGTTCACTGTTCAGCGCGCTCCCTCCTCATGTGTTCTCGAATGCGCAGGGGTCAGTGGTAATGGTTTTTTTGTTTGTTTTTCAAGACAGGGTTTCTCTGTGTAGCTTTGTAGACCAGGCTGGCCTCGAACTCACAGAGATCTGCCTGCCTCTGCTTCCCGAGTGCTGGGATCAAAGGCGTGTGACACATCTTTTTCTTTTTTCTTTCTTTTTTTTTTTTAAAAGAGCTCTGGTGGTTTTATTAAAGGAAGGCGTTTCTGGTTTACTACTTCTCACCAGTCGGTTCTGGCATGCCTCTAATAATATCAGAGTCACCAGGGTCAATGATAGCAAGTGTGCATACTCAGTAGTGTTTCCCACATGCTGTGCCCAATTCAATGTTATTGCACTGTAGTGATGGACCTCGGTCTTAGCCAACATGGCATAGCACTCTATTTCAGATTTCCTCAGGGCCGGGCAGTTGTTGGCGAGGATGACCAGCTTGGCTTTGCCCTGCCTGATCATCTTGAGCATCTCTTTGTAGCCCCCCACACACATACATTCCTTCTCTTCATCACCAGCTGGAGCCTGGAGTTGATGGACTCCAGGCACTTTTTCGTCTTCTTGGCGGCCACCATCTTCTTGCCTCAGGTGTGGCACAGCCCCAACCAAGCGCAGCTGCCAAGATGTCCGGGGAGCCAGAAAGCCACATCTTTATTCTTAAAGTAATCTCGAATTATATGCTTAATGAGTAACATACACTCATCAAATTAACTAGAATCTAACTGATGGTTTGCTAGTGCTGTTTTATCCTTGTATGTTTAATGTTAAAATTAAATTGCTAAAAAGTAAGAGAAAGAGTGATGGAAACCTGGTGAGGCAAATTTTGTGACAGTTGATCTCTGAGGTTCTCTCTTCTTTTTTTTGTTTTTGGTTTTGAGATAGTTTCTCTATGTAGTCCCTGCTGTTCTGAAACTTGCTTTGTAGACCAGGCTGGCTTCACACTCACAGAGATCCACCTGCCTCTGCCTCCGGAGTGCTGGGATTAAAGGCGTGCACCACCCTGCCTGGCTTATTTTTTATTTTTTAAGTGTATGGAGTCAACTTCTCATTGGGGGCCAAACATTTTCTAAAAGCTGTTTGGTTAAATGTGTTGGTGGAATACATTATTTATTGTCATCAAGTAAACCAACTTTAATTATATTTTAACACCATAGTATGCTGTACCAAATTTATGGATGCATTCTTTCACTCAGTTACCGTTTTGTGCGCCAAGGAACAGATAACAAATTCATTGTTTTTTGTTTTTTTTATGTCAAGGATTTTTATGTTAAAGACGAGCAATAATAAATTGAAGTTCATTTTAACAAGGAGACTTAGAGGTCAGGCTTTATGGGTTTTGAAATTACCGTGTTCAGCAGATGGTACATTCTCTAGGTAACATTGGATAGTTTCCTTGTGCTTTCTGGCCTCAGCTTTCTCATCGTTTATATGACCCTTACTTTAGAAGTAGGTATGGTGGCACCTGCCTATAATGGCTACTACACAGGAGGCTAAGGCAAGAGAGTCCAAACCCTGCCTACAGAGTAAGACCCTTTTTGAATCTGCCACTCCTCATAGCTAAACAACTCAAAATTCCCAGAAAACAAGTAGGAATTATTTGTCGTTTTAAATGAAAATGGCATGGGATGTGCTTAAGGCAACCTCAAATTATAAACACTCTTGGTACTAGGCAGCAGCTGTTCCTACTTGATGCTGCTGACAGACTAAAGCATTTCCTCTTCCTCTGCTAGTTAGACTGTTTAAACAGGTGCCCTACATTAAATTTAGGTGGCATATATTATAAACTTAGAGGACACAGCTTCTTTGACCTGATTAAAAAGTCTAGATTTGGGCTGGAGAGGTGGCTCAGCTGTTAAGAGCACTGGCTGCTCTTTCAAATGACCCAGGTCCAATTCCCAGCATCCATAGGGCAGCTCACGCCTGCCTGTAACTCCTGTTCCACGGGATCTGACACCCTTGTACATCTAGGAAAAACACCAATGAATGTTAAAATAATAGAATTCCAGATATTTCTTTCAATATTATGTGCTTAGATTTAAGAGAAGCAAATGGTCACAGGCTTGAGTAGCTCTCTTATGCTTCCTAAATTGCCTGATTCAGAATAATAAAGTGGAAATTTTAGCCTAATCTTCCTAATCTAGCTATGACCTAAATATTTGGGAAATTGCCATATTTTCGTGAAGTCAGAGAAGTTAGAGATGGGTTTGTTGTCTAGATGAATGGTTGGTGAAGTTAATTTCATCCTAAAAACAAATTATAAAATCTCATTGTTTCTTTCTCTTGCCTGGAGATGTTTAAAATACTCAAATTTTTATCATTTCTCTAAAATCTGCCATTAAAGGAACCCCACAGCATTTCACTGGGTTAGAGTTTTTACTGGAGAGAGAGAGAGAGAGAGAGGGAGAGGGAGAGGGAGAGAACACACTATTGGTGTCTGGGTCAGAGCCTTTACTGAAGTGTGTGTGGATACTGATTGACACGGGGTTTCTCTGTGCGATAGTCCTTGTGCTGAACTCTCTGTAGATCAGGCTGGCCATGGACTCGAAGATCCGCCTGTCTCTGCCTCTTGAGTGATGGGATTAAAGGTATATGCTGCCACTATCTGGGATAGGTTTCTCTGTGTAGCCCTGGCTGGCCTGGAACTTGATTTGTCAACTAAGCTGGCCTCAACTGCTGGTATTAAAGGCGTGTGCCACCATAGCCCAGCCCTGCTCACAGTTCCTGAGATCTGTCTTCTGACTGTCTGAACTTGAAGAAGGGAAGGATGTACCTTAGTTAGTACTAAGAACTAACACTCAGGGAGAGAGTGGGTGAGCAAGAAGATTCTGGGGATGCAGGGCACGGTGACTAGGTTTACCTGCTTCCATAGAGGTGGTGAGCTGGGGGGTCAGATGGCCATGTCTGACCAGCTGAGGAGGTTAATTTGCCTTGCTTACACAGTGTTTTTTTTTGGTTTTTTTGAGGCAGGGTTTCTCTGTGGCTTTGGAGGCTGTCCTGGAACTAGCTCTTGTAGACCAGGCTGTTCTCGAACTCACAGAGATCCGCCTGTCTCTGCCTCCTGAGTGCTGGGATTAAAGGCGCGCCACCAACGCCCAGCTTTTTTTTTTTTTTTTCCACACAGTGTTTTATATGTTTCAAGTTTAGAAGTTTGGGGCTAATTTGTGCTCCTTGTACTTTGCATTGGTAAGTCATAGCATAAAAATGAGGGCAGGGATTCAAGCCTGCTACTAGAGGATAGCTCCCCATGGGTTTGGCGAAGGGTCATTGATGATTCTTGCTCTGTCCCCACTCCCCACCACTAGGGTCTCGTATCCTAGACTGGCCTCAAACCCACTATGTAGTGGAGGAAGACCTTCCTGTTTCTTCCTCCTCCATGTTGGGATTACAAGTGTATGATACCATGCCCTGTTTTATGGGGTTCTTCAGGTTGAGCCCAGGCTTTCTGTATGCCAGGCAAGCCTGCTACCAACTGAGCTGTGTAGTAATACAGAAAACACACACACACACACACACACACACACACACACACACACACACACACACACACACACAATTTTTTTTTTCTTATTCCTGAGTAGACAGAACACAAAATTGATTGTGTTCACAATTCCCAGCTACATTTTGTTTGTTTTTCAAGACAGGGTTTCTTTGTGTAGCTATGGCTGTCCTGGAACTCTGTAGACCAGGCTGGCCTCAAACTCACAGAGATCTACCTCTGCCTCCTGAGTGCTGGGATTAAAGACCTCCTGCAGAATTCCCTTGATTGAGAGAAAGTAAGAGGATTCCAAAGGGACGTGCCCTACAGCCCTACAGCTGTATTTTCTGGACCTGTCATGTTTCAGCCTTACATATGTTGTACCTGAGCCTCACATATTAGCTTATTGATTTCCTTTTACTATTAGCTTTGTGATGACAGTTTGGTATTTATGTATAGAACAGTGGGAGAACAGAAGGGGGTTATTTGACTCGAGACCTAAAAGATAGCATTTGGTCAGGCTGTGAAGGATATGTAAAAGTTAGGAAAAGAAGAAATTTAATTTAGCATTTTAATTTAGACAGAGGATTCTGGGGACAGAGGAATGATTTAAATGTTTTTTAGACCAGCAGATTGTGTGTGTGTGTGTATATGTGTGTGTGTGTGTGTGTGTGTGTGTGAGAGAGAGAGAGAGAGAGAGAGAGAGAGAGAGAGAGAGAGAGAGACAGACACACACACACACACACACACAGAGACACAGAGAGAAAGACAGAGGGGAGGGTGTGGGGGCAGGGGAGGTGGGTGTCTCTCTGCATAGTGCTGGCTGTCCTGAAACCTCACTATAGCCAGACTGGTCTCAAACTCACTCATCCTGAGTGCTGAGATTAAAGGTGTGCACCACTGTGCTGGCTAAGACCAGAAGATAATTTAAAAATGGTTTAAACATGTCAATAATTCAGCATTATGTCCTTTTAAAATTAAAAGTTTTTTTAGATTTCATGTGTTAGTGTTTTGCCTGCATGTGTATATGTGTACCATGTGTGTTTGATTTCCACAGAAGATGGATGGTGTTGGAACTGGAGTTACAGATGGTATTATGAGCCACTGTGTGGGTGCTGGGAACTGAACCCAGGTCCTCTGTATGAGCTAGTAAGTGCCAGAGAGCCATCTCTGCAGCCCCCAGGGGTTTGTTCTTCATACAGAGACAAGCACTTAAAGGATATTAGAAGAGACTTGGCTTGTGAGATGTGTGCTTTGTGGGTTTTTTTTGGGGGGGGGGGTTGAGACTGGGTTTCTCTGCGGCCTTAGAGGCTGACCTGGAACTAGCTCTTGTAGACACCAGGCTGTTCTTGAACTCACAGAGATCCGCCTGTCTCTGCCTCCTGAGTGCTGAGATGTATGCTTTAGAAAGGCAACTGCTTGGCTCTCTTGGTAGAGTGCTTGCCTAGCAGGCATAACACACACACACACACACACACACACACACACACACACACACACACACACACACACACACACACACAACACAGCACCCCGCTACAACAAAGATCCCAAAACCCAGAAACTTTTAACTGCTTGGCTCTCTTGGTAGAGTGCTTGCCTAGCAGGCATAACACACACACACACACACACACACACACACACACACACACACACACACACACAGCACCCCGCTACAACAAAGATCCCAAAACCCAGAAACACAGCACCCCGCTACAACAAAGATCCCAAAACCCAGAAACTTTTCCATCCCACCCTCCAGAAGACCAACTAGCCAACCACACCAACCCTATCAAAACCATGGATCTTAAACCAGAATTGATAATGGTTAGGACCCCCAGAGAAGGAAAGCTAGGGCTGTGGGAGCCCCTGATTGAGGACGATGAGAGACGCAGTGTGTTAAAGAGTCAGGTTGTAGTAACTGCAAAAGTGGTGCACCCCTAGAGCTGTCCACCAGAACAGGACCAGGAGTGTTTCTCCAGGATGAGCTGAAAAACTTAGACGGGATTCTTAGTTAACCTGAAGGGGAAAGCGGAAGCAGTGCAGTTAGGTGGGAACTTTGGTCATGTGATTGGGAATGGAATTAGGTCTCGTGGTATGGAGAAGGGGCTCTTAATCTTGGGTTCCTTTACCGGATTGTTCCTTTCCTCTATAACGAAGTCACGTGAGAAGAGTGATATTTTGAAATGTTGTACAACTTTAGACTATTTCATTTTGTTTTGGAAGAAATAGGTCTTTTAATTCAGGCCTGGTGCACACATTTGTCATCTCAAGGAGGATCAGAAGTTTAAGGTCACCCTCAGTTACATAATGAATTTCACGGCCAGCTTGGAATATATGAAACCCAGTTTGTGAAACAAACAGAAGACATATGTAGTCCTTTAATTCAAGCACTGGAGAGGGAAAGGCAGAGGCAGGCTGATCTGATCTGTAGATCAAAGTTCCATGCCAGCGAGGCTACATAGTGAGACCCTGTCTCAAAAACACTGCCCAAAAAATGAAAACCAAAACTGCAAACAAACAAATTAAAATAAACAAAAAAGTCCCTCTCCCATTTTAGATGATTTTTAAATGTAATAGTCATAAAAGCTACTTAGAGCTGTTTAAAATTAACATTGTATATTGACACAGTGTAACTTGTCCATTTCTCTCTGTCACCTTGGATGACTGGGAGGCCAACCTTTGACCCACCGTGATTGACCCAGCTTTGGTGACAAGACTCTAGCAGCCCCCTGAAGTGAGTGAGCACTCGATGAGTGATTGTGGGTGTCCAAGCTTCCTGAATGAGGCATTTACTGCTTCTCATAGCTTTTCACAGCACTTAGCTGGTGAGAAACAGGACCTTTGTACAAACTCCCTATGCTTCGGGAGGTACCTTTCTTTGTCATAGCTGCCATTTAATGTGTCACTTTCTTTTTTTTTTCTTTTTCTTTTTCTTTTTTTTGTTTGTTTTTGTGTTTCCTTTTGCTTTTGGAGACCTGGTTTCTCTGTGTTGCTCTCATGTCTTGGAAGCTTTGTAAATCAGGCTGTCCTTGAACTAAAATATTCACCTCCCTCTGCCTCCTGAATGCTGAGATTAAAGGTATGCACCATTAGTTACCTCTGGCCATTTTTCCTTCAGAACACTTTACATTTGTTTTAAATTGTGTGTGTGTGTGTGTGTGTGTGTGTAGGCTGGAGGACAACTTGCAGGGTGTAGGTTGTGTCCTTTCTACCATGGGGGGTCGTCAGGTTTGGAGGCAAGTTGCTTTTAACACTCTTAGCCATCTTGCTGTCTTGGAAAAATTTTGTTTAAGGTTCTTTTCTAGGGATATTTGTAAATGTACTTATTATAGATAAAAATTTTGAGTAAATTATATTAAAAGTTGTCTGCCAGTGGGCATGGTCTTGTGTGATGTTGTAATCCCAGGACCATTCAAGGCCATCTTCACTTACATGAGACCCTGTCTGAAATGAAAACCACAGTTGTCTACAGTGCTACTAAGCTTTCCCCTAATGGTAGACAAATTGGAAATTTTATCTTACCCAAATTTGGAGTAAAATGTAAAAAGAAAAATTAAAATAATGAATAAATTCTGGATTCACCCCTCCACACCCTGCTGTTGGGGTTCAAGTGAAGACCTTGCTCTACTTCTGAGATATATTTATGGCTTCTGAATGGTTTGACCGTAGAAATAAAAAGGTTATGGAAAAAAGGACCTTTTCAATAAACAAAAGTGTTAGCATAATGTAACCCTAGTACCTTGCAGGCCATGGCAGCTTAAGGTCAAGGGCAACCTGGCCTGCAGAATGAGACATGTCCCTGTGTAGTAAGCTCTTGCTTCCTATGAGGACCAAGGCTTCACTTGGTTCTGTGCTTGCCCCTCAGTGTTCTGTGCAGATGAGAGGCGGCTTTGTAGAAGAAGCTTTAACCTTACAAGGTGCTCACTCTTGCATTTCACCGATTTAAGTGTGAAGACAGTTTTCCCTCCAGTTCAAATAGAAACACTCACAACTGCAGCCATCCTGCAGGATTTGAAAGAGTGTGAGGGAACCCTGGGGTTACATGGTTACATGGTTACATGGTCTGTGTTGGTTGACACCTGCCTTTAGCTTTTGTAAGTGTGCTTTTTTTTAGGTGTTAATTAGGAGAATGAATGCTTCTTAGAGTCTTGTGTGTGTGTGTGTGCGTGCGTGCGCGCGCGCGAGTGCGTGGCAGGTACATTCCTGTCATGATGAGCATCTGTCCTTGCCTTGCATCTTTAAGGCAAGGTCTCTTGTTCCTTACTGCTCGTGCCAAGCTAGCCAGCCTTAGTAGGTGCTGGTTTCTCTTGTCTCCACTACTCAGCCCTTAAGGATTCCAGATGCAGGCTCCCATGCGTAATGTCTAGTTCTAGGGGTGGAAGCAGAAGACCCTCAAGTTGCATGACAAGCATTTTACCCACTGAGCCATCTCCCTAACACGCCTTTTTTTTTTTTTTTTTTTTTTTTTTTTTTTTTTTTTTTTTTTTTTTCTTGCAGTGCCCCACTACCTCCTGTGTTCAGGATTTTCATAGATACATACTATTATGGTTCGTATGAGTGCTCATTGTATTACTTGGTTAGGCACTTTGCTATGATAATATATTATTTACTAGAAACTACCACAAGAGGGAGTAGCTTTCATTCGTGCATTAAGTAAAAGTCTCTTGCTGGGTGTGGTTTTGCACACCTTTAGTCCCAGCATTCTGGAGGCAGAGGCGGGCCAGCCTGTTCTACATAGTAAGACCCTATATCCAAAAAGGAAAAAAAAAAAAAAAAAGATTAAGATGATGAGTTGCTTAAATTGAAAGGTTATTTTTCTCCCTCTGTTTGAGTGGTATGGAGAAAGATGTCTGTGTTAAGAGACCACTAAAAACAGACTCTTGTCAGTTGCAAAAAGAAATATGTACATGTGAATTTGTGAAAGTCAGCAATTATATTGCTTTTTTGTAATAACAAACAAAATATGTATTTGTGGGTGTTAAAGCAGCCAATGTCAAAGATTAAAGGTGTAGGATCTGGAGTTGGGGTGGTGCTGGGTGTCGACCCCAGGGCCCTGCACATGCTGTCCCACTAAGCTCCAGCCATTAACCAGTACATACTCTTTAAGAGGACTGCTTCCTCATTTTTTTCGTGGCTCTGTTTTCACCCAGTATACAAATATTTGCCCTCTGATTTAAGCCTAAGTAAGGTGCTTATATTGCCTTATCCAAGGGTTCAAAAATGATGCCAGCCAGGCTGTGGCTGTGCTTGCTTCGACCCCAGCATGCAGGAGGCAGAAGCAGATAGATCTCTCTGAGTTCCAGGACAGCCAGGGAAACCCTGCCCCCCCCCAAAAAAAAAAAAGTGTCAAAGAAAAGCTGCTATGAGCAAAAACTGTGATCTTTCCTGTGGGCCTTTCTAGCTATTAGATGAAATTTCTAGCTTGCGGTTTCCGCTTGTTGTCTGTGATGGAATCCAGTTAAGAGTCACTAGTTAATTCTGCCTCCTTGAAGCATGGTATTGAGAGTTTTCTGGAAGTTGTCATCAGAACGGATAGTCAGTGGCCAGAGCTGAGGGACACCAAGTCTTCGTGTCCTAAAACGTCTCCCAAACCTTTTGTTGTGCCCCCCCCCCCGCAAGAATGTTTGCACATTCTCTGCTTCATGTAGTTTTCACGACTGTTTTTAAAGGTAAGGAAAGAATAGAGTTTTGTACACTCCCGACGGTGGCAGCCTGCAGAGGTCGCTGCAGAGCCCTGTTTTGCAAATGTTCCCTTTTTGGCCGCAGCCTGCTTTGTTGTTGCTTTGTGTCTTAGGGCTGTGAGCGCTAGCGCGGCCCGGCTGCGGGGTGGGGTGGGACGGAAAAAGCGCCTGCTCACCGATGGTTTTGGTGGGCCGGCCTGCCTGCCTGGTTCTGTCTGTGGGAATCTGGGAGCAGCTTTGTTTCCTAAATGGCTTCCCAGAAACGCTGTCAATACTTAAGAAAAAGTGTGACTTCTGGTGGTGCCAGGGCTAGAAGAATAGGTCTTGCATTGGGAACAGTGCTGGGCTGGCCCAGGTCTTCTCTGCCGCCGGAGAAAAAAAACCCAGTGTCGGGGTTGAGTTTTGTTTGGGTAACTAGGAACTGTTTGTGTCTAGAACCAGCCTGAACTGGAATTATCCGGTTTGAGCTGGCTTTTTGCCACCGCCTGGAGGCTTCCTTGTTTCACCAGCGTTTGCCTCCTTTGTGGCGTTGATGGGCTTAGGAGCCGAGGCTGCCACAGGCCTGGTGACCTGGGTGTGGTGTGGGTGTGCTCGCGGGGGCGGGGTCCAGCGATCCTAGAGGCGGGGCCTGCGGCCGCTGTCCCATTACAGTCCTCCCTTTGCCCCCTCTCCTCTGCTGTAGGCCTCAGTCCGGAGCCCCCCAGATGAGGTGCAAGCCGGTGACTGGCTTTTAGCTTGGTCGGGCTTTCAGTCCTTTTCCCTTGGCTTGTGCTGGAGTTGCTTTTGGTTTGTTAGGTTGAAAGGAATTAAAATAAGTTGGGGTAAATCTGTGCTTTGATATTGTGTGGATTTTAACTTTGATGTGAATTTTTTTTACCCCCCACCCCCCACCCCCCTCTCGGCCGCGCTCACTATGTAGCCCTGGCTGTCCTGGAATTTACTGTGTAGGCCAGGATGGCTTGGAACTCAGAGAGCTCCACTTGCCTCTGTCTCCCAAGTGCGGAGATTAAAGGTGCTACCATATCCAGGTCTCAAAGTAGCCTAGGTTTGCCTCCACTTTATGGAGGATGATCCAGAAATTCTGTCCCTCCTCCACTTCCTGTGTGGTGGGCTGTAGGTGTGAGAAACCTGGTTCTCACCTTTTTATTTAGTAATTCCCTGCCATTTTTTATTTTTAGTAATGGTAATGGAAGCTAAGATTTTTATGCTTCTGAGCAGGATTCTATCACCAACCTGCATCCCCAGGACTCCTCCCCCTTTACTTGAGACAGAATTTCACTCTGTATTCCAGACACGCCTGAACTCTGTGGGGGGGCTGTTTGCAGGATGCCTGGCTTGTTACATCTGTCCTGGGATCTGAACTCTGGTCCTCAGGCTAGGGCTGCTTACCACAGAGCGCCTCTCCAGCCTCCTGACCTCACTTCTGTGTCACCACACCTGGCTAAAAATTTATTTTGATATGGAGAAGAATGTTAGGTGAGGTTGTTTTAAGAGA
This sequence comes from Cricetulus griseus, assembly GCF_003668045.3. Lineage (NCBI taxonomy): Eukaryota > Metazoa > Chordata > Mammalia > Rodentia > Cricetidae > Cricetulus > Cricetulus griseus. The sequence goes on from NC_048595.1 coordinate 11,752,557, forward strand.
TGACTAGTGTCTTCAGTAGAGGTTTTTACCATGTGTCTGCACACGCACTGGAGCTGGGCTGGACTAGAGGGAGATAGACACCCGTGTTGCTTCAGAACCACCATCCACAGACTCAACACTGAGGTGTCCCGTGCCCCTTGCTTATTCTCAGGAAGGACAGTGCTTTTGAATGTGCTGTGTCATGGTGCTTGCAGCTGTTTTGCACTATAGCTTTGGGGGGGGGGTAAAAATTCTAAAGAACTGGCCACATTTAAAGGGAACAGTATTATGCTGATGTTTCTTATAATTTTCAGTCACTTAAAAATAAACCAGTGCCCCCCAAGCTGTAAAAACTACACTGTCTCATGGGTAATTTAGTGCCTTTCAGACCTCTTGGGCCTGACACTGCTTCCAAATACAGTTCAGAAGTAGGCAGTAGCAAGCTTCTCTCTTGTCCTGAGTAGGAAGGAGAGTCAGTGCCAAGGTTAAATTGGAAGAGGACAAAAATCTCAGCACACCGATACAGGCAACACCAGATATACCCAGCTGGGATTTCATCTGCATTGAAAAACCCCACACTTTAATGGCTATAATGACCAACACCTGGAGTCACTGCACTCAAGAGCCTAAGGGAGGAGGTGCTCATTCAAAGCCAGCTAGCTACTGGATGAGATCCTGAATTATTTTTTATTTTTTTATTTTTTTATTTTTTGGTTTTTCGAGATAGGGTTTCTCTGTGTAACTTTGGAGCCTATCCTGGAACTAGCCCTTGTAGACCAGGCTGGCCTCGAACTCACAGAGATCCGCCCTGCCTCTGCCTCCCGAGTGCTGGGGTTAAACGCCCGGCGAGATCCTGAATATTTAAAGAAGAAGAAAAAAAAAAGAGGTGGGTTGTAATTAGCACCTAAAAGGCAGAGGCTCCCCAGGATTACCTAGTGAGACTAAGTGGTTTGAATGGGAATGGTTCCCCTAGACTCATATGTCTGAGTGCTCAGTCCCCGATTAGTGCAACTGTTTGGGAAGGGTTAGGTGTGGCCGGGTTGGAGAATGTGGCACTGGGGGTGGACGTGAACATTTCAAAATCCTTCAACAGGCCTACTCTTTGCTCTTTGCTTTCTGCCTTCAGATCAGGGTGTAGTCCCACCATGTCCAAGGACTAACGCTCTGAAACTAAGCAAGCACCCAATTAAATGCATCCTTTTTAAAGTTGCCTTGGTCATGATGTTTCATCACAGCAATAAAGCAATGACTAGGACAGACTGCTGCAAAAAAAGTAAAAACAACTCCCCAAACAAAAATCTGCCCATGTCCTATTTGACCTGTGTGCTGTCCTGGTTCATGGCTTTTAAGCATTCTAGTTGATATTATACACTACACAGTGAAGTAAATAAGCAAATCCCATTATGATGCTATTGACACAACACTTTCTCATCAGACTTCTGTCAAGTCCAAAAGAAACTTCCCAGTTCCCCAAACTCCAAAAGGCTGTCCATATATTCAGAAATGAGCCGAACCTGGTCCACAGGAGGATTGCATGATGAAGCTGCTTCTCACCTACCAAAAGGAGCCATTTCCTTACCCCTGGCAGAAGGACATAAGGCTGTCCAATTAACATACACCTGTGTTGCCCTCCAGCCTATCAAGGTCATGTTAACCTCTAGGCTCCCTCAGTCTCTACTCACAAGTATTTGCTATACATCTCAAACACCCCTTAAACATACCATGGAGTGTAATGAGTCTTTCTCTGTACTGCCAGCTCTGTGGTCACACAGAGACTTAACTACTAATTATGAAAGCTTGGCCTTAGCTTAGGCTTGTCCCATTAGCTCTCTCTTTTACAACATTCTGCATCCATGTATATCTGCACACAAGAAGAGGGCACCAGATCTCATTACAGATGGTTGTGAACCACCATGTGGTTGCTGGGAATTGAACCCAGGACCTCCGAAAGAGCAGCCAGTGCTCTTAAACCTCTGAGCCATCTCTCCAGCCCCCCCCCCTCCATTAGCTCTTACAACTTTACTTAACCCATTTATATTAATCTACGTTTTGTCTCATGGCATTTTACCCTTCTTTCATTCTGAATGTCCATGTCTCGTTGGCATCTGACATGCCTAGAGTCATCCACTTCCTCTCTGCCCAGAAGTCCTGCCTATACATACCCGTTGCCTAGCTATTGGCAGTCAGCTTTTTATTACGCTAACCCCAGTGATAGATTATTCTCACACGGTGTACAAATCTCCCACAACAGTGGGACAGTCTTGTTGGCAGTCCTTTACCGTGCCCATCACATGCACCAACCTCGGCAGCCTCTAGATGTTCTAACTGCTGCCGTAAAGAAGACGTTCTTGTTCTTCAGGCATATTTGCTTTATCTATGGAGAGACCAGTTGTGTGTGACGCTTTTGTCTTTTCTTTTTCTTGACACGGGATCTTGCTGTATAGCTCAGGCTGCCCTTGGCCTTCTACATGCTGGGATTCTAGATGTGTGCCGTCCTACTGGGCATTATTAGAGCTTTTGCTTTGAAGGTTATCTGGGTAGCGGGTTTTCTGAGGAACACACACACACGCACACGCACACGCACACGCACACGCACGTACGTGATATTGGGAGGGAGGGAGCCTGGGACCTCATGCAGGCCAGGAAGGTTCTGTGCCAGGGCTCTATGCCTCTAACCTGCTTTCTGAGCTGCTAGAGGATTGCCAGCCCGTGGCAACTACCTGGACTCTCTCACTTTGCAGTTTAAACTGAAAGTGAGACAATATTAAACAGTATCTTACTTTACCCACTGCCTTTTGTACTTTGAGGCAGAATCTGAACACATGACAAAAACAAACAAAAGCCCAGCAGAACACCGAGCAGTAGTAGTACTTGGTTACAGAGCTTTTGGTAGTCCATCATTTGTAAAAAGCACTGGAAAGTAGAGACAGTGTCTATAGGGCTTTCTGGTCAGCCAGTTAAGCTGAAGTCGACTCCAAATTCATTGAGAGATTCCTGTCTTAAAAATGAGATGGAGGCACTTGGGAGATGGCTTAGGGGTTAAGGGCATTGGCTACTCTTCCAGAGGACCAGGATTCAATTCCTAACACCCTTGTGGTGGCTCCAGTTCCTGGGGATCCAACACTGTGTCTGGCTTCCTTAGATATCAGGTACACATTGCAGGCAGAATACCTATACACATTAAATAAATTGATTTTAAAAAAGGGCAGAGAGTGATTGAGGAAGACATTGATGTCAAACTCTTAACCTTACGTGTACACAAAAGGGTATATGTTCACATAAGTGAAATAAACTTCTTAGATGAGGAATTTTAGTGCCTAGAACAGCCCACCAGAAAATGTCACAGTATTCTTTTGTAGTATATTAACAAAGCCATATGCTGGTTTTTTGGAGGGTTTTTTTTTTTTTTTTTTTGCTATTACCAGAATGGTGGATTTTGAAGCTGTATTCAACGCTTTTGTGCCAGTACTTGTAACTTTTTTTTGCTTGTAGACATGTATGCTATGGTGTGTGTTTGTGTGTCTACGGAGGTCAGAGGACAACTTACAGGAGTTGATTCTCTGTACTGTAAGTATAGCCAGACTTGCTTGGACCTCTAACTTCCAAATAATGACATGAGGACTTACTAAATATGAAAGCTTGGCCTTAGCTTAGGCTTGTTCCCAACTAGCTCTTATAACTTAAATTAACCTGTTTGTATTAATATATGTTCTGCCACATGGCGCTACCTCTGCTCAGTGTCGTGCATCCCACCTCCTCCATGTCTGGTGAATCCCTCTCCTCTCAGGTTCTTACTCCAAGTTCCTTCTCTCCCTAGAAGCAATGCCTGTCTTCTCCTGCCTAGCTATTGGCCATTCAGTTGTTTATGTAACCAATCAGAAGGTGCCGTGGCAGAGACATCCTCACAGTGTATAAAAAGATGATCCCACTGCATATAAGGGCCCACAGATTGAACTCGATCATCAAGGTTGGTAGTAGGTGCATTTACCCTTTACATATGGCCCGTTACAACTTTTTTCTTTTTTAAAAAATCACCAATTCCCAATTCTTCCATCAGCCTCTAGGGATTAACATTTACCTTCTTCACACATTTTTTGACCCTGTTCTGTGCTGGGGAATCACACCTAAGGTCTCACACATGAGGCAAGCACTCTGACACTGATAGCTCTCCAGCCCTGTTGCTGAGATTTGGACCAGTGTAGGTACCCTTAGATAAACCATGCATTTATCCTTTTCACACGGCTCATTTCACTTAGCATAATGTTTCAAGAGTCATCCACCTTATTACATATCATCCCTTTGTAAGGCTGAGCAATACTTTGTTGTTGTTGTTGTCTTTGGACAAGATCTTGTTGTGTAGGCCAAATTCTTGGATTTGAAATCCTTTTGCCTCAACCACCCTAATGTTGGAATATTACAGCTGTGCCCTGTTATGAAGATGCCTTGTGCCTGATTCCACCAGCACTCTTTCTTGCTTCATTTCTTTGATTTTATTTTAGCCAGGTCTGGGGTGGGAGTCAGGGCGGGGGCAGAAGGAGCTTAAAACAGAAGAAGGTCCAGTGTTCTGACCTGCCTGGGTATATAGGAAGTTCAAGGCCAGCATAGGCAGTTTAAGAAGACTCTATCTCAAAAAGGTGTCTGCGTGTGTTCGTGTATGAGGTGAAGGCTTAGTAGTGGACTGTCCCCCTATCATGCAGCAGCCCCGAGGTCAGAGTCAGCGCTTGAGCACTTGGACAGGGGGAGCATGTTATCTTATTATCTCATGTTAACACCAGAGTCTGGACTGTTTTAGGCAGGTGCTCCATTGCTGAGCTACATTGTACTCAGCTGCTTGTGTTAGATCATCATTTATTATCTAGCACTTTGTGATGAATTATTTCTATATTTTACATAACTTCCACAGAGAACCATAAGCTTCAAAAATCTGGCTGTAGCTCTCACTGCGTTCTGAAGAATGACGTCATACTTAACCTTTCGTGAGCGATAAGTACACATTCAGTCTTAAACAGCATCATCTGCTAAAACCAGGCTTTCTTTGTTTCTTTTTTCAAGACTGAGTTTCTCTGTGTAACTCTGGCTGTCTTGGAACTCACTCTGTAGACCAGGCTGGCCTCGAAGTGCTGGAATTAAAGGCGTGCGCCACCATACCTGGCAAGGGGGGTTTGTTACACAGCCGAAGCTGACAGATACACTTCCTTGGCCCCTTAAGCGCCCCACTCCTCATCAGTCTCCGTCCTCTAAATCAGCTCCATTTTTCTCAGCTTCACCGACTGGCACTTGATGCCTCACTGGCTTGTTCCTCTCTCTGGGATTGAAGCATGTGTCACTGCCTGGCAAATCAAGCATTCTTTAAAAAGTCTTTGGTCTGGGGGTGCAGTTCAGTGGTCCATTATTTGCCTAGCACGTGTGGGGGCCCTGTGGTCTGTCCCCAGTACCCGTTAAAAACCCAAAACCTTAGAACCAATGTAATTGTTACTGTTTGTTTCTGTCAGCAGGAATTATTGCTGGGTATGTGTTTGTTTTCTGCTTCTAGCTCTTGAGTGATAGACAGCTCTGCTACTTGGTTCGTTTTTCTCTGCTAACTTAATCTTAATCTTTTTTCCAATAGCCGTTCTATCTGGTTCCCTGATAAAAACACAGCTTAGTCTTTTAATATATCGGTTTTCTCATTAAGGTCTTGAATGAGGAGTTCGACTTTAATTTCCATCACTCAGACCTTCTTGCAGTGTAGTGGCATCTTGCCTTGCCAGTGAACTTTTAGTAGTGGCCACACCCTTTGGGCATGGTTTCAGGTTTGGCCATGACCCCTTTAAGATAGAGGAGCTTTGGGTGTGAACTCTGTTGGGTCTCGGAGAGCATCGGAAGGGCAGAGACTGTATCTTTTGGAGCAGGAAGGCGGCAGAGTGACTGTGCTTTCACCCAACAAACACCTACACAAAAGGCTCCAATTCTTTACATTCCGATTGTTTGGAGCAATGCAGCCCAAGCTGGCTTTGAATTATCCACCTTCCAAGAGTTGGAGCTACACACATGGTAGCTCACACTTGTAAATCCAATCTTCGAGTGGTTGAGGCTGGAGAATTGCTGCAAGTTTGAGACCAGCATGGGTCCCACAAGTTAGTATGACCCTAATGGATCAGAGGTAACACTGACTGTGGTTTTTGTCGTCCTTTGGTTTTGGAAATAGGGTCTGGTTCTATAGTATAGACTGGCCTCGAGCTCTCTACCCAGACCCTCTGATCCTCTTTAGGTCTCCCAGGTGCCAGCAACACAGCTTCCATTACCAGTTCAATGTGCTATGTGCTTTTGATGTCCATCTCAGCGCCTCTCAGTGCTGTGAGGGCTTTTTGTGTACTTAGTTTTCATTAGTTAGAATCCTTTGGCCATTTTGGTTGTTGATGAGTTGTATCATTTTAAAATTGAAAATAACTCATTCAGAGGCTATATTAGTTAGTGTTCTGTAGAGTAACAAAACTTAGAGAATGAATCTCTCTTAAGGAAAGGGATTTATTAGAATGACTTACAGGATATAGTCCAGCTAACCCAACAGTGGTGGCTATGAATGGAAAGTCCAAGAACCCAGTAGTTGCTCAGTCCACAAGGCTGGATGTCTCCGCTGGTCTTCAGTAGATGCTGGAATCCCGAGAAAATAGGCTCTAATGCAGTGAAGGAATGGACTTGCTAGCAAGGTGAGAGCAAGCAAGCAGAGCAGAGCTTTCTTCTTCCAAGTCCTTATATAGTTGTCCAACAGAAGGTGTGGCCCAGATTAAAGGTGTGGCCCCCCTCCCCCCAAGATCTGGATTAAGCCTTTTAGTGATACACCTTTAATCCCAGCACTTGGAGGCAGAGGCAGGTTGATCTCTGAGTTCAAGGCCAGCCAGGACAACCAGGGCTACACAGAGAAACCTGTCTTGTAAAACGAAAGTGATGGTGATGATGATGATTCTTGGGTGAGGAAATAAAATCCATTACCATAAACCCCTAGTTGAGTGAAGAAAAGCTTACTGCAGAGTCCATATTAAAATGATTGGAATGGTTTTTCATTCATGTCATCTTTGTTAGCAGTGGTTACAGTGCTGTGTATTTCAATCATTGTTTGTTTCACAATTAAAAATAATGTCTTCTGCAACCTGGGTGTGGTGGTCTACACATTGGGGGTAGAGCAGAGACAGATAGATCCCTGAGTTTGAGGCCAGCCTGGTTTACAAAGTGAGTTCCAGGACAGCCATGCTACCTTGTCTTGGAAAACAAGCAAAATCAAATTTATTTGGCCTTGGTGTTGATAGAAAGAGAAACTCTGCATGTGACTTTTTTACTGTTTGCTGTAATCAACTGATGCCAGCATAATTTGAAATCGAGTTTCCACTTAGTCTGGTTTTAGAAGTTGACATTGTGGAAGGAAAACAAGGACTCCTGAAAATGTCTTGATCTCTACATACATTGTGGCATCTTTGATGTGCAGGACACACACACGATAGGACAGTGTTCCCTGCCCTTGAGATTCTGATGTGGAGAGATCATTAGTACTGTTGGGGGTCGGAAGGTTATGAAAAGGAGCAATTGGGAAAATGCCAGGTCTGGTGGCCCACATTGATATTCCCAGCACTCATGAGGTAGAGACAGAAGCTTTAGGAATTAAGTGTTTGAAGCCTGTATAGATTATAAGACCTTGTCTTCAACAACAACAAAAGCAAAATTCTTAGTTTAATACCATGAACCTGTATCCCCAGTACTTTAGCTAGCAGGGGGATCATGGATTACACTTTATCCTGCACTGTGTGAAGAAACCCTGTCTTATAAAAAAAGAGGGGAATCTGTCCTGGAGCAGTGATGAGTTCTATAGTAGACAATGATGCTCTTATACCTGAGGAAAGCACCAGGGACTGTAGCACATTTTGAATTGTCTAAGCCTGATGGAAAAATGTACTTAGTACACTTTCCCTCTGATTCAAGCTTATGAATTATATAGAAGAAATAAATTAGCTACCAGATGTGAAGTCATTAATAATTACTTATTCAGAGTTGAGCCCTGGCATATGCCTTTAATCTCAGCACATGAGTTCAAGGCCGTCTTGGTCTACATAGTGAGTTCTGGGACAACCAGGGCCACATGGAGAGACCCTGTCTTGAAAGGAAGGAAGGTGGGAGGGAGGGGAAAAATACAAATAAAATTATTGCTTCAGATTATATCTGCACCACTTGAACTCCCTTTAATGGCAGGGTCTCAGTCTGAGCCTGGAGCTGGTCTGGGACTGGCACTTGAGCCATCATGCCTGACAGATTATATCTGCTTAGGTTTTTGTTTTTTGTTTTTCTTTTTTTGAGACAGACAGGGTCTTGAGCAATATAACCTTCACTGGCAACTATCTGTGCAGATCAGGCCGGCCTCAAACCCCCAGACATCCACCTGCTTCTATCTTCCCAGTGCACACACCTTTGTGAGCTTGTGGATGTAGAGGGCAGCTTGGCAGTATTGATCCTCTCTTTCTACCATATAAACTTCCTCAGTAATGGAATTCAGGATATCAGGCAAGCACTTTTAACCTGGTGAGCCATCTCACTGGCCCCTTGTCTGTATTTCATTAATGTGGACTTGTATATAACTTGTTACCTGGCTATTTCCAAGGCCAGAGTTTAGGGTCTTGTCCATGTTTAGTAGTTGCTTTTTTTGTTTGTTTTTTCGAGACAGGATTTCTCTGTGAAACAGTCCCAGATGTCTTGGAACTCTCTCTGTAGACCAGGCTGGCCTCAAATTCACAGAGATCCACCTGACTTTGCCTCCCAAGTACGGGGACTGAAGGTGTGCGCCACCATCATCTGGCTGGTTGTTGCTTTTGTTTAAGGCAGGATCTTGCTATGTAGATCTGGCTGTGTAGATTGGGTTTTTGGAGAGAGAAGGTTTCTCTCTGTATCCTTTGCTGTCCTCGAAGTCCCTCTGTAGACCAGGCTGGCCTTGAACTCACAGAGGTCTGCCTGCCTCTGCCTCCAGAGTATGTTGATTAAAAGCCTGTGTCACTACCACCCAGCTCAAGCCTGAAATTCTTAAAAGCATTGTGTGCTGTTCATGTAGTGTGTCCTTGAAAGATGAACAGACTGTTTGACTTGAGTCTTATCTCTATGACGCTCAGTAAGAGGTCAAGTGTTTTGTTCAAGAAATATGCAGTGTTTCTGAACCAATATTTAGACTCTTATCTGTGACTCTAGCACTGACTCGCAGGGTTCTATCGTGATTGTCACTGTTTCTTTGTTTCTTGAAGGAAGGTAAGGTCTTGCTTTATGGCCCAGGCTGGTCTTGAACTCTCAAATCTTAGTGCCACATCCCCCAGGGTGTAGGATTACAGACACAGTATACCTGCTTGCTTCTCACTAGACTGACTTCACCTGGAAGAGAAGCCATAGAAGTTGAAATTTTCCATGTTGGTGAAAGAATGTTACTTTTCCCCCCTGGCCCCAGGGCAGTGTGAAACTGCCCTCTCCCTCTGAAGACTGAGTGAGAGACACACAGTGCCGACTCCAGAAGCCTCAGCCTCAGTGTGCTAATTGTTGCTGTTTGCTGTTGTTTCATGTGCTGCTTGCCCCTTTTCTGTGTGTTCTTACACGAATGGCGTGGGTTCTCTTGTGTTTCCTTTGTTGTTTTCTTGCTCTGCAGCAGTGACTCCAGCAGCACCTCAAGTGGTGACTCACCGGCCCGCTCAGTTCAGTCTGCCGCGGTCCCTGCACCCACTTCCCAGTTGCTCTCCTCTCTTGAAAAAGATGAGCCCCGCAAGAGTTTTGGGATCAAAGTTCAGAATCTTCCAGTACGCTCTACAGGTAGGTAAATGAGTGCAATTTCCTCCCAGCTATTGAGAGTGCAGCTCACTGAGGAGCTAAAATGGGTGACGTGTGGTGTTTCTATGGCTCATTAGCACTTAATGCCATGAACAAAACCAAGTGATTATTATAATTGTATGCGTTTATTTCCTAAAGCTTGAGAGCGCACAACAGGGAAGGCAAGGCACATTTTGGCATTGCCAGGACAAGGGAGAAAGAGGAGGAAGCAGGCAGGGTCGGCATGGACTGGTCTGCAAACAGCTGCATGGTTGGCAACACAGTGAGGAAACGGAGAGGCAGTTGGGGACAGCAGGCTTAGGATTTTCATGTGTGTCTCAAAAGATGGAAGGAAAAGTCGGAGTTAGAACTCAGAGAAGTAGGCATAGCTGCCCACTCGGAACTACCGAGCTGCTGGCTCTGCTCTCTAGCTTGGTTCCGTTGCACACAGAAAAGCTGTGTGTCAAATGGCAACTTATGGTCAGTACATACACATATTTGTGTGCACACGAAAACACAAGTACAGACAAAACCTGGTTTGCTTTTGAATAGATATTTTCCTCGATTAAATATTTTGATTTGGTGAAATAGTTTGCTACAGGGTTGTGGTTAACATGAGAAAAATGTCCTTATTTTCGTTTGTCTATGTAGATACAAGCCTTAAAGATGGCCTGTTCCATGAGTTTAAGAAGTTTGGCAAGGTGACTTCAGTGCAGATCCACGGGGCCTCTGAGGAGCGGTATGGCCTGGTGTTCTTTCGGCAGCAAGAGGACCAAGAAAAAGCACTGACCGCATCAAAGGGAAAACTTTTCTTTGGCATGCAGATTGAGGTGACTGCATGGATAGGGCCAGGTAAGGCTGGGAGAGGGGTGATGAAGGGTGGACACAGTTCTAGTGTTTCATTTCTTAACTTACAGTCCCAGTCTCTTAAAAGGTAGGTAGCTAAGGTCTTGGGTCACCTTAATGAAGCCCACTAAGCTGTGGTGGGCAGTGGTGGTGGTTCTGCCTCTGTAAGGGAAATGACTTACCTTAGAGTCCAGAGTGCAGCTTCAGGCCATCTGTGGAGTCAGCCTTCCCCAAAAGATGGGAGTGATTGAGATACAAGGATGATAACAAGATTTGCATTAGAAAGCAAACTCTGAATTAATATTTGAGAGATTCGTTTACATTTTTCCCAGCATAAATTAGGTCTGCTATTCTAGGTGACCAGAACTTGAATGTTGTTAAGGAGTGTGGACTGTCTTGTTACCGAGTTTTAGGATCAGAGCCTGGATCCTGGCAGCCGTAAGCTAGGCTCAGCTGACGGCGCTTGGGGTGGGGTGGTGACTGGTCATCAGTTGGACCACCCACATTTAGGGTGGTCTTCCCACCTAGAGTAACCTGAGCTAGAAAATCCTCACAGACTCATCCAGAGATTTGTTTCCACGTGAATCTAAATCCTATCAAGTTGACAATCAGGATTAAACATAACAGAATTTAAAGGAAATTCTTTTCCTAAAGAATGCCTTTTCCCCATTATCAACTGAGTTTAAGGTGTGCAGCCCCAAATTATACCCAATTAAGAACAGCTCATGAGTTCTTTTTTTGTGGTTTTCTTGAGTCAGAGTCTCACTCCGTAGCACAGGCTTTTCTAGAACTGAACTCACTGTGTAGTCCAGGTTTACCTTGAACTTAGGGCAGTCCTTCTGCCTCAGCCTTCAAAGTGCTGGGGTCACAAGTGGACATCACCACAGGTGTCAGGGGTTCTTGCTGGATTTCCTTGGGGCATGTCAGAACCGCCTGAGAACTGTTCAGTGTGCACCTAACCTTTGTAGGTCTTAAACATCAGTCAGTTGTTAATGGAGATCTAAACCAGAGTCACTGACAGGTGATAGCACTCTGGTCTTCACGCATAGAAGGATAGTTTAGGATGATGGTTATATAAGACCTTTAACCTTGTTATGTAGCACTCAGGAACAGTGGGGCTGTTACTCATTCTTTTGAGACTGAGTCTTATGTAAAGTAAACAAGGCCAACCTTAAATTCAGCATCTATTGCCTAAACCTCCCAAGTGCTGGGACATCATGTGTGTGCCTTGATGCTCAGTTCATCTCTTATTTGTTAATTTTATTTTTGTTTTAGTTTTTGAGACAGGGTTTCTCTGAGTAGTTTTAGAGACTGTCCTGGAATGAGATCTATAGACCAGCCTGGCCTTGAACTCACAAAGATCTGCCTGCCTCTGCCTCCCAAATGCTGGGACTAAAGGCACCACCACCACCCAGCAAGGTTTCGTAGAGCTCAGGCTAGCCTTGAATTTGCTGTATAGTTAAAGGCTAGCCTTAGACTCCTGTTACTCCCACCTATACCTGATGGAGTTATAGGGATGTGTCTCCCATGCCTGGCTTCATTTTGCGTGTGTGTGTTAGGATTGAGCCCAGAGCCCAGTGCATGCTACACAGAGCTCTACTTCTGAGCTGTATCCTTAGCCTGTCTGCCTATCTTTTGGATGGCTTTGTTTTACATTTTTCAAAAGTAGAGAACATGTAGTGCTGAGCTATAATTAGCATCAAAACCTTGAGTGTCTGTGTCTTAGACAGAATTAATAATTGGAGCTTTAGCAAAGGGCTGCCATTAAATTAGAAGTTAAGCCAAGACTTTTCATCATAAAAAACAGAAATCTTTTGGATGTCATTGAGGACCATATAACATCAAAAAAGAGAGAGAGACATTTTACACACAATTATTCTTGTATCTAAAAGTCTTTTTTTTTTTTTTTAAATATTTATTTATTATGTATACACTGTTCTGCCTGCATGTATCCCTGTGGGCCAGAAGAGGGAACCAGATCTCATTACAGATGGTTGTGAGCCACCAAGTGGTTGCTGGGAATTGAACTCAGGATCTCTGGAAGAGCAGTCAGTGCTCCTAAGCCGCTGAGCCATCTTTCCAGCCCTCTAAAAGTCTTTTTAAAGTAATTATTTTAGTATTGTATTTGTATGGGTGTTGTGCCTGCATATGTCTGTGCACTATGCACGTGCCTGGTATCCATGGAAGCTAGACCGTGTTAGATCCCATGGAACTGGATGGTTTGTGAGCTGCTATGGATCCTGGGAGTTGAACCTGGGTCTGATGCAAGAGCAGTAGTGCTGAGCTTTGGAGTCATCTCTCCATCCCCTAAAGTCATGATTTAGACATTTGAATTACTATTATTGTAATAAACATGAAATGTTGGACTTCATTAAGATTTGAAAGTAAATGGAACTAAACAACGTAGTGGTACTGTTTTCTGATGAGCTGTAGTTTTCCTTTTAGATTGTAGAGTATGTATGTGTTTTGTTTGTTTGGGATAGGGTTACCCTATGAAGCCCACAGTTGCCTGGAGTTCCCTTATATGGCACAGGCTGGCCTTAAACCCTCCATTCTCTTGCATTTGTCTTCTAAGTGCTAGAACTACAGGAGTGCTTCACCATGCCTAGCCAGGTAATAGTTTCATATTCTATGTTAAGACCAGAGGGTAAAAGGCACTTGTCTGATGACCCGAGTCCATCCTTGGGATCCATGTAGAGTTGAATGGACAAAGTTGTCCCTTGACCTCCACACATGCCCAAACTCAAATGTCATGCACACACACTATAATAATAAATGTCATAATGGTTTATGCCTTTAATCTTAGCACTCAGTACAACTCACTGAAGGCCAACTAGGACTGCATGGTGAAAGCCTATAAACAACAACAACAAAAACAAGCAAACAAAAATTTTCTTGTTAAATTCTTTGAGAAAGATATTCAATTTTTGCATGTCTCCTTGTTTGTCTAAGACAGTGGCTGCTGTGTAACAAGGCTGGTCTAGAGCCAGCAGTCCTGTCTCCACTGTTTCCTGAGTGCTGAGGTTACGGGCCTGTCCACCAGGCCCAGAATGACACAGTTTGTCAGACACATATTTCCCAAGTGAGTAAACTAAATACTAGAGGATGTATTAAAGGGCCCTGTTGTATTCTGTCCCATCCACTCACAGAAACAGAAAGTGAAAATGAGTTCCGGCCCTTGGATGAAAGGATAGATGAATTCCACCCCAAAGCAACAAGAACTCTTTTTATTGGCAACCTTGAAAAAACGACGACTTACCATGACCTTCGAAACATCTTTCAGCGCTTTGGAGAAATTGTGGTATGTCTGACGCCTTAGTGATAAAATGTCGTACATCTGGGTGGAAGCGTATGTGTATACGTGATATTTGAGGACAAATTAAATATTTCCCCCTTGCGCCATCCATATTCATTTTTAAAGACTGGAGTCTCATGCAGCCCAAGCTTGCCTTGAAATGATATTCTTTCCTCGACCTCCTGAGTAATGGGATTATAGGTATGGACCATTTCCTCATCCTCCAATTAACATTTTTAAAGAGACTTTCAAAAGAGAGAGAGAGAGAGGGGGGGGGGGAGTGTATGTATATGCACATTTTGCCTGAATATATGTCTGTGAGCCTTGTGTGTGCCAGGTGCCTGTGGAGGCTACAGGAGGGCAATGGTCTCCCTGGCACAGGAGTTATAGGTGATGGGAGCTGCCATGTGCATACTAGAAACTGAACTCTGTTATCTACAAGAACAGCCAGTGCTCATAAGTGAATGCCAAGTCATCTCTCATCTCTCCAGCGCCCTCTAAAACATTGGAGCCAATGTCTTGCTGTTTAGGAAGACAGGCAGATCTCTGTGAGTTCAAGGCCAGCCTTGTCTACATAGTGAGTTCCCAGGCCAGCTGGGGCTACACAGTTTTTTGGTTTGTTTGTTTTGTTTTTAATTATCATGTTTTGATGGGGGATGTCCTTCTGTATATATGTTTCTCTTATTGGTTGATGATTAAAACAGTTTGACCAATGGCCAATAGAGGCAGGAAGATACGGGGGGGACTAGGAGATGAGAATTCTTGGAAAAGTAGGCAGAGAGAGAACAGGAGGAGATGTCATGTAGCCGACAGTCTGGTAAGCCAAGACTACATGGAAATACATAGATTTATAGAAATGGGTTAATAATTAAGACAGAGCTAGCCATTAAGAAGCCCTAGCCACCAGCCAACAGCTTTATAATTAATATAGGATCCATGTGCTTATTTGGGGCTGAAGGGCAGCAGGACCTGGCAGGACAAGAAACTCCAGCTACAATGTTTAGTTACATATATGTCTCTGTGTGGATATGTCCGTGTGAGTATTAATGCCTGTTGAGGCCAGAGGTGTCAAGATACCCTAGGTTTTTTGTTTGTTTGTTTGTTTGCTTTTTGGTTTGGGTTTTGGTTTTGGTGTTTTTCAAGACAGGGTTTTTTTGGGTAGCCTTGGCTGTCCTGGAACCAGCTCTGTAGACCAGCTGCCCTGGAACTCATAGAGATCCGCCTGCCTCTGCCTCCTGAGTGCTGGGATTAAAGGCGTGGATAACCACACCTGGCTCAGGTAGTGTATTAAGGTGTTTGGCTCTACCAAAGATTTATGACAATGTCAAAGTGTAGTCAGACTTTTTTGTCAGGACCAACGACTTCCCAGTAATGACACAGAGACTTAGTAATTATGAAAGTCCAGCTGATAGCTTAGCCTTGTTTCTAACTAGCTCTTGTAACTTAAGTTAACTCATGTATATTAATTTACTTTCTGTCTTGTGGCTGTCTTGCCCATCCTACTTGCTCTGCATCTTCTGGCGGCTTCCTTTCTTCTTTCCAGTGTCCTCTCTGCCTTGAAAATCCTGCCGAGCTATTAGTCTGTCAGCTTTTTATTAAACCAATCCAAGTGACACATCTTCACTTGACAATGTTTAGTGTACAAAAACATTATTCTTTTTTTTTCATTCATTCATTCATTTAGCTTATAAATCAAGTCATGCACAATTATGATACAGAATACAGTATGTTCACAATGGCATGGCTAAATTAAACCAATTAACATGTTATATCACACATATTCATCATTTTTGTTTTGAGAACACTTAAAGTATACTATCTCACAACTTTTAAAATATAGCATATTGTTATCAACCATATTTATCATGCTCTCAGTAGACCTCAAGACTTCAGAGAGTCCATGCCTCTTGTCCAACTGCAGTTTTATATCCTTAAACCAATCGTTTCCCCATTGTTAAAAGACCCACATTGAAGCCTAATAGCCACAATTCTGCTCTCTGTTCCCATAAGTTCATCATTTCTAGGTTACACATAAAATTGAAATTGTGTGACATTTGTCTTCCAGTGTGTCACTTATTTTTTTTTTTTTGGCAAGCATATAACTTTACTACTTACTAAAGATGAAATCAAATTTGCATGCACAGGTGAGCACTCACTGAAACACCTTGGATTCATCACATATTTGAGTTTCAATTAGCATATATATATATATATATATATATATATATATATATATATTATATAAAAAGAGCAATAATGGCAATATGTTATGCATCAATAGCAGCAACAGCTTTTCCAGATTCTGTAGTCCTTTGAACAAAATTGTAGAGACATCCAGCACACTCCATTTTAAAAAAACAAAAAACAAACAAAAACAAAAAAACAACAACGACAAAAAAGCAAAAACATTATTCCACAACACCAAAGGGAATTACTTCTTAGTATTTCACTAAGTAGGCAACCTTTCCTTTGTTATGGATTTCTCTCTTTACCATGGATTTAAAATTTTAAGTTGCAGCATAGTTGCTCATCTCCAGGGACCTCACATGGGATGGCTTTCATGGTATCTGATCTTTATACCATCCATCAGTTTACAGTGTATTCAGACAGATGATCCAACTAAAGGTACTGCGAACATGACCTGTAGAAAGAAGCACTCTATGTGGACTTGGCTTCAACTGATTTACTTTCTTATTGCCATATTGCTAAGTGATATTGATTGGCCCTTTCAGGACATCGATATTAAGAAAGTGAACGGAGTTCCTCAGTATGCCTTCCTGCAGTACTGTGATATTGCCAGTGTGTGTAAGGCCATCAAGAAGATGGACGGGGAGTACCTTGGAAATAACCGCCTCAAGGTAAGCAAAGCGCATAAATCCTTATATTTGATTTGCTTTAAGGGTTTGAGGACTTTATCTTGTTATTTTAGGGTCACAGAAGGACAGTTGCTTAGTGGGAAAGCCAGGCTCTGTGCACCCATCTTGTCATTGGAGACTGCCACTCAGAGCCAGGCAGGGTTGCCCTGCTGTAAATTTTGATTGTTTTTTAATTGCATACTAACCACTTGCATGTTGTTTTGAGCTCAGTGGTAGATGATAACACACTTTACCATGTGTGAGCTCTTGGGTTCAATACACACAATTCAGTGTTTCTAGAGAAGACTAGTTTTCTAAGAATTTTTTAGTTATGTAGTAGTTGTGAACTGTGGTGATAGACTTTTCTCTTTTAATTTCAGCTGGGTTTCGGAAAGAGCATGCCCACGAACTGCGTGTGGTTAGACGGACTTTCTTCAAACGTGTCTGACCAGTATTTAACACGGCATTTCTGCCGATACGGGCCTGTGGTAAAGGTAGGTACTTGCTGTTGACTTTGTTTCTCGGTATTTCTTGTGTTCTGTCCTTTGGTCTCACTTTCTGCTGCTGTCTTTTCCATTCCTTAAATAATTTACACCTTAAAACACTCTTTGCTGGGTCTGCAGAGATGCACAGTACTTAAAACCCTTGCTACTCCTTCAGAGGGTCCAAGTTTGGTTCCCAGCACTCACACCAGGTGGTTCAGCCCTGCCTGGAACATCAGCTGAAGAAATCCAACACATTCTTCTGGACTGTGCAGAGCTTTGTAAACATTAAATTTAGATTTATGTTCAGTCTCTAGCACTGCAAAATCACCAGCAATAAAGCTATTTCCCAAATTATGTAAGATTCTGGGAAAATTTGGAACTCATATATATATATGGATTTAAAAAAAAAATATTTTGCCAGCACCTGGGAGGCAGAGGCAGGCGGAATCTCTGTGAGTTTGAGGCCAGCCTGGTCTCCGAGCAACTGCCAGGATAGGTTCCAAAGCTACACCAAGAAACCCTGTCTCAGAAAACAAAACAAAAACAAAAACAAAAACAAATATTTTGCTTACTCATGACATAGACCTTTCCACAGCCTCTGGCAGTTGTCACACACTTCAAAAATGAAAGTCTCATATAAAAATAGTTATTTATACTAGTGAGCTTTCAAATTAAATACCTAGGGCTGGAGAAAGGATGGCTTAGTGGTTAAGAGCACTGGCTACATACATGCATAAATAAAATCCAGTTTGAATTTAAAATGGTCCACCCCTTAAGCTTCCGTTTTCAAACCACACTGTGGTGCTGGACTTAGCCAAAATAAGCAAATTAAAACAATAGAGTAGCTTGCTAGATGTTTTTATCATTTTCTCACATGAAAATTAGTTCAGGGCGAGCAAGATGGCTCGGTAGGTCAATAGTTTGCCACACAATCTGGTAAATGAGTTTGATTCCCAAAACCCACATCAAGGTGGAATGAGAGAACAAAGCCCACAGAGTAGTCCTCTGATGTCGGCATGTGTTCCATGGCATTCCTGCCAGCACACATACACCATGTGTGCACACGCACACACTGATAGTAGGGGAGATTAGTCTAGAGCCAGAGAATTAGCTGAGAGTGTGAAGACCCGAGTTCAAATCCCTAGAATCCACAGAAAAGCCAGAAGCAGCATGGATGTCTGTAATCCCTGAAACTCTCTGTGGGGATGGGAGGTGTAGACAGAAAAGCCCAGGCGTTCATAGAGCAGGAGTCTGGAGTTTGTGGCAGAACAAGGACAGCCCATCTCAAACAAGTTGGAAAGCAAAGGCTGGCACCTGAATTTGTCCTTTGAACGTCATACAAATGCCAGTCTAATAGCTGGACGTGGTGGCTCATGCCTGTAATCACAGATTAAGTAGACTTAGGCAGGAGGGTGCTATGTCGTTGAGACTCTGTCTGGAATAATAACTGATGGGAGGGAGAGGGAGAGGAATTGACATTCATACCTAACTGTGATTAAGTTTTACTCATCATTGTTTTGCTAGGGATTGAACATTGGGTCATGTGTGTACGAGGCAAGTTCTCTGTCACTGAGTTGTGTCCCTAGATCTGATTTGTGTTTAATTATGAATATAATGTGTTCATACAGCAAAATTTTCATCTGACCAATATTTTAAATAGCACACCCACAAACACAGGAAAAGGATCTTGGGCCCAGTTCCATCCTCTTAATTATTTTGAGCTTCAGATAAAAGAATGGTCTCCTTGTAGTACAGTGAATATGAACAACAGTTGTCCTTGCAACACCTGACATTTGTCTACTAAGACGATGGCATGATTCCATGGTCTGCACACTGAACTTAGTGTGTTTACTAAGACAAGCCTCTTCTGGGAAAGCCAAGTTTTTCTGGAGTAATCTAAGAACAGTACTTTTTCTTAGGCACATCCTTGTGACTTAGGGTTTTTTGGGACTGACAAATAGTAGATAAAGCTCTTAATTGGTTGTTTTATTTTTTGCAGGTGGTGTTTGACCGCTTAAAAGGCATGGCTCTGGTTCTCTACAATGAGATTGAGTATGCACAAGCAGCTGTCAAGGAGACCAAGGGCAGGAAAATTGGTGGGAATAAAATTAAGGTGCGCACAGTGACTTTAACAAAAGGCAAAGACTGTGTGTCATATGACCTAATCCCAGACAGGTCCTCATAGTATAATGTGCTTCAAAAACAAAAACCAAACCAAATAAAAAACCAGAAGCCAAACAAAAGTCTATTCAGATTTCTGCCCAGAGTTGCATATATAGGTTGCCCACATAGAGAGTGGTTTACCCAACATGGTTTTATTTCTCCTCAATTTTAGGGGAAATAATAGAATTTCCATGCTTGCTATTTGTGGACACAGGTGTTAGTCATAGATCTTCCCAGCAGTCCTTTCCAAAGCACTTCTTTCCCTGGATGCCTTTCCTGTATTCTTGGTGCAGGGCCCTTCTTCCCCATTACAGTGAGTATCTGTGTGCCAGTGGCACATTCAGTCAGCTTCCAAAAGTAAGCTACCCTTGGCTGTAAGCAAAGCGTGTGTGTGTGTGTGTGTGTGTGTGTGTGTGTGTGTGTGTGTGTGTGTGTGTTCATTCCTGGTTTTGTTTGTTTAAAAACTATTCATGGTTGTTTGGCATAATTCTTAACTTAAGAACTGATGGCTAGATTAAGATAAAAAAAAAAAACACAACAAAACAAAACAGTATTTTGGAAGTAGGACATGAAGCTAGGCAGCCGGTAAATAGAACTGTGTTCTTGTGTCCTGTCATACTGGCTATTCTTACAAATTTATGTGCATCATAGATTGCCCAACAATTGGTTGCCCATTTAAATTGGCACAAGCATTTGCCAACTCAGAATTCTTGTAGGAATCTGTTTGCATTTTATTTTTCTCTTTTTTCGTTGTTTGTTTGGTTGGCAAGGGGAGAAGTTGTGGGTGTGTAAGTCTGGGTCTCACTGTGCAGCCCAGACGGGGCTAATGCCCATGATTGTGACCGTCCTGATTCAACCTCCTCAATTTGGGAATTGTCACTCCTAGATTGGGTTCTGGGACCTTAAATTGTATCTGTTAATTTGTGTAGAATTTGGGAGTTTTATATTTAAAAACAAACAAACAAACAAAACATTTCTCTTAAACTTTCCAAAATTGGCAATGCCACCATTTATTATTATTTTTCAAACGTTTATTTATTCTTTTCTCATTAATACATCCATTCCAAAGCTTCCACTCCTCACAGTTACTCCTTCTCCCCCAGACCCACCACCACTTTTTGCCCCCCCCCCCCCCCCGAAAAGAACAGGCCAAACCGGGGCATCAACAACAAGATACAGTAAGACCAGGCACAAACCGTCACATCAAGGCTGGGCAAGGCAAGCCAATAGGAAGATAAGGGTCCCAAGAGCAGCCAAAATCTTCTGCCAGGAGACCCCTTAAAGCACTAAGCCAACAACCGTAACATATACGCAGAGGATGTGCTGTAGACCCATGCAGGCTCCACAGTTGCTCCTTCAGTCTCTATGAGCTCCCAGGAGCCCTTCTTAGTTAATGGCACAGGCTGTGTTCTGCAGTGTCCCCCATCCCTCAGGGTCCCACAATTCCTTCTCCACCCTCTTCCAGAGGGTTCCCCAAGCTTGGGATGGGGCACCTGATAGAGACCGCCAACCTGGGCTCCCCCTCTCTGCCTAATGCTTGGCTGTGGGTCTCTGCATCCACTCTTATCAGCTGCCAGAGGCAGCCTTTCTGATGACAACTAAACTAGACACCAAACCCTGAGTGGAGCAGAACTTCATTCAGAATCATTTCATTGATTTGGGGGGAGGGCCAGTGTTTCCACCCTAAGTGTCTGGGCGCACAGCCTCAGTTTCCTCATCATCCAGGCAGTGTCGGCCATGGGCTCCCTCTTTTGGCGTGGGCCTCAAATAAGACCAGTCCATTGGCCTGCCATAAGGTTTCACACTTTAAACCCTGTCTATAAGAGACAGAGAGGCTGGCTGAGTTCACCGTCAGCCAGGGCTACACAGAGAAACCCTGTCTTGACAAACAACCAAGCAAAAACTTTCCAAAATTCAAATCTGAAACTTCTCTTTCTGTACAATAATCTTTTTATATATTGTTTATGTTTATATTAGATATGCATCATATAATAATGGGTTTTATTAATAATTATTTTATTTAAGGTGGACTTTGCAAATCGGGAAAGCCAGTTGGCATTTTATCACTGCATGGAGAAGTCTGGTCAAGATATCAGGGACTTCTATGAAATGTTAACAGAAAGAAGGTAGGTGGTTTATTCAGTTTTGTGCTGGACCATCAGTTTTGAAAATGGTCACCAGTACATAGTCTGTCACATTCTACTTCTGAATTACCCCCCCCCCCCCCGCGCGTGCGCCTGAGGTGTGCGCAGCGGACCTGCCAGTATGGCTTAAGTTCTAATTTTTATGGGCTTAAATTTTATTTTTCTCTTTTTCACTTCTCACTTCTCCCCAAACACATTTTTGACCTGTCATATAGAGCAGGTTTATTTTTACGAATCCAGTTTTTATGTAGTTGAAGATAGGGTGGGGATACCCCCTCTCAGTCCTCACTGAGTGCTCTTATGTTGGAAAGGATCGCGACATGTTTATTTGACTCTCAAAGTACATTAGAGCCGGGTGGTATCAGTGCACACCAGCACTCGGGAAGCAGAGGCAGGCGGATCTCTGTGAGTTTGAGGCCAGCCTGGTCTACAGAGCGAGTGCCAGGACAGCCTCCAAAGCCACAGAGAAACCCTGGAGAGGGAGAGAGAGAAGAGGGAGGGAGGGGAGGGAGGAGGGAGGGAGGGAGGGAGGGAGGGAGGAGGGAGGGAGGGAGGGAGGGAGGGAGGAGAGAGTGAGTGAGAGAGTCAGATCAGGGACAAACGTATATGACTTTGGCAGTGCAGAAGGTATGCCAGTTTTTAGTCACAGTAATGTAGTGTTAGATTTTTTTCTTCTGTTGATTAGGTAACCTATTAAAATACTCTCCACATAATCACCAGACTCTTCAATAGCTGACTGTGTTTGAAAGTAGAAACTATTGTTTCTGCTAAAGCAAGCCTTTTGCCAGATATTTCTCTATGGTGGTCTCCTGAAGTGTGACCAACTGTTCTCCCCCATACATATCAAAAGGCTTCAGGCAGTTACAACCAAGGACCACCAGAACTGGGGTGGGGGTGGGGGTGGGGTGGGGCTTCAGGCTGCCAGAGCCCATCAATGTCTCTTCACTGCCGCTGGTCCCAGTTTGTTGTGTTGAAATCACATAATATCTCTTTGAGGCATTTCCTAGCTCAGTACCCTGCTGTCTTGAACTCTTGAGCTTTTAAATAAAAACTGACCCCCACTGTCAAACTTCCAAAAGCCAAGGCTTTGATAGTTTCTCACGATTAGATCAGAGTTGAAATCAAAACACTGAAAATGTACAATTCTTCAGTTAGTGTGCCAGTGTGAGGGGCTGTTCTGTCACGTCCCCATCTGAGAGAGGGGGGGGAGGGAGGGAGGGAGGGAGGGAGGGAGGGAGAGAGAGAGAGAGAGAGAGAGAGAGAGAGAGAGAGAGAGAGAGAGAGAGAGAGAGAACAGATATTCTCAGTTCTAGTTCCCAGAGTAGCAGTTTGAAGTCATTGGCTTGGTTTTACTGTTTGTTTGTTTGTTTTGAGAGAGAGGGTCTGTGTTTGTTTTATTATAGCTGAGCTTGACCTTGAACTTGATGAGTGCTGCATTATGGGTAAATGCCACCACACCTGACTTAGGTGGTGCAGGGGATCTATCTCAGTTTTCATTTGCCAGGCAAGCACTGAGCTCCTTCCCAAGGTCACTGTCAGTACATTAGTTCTAAACAAAAATTCTACGAGAGAGGGAGGAGAGGGTGTGCTGGACTCTTCATTCTCTGCACTTAAGGCATTAACAGTTCTGTTACAGTCCCCTCTGCGCACATGAAATAGTTTTAAGATGTTTTTGGTCGTCTTGTGAGGGTTGGATGATGTAGTGAAGGAGTTGACTTTTGTGTACTGCTTAAGATTCACTAATTTTAATGATGATCTGTTTCTGGCTGTGTTCTTAGTTCACTTCCATGGTTATTTATCCCTGTCCAATGGCATTTATATCCTCATGCAGCAGGGAGGGGGTGTCAGAGGCTACTCTATGTAATGCATCCCCCAACATCAAGTTGAAGGATGTTTCCTTTGCTGTGATGTGGGGGAAGTAATACCTCTGATTGGGTGATGTCTGGTGGGAAAGGCACTTGACAGCAGTGATTCATCTCAGGCTAGAAACAGCCTGATTTCCATAGAACTCGTGTGTGTACAAGTCCTCCGCCGTGGGGTGCAGGCCCTCCCTTTTCATGGCTGAAGGTTGGGCAACTTCTGGTGACTTGTTTCCCTGCTGCTGGGCACTGAATTCAAGATAAATCTCCAACCCTCAGTGAGGTAACTTATTTTACTGCATTGCTTATGCTGGGGGAAAATCCAGGGTTCCTACTTGTTAGTAAAGGATGAATTTACATGGTCAAATAGGTCAAATTTTTCCAAACCTGACTGCCAACAGTTCTTGTTTGACATGGGGGCATCTCCTTTTCAGTGGGATGACTTCCTCCACCCTATGGACAAGTCAGGCAGCCTTCATTCTTCTATAAGGGATGCAACCACTATGCTGACTGTGTCCCAGTATTCTATTGTTCTGTTCCCTGCTGAAATTAGTGAGCTTCATGGACCCAGCAAAATAAGCTGTTGAGATAGGGAAGGAGGGTCGGTCTCTCTCTCTCTCTCTCTCTCTCTCTCTCTCTCTCTCTCTCTCTGGGTGTGGGTGTGTGTGTGTGGGTGTGTGTGGGTGTGTGGTTAACTACAGGTGCCATTCCTTAAGAGCTGTCCATCTTGATTTTTTTGAAACAAGGAGTCACTGTTGTCTGGGGCTCACACTTGCTCCTCCTGTCTCCATATTCCCAGTGCTGGGATTCTAAGCATGCTACCCCCAGCTAGATGGGTGCTGGGGATTGAACTGAGGTCCTTGTGCTTGTAGGCACTTGGCAAAGCATTTTGCTATCTGTGTTTTCTTTTTATTTTATTTATTTATTTTGGTTTTTCGAGACAAGGTTTCTCTGTGGCTTTTGAGACTCTCCTGGAACTAGCTGTTGTAGACCAGGGTGGCCTTGAACTCACAGAGATCCACCTGCCTCTGCCTCCCAAGTGCTGGGACTAAAGGTGTGTGCCGCCACTGCCTGGCTCTTTTTTCTTTCCCCCCAAGACAAGATTTTTGTGTGTAACCCTGGCTTTACATCTTTTGTTTTTAGTTCATGTTTTTCACAGTTCCAGGTAGAACTTAGGGTCTTGCACGTGTTAAGAATGTATTCTGAGCCGGGCGTTGGTGGCGCACACCTTTAATCCCAGCACTCGGGAGGCAGAGGCAGGCGGATCTCTGTGAGTTCAAGACTAGCCTGGTCTACAAGAACTAGTTCCAGAACAGCCTCCAAAGCCACAAAGTAGTAAGCAGTCTAGGTAATCATCTCTTTTCTTTGTATTAGATAGTATATAATGCCTTCGCCTTCACAGAGGGAAATGCATCCTTGCCTTATGTATTAAAATTACTCTAGTTCTGTACCTAGTTTAAAAAAAAACAACAACAAAAAAAAACACTCTTTTTTTTTGAGTGCTTACTTTGTAACCCTCACTAGTCAGGAACTTCCTGTGTAGACAAGGCTGGCTTCAGATTCCAGGGGAATTGACACTTGTGATGACACTTGAACACAAATGTTTCCTGGGCACAGTGTGATAATCTAATCTCTAGTACATGCATACAGTACAGCGCAGTGGCATTGCGGTAAGGGCAGTGGGTCTCCTTAAGTATCTGCTTTTCTTTAAGATGATTGCGTTTCTTTCATGACTCTTAAGTGCTGGGTATGCAAGGTTGTACTCAGCTTTAATCCCAGCACTCCAGAGGCAGAAGCAGGAGATAGATCTCTGTGAGTTGGAAGCCAGCCCGATCTACATAGTAACATCTACTCCAGGGCTCCAGGTAAAAACCTAGCATTTCACATTTAAATTTTATTTAGGCCTCCAGCTTTTAATTCTCAGAGCAGCATTTAGCTTAGGAGCTGCTGCTAAACACCTGCAGTTCAACAAGTGCAAAGTAATGCTAAAGGATTCCAGAGATCCTGTGTAAGGTAGATTCACTGTGTGCCTCAGGCTGGCCTTGAACTTGTGCAATTGAGGCCAGGTCTCATGAGCTGTCCTCCTCCCTCTGCCCTTTGAGTGCTGGGATTGTGGAGATGGGACTGTGAATTTTGAGAAGACAGAATGGCTAACAAAATCTTTCTGATGTTTGGCAGAGAGGAACGAAGAGGATCCTATGACTACAGCCAGGATCGGACATACTATGAAAGTGTCCGGACTCCAGGCACCTACCCTGAGGACTCTAGGAGGGACTATCCAGCCCGAGGGAGAGACTTTTACTCCGAATGGGAAACTTACCAAGGGGAGTATTATGAATCCCGATACTATGATGACCCTCGAGAATACAGAGAATATAGGAGTGATCCTTATGAACAAGATATTAGGGAATACAGCTATAGGCAGAGAGAACGGGAGAGATTTGAGTCTGACCGGGACCGGGACCATGAGAGGAGGCCCATTGAGCGAAGTCAGAGTCCCGTGCACTTGCGTCGTCCACAGAGTCCTGGAGTGTCTCCTGCACATTCAGAGAGATTGCCGAGTGACTCTGAGAGGAGGCTCTACCGCCGGTCCTCAGAGCGAAGTGGCAGCTGCAGCTCAGTGTCCCCTCCACGGTACGATAAACTGGAGAAGGTGCGGTTGGAGCGCTATACAAAAAATGAAAAGACAGATAAAGAACGGATTTTTGATCCTGAGAGAATGGAGCGGGAGAGACGAATAATTCGGAAGGAAAAAGTAGAAAAGGAAAAACCTGACAGGCAGAGACGGAAAGGAAAAGGGCATTCCCCTAGTTCTCAGTCTTCTGAAACAGAGCAAGAAAATGATGGAGAGCAGAGTCCTGAGAAAACCCGGAGTTCTACCAAACTGAGCAGAGAGAAAACGGACAAGGAAGGGCTAGCCAAGAACCGCCTGGAGCTCATGCCTTGTGTGGTTTTGACTCGAGTGAAAGAAAAGGAGGGGAAAGTTATTGACCACCCTTTGACAGAAAAGGTCAAAGCTAGGTTTGATCACGACACTGTTAAGCCTTCCGCCCTGGGTCAGAAGTCCCAGGCCTCTCAGATGGAGGCTTCCAAGTCAGACTCATCTGCAGTAGAGTCTGCTAGAGGGAAAGCACCGAGGGAAAAGGCCCTTTCAAGCCATGCAGAGGTGGTGGATAAGGAGGGCAGGCCTAAACTCAGGAAGCACCTCAAGCCCGAGCAGCCGCCTGAGGGCCTGAGTGCTCTGGACCTGGAGAAGCTGGAAGCAAGGAAAAGGCGATTTGCAGAATCCAGCTTGAAAGCAGAAAAGCAAAAACCAGAAGTCAAGAAAAGCAATCCTGAGACAGAGGACACAAGAGTGCTTCTAAAGAAGCAGCCTGACGTGCCGAGGGGAGGGGAGTCTGACAGAAAGCCTGTGAGAAAAGAGATCCTTAAAAGGGAATCAAAAAAAACTAAGCTGGACAGACTTAATTCGGCTCCCAGCCCCAAAGACTGCCAGGAGCCTGCTAGTGCCTCCTCAGGGTCTGGCTCACGGCCCAGCTCAGAGGTACACACAGGCCTGGGAGATCCAACACACGGGTCTGTGGAAAGTCAAGAAGCCCAGCCCAAAAAAGCCATCCCCTCAAAACCTCAGCTCAAACAGCTGCAGCTCCTAGACAATCAAGGGCCTGAGAAAGAGGAAGTCAGGAAAAACTACTGCCGTCTTCGTGATGAGCCATCGGAGCATAAAGCAGGCCAGGAGAAGCCACACACAGTAAATGCTGAAGAAAAACTTGGCATTGACATTGATCACACACAGAGTTACCGAAAACAGATGGAACAGAGTCGCAGGAAACAGCAGATGGAGATGGAAATAGCCAAGTCTGAGAAGTTTGGCAGTCCTAAAAACGATGTGGATGAATATGAGAGACGCAGCCTTGTCCATGAGGTGGGCAAGCCCCCTCAGGATGTCACCGACGATTCCCCCCCTAGCAAAAAGAAAAGGATGGATCACGTTGACTTCGATATTTGTACCAAAAGAGAGAGAAATTACAGAAGCTCACGCCAGATCAGTGAGGAGTCTGAAAGGACCAGCTGTTCTCCCAGTGTCCGCCATGGCTCCTTCCACGAAGACGATGACACCCTGGGTTCCCCTAGGCTGATGTCAGTAAAAGGGTCTCCTAAAGTGGATGTAGCAGTGAGAGAAGACCCCTTAAAATTTAACCCTTATGAGTCTAGCAAGAGAGAGCAGGTGGCAGACATGGCCAAGATAAAGCTATCTGTCTTGAATTCTGAAGATGAACCAAATCGTTGGGACCCCCAGATGAAACAGGACCCCAGCAGGGTTGACGTGAGTTTTCCTAACAGCATAATTAAGAGAGACAGTTTACGGAAGAGGTCTATACGTGATCTGGAACCTGGTGAGGTACCCTCCGACTCTGATGAGGATGCTGAGCACAAATCCCAGTCACCCAGGGCCTCCACCTTCTATGACAGTCCTCGGCTGTCTTTTTTATTGAGGGACAGAGACGACAAAATACGTGAGCGAGATGAAAGACTGTCTAGTTCTTTAGAAAGAAATAAATTTTATTCTTTTGCTCTGGACAAGACAATCACACCAGACACTAAAGCTTTGCTTGAAAGAGCTAAGTCTCTCTCTTCGTCCCGAGAGGAAAACTGGTCTTTCCTTGACTGGGACTCCCGCTTTGCTAATTTTCGAAACAACAAAGATAAAGAAAAGGTTGACTCTGCCCCAAGACCGATTCCATCCTGGTACATGAAAAAGAAGAAAATCAGGACTGACTCGGAGGGGAAAATGGATGATAAGAAGGATGACCACCGGGAGGAGGAGCAGGAGCGGCAGGAGCTGTTCGCCTCTAGGTTTTTACATAGCTCCATCTTTGAGCAGGACTCCAAGCGGCTGCAGCATCTTGAGAGGAAGGGGGAGGAGTCTGACTTCCCTCCCGGGAGGCTGTACAACAGACAAGCATCTGAGGGGGCCAGTAGCACAGGTGACTCGGTCCAGGAGCCAGTGGTCCTGTTCCACAGCAGATTCATGGAGCTCACACGGATGCAACAGAAGGAGAAGGAGAAGGACCAGAAACCCAAAGAGGCTGAGAAACATGAGGACCCAGAGACTGTTGCCAAGACCCCGGAACCTGCCACTGAGACTAAAGAGTTGGAGCCGAAAGCCCCCGTTTCAGTTGGGCTTCCTGTGGTCACCCCTGTGACGCCAGAACCAGCATCATCAGCACCAGAGAAGGCTGAGAAAACAGCAGAGGCTCCTTTACTGGCAGGAGAGAAGCCTGTAGAGCCAGCCCCCTTATTGGAAGAGGTGAAGTCCGCCTGTGAGCCGGTTCCTGCCCCTGTGGAACAGCCCAAGCAGGTGGACTTAACCCCAGGAGAGGGCACCAGTGAAAGCACTGCTGTGGCCCCTTTGGCTACTCGAGAAAGCTCAAGTACTGACGCCATCCCTTGTGTGGATGCTGAGCCTCTGACTCCTGGGACTGCAATTTCCAAGGCAGAAAGCAATGTAGACCCAAAACCCAGTAGTCCCCAGCCACTTTCCAAACAGGCTCAGAAGTCTGAGGAAGCCGAAGAGCCGAAAGTGGAGAAGCCAGATGCAGCTCCAGGCATTGAGCCCAGTGCCACTCAGAAAGCCGAAGTCATGCCTGAAGTTCAGCCCCCAGCCTCTGAAGATGTAGAGGCCAATCCTCCAGTTGCTGCAAGAGACAAGAAGACAAACAAAAACAAACGTTCCAAGACACCGGTCCAGGCAGCTGCCACAAGCATCGTGGAGAAGCCTGTCACCAGAAAGAGCGAGAGGATAGACCGGGAAAAGCTGAAGCGGTCCAGCTCTCCTCGAGGAGAGGCACAGAAGCTGTTAGAACTGAAGGTGGAGGCTGAGAAGATTACAAGGGCTGCATCTAAAAGCTCTGCGGGGGACCCTGAGCTCCCTGAGCCCAGCCTACCTCTCAGCCGAACCAGGCGCCGGAATGTCAGGAGCGTTTATGCCACCATGGGTGACCACGAAAGTCGCTCTCCAGCTAAAGAGCCTGCTGAGCAGCCCAGAGTGACCAGGAAGAGACTGGAGCGGGAGCTGCAGGAGGCCACAGTAGCTCCCACCACCCCTCGGCGGGGAAGGCCTCCTAAAACACGCCGGCGTGTTGAGGACGATGAAGAGCATGAGACGAAAGAGCCAGCAGAAACACCCAAGCCAGCTGAGGGCTGGAGGTCTCCGAGGTCGCAGAAGTCAGCTGCCACTGGCGGACCCCATGGGAAAAGGGGGAGAAACGATCAAAAAGCTGAGGCTGCTGCTGAAAGCAGTGCCCAGGTGAACACGAGGGAAAGTAACGCTAAGTCCAGAGGTGATAAAGAAGCAGCAAGTGATTCAAAACGTGACCGGAGAGATACCAGCACAGACAAAAATGGACCTGACCCCTTCCCAGTTGAGGCAGTGGAGAACAAGCCACCTCCCGAGAAAGGCACCAAATCAAAGAGAGGGCGGGCCCGTAACACCAGGTCAGCAATGGACAGAGCTGCACATCTGAGAAGCCTGGACATGGCCACCAGGGCTGCAGGGCAGGCTGTGGACAAGGAAGCTGGGCTTGTGGCAATCTCTCCTGAGAAAAATGAGAGCCCCCCAAAGGAAAGTGGCTCCTCATGTCAGCTGAAAAGTGACCCAGTTGATCCTAAGAAGGCAGCAGAGAAGGATGATGCGTCTACCTCCACGGTGACCCCGGAAGCCACACAGCTAGCCAAGCAGATGGAGCTGGAGCAGGCTGTGGAGAACATCGCAAAGCTCACTGAGCCCTCCTCCCGTACTGCTGACAAGGGACCAGCCACAGGGACTTCTGAAGGCCCTGCCCCGGAGGATGGCCACAAGCCTGCACACCAGGCAAGCGAAACCGAACTGGCTGCGGCCATTGGGTCCATTATCAGTGACAATTCTGGAGAGCCTGAAAACTTGTCTGCTTCTGCCTCCTTCCCCACAGGATCTCAGGCACATCCGCAGGAAGGAATGGAGCCGGGGCCCACTGGGGCCACATCTGGAGACTCAGAGGCAAATGCTGTTTCCCAGTCTTCTGGCTCACAGCTCGGTGCCTCGGTCCCTGCAGCAGGCTCTGCAGACACCAAGGAAACCAGAGAGAACAGCAGTGATGCTGTACAGGAAGCCAGGGGGTCTAAAGTGGAAGTCACTCCTCCCCGAAGAGACAAAGGGCGTCAGAAGACAACACGGTCACGCCGGAAAAGGAATACAAACAAGAAAGGAATACAAACTGCCATAGAGCCTCGTGCCTCTGAGGCTGAGCAGGCTCAAAGCGAGAGCCCTGCTGCTAACGAGGCAACGGCAGCACCCCCAGAAGCTCTCCAGGAAGAACAGCAGAGTGAAAACCTCCCGTCTACTCCTCCTCAGGAATGCACTTCTGATCCAAGCAAGACCCCACCTGCCGAGAGTCTGTGTCAGGAAAGCAGTGTTGAAGAAACGACCCCCTGCAAAGCACCCGCCCCCCCTGACCTCCCTCCTCTTTCCCAGCCATCGCTGGTGGGTGACGAACCCCAGGCCAGGTTCAAGGTGCATTCAATCATCGAAAGTGACCCGGTGACTCCACCCAGTGACTCCAGCATTCCTCCACCCACAATCCCTTTAGTGACAATAGCAAAGCTCCCACCCCCTGTCATTCCTGGGGGAGTCCCACATCAGAGTCCCCCTACTAAGGTGACAGAGTGGATCACAAGACAGGAGGAGCCTCAGACTCAGTCCACCCCATCTCCAGCTCTTCCCCCAGACACAAAGGCATCTGACGTGGATACCAGCTCCAGTACACTGAGGAAGATCCTCATGGATCCCAAATATGTATCTGCCACAGGTGTTACTTCCACAAGTGTCACCGCAGCCATCGCAGAGCCCGTGAGTGCTGCTCCTTGTCTGCATGAGGCACCGGTCCCTCCAGGTGAACCCAAACATCTTCCCTTAGAAGAAAAGTCAGCAACTCCAGTATCAAATGCTTCTGACACCCAGCCCTCAGAGGTCCCAGTAGCTGCTGACAAAGAGAAAGTAGCTCCGGTCATTGCCCCTAAAATCACATCTGTTATTAGCCGGATGCCTGTCAGCATTGACCTGGAGAATTCGCAGAAGATAACATTGGCAAAACCAGCTCCTCAGACCCTGACTGGCCTGGTGAGTGCCCTGACTGGCCTGGTGAATGTCTCTCTGGTCCCAGTGAATGCCTTAAAGGGTCCCGTGAAGGGCTCAGTGGCCACACTGAAAGGTTTAGTGAGCACCCCTGCCGGGCCTGTGAATCTCCTAAAGGGGCCCGTGAATGTCCTCACTGGGCCTGTCAATGTCCTGACCACTCCAGTTAGTGCCACAGTAGGCACAGTGAACGCTGCCCCAGGTACCGTGAATGCTGCCGCGGGTGCAGTGACTGCGGCATGTGGCGTGACTGCCACAACAGGCACAGCAGCTGTGACAGGTGCTGCCGTGACTGTGCCGCCCACGAAGGGTAAACAGAGGTCAAGTAGCAGTGAGAACAGTCGCTTCCACCCTGGGTCTATGTCTGTGATCGATGAGCGGCCAGCAGACACAGGCTCGGGTGCAGGGCTGCGTGTGAATACTTCAGAAGGAGTCGTGCTTCTGAGCTACTCAGGACAGAAGACGGAAGGCCCACAGCGGATCAGTGCCAAGATCAGCCAGATCCCTCCAGCCAGTGCGATGGACATTGAGTTTCAGCAGTCAGTATCAAAGTCCCAGGTGAAGCCAGATTCTGTCACCCCATCCCAGTCTGCACCCAAAGGCCCTCAGACCCCTTCAGCTTTTGCAAATATGGCCACCCATTCCACCCTGGTTCTGACTGCCCAGACATACAATGCCTCTCCGGTGATCTCCTCTGTGAAGGCGGACCGTCCATCCTTGGAAAAGCCTGAGCCCATTCACCTGTCAGTGTCCACGCCTGTCACGCAGGGCGGCACAGTGAAGGTTCTCACCCAGGGCATCAACACACCCCCAGTGCTGGTTCACAATCAGCTTGTTCTCACCCCAAGCATAGTCACCACTAACAAGAAACTCGCTGACCCCGTCACTCTGAAAATCGAGACCAAGGTCCTTCAGCCAGCTAACCTGGGGCCCACCCTCACTCCCCACCACCCCCCTGCCCTGCCCAGCAAACTGCCTACAGAAGTAAACCATGTTCCCTCAGGGCCCAGCACCCCGGCAGATCGAACCATCTCCCACTTGGCAGCCACGAAGCCAGACACACATAGCCCTCGACCTAGTGGGCCTGCACCAGGTCCTTTCCCAAGGGCATGCCACCCCAGCAGCACCACCTCCACAGCACTGTCCACCAATGCCACCGTCATGCTGGCTGCGGGCATCCCCGTGCCCCAGTTCATCTCTAGCATACACCCCGAGCAGTCTGTCATCATGCCGCCCCACAGCATCACGCAGACGGTGTCCCTGGGTCACCTTTCACAAGGGGAGGTGAGAATGAACACACCCACATTACCCAGCATCACCTACAGCATCCGCCCAGAGACTCTGCACTCTCCTCGGGCCCCCCTGCAGCCCCAGCAGATAGAGGCAAGGGCCCCGCAGCGTGTGGGCACACCCCAGCCTGCCACAGCTGGTGTGCCTGCTCTGGCCACCCAGCACCCTCCCGAGGAGGAAGTTCACTATCACCTCCCTGTGGCTAGAGCTGCAGCCCCCGTGCAGTCAGAAGTGCTGGTCATGCAGTCTGAGTACCGACTGCACCCGTACACTGTGCCCCGAGACGTGAGGATCATGGTGCATCCGCATGTGACCGCGGTCAGTGACCAGCCCAGGGCTGCTGAGGGGGCAGTGAAGGTGCCACCAGCCAACAAGGCTCCCCAGCAGCTGGTGAAAGAAACCGTTAAGACTTCAGATGCCAAAGCAATCCCTGTCCCTGTCCCTGCCCCCGCCCCGGCCCCGGGCCCTGTGCCTACCCCCGCCCCTACCCCTCATGGTGAAGCCCGAATCCTCACAGTCACCCCCAGCAACCAACTGCAGGGGCTGCCTCTGACCCCACCTGTGGTTGTAACCCATGGGGTGCAAATTGTGCACTCAAGCGGTGAACTGTTCCAAGAATATAGGTATGGAGACATCCGTACCTACCATGCCCCAGCTCAGCTCACACACACTCAGTTTCCTGTCGCCTCCTCCATCAGCCTACCCTCCAGGACCAAGACTTCTGCACAGGTGAGGAAGCCAGGTTTCCTCCCTACTTTTGGGCACGCACTTGGGGGCTTTGTGGTTTAGAGAGACAGGCCGGCCAGCAAGATGGCTCAGTGGGTGAAGGCGTCTGCTTAAGTGTGAGCCTGGCAACCCAAGTTTAGTCCCCAGAACCCTCCTGAGAGAGGAAGGAAAGAACTATCTCCGGGGTTGTCCTCTGACATCCACATGGACACACACGGTAGCACGCTTGTTGTGTGTCCCATCATGCACTCACACATATGCACAGTAATAAGAAATGTAAAAAAGCAACTTTTAGTAGGATTGTGAGCAAGGTACAGACAAGCTAGGCAGGCCTTGGAGGTGGAGAGAGGGGCGAGGAGTGGCTCAGATCATAACCACAGCTCTTGGATGTGGGGAGACACTCTAAGGGCTTCTGCCTGCAGGGTCAGAAGGGTCATGTTAGGTGGCCTTTGCCCTGAGACTCATTATTATTATGGCTTGTATTTCCTCTGTGGCCTGACTGAGACAAGGGTCCATTGAGTTCTTGTTTGGGAGACGGGGCTTTTGCACAGCCAATCCTGACTGTCCCTTTGTCTTTCTTCCCAACTCTAGGGCCCTCCTGAAGGTGAGCCCTTGCAGTCCACACAGCCTACACAGTCTGCCCCGGCTACGCAGGCCACGCAGCCTGCACCATCTGCCCCATCCTGCCAGCCCTCCCAGCTCAACCAGCCTTCCCAGCCACTGAGTAGCAAGATGCCCCAGGTCTCCCAAGAAGCAAAGGGGACTCAGACAGGAGGGATAGAGCAGCCTCGTCTCTCAGCTGTCCCTGCGAGCCGGCCGCCTGAGCCCCATGTTCAGGTTCAGAAGGCGCCAGTGGAAACAGGCCAGCCAGCCCACCCCTCCCCTGTGTCAGTCTCCACGAAGACAGACCTCCCAAACCCTCTTCCCTCTCAGGCTGCCCCAAAGCAGCCGTTGTTTGTCCCTGTGGCCTCGGGTGCAAGCACCCCACCTGGACTGGCTCTGCCTCACACTGAAGCCCAGTCAGCCCCCAAACAAGATTCTTCTCTACACCTGACGTCACAGAGGCCTGTGGATATGGTTCAGCTTCTGAAGGTAAGATGGGCAGAAGCTGCTCTTGACCCCCTGACTTTGTTGTGTCCTAAATGTGCCCCAATCTCCCAGTCGATAGGCTCCTGAGCTGTTTCCAGGATGGTGCTGGACATGCCATGATCCCATGTCTGCCTTGTTTCCTGTAAGCAGAAATACCCGATCGTGTGGCAGGGCCTGCTGGCCCTGAAGAACGACACAGCCGCCGTGCAGCTCCACTTCGTCTCTGGCAACAATGTCCTGGCCCACCGGTCCCTGCCTCTCTCTGAAGGTGGTCCCCCCCTGAGGATCGCCCAGAGGATGCGGCTAGAGGCCTCACAGCTGGAAGGAGTTGCCCGGAGGATGACAGTAAGACTTAGTTAGGGCCCTGCTAAATGTCCCCGAGATTCACAGGGAGGGAAGAGCACAGTAGCCTCGGTGGCTTAACTCCTGGCTTTGATAACCCTCGACACAGGCAAGGAAGGACAAACTGCTTGGGTAGAGAAATACCCCCTCGTCTCAGAAGTG
Organism: Cricetulus griseus; assembly: GCF_003668045.3. Classification (NCBI taxonomy): domain Eukaryota; kingdom Metazoa; phylum Chordata; class Mammalia; order Rodentia; family Cricetidae; genus Cricetulus; species Cricetulus griseus. The sequence continues at coordinate 11,787,772 of NC_048595.1, forward strand.
ACCTTGTTAGTGTGGTGTGACACGGCCATGTTAGAGGTGCCTAGCCCTTTGGTGTAGGACACATGCTGTTTAGTCGGGAGATCCCTAACCACTCGCCTCTGCTCCAGGTGGAAACAGATTACTGTCTGCTGCTGGCTCTGCCCTGTGGGCGTGACCAGGAGGATGTGGTGAGCCAGACAGAGTCCCTCAAGGCTGCCTTCATCACTTACCTGCAGGCCAAGCAGGCAGCAGGGATCATCAACGTTCCCAACCCTGGCTCCAATCAGGTTGGTCCACTGTCCCCTCACCACCCCACATTTGTGCACACAGTTAGCACCAGTTTAGGGCAGGGCAGAAGGGCTGGCCCGGCCTGGTGGCATGGATATTTCTAGTACCAACCAGAGTACCCCAGGAGTTCCCAGAGGAGGTGGGCACTACCACCTTGGGAAATGGCCACCAGTTGGTAGGGAATAGCTGAGAGGGGGGAATGTTGACCTTGGACTATACAGGCTGGTGACCCCTTGCCCTGATATGCAGCCTGACTGGGGCGGGGGTGGGGGTGGGGGTGGCTGTCAGGGCCTGCCAGCTACAAGTATGGGGGGTGTCATGGAAGACAGTGGGTCCCACTTTCTCTCTCTCTCTCTCCCTCCTCCAGCCCGCCTACGTGCTGCAGATCTTCCCGCCCTGTGAGTTCTCCGAGAGTCACCTCTCCCGCCTGGCCCCTGACCTCCTTGCCAGCATCTCCAATATCTCCCCGCACCTCATGATTGTCATTGCCTCTGTCTGAGGCTATGCTGCAAAAAGATGAACCCGGAACAGAACTGTGGACAACACAGCCAGGCAGAGGGGAAGCTGCTGAGGGGCAGACTGCCAGGCGCCACCAGCTGCCCTCGCTCTCACGCCCGCCCAGCTCCCAGCTCCCAGCTCCCAGCTCCGCGGATAGACCTCCTCCGGGGGTGGTGCTTGTATGTTTACATGAAACTCTCGCCCAGGACAGACCACCAACCATGGCCTCCCAGAAACCTTAGGGGCTGGCTTTCCTCCTTTTGGAGAAAAGGAACAGGGCAGTGGGAGGAGTCTGTGTTGGACGGAACCAGCCTTTGCACTAAATTAGTGACCTGCACAGCAAACACAGGCTGTGACGCTCTGGACATGTGTACGTGAGCACGCCTCGGACTCTCACGCAGGACTTGGGACTTGTGCTGAAGCCTTGGTGTCAAGGAACATTTCATTGGGTATTTTTGCCCCATCTCTTCCTCCTCTCTTCCCCGGCTCATCGGACATGTCATTTTTCTTAATTCTCCTGCCGCCGCCACCACCTTCAACTCATCGGATGTACAGTTTACAGTTGAGTAAAGCGAAGAGGATTCTTTCTTGGTCGGATGTGCAGAACTTGGGATGTGTATATATAAATATATAATATATATAAATATATATAATACTGACTTAAATCAAATTTCCCTGACATACATTTTTTTTAATCTGTGCCAAAAATGTGTTTTCAAAGAAAATCTTATTTTCATACTCAGACTTTGTACCGTCACCCATTTGTATAAGTGCGCTTCGTTACAGCACGGGTCCTGCTCCTGCAACATGGAAGTGTCACACAGCACCTGTACAAAAAGACCTGGCCAACTCCCTCTTCCTGTGACTTGGACCTCTCCCCGACTTCCTAACACTTATTAATTTATGAAACTGTTTTTCTCAGCGCAGTTTTGTTGTGTGTCCATTGGATTACAAACTTTATTAAAAAATACAAAACACTTTAAGTGTGAATGTGGTTGTCGCACAAGTGGGAACCACGGGGTCCCTGGCTTGCTGGAACAGTAGTTCCTACCTCGAGTCTGTGAGCAAGGTCCCTTTCAGTTCCCTAACCCTCCCAGAACCTTTCTCCTTGTGCTTGAGGCTTGAATCACATACTGGCCTGGCCCTCAGTCCTGTTCTAGGCCCTTCAGATTTCAATAATGAAATCCCTCCCCGATTCAAGCTCCTGCTCTGGGCCTCCTGCAGGATAAGGCATTCCCTTCTCTGCTCCCTGGGGCATTGTTGTTCCTTGTAGTAGCAAGGAGCCTAGTAGTCCTGGGGCTGTTAATTCTATGCCTGCTTCAAGACAAGAAAAGGCTGGGGCACCAGGAGCTGGGCTACCGACCTGGGGGCTACAGATCAGGCCTGTCCAGTTCAGTAGGGCTCCTCCATGGGAAAGATCACAGCTCTGCCCGCTGGGATCCCAACAGAAAAGCTTCTGGCTGCTCCCTTCCCTCCTCTTGCCAGCCTGGTGGTAGCCTGCAGCAAGTTAGTGTTGCCACAGGATGGTGTCGCTGTGGCCCTGGTAAAGCAGGTACTAGGCCCTATTTTATTGAGAAGCCAGCCGGTAGTCTATACACTGCTTTTGCATTGCTGCTCTGGATAAATAAAGGTCCTAGGCTGCCTGGGTCTCTGAAGCTTTGCACCCTGGTGAGTGGAGCTGCATCTCAGCCACAAGGTGCTGCCCACACCCTAAATAATTTAAGACACAGGATGGAGCTCTACTTTCCATGATGAACTGCCTGGTCCCTGAATTTAGTGTTAACTGTTCTACAGTATCAGCTGTGTAGGTGACAGTTACCCATCCACGCAAGGGGACACAGGTACCATAGGCAACATTAGAAAATAATCCAATTTATTCTCTAGGGATGGGGCAGGAGCACCTTGAGTCCCAGGGTGCCACCTACTTTAAATAAGCAGTCAGAGGCCACCTGCTCACTCTGCTGGTGGTGGGCAATCAGGAGCTGTGGGCGGAGTTTCTGCCAGTGTGGGATGGCCCTCAGCCCCATCCCTGGGACGGAAGACCAGCTCTCCAGCCTGCAGCATCTGCCCGGCTGGCCACGTGCTGCCTGGCCCATACTGCTGGTAGAAGTCCGCATCTGTCTGGAACATGACCAGTGCCTGGGCTGTGTGGATCCGAACATGCTGGGCCAGGCTGTTGGCATCCAGGAACTTGTCCCCACAGGAATCACAAGCGTAGAGGATGTGGGTGTTGGGGTCTGTGGAGGTGGGGGCTGTGGTCAGGATGGGAAGGACCTTGGGTCCACCGGCGTTCATGCCCAAGACTGCCCCGCTCACCTTCTTCCTGCACCTGCTTCACAGCCTTGCTGATCTCGGCTTTCAGCACTTCCGTCTCATCAGCTGTCACTGCAGCCCCCACTGGTACCACTGTGGGCAGAGTCAGCAGGGCCTAAGGCAGAAGCCACAGGGACCTACCCCATTGTTGCCACCAAGGCAAGGTGCCTGTGGCTACCCTCTGCTGTCTACAGTCCACACCTGTGAGCTGAGTGACCGCTGTTGCTGCCAGAGCCTCCGTAGCCAGTGTGACCATGTCGTCCACAGTGACCACGCTGACCTCACCACCCTCTTCTGGCTCCAGGATCTTGATGCCCGCCTTGCCCTGATGCACGGTCTTTACGTGAGAACGCAGGTTGTCCACCCGGTTGAAACCACGACCACACTTGTCACACAGGTAAGGCTTCTCTCCTGGTGGGGAGGCAAGTTACCCTCCTGCCACATGCAGGCCTCCCAGTGCCCAGCAGCCCCATCTTTTCCAGCAAGTTCTCTGGCAGCTGCCAGTGCTTGACAGGTGCCTCAAGAGCACCCTCCTGGAAGCCCCGAGGTAGCTGGAGTCCACATTTGAACTGAGCTTCAAGGCTGCCTGTAAGCAAGTGTGGCACAGGGCTCCCTCCCTCCACCCCTCCATCTCCTACAGAGTGGGCTGGGAAGGGAGGCCACCGGCAGGCAGCGCATGCTCACCAGTGTGGATGATTATGTGTTTGGACAGGTCCCCCACATTCACAAAGGCCTTGCTACACACGCTGCACTTATGTGGTCGGATATTGTCATGGTGGCGGATGTGATTGGCCAACTGGCTGGACTGAACGAATCTGCAGGGCCACAAGTGAGAGGCTGTGCTGACCCAAGGAGCTCGGGGGTGGGGGGGTGGGGGGTGTCGGGGTACTCGCCACTCTGGGACACAGGAGCTTTGGGGTGGGGGTGTCGAGGGTGCCCACCACTCTGGGACACAGGAGCTTTGGGGGGGGTTATTGGGGATGCCCACCACTCTGGGACACAGTCTGGGACTTGGCCTCATGCTCCCTGGGGTGGGGGCAGACTACTACCTCTTGCCACAGCGCTCACAGACGTAGGGCTTCTCCCCGGTGTGTTGGCGCACATGGGCGATGAGGGAGCTGGCTTGAGTGAAGGCTTTGCCACACATAACACACTGGCATGGCTTCTCACCTGGGGCAGAGGCACAGAGCACTAGCACCCACCCATCTCTCCGGGCCCCTTCCACAGCCCACAAAGGGCCTCCTCACCCACCCGTGTGGATCCGTACGTGCCGCTGCAGCGCGCCTGGGTCAGCAAACTGCCGCTGACAGTGGGTGCACACGTAGGGCTTCTCCCCGCTGTGGATCCGCAGGTGCCGCTTGAGGTTCCCTTTGGAGATGAAGGGCGACAGTGGTGTGCTGCGCCCTGAGGGGCTGAGGGGCTGAGGGACAAGGGTGGGGGCGGGGGGGGGGGGGCAGGGTGCTCTGGGCCTACCTGAGGTGGTGAATTGCTTCCCGCATTCCCGGCACTTGAGAGGGCCATCGGCAATGTGGATCTTCAAGTGGGCCTTCAGGTTCCCCACCTGTACCCAGACAGGGGCTCAGAAGGGTCCCCTAGGAACCTGGCTTCTGCCCAACCCCTTGAGCCAGGAAATAATGAACTTTCCGGACTCTCAAATGGGCAGAACCCCATCCCTGATGGAGGCCCAGGGTCCTAGCAGTGGAAGGGAAATGCAGCACAGCCTGCAAGTCGGCTTGCCCTTCAGAGGACCATCCTAGAGAGCCCCATCCAGACACAGTAGCTGTTCTGTGCTGACCCCAGGGAGCCCCTGAAGGCCCTACAGAGCTGGCTCAGGGAGGGCGCACACCTGGTTGAACTTCTTGTCGCAGTGTGGGCACTTGTGCTCCTTGTTGGTGTCATGAGTCTCCAGGTGGCGCATCTTGGAGGTGGGGTCCGAGAAGGAGCGGCCACAGTAGTCGCACTGGTAGGGCTTCTGGCCACTGTGCACCAGCTGGTGGCGCTTGAGGTTGCCTGAAGTGGTGAAGAGCTTGCCACAGTCCCCGCAGCCGTAGCGCGCCTCTCCCGAGTGCCGCTTCTTGTGCAGGTTCAGCAGGCTGAGGAGCCTGTAGCTCTTGCCGCACTCCTCACACCCATAGGGTTTCAGCGGGCTGTGGGTCACAGGGTGCTAGGTGGTAGGAAGGGGTCTCGCAGGGTCCAGGGAGGCCCCCAGTCTGGGGGAGGCAAGCTGGGTACCTGTGTGTCTTCTCATGGGCCTTGCATGCTGCAGGGTCTGAGAAAGCCTTGCTGCACTCCCGGCATGAGAAGGGTTTCTCACCCGTGTGGATTCGGATGTGGCGTTTGAAGTTCCCCGTGTGCGTGAACTCCTTTCCGCAGTCCTGCAGGCGCAGCAGGAAGGGGTGCGTGAGGGACTGTAGAGACCCTGGAGACACAGGGCAGGCACCGCCCACGGCCCCGCACCTCGCACTTGTGGATGATGGAGCCATAAGCCTTGGACTCGGTGCGATCCCCATAGGTGCCTGAGCGCAGGTTCCGGCCCTCCATGCTAAGCTCCTGCCCAGAGTCTGTGCCTGCAGACTCTTCATTCTCCTCAGGGGTCTCCCCGTTCTCCAGATGCATCCCCTCTTCCTTAACTGTGGCAGGCCCCGTGCCCTCTTCCTCGTGCTCCTCCTCCTCGCCTTTGCTGGCTGGCTCCACGTCCATCTCTGCAGGAAGAACAGGCACTGAGGGACTTGCCTGGGCTCAGAGTACCTTCTGGGTCTGGCTCATCTCCCTCCCCACTTCACAAACGCCTTCTTTAGGTGACCCCAGGGTCTGTAACCTAAGTATTTGCTACTTGGAGAGTGTAAGGCCTCAGGCAGATAGATGTGTGTGGCACTGTGAGCCAACAAGAGCTTGTGAGGTTGGCTGTGGGAAGCATGGCACACTTGTGTAATGCTCAGGGCTATGTCGGGTACTTCCAGTCTAAAGGGAACATGGAGGGGATGTATAACTAAGACAGCTCCAGAGTCAGGAAAGAAAAAGCTCAAGTGAATGAGGGCCAGGCAGGGCAGGCTAGAGCGAAGAGGTGACCCAACAGGGCAGTGGGGTACGTGTGGCAAGGCCAGCCCCGGCTGCGGGAGGGCACCTTGCTCTGAGCTCTCTGACAAGGCCTCAGCTTCTGCAGCAGCCATGCCACTCGTGGGGTCCGGCTTGAGCTCCACAGATGGAGGCTCCCGAGGGGCATCAGCCTTCTCCGTCTGCTCTGCACCTGAGGAGGGATGGGAGGCTGCATTGGGACTCTGTCCAGGGACCAAACAGGTCTCTTCCATGGCTGGAACAGACCTGTAGAACAAACTATGTGAACTAGACAAAAGCTAGAAGAGTACAGGAGCGCATGCCAACAACCTCCAAGCACAAAGCCTTTACTACTCTGGGCTCCAGACTGCTGGCAGGTAATGGGCAGAACCAACTTCGTGCTGTGCATTACCTCCTTCCAGGTAGCCAGCCCACGAGAACCAAATCACAACTCACCACTGGCTGTGCTTTGTGCCTGGCCACCCCGCTCCTCTTTGAGCTCTCTGCCTGGGCCTGTGTGTGGACTGCTGCTTGCTTGGTCCAGCCTGCTGAGCGGAGTAGCAGCAGCCTTCTCTTCTTTAGCTCTCTTGTCTCCTCCTGGAGACAGAACAGGACAGACTTGTCATTTTCCATCAAGTGGCCACTGCCAGAGGGATGCGGTGGCCTCTCTAAGTCCCTCTGTGGACTTCTAGGTACTTCACTGGTTTGTTCACAACCACTGAAGCTGTGACAGAACCGCAAGTCTCCCGGGCAGTAGTCTTGGTGTCTGAGTCCTCAGCAGGAGGGGGACATGACCCTTTGATTGTAGACAGTAAAGGACCTTGTCCTTGATGGGAGTCTGCAGGCTTCCAGGACACCCAGCGACCCAGGTGTGGCTCTTGCTCTCTGCTGCTCAAGGGTAGGAAAGGGCAAGCGTGGAGACCCTTTCCAGGAGTGCATGGCCAACCCTTGCCAGCACCCCACAGTGATGGCAAGGTAGATGAGGACTCAGTGAGGTGACCCAAAATCTGGCAGGGCCTCCATAAGAAGCCAAGTTCCTTGCCACTTTTCAGGAACAGCTTGCCAGTGCCCTTACCTTCCACAGCTGAGACCTCTGTGTCTTCCCCAGTGCTGCTGCTCGGCTCAGCAAGTGACTTGAGTGCATGGCAGGCTGTGATGATATCCTGCATCTGGAGGAAGCTGGCCACAGCCAGCACATCATCCACATTCTCAGGGCTAAGGCTCAGCTTAGCCGTGTACATGAACTCCAGCACCTGGCCCAGGCCTGTCAAGGACAAGACAGCCATCACAGGCCCACTTCAGGGCCTACCAATGGTTTCTCCACCCAGTGGTGGAGTCAGATTTTGGAAAATTGAGTGGTAAGCCTCCACCACCTGTCTGCTGGGTGCTGGGCTAGGGACAGCTTCTAAAAAGATAAACTGGGCCTAGGACACCCCACCCCTCTGACAGCACTGTCTACCAAACCTCCAGTCATCTGACGCTTGTGTGTCTGCTGCCACATCTATAAAGTAAGAGAGTGCCTTGTCCTAACCATCTCAAAAACAGGTCAAGGGCTCTGCATACAAGTACAGACCTAGAATTGGTCCATCGTTCCTCAATCCCAGGCCCCAGCTAGCCTCTCATCATTCTTGACACAGCCTGGCTATGGTCCCCAGGACTGGATCTGGCCTCAGAAAGGGATAAGGAGGGTCTAAGGCCAGCCTTGCTCTATCCCTGCTAACAAGGCTGGTCCCACTCTCTCTGCCCTGACTGTACTGTGAACCTGTGTCCCTGGTCACTTCACACCTAGTCAGAAGAGATGGAATAAACTTGGTGCCCGTAGGGTCAGAGCTCAAATTCAGGCAGGACATAGCCTGCTGGCCCTGCCCTAAAGGGGCCCTGCATGACATGAGGCTCTGACCCCAACAGGGTACCTGCCGCATTACTGATGTCCAGATGTACCACGTCCTTCTGGTCCACAAAGAGCATCTTGAAGTATTCACTGCAAGCTGCCAGCACCGCCTTGTGAGCCTTGAAGTCAACACCATCCACCACAAAGGTGCAGTCACAGAGAAGGCCCAGTTGCCGCTGCTGGTTCAGCTGCTCCAAGACACGCTGGCTGTGCTGGGGGAAATCCATGGCTGCAGAAAGCCACAGCCTCCTGTCAGCACTGAGACAGGATGCCAACTGCCAAGCCCCAGGTGAGACTCACAGAGGAACCAGGGAGCATTAACAAAGGGAGAGGCTTTTCTACCACCAAAGGGCAGGTGATTCCAGACACTTGCTGCAGGCCAAGGGGGCCCAGTTGCTCCCAAAGCTTACTCAACAGGGCAAGTTCCCCAAACCAAAAAGTATCAAGGTAGCCCTCATGACTTGCCCCCAAAGCAGAATACACACAAAGTAATGAGCTAAGGAGCCAAATGGCACACACACAAAACAATTAATTACTGTCTCACAAAACAGCTTAACACATATTACAAAAAGAACACATACACTATTAGAATAAAATGCAAACATTCAGCTTTGGGGCTCTAAGTTCAGGCAGCTCTTTCATCATCAGACGCAGAACTCCCTGTCCTGCAGCTCCCACAGGCTCCAGGCAAGTTCTTTGTCCACCACAAGGCTGGGTTCTTTTTTTTGAGGGGGGGAGGGTTGAAACAGGGTTTCTCTGTGTAGCTTTGGAGCCTATCTGGCACTCACTCTGAAGACCAGGCTGGCCTCGAACTCACAGAGATCCGCCTGCCTCTGCCTTCCGAGTGCTGGGATTAAAGGCATGCGCCACCAACGCCCAGCTTAAGGCTGGGTTCTTTAGGGTGGAGATCTTACTAGGTCTCAGTTTCTCTTTCTCTCTCTCTCTCTCTCTCTCTCTCTCTCTCTCTCTCTCTCTCTCTCTCTCGGCATTCCCACCCCACCCTTGCTTAGTCCTTCCCTCTCTCAGACTTATGGAGCTACATAAAGCAGTTATATCTGCTGCCTCCAAAAACCTCTGAGCAGTGACTCTCTCAGGAGAGAGAAGTGACTCCAATCCTGATCCACGAGCTGCCAGGGCTGGCTTCTCTGTTAAGGGCCTCACTTAATGCCTGGAAATCCCACAGCTATCCCAAGGGAGTGCGCCTGGAGAAGGTCCTGGCCTGGTGCCCAATTATGAACTACACAGACAAAGCTGAGATGATATCCAAGTAGTCCCTGCCTGTCCAGAGCCACTACAAAGCCTTCTCCAGGTCAGCAATCTTCTAGTGAAACAATGGGCTTTTCTGTATAGAAAAATAAGGTGTTTCAGAACATTGCAAAATAAAACCCGGCACCCACTGTGTGAGGCCCAAGTACACAGAGCTGGCTGCATTGCTTGACCCAAACCCCAGCAACAACCAGCTGCTCCAGAATCAGGTTGTCCTGGGCAGGAAAGTGACTGGGGGGACTCTGCCCCAATACAGTCATACTGGCTGCTCCTGATACTGGGCTGTCACTGGCCTACAGCCTAGAGCTGCAATGACCCTGTGAAGCTGGCCATCTGAGGAGAGCCAACAGAAGTCACGCCCCTTCATGCCAGCACACCCCAGGGTTCCTGTAAACTTCTGAGTATGTGCCGGCAATCTCAGCACTCAGTAAGCTGAGGCAGGAGGATGACAAATTCCAAGCCAGCCAGGGTCACATATTGAGTTAGGACATTTTGTTTATCATCTAACAATAAAGCTTGCCTGAAGATCAGAGTGCAGAGCCAGCCACACTAGTTAGCCACAGAGGCCAGACAGTGGTGGCACATGCCTTTATTCCCAGCACTTGGGAGACAGAGGCAGATGGATCTCTTGATAGTTCAAGACCACCCTGGGCTATACGAAATTGATCCAGCCTAAAAGAGAAACAGAGCCAAGTGCTGGTGGCTCACACCTTTAATCCCAGCCTTTGGAGTCACACCCCTTTAATCCCAGCACTAAGGAGGTGGAGACAGGAAGGGATATGGCTCAGAGCGAGGACTATAAAGCAGGAGGAGACAGGAGGTCACTGCAGTCTGAGCAGTCAGTCTGAGGACAGGATCGCCCTTTGGCCCGAGCATTAGTAGAGGTAAGAACTCCAGGGCTGGCCGCTCTGCTCTGATCTTCAGCTTCCCCTCCTCTAATAGCTGACTCTTTGAGTTTTTATTAAGACCAAAGAGAATTGGTGCTGCAATGAGTCACTGTCTCAGAGAACAAGAAAATATGGGGGGACAGGTGTACTTGCTGAGCTAATGGGGAAGGAGCAGTGGTATCACTGGAGACCCAGTCCTGTTCCCTCCCCGAGGTCCACGCAGGGATACTCTTCTGGGCCTGGCAGTGCTGACATCTATAGCTAGAAGGCAGCCTGCAGCAAGAGTTAGGCACTGGACACCCATGGCAAAGCCACTGCAAATCAGGATGCCTTCCTTGTATCTCTAAGTCAGTGGTTCTCAACCTTCCTGATGCTGTGACCCTTTAATACAGTTGCTCATGTGGTGACCCCAACCATAACATTATTTTCATTGTACTTTATAACTCTAGTTTTGCTACTGTTATGAATCATATCTGTATTTTCCAATGGCCTTAGGTGACCCCTATGAAAGAAAGGGTCATTCACCCCTAACCCCAGAAGGGTTGAGACCCACAGGCTGAGAACTGCCACTCTAAGTCCTCAAACCCCAGAAAGAGCAAACTCCCACTGTGACCAGAAGGGATGAAAGGGAGACTCTCAGTGTTGTTCAGAGCACAAAACACTGGGAGGAAGCCATGTCCAGGCCTGGGACTAGGAGCCCTTTCTGAGATGCCCAGGAGCTGATAGGTGCACACACCAAGGCACCAAGCAGGAGGTGACCTAGAGCTAGAGCTGTCTTCTAAGGTGGAAAAGCTGTGGGCAGCCAAGAGTCCTAGTCACCTTCTCCACAGCCATAGTGAACCCTTCTGCGTGCAGAAAAGAGCCAACACTCATGTTTGCTTTGCACACATGGGACCTGCTGGTCTTGGCGGAGCCTGGTGTCCTTCCTGTGTCCCAGATTGTCCACACCACCACCTAGCTGTTTTTTGTATAGCATTATTATGATTATTATTATTTTGAGAAAGGGTCTCACTGTGTAGCCCTGGTTGGCTTAGAACTCAAAAGATCCACCTGCCTTTGCCTCCCAAGTGCTATATTAAAAGTGTGCACCAACACACCCAGCAAGTTCAAAGTTTCGAATAAAACAAACAAATAGGAAGTCACATAGACCCCCAGCAAAGCTCGTCACTCTGCAAGGGTTCCTAAGGCCCTGGGGAAGTGGCAGGGCAGTGAGCCTCAGTGGAGGTAATAGCCTGACAAGGGCACATATAGGTGGGACCCAGGAGGACTGGTGTATCTCCTCAGTCCAAACCATTCAGGATCCGAGATCCACTCTGCTCAACTCAACAAGTTCCCCCAACAATGAAGAAACACCTCCTGTAGTAGTTCAGTACTTATCACCATCATTGGTGTGGACATTGGGAGCCCATTCCACATAGGGGAAAACTCCCTGAGCCAAGACACACGGGGGTGGGCCTAGGCCCTATCCCAAAGGATACGATAGACTCTGATGACACCCTATGGAAGGCCTCACCCTCCAGGGGAGCAGAAAGGATATGTGATAGGTAGGGTTTTAGCTGGGGGTGGTGGTGGTAGGGGAGGACAGGAGGGAGAGGGAACTGGGATTGTCATGTAAAACAATCTTGTTTCTAATTCAAATAAAAAAATCTGCCAAAAAACAAAACAAAACAAAACAAAAAAACAAAAAAAAACCCAACAACAAAACAAGTTCCCCCAACAATGAAGAAACAGCATTTAGAGTTGTTTCAACCTGACAGGTGTCACAGAGCCAGAACACCACACTCTGGTCACCTGCAAACAAGCACACAGACACCCTGGGCACCAAGGACTAGGGAGGAATTCTCCAGACCTGAATCCAGGGTTTACCACTGGCTGCCAGGGGGCCAGAGTCTCTCTAGTGGTAGAGCAGCTCACACATTCTTTACAGGGTTAGTTACATCAACTCAAATAGGCCAGAGGCACACACCTCCAGCACCCAGCAGCCATGTGTTAGCTGGAAGCAGATAGACATAGTCACATGGTCTCCACAGCCTTTTCCTGGGCACTCTGGATGTGACTAGACCCACCAATCATAACCCGTCATCCCATCTCAATGTCATCTGGAAAATTACTGTAACACAATGGGGAGGTGGGGTTAGCACACATCAAAGTGGGGGCATGCTGAGCACAGAGCTCCTGGGGTGGATTTTCTCTGCTGAGAGGCACTTTATACCAAGGGACCCCACTGTTAAACCCTGAGGTGCTCTTGTATGTGTGTGCGCTACCTGTCTGAACTACCAGGAGACCTGAACTGCATAGCTTTCTCCCAAAGCCAAATGGGCTCTTATTACACACTGAAACATGACCCTAGATACTTGCAGGCACTGACTAGCATGAGGAATGGTGCCACATCTTAGGCCAGAAAAAAAAAACAAAAAAAACAAAAAACAAGTTTAGCAGACATGCTAAACTTGGCTGGCTTGGATTCCCAGAATCCCAGAATGGACTGGCCTGTTCCAGCTTCCATACAAACAAGTCACCACTGAGTGCCACTCACCTTTCCTGATCATCCAGAAATACAAGTGCCTCACAGACATACATATACACAGGCCAAGGAAATAGAAGTTCACATCAGGGAAAGCTATGCACCCAACCTCACTACCAACTTGTCTCTTCAGGTACAACCTGGCAGAGAAATCAATGACCTGCCCTGTTAGCACAGTGCTCCTTGTCCAACAAATGCTCGCCTTGTAGCGAGACGGCTTCTTCCATTTTTTAGCAGTTTCTCTTGATGTGTAAAGATGTGCACACACACACACACACACACACACCCCTATCTAGAAAGATACTACTTCTGTGACGAGAGGGGACAGTGGTAGGGATCAAATCCAGGGCCTTGTACAAACTTGGTAACCAACTGCTCTACCACTGAGCTGTGAGCTGTGTTCCCAGCTCTCCCTCTTCTAAATGATATCCAAGCCTACCTGGAACCATTCCGGATTTGGCCACCTCATCCTCTATTGACATTGTTACCCTGACTGAGGACAGTCCTGGATCCATAGTGGTTTTTGTAATTTGTATTTCATTATTTGTTCTTGTTTTTTCAAGATAGGGTTTCTCTGTGTAGCCCTGACTGTCCTTGGAACTCATCCTGTAGACCAGGCTGGCCTCAAACTCACATAGATCTATCTGCTTGTGCCTCATGAGTGCTAGGATTAAAGGCCACACCACTGCCCAGCTTGATTGGTTTTATATATTGGCCTGTTTTTTGTTTTGTTTTGTTTTTTTGTTTTTGTTTTTGAGCCAACACAGACTGGCCTCAGACTCACCTTGTAGTACAGGCTAACCATGACTCCACCCTTCTGCCCACCTCCCAAGTGCTGGGATTGCAGGTGTGCACCACCAGGGCAGGCTTTGTTTTTTATTCTTACTTGTCCTCTGATACCCATCATGCCAGAGTACAACACATAGGCCTGAAGCACATGCTGACACCTTTTGTTCGCGTTTGGTTTTTGAGAAACAGACCGTAGGCTGACATTGAACTTGTGATGTAGCCAAAGCTGACCTTGAACTCCTGGTCTCCCCACCTCCCAAGCAGAGAAGCTAGCATCTTGATATTGTATGTCCCAGCCCCTAGAACTATGAGAAACACACCTGTTTATAACTTGCCCAGCCCATGGTACTCTGTTATAGCAACACTGAACATACTAAGACTAAGATGAGCATTTGAGAAGCATCCATGACCCTGGATGGACAATCTCCCCAGGACTCAGAAGATCGGCAGACTAGTGCAGCTACTTAACACCTGTAGTTGTGACACCTGGTGACCCAACAGCTCATAACCCTGACTAGGAACAGAAAAGAGCACTACGTTTCGCAGCCCCTCTCTACCCATGTGAGGTAAAGCATAGCAGCGATGGGTCTCTGAGAAGAAGGCTTACAACTGCTAGCACAGGTAACACAGCATTAAGTGCTGTGGAGAGAGACTAGAACTGACCATAGTCAAGAAAGGGAATGAGGACCTCTCTGAGGAGGCAGATTATTATTATTATTATTATTATTATTATTATTATTATTATTAGTTTTTTGAAACAGGGTTTTTCTGTATTGCTTTGGAGGTTGTCCTAGAACTTGCTCTACTGTAGACCAGGCTGGCCTCGAACTCACAGAGATCTGTCTGCCTCTGCCTTCCGAGTGCTGGGATTAAAGGTGTGCGCCACCACTGCCCCAGCAAGGAGGCAGAATTTAAGCAAAGACCTAAAAGTGCAAGAGAGCTGTGCCATTGTCACCCAGGGGCCATTAGCCTGTGGGCCCAAGAGCAAGTGCAATGCTCTTTTTTTGAAAAAGACCTGTGTGAAAGTCACAGCAGGTGGCTGGGCTGCAGGAGAAGCTGTCACCCAGGGTCTCAGGGAAAGCTAGACTTTAGAATCAAAGTCTCAGTCTCTCTCTCTCTCTCTCTCTCTCTCTCTCTCTCTCTCTCTCTCTCTGTGTGTGTGTGTGTGTGTATGTGTCTCTGTCTCTCTCTCTCTCTCCCTCCCTCCCTCTCCTTCTCTCCTCTTTCTCCCCTCCTGAGGTCCCATAAATCTTGTGTGGGCTCAACTCTGTTATGTACCAGTAGATGAACTTGCTGCCCCCACCCTGCAAATGCTGGTGTGCCACCACACAAGGTTTATGTGGCAATGGAACCAGGGCTTCTTCATGCATGGAAGGCAAGAACTTTACCATCAAGCTACACACACTTCTTTAAAAGCCTTGGGAGAGGGAGGGAGAGAGAACTGAGATTGGCATGTAAAAGAAGCTTGTTTCTAATTTAAATAAATAAATAGAAAAATAAAATAAAAGTCTTGGGAGAACTGAAGACAGGCAGTACTCTGAAAGGACCACTTAGCAGTTAAGTGACTGCAAGGAAGCAAGAGTAGAGCAGGAAGGCCAGGCGGCCTCTGCAGGGAGGGCCATTTCAGACTCAGGTGACCTCAAAAGCTGGCAGCAGTACTCCGATTGCCAGCTTGTGCTGACTGGGCGTGGTGCACACGCTTTTAATCCTGGCACTCAGAAAGCAGAGGCAGGAGGATCCAGGAGGATCGCTGAATTCAAGGCCAGGCTGGTCTGCCAAGTGAGTTCCAGGACAGGGCGCTCTGTGTGTGTGTGTGTGTGTGTGTGTGTGTGTGTGTGTGTGTGTGTGTGTGAGAGAGAGAGAGAGAGAGAGAGAGAGAGAGAGAGAGAGAGAGAGAGAGAGACAGAGAGAGAGACAGAGAGACAGAGACAGAGAATTGGAGCTGACATAACTAGCTGTTAAAGCAGACTGGGCTGTGACAGGGAGAAGGGGTTGGGGGAAGCAGAGGGTGACATGAAAGTTGTCCTGAGAAACTGGCACGGCAGAACCATTCCTTGAGAAGAGGAAGAACAAGAGCCAATGGAAAACCAAACACTCTGTTCTTACCAACTAGAGACAAGACGACGGCAATAAAGTGAGGATACACTGGACACAAAAAGACGCAGGGCCGACGTGATGACCTGAGTTCCATCCCTGCAACTCACAAGGCAGACAGAACCAACTCCTGCCCATTACCCTCTGACCTTCACATGCATGTCATGGCACATGCACACACATAAACACAAAATAAATACACAAATGTAATTTTTTTCTAAAGAGAGAACAAATGAGGGAAGAGTTGCCGGAAATGAACCTGTATGGACAGACTAGGGCCATGACAGTGCCCCAGTCTGAAGAGCAGCCAGCAGAGACGAGAAACTGATCAATTGCTGGGTGGAGACCGTCAGCTGGCAGCTCGCTTGCTTAGTGTATGCAGGGCTCCGGGTCCAATCCCCGGCAATGTAAAAACTTGGGAGTGTTGGCACACACCCCCCCCCCCAGATACTCAGCTACATAGAGCTTGAGGCAAGCCTGCGCAACATAAGGCCCTGCCTCATAAATGAATAAAGCTGACAAAGTTAATACGTTCTCAATTGGACCATTGGGACCTAAAAAAAATGTTACTGTCCCCCTTTGGCACTGGAAGGGTTTAGTCTCTGGGCTTCTCCCTTGAGGGGCTCAAGGCCCCAGTGACATTCAGCACAGTCCTCAGCACTGCCATGCTGAGTCACAAGGAGACTGACTCATGCTTCAGAGAGATACCCACATCCTGCAGGGCATGTGCAACAACAGTAAAGGGGCTCCTCTTTCTCAGAAGGGCACTCGGGGGCAGTCGTTACCCACAACCTTTCTGTTTTACCACTCACAAATAATAGCCATTAAATATTAAAACAGAGGAAGGGAGGAAGTTGAATTGAGAGGAAGATATTTCACTCAGGCCAGAGGCTTCTTTTCCATCATAAAAGCTTTAAGGTATCTCTAGCTAGCTGTGGTGGAATGCCCTGTGACCCCTGCATCAGGAGGCAGAGGCTGGAGGATTGCTGCTAGTTCAAGGCCAGCCTGAGCTACTTTTTGAGACTCAAAATAACAATACAAGACAATTTCTACTTTCTTCAAGACCTAGTGACTAAAAACTTCTCAAGAAAAAAACATTTCATAAGGGAAATGGAAAATTACATTTTTTTTTCCTACAAAGAATGTGTTAGGAAAATTCTGGGAACAGAAATCCCTGAAGGGGACCCCTAGAGCAGTGGCACCCCCAGCTTCAGGCACAGATGCAGCCCTGATGCTGTGACGAGCTGCCTGCCATTGCTGAGACCACAGCTCCTAGGCCTCGCTACAGCCTGGGGCGTGAAACTGAGCAGAGCTGGTCCTCGGGCAGCAGGAACCTCACTTCCTTTCCCTAAACCCGGGGTAACAGTGGAGGCTTCTACTTTGTGAAGCTGCTGTTGGGCGCCATCGTTATTACACGTAAAAACATGCTGCAGTGACAGCCAGGAGACCAAGGGAGCCACTGTCCCACAACAGTGACAGCCAGGAGACCAGGGGGGCCACTGTTAGAGGCTCACTTTCCTCAACTAGATGCAACCCAAGGCCTCAGTGCTTGAGACTCAATAGCAGCGCCACCACCTTTCTACAAGCCACACGGCCTGCACAAGCAAACAGGCTTCACTGACAAAGGCCACAGTATGACCGTCCCACAGAGAAAGAGACTAGCTGTCTGTGCTCTAGGAAGGAGTTCATTGTCCTTTAGAGCCAGGCAGCATCTATCACACACACACAATCACTGCTGTTCCTGCCCAGTCAAACGACACGGTCAGACCCCATTGCTGAAGACAGCACCTGCTCTGGCTGCAGGACAGGAGAATTGAGATAAAGCTTTCTCCCTGCTGGCTAGCCCTCATGGTGCCAGAAGGTGCTACGTAGACTGCTGGGGGAGGACTGTTAGTAGCAGCCCTACTCAGCCTGTCTCTATGGAGTACACCTCTCACTGACCAGACGAGAAGTGCCTGCTGGTGAGGTGGGAGGTCCTTCAGTACGTTGCGAATATGTGTTGCTTTTATTGGTGATGAATAAAGCTGCTTTGGCCTATGGCAGGGCAGAATATAGCTAGGTTGGGAATCCAAGCAGAGATATAGGGTTAAAGAAGGCAGAGTCAAGGGAGATGCCAGCAGCCACCAGAGGAGTGAGATGCCAGAGCATTACCACTAAACCACAGCCATGTGGCGATACACAGATTAGTAGAAATGGTTAATTTAAAGGTAAGAGCTAGCCAGTAATAAGCCTGAGCCATCAGCCAAACAATTATAGTTAATATTAGCCTCTGAGTGACTATTTTATAAGCAGCTGCAGGACTGGTGGGCGAGACAGTAAAGCTCTGGCTACACACTGGTGTAACAGTGCTGAGTCTGTTAAGGGGTAACCAAAAGCTTCCTGAATGACTTGAGTGATACTCCACAGAAGGGAACTAACTCATGCTTGGCACTGTCAACCTGGTCAAAGCTTGTGTCTAGAAAGGTCAGGCCCTAGCAGGGAGGCTGCAGCTGTCGTTTTTCTAAGTGGACATGACATGCCCATGGAATTGCCTTCTGAATAATTATGCTAATGTGCAGAGATCAATGCTGCCGTCAGTGCTGGCCAGAGAAGTTTCTGTTGTGATTGGGCAGCTGTGACCACAGAGGCTCATAATTTGTCAATCAGTCAGCCATAAACAGGAGAGCTATACAGATGCTGGGGAACATCACACCAGGGGAGCAGAGAAGGGACAGTATTGGGGAACAGCATGGGGAGGCCGGCAGTGGGAGGGTGTGAGTGAGTGAGTGCTGAGAACCACCACATGGCCCGGGATCAACGCCTGCACGCCCAGCAGCCGTGAGGACCTACACAAGACTGGACCCATCAACACCCTGAGATGCAGCCAGGGACTCAGGAGGTGCCACCCCTCCCCGAGGATCTACAAGGAGCTAATGGCTCCTAGGGAAGGAAAAAAGCACCATGTTCTTGTAAGCAACCCTAATTAAACTGGGGGGGGGGGGAAGAGGTGTGAAAATAGAGAGAAGACTCACTGGGAACAGGATTGGGAGTGTTGAGAATGTGCTGGGGGAAACATGATCAAGTATAATATGTACATGTATCAAGTGCAGCAATGAAATCATTATTACATATGATTAACGTGATAAAACATTAAAATTACTCAAAAGAAGGACGTTTATGCTGAGTATACGGTGCACACCTGTACTCTCAGCTCACGTGAGGGTGAAGACAGGAAAATCAGAAGTTCAAGGTCAATTCAGCTACCAGCAAGCCTGTCTCAAAAGAAAAAGAACAGAAAGACTTGGTGGACCTTAGTATGGCACGTGTCCTCATATGCTGACCTTTCCTGGAGTCCCCCACTAGGACTGAGTAAAAAGTCCCTGCTAGGGTTAAGATTCAACACATGTGAAATGAAGGAGTCAGCTCATGAGCCAGAAGATAGATCTCCATGACACGCGCCCAGAGACAGACAGAACCCAGAGTGACGGACAAGATGAGGTATTCTACTAGCAGTTAGCAGGCTGCTTTTTAAACTTTAAATCTTCATACAGCATTGTCTTAGGATTTCCAACAGTCCCAGGCCATGGTGATGTACCTGTGTAATCCCAGTGCTTGAGGTGCTGAGGCAGGAGGACTAAATTCAAGGACAGTCTGGTCTCTGCAGCAAAATCCTGACTCAAAAACAAAAACCAGGAGCCGGGCAGTGGTGGTTCACACCTTTAATCCCAGCACTACAGAGACAGAGGCAGCTGGATCCCTGAGTTTGAGGTCAGCCTGGTCTACAGAGTGAGTGCCAGGATAGGCTCCAAAGCTACACAGAGAAACCCTGTCTCCAAAAAAGCAAACAAACAAAACAAAAACAAAAACAAACAAACAAAAAAATGGGCTGGAAAGTTAAGAGCACTGACTGCTCTTTCAGAAGACCTGGGTTCAATTCCCAGCACCCACATGGCAGCTCAGAACTGTCTATAACTCCATTTCCAGGGGACCTGACACCCATGGCAAAGCACTAATGCATATAAAATAAAAATTAATAAATTTAAAAAAACAAATAATAACAACAAAACCAGGGACTGGAGAGAAGGTGCCACAGTTAAGAGTCCTTGCTCCTCTTATGGAGGACCCGAGTTCAATTCCCAGCACCCACATGGCAACTTACAACCATCTATAACTCCAGTCCTAGGGAATCCAATGCCCTCTGGCCTCTATAGGCACAGATATGCACGCAGGGAAAGCACCCATACACATGAAATAAAAATAAAAAACAATATAAACCAAAACCAGCCAGGGATAGTGGTACACACCTGCAACCCTGGATTTGTGAGGCAGAGGGAAGAAATAGAACTGAAGCCAGGGAATCCAAAACCCATCTCAGCAAGTGTATCTCCATGGGTAGAAAGCAAGCTCAAAGCAATTCTAAGGAGATCGCAACAATTTAAAACTCTACATATTTATTAACTTTATATCTCTGTGTGTGTGTCTGTCAGAAGACAACCTGTGGGAGTTAGTTCTCTTCCCACCATTGGATTCCAGGGGTCACACTCAGGCTGTAAGGCTTCTTGCCAGCCCCTCCCCCTTTTCTTTGAGACAGAGTCTCAGGCGGCCCTTGAACTTAATATATAACCAAGGATGATCCTGAACTTCTGATTCTCCTGCCTGCACCTCACAAATGCTGCATGCCCAGTTTATGCAGAATTGGAGATCAAACCAGGGTCTCTGTAAATGCTAGGAGACACAGTACCAAGTGAGCTACAGCCCAGCCCATCTCAACAGTGTTTACATCCTGAAATGAAGATGGGACCAGGCCTTAAAGATACCAAGAGTGGCCATCACACCACAGAAACTCAAGTTAGTGTGGTGGCACAGACAACAAAGACACAGGGATAAGCCCACAGCAGTCACATATCTGTAGGCACTGAATATATGGCCACAGTTACTATGACATTACACACGAAAGAAGTAATGTTTGATAAGTTTGATAAGTTTTGACAAGTGACACTGAGGCAAGGTGGTATGCTTACTAAAAATGAGAAAGCAGACCTTAAAAGAAACTGTTGCTGGGCGTTGGTGGCGCACGCCTTTAATCCCAGCACTCGGGAGGCAGAGGCAGGCAGATCTCTGTGAGTTCGAGGCAAGCCTGGTCTACAGAGCAAGTGCCAGGATAGGCTCCAAAGCTACACAGAACCCTGTCTTGAAAAACAAAATAAGTAAATAATTTCTTTTCATCACAAAGGTGGAAGGCATCCCGGTGTAAAAAGGCAGGTAGGTTCTCGACTTGTTCTTTGCTCCAGACTCAGGATGGCCCAGGTACCACATTATAAAAATGCACCATTCTAAACATCAGGACCTTACAGGTGAGTAAGAGGTCCCTGCTCTCTCTCCCTTTTTGAGAGACAGAGTTCATATATGATGGCAGGACCTGAGGGAGCCAGCTTGGGCCATTAGATGGATGTCAGTGCTGAAGCAAAAACAACATGGTCAAAGAAATCCTGTTCCAGATGCAACTCATGGGACACTGTGGCCTCCTGATCAACAGCTTCTAGAACGAGTATTTTTAGATTGTTAAGGAGTAAAGAAAGAAAGCTAGTTTACATTAGCCACTGTATCTCGGGCTGCTTTGTCAGACATTTTATTTCATTGATTTACAACAAAGAGATTCAAACCCAGGGCCTTAAACAGGCTAGGCTAGCAATCTTCTACGGAGTCCTAGAGGAAAACTTTAGATTTCACCTAATTAAAATAAGGTAAAATCTGGGTGTGGTGATGCACACTTTTAGACCCAGCACCCAGGAAGTGCCACAGTGTGAAGCCAGCCAGGTCTACTAAACAAGAACCAGGATAGCCATGGGTAGAGAGACCCTGTCTCAAAGAAAAAAAGCAAGCAAGCATATCTGCAGATAGATTTCTCACTACACATACCCAGTAATTATTCCATTTTAGTTTTGACAAATGTAAGGTGGTGGTGATCTCAGAGTTCCAGGCCAGCCTGATCTACAGGAGCTAGTTCCAGGACAGCTAGGGCTGTTACACAGAGAAACCCTCTCTCAAAACCTGCCTTCCCCCCACTCCCCAAAAGTAGATCAGGCATGATAATAGCTCATGCCTATAATCCTAGAACTTGGGATGCAGGGTTAGGAGGATCACTGAGTTCAAAGCCAGCCTAAGTGACAGACGCTATTGAAAAAAGAAAACAAAGTTTTATCCACAATTTCACACAATAAAACTATAACAAGGTTTTGTTTTTTTCCACTAGATTTTTTGAAACAGAGTCTTGCTATGTAACCCTAGCTGGCTTCAAAGTCAGAGATCCACCTGCCTCTGAATCCCCAAGTGCTAGAACCAAAGGTGTGTACCACTACACTGACTTTATTATTACGTTTAAAGAAAAAAGTCTTGAAACAGTGATCTGAACCAAGCTGAGTGTAGATGAGGACTAAAAACAAGCATTCTCAGCCGGGCAGTGGTGGCACACGTCTTTATTCTCAGCACTCAGGAGGCAGAGGCAGGTGGATCTCTATGAGTTTGAGGCCAGCCTGATCAGGTGACACAGAGAAGCCCTGCCTAGAAAACAAAACAAAACAAACAAAAAAGCTGTCTTCTGCAGACAGCTTCCACCCTTCAGTATTACAGACATACCTCAGATCTCCAAGAAGCCGGGGGCTCTCTTTTCAGACAGTGTGCCTGTAGGAACTCCAGCTCGACTCCCCTCCTCCAGCACATCACCTGAATCAAAGATACCCAAGTACAAGTTCCAATGAGGACATGAGACCACTGGCTCTCCAGGGCTAGCTCCTCCTCTCACCCATCAGTCAGGCAAGTGCAGAGCAAACTACAGAGCCTGGCAAAATGGTAAAATGAATTACTGTTGACCTGCTATAGAAGACTGTGTTGGTCCAGGGAAGCAAGATGAATGACCAGGGTCCCAGGCTCCACACTCAGGAACTCCTTCCGGAGACACGCCCAGCCAGTGCTGACGATCTGCCCAGCTGAGTGTAGCATAGACTTTCCTGAGAGGTTCACAACACTGATTCTCATCCCATACATACCCTCACCTAGGAGACTTTCTGTGAATGACAGTGGTAAAGTCACCACCAGACAGGGTCTCACTCCATAGCTCAGGCTGACCGGAAACTTGCAATATAGCACAGGCTATATGGTGAGTTGAACTGTCGAGATTCCGTCCCTAATGCTGGGATTCTAGGCATGCTCCACCATCCCAGGCTTACTTGACTGTTCCTTGGGCACATATTTCCAACTCATTTAAAACTAAAATCCTTCCTCTTGTTAAATGTGTTCCTTGTCCTGCTTCCTACCACACCCAGCAATGCCAACATCCACCAGCCAAGGACAGGGGACAGCACCAGGGACTTGGCTTAGCAGGCAAAAGTGCTTGCTTTGTTGGGTAAGCCTGACAACCTGAGTTTGATTACCCAGAAGCCACAATGCAGTGGGACACAGCTGTAACCTCAGCTCTCCCAGGGAGAGAGGACAGGATGCTTGGGTAGCTAGCCTATAATAAACTATACAGCAGAAACAAGAGAGAGCCTGACTTAATGAGTTGCAGAATGAGAACCAAATCAACTCTTGACACATTGTCCTCTGACCCCAAACACACACAATTTTAGGAAGAAAGGGGGCAATCCTGTGCCTTCTCCTTGGAGTTATCACCAGGTTTTATCAATTTTTTTGTTTTTGGTTTTTCGAGACAGGGTTTCTCTGTGTAGCTCTGGAACCTATCCTGGCACTCACTCTGGAGACCAAGCTGGCCTCAAACTCAGAGATCCGTCTGCCTCTGCCTCCCGAGTGCTGGGATTAAAGGCGTGCGCCACCAACGCCCGGCTGGTTTTACCAATTCTATCCCCAGAATTATCTGTCCCCAACAAAGCCACCCTTACAACTCACTTAGCTTGGCAAAGTCTTGTTTGTTTGTTTGTTTGTTTGTTTGAGACAGGGTTTGTCTCTGTAGCTTTGGGGTGTTTCCTGGAACTCTGCTCTGTAGACAAGGCTGGCCTTGAACTCTGAGATCTGCCTGCCTCTGCCTCCCAAGTGCCCAGATTTAAAGGCTTGTGCCAGCACAGCCCGGCAGTCTGGCAATCTCGTGACTTCAGTCTCACTCTTCAACTTGCTCAGAGATCTTTCCCGGGTTCTTAAATGCCTTCCCATTAACCTAAAAGTTAAAAGTGCTCAACTTTGCAACATCCCAAGACTTTTAGGCAGAGGCTCTTACTGAACGTGTCTGCTAGAGGAAGAGGAGTGTGAGCATTGTCCCAGGCAACACCTTCCACTAAGGACATACCACCCTTCTGCCTCACTCCCCTAAGTATCCTTTAGACTCCGCTTCCTGGGAGAACGGGACTCCTGTCCTGCAGCGCAGTGACATCGGAAAAGCCTGTTTCTCTCTCCCACGTGAGTCTTGGCTCTCTGAATGGCGATGACACAAATTAACAGCAGGGGACTTTCTGGCCACTCACTCTCTAACCGTAGGCACACACACACACACCCGGACACCTACTGCCTCATGTAACCTATCACACAACCTTAGGAGACAGGTTTTATTACAAGCCCTGCTTTAAGGATGAGGAAACTGAGGTAGCGTCTCCGCTTGGTCCCACTAGCGGACCGAGTCTGTCCTCCGATCTGTCTGTCAGGGGCGGAGAGGGGGAGGGAGACGGGGTGGACGGCTGGACGGCTGCGGGAATGAATGAATGGCCTACGGTGGGGGCGGTGCCCGCCCTCTCCCGCAGCGCAGCTCGCCCCGGCCGCCGCCGCCGCCGCCGCCCCGCGCCGCCCCGCACTTCGCCCCACGCGGCCGCAGCACGCCCACCCGCCGCGGCCGGCCGGCGCGCGGGGTCAAGGGGCGGTGACAGCCCGGCGGCGGGGGCGGAGATGCCACCAGCCGCGGTGTCACCCGGTCCCGGAGGCGACTCGCGCCCCCTCGGCAGCGCGGGTGCACGGTCACCGCTCCGGGCCGCTCCTGTCGCTCCCGGCCCCGCGGCGCCCTCCGCCCGGGCCTCCCCTCCCCCACACAACCGTCCCGGCATCTCCCGAGTCCCCGCCCGCCCGCTGCCGCCTCCGTCCCGCCTCCGGGGACGCCGCGGCCGCCGGCGCTGGCCCAGCCTCACCTGCCATGTCCCGAAGCCCACCACAGAGGGAGGTGCATCACGGCCGCGAGAAGGCCCGGGACAGCGCTTCCCAGCAGACAAAGGGCGCCGCCATGTTAGAGCCGGGCGGAACCGACCTCGCTGGCTTCCCGGCTGTGACTTCCGTCGCTTGCCCAGCGCTCGCACTACGTGCGCGACCGCCAACGGGCGCATGCGCCTGGCCGGCCCGAAAGTTCGTTAGTGTACTTCTGGGACTGTCCCCATTTAAACTCTTGTCTTGGTTTTTCCGCTCCCAGTAGATCCGCAGCTGCACTTCCTGCGGTCCAGACACCGTGTTTATGGTCTCGCTCGTTCCTCACACCGTAAAGCCGTGTTATTTCTCCTCTTTTTTTGAAGAGTGAAAACTTGGGGTGCAAAGAGGGTGAAGTAAACTGCACATACTCGCTCGCACATCTTCGTGACAGAGCAGAGATGGGAACCAAGTTGTGGCTCCCATTATGGTTTTGGTAATATTTTTGCAGTACTGGGGATCAGCAGCAATTTGGACCGGGTAGGTGACTCTAGGCATGCACATGGTGACTGCACAGAGGTACCAGTACACGAAATACTCATCCACATAAAATAAGTAGAGCTTAATAATAATAATAATAATAATAATAATAATAATAATATCATCTAGGCATGGTGTTAATCCCACTGATCGAGAATAAGACCACTACCACGGTTAAAAGACAAATTTGAACTAAGCTTTAAATACTGGCCAGGTGGATGGACTCCGGCCAAGTTCATAGCCAGGTTCCTGGGAAATGGCCCAGAATTAAGTATGGCAAGGGCTTAGCAAGGAAACCCCATAATTCATTGCATCGCCCATCAGGTTCAAACAGGAGCAAGCATACATCCTGACATATTTCCTGTCTGCTTACCTCCTGCCCACAGTGATCAAGCCCATCTGGTGCAGACGGGTCAAACAAACTTGTTTAGGGGAGTGGCTTGTTATCGCCCATAACAGCCTCCAGCATTTCAGGAGCTATCTGTCTTTGGGCAAGTGACTTGCAGATCAAAGGCATTTTTGTTTCCTGGATCTCTATGGCATAATAATTAAAACTTAAAATGTAACTTTGGGCCCCGGCGTTGGTGGGGCATGCCTTTAATCCCAGCACTTGGGAGGCAGACTGGGCAGGCAGATCTCTGAGTTCGAGACCAGCCTGGTCTCCAGAGGGAGTGCCAGGATAGGCTCCAAAGCTACACAGGTCTCGAAAAACCAAAAAAAAAAAAAAAAAAAAAAAAACTTTGGCTCTCACATGCCCCCCCCACCCCCGCCGCTCCTTTGACTCTGTAATGTGTACCTCTTTATATTGGGATCTAAGAACCATCAGCTTAATGGTAACCAGACAGGAATTATCGCTTAGTTAGGCATCAAAGATGCAAGAGCCTATGGCAATTAGCAGAAACAGAAGGTCCAAAGGCCCTGTGATCGCTGAAGGAACCAGAAAATGAGAATGGGGACAGGTATTTACTTAATCTGAGGTCAGCTTTTTTCTTCTTTTTTTTTTTTTTGCAATGATTTTTTTTAGTACAGCCAAGTTATTTCTAATGATTCATTAAAGCTACACAATAACCTTTGTGTTTTACAAAGAACAGATTGAGTGCCCTATCACATACTACAGAACTGTTTCAGCTAATGAGTCTTCTGTTGGTAGATCTGGTTCTACTTGGCTTTAACTGGTACCTTTCCCAGCATGCCAATAGGCATTATAAGTAGCTATTTTGTCCTCTATGCCAGGGATTTCCTTTTGATCTAACATTACAGCCCATTGCGGGACAAGGTGTCAGAAGCCAGCCTTGGCAACCCCCCATGCCTAACTAGCCTCCAGCTAGTGTAGCAATCCACCCCTCAGGTTCCGGGGACCTGGCCAGAGAAGCAACTAACACCTATTCCTTCCCCCACTTTCTTAGTGCTTGAGATAAACACAGGAGATTCCGTATACCTGCCTGAGAGCAATTAACACTCATTCCTCCCCCCACCTCCTTTTTTCTCTACTTCCTCCTTTCTCTTTTAAAAAACCCTTGTAATAATCAATAAAAGGACCTTGACAAGAAAACCTGCTTGGTCCCGCTCTTTCATTCCCGCCCATTATTTTCAGGCTGATCACCTTGGACTCACGGAGTACCAGAGCCCCGAGTGCCGGGGCAACAAGGGGCACTACACTCTCTTCTATAAGTACTTTAAGCTGAAACTAGGACTCTGTTGTCAGGGCCCAGGGAGGCTGGAATGTTAGGCAAAGGCAAGGAGGGAATTCAGCTACTGGGGCCTCCATCAGAAGCATCTGGTTCACTACCCAGCTGAAGAGACCGGGAGCAATGGCATGGACTAGGCAGGTCCCCATCAGCTTTCAGCAAGTGCAGGGCTACCAGCTGTTTGGAGCAGGTTGTAGTCAGCAGCTGATGCTTAGATGTGTCTGCGGGTCAAATGGGAAGCTGCTGAGACAGATGTAGACTGGGGACAGAAGTTAAAATTTAGAAACTTAAAGGAAAATATTGTATTTGGAAATTTCAGGCCCATAGTCTTAGTAATTAGGGAAGGGGAGGAGTCCCAAGACCAGGAGAGAGAGAAATACCACTCTTACTCAGGAATAGACAGGCAGGGAAACTTGGACTGTGTTTGTCTGGAGTCCTTTTGACCTGTGAGAAGCAGATCTATTTCTTAGTTTAAAAAATGACATAAAAGCTTTAGATGTATTAGCATTGCCAATCTGTACTGAAATCTACACTGTAGAAAAAGCAGGTAACATGTGACTGTAAAACAGTTGGGGTAGACTCACTCCTTTAGTTCTAGCAAAAGCTATAGATTTGTGTTAAATGCATGAACCTGTTTCCTCTATCCAGAGAGCCAGATATAGATGGGACAGAAATGTCTTTAGCCCAGTGAGAAACATGTTTAAATCTATACCTAGAAGACAACCAAAAGAAATGTAAAATCTTGAGCTTCTGACTGAACAGTAGCTTATCAGAGCTCCACTGATCAATGTTAAAACTTTGAACTTTTGGGTGTTTTTGGTTTTTTTTTTTAAAGATTTTATTATGTATGCAACATTCTGCTTCCATGTATATCTGCACACCAGAAGAGGGCACCAGATTTCATAACAGATGGTTGTGAACCACTATGTGGTTGCTGGGAATTGAACTCAGGATCTCTGGAAGAGCAGTCAGTGCTCTTAACCTCTGAGTCATCTCTCCATCCCAACTTTGAACTTTCGAAATCTTAGTGTAACAACAGCATAGAAAGGGAAAGAAATACAAAATATTTTGCATTTTCATATACCTTAAGTCATTTACTTATAACTTTACAACTTAAATCATTTTCTGAGACCCTCAGAAGGAACTTAAGCTTTGACATCCTCAGATCTTTATATCTTAGAACCTCAGAACTTACATAAACTTTTTATTTTTTGGTTTTTCGAGATGGGGTTTCTCTGTGTAACAGTCCTGGCTGTCCTAAAACTCACTTTGTAGACCAGGCTGGCCTTGAACTCACAGAGCTCTGCCTCCCAAGTGCTGGGATTAAGGGTGAGTACCAGTACTGCCAGACACACAAACTCTCATATCCTCACACCTTTACATACCTTAGAATGCTTTCTTATACCCTCAAACTTTGCATAGACTTTAGCATTCTTTCTTTCCATTCAAGCATTTACCATCTAATCATTTACTAACCAGAGACACAAGCAGTTATTACCAAGAACAGTCATTTCAAATCATGTTCCTTTAGTAGAAAGTTGTACCTGAAACCTGTTTATCTTTTAATATGAAACTTGTTGGCAAGGCAAACCTGTCTACATTTCCTCAACAGGAGACCTAGTAACTCTAGAAAAAGCAAGCCTTGATTTTTAAATATGAAATGAGCCAACAATTTGGCTGCCTTGGGGAAGAACCTGGTTGTTTACTGCTGCTGCTGCTAGGCTGACAAAGCTGTAACTATCCTAGCCATCAATACCATCAGAGATCTGTGAAGGATAAATTATAGCATGAAGTATAATCCAAATGGCCTATGTATCAATTAAAATGGCAGAGACTAGTCCATTACCTGGGTGGTTATCTCAGGCTCCTGTGGTCTCCATGGTCTTGGGGGCAGAGGTACCAAGACAGCATCAGTCTTCAGTTACCAGGTCCAGAAGGTGACAGACTTTCCTGTGGAAAAGGAACATGGGGGAGACTGACCTTACTTTGTCTAGGCAAAGTGGGGCAATCGATTCTCCAGTGTCCTGCTTGTCCACAGTTTGGGCTAGGTACTGGTGATAGGGGATGCCCCATGGGGGCAGCCTTACCCAGTGATTAGTGTTACCGCAATCCAAGTGGAGACACCGTTGTGCCCCATCTTCTTCTTTGGAGAGCTCATGGTGAAAGATTTTAGTTTGCTGAGAGAAAAAGTTTTGAAAGATTTTAGTTCACAGAGAGAAAAAGTTTCCCACAGGCCTTGGCCCAGGACAAGGAAACTGGCCCCAACACGAGGGCAGACAAACAATCCTTTTTGGGTCAAACCTGGCCCACAGACAATCGAGGACTTTTCAGGGTATATTCTGTGGTTTTTCCTTTGTAGAAAAGCACGTCACACCTGGGTGACCACTCTAACATGAGATCATACTTTGTAATCAATCACTTTGTGCCCCTTGCCTGTATGCTGATCTGTGGTTTTTTCCTATATAAGGAGCTTGCACCCCATGCTGGGGTGTGCAGCTTTCCCGATATTGCTGACACCCGAATGCACATTCGTTCAATAAACCCTCTTGCTTTTGCAGCTCTTGGTCTGGTTTCTGAGTCTCGGGGGCTCCTCGGGATCCTGAGGCCCTTAGGGGTCTGGGGGTCTTTCATTGGTCTCGGCTGGGATCTGGGAGTCAGTCTCTGTCCATCGTAGTAAGCTTTCTCCATTAAACATTTTAAATGCCATAGTCATCAGATCTCTGACAAGTTTGAGGACCATTATCTATTAAGTATATCTGAGCTAAACAATTCTAGGCTTAACCTTGAAAGCATATCTAACATGACTATAAGTTTGATCCCACCTGCCTCTGCCTCCTGAGTGCTGTGACCAAAGGCATGCACTGCTATTACCAGGCTGACACCCGTCAATTTTATAAGTCTGTTTGGACTGTATAACCTAACTGTTATGAGGACTCTGCAGCCAACAAGATTCATCATGTCTCATCCAGTCTTGAAGCTGTTCTCAACTAGAGGGATCAGCATCCATGTCACCTGTCCTATAGTCTTTCCTAGCTTCCTCCCTCATGTCTGCAGCCAAGATCCTCAGGAGGTTCCCCCCAGGCAATTCTGATCTTTATTCATTTTGAAGGAATCCATAGCTTTTCGTTTTCCCCAATGCAACACATTTCCCAGCTTCCATTCTGAAGCCAAGACATCTCTAAACTATACAGGCTGGTTTAATTCAGCAGTCCCTTCCACAATCCAATGTCTCTCAGCAGCTGCTGTTCACTCAACATTTAATAAAATACCCTATTTTTACTTCAAGAGGGAAGATATAGGGCACAGCCACAGTCTGCATAACACAAAACCAAGCTCCAACCAAGCAAACAATCCAAAGCTCAAGATCTGGGATTCATTCACAATCCTTTATGTTTTCCCAAGAGGCTTACATCCCATCCTTGGTCCCACCCTCAGGAGCATATACATCTAGCTGCCTTCTAGATCCCAGCCTGCTCTATTTCACTGTGGCTGATGCTTTTGGTCCTTATCACACGCACTGGTATTTCCAAAACTGCTAATGTCCACGTCCACAGTTGCAACTGAGCTCTCTTTAGGAACTCTAGCCCTGCCACACATTTGCAAACCTCAGCTGTTTCCATGATGCTTTCCTGTCTTTAAAACCATTATCGCCTTTGTTTTTTCAAGACAGAGTTTCTCTGTGGCTTTGGAGGCTGTCCTGGAACTAGCTCCTGTAGACCAGGCTGGTCTCAAACTCACAGAGATCCACCTGCCTCTGCCTCCCAAGTGCTGAGACTAAAGACGTGTGCCATCACCACCTGGCTCTGATGGGAAATTCTGAAGCTTCCCAGAGATGGACCTGGCCAGAACCCATCCACCTGGCCAGTATTTAATTAAAACTTGCTTCAAATTTGGCTTTTCTCCATTGGTGGGATGAATAGCCCCTGAGTTTGGACACTAGGAGACCTTTCAGAGGCCTGAGGCCATTCTTGGTGTGGCCATCAATAAAAAGGGACCCAAAACTTTTTTTGAGGGGGAGGGATTTGAGATAGGGTTTCTCTGTGTAGCTTTGGAGCCAGTCCTGGAACTTGCACTGTAGACCAGGCTGGCCTTGAACTCACAGAGATCTGCCTGCCTCTGCCTTCCTAGTACTGGTATTAAAGGTGTGTGCCACCACTGCCTGCTGGGACTCAGAACTTTTTTTTTTTTTTTTTGGTTTTTCAAGACAGGGTTTCTCTGTGGCTTTGGAGGCTGTCCTGGAACTAGCTCTTGTAGATCAGGCTGGTCTCGAACTCACAGAGATCCTCCTGCCTCTGCCTCCTGAGTGCTGGGATTAAAGGCGTGCGCCACCAACGCCCAGCGGGACTCAGAACTTTTAATTGGCTTAATCAGTATGGTTGTCCATAACTATTTCATGTGAATCATTTCACACTCCTGAGCTTTCGTTTAAAATTACCTCATTAAAATTGATTGCTAAATTTTGTAATAACATTAACAATGCTAAGATTAAAATATATGGAGAATGGGGGCCTGGAGAGATGGCTCAGAGGCTAAGAGCATGGCCTGCTCTTGCTGAGGACCTAACTCCAGGCACTCACTTGGTGGCTCTTGGCCATCTGTGACTCCAGTTCCAGGGAATCTAATGCCATCTTCAGGCTTCCACAAGCACTGCAGATACATGGTACACAGGCAAAATTAATGACCTGACATATAAAATTAAAAACAAAAATGTCGTGAATGGTATTTAAAAATAAATATGTTTGTAACTAAAATATAAAGGACATATTTTTTAAATAAATCCAGTATCCTGAGATAAAATTGTTTAAATTTCTATCACAGTATTTCCTTAAGTATTGTTTTTTTCTTAGTATCCTTTTACTAAATGGACATTTAAAAACCTATGATTAAGTATATTTTATTAGACAAAGCCTTTGCTTTTCAAATAGTCCTTGCCTTAAGCATATAAAATTCATTTAGAGAATGATGCCTACATAAAATATTTCTACTAAATTGCATAGTGATTGTTTTTGTTTTTCAAGACAGGGTTTCTCTGTATACCTTTGGAGCCTGTCCTGGAACTAGCTCATGTAGACCAGGCTGGTCTTGAACTCAAGAGAGATCCTACTGCCTCTGCATCCTGACTGCTGGGATTAAAGGTGTCACCACCTGGCAGAAGTTCTGTTCTTTAATGGCCTTTACCAGCCAGTTCCTCTCTCCTGAAGACTGCTGTCCAGCCCACTACTCAACAGAATTCTTGGTTCCCAGTGCACAAAATGCAGTGGTTGGCCAGCAAGAGGAACTGTGAATGGCAACTCCGGAAGAAAGAGCTCCATAAGCAGAGCCTGGTGGATTAGAATCTCAAGGTTGAGGAGAGGTTGGAATGTGTGGGCCCAGAGGCTAATTATCTTATCACTGGGCTAAATTCTCACCCTCTGGAATTTTACCCTGTGAGGGTAAATTCTTGTGACAATAGGGAAAATCCTTTTAGAATCTATTGACTTAGCAGACCACTAGCTTCCACCAATCCAAAACAAAATGTCATCAGATAGCATCTTGAGCCAATAGGAAAGCTTCCCCATCTCTCTGACAACCTGAAACTGAAGTGGCCGGTTGATGACTGAAATTGGGGGGTGGGGGGGCGATGAGTCCTGATTGGGAAGCTTCCAGAGAACTATCCTGGGTCAGGAAGCAGCTAGACTGGGAAAAGAAAGTGCTTGCTTGGTAGGAAGCCTGTCTCTCCACACCCAACAATTTGTTGATTCAGATTTGGAAGTCAATGAAATCCCCTAGGCTAGTTCCTGAGGCGCCCTCGTGACTGTGAAAGGTTTGGCCCAGGGTGGAGGGCTATTCAAGGTTCTGGGAGATGTGTCCAAGGACATTCTCTAACAGGTACCGTGGCAGCATGGCTCCCTCAAATGACCCCACAGGACTGGAGAGCCAGCCTCAAGAGTTCAGCCTGGAGATGAACTCTGGTAAGATGTGGCACAGGCTACCTCAGCTCTAGGAAAAAGATCAGCTGACAGGAAGTGGGCAGGCAAGGGGCTGATGGCTGGGTTGTATGGCTGTGTGGACTTCACACAGCCCCTGAATCAATCAGCAAACCAGAGCATAATCGTCCTGTGAACCAGGCAAAGATTACTCGTGTGTGTACACATGCGGGCACATGCGTGGTGTCAGACAGCAGATTCAGAGCTGGTCTTATTCTACCATCATGTGAGATTACACTCAGGTCATCGGGGCACAGCAAGCGATTTTTGCCTTCTGAGCCGTCTCAAAGACTTAGTCGTGTGTATGTGTTGTAGGGGAAGTGATTTTGCGCACCATGGTGGCACATTCCTTTGTCCCGGCACCCTGGAGGCAGAGGCAGGCAGATATCTGAGTTTGAGGCCAGCATGGTCTACAGATTGAGTACCAGGACAGCCGGGGCTATACAGAGAACCCCTGTGTGTGTGTGTGTGTGTGTGTGTGTGTGTGTGTGTGTGTGTGTGTGTGAGAGAGAGAGAGAGAGAGAGAGAGAGAGAGAGAGAGAGAGAGAGAGAGAGAGAGAACATAATGTGGGCTGGCATAGCATCTAATTCAATCATTTTCTACTTTAACTTTTTTGATTATTTGTTTTTCAAGACAGGGTGTTTCTCTGAGGAACTCTAGCTGCCCTGGAACTTGCTCTGTAGACCAGGCTGACCCTCAACTCGGAGATCCATCTGCCTCTGCCTCCTGAGTGCTGGGATTAAAGGCGTGTGCCATTTTAGCCCAGCTATTTAAATTTTTTTTTTTTTTAGCATTCTTCATTTTATTTTATATAGGGGCATTTTGCCTGCTTCTATGTATGTGTACTGTGTGTCTGGTGTCCATGGGAGTCAGAAGAGGACATCATATTCCCTGCAACTGATGTTAACGGATGGTTGTGAGTCACCATGTGCGTGCTGGGAACTGAACCGAGTCCTCCATCTCCCCACCGCCTCTGCACCATACTCTTTGAGACAGGGTCTCACACCGAACCTGGAGCTCACTGATTTGGCTAGGCCAACCATCAAGCTCCAGGCATCTGTCTATCTCTACTACCCACTCTCAGCACGGGGGCTGTAGACCTGTGCCACCTGGGGTTTCATATGGATGCTGTGGATCTAGGCTCATGCTTGTACTGAAATTATTTTATTACCGGAGTCCTCTCCCCAGCCCCCAGCCTCACCCCTGCAGCTCTAATGTAAAGACACTTCCTGGGCAGTTCATAAGCAAGATAGAGTTGAGACACAATTGTAGTGATATGTTACTTATGATTTATTAAAGCTTGACTGAGGATTCAGAAAAGCAAAGTCAGCCTCAAGCTATGAGATCAGGCAATGGTGATACACACCTTTAATCCCAGCAGCCAGAGCTAGGAGGTGGTGGTACACATCTTTAATCCTAGGACTCAGGATTAAGACAGATGTATTCTCTCTGAGTTCATGCCCACCCAGATCTACACAAGAGTGAATCAGTCAGAAAGAGAATTATAGCTCATACCTTTAATACCAACATTAGGGAAGTATATAAGACAGAAGCAAGATCTCAGTAGAGACATTCATTCTTCAGCCACACTGAAGATGGGAGCATTTAGTCTCCAGTCACACTGAAGAGAGGTTATAATCTGAGTGTTGGTGAACCTGAGCTTCTTCGAGGATCAGCCCTTTCAGCCTGAGCTAGAGGTGACAGCTAGAGGCTGGGTACTTTGCTTATCTGATATTCAGTTTGAAGCTTGAACCCCAATATCTGTCTCTGGATCATTTATTCATGTTACAAATTGGGGCCCCAACCCATGACCCTGAGATTAAGAGTCTCATGCTGACACTGGGCAATGGCGGGACACGTCTTTAATCCCAGCACTCGGGTGACAGAGGCAGGCAAATCTCTGTGAGTCGAGGCATCTAAAAGCTACACAGAGAAACCCAGTCTCAGAAAAAAAAAAAGTTCTACCAACTGAGCTAGCCGGCACATCAGGGGCTAAGCTTGAAGTTCCCAGGAACCGGTGAGAATACAGTTTAAAATTAGGTTTTGGGTGCTTGCTGTTAAGTCTGACCTGTGTTCAATCCCCTAGACCCACATGGTAGAAGGAAGACTAGACTCCACAAGTTGTCCTCTGACAACTTGGCACATGTGTGCCTACACACAATATAAATAAGTAGACAAACTTGATTGGCTGTGCTAACCCAAACTTCTGACCCTTCCCTTCCTTTTAGGTATACCACCGTCAGCCTGCCCAAACAGGGCTATCCCTACAGCTCACATCACTTACGTTATTGACTGTACCACTGGAAAGCAAATCTCTCTGGATGTACCCCCAGTGCCACCCCAAGTGTCAAGACCCAGCCAGGGACTCGTCACTCTGCCAATGAAGACTTTTGCTATGTTCTGTGGAGAAAACACGCAGCAAGGGACTCGGGACTCTTCAATCAATTGCAGACCTCTTGTCCGGACCAAGGATACATTGCCATCCTACAGACGACTTGTGGCTCTAGCTTCCCTCCCTGCCCGCCCACCATGTCCCCAGGATGACCCTAAAGCCGAGAGGAGCTCCTTGAAGGCTGGAGCTACTAGAAAGCATTCAAGCATGGGGGCAGTTAAGCGCTCATTGAAGGCTCTCTTTTCCTGTTTCTGTGTGCAGGTCGAGTAGCTTGGCGGGGGTGGGGGTGGGGGGGCGGGGAGAGTCTGGGAATTCAGCAATCTTTGGAGTCTGAACCCAGAAAGGCACTGATGGACATAAGAGCGAGTCACTGTCTTCTCCCCTATCCTCTGCCAGGCTCTCAGCTGAGGCCAGGCATGGTACCGACCAAACACCTTCTACCTATCCTACAGGGTGCTGCTGATGACATCATGGTTTTCTTGACCCTTGGGAAGGGAGAAGGTTGGAATAAGTGACCACATAAATAAAGATGATGGTTTTGAGCAATGCTGAGCACATCTGTGACATGGTGTGGAAGTGTCTTTCCTGCTGCAGGGCTTAGGGAAGGGCTGGTTGTACAGGTAAACACAGTATGATCTGAAAAACAGAAAGACAACCCTAGGGAGTTTTTCCTCCTTATGGAAACCCACCCGCCCCACATAGATAAGCTGAGGAGGGCTCAGGGGTGTTCCCTGTGTGATGGTCAGGGCCAGTTATTGGTTGCTGTCACTTTGGCTCAGGTGCAGTCCTAGAGGTGACTGGAAGGACATGGGACAGTAAGGGAGAAATACTAGGCTCCAGAGACTCCATCCTCAAAGAAGGGAGATTGGGCTGGGGTACAGCTCAGTCTGCTTGTCTGGTACGTAGGACTCATTGGGTTTAATCCCCAGTATCAAATAAACCAGGCATGGTGGCACACAGCTGTAAACTCAGCACCTTCGGAGTGACAGCAGAATCAGAAGTACAAGGTCAACCAGGCAGTGGTGGTGGCCCATGCCTTTAATCCTGGTTCTTGGGGGCAGAGGCAGGTGGATTTCTGAGTTTGAGGCCAGCCTGGTCTACAGAGTGACAGGACATCCAGAGCTATATAGAGAAATCCTGTCTTGAAAACAAAACAAGTAAAAACAAAAAGAGAGAAAAGGACAGAATCCTGTCCTCCAGACTACAGACCACGGTCAAGCAGGCAGGGAGGAAGCTAGGGGCTGCACATTCACTCAGACCAGGGAGAGAGATGGTTTCCACTAGGCGCGGAGTAAAATATAAGGCTCCTATCCACTGGGAAAGTGGATTACACTCTTCCTGCTGCATGCTCATCCCCAAGTTAGTGTAAAAGAGGTTGATTAGAGAGGGACCCTTGGAAGAGGCCTGTGGCTGCACGGCTCCTGTCCACCAGCAGGTGTCACCCTATCACCAGCTGGAGTTTGCTTTCTAGAAGTAAGGCTACTCACTCCACTTTGTGTGAGGATAATGAGTGTTTATGCCAAGCATGGTGACTTTTCTGAATTTAGCCGTTTGGTGAAGGTTTGGGGCTCGGGAACTGTTCAGTACAAGCAGCAGTCATTGAGGCTACTGGCTAGCGGCCACGTGGGTGGCATGCCACATCAGATCGCGGGTGGCATGCCACATCAGATCGCGCTGGTTCAGTCTGTGCATAGATGTGATTTTTACTGCCATTTTACAAATGAGGAAATTAAGGCCAGAGGGGTGAAACTCTTTGCCCATGTCACTGATTATTAAGGGGGGATGGAAGGGCAGAATGGGGAAGAGAAGGGGGGAGGAGGAAGGAGGACCAGAAAGGGAGGGAGGGAAGAGGGAAACGAGTCAGTTTGTAGCCCTTCCCTCACCCTTCTGGCTGGGGGGTGGGAGGGAAGGCATCCCAGAAGACCCTAACCCTTTCCATAGCTCCCAGACTCCCACAGACTGTTCCTAGTTCTGAGCTGTGCCAGCTGCAGCCAGGGTGCTCAGGAGCTTACTTGTTGGACTGTGGCCACCATCCTCAGGGACAGAGGCCCTGTCCTTGGGTTCAGTCCAACAAACACAACCCATTGAGCTCCTAAGACATCTTTGGTCTCAGAATAGATCCTGGGTGTAGATGGATTTTTCTGCCCCGACAGCCAGGTCCCAAATAACCGCACAGAGACTTGTTTTTGTTTTGTTTGTTTGTTTGTTTTTCAAGACAGGGTTCCTCTGTGTAGCTTTGGAGCCTGTCCTGGAACTTGGTTCCGTCCACAGCTCCTTGGCATCGTCTCATAGTATTGGCATCTCCAAAATGCTGGGGGTCTCTGCTGGAGTTTGGTGGTGCCTTCACCTCTCTTGGGCTCTCTTCAGGGACTCCAACTCTGTTACACAGTGCCAGGCCTCAGCTGCTCTCCGTCACCCCTCCATGCCTTCGAAATCAGTACCACACTGGGATAGTCTTACACATTACGCTCTGGCTGACAGCACAGGTAGAGCCATGGTCCCTCTGGATCACAGCTTCTGTGTTCTGACCCCAGAAAATTTCACCTCCATGGAGCTGGTCCCTTCTTAATCACAGCCAATCTGCCAGCCCCAGCTGGCCACTAGCCCCAGCTGGCCAGTATTTTCTTTTTTTTTTTTTTATTCCGAGACAGGGTTTTTCTGTATTGCTTTGGAGCCTGTCCTGGAACTCGCTCTGTACACTGGGATGGTCTTGAACTTGCAGTGATCCAACTGCCTCTGTCTCCCAAGTGCTAGAATTTAAAGTGTGCACCATCACACCCAGCATTTTTAAAAATTTATTTATTTACTATGTATACAGTGTTCTGCCTGCATATATATCTACACACCAGAAGAGGGCACCAGATCTCATTACAGATCGTTGTGAGCTACCATGTGGGTGCTGGGAATTGAACTCAGGACCTCTGAAAGAGCAGCCCGTGCTCTTAACATCTGAGACATCTACCTATCCCCACACCCAGCATTTTAGTGGTTCTTAATTCAAAATATCTAACAACCTTGACAGGGTCTTTAAGGGACTCTGGAAATGTTCCTCTTGAAGCAGCACAAGCCAGGCCTCCATTGTGCGTCGCCCACCGTCTGATTACTCTTGACATCTTGGAAGCTCCCACACAACAGTCCACTGAGTGCTCAGCGGTCAACAGCTCTCCCAGCCCAAACTTCAAGAGAAACCATAGTCCTCCCCAAAAATACGAAATCAGGTTCGCCACAGCAGATGTGGTACCAATTTTTGTCTTACTTGGGATTTATGAAGTAACTTGGAGAGTGTCTTAGGTACGGTTTTTATTGCTCCAAAGAGACACCATGCCCACTGCAACTCTTATAAAGAAGTATGTAGCAGGGTGTTGGTGGTGCACGCCTTTAATCCCAGCACTCGGAGGCAGAGGCAGGCGGGTCTCTGTGCGTTCCAGACCAGCCTGGTCTACAGAGTGAGTTCTAGGACAGCCTCCAAAGCCACAGAGAAACCCCGTCTCGAGGGAAAAAAAAAAAAGAAAAAAAAAGGTATTTAATTGAGGGTGGCTCGCTGACAGCTTCAGAGGTTCAGCGCATTATGACCATGAAGCCGAGCATGGCAGCGTGCAGGCAGATGTGCTGCAGCTGAGAGTCTTTCAGGTAACAGGAAGTGGCCGACTGTCACAATGAGGTTAGGAGTCACCTAAGACCATCAGAAAACACAGATGTTTACATGACAATTCATAACAGTAGCAGAATATGATTCATAATAGTAGCAAAGTTACAGTTATGAAGAAATAATGCAGCAGAAATAATGTCATGGTTGGGTTTCACCTCAGCATGAGGAACTGTATTAACTGTATTATTAAAGGGGCGCAGCTTACTGAAGGTTGAGAACCACTGCTAACCGCTGCTTTAGAGCTCTCCCCCTCACCGTGCCAGGTGGCTGACTTCCATGATGGCTTAACTCAGACAGCTTGGTTTTTTGTTGTTGTTGTTTTTTTTTTTTTTTCCTGCCCCTCCATTCTCCTACTGCTGAGATTGACAGCTGCCTGCCCTGGGGTTTTTCTTTTAAACTCTAATAAAATTGTCCTCTATGCATAGACTCTGGCTTTGCCTGACTTTCAAACTTTTCCTGCCTTTCAATTCTCTGTTGGGGCAAACAGATCCATTCTTGCATGCCGCAGATGGTGTCAAGCTCACTGAAGGCCCCTGCTTTCTACTCAAGAGAGAACTAAGGCTTTTAGAGGCTCCCTGCCTCCACCCTAGGGCTTGGAATGCATCCTCTCAGAGGGGCTGCAGGGGTGCCGTGGAGGGGGGTGCAGTGCAGGGGTTAAGCTCCACCCCTCAGTTGCTTTTCCCTGGAGGGGAGGACCAGCCCAAGTACAAGTCCTTCTGTGCCAGGGACACTGTGGTTATAGGAGGCACACAGGGGTTAATGTGTGTGCACAATGGCAAATAGCTTCGGGACAGTGGAGTCAAGATTTGGCCCTAGGTGGTCTGACTCCCGGGGACCCTCCCCTCTTTTCTGAGGCTCCTTTGATGTTTTCTGTGCTGGGTTTGGGAGCAAGAGGGACAGTCTGGGGAGCAAGCAGAGAGCACCTAAGGGTGCTGGTCTGGGAGAAGAGAGCTGGACTACGGTGAGAGTTCAGGGATTCCACATTTATTACTGAACTTTTGAACACTGTTAGTGAGTGACTCTGGGTGAGGCCCAGCCCTCTGAGCCTGGACCTCACCATCATATGAAGAGTTTGAACCAAATCCCTGAGACGTAGCCTGGCCAAGCAATGGATGGGCCAGCTTCCAAATAGCACTGGCACGTACTATTTGCATAGTCGAAACACCCCTGCAAACAATCTTGAAGGGGATGCACACGCCTCAGGCTTGGGACTCGACTTTTGTTGTTGTTTTGTTTTGTTTCGTTTTGTTTTGTTTTAGTCAGGCTCTAATGTAGCCAAAGGCTAGCCTAAAACCACGCAGCCAAGGATCACATTGAATTTCTGATCCCAGAGCTCTGGGATTTCAGACGTGCACCCCCAGATTCCAGAATTTGCTAGGCAGGAAGTCTATCAAGCTACAGCCAGCCTGGACTCCGATTTTGAGACTAAACTTATGGGTCTGTGTGGCTGTGGAAGGAAGGAGCCCTTGGAAGCTGGAAGCCTTGTGGTACTCTCATCCCGATTCCTGGGGCAGCACCTGGCTTGGATTCTCCGGAGGTCCCTGGCCTCTGAGGGCTACATCTTTTCAGCTTCTCCTGGCTGGTATACAACAGATCTTTCCCTCAAAGTTACAAGGCGTAGGACTCCTCCTCTCCTCCACTCTGCAGAAGTAGGGGCTTCCATGTCTGGGGGACAGGGAGCATGTTGATCCGGGCTGACACGGCAGAGTTTTCCTGAGCCCCAGGTAAAGATTCCAGCAACGACACTTCCACGCTGGATAACTTTGGATCACTTGCTTGACCGTATGAACCTCCACATCCATCTGTGTGAGAGGATAATGGCACCCTAGTCACAGTATTATTGGGGTGCCTGGCAATACTGGGCACTCAGTGAATGGGGTTCCCAGAACTAAGCTCCACCAATGGGGGAGGGGTGGAGGGCCTGCAGCCAGGCCTATATTTAGTCTAGAAAGGGTGGGCCAGCCTGGTGCCCCAGCAGGCGGAGCTGAGCAGAGACTCCTGGATGACCGCCCCCACATTCCCACCCTCCCGGTCAGCAGGGTCACCTTGGCTGGAGTGACAGCCCAGGGCTCCCTTAGACCAGAAGAACCTGGTTTCCAGCGGCAGGA
Organism: Cricetulus griseus; assembly: GCF_003668045.3. Classification (NCBI taxonomy): domain Eukaryota; kingdom Metazoa; phylum Chordata; class Mammalia; order Rodentia; family Cricetidae; genus Cricetulus; species Cricetulus griseus. The sequence continues at coordinate 11,828,789 of NC_048595.1, forward strand.
AGCTGCCTGTGCAGGGGTGGCGACCTGTGATGGGAGGCACCCCACCCCACCCCACCCCACCCCACCGCTGGGGACAGTCCCCCTTCCAGCGCTGGCTCTCCCGCTGGCTGCCGTGGTCCTCTCGCCAAGGTGAACCTGACCTCGGGTGGGGGGCGAGTGGGGAAGGTTGTCAGCCCCGCCCCACGCCCCAGCCCCGCGCCGATGAGTGCTGGGGCTGCAAATAGCGCAGCGGAATCCGTGACTCACGAGGCTGGAAATACTGCACCCCCACCTCCCCTCCCTGCTCCGACCGACCGCAGTCGCCAGCGGAGCGGCTCTGGGGAGCAGCCGGCGACTCTGATTTCAGTAGCTCCTGGGGGGTATGAGGAGAGAGGAGAAACCCCTGCCCCCCCCCCAACACTCCAGGCGTAGGCGATCCAGCGCCTCACCCTGCGTTTGGTTGGCCCTACCCCAACTGGCTGTGTCTTCGGAGCTCTGTGACCTTAGGCCATTCTCTTAGCTTCTCTGGGCCTCAGAAGCCCCATCGAGGGGAAGGACTTCAAGAAGGGACATTGTGACCCTCGGTTTGGGACAGCGTAGAACACAGCGCTGGTACCAAGTCCAGCTCAGACATTCCTCTTGAACTAAAGAATGAATACAGAGGGAAGGGCAGGCAGCCCGGAGACAGGATGCTATAAGCGGTTCAAGCCTTAGGCTGCTTTCCCCAGTCCGGATGTCCTGCCCACCCACTCAGTCCCTGCTCCCAGGTAGAACTCCAGGTGGGATCTCACAAGTCTGTTATACTGTCCTTTTATTGTGTATAGGGTGTAGAGGCCAGACTCCCATAAACCCCCACCCTCCCTGTCCCCAGGGTCCCCAGACAGCAGGAGTCAGAGGTCCCAGGGACCCCAACTAACTGAGAACTTCCCCCTCTCACACCTGCTTCGACCGACCGTGTGAGTCTGAGAGCCAGGGTCAAAGCCCTGGTCCCCCAGGGTTAAGACTGACAAGTGTCTTTGCCCTGGACTTGGAGGGCAGAAAGGGTCTGGGTCGGGGCTCTTCCTGTGGCCACCTTGTGCAGTGAGACAGTGAGACAGGGCAAGTGGCTCTAGAGAGTTCGAGTCAGGGGAACGCTCCCAGTGCCCAGAGGTGAGAGGCTGAGGGCCTCCGAGGCAGTGCTGTGTGCAGAGCCAACCTTCAGCCACAAAACCGAGCATCCAACTGGCTCAGAGACTCAGCGTCCCCACTGATGAAAATAGAGATGCTCAATCTGATTCTAGAACATTCTGAATCAGGCTTTAACCAATGGGAATGAGTGTTTAAGGGGCAGGGCAATGGCGACGTCTGTGTGGGAAGATTGGTGCATTAGCAGGCCTGTGACTGCTCTTGCTCTCACTTCCTAAGGGGGACTCTCCCTGCAGGGCGGGGGGGGGGGGAAGGCACCCAGGAGCTTAGGGCACCAGCAGCTGGAGATGGGAGCCTCATGCTATTTTAATAAACCCCACCTGGGTACAGGTGTCCCTGCCTGGCATAAGTAGCTGACTGGGGCCCAGGGTGACAGGTAGCCCTGGTTTGGAGACTTGCAGCCCTGGGGAGGTGACAATCATGGTTATCTCTCTGGCTTGCCTGAGGCAGTCCACCTAGGCCAGCAGCCCTGCTTGTGGCCAGCTCCTATATTCCACTTGCCAGGAGGGTCGTCCCTGGTCCCCTGCCCTGCAGAGATGTTTCTCTGTCCACTGATCATTTGCTTAGCCCTCAACTTTCTCCCCAAGTCCATCCTTCAACCCCTCTCTTGTGAACTAAGACAGGGAGATCCTATCTGAGAGAGAACAAGAGGGTCTTGGGACTGCTCCTGGGTGGAGAGGAGGGCCCTAGTTTGGGGGGAGGTTGACCCACCTGGGGCCTAAGAGTGTGTGGAGTGACTGGACCGGGCTGAGATGTTCTGGGGGCCATCGTCAGGGGTCAGGATGACCTCACCAGCAGGCCAGTAGAGGAGATTCGGGGAGGGGAGGGTAAGGGTGGGGAGACCCTCAGATTTTTATCTCCGTCCGGAAGGTCTGCTGGACGTGTTCTGTGTGGGGGTGGCGCCGTGCCCGGATGGTGAGGCTGCCATCCTCTCGAAGGGCCGAGGTCACCGATGTAGGGTCCACATCGTCTGGCAGTTGGCACTTGTGAGCAAAGGTGTTCATGACCGTGCCATCAGCTGCCAGCTGGGGGAGGGATGACAGGTCAGGAGTGGCTGTCCCAGCCCTTGCCCCATCCTGGGTCCTGGTCATGCCCAAATCAAGCCAGAGTCTCTGCTTTGCTCTCTGTCCTGTTACCCCACTGCTATCAGATGTGAAAGAGCTGGCCAGAGGTGTGCGGTGGCCAGGAGCCAAGGGCTCTGCAGAGGGGCTCCAGAGGTCCCAAGGGGAGCTGTGTGTAAGATGGGTTAGGTGGGGCTCTGTAAGGGTTGAACTTGCACAGGAGTAGCTGGAAGTCTGGGACTCTTGAGCCGTGGTGGGTAGATGACACAGCTGTGCCCTCTGGATCCCCAGACACCCTGAGTGTCCACCACCAGGGCCACCGCCCTCCCCCGAAGCCCAGCCAGCACATAGTGTCCATCGGAGTCTTCTGGCTGAGTCACCCTTGAGACGTGGGGCTGGCACGTGCAGCCAGTGGCCCTCAGTCCTCGAACCCCTAGCGGGGCTTCCTAGTATCCTGCCCTAATTAGGGGAGCTAGCCAAGCTTGGGAGGTGGTCAGGGAGGCCTTGGCAAATGTCCTCTAAGAATCAGCATGGTCCTAAGGACTGCAGCAGCCACTGTCTCGGCTGGCCATGCATTCTCTGATGATCTAGCTACCCTGAGACTCTGACTAAGGTACGTGGGGTTCAGGGTGGGTGTGACTCTGAGCTCCGTGGCTCCTGCTCAGCCTCAGGCCCAGTGTGGAGGTACCACAACAGGGCCCACGCTTCTGGCCCTGGGCTGAAAGAAGGGTGGAGGGTGCCATGAGTGGACTGTGCTGCCCAAGTTGGATCAGCCACTGCCACCTTCTTCTACCTTCTGCCAAAGAGCTGTCCTTACTCCACCATGGTCACTTCCCTTCTCTCCTCACCCACTCATGTCTCAACCGCTCAGGGTCCCTTCTGCTCACATCCCAAGATCCCTCTGTCATCCCTGGAGGATCCCCAGGTGCCATGACATGGGCTCCAAAAGACAGGTTCTATGAACCTTAGGTTGGAGAGGGCCATGAAGGTCCGTGGCCTGTGAGCCCACCAGGAATGGGCTGCAGTTTGTCCCGGAGGCGTGCAGACAGGGAAGGAAACAGTGGTCAGTGGAGAAGACGGGTGAAACTAGGGGACACAGAGCCAGCTAGACCAGGCAGAGTTCCGGGGAAGGTGGGGACCCTGGGGGGGGGGGCAGGACCAAGACTTACCTTCTCAGCCCGCACCTCAATATGGTTGTTGGAGGTGGTGACAATAATATCTTCAGGGGAAAAGTCTCTCATGTCCACCGTAAACTCATAGGCGTCGCCAAGGGTCTTGACACTGCCTTGTCCCCCAGGTCGGGCTGTGGACAGAACTGCTATAAGCTGGGCACCTAGCAAGCCCCGAACCTGAAAACCTGGTCTCTGCTCTTCCCTTGGGGAAATGAATGGCTCTCCTAGACAAGAGCCCCTCTCCTCACTCCTGCAGCTTACCTTGAGGGAGTTGGGGGTGGGTGCGAGCCTCACTCTATTTAATCTGTAATCTATACATGCAGATCTCTCCTTTATCCAAGGCCTGGAAGCTCTGGGGGGCCAGCCACCCCTCAATCTCAGCTATCCCTCTAGGGCTCCCATTAGGACATGGGCTGTGTGGGACTACTGGATTCACATCTCACCCCTAAGGTCACCATTGTCCCCAGGAGGCCCACCTGTATCTTAACCATATATATCTGTCTTGGTGGCCAGGTCTGTCTTGGCAGCCACATGTACCTAGAACCCATGCAGCACCTATTCCTGGCAGGTGGGGTGGCCACAGCCTGCTCAGGGAGGCCCTGGAGCAGACGCTCCTATCTGTGTCTCTCCCCTCCCCTCAGAGCCCCAGCACTTGCCTGGGAAGGCCAGGGGCTCCGAGTGGGGCCTCATGAAACTGCCAAAATCCTCTGAAAACATGCTCAAAGCCTTCTCCATGGGTGGGTCCTGAGCTGGGAGAGCCCGGGAGGCTGAAGAAGAAGAAGAGGAGGAGGAGGAGGAGGAAGAATGGAAGCTTCTCTCCGCTCTGAAGGCGGAGGAGGTCCGGTGGCTCATCCACAGGCAGCAGGGACCCTGTCCAGGCAGGGGCTGGGCTGGAGAAGCGTGTGGGTGCAGGCCTCCAGGGAAGCATGCCGGGGCCCTGACTGCCAGCGCTTTATAAGGCCTGACTGTCCCTGGGCCCAAGGCCAGCCCCTTGTCTGCTCGCTAAATTTAGGCCTCTTCATGGCCCAGAGGGGCCTGGAAATCTTCTTGGGAGAAATGGCCCTGCTGACAGCCTGACACACAAGGGCCGGGTTGGAGGGCTGAGCTCATCGCCTGGTACTCCAAGCCCAGAGCTCCAGCCCCAAGGGCCTCTGTAGTGGCCAGGGCAAGGGCAAGTCTTGCTCTATGCCTGCCCCAGGACTTTGTGGTTTGCTGTTTCCCTCCCTAGCCAGGGACCTGACTCTCCTCTCAGACTGGTTCTCAGGGCCTGTGCCTCCCTAATGAGACTCCTGAGGAGAGGGCATGTACAAGAGCCCTGCTGACTCTCTGTGAGACACCTGCAGCTCCAGGTTCAGCTATCTCCTCAGAAAGGTTGAGACAGCCCAGGGGGCGGGGCTAGAACACATAGGTGGCCCCTGTCAACTCCCACAGGAACCCCAAATCTACCCCTCCCTCCCGTCTCAGGTCTAAGAATCTGTTGTAGCAGAATAGAAGAAAGCTGGCAGCTGGAGGTGGGGCTGGCGGGGTGGGGGTGAGGGGATTGGGCCCAGCTTCAGGGAAGGGGCAGATAATTTGATAATTATCCTAAAAGGTCTAGGAGGCTAAATTGCTAGCAATAGTCCCTCCACCTCAGGCTCAGGGGAGTTGCCTGCCCAGGATCGTAGTAGTCACAGGTCAAAGAGAACACTAGGGACTCCCAGGGTGTCCCTGGGTGTTGCTGTCCCTTCCCAGCAAAGCCCTTTTCCATCTTCCATGGCTCAAAAAGAGGAGTTTTTAGGTCAGTTTCTAGACCAGGAAATGGAGCCTGTCCAGAAGGGAAAGACTGGGCCTGAGCACGTTAGAATGGTTGGGGTTCCACCCGAGATGTGCCCGACCCTTGTGTCCAAGAAGCCCCTTTCTTTTCACTGACTACTAAGTAGAACTCCAGACTCTCTGATGCTGGGTAGGAGGCAGAAGCCAGGAGAGACACTTTCAGGGGGCAGGTGGCCCACCAGTCCATCAAGCAGTTTTGGAACACAAATCTTGTGCTTTCTCCCCATATAATCACCCAATCCTCTCTCCCGTGGAAATCTCCAGTTGCTGCAGCCTACAGGGGCTCCTTGTGTCCTGAGTCCCCAATACTTGACAGTGTGACATAGTCTTTGTGCGTTCTGACACCTCTCTTGGTACCCCCTCATCCCCGCTCCTGGGTCAGGATCACCTGTCTCTCCCCCACTAACCCAGAGTCCCTGGAGGTGAGGGCTGTGCCTCTTGTTTCTGGGTTCACAGAGCTAACTAAGACTGGATCTGGTGCTATGGGAAGTCAGGACAGGACAGGGCAGAGCTGGGGGGTCAGAGTGATGGCTGGAGCTAAAGGTGGCGTGTGGAGGCATGTGGCATGTGTCACCCCTAGACATCTCCTGGAACTGGAGTTACGAATAACGGTGAATTACTCATGTGGGGGCTGGGAACCGAACCGGGGCCTATCCTGGGTGATGGGCAGTTGGCAAGGCTTCAGAGAGTCACTGGTATTGAGGAGAGAGGAAAAGAGGTAGGGTCGGGTGGGGAGCCCCCCAGAGCAGCCTGCCAGGGAAACAAGAGCCAACAGCTAAATGCAGACACGCTGTCACTGTCACGGTGCTGAGGGCCTGAGTCACTGCTGCTGGGTGTCAGCTCCCTTCACTCCCCACACCCGCCCACCGTCCCCCTCCTTTCCCCCACGTCCCTGAGGAGTCATCCATATAAATATTGAACCCTCTGGCTTCAGTGGCCAGGCAGGACCTCAAAAGGTCATGGAGGTCATTCTCTGACTCCAGGCAAGGTTCTGTCAGATCACAGAGACAGGAATCCAGTCCCTAGATGGGTGTGGTGACGCATGCCTGTCATACCAGGAGGATCAGGAGTTCAAGGCCCGTCTCGGCTTCATAGGAAGTTGGAGGTCATTATTTCTGAGATCCTGTTTGAAAAGAAACAAAAACAAAAACAATGGTCCCCAAAGGTCTCTCCAAAGCCCAGGGAACATCACAGGAGAGGGACAGAAGGGCAGTGGGAGTGGAAGGACGGGGAGGGAGGCATGTGATGGCGTGTGGAGGCGTGTGACGGCGTGTGGAGGCGTGTGGTGGCGTGTGGAGGGCATGTGGTGGGCGTGTGGAGGCGTGTGGAGGCGTGTGGAGGCGTGTGGAGGCGTGTGGAGGCGTGTGGAGGCGTGTGTGGCGTGTGGCGTGTGTGGGCGTGTGTGGGCGGTGGTGGCGTGGGGTGTGGCGTGTGGAGGCTGTGGTGCGGTGCGTGTGGGAGGCGTGTGGCGGCGTGTGTGGGCGGCGTGTGTGGAGCGTCGTGGCGTGTGGAGGCGTGTGGCTGTGCGGCGTGTTGCGGCGTGTGGCGCGTGTGCGGCGTGTGGCGGCGTGTGCGGCGTGTGGCGGCGTGTGGCGGCGTGTGGCGTGTGAGGCGTGTGGTGGCGTGTGGAGGCGTGGAGGCGTGTGGAGGCGTGTGGTGGCGTGTGGTGGCGTGTGGAGGCGTGTGGAGGCGTGTGGTGGCGTGTGGAGGCGTGTGGAGGCGTGTGTTGGGGCACTGTCACCTGGGTATGACCTGGCCTTGCTAACAAGAGCACACAGCAGCTGTGGCTGTCTGCCTGGGGCCTGGGAACAGAGGGACATTTGCATAGAGAGGGGGAACAGTGATGGAGTGGATGAGATGAGAGGGCGGCAGGGTGTGGTGAGGGTGAGCTGAGTGTACACAAGTTAAGAGCACTGGATGCGCCCGGCATTAGTGGCGCACACCTTTAATCCCAGCACTCAGGAGGCAGAGGCAGGCAGATCTCTGTGAGTTCAAGGCAAGCCTGGTCTCCAGAGCGAGTGCCAGGACAGGCTCCAAAGCTACACAGAGAAACCCTATCTCGAAAAAAAAAAAAAAAACAAAATAAAAAAGAGCACCAACTGCTCTTCCAGAGGACCAGGGTTCAATTCCCAGCCCCCACATGGTGACTCACAACCCTCTGTATCTCCAGGTTCAGGGGATCCAATCCCCTCTCTGGCTTCTACAAGGAACACCAGGCATGTATGTGGCACACAGACACACAGATGGGCATACACTTATACACATAGAATAATAAAGTATATTTTTTTAAAAAGTCAAACTGGGCTGTGGTTGTGGACACGCCTTTAATTCCAGCACTCAGGAGGCAGAGGCAGGTGAATCTCTGTGTGTTTGAGGCCAGCCTGGTCTACAGAGCGAGTTCCAGGATGGCCAAGGCTACACAGAGAAGCCCTGTCTCAACCCCCCCCCCCAAAAAGCCAAGAACTCCAAAAAAGATGGTAGCCCAGTCTCTTGACTTTGGGGCATCTTCCTCCCTGGGAGCATTTTCACAAACACAGGTGCACCTCAGCACACGGATCTGAGGGGCTGGAGAGATGACTCAGCACACGGATCTGAGGGGCTGGAGAGATGACTCAGCACACCGCTTTTGCAGAGGACCTAAGTTTGGTTCCCAGCACCCACAGTAGGCGGCTTATAACCACCTATAACTTCAGCTCCAGGGGATGCTACACCTGCCTCTGACCTCTGTGGGCAGTCCACTAATGCACCCACACACAGACACATAATTAAAAATGAAATAAAACTTTTGCGTCTTTATTCAATTTTTTCATCTTTTAATTTTATGTGTGTTTTGTCTGCATGTACACATGTGTACCACGTGAACACTCTGTGCCCATGTTGGATCCCTGGAACTGGAGTTACAGATGATTGTGAATTACCCATGTGGGGGCTGGGAACCAAGCCGGGGTCCTCTTCAAGAAAAAGTGCTGGGGCTGGAGAGATGGCTCAGAGGTTAGGAGCACTGGATGCTCTTCCAGAGGAGGTCCTGGGTTCAAGTCCCAGCAACCACATGGTGGCTCCCATGGGATCTGGTGCCCTCTTCTGGTATAAAGGGGTGCATACAGATCAAGCACTCATATGTACAAATAAATAAATAAATCTTAAAAAAAAAAAAAGAACAAGTGCTCTTAGCTGCTGAACCATCTTTCTGGCCCAAAACAAACTTGATGATTTAATAATACAATCAATCAATAACGTGATTCTGATGTGGGGTTCTGAGGACCAGGAATTCTTTCCCCTCAGCTCTCTGCACAGCCAGCCTGAAGGCCAGAGTAGGAATCCGTTTACAAAATGCCTCCTGGGCGAGGTTTAGGCCTGGGAGACTTGGATGAATAAAATACAGGCAGGCCCATGCTGCAGGGTTCACATGACAAGAGCGAGTAAGGCTCCAGACAAGGAAGGAGTCAGGTGGCATGTATGCTCTGGCTTCAGACCTGTTCTGACAGGACAGCAGCCCCTGTTCCTCAGGCACTTAGGACGTAGGAGGAAAACCTTAGGGGTAGGGGGACTGGCAGTTAGGGTTAGTGCATTGGGAGGGACTTACCCTGAGCACAGGAACCCCTGACAACCCTGTCTCAGTTTCCTGGTGCTCACAGTGGGGTGTGGACGCATGAGGGTTAGCTCTGGCACCAGTGCCAGCTAGCTGCCAAGACGAGAGACATGTTTGGGTTGTCAACAGAACAACTAACCATCTGTTGACAGCTGGGTAAGGGGAGGGTGCCCCTGGCTGCGCAGAACGGCAGGCTCCTGCCCCCTCTACACCACAGAAAACATACCTGCTCCTATTTTGAAGTAACTAGGGCTACAGGCCATTAAGTCTTGGATTTTAATCGGTCACCGGAGGAACAGGATTTTCAGAGTGGTGGCTTTGACAGGGTGGCAAGGGGAGAGGGCGAATTACCCCTTGCCTAGATTTTTCTTTCCCCTCTTCATGTCCACGTCCTCCTCCTCCTCTTCCTCCTCCCCCTCCTCCTCCTCCCCCCTCCTCCTCCTCTTTCTCCCCCTCCTCCTCCTCCTTCTCAATACAGTTCTCATGTAGCACAGGCTGTGCTCCAGTTTGCTATGTAGAGGAAGAGGACCATGAATTTCTCATCTGACCTCCCAAGAACCAGGATTGCAGGCATGTGCCACCACCCTGGGCAGGGCCTCATGCATGCTAGGCAGGCACTAACTGGGATGCATTAACATCCCCGAAATCTTCTAAAGGAGCCCCAGGCACAAACTCTTTATATTGTGTTCATTTCCTTGGGAGCTTGAAGATGGGACACAGTCTGGGCCCAAGCTCAGCCTCTGTTGTGTGACCATCAGTAAGTGACACATTTCTCCGACGACTTTCATCAAGCATCTCCAAACTGCTGTCATTATTCCAACCCACAAGGGTGTGGACGCCACTGAACAGCAGAGCAGTGCTGCCAACACACACACACAGAGACACACACACGTATACATACCCACAGATGCATTCACACACACAGACACACACACACACAGAGACACACACAGACACAGACACAGACACAGACACAGACACAGACACACACACACACACACACACACACACACACGTATACATACCCACAGATGCATTCACACACACACACACACACACAGACACACACACAGACACACACACACAGACACACACACGTATACATACTCACAGATGCATTCGCACACATAGATACATATGCACACACATACATGTGTATGCATATACAATGCACATACGTATTCACACACATACACACATGCATACACGCATACACATACACTCATATGTACGCATACATACACCCCCAGATACAAGCACACAGACACACAAGTAACACATAAATGTGTACATATATGCACAAGCACTCTCTCTCTCTCTCTCTCTCTCTCTCTCTCTCTCTCTCTCTCTCTCTCTCTCTCCTTTGCTATCTCCCTGTGACATTTTCTCAGAGGGCCCAGCCAGACCCACAGCTCCTAGGGAGAAGGGCAGTTTTCTAAGATTTGGGGACTGGGTGAAAAGTTCACTCATTCCCTTGCCTTGTGACCTCCAGCCCTCCCAGGTCACCACTCTCATCGTCCTCCCCACCCCTGAACAAGATGGGACTGTTGCCAGGGCGTTGGTGTCACACGCCTTTAATCCCAGCATTCGGGAGGCGGAGGCAGGCGGATCTCTGTGAGTTAAAGGAACAGACCAAGTTCCAGGACAGACTCCAAAACACTACAGAGAAACCCTGTCTCAAACCCCTTTCCCCCCCAAAAAAAGATGTGACTGTCAAAGTGAGCCCCCAGAAGAGTGTGCATGCTTAGGTGTCAGGCAAACCATGGCAGGAATCCTGCTTCTGCCCCTCAGCCTCTAGGGTCCCTGAGGTGGTGGTATTGGGTACATGCCACCACTCTGTCTGGCCTCTGTGATCTCAGACAAGAAGCCTCACAGTTCTGAGATGCCGTTATGGGCCATCTCCCTGGATTGGGGAGAACTCAGTCATTTGGGGCAGTTCTGAGTATAGTGGGACCCGCCATGGTGACCCCATTGCCCCTCTACCCATGTGCCTACTGCTCCTCTCCTCCCCTCCCTCTTATACTTTGACACCCCTTTCTGTGTTCAGCTGAGAGCCCAGACCCCAAGGCTCAGCTACAGTACAGGACCCTCACTATCCTGCATGTTCAGAGGCTCCTGTTCCCAGGCCCAGACCCCAGGAGGCCCCAGGGACCTACAGCATGGGCACATGCTCCATCCGCTTCCGCCGAGCTCTCTAGCTGAGACAATCTGCCCCTCCCAACTCCTCAGTAGCTTCCTGGCCAGTCAGTCTGGTGAGTTCGGACCAGTTTCTCAAGGACATTCTTAATGGCTTCCTTAACCCCAGGAGGGGAGGGGAGGGTGTTGATTGGTGGAGGGCACACCTGTCCAGGTGCACAGGTGCCACAAACAAAGAAGCTGTGTCGGAGGGAGGTCCTGTCTGGGCTTCAGCAGGACGCAGTGGCAGGTGAGGGTCAGCTGGGTGCTGAGTTGGGCAGGGACTTGGACTTGGACAGCATCTTCGGGGGCCATGCAAACATGGAGAGGACGGGTGTGGGACCTTGAGGGGTTTCCTTCAAGAATCTCCTTCAGGACTTAGAGGGGGGTCTTCTGTCTTCTGGCCTCCAGAGAATGGCCATGGGACGTCACAGGTGCCCATGGGGACCCCACAGAGACAGGCTATCCCTGGGCAAAATGACCACTCTGTGAAGTAGAAAGAGTCTAGTGTCTCAGGGGTTAGCAGTGGGAGTTAGAACAGGGAGTTGGTTCTGACTGGGGCTTCTGGACGAAGGACATATCAGAATGACCACCTTGCATCTAAACAGAACCTTCCGGATCAGACATGCACACACAATCCCTCTGGGTCATGTGGGAGCGTGCACAGGCACGGAACACACAGCTTTCTCTTTTGCTTAAAAACCAGAGAACATTGGAATAGCCTAGAAGCGGGCACAGGTGCACAGCGGCTCACCAAGAACTGTCCACCTGTTGTCAGAGAAACAATGGAGGAATTAGTGGGGCTTCGTGAGGGCTCCTCTGGGAAGCTAGTGACTCTGCAAGAACTGTGGACTCCGTGTCCTCGAATCCGCAGAAGCATCCAGGGTGAGAACAAGGGTCCCCTCCCTCTCAGAGTCCCCACAGAACAACACTCACCCTAGGCCCAAGATGATCCCCCCTGCCCCTGTTGCTTCTGTTTGCTCCCAGATGACACACCCAGTCTCTTGGGTGGCAAGGGGAAAGGGTCTGTATGTTCGCTTTGAATCTGTCTTTGTAGCCAGAGGGCAGAGAAAACAGGGACCCTAGAAAAAGGCAGAGTAGAGGCCCAGGCATTGGTGGCCACAGCCAGAGAGGGTGAGCGTCAAGGTGGGGCTGGCAGCTGGTGACTAGGGGTATCGCCGGGCACCCCTCCCCACAGAGCTCTCTGGGATGTAAACCCTATGCAAATACTGACTAGAGCTGCAATGTCAGGCTTTCCCGATCCTGCTGCCCCCTTTTGAACTGTTCCTCCAGTTCCCAGTGTGGGAGGAGACGCAGGGGGTCAAAGGTCTACCCTGGGATACAGGCATACCACTCACGGTGCCATCACACACTTGCCATAAATCATGCTGGGTCCGTGTGTGAGGTAGAGTACCTCTTCATCATTTGGACTTTGTCCCTGGGGTTCCTACCCTTTCCTGCCTGGCCCTCCCTGTCCAACGCCTGAGCAGCCCGCAGGGAAAGAGCTGTGACCCCAGTGCCCTGCCCAGGGGCCCTGGAGTGGCTGAAAGAGCGGCTGTTCCGCGTGGGTGAGGACTGGTATTTCCTGATGGCCCTCGGGGTGCTCATGGCTTTGATCAGCTATGCCATGAACTTCGCTATCGGGAGTGTGGTCAGAGGTAAGGCCTCCTCCGCATGCACACACCTTCAGAGCGATGGGATTCCTACACATGCTTGGGCTACCAGCTGGACCACCGGAGCAGTGGGGTGGGAACAAATCTGTGACTGGCCATGCCTGGAATTGAGCCTTGCTTGGCTCTTGACTTGCTGTGTGTCTATGGGCAGGTTCTGTGCCCTACTGGCCTCCGTCACCTCATCTACACAGAGAGCATGGAGCCTCTCTCATTTGAGCTTGGCCACCCCTGTTCTTTCTCTCTTACCTTGCTCTCAATTCAATGACCCTCAGGCCTCAGGCCTGAAGTAGACCCTCCTTTACTTCTCATTGGGCAGCCCTGTGAGTGGGCGCCACAGTCTGACCCCCCAGGGCTGTAGAGGCTCTGGAGGGCTCCCAGACTGCTTGGCATTTCCAGCACACAAGTGGCTGTACAGAGAGATTGGGGACAGCCACCTGCTCCGATATCTCTCCTGGACTGTGTACCCTGTGGCCCTCCTGTCCTTCTCCTCTGGCTTCTCACAGAGCATCACGCCGTCCTCTGGAGGTGAGTCATGGTCACCTGGTTTCTGTCCAGCCTGCCTTGTCCTGCAGTCCCCATGGGTCAGTAGTGACCCCATGTAAGTGCTGAGGAAGCAGGCTTGGAAGAGCCAGGCCATTTATCCAAAGTCACACAGGGAGAGGGGTCAGCAGGGGACCCAGAACATCAGCTCTGTCTGACTTCCCCGGGGCTCCTCCAGGACAAGAAGGAAGATTGGTTCCCATATAGGACTGTAGCCAATGTAGATCCCCTAGGCCTCTGGAGCCACCTCCAGCTACAGGCTGGGTAGAATCTTGAGGGTACATCTGACCCCTAATTTCTTCTTCTGGCAACTGTTATGAATCCTACTCATGGAGAGTATGAGGCTGTTTTTGAGTTTTCCTGGGGAGACACAAACGTGTGCTCATCCCATGTAGAGAACCAACAACAGACCAAAGCAATGACTCCACATTAAGGAAGTCATGCGTTGAGGCTGGAGAGATGGTTCAGAGGTTAAGAGCACTGGCTGCTCTTCCAGAGGTCCTGAGTTCAATTCCCAGCACCCACATGGTGGCTCACAACTATTTGTAATGAGATCTGGTGCCCTCTTCTGGCATGTAGATATACATGCACACAGAACACTGTATGCATAATAAATAAATCTTAAAAAAAAAAGGAAGTACTTACAGAGAGAGTATGGGTGAGGGGTTAGCTATAGGAGCTTAGATGCTTAGATGATTCAGAGGCATCTGCATCACCAAAAAGCCCACCTCAGCTTGGGTGGCAACTGATAAAAAGTGGGCCTTGTAGGCAGTTCAACCAACTGTCAGAACATTGCCTCTCCCCTGAAATTGTTCCTGCTGATGCAACCTTGGAGGGAGGAGCTTTGTGAATCCTGTATGTTTCAGGAGTTTCCTGTGCCTTGTGAGTTTCTTGAAAAAAAATTAAAGTCAGGGTCTTATTACCTAGCTCTATATGGCCTGCAATTTGATACATATATCAGGCTGACCTGGAGGTCCGCCTGCCTCTGCTTCCTGATTTCTGGGATCAAAGGCGTGCGCCACCACAGCCAGCTTATTTCTTGAATCTTAACCAGCCTCTTTCCCTTGATTCAGAAGGAACAGCTACTCAAGAGAGGCTCTGTAGGAAAGGGCCCCAAGAGTGCTGTGTACACAGGGTGCTGAAAGAATTAATGCAGACCCTTCCTTCCTCTGTCCTCTACCTATCTGAACCAGGGTCGGGGATCCCAGAGGTGAAAACCATCTTGTCTGGTGTGATCTTGGAGGATTACCTAGACATCAAGAACTTTGGGGCCAAGGTGACGGGCCTCTCCTGCACCTTGGCAACAGGCAGCACCTCCTTCCTGGGAAAACTGGTACAGATGCGGAGGGCCCACTCGCCATCCTGTTGTCCAGCCCTGACAGCCATGTTCCATACTACAGCCAGCCCAGTCTTGGGGGAGCACATCCAGGTCCCCAAATGTGACAAAAACCAATTAGGGTAGCAGAGGGCTGGATCAAGGATGTGATGCTAGTCCATTGCTGGACAAGGCTTGTGCCTTTCTTCCCTAGGCCCTAAGGAGGAAGAAGAAAGAGGAGGTGGTGGTGGAGAAAAGGAGGGGGAGGAGGAGGAAAAAAGAAGAGGAGAGGAAGAAGGGGGCAGGGAGCACAGGAAGGGTGGGGAGGTGGGGTCCAGCTTTCCCAGCAACAGTCGGGCACTATCCTCACCGTGCAGGGCCCCTTTGTGCATCTGAGCGTGATTACTGCTGCTTATCTGGGCCGTGTGCGCACCAAAATCATCGGGGAATCTGAGGTGAGATGCTCGCTCCGGGTTGGGCCTCCTCAGGGAAGGGGCGGAGAGAGCAGAGCTCAGGGTACTGTTCTTCCCAGAACAAGACCAAGGAAATGGAGATGCTGGCCTCGGGAGCCGCGGTGGGTGTGGCCACAGTCTTCGCAGCCCCCTTCAGTGGTGAGAGCTCCTACACACACGCGCACACACACACACACACACACACACACGCGCGCGCGCGCGCGCGCACACACACGCGCACACACACTCACACACACACGCGCACACGCACACACACACACACTCACGCAACGCGCACACGCGCACACGCACACGCACACTCACACACGCACGCACGCACGCACACACGCACACGCACACACACACACTCACGCACACGCGCACACGCGCACACGCACACGCACACGCACACGCACACACGCACGCACGCGCACACACACGCACACGCACACACACACACTCACGCACACGCGCACACGCGCACACGCACACGCACACTCACACACGCACGCACGCACACACACACTCACGCACACGCGCACACACACACGCGCACACACACGCATGCACGCACGCACGCACGCGCACACACACACACGCACACACACACACACGCGCACGCACGCACGCACGCACACACACACACACACACACACACAGTGTCCTGCAACTGTGTGAGGCCCTTCTGTGCTGTGTGCCCCCCCAGGGGTCCTGTTCAGCATCGAGGTCATGTCCTCACATTTCTCTGTCTGGAATTACTGGAGGGGCTTCTTCGCTGCCACCTGTGGGGCCTTCATGTTCCGCCTCCTGGCGGTCTTCAACAGTGAGCAGGGTGAGCCCCATGGGGGGGGGCTCGTCTCTGCCCTTCCTCTTCTGCGACTCCTCCCTCCTGTTTCTCTCTGTTTCTGCTCCTGCTCCCTTCCCTCCACTCCTCCTTCCTGTCCTTCTAAGAGAACACAGGGTCTGATCTGTGTTAACACAGGGGCAGGGGCGGGGTGGGTCGAGATCCCTAAGGGAGGAGGTGTTGGACTACCTGGGAGACTAGCCAGGTGACTAGAATTGCAGGGAAATTCGAGAGTTGGGTCTGATGCTGCGCCCACCCTTAAGTGAATTGTTCTGAGACTGGTTGAGTGGAGAAGGCTGGCATTGGATACCACTTTCTTCCTTTTCCAGAGACCATCACCTCCATCTACAAGACCAACTTTCGGGTGGACATACCTTTTGATTTACCAGAGATCTTCTTTTTTGTGGCCCTGGGGTGAGTAGAGCCCCAAACCCTGAAAGCCATACTCAACCTAGGATGGTTCTGGCCTCACCCCCACCTCCACGTCCAGGGCCATCTGTGGAATTCTGAGCTGTGGGTACATCTTCTGCCAGCGAATGGTCTTAATCTTCCTCAAGGCCAATGGGTTCATGTCCAAACTGCTAGCCACCAGGTAGGCTGGGCCCTTCAGGGAGTGGCCCACTTCCAGCCTTCTGTAAAGAGCCACCCCTTCCACTGAACCCTTCTTTCCATCAACCCTCCAAAGCTCCTCCTAGCTCATGCCTCACTTATGGTACCCAGACACTGCCCCACTTAAGTGAAAATCAAGCCCCTCCTCGAGTCTGTCTGGTCCCTGAATTCCACCCCCCACCCCCGTCAGCCTCTCACATACGTACCTGCCTTTAGCATTCCTTATGCCCTAGGCCAGCAAGGCCAACCCCATCCTGGCCTGCTAGTCCTGCATCCCAGTCCCTTTATGTCCCCAAAGCTCCTCCAGCCCCTCCCTGTCTCACATCAGGTGTCCTGGTCCCAGTCCATCTCTTTCTTCTTGGGGGATGGGGTGGGGAGGGCGTCTGGAAGTTTCCCCTTCTCCTCCGTAGTCCTTTCTTCAGGGTGCATGCCAAGGCTGTGGGGAAGGGGAGGAGGCAAAGTAGAACCCTTGTCTCCACAGCAAGCCCTTGTACTCAGCTCTGGCCGCCCTGATCCTGGCCTCCGTCACCTATCCACCTGGCCTGGGCCGCTTCATGGCTTCCCGGGTAAGGGGCACTGAATTTGGCGGTGGCAATGGAAAACCCTCATTTGTTGTGCCTTCCTTGTGTAGTTTTGCACCCAGTCCCCTCGAAACCTACTAAGGAAAATGTCTACAGGCCATTTTTCAGATGACAATGTTGTGGCTCAGCAATGCAGAGCCATCTTCAGGGGAAGGGGTACAGTAGGTGAGGCCCGGTAGGGATGGATGGGGACACGCTGACCTATACCACTGCCTCTGCCCCAGCTGTCCATGGAAGAGCACTTGAAGACACTGTTTGACAACAACTCATGGGCTTTGATGACCAAGAACTCGTCCCCACCCTGGCCAGCGGAGCCAGATCCCCAGAACCTATGGCTGGAATGGTGCCACCCACAGTTTACTGTCTTTGGGACACTAGTCTTCTTCCTGGTCATGAAGGTGATGGTCAGTCCTGGGTGAGGGGCTGCTTCCTGAGCTGAAGCCTGGAGCCCTGCCTCCTACATCCAGGTCTCTGATCTGACCCTGGCCCACTGTGAGCCTCAGAAATTCTCCCAGCCTCAACTCCTCCCCTTTCTCTTCTTCCTCCTCCTTCATTTGAAGGGTGTAGTCTCACTAGGTAGCCCAGGCTTGTAACCTGTTCTCCTCCTGCCTCAGCCTCCCAGGTGCTGGGTGACAGTCATGACCCATGGTAACTAGATCAGTTCCCTTATCTTTACAAAAATGCACGTGCATGCATGCGTGTGTGTGTGTGTGTGTGTGTGTGTGTGTGTGTGTGTGCATGAGTGTGTGCATTCGAGTATGTGCCAGCACGCCATAGTGCAGTGTGGCGATCAGGGGACAACTTAAAGAAGTCAGTTTTCTCCTTCCACCAAGGGATTCCAGAGGCCAGGCTCAGTGGCAAGAGCAGTCACACACAAACCCTGGCCCCCGGTATTCTTTGAGATGGAATAGTTGCCTTTTCCTAAAGTCAGCCTGAGAGAGAAGAGGAACAAACCTAGCATGTGCTCGCACACAGTGGATGCTTTACTGAGGCTTGCTTAGTTCCTTCCCTTGGTTGGTGTCATCTCTAGTGCCAGAAGCTTCGGTGGGCCCTGGCCTGGGCATCTTTTCTCTAGGAGCCTCCCACCCCCCTTGTCTGAGCCCTACTGTTTGCTCTAACTCCTGCCATGTGGGTACCACTTCCCTACAGTTCTGGATGCTGATCCTGGCCACTACCATCCCCATCCCCGCTGGGTACTTCATGCCCATATTTATCTATGGTAAGACTGGGATCTCAGAGGGTTCAGGGGCACCAGAGACATGGCTTCCCCACACCACCTTCCTCCCAAGGTGGTGTTGGGGACGGGGCAGGGTTTGAGAAGCTTAGGATCAGGTCAGCATGGTTGTGTCCTTCACCACGAGTCTGTGGCAGGAGCTGTCATCGGGCGCCTCTTGGGAGAGGGTTTGTCTGTCACCTTCCCGGAGGGCATCGTGGCTGGAGGTGAGGTTAATCCCATCACGCCTGGGGCCTATGCTCTGGCAGGTGAGTGGACTTAGGACCAGCAGGTGGGCAGATCTCATGGGTTGGACTGAAACAGGGGACATGCATGAACTAGCCACTGAACCTTCCATTGTGTCCCTCATTCCTCAGTAGGCCTGTTCACTCCCTGAGTCGTTCCATCCCCCAAGCCTCCCTTCTTTTTTTCTATTGCTTTTTTCCCCCCATCCTCCACCTGCTCTGAATCTCTTTCCTCTTGCCATGACCAGGTACTCCCGATAGTACTCTCTAAGCACTGCTGAGCCTAACCGTGGTCACACTATGCCCACCTTGCCCTCTGGGTGAGCCTGGCTGCTGGCCTGAGTCACCCACCGTGGCTCTGTCCCTGCAGGTGCTGCTGCCTTCTCCGGGGCGGTGACCCACACCATCTCCACGGCACTGCTGGCCTTTGAGCTGACCGGACAGATTGTTCATGCACTGCCTGTGCTGATGGCGGTGCTGGTGGCCAATGCCATCACTCAAAGCTGCCAGCCTTCCTTCTACGATGGCACCATCATCGTCAAGAAACTGCCATACCTGCCATGGATTCGTGGCCGCAAAATTGGGTGAGCCTCAGGCTGGCTGATGGAGTGATGATGCCCAGAGTGGTCTGGGGTGGAGGGACCCCTGGAAAACACCAGCACAGCTAACTCTGAACTTTAGGGGTTAGGGCTGATACATAACCGCCCTCTGGTCCTCAACATCCCCAGAGCCCCATGTGCTGGTTGAGAACCTGGGTCTCTATCAGGTGAGGCTGATAGGGAATGAGCACCAGGTGGGGGAAGTCCTTCTCCTCCCCATCCCTGCTCTGATGGCCTTTGTGGGTGGTTGGCATGCAAGTGGGCTCTGAGGACATTCCAGTTTGTGCTCTAGCTTCTTCGGTCCCCAAGTGGTGTATCTCAAAGGCTTCAAGAGTCACTGAATCCAAGACCCAGCTCCAAATAAACCTCAGTTTCCCAGCCTTTAACATAGTGTGGGTCTAGCTGGGTGGTGGTGTCACATGCCTTTTAATCCCAACCCTTGGGAGGCAGGCAGATTTCTGTAAGTTCGAGGCCAACCAGCTCTGCAGAGCTAGTTCCAGGACTAAGGCTGTTACACAGAGAAACCCTATCTCAACAAACCAAAAATTATGGTTGGGAGTCACTGCAACACGAGGGACTGTTTTTTTTTTTTTTTTTTTCTTTTCTTTTCAAGACAGGGTTTCTCTGTGGCTTTAGAGCCTGTCCTGGAACTAGCTCTTGTAGACCAGGCTGGTCTAGAACTCACATAGATCCGCCTGCCTGCCTCCTGAGTGCTGGGATTAAAGGTGTGAGCCACCAACGCCCGACCAGGAACTGTTTTAAAGGGTCGAAGCATTAGGGCAGTTGAGAGCGCTGGTCTAGAACCTATGGGCCCCCCAAACCCATCCTTGAGAAACATAGGTCTTCTCTCCGAAAGGCGTCTCGGGATGACCCTGCCTTGCCCAGGGCTGGTATCTCCCTATCCCAGGGCCTGACCGGTGCCTCCCTCTGCTCACAGCTCCTACCCTGTGTCTGTGGAACACTTCATGAACAGCACCCTTACCACGCTGGCCAAGGACATGCCCCTGGAGGAGGTGACCAAGGTCGTGCTCTCCACAGACGTGAACCAGTACCCCCTGGTGGAGACTACACGTAAGTAGCAGCTTCGAGGAGAAGGTGGCTGCCTGGGAGGAGGGGTTGGCCTTCCCTTGGCTTTCCCCTAAGGCTCCCAGTGTCAGGCAAGCAAGGGCAATCGTGGTGTCAGATCTGCTCCTTAACCCAGGCTCTCCAATTGGGTGGCTGTGTGAGTTGGGGCCAGTGCCTTAATTTCTCTGAGTTTCATTTCTTCGTGGAGAAAATGGACCTAGAAACCACTTCTGGAGAACGTAGGGTCATATAAAGATAAGGGGTGTTTGTAAGATGACCCAGGACTGGTTCTTTAGATTCTGGGGACCAAGACTCCTGGGGCTACTACTAAGGTCTTCTAGAAGCTTCTCTCTGCATCCCTGAATGCCCCACCCACCCCTTTCAGTTGCCAAGAAGAATACATCCTTTTAAAGACAGATGAATGGTGTCCAGTCTTAGGGAGGAATCTAACCCGAGCACCCTCTCCAGCTCATAAAGCATAGTACCCAAGTGGGGGAGCTAACCGAGGTAGGGGAGGAGCTGCCTGAACCTCAGCAGAGCACTTATCCATCCATGCGTCCCCTCTCTGCAGATAAGGTGAGGTGCACACTTGGCAGGGGTAGCACTGGTGCCCATTTTCCCGTGAGCAGGCCCCTTGAGCGGTGAGCAACAGGCACAACCTTTGTCACTTATATGCCCACACCAAGAAGAATAAAGTCGCCGGGCGGTGGTGGCGCACACCTTTAACCCCAGCACCCAGGAGGCAGAGGCAGGCAGATCTCTGTGAGTTCGAGACCAGCCTGGTCTATAAGAGCTAGTTCCAGGACAGCCTCCAAAGCCACAGAGAAACCCTGCCTCGAACCACCCCCCGCCCTCCCAAAAAGAAGAATAAAGTCAGTCACCAGCAAGAGAAAGAATGCTGGCTATACCTCTTGGGGTCCATGAACTGCAGTATTCTTGTATGGAAAACATGGAGGGTCACCATAGGCTCCCCGCCAACATTAAGGATGGCCCTGCCAAGAGGCTTCACTTCCTAGAATTGGTTTTGGTCACAGAACTCCCAACAAGACAGGCCTTGGCTCTGGATCCCCACAGCCCACCCAGGAAATAGATGGTTTCGAAAATGAGGGAAGGCACTTCTATTGTATTATCCAGTTGCCTAGTCTGTTTGTGGTATTAGGGACTGAATCTAGGGCCCGGGGCATGCTAAGCAAACCTCCTGCCACTGAGCCACAGCCATGTCTAGTCCTAGGGTTTTTATTTACTGGAGAAAAGAGAAAATACCAAGCTGTATCCTTGGTGAAGAACGCCTACCAACTCTTGGGATGCCTGTAAACTCCCATCATGTATCCAGGCTAGTCAGGCTGGCTTAGCCTCAGCACTTAGTAGGACCAGCACTCAGTAGGAGCTCAGGTTATAGTGAGCCTCAGGGCTCACTCTTCCACTGACTTGACTCAGATTTTAAACAACTAGATGGAACACAGAGGAGAAAACCCAGCTGTGACACCCAAATGCCAAGAGGCTAATGTCCCCAGCTTTCCCCTCCTAAAATGGGAGGTTCGGGTATCAGAACATCTGCTAGCCCACTGGCAGCCTTGCCTGGCTGCCCTCAGCTGCCGTGTCCATGTGGGAGCGGAATGGTGTAGGGCAACAATTAACCCACCAAAGCCTGTTTTCTCTTCTGTAAACTGTGTGATCAGCATCCTTAAAAGACCGCACACAAGCTTATGCTAAGTTTCCTTAGACATGAGAGCACACAGCATTTTCTCGTCACATAGTAGGTGCTCAGCAAATGTGACTCCCATGTTCGTGACGTGTCCCTCCTTCTGTACCGTCTAGAGTCTCAGACCTTAGTGGGGGTTGTAAAAAGGGCCCACTTGGTGCAAGCGCTTCAGACTGAGCCATCGTCCTGGGCTCCAGGCAAACAGGTGGGTCCCCCTGCCAGGTGTGGGGACAGGATGGGGCTGGTGAGCTGGGCTGTGAAGGGAGGAGATGGCTAACCTCTTAGGGAGAGGAATTTGGAGAGCAGCATCTAGAAGCTGGTGGCTGGCCAGGGCCCCCATGGTCCTTTCCCCATCCCCAGCCCTGTCTCCAGGATATCTTGGCTAATGGCTGCCCCACCCAACCAGTGACACTGCAGTTATCCCCAGAGGCCACCCTGCATGAGGTAAAGGGAGAGTTAGAGCATGGGGAGGCCTGATGGGGAAGTTCCTTCCGGCTGAGGGTTCACTCAGCAATTCATGTGGACTCTGGCTACCCCTAGTGGTCAGATTGCACATTGCAGTCTGCTCACCAGACTCTGAGGAAGGTGTGTGTGTGGGCAGAGGGATGTCAGCCTTTCCTCTCAATCCCCCTCCAGACACACAACCTCTTTGAGCTGTTGAACCTTCAGTTGCTGTTCGTGACGTCATGGGGCAGAGCTGTGGGCTCTGTGACCTGGGTGGAGGTACTAGGAACTTGAGGGTGTGGCAAAGCTGAGGATGTGGGAGCATCAAATTTCTTCCTGCCCAAGCTTAAGGACTCTTATGTAACCCGCTTTCCGGATGACAGTGCCCCCTGGGCCTGGGACCCCAATCAACACACTGGCACTCTCCGGGTTCATTGACTCTGTCTATGCATGGGGCAGGACCCTGCTCTAAATCTTCCCTAGGGAAGGAAGCCACCAGTTCCTAAGCCCCTGAGTGCGGAGGTCCTCACCTCCTTTAACTGTTTCTCCTCCCTATCCTCTACTTCTCTGTTAGTTGAAGAAAGCAATTTCAACCCTGAC
This sequence comes from Cricetulus griseus, assembly GCF_003668045.3. Lineage (NCBI taxonomy): Eukaryota > Metazoa > Chordata > Mammalia > Rodentia > Cricetidae > Cricetulus > Cricetulus griseus. The sequence goes on from NC_048595.1 coordinate 11,851,644, forward strand.
CAATCCGCCTACCCACAAGTGAGTCGTCTTATGGGGGGCAGCCGGGTTGGGGAGCAGCCTGGTAGGGTGGTAGAGGGGTGTGGTTGTCAGGAACCTAGGGACAGCAGTGGGGACAGCAGTGGGGGCAGCAGTGGGGGGGCAGCAGCCTGGAGAGTGGGGGAATCAGCCTGGAGAGTGGGGGGACAGCAGCCTGGGGAGTGGGGGGAATTAGCCTGGGGAGTGGGGGGAATTAGCCTGGAGAGTGGGGGGGCAGCAGCCTGGAGAGTGGGTGGGGGAATCAGCCTGGTGCCCAGACCCTCAGCTGCTGCATGGCTCCGTTTCTCGGCATGGCAGGGCATCTCCATTCAGCCAAGAAGAGAGCCCCATATTCACGTCTCCCCATCCTGATGGAGCTGAGAGTAAATGAAGACATCGATGTGTACTGTCACCAAGGGTGACTCTTGTGCCTTCTGGGATTGTCTGCTGCCAATCAAGAGCTTCTGAGAGAATAAAGCTGATGTCTAGAGTCACTGTCTCCCCTCCTCTGCCTTCAGGGTGTGCTGAGTGAGGCACAGGGCTTCTGGCTCACATAGGCCTCCCTTAGTGGCCCTTCTACACCATGCGATCAAGGACGTCCCTTGTTATTTTGTCTGTCCAGACAATGGTCACAGGGTGATCTGGGTCCCCTAAAAACCAAGCTTCATGCTACAGACTCGGCCTGTGCCTTCCCCACCCCCAACCCTCAGGTACAGGGAATCAGTCTTACAACACTCATCCTCTTCAAGTGACAGCTCCAACCTGACCACTGGGCACTCCAGCCCTTCCACTCAGTCAGTGACAGCCTCAACATGAGTCCACGGTACCCCAATACCTCAAACCACCCCATTATCTGTACCCCAATCCATACATCTACTCACAACCCTGAGTATTGGATGCTCACACAGCCCACCATCGATGGATACCTTGTCTACCGTACCACACTGTGCCCTTGTGCTCCCTACGTTTTGTGGCCCCAATTCACTTAGATTCCATGCCTACTTTATCCCCCCACCATGTCCTATTCCCAGGGGACATTCCTGTCCATGGGGACTTTGTCCTCAGAAAAAACACACCTTTCATTTCCATTCTTGCCTGGTTCCCACCCCCACCCCACCCCCAGCTTATGACTCTACAGTTCTAAAAGGGGGTAAAAAAAAAGAGTACAGAAAAGAAAGAAGGGAAGGAAGAGAGAGAGGAAGGCAGGGAGGAAGATCAAGCAGTGCTGGCTCACACCTTTAATCTTAACACCTGGGAAACAGAGGCAGCCCTGTCTACAAAGTGAGTTCCAGCTCAGCCATGGCTACATAGTGAGCCCTTGTCTCAAAAAAAAAAAAAAAAAAAAAAAAAAAAAAAAAAAAAAAAAAAAAAAAGGCTTGGAGAGCTGGCTCAGAGGTTAAGAGCACTGACTGCTCTTCCATAGGACTGGGGTTCAATTCCCAGCAACCAGATGGCAGCTCACCACTGCCTGTAACACCAAGATCTGACACCCTCATACAAGCATACACACAGACAAAACACCAATACACATAAAATAAAAATAAATAAATTAAAATAAAACAATAAGCACAAAGATGGAACAAGAATGAGGAAGACACTTGCCATCAGCCCTCTCCACACATGGTGCGTGTACACCAACACACACGTGCACACTGACACACACATGCACACTGACACACATACATGCCCACACATGAAGACACGAAAGACTAAAAGAAGGCTGCAATCACAGCTCAGTGATAGAATGCTTGTCTATTATGTGTAAGACCGTGGTGGCAGAGGCAGATGGATCTCTGAATTACAGATCTATAGAGTGAGTTCCAGTACAGCCAGGGCTACACCGAGAAACCCTGTCTAGAAAAAACAAACAAACAAAACAAGCAAACTATAAAAACAAACAAGAGCTTAGATTTATTCCCCTGCAGAAAAACAAAAGCAAACCAGGTTTTTTGAAACACTGAAACTTTTTCAGAAGGAAATCAATCACATTTACAAATCTACAAAAAAGCCGGTTGGTGGTGGCACAACCCTTGAATCCCAGCACTCCGAAGGCAGAGGCAGGCGGATCTCTGTGAGTTTGAGACCAGCCTGGTCTACAAGAGCTAGTTCCAGGACAGCCTCCAAAGCTGCAGAGAAACCCTGTCTTGAAAAACAAAAAACAAACAAAAGTCTAAAAAAAATAATTAGAGAAAAATCTAGCAAAATAATAATAGTAAATAAAGCAGACATGGTGGTACACGCCTTTAACCCCAGCACTCCAGAGTCAGAGGCAGGTGGACCTCTGAGTTCAAGGCTAGCCTACTCTACAGAACAAGTTCCAGGACAGCCATGGCTACACAGAGAACTGAACAACCTCTATGATGAAAGTTAGAAAATAGTAGTTAGCTGGGTGGTGGTGGCGCACGCCTTTAATCCCAACACTTGGGAGGCAGAGGCAGGTGTATCTTTGTGAGTTCGAGACCACCCTGTTCTACAAGAGCTAGTTCTAGGACAGCCTCCAAAGCCACAAAGAAACCCTGACTCTAAAAACCAAAAAAAGAAAAAAAAAAAAAAAGAAAAAAAATTAGTTAAAAGTGTTGAAGAGAAACTCCCAGAATGAAAAGACATCACATATCCATGGAATAGAAGAATTAATTTGTTAAAATATCTATATTTACAGATCCAATTCAATTTTCTACCAAAATACCAACAATATTCTTTTTAAATCAATTAATTAAGATTTTATGCACACCGGTGTTTTGACTGCATGTATGTCTGTGTGAGGGTGTCAGGTCTCTTTGGTAATGGAGTTATAAACAGGTGTGAGCTGTTGTGTAGGTGCTGAGAATTGAACCCAGGTCCTCAGCTAGTGCTCTTAACCACTGAGCCACCTCTCCAGCTCCAACATTCTCCATAGAATAGAAAAGGATGGCCCTGGGAGGAGAAATGGCTCAGGAGTTAAGAGTTCTTATCGTTCTCACAGAGGATCTGAGTTTGGTTCCCATTGCCTGCTACCTACCTCAGAATTATGCAGTAGAGTTCAGTACTTAAGGAGTCAATCCATCAGAGATACATATCTCTTGAAGGATAAGACCTCAAAGGTGATGAGGAATATTGTCACCAGAGATGCACATTTGATTAACATCTGCAACTCGATAAGGAATCTTGCCTTCTGAATGTATTAGCTGTGCTCATTGCAGATTTCTCTCTCTCTCTCTCTCTCTCTTTTTAAGATTTATTTATTTATCATGTATACAGTGTGTGCCAGAAGAGGGAACCAGATCTCATTACAGACGGTTGTGAGCCACCATGTGGTTGCTGGGAATTGAACTAAGAACCTCTGGAAGAACAGTCAGTGCTCTTAACCCCTGAGCCATCTCTCCAGCCCCTCATTGCAGCTTTCTTGTGTGAAGAGCTCTTTACCTCACATTACATCTTGGGGATTTTCCCCACAGCACTACAGTGTGTTAATTGTTTACTGGACACAATTTCTCCTATGCGTTGGTATATTGGATGACTTCTCTCAGAAATGTGTGATTCTGGCAAGAAAGTAATCAGTCAATACCCTTACTCTCTCAACCAGGTCTTTGTATAAACTTAGAAGTCTGCCCCCCCCTGCAATTATCTTCCTTGGCAGACAGTTGGTCAGTGTGAGTGTCTAGGCAAAGAGAACTCAACGGAGACATTCACAGATGCCCAAGGATAAGACTTATGGCATGTCTAAGGTTGTTGAGCCATAGCTCTAAGAGACATAGAGAACAAGAGTGTCCTGGATTCTCTCTGCCAGCAGATAGGAAAGTGCTGTCCCAAGTTGACTTCTCATTAACTTTAAAACACGTCTATTCTTTGCTTGCCAGTCTGTTAACTAGAGATCTATGTCTCAAAGCCTATCTCATTGTACCCCCACCTGTGGCCACAGTTTCACTGCTGTAACCTTGGACCCTTATGTTGCCATGACAATGGCTCTGACTTTATTGCTTAGCCTAGCAATGTGCTTCTGACCAATGAAAAAGCTAACTCTGTAACTCTTTTAAAAAAAAAAGATTTATTTATTTATTATGTGTATAGTGTTCGGCACCAAATCTCATTACAGATGGTTGTGAGCCACCATGTGGTTGCTTGGAATTGAACTCAGGACCTTTTGAAGAGCAGGCAATGCTCTTCTCTCCCACCCCTAACTCTGTAACTCTTATCTTTTGCTTCAAGCCTCTGGGGGAAGAGAGATTTGGAGAGAGGAGACTGGAGAGGTTGTAGTTGGAGGGAGAAATTGGTAGAAATTAGCAGAAATGTAAAAGGAATTAGAATTAAATTTGCGACAGAGAATCAGAGCTAAGAAGCTATGGACAACCAGGACAAAAGAATTAGAACAGAGAACAGTAAAGAGAGAACAATAAAGAGCACATGTAACAATAAAGAACGTGTTGTGAGAAGATTCTCTTCTGTAGCCCTCAGACTTAGATCCTATGCTTATTGTAGCATCTCTTTTTGAACCCTGAGCGAAGACTTTTAAGGCAGGACCTTGACAGCTTCAATAACTGCCCACACCAGGCAGGTCTAAACTGCCTGGACCTCCCACTCTAAGGGATCTGGTGACCTCTTTTGGCCTCCATGTGAACATGCACTCACAAGTGTACACACACACACACACACACACACACACACACACACACACACCACATATACCACACACACACACACACACACACACACATACCAGACACACACACACACACACACACACACACACACACACACACACACAGACATATACACACCATACATCACATATAACACACACACACACACACACACACACACACACACACACACACAATTAAAAATAACATAACTTGGGGCTGGAGAGATGGCTCAGAGGTTAAGATCACAGACTGCTCTTACAGAGGTCCTGAGTTCAAAATTCCCAGCAACCATATGGTGGCTCACAACCATCCCTTATGGGATTTGGTGCCCTCTTCTGGTGTGCAGATATACATGGAAGCAGAATGTTGTATACATAATAAATAAATAAATCTTTAAAAAAATAACATAACTTTGTTTGTTGTTGTTGTTTCAAGACATGATTTCTTTGGGTAGCCCTGGCTGTCCTGGAACTCCCCTCTGTAGACCTAGGTAGTATTGAACCCAAAGATCCTCCTGCCTCTGGCTCCTGAGTGCTGGGATTAAAGGCGTGCGCCACCACCGCCTAACATGAAGTATTTTTTTTTTTAATAAAGAAAGGGAGTGGGGGAACACTTGAAAAGTTGAATGGACCCTCAAAGTCAAAGGAATCCTGAGCAGAAAATGAAAAGCTGAGAGATTATAATACAAGATTCAAAATTACAGAAACTGCCAGGCGGAGATGGCACATGCCTTTAATCCCAGCACTTGGGAGGCAGAGGCAGGTGGATCTCTGTGAGTTTGAGGCCAGCCTGGTCTCCAGAGTGAGTGCCAGGACAGGCTCCAAAGCTACACAGAGAAAGTTTTGTTTCAAAAAACAAAACAACAACAAAACAAAACCTACAGAAACTGAGGCAGGGTGATTCTAACATAAAAGCAGTTGTGTGAACCCAGAAGGGAATCTCTGCACTCATAGCCAATTGATTTCTGACAAAGGTAGTGAGAATACACACTGATGAACCTTCTGGCCTTGCCAGAAATGGTGTCTTCGGTTGCAACGGAGACCCCAGAGTTGAAGAGGTCATGGAGAGAAGCTGAGGGTTGGCACCATGTGGCAGGGTCAGAGACCTTGAAGAGAGGACGAGAGGTCACTGGTGAAGCCTCCTGGGGGACCCAAGTATACTGAGACTCCAGGACAATGGGGCATCTGCCTACAAGACAAACTGCTTGTGCTGAGGATGGTGGGGCCGTAGAAAAGCGGCTGCCCAAGGCCCCTGAAGTCCAGAAGGTCAGGAGTCCATGAGACATCAGACAGGGCTATTCATACTTCTAGAGTTGGGCTTTGCTTTGATTTGATTGGTTGTGCTCTTTGTCCTTCCCTTTTGTAATAAGAAGAATGCAACTTATTTATGATTTTACAGGAGCCTGGGGTTATTTTATGGCCCTCTCTGGGATTATGAAATGCAGGGATTTTTTTGAACAAAGAAGGGAAAGTGCAGTGTTCCACACCATTGCCTCTCAAGTGCGCTACCCGACTAAGAGCAAGTGTTTGAATCCCTGAGCCATCATCTCTCCAGGCCCCATCCTTTCCCCTATTTATTTATTTATTTATTTATTTATTTATTTGGTTTTTCGAGACAGGGTTTCTCTGTGTATCTTTGGAGCCTATCCTGGTATTCGCTCTGGAGACCAGGCTGGCCTCGAACTCACAGAGATCCGCCTGCCTCTGCCTCCCGAATGCTGGGATTGAAGGCGTGAATCACCAACGCCCGGCTTCAAACTTTTGTTTTTTAAGATGTATTATTTATTATGTATACAATGTTCTGCCTGCAGACCAGAGGAGGACACTAGATCTCATCACAGATGGTTGTGAGCCATCATGTGCTTGCTCCCTCTCTCTGCCTATTGCTTCCAGAAGCTGCACCTTTTGGACCCCGTGGAGCCTCCATTTCACAGGATCCTCCCATACTCCATGTTCAGCAAAGCTCCTGGGCCTGTCCTCAGGGGTCCCCTGAAAGGGGGCTCATCCTCTTTCACTTCAATATCAGTGTGACACAGGTGTGACCACACATTGTTGTAAGCGTCACACACACTGTGCGCCCAGGCTACAAGTGATTTATTACTTTTAAACGATATGGATGTGTGTGTGTGTGTGTGTGTGTGTGTGTGTGTGTGTGTGTGTGTGTGTGAGAGAGAGAGAGAGAGAGAGAGAGAGAGAGAGAGAGAGAGAGAGAGTGTCAGATTCCCTGGAACTGGAGTTACAAGGCAGTTGTAGGAACCGAATTTGGGTCCTCTGCAAGAACAACAAACACTCCTAGCCACTGAGCCATTTCTCCACACACACCCCCAACAGCAATTTCTTTAAAAAATTCTTTCTGTTGGTGGGTTCAGCGCCCAAGCCTGTAATCCCAGTGCTTAGGAAGCAAAAGCAGGAGAATTTGGGGTTTGAGGCCATACCGAGCTACATAGTGAGACCCTGTCTCGAAAGCTAAGGGCTGGCAGTGCAGCTAAGCCAGAGAGTACTGGTCTAGGATGCATAAGGCCTCGTCAACTCCCGAGTTCTCTCACCAACCCCTTAGTAAAAATAAAACAAATAAGGGCCCTTTTGCTTACTCTAACTTTTTGTTTGTTTTGTTTTTTGAGATGGCCTCTTGCTATATTGCTCAAACTGATCTGAAACTCTAGGCTTCAGGAAATGCTCCTGTCTCAGCCTGCCAAGTAGGTGACATTACAGGTGCATGCAAATGTGGCAGGTGGCTTCTGTGATCTTGAATAGGAAGCCCCACATTTCTGTGATGTCATTTCCTTCAAGCAGGGTAACTGGCCATCTCCCTGGGTTTTGGAAGCTCTGAGTTGTTTTGGAATGGTCCAGCTCCCAGGAAGGGAGCATCAATGAAGACTCCCCTCCCCATTACCCCCCTCCCCGGTTCCCCCTTCCCTCCCCAGTTCCCCCTTCCCTCCCCTCCCATGTCTCCTCCCCTCTCCTGTGCCCTCTCCCCTCTCCTGTGCCCCTCCCCTATGCCCACTCCCCTCCCCTGTGTCCTCTCCTCTCCCCTGTGTCCTCTCCCCTCCCCTGTGTCCTCTCCTCTCCCCTGTACCCACTCCCCTCCCCTGTGTCCTCTCCTCTCCCCTGCACCCCTATACCCTCCATCTGCAGCTCTACCTGGCATCTCTTTGCCATGCCCAGCTAAGACAGCAGACCCTGAAGCTCAGTTACAAGCAGAAGGGAGCCGCCCTCACTGCCCTGTGTGTTCATCAGCTCCTACTCCCAGACCCTGACCCCAGGAATGCCCTCAGAGTCCAGCTCTCACATGTGGGATACTCTGTACCCCTTACTCACGTCTCAGAAGCTGTGTCCTTCGTGCTCTGTTGACTGGGGTAGTTCTGGTTGGTTTGTCTGGAATATTCTTAGTGGTCACGGTAAACTCGAGCCTGGGAGGGGGAAGGGAGGGTGTTGATTGGTGGAATGTACACCTGTCCAGGTGCACAGGCTCTGCAAACAAAGAGGCTGTGTTAGAGGAGCGCCAGTCAGGAACTCTGCAGGGTGGACAGAGAGGTAAGGAGCTGAGGGCGCCAGGAAGGCAGGGACTTGAACTTGGGTGGGCCCTGCCAGGATCAGGACAGGCAGGGAGGGTGCAGATAGGAGCAGGGTCAGAAACTCATCACCCTTCAGGGATCTCTTTCTGAGTCTGAGGGCTTCCTGCTTCCTGTGGAACTGAGCTGAGGAGCACAGGGTACTGAGGGATGGGGATGGGGCATTAGAACTGTCCATGGGGACCAAGTGGCAGGGTCATCCCGAGCACAATGACTGCTCGGAGCAGGGGAGCAACGTAGAGTCCCAGGAGGGTGGCAGAAGGGAACCCCCCAAGGGAGAGTTTCTGAAAGGGATTAGGATCCCTTCCCCACTCCAACCTCTTCTGGGCACGGATGGACTTGAGAAGTTCCGGTCCACACATACAGAGCACAGACACTACTGAACCCTCCTGAGAACTCCCACACACCAGCAGCCCCCACACCCACCCAAGAGCATATGGCTCTGCCTTCAGCTCGGAAGGTGGAGTACTGGAAGAACCTGGGCATGGGACATGGGCACACAGTGCCTGTCACCAAGCAGTTGTCTGCCTGTTACCACACAACAGGATGGAAGAACTGGTGGGGCTGCGGGAAGGCTCCTCCGGGAAGCCCGTGACTCTGCAGGAGCTGTGGGGCCCGTGTCCACGCATCCGCGGAGGCATCAGAAGTGAGAGCTCGTTCCCCCTGACCCTTCCCACCCCTCCCCTTCTCATCCCCATCCCCCTGACCCTTCCCACCCCTCCCCTTCTCATCCCCTTCCCATCCCCCTTCCTCTTCCCCTCCTTCTTCCCCTTCCCACCCCTCCCCTTTCCATCCCCCTTTCCATCCCCCTCCCCCTTCCCCGTGAAGCCCCCTTGGGATATCACTGACCCTAGACCCAAGATCACTCTCTACCCCTTTGTCTGTGTATTAGAACCTGACCACCCCAGAGAAAGTGGGGACCCCAGAAAGGGGCAGAGGTCAGGCCCAGGTGCTGATGCTCACAGCCAGAGAGGGTCAGCTTTGAGGCTGGGCTAACAGCCAGTGGCCAAGGGCATACCCAGGGCCTGAAGTACAGATGGCCCACAAGCCCTGGGGACAACACGAGGTTCCTGCTCAGACCCTGGTGAGGTATCATCTGTAAGAGGTGTACACTGTCAGGCCCCTCGTTCTCCTCTACCACCTTGACCAACCTTCTGTAAGGCCCCAGTGTGAGCTACAGTGGAGGGACAGACCAAAGGCACCCATGGTGTCACTACTTCACTTTCTGCAGCCCTGCTCAGCCCCTTGCATGAGGCAGAGCCCCTCCTCCTCACCCCAGACTCCAGCTCCAGGCCCCTAGCTTGCTGTTCCTACCCAGAGCCTGAGCAGTCTCTCGGGAAGGAGCTGTGACCCCAGTGTCCTGCCCAGGGGCCCTGGAGTGGCTGAAAGAGCGGCTGTTCCGTGTGGGTGAGGACTGGTATTTCCTGATGGCCCTCGGGGTGCTCATGGCTCTGATCAGCTATGCCATGAACTTCGCTATCGGGCGCGTGGTCAGAGGTAAGGCCTCCCCAGCACACATATCCCCTCAGGGCAATAGGAATCCTACTTTAGGCTTGGGATGCTAGCTGGACAGCCAGGGGCAGTGGGGTGGGGCAGGGCTGTGGGTAGCCAGGCCTGGAGTTTGTGCTGGCTTCATATCTCACCAGTTGTGTGACCCTGGCAAGGTTCCTTTCCCTCTCTGGGTCTCAGTCATGTCACACACACAATGGGGGAAAGAGCCTGAATGCCTGTAGGAGCCTTTACTTCTGGCCACTGTCCCCATCTTTCTCCCCTCCCTCCATGCTGTCTGTTCAGTGGGTACTCACTTCCCCTGGACACTCAGCTGCCATAGTAAGGCTCCGCACTGTCTCACCAAGTCCTCCCTAGGCCTCCTCTGGTCTTTCAGGGACCCAGGGTTTGGGAGGGATGGGGAGGGTACCATCACTGGCTACTGGACAGAGGGGAAACTGAGGCTCAGTCCAGTCACTCAACTGAAGTCCCACAAGTAGGAGTCTGGAAAATTGAGATATGGACCTAGGGACCTGGTCACTCTCCTCTCCCTGGGTGGTGTGGGCCTCTCCCGGTCTGTAAGTGGGCACTGTAGTGTCTGTCCCCAGGGCTGTAGAGGCTCTGGGTGGCTCCCTGACAGCTGGGCATCTCCAGCGCACAAGTGGCTATACAGGGAGGTTGGGGACGGTCACCTGCTCCGGTATCTCTCCTGGACTGTGTACCCTGTGGCCCTCCTGTCCTTCTCCTCCGGCTTCTCACAGAGCATCACGCCCTTCTCTGGAGGTGAGTCATGGTCACTGGTCTCTGGCCAGCCTGCCTTGTCCTGCAGTCCCCATGGGTCCAAATCTTTTCACATCCCGTGAGGATTCTGAGGAGGGAGGGCAGAGGACGGTGCCACATTATCATTAGTGCTGGGGAAGCGGGCTTGGAAGAGCCAGGCCACTTCCACAAAGTCACACAGGGAGAGGGAGAGCAGGGGACCCAGTCATCAGTGGCTTGACTTGACTTCCCTGGGATCCTCTGGGATAGAAAAAAAAAAATGTTGGTGGTTTGTCACCTGCAGGAGCACAGCCCATGATGTCAGGGCTGGGTTGATAGAAGTAGCCAGCTCCCAGGCCCTAGAGCACCCTCCAGCTGCAGCCCACGGGATCTCCCAGGTGTCGCCTAACAATCGTGGGTCCCCTCCCTGCCGCTGTAGCCTTCAAGGCCCCACTCAGACCTTCAGCCATTTCTCTTGACAGCTGAGGTCACATATCCCACTCACAGGGTGTGTGAGGTCCCGAGGATGGTGTCAGAGTGCTGTGTGCATTGTGGCACTGTTCAGTCTGTGCTGGGCATGGAGGCAGTCACTTGGAATAGCAGGAGGATGTCTGCCAGTTCTAGGCTATCCTGGGTCACACAGTGAGACCTAGTTGAGAGAGAGCCAGCCATGGCATGCAGAATGTACCTGATGTCTCTGATCTTGTAGGCAGGGTTGGGATCAGTACTTAGATGGGGGGGTGGGGGGGTGGGGTTGGGCGTGTGGGAATACCTTGTCGTTCCCTTGCTCCAGGGTCTGGACTCCCAGAGCTGAAGACTATGTTGTCTGGAGTCGTCCTGGAGGACTACCTAGATATCAAGAACTTTGGGGCCAAGGTGGTGGGCCTCTCCTGCACTCTGGCAACAGGCAGCACCATATTCTTAGGCAAAGTGGTAAGAACAAGAGAGCCCACCTGCCTTCCTCCTTGTTCCTCCACACCTCTGGACATACAGCTCAGTCCCCAAGTGTGACAAGATGTATCTTGGGATAGTCCTGGGGTTTGGGGTTCACCGAGGACAAGGAAGTGAACGAGAAGGCGGCTGGGCCAGGCTTGGAGCTTCCATTCCCTGGGGCCTTAGGGAGGAAGAAGAGGAACAGGGAAGGGAGGACTCAGCTTCCCCAGGTCACGGACCCTCTGCACCAATGCTTTGTTCCCCACCCCCACCCCCAGGGCCCCTTCGTGCACCTGAGTGTAATGATTTCTGCTTACCTGGGCCGTGTACGAGCCAAGACCATGGGGGAATCTCAGGTGAGGGGTACAAGAAAGAGCCCCTTTGACCAGAAGGGGAAGGGAGCCGGTCCTGAACCCAGAGCTCTGTTTTCCCCAGAATAAGGCCAAGGAAATTGAAATGCTAGCGGCTGCAGCTGCAGTGGGAGTGGCCACGGTCTTCGCAGCCCCCTTCAGCGGTGAGAGCTCCAGGCACCTCCTCCACCTTGTAGCCTCCCCCTGGCCCTGAACTCCCTGGCTTGCCCAGTCCCCCCCACTGCCCCCCTACTACCCCAGTTGGCTTCTGCAAAGCCACCCCAGGGTGGCTGGGGTGGGGTGTCCAGGCCTGTAGACTTCCTTTGAACTCATGTGGTTTTAAAGCCTAGTCTCACTGTGTGGCTCTGGCCAGTGAGTTCACTGCTCCGATCCTGGTTTCTCGGGCTGGTAAATGGAAAACCTCACAGGTGGGGATGGGGACATGAGGGCCTTCTTGGCTTGAGCCAAGGACAAAGGCAACAGGGGCTTTTGGCTGTCCAGGCAGCAAGACAGCAGGTTTGAGAGAGTCAGGGAGAATGTGACCCCCAAATCCTGCAGCCAGGAGATAGAGGCCCTTCTGTGCTGTGTGCCCCCAGGGGTCCTGTTCAGCATCGAGGTCATGTCCTCACATTTCTCCGTCTGGAATTACTGGAGGGGCTTCTTCGCTGCCACCTGTGGGGCCTTCATGTTCCGCCTCCTGGCGGTCTTCAACAGTGAGCAGGGTGAGCCCCATACGGGGACCTAGTCTCTACTCTTCCTTTTCTGCAACTCCTCACCCCATCACCTTCTCCTTCCTCCCTCTCTCCATTCACCCCTCCCTTCCCTTTTTCCTCCTTCTCCTTCTCTTGGTTTCTGGAACATCTGTCCATAAAGTCTAGCTCTGGGTCTGAATGCTTACCTGTACTGAGAAAACTTGCATGCACGTGCGTGCGTGCGTGCGTGCGTGCGTGCGTGCGTGCGTGCGTGCGTGTGTGTGTGTGTGTGTGTGCTTGTGGGCATGTGCACACCCAAATGTGTGTGAATCAATTTGTTTATGGCTTTGGGTTCTCAGTCTGTCTGCACCTTGGTCACCATAGTGTCACAGAGAAGGTTAAACAAAAACCAGAAAACACATGTATTCAGACAGTCCTTCTGGAGTCAGGACTTCCAAGGGAGCCGGTCTTCAAGGCCAGCATGGAATTTTCCTACAGGAATCTTCATTGCTATGATTTCCCCTTTTGTATCCATCCCTAAGTCTTGAGGGGTGCTGTGCCGTCTATCTCTGACCTAGTGTGTACACTCCCCCAAGATCAGCTGAAGCATACAGGCTAAGTGCGGAGCCACTAAGTGCGATGCCTGTGAGCCTAGTACACTTAGCAGTCAAGACTGGAGGATCCTAAAAAGCTCCTCTTGGTCGAGGCAGTATGACAGGATTGGGCACCTCTCGGTTCTCCAAGATGGCTTTGAGAGAGGGACACAAGTGACTCCTTTTGACCTTGGCGTTTCAGCTCTCCTGTCTCCTAACAAACAAGCATGGTGATGAATCCTGCTAGACCCTGGTCGTCTTGGTCACCAAATTGTTACCAGAGCACCCAGACATAACGTGTACCACCTCAGGAGAAAATGACATGATAGATACAGAATGAAAAAAAAACAAATTTACTTATATTTTTGGTCACAACTAGGGAAGGGTCACAACTCAGGGAGAAGCCAAGACAAGCATGAGGGCCACATATGTGTGCACACATACGTGTGCACAGAGTAGGACATACACGTACATGTGCACAGAGTCATTCTGATGGGCACCCAGTCTTCCTGTCAGATGTTGTTTTCTTGTGATTCATTCATTCTTCCTTCCTTCCTTCCTTCCTTTCTTTCTTTCTTTCTTTCTTTCTTTCTTTCTTTCTTTCTTTCTCTCTTGGTTTTTTGAGACAGCGTTTCTCTGTGGCTTTGGAGGCTGTCCTGAAACTAGCTCTTGTAGACCAGGCTGGTCTCGAACTCACAGAGATCTGCCTTGCCTCTGCCTCCCGAGTGCTGGGATTAAGGGTGCGGGCCACCATCACCTGGCCAGGATTCTTTCTTTCCTTCCTTCCTCTTCCTTCCTTCCTTCCTTTTTAAAAAAGATTTTATTTATTTATTTATTTATTTATCTATTTATTTATTTATTATGTATACAACATTCTGCTTCCACACCAGAATAGGGCACCAGATCTTATAACAGATGGTTGTGAGCCACCATGTGGTTGTTGGGAATTGAACTCAGGACCTCTGGAAGAGCAGTCAGTGCTCTTAAACGCTGAGCCATCTCTCCAGCCTTCTTCCTTCCTTCCTTCCTTCTTCCCTCCCTCCCTCCCTCCCTCCCTCCCTCCCTCCTCCTCTCTCCTCCCTCCCTCCTTTCTTCCTTTGTTTCTTTCCATAACAGGGTTTCTCTGTGTATCCCTGGCTGTCCTAGAATTTGCTCTGTAGACCAGGTTGACCTTGAGTGCTGGAATTAAAGGCATGTGTCACTACTGCCCAGCCCTTCTTGGGGAATCTTTGTTGCTAGACTCCCTCCTTGACGGGCAGAAGGGGACCAACAGTGCGCGTTGGGAGAAAGGCTCTAAGGGCAGAAAGAGCTAAAGCTGCCTGAATGGTAAACTCAGGTTGTCAGACTCACAAAGCCAGAGACGCTTGATCTCGGGGCACAGTGCTATAGCCCATGTATGAATTATTCTGGGAGACTCTGTGTGGATATGAGTGTGACTTCAGACTCCCCACTCCCACCCTCCCCCAGAGACCATCACCTCCATCTACAAGACCCGCTTCCGAGTGGATGTGCCCTTTGACCTGCCTGAAATCTTCTTTTTTGTGGCCCTGGGGTAAGTGGGGTCTCAGGCCCTGACAGCCCAACGGGGCTCTTCCAGGCATGAACTGGGACAGCTCTTCATTCACCTCACTGCCACTCCAGGGCCATCTGTGGTGTCCTGAGCTGTGTTTACCTATTCTGTCAGCGGAATTTTCTCCGCTTCATCAAGACCAATCGGTACACCGCCAAACTGCTGGCTACCAGGTGGGCGAAGGCCTGCAGGCAGCGCTACTCCCAAGTCGCCAGAGAAAGCCCCACCCCTACCTGAGTCAGAGTCTTACCCATGTGTCCCTTTAATAGTTTCTATGGGACACCTCACCCACAGTGTCTCCTTTCCTCACCAGTACCCACATCTCCTGCCTGTTTACTGGAAATCAGCCTCATCATGGAACCCTCCCATTAGTCATTGTCTCCTTTCCTCCCTGAGTCCCTTCTCCTGATCTTAGACTTCCTCTTCCTCCCTCCTGACCTAGCAAGGCCAATCCCCACCCTGGCCCGGCGGGTCTGTCATCACATCACTGTCCCCTCTGATCCAAACCCTCACTCTGCCTTCCTTCCTGCCACCTGCGTCTTCTCTGGAGGGGTTTGTCGGTTTCTTTCTTTCTTTTTTATCGGTTTCTTTGCCCTGCCCTCCTCCATAGTTCTTTCCTCGTTGTGGGGCTGTCTCTGGTAAGGAGCTATGGTGTCCCCCACATTGTGGGGGAAGCAGAGGAGGCAAACTGGAACTCCCTTTCTCTCACAGCAAGCCCTCGTATGCAGCTCTGGCTGCCCTGATCCTGGCCTCCATCACCTATCCACCTGGTGTGGGGCGTTTCATGGCTTCCCGGGTAAGGGGCGCTGAGCGAGGGGGTGGGGGGTGAGCCCATTTGGTGTCTTCTCTGTGTACATCGTCTCATTCATTCCCCAAAACTGTCTAAGGGAGCTTCCTGTGGGTCACTTTTCAGATGACCAGGTTGTAGCTCAGCAATAGCAGAGCCATCCTCAGGGTCCTCAGCTAGATAGGGGAGGGTGAGACTCAGGAGGATGATGGGACAGATGGGACACGCTGACTGACTGACTGATTGACTTACGGCTGCCTCTGCCCCAGCTCTCCATGGCGGAGCATTTGCGCACCCTGTTTGACAACAACTCCTGGGCCCTGATGACCCGGAACTCATCCCCACCCTGGCCTGCTGAGCCTGACCCCCAGAACTTGTGGTTTGAATGGTACCACCCACGGTTCACCATCTTTGGCACTCTGGCCTTCTTCCTGGTCATGAAGGTGGGTCCCTTCCGTATGCAGATCTGGGGGAGGATGGGGCTGCCTCCACAACGGGACCCTGGAGCACTGTCCACTTTCAACCAGGTCTCTGATCTGAGCCTGACTCACTGTGCTCCTGCACAAGTCACACTGGTTGCTTCAGCCTCAGATCCCTTTTGCATTTTTAACTCCGTTTCTCTATCTTTACCATGAAGGAGGGGCTGAGGCGATGGCTCAGTTAATACAGTGCTGGCCTTGAAAGCATGAGGCCCTGAGATGCACCCTCGGCACCCACGTAAAAAGGTGGGCTGCTGGCACACTTATAATCCCAGCACTGGAGAGGTTGGCTCTGGAGGATTGCTGAGGCTCACTGATCTGTCTGTCTAGCCCGATCCATAAACTCCAGGCCAATGAGAGACTAGCAAAGGAGGTGAACAGCTTTCAGAGCATGACATCTGAACTTGTCCTCTGACCACCGCAAAGATGCGCACATGCAAATTCGCACACACCGTTTAAAAACAAAAACAGAGTCAATGGGGTAGTTATTCTTTCTACGCAAAGGGCAGGCTAAGGGTGAGAAAGTGAATGACTTAGCATGTGCCAAGCACACAGTGGGAACTTGACGAGCGCCTGTTTGATGTTGTCTGTAACTCCAGACGGTGCTTCAGGCCCAATACGGGCACCGTTTTCTCCGGGAACTTTCCACTTGAGTCCCATTCCTCCCTCGGCCACTTCTGCCCCGTTGCCTATGACCTCTGCCCTCTGGTCCCTTCTTCTATCCCCGCACAGTTCTGGATGCTGATCCTGGCCACAACAATCCCCATGCCTGCTGGGTACTTCATGCCCATATTCATCATCGGTGAGTCTGGATTCCAGGGAGATTTGGGGGTGTGGGGCAGAACCGTGGTTCCTGTACACCATCTGTCTCCCAGGGTGGTACTGAGAGTGGGGGTCAGGTCAGCCTGACTCCCCTTCACTCTGAGTCTGTGGCAGGAGCTGCCATCGGGCGCCTCTTGGGAGAGGCCCTGTCTATCGCTTTCCCAGAGGGCATTGTGGCTGGAGGTGAGGTCAATCCCATCATGCCTGGGGGCTATGCTCTGGCAGGTGAGTGGACAGCAAGTGGGAAGACCTCATGGGCTAGAATATGGCTGAAGGGCTGACGTTTGTCTATGGCACGAACTGTACAATGTGCCTCCCACTCCCCGAGCCCCGTCGTTCTCGGAAACTTCCAGCTCTCTTAGCTCTGTCTGTTTCCCCCACTCTATACCCTCTGTATCCCTCTCTCTTGCCATGCCTGGGTATTTCTAGCAGTTTCCGGTATGTGCCCTCTGGATGCTGCTGACATGAGCCATGGTCACACTATGCCCACCTTGCCCTCTGGGTGAGCCTGGCTGCTGGCCTGAGTCACCCACGGTGGCTCTGTCCCTGCAGGTGCTGCTGCCTTCTCGGGGGCGGTGACCCACACCATCTCCACGGCACTGCTGGCCTTTGAGCTGACCGGACAGATTGTTCATGCACTGCCTGTGCTGATGGCGGTGCTGGCAGCCAATGTCATCTCCCAAAACTGTCAGCCCTCTTTCTATGATGGCACCATCATGGCCAAGAAACTGCCATACCTGCCGTGGATTCGTGGCCGCAAGATTGGGTGAGCCTCGGGCTGGCTAATGGGCTGTCCAGGATGGTCTTGGAGTTAAGGGACCCCCCAAATCAATGCAGTTGTCCTCAGGCCACCCTCTGGCTATCAACCTCCCCAGAGCCTCATGTGTTTGGAGAGGAAGCTGGGTTCAGTCAAGTGTCTGCCTTGCTTCAGGTCACATGGAGGTTGAGGCCTCTCTCCTCTCTCTCTTGCTTGGTTCTCCGAGCTGGGTGGTCAGGATCTGGGGTGCAGATGGGGTCTGCATCCACCAGATTGTACCCAGTGGTTTCGGTTCCCGAAGCTGTGGGGCTAGAGGCTCAAGATCCTCTGTGTTCTGGGTCCAGCTCCAAGCTCGTGCAAGCTACTGTCCTGCTCCAAACCCATCACCTCAGCTGTCATGCGGGCATTACTTTTGTCATGTTCTCAAAAACTAAAATTCTCACTGGACGTTGGTGGTGCACGCCTTTCATCCCAGCACGTGGGAGGCAGAGGCAAGTGAATCTCTGTGAATTCATGGCCAGCCTTGTCTGCAGAGCAAGTTCCAAGGCAGTAGTTACACAGAGAAACCCTGTGTTGAGAGGGGGAAAAAATCTTAGAATTCTCTCAGGTTTGAAAAACAAACAAAGCCCAAACCAAAAAAGTTCCCTGGGCAGAATTCTGCTAGGCGATACAGCCCCCAGTGAAGCTAGTGCTGGGAACTGAGGGTACAGAATATGCCCACTAGTGAGACAGTCTCTTTGTTCCTTCCCATTGCAGGGTCCTGGGTGCCACTCATTCCAGGATCCCTTCAGTCCCGCCCCCAACCCCTCTCATGTTGCCCTCAGAAACCAAAAGTATTTGTTACTTTTCTCCTTGGTACAATAAAGCCCCTGACAAAGTCAACTTCATGAGGGGAGGGTTTATTCCAGCTCACAGTTTGAGTGTGCACAGTCCCCCATGGAGGGGAAGGCATTGCAGCGGGTCACATGGCATCCACATCAGGGAGCAGAGAGAGATGGGCACTGGTGCTCAGCTCCCCTAGCTTTTGTGTTAAATTCAGGACCGTAGCTCGGGGGATGATTCTGCCCATGCTTAGGGTGGGTCTTCTTCCTGCCTCAGCTGATAAAGTCTAGAAACTATTTTGCTAAGGCCTCATGATTCTAGGGTTTTTGTTTTTGTTTTTGTTTTTTCGAGACAAGGTTTCTCTGTGTGGCTTTGGAGCCTATCCTGGCACTCGCTCTGGAGACCAGGCTGGCTTCGAACTCACAGAGATCCACCTGCCTCTGCCTCCCAAGTGCCACCAACGCCCGGTGGTCTCATTAAGGTGAAAATGATACTAACTATTGCAGGTGGGTCCTTCCCAGAAAGGTCCCCTGCCTCTCCCTGAGGTCTAGCGGGGCCTGACAGGTGCCTCCCTCTGCCTACAGCTCCCACCCTGTGTCTGTGGAACACTTCATGAACTCTACCCTCACCATCCTGGCCAAGGACATGCCCCTGGAGGAGGTGATCAAGGCTGTGACCTCCACAGATGTGGCTCAGTTCCCTTTGGTGGAGACCAGAGGTACTCAGCTGGGGTCCGTGGAGGCTGCCTGGGAGGCTGGGTGGGGATTCCCTCTGAGTGTCAGAGGAGCAAAGGCAAGCAGGGAGTTGGATTTTCTGTGTGACCTGGGAAAAGTCACTTCATTTCTCTGTGCTTTGGTTCATTCATGGATGAAATGGATATAATAACCATGCTATTTCCTAGGTTTGTGTCATGTTTAGAGCCGAGCATGCTTTTGTAAAGCAGCCTAGGGATGGCTCTTGGGATTCTAGTCAGAGATGATGTAGCCATCTATAGCTGCCAAATATCCATGTCTAAAACTGAATTTCTGTAGGCAGGACAGTTACCCCACTGTGCCTCTCAACCTTCCTTATCTGGAAACTGAGTGACCAGTGTCCTCAGAGACAGGAAAATTGTGTAAATTCCTCTGAGATAAGAGCACCCGGCATGAGGCTGAGGACACAGCCGCTGGTTAAGAGCATTGCTGTTCTTGCAGGACCCGGCCTTGGTTCCCAGCACTCCCATAGCAGCTTACATCTGTTCTTCACTCTAGCTCCAGGGACTCTGGTACCACCTTCTGGCCTCTGTGGGGACCAGGCACACAGTATACACAGTGCACGTATACATGTATGCAGGCAAAACACTCATACACATAAAATAAAAATAAATACATTTTTAAAACAAGCACCCAAGCCAGGCATTGGTGGCACACTCGGGAGGCAGAGGCAGGTGGATCTCTGTGAGTTCGAGACCAGCCTGGTCTACAAGAGCTAGTTCCAGGGCAGCCTCCAAAGCCACAGAGAAACCCTGTCTCAAAAAAACAAAAAAACAAAAAAACAAGCACCCAGCATGTTCTTGGCACTTAGTAAGTTCTCAGGTAGCGTGGCTTCTGTATTCATAACATGTCCCTCCTAGAGTCTCAGATCCTCGTGGGCATTGTGGAAAGGACTCACTTGGTGCAAGCCCTCCAGACTGAGCCAGCGTCCTGGGCTCCAGGCCAACAGGTGGGTCCCCCTGCCGGGTGTGGGGACAGGGTGGAGGTGTGAGCAGGGTTATGTAGGGGGAGAGGAGTTTAAAGAACAGGAGCCTGGGAACTGTAGGCTGTCACAGGTCTCCATCATCTTTCCCAATTCCCAGTGCTGTCTCCAGGATGTCTTGGCTGGTGGCTGTCCCACACAGCCAGTGACCCTGCAGCTGTCCCCAGAGACCTCCCTGTATCAGGTAAGGGAGAATTAGAAAAAGTGGGTTGAGAAGAAAGACCTGGTGGGAGTGTTTGGGCTCCACCTCCTCCCTCTGTGCAGTGTCTCACCACACACACACACACACACACACACACACACACACACTCACACACACACACACACACACACACGCACGCACACGCAGGCACACACATGCAGGCACGCACACATGCACACACACATACAAGCGCACACACCATACCCACTCATGCATGCAAACACACACACATGCATTCATGCACTCACATGCATATACACTCACGCACACATGTATGTGCACATAAACCATACTCACACATGCTTGTACGTGTACTCACATACACATGAACACACACACCATACTTGAGCATGCACACATGTGCACACTTCTCACCTGCAGATGTTCCCAGCAGCCCCCGCCTGTGAGCCTGTGAGCAACCAGGGTTGCTGGGGCGATGCAGAGGAGACAGGGCAGAGAGAGAGCCTGGGGAACACATGCTTCTGGGTGGATACACAGTGTTAGTTAGAAGCATCCCATGGAGCTGGAGAGATGGCTCAGCTTCAGGAACACTGGCTGCTCTTCCAGAGGACAAAGGTTCAGTTCCCAACAACCACACAGCAGCTCACAACTGCCTGTCACTCCAGTCCTAGAGGAGTCAATACCCTCTTCTGGCGTCTAGGGGCACTGCATGCACGCAATACAGAGGTATACATGCAAGCAAATACCCATACACATAAGATTATTTAAAAAAAAAAAAAAGCTGGGAGTGGTGGCAAATGCCTTTAGTCCCAGCACTTGGGAAGCAGAGGCAGGAGGGTTTCTGTGAGTTTGAGATCAGCCTGGTTTACATAGCAAGTTCCAGACTGCCAGGACTATATAGAGAGACCCTTTCTGAAGAAACAAAACAAAACAAAAAATGTTTAAAAATTTAAGCATCACACAGAGATCCAAATTTGAGGAACTTCGCCTTCATCCGCCTCTCAGAGCAGGCACTTGTGTGGGGTGGTGACAGAAGCAGCCTAGGGACCTGCTATGGCCCCAAGTTTTCTTCCAGGCATTATATCCTAGAGGCTCAGTAATCTGGACCAAAGGATTCCTTCTACCGGTGAGGCCTTGCTTCTCACATGGAGTCTGGCTACCACCTAGCCAATGTCAGACTAGACATTGCAGGCTGGGCTCTTCACTCACCAAGGCACAGAGAAGGGTGTGGGCACAGGGGTGTTCCCTGACTCCATCATTTCCTGTTAACTGCCCCTCCAGACACACACCCTCTTTGATCTGCTGACCCTCCAGACGCTGTTCGTGACATCACGAGGCAGAGCTGTGGGCTCTGTGTCCTGGGTGGAGGTACTAGGGTCTCCAGGGTGGGCAAAGTGGGTGGTGGGGCACCAACATTCTCCCTTTCAAAGATTGGGAGCTACAAAGAACTCTGATGTACCCTACTCCTTGGATTAGAGTTGCCGCTGAGCCTGGGGATCAGCCTGTCACTCTTGGGTTCGGTGTCACTTGTGCCATTGAGTAGGGACCATTGAGGGTACTCTCAGTGATGGAGGCCAGAGCTGTCTCCATCCCCTCAAACCCTCCCTCCTCTTCCATCCCCTTGTCTCTGCTGTAGCTGAAGAAAGCAATTTCCACCTTGATCAACCCACCAGCCCCCAAGTGAGCCAGCCTTTGGGCTGCAACAAGGACCCCGGCTGCCTGGCTCCAACACACCCCTTCCCTCCTACTCCACCCCTCCAACCCAACGCAAACCCTCAGTGCGGCAGGCAGCTCTACCCAGCCTGAACTGGGCTCCACATTATATAGCCCACCCTGAGGGGACAAAGGAAGGGGAAAATCTCACCCTGGTGGATGTGCCTTCTGAGATGCTGTGTTCCTGAGAAAATAAAGTGATGCCCAGAGCCGCTGCTCACTCCTGCTCTCCCTCAAGAGTACATATTTGACCCCTTGGGTTCTTGTGTTGGCCTGGGTTAAGCTCTTGGGGCACCTGATGCTCACAAGGGCCTTGAAGGCTGGGCCTGGGGCTCTTCAGCCCCCACACCTTAGAGGGAGATGGAGGGAAGTGAGGGTCCCTACCAGGTCCTATGACACTTGGCCTACGTATAACAGGACCTTGGAGGTGAGGTTCTACCTTCCAGACTTGGTCTCCCTGGCTGTGGTTCAGCTGGTAAAGTGGGGTCTCTGGGGACAAGAAGATGCCCTGGCCCTCCTCCTTTGAGGGCTCTCAGGTGTTTGTGTGTTGGAGGTAGGAGTCTCCAGTAAACCCCTCAGACCCTCATCCTGGGCTCAGCAACACGCCTTCCCTGGGAGACCAGGTCAAGTTCATCCAGGATGAGCACACTACTTTAATGTCACCAGAGAACCCTGTGGGAGATGAAGGGCAAGTGAGGGGGATGTGAAGTCTCTCAGTTGGGGAGCATGGGGGTCACAGAGGAGCCAGATAAGAGGGGAGGGACAGACAGACCCTCTAGAGATGGAAGGAGTCGAGGAATGGCTTGACCGGAAGAAACAGTCCCACCTTCCATGGAAAGGATGCAGGATGCACAGAGTGAGTTGGGAGGGGCTGAGCCCAAGTCAGCGTTGGCTCCCCAGGTCCCCTCCAAATGACCCTCCCAATCCTTCCATGGTGTCCTCCTGGGGGCCTGTTGCCCTGGTGTCTGCTTAGAGCCCAGGAGCAGGCTGAGGGCAGAGGTCCTGGAGGGGCCACACAAAGCAGGGGCTCCCGCTGTTGAGGGCAGGTCCACAGAGGCGCTGAGTGGTCCACAAGAATGAGGGCCACCACCCCAGCCACACTCCACCTTGTGTTTGTCCCCAGGAGTCAAGAGATGCCCAGTACTGGACCGATGCCGTGGTACAGCTGGGCTCCCAGCAAGGTGTGCAGACACCGGCTGGCCTCAGTTATAGAACACTTCATCCTCCTCTTCTGAGAGAGAGCCACTGTCCACTGATGGCAGGGAACCATGTAAATGGGCCCCGCCATCAGGCCCCTGAGCCCCTGGCAGTCGCTGCCGATGCTGCTGGGTGGGGCTAGGGGGTTCCTCCGGTGAGGGCCAGCCGTCATCGAGGGTGAGGCCAGGGGAGCAGGCTAGGAGGCTGTCATCCTGTGAAGGGCCACTCAGGAGGCTGTCCTGAAGGTAGACGCTCTCCAGGTCTAGAATATCAAAAAAGGGGATACAGGTTAGAGATGGAATCCTGCATCCTGCATTCCTGGGTGTGGGAGGCCAGGCAAGGGTCGGGAGACCTGTAGGTCACTGCTAAGCTGTGTGATCCCAGGCAGGTCTCCAAACCTCTCTGAGCTCAGTTGTCTCCCCATGAAATGGAGCAGAGCAGTCAAGAGCAGGATGTGAGTATTGGGACAATGGATGCTCCTTCTGGTCCTCTGTCCCCCTCCCCTCCTGGTCATCGGGAGAATCAAGTGAGGTATGTCAAGGCAAGCTTCACCAGAACTCAGGTTTGGGAAAGCAGCACCCACAATGCACCTGGCCTCAACTCAAGCCACACCACAGGCAGACTTTTCCTTTTTGCTCAAGGCACTTCCTGGGAATGTGCAGGCCAGGACTGCCAGTCCCAGGTTACTGAGGAAGAAGCTAAGCCGTGGAGAAGGGGGGATGGCGAAAGGAGCCGCCTGAGCAACCAGGGCACTAGCTCAGTGCTCCCCTGCCCACCCTGCCGTGGTATCGCCAGCTGTACCTTGAAGCTGGAAGGCGCCCTGGGTACTGTCCTCTGGCTGCATTTCTTCATCATCCAGGGAGGACCAGGCACTCAGAGTGGCCTCCGTGATAGCAAACTGCTCCGCGACACCTAGGGGACAGCAAGATCAGGCTCAGTGAGCCTGCGGGTGGGAAGGGAGCACTCCATGTCTACACAGGCCTCTCTGGACTGTCCCTTTCTGCCCAGGTAATGAAGGAAGCTACCTAGTGTCCCATCCTGTGCTTCACCCCTGCCGGCCCCACTAGGTTTCCCTCCCTGCTCCCCCGCTCACCTGCAGCAAAGCGGGCCTCACGCAGCTCATCAGGGAGACAGCAGTAATGGTCGTCCTCGGCTGGGGACAGCTCCCAGCCTGACTGCTGGGCGCTCCAACCTTTCCACTCGATGAGGTGAGCCACTCGGCCGCGAGCCATGGCTGTGGGCTTTGTGATGTGGTCCTTCATGCTCTGTACCACCCCTGTGAGGTCACAGATGGCGATAGGTGACCATCCCCACGCAAGCCGCAGTGCACAGGACGCCAAAACCTCAGACCATCATGTCCTGTATCCCAACCGCCCCTGATCTATAGGCCTGCACCTGTTGGCTCCCCGCAGCCATGACCAGGGGCTGCTTTTCCTCACGGGACCCACGCCCTGTGCCGCACCCTCCCCAGCCTATGGCCCTACTTCACTCCCGTGCCGTTCCCAGGTGTGTGCCCCACCCCTCCCAATGTCTCATGGAATCTGGATCAGGGTTCCCAACTGGCCACTGCTTTCTCAGACTGGCTGTGACCCTCAGTTCCTCTTGGACCCAGCACCCTCCACTCACGAACTGACAGTTCTGAAGGAGTTTCCCCTGTGCTCCCAGCTCTTCAGAGTGAGACTCTGGTGTGGAGCACTCAGGGAGGGCTTCCTGGAGGAAGTGGCCTAGAATTCCGCTCTGAAGTCTTACAGTGATGGGAGAGCAGGCTGTTTCACAGATGGGGTCAGAGGCATGGGAAAGCAGACATAACACCAGCACACAGGGTGGCACACAGGGACAAGAGGCTGGAGCCCCACAGGGGCCGGACAGATTAGGGCTAGAGCCACAATGACAACTCCATGTTGTCTACACAGTGATGGAGAGCCCCGGCAGACATGGACCAGGGAAGAGGGAGATTACATCTGTTACTAGGAACAGCAACATAATTGAAAGATCAAAGCTCAAGGGTGGAGATGGGAACAATTCTGGGCGATTGCGGGAACCCAGCAAGAGGCAGGCCAGGGCTGGGCAGCGGAGAAGGACAAGGGCTGAGGGAGTGTATGACTTGACTGGCTGTGTGTGGAGGGCGATGGAGAGGAGGTGGCAGGGACAGCTCTGCATCTCCACTAGCTGAGGCAGGGTCAGATCTGGGCATCCCCAGTGTCCCTAAAGCCATGCAGACATGAGGCCCCGGAGAATGTGAGTCCCAAGGACAAATGAGCCATCCACAGGAACGAGGCACCAGGGATGTGGGAACAATGGAAATGAGAAAGAGGGGAGACCTGCTCCCCCAAGTGGGTGCTGGACTGCGGAGTGCGTTTGGAGAGGTGGCGTTTCTCAGGATCTGGGGGGAGGGTGTGGGGGGCAGGCGTTTCAGGTGGAGGGAGCTGCAGAGACAGGGGCGGAGGGAGGCGGCCAGGTCCTGTGGGAACCTGGAAGGGTGTGGTGTGGTGGAAACTGCAGTGCGGGGAGCTGTGAGAGGAGCCTGGTGGGCCAAGTGGCCTGGTTGTTGGCTGAGGGGTGTCGACGGCCAAGTACAGCAGCTTGAGTCCCTTCTCCGCCTGCGTGCTCTTCTCCTAGCCATCTCAGTGAGCTGCTCCTGGCACACTCCTACACCTGCTCCAGAGAACTATCATAGCTTTGGGTGCCACCTCTTCCCTCAAGGAGGCACAGTCCTCATCATGGACAACTGAGGACTGATGCCCAAACATGTCTTCAAGCGCCATCGATCCTTCAGGCTACCATGCTACAGAACTCCCAGTGGGGGTTGAGGCAGGGAGAGAACTGTAACGGAGTCTTCACTGAGCAAAATCCTCAGCCTCCCCTGATCCTTCACTCCCCAGGGACCTCCCAAGAGCATTCCCCAGGGGGGCACAGTCCCCACCTCAGGCTCTGCTTCTAGGGAACAAGACCCAAGGTGACGTGGGAGACCACGCAGTCAGACACCCAAAAACTGCACACACATCCCCCTCTGAGGCATCTCCAGGGCCTGAAAACCCAACAAGTCAACTCCTGAGGGAAGAACCCAGCCTGAAGTCTGGCAATTAGGAAACGTTAAAGCCAGCATGACTATGATCCTTTGCCTCCCCTTGGCACGTGTCCTGGGAGGAGCCTACAATCCTTAAGGGCTGGAGGGGGACTGTGTGGACCTACCCACAAGGGATGAGGTGGCCAGGGCAGCCACACTGTAGTTGCTGGGGCAGGCTCTAGAGTCGGATATGTAGCCGTTGGTGGTCTGGAAGCACCTCTGTAGAAAAAGAAGGGGTGGTGGGAAGGGCAGCCAGCCAGAGGACATTGTCTCCTCACCCCCCCAGACCATTGTTACCACCCACTTATCCTTGGTGGCTAGGGACTAAGTACAGAAAGGTAGGGAGATCCTATCCATTCACACAAGACTTCCTTCCCTGGGCTGGCAGGACTGTGAGCCTGGGTGGGCACAGCAGAGGAAGCAGGGATGGTGGCATCAGCTGGGCTGGCTGGAATGCGGGAGAGCAAGCACACTGACCTGCCACGGATCCCAACAGAAATCCATCTGCTTGTCCTGAAGCAAGGGGAGAAAGGGGACCAGTCAGGGCTGGGGACGTTGAGCACACAGCCAAGTCCCTAAGCCCCTGCAGAGCAGGGTGGTTCCACCTTGTGACCCTTGGAGAGATCAAGGTCACCTGCTGTCCCCTAGCACTCAGAAAAGGAGGTGGGGCACAGTGGCCTTGGGAGGAGAGGGAATCAGTGCAGGTAATAGGTCTGACCTAGACCAAGTGTACTTTTACAGTTTCCTGATACCTGGAGACTAGGGACTTTACAAAACAAAAGCAAAAACCAATGACCTAGCTGGTGTAGCGGCACATGCCTCTAATCCCAGCACTAGGGAACTCTGTGAGTTCCAGGCCAGGCAGCACAACATAGTGAAACCCTGTCTCAAAAAAAAAAAAAATCAAATAATAATGATGAAACAAAAAATAGAAAATAGCATCTTGAGGCTAGAGAGATGGCTCAGTAGTTGAGAGCATTTGTTGTTTTCCCAGAGGACCTGGGTTCAGTTTCCCAGCACCCACAAGGTAGCTCACAATCATCTCTAGTCTCAGGGGATCCAATGCCCTTTTCTGGCCTCCACAGGTACTGCATACAAGCTGTGACCATAGACACATGAAGGCAAAAACTCATACACATAAATTAAAAATAAAGAAATCTTTTTTGTTTGTTTTTTGAGACAGGGTTTCTCTGAAGCTTTGGAGTCTGTCCTGGAACTAGCTCTTGTAGACCAGGCTGGTCTCGAACTCATAGAGATCCACCTGCTTCTGCCTTCCAAGTGCTGGGATTAAAGGCGTGAGTCACCACCGCCCAGCCCTGATTTTACTCTTGAGAAGCTGTTGTTAGTTACTAAGCAGAACTGGGCTGGCAGTGGAACCTACTGTCTGCAAGGCTGAGTTAATTTGGGCAGGAAGACCTCTGGGATGGTATTGTGTTTTCTAAATAAGTCTGGCACCCATCCAGCTGAATGCCAAGCCCTTGGGTCCCCTATTACCCAGGAAGAAACTGGGGTTGGCAAGGAAGAAGGGAGCCAAGAATGGCCTCTGCTTGCCCTAGAGAGATAAAAGAGCAGCTGGAACCAGGGCAGGCAGGAGGAGGGTGATGAGTGGCCGGTTACCTTGCCAGCAACACGGTCTGGAGCCATGACAGGTGGATGAGGGCTGGAGGGCAGATCCCGATTCAGGAGGGCTGTGCCCTGTGACCTGGGGCAGTCTTTGTGGGCACTGATGAACAGATCTGGAAATAAAGATGACAGGAGAAGTTAAAAAAAAACCCTCTGACTTAGCCATAGTAATTAGGCAGGGGAAGACATAGGCACATCTGAACTGAAAAGGAGGGAATATGTTTTACCTACAGAAAAACTAAAGACAGCCGGGTGGTGGTGGTGCACACCTTTAGTCCCATCTCTCGGGAGGCAGAGGCAGGAGGATCTCTGTGAGTTTGAGGCCAGCTTGGTTTACAGAGTGACTTCCAGGACAGCCAGGGCAGTTACATAGAGAAACCCTGCTTGGCCATAAAAAATTTTTTTTAATGTTTTTTACCCTTCTGCAGTAACAGATTAATATACAAACACATTCTACAACTATACAGAGATATTTCCTTTTTACTTTGAGACTAGGTGTTTGTGTGAGTGAGAGAGAGAGAGAGAGAGAGAGAGAGAGAGAGAGAGAGAGAGGGAAAGGGAGAGGGAAAGTGTGTGTGTGTAAGCTAGAAGACAACCTTGGGTGTTGTTCTCCAGGCACTGTCTTTATTTATTTATTTATTTATTTATTTATTTATTTATTTATTTATGAGGCAAGGGCTCTTACCAGACAGGAACTTGCCACATAGGTTAGGACACCTGGCCAGTGACCCTCTACCTCCCTCTGGCCCTAGCACTGGCACTGCAAGTGCAGGCTATCTTGCCTGGCCTCCTAAAGTGGGTTGGGGGAACAGAATGTAGGTAAGCTGCCAACTGAACATCTCCCCAGTCCGAACTTCACCTATTTTATTGGCCACAGCAGCCCCTGCACCTGCCACAGGGCCCAGCACACAGCAGGATCTCATAGGGGCTTCACAAAGGGCTTCACACAGCAGCACAGCAAAGCCAGACTTTGTTGCAGGCAAACAAAAGCAGCTGGGCTCTGTCTCCAGGCATACTCCACTCTAGACGCCAACGGGTCAGGGAAGAAAGGGGTCCCGACAGAGGAAGGGCCCAGGGCTCACACGGCAGGCACATCCAGCCCAGCTGGAGGGAGTAAAGCAAGTATGGACCTGCATTCAAGGAGACTTTTCAGCCAAATCGCATCCTGAAAGAGGCCAAAGGATCTGGGACCTGCCCCAAGGCTGGAATGCATGGGCCAAGGCAGGGAGGCTGGAGCCAGGCTGTCTGGGACACCATAGGAGAGGAAGGCAAGGTGATGGTCAGTGTCTCTCTTGCCCCAAAGTGACCCAGACATAAGGAGGGCAGGGCATGGAGGACCACATGGGTTCTGAGAATGAGGGCTGGACCATGTGCACACAGCAGGCAGTCCCCAGCACAGCCTGCTGTGTGCCAGTCCTGGCCGCGTGACCCGAGTTAATGTTGCTCTTCTCGGGGCTCCAGGACCTCCCATCTTTACAAAGGAGGACTCAATGGCAGGGCAGGGGCCGCGTCCTTCAGTGGCTTGTCCATTCATCAGGCTTGTTTTTCACTTATTTGCTGCTTACTTACTTGGCCATTTATTTGAATGGTCTCCAGCCAGAGACCAGAACTGACGCCTTATACATGCTGAGAAGTGCTCTTACCACTGAACTACACCCTCAGCCCTCTTTTCACCAGGTCTGTTTAAAAAATAATAAGATAAATATTGAGTAGAATAGAGTGGATATCATCAGAGCTGGAGGCAGCCTCAGATCATTCAGTCTTGTGTTGTGGAGCTCCTATGTGTCACAGGCACATAGGTGTGTGTGTGTGTGTGTGTGTGTGTGTGTGCGCGCGCGTGCGCGAATTTGCACAGGTGAGAATTTTCTAGATGTGTATACTGGATCAAAATGCAAAATATATTTGTTCCTACAGGTCTGCCTTAGTTACTTTTCCATTGTGGTGCTAAGATACCATGACTAAGGCAACTTATAGAAGAAACAGTTGACTGGGGATTAAGGTTTCAGAGGTTCATGACCATCATGGAGCAGATCGTGGCAGCAGGCAGGTATGACGCTGTAAACACGGCTGAGAGCTCACAACCTGATCCACAAGCACAAAGCAGAGAGAGAGCTAACTGGGAATAGCATGGACTTTTAAAACTTCAAAGCCTGTCCCCATAACAGGCCTCCTCCTGCAAGGCCAAACCTCTCGATCCATCCCATACAGTTCCACTAACTGGGGACCAAGCATTCAAATATATGAGCCTGTGGGGGCCATTCTCACTCGCCTCCAGGTCTAAAAATTACAGTTTGAAAGCTCAACCAGCAAGATGCCTCAGTGGGTTAAAGGTGCCTGATGCAAAGCCCGATGATCTGAGTTCCATCTCTGAGAGTCATAGGTGACAGGAGAGAACTGACTCCCAGTTGGTCTATGACCATCACACATGTAAGGTCACATGTGCACACCCACATACAAACACATAGCAAACAGGTAATAAAAATTAGGGGCTGGAGAGACGGTCTAGTGTTTAAGAGCACTGGCTACTCTCCCAAAAGACCTGGGTTCGATTCCCAGCACCTACATGGCAGCCCACAACCACCTGTAGCTCCAGTTCCAGTGGCTCTAATGTCTTTCCCCAGGTCTCTATGGGCACTAGAGACAGACATGATGCACACACATACATGAAGGCAAAACTCATATAAAATAATTTTTTTCAAATTAATTTAATTTTTTTTAAGTTTGAAAGCTGTGACTAGGCTTGGTGATTCTCGATTGTGATCCTAGCACTGGAGACTGAGGCAGGAAGACCAGGTGTTTAAAGCCAGTCTGGAGTATATGGTGTATTCCAAATCAGCCTAGAATATACAGCAAGACACCACACACACACACACACACAAACACACACACACACACACACACACACACACACACACACACACCCCAAACACACATATACCACACACACACACACACACACACTATAGACACACACACAGACATACACAGATACACAGAGACACCACACACACCACACACACCATACACACACACACACACACACACACAGACACCACACACACAGAGAGAGACACCACACACACATACCATACACACACACACCATACACACACATCACACACACACACACACCATACACACACACACCATACACACATACACCACACACACACACACACACCATACACACATACACCACACACACACACACACACCATACACACATACCATACACACACACACCATACACACATCACCATACACACATACACCATACACACATACACCATACACACACACAACATACACACATACACCACACACACACACACACACCATACACACACATCACACACACACACACACCATACACACATACACCATACACACAAACACACACACCAAGCAACAAAAAGCTAAGAGAGTTTGATCTGGGATTCCGCATGTTGCCCAAAGCCAGAGTCTGTGTAGCTACGGGGTGCTGCTGGGTACCTGGATGGGTGCTGGAATGCTTCCCTGGGTACTCCTGAAAGCTGTGAGCTCTCCAGCTGCAGAGCGGGGGTGAGAAGGATGAGAAGGGGGAGCCAGGGCAGCAGGGACACCAGATGTTTCCTGAGGTGGTGGTGGGCTGGTGGCCCCTGGCTCCAGCCCCTCCCCTGCCTGCCTGACCCATCTGGGACCCGGGCGCTTCTACCAAAGTCTCCTTTTCCCCCTGAAGACTTTAGCCCCATGATGTCATGGGCTGGTTGCCATAGAGACGTCAGGTAATGAACCAGCCCAGGGTGAAATCACAGGCTGCTCTTAGCCCAGCAGGGACCCGGCCACATCAGGGCCTTGGTGGCTGGAAAAACACACTGCCATGCAGGGTGGGGCAGGGGACAGCCCAGGGGACCTCTGATGCCTGCTTATTTTGGATGCCTCTCCCAAGGAGTTGTGTGGTGACATTCCCCTTCTGTCACAGTGTCCTCCCTACTTTCACTCAATGTCTGAGACCCTTTCTTGGACCTGCCCCTCCCCCACCTCCTCAGGCTACAAGAGTGACAACCCTCTTGTTGACATGGCAACCAGAAGACCATTTTGATCCTTCCAGAAAAGTGGTGCCATCTAGAGGTTCCCTCCATCCCTCTGTCTATCAAGGATGTTTCCTGCCTTTCTACCAGAGTTCTCCAATGAGAATGTCAGCTTAACCACCCAGACAGTTCTCCATATAGTCTAACCTAAGCTCTTCATGCTGCGGAGATCCCCCTACCAGCCTTTTTTTCTGCTTGGTCCCTGGGTGACCCTGAAGACCAGTCCCTCAGACTCCTGTCACTTGCTTTCGAACTTGTAGCTATTCATTAGGGCCCTGTGTCCCAGCCCATTCGTCACCATGGTTGCCACCTGCACCCTGAGTGTTTCTCAGGAGCAAGAGAATTAGCCTGCAGCCACTTGGGAGGAGACAAGTGCAGATGAAGTGAAGAGAGCTCTTTCCCGGCAGCCCAGGGAAGGCAAAAAACAAGTGAGCAGCAGCCTGGGCACAAAGCCCCTGGCGCTGTCTCCCTGGAAGCCAGCCTCCCCAAAGAGGCTCCAGGCACCAGGTGGTCCCGCCCACTGTGAGGCGTCAGCCACCCCTGGCTCTGCACAGAAGCTGCCTTGGGCTTAGTCCTCTGGACCACAGTCATGTGTCACCCACGTGCACCCCACTTCTCACCCTGGTGTGCTGAGGGCTACAGCAGGAGGCCACCGCTGTGGCCAGGGCTCCCTCAGAGAAACTGCTTGCTCTGTCTCTCAGTTTGTCTTTCTGGACAGTGGGACTCCTGTGTCGCGCTCCCAGGCTGGAGATTGCCCTGGGGACCCTCTGAACCTTACAGAGGGAAACCTAAGAGTGTGAGTCTTTGGCCTCTCTGCCCAGTGAGTCCCTGCCAGGAGAGCAGGCCCCGGAACTTGGCAGAGGCCCATTCTCCAGTGTCTTCCCAAACCACCTGGGCCATGATGGTCTTGCAATGCTCTGGTTGGCTGAGCTCAGAGATGCTCATGGGATCCCTTTGTATCCCCAGCCAAGGGCTTCCACTCACCCCAGCTCCTTCTCCTTCCCTCTCCCCTCCTGGGACCCATTCTACTCCAGTCACACCAACTCCAGGCAGCCTGCCAGGCTGGCCAAAGGTGACGAGGTGACTCCCTTGAGGGAGAAGCCTGACCTGCAAGGACACGCTGCCTGTTTATCAAGCATACGCTCCAGATCAGCCACCATGCTGATTCCTCACCCAGGATTTCACTTTGAACTCTGCAAAGTAGGTAGAAGCATGCCCACTTTACAGACGGGAAAATGAAGCCTCAGAGAGCCTAAATGACTTATCCAAAGCAACAGGTAGTGAGCGGTATGGATGAGTTTCAGACCTAGGGGGCAGGAAGAAAGCCCAACTACCAAATAGTGCTGATCTCCAGAAAGGGACCTCCAGTCATTTCTTCTATGGTGTGTGTGTGTGTGTGTGTGTGTGTGTGTGTGTGTGTGTGTGTGTGTGCTCGCGTGTGCTCGCGTGCCTGCTCGCATTGCTTTCCCCCACTAAACTTCTTCACTGTGTCTTTCCCCTCAGATTAAACTACAGGGCGAGTCCCATCTACTCTTTCCTAATTCTCCCACAGACATCACTGCAGTGTTGCTCCCAGCAGGGGCTCTGGCAATCTCCCTCAGGATCTGGGCCTTCTAGACACAATTAAATGTTTGATTCTTCAGAAGAAAGTCCTCAATGTCCCACGTCTGCTCTCAAAGGAACCAATGCACTGGGCACTGGAGACCCCCAGGGTAGACCAGAAGGCTGACTGTCTAGCTGGAGGAGAGGACTGTGGTGGGGGGGTCAGAAGTTGAGGGGCCAGGAGGCATTAGTGAGCACAGAGGGACCCTGAGATGGAGAGGGGTAGATACTGACTTCCTAATGTCCCACACTCTGCGTCACTGACAGTGCCAGGAAAATCTAACCAGACAAGAGGCCTCAGAGCTATTCCAGAAATTGGTTCTGGACTGTTGGCCATGTACCAAGAGCTTTGGGAGAGATCCGGAGTCTTTGAAAAAGCAAAGGGCAGGGGCTTCTTGCTCAGCACTGGGGCCCACAGATCTGGACTTGAGTCTGCCTCTCTGTACTACCAGATGGGTGACCTGGGTGAGGTTCTGCTCCACTCTGAACCTACTTCCGTCCCCGGTTCAAGGAGAGCTAACTGGGTCAGGAGAGCCAAGACCTGGCCCAGCCTGGCTCAGGATAAGCATCCAATGAGTGGCAGCTTAAAAATAGATGAACCAGAGTTTCTCTGGTTGTAGCTCAGTTGGCGGAGTGCTTGCCTAGCATGCATGAAGTCCTGAGTTCAAGCCCTTAGCACCACATACATGAGGCATGCTGGTACATGTCCGTATCCTAGCACCTGGGAGGTAGAGGCAAAAGGGATCAGAAGTTCAAGGTCATCCTCAGCTACACAGCAAGTTCACGGTTAGCCTGGGCTATTGGAGACCCTATTTAAACAAGAAAAAAAAAAAGATAACTGGGGCAGATGTGGTGGCCCCAACATGAAATTCTAGCATTTGGGAGAAGCAGGAGGATGACCTTGAGTTCAATGCCAGCCAGGACTACAGAATAAGACCCCTGTCTCGAAAACCAATAAACAAGAAATGCTGAAAAATACAAATAGATACGGAATACAAAATAGTTCCTAGATGCAGTGTGTATGGCCAGTATCTCACTGTCCTCAACGCAAATGCCTGGCACCTACTGCTCCCTCAGAGGCACGAGGAGTCCCCTTTACCACCAAGAAGGCCTGGAGCAATTGTCTGTAGGATGCACCAGCCCATGAGAGGAGTGGCTATTGAATGTTGGCGGTGCCAGCACTGACGGTGGGGTGGTCTTTGCACTGAGACCCTCTCGACCCCATGTTATACTCCCACTCTATTACCATCCCCACTCAACTTGGTGAGCTCACACACTTGGGGACAGTGGGTCAGGGACTGCAGACGGGTCTCCTGATCCCCCAGATCTCCCAGGTGTCGCCTGCACCTGGAGTAGGAGGAACTGGGTAGTCCCAGTTGGTTGCAGGCTCCAGGCTCTGTGAGGCATCAGTGCCAAGTTCATGACCCCTGACCTCTACTACAGGCTCTGAACATGGCCCATGCTAACCCTTGGCAGGTGGGGACTATGGCCAACAAGTGGTCCAGGTGTGCAGAGGACCAAGGAGGCCACGGAAGCCTGAGACGACCCACAAGGCCAAGGGTGCTGAGGATGACGATCAGGCTGGCCTCGAACTCACAGACAGCCTCCTGCCTCTGCCTCCCATGTGCTGGGATTAAAGGAGTGTTCCACCAGCACCCAGCTCATACCTCTCACTTCTAAGTTGCTGGAGTACATGTTGAGACTGTCAGGCTCTGTCCTCTCCGGATGGGGAGAGGGTTAGAAAATGCAGCCTGATCTTGGGGTGGCACTCAGGATGCAGGAGGAAGGGTGGAGAGTGACTGTCTCAGCCAGTGTGACCTCGACAGCCCTGGCTGAGGGGTCGTGGAGGGAGTATGGGAGATGGGACACCCAGGTCTCCACCTCATAGTGTGACCTTGGCAGGCGTCCCTGCTGTCTGTCTGGCCTCTGTCCTGTACTCTGTGGAGCCTGTGCTCCCAGGCAGGTGCACTCGGGGCTGGAATCCCACAGCTGTGAGCATGGGTTGACCAAGGGACCTGTCACTAAGGAAACATCTAGATACCTAACTGCTAGAACTCCGGCCAAGGGAGACTGCAGGGTTTCTGGGGAGGCTCCGACTCTGAGAGCCTAGAGTTGAGAGACCCATCCTTACACTCCACCGAGCTTCACAGGCCGGGGTATGCTGGGTTCCTCAGGTCGTACAGGACCACACTTCTTCTAACACAGTGGAGGACACCCAGTAGGTAGCCCTGCTATGTTACCATCAGTCAGTCTGAACCAACTTCACACAGACTGACCCTGCTCTTCCCCTCCCCCACCCATGACCCCACTGCTGACACCTTCCAGGGACCTGAGTCACCTGCCCGAATACTATTCCATGAACTTGGGACAGAACTCCCTCAGAGTGCAGAGGAAGGGGGAGGAATGGTTTTTCAACATTCCCCAGACCAAGGTTCCCTCTAGGGCCTGCCCAGCCCCCTCTCAGACCAGTTTATCCTTCTCTGCTGTGTAAATTTCTGGAGCGGCCAGTGGAATCTTCTAAGACCTTGGGTGAGGAGACTTGGTCTCTACACTCTCACTCCCAGTCTGCCCCCTGCTCCCACGAAGGGTAAGAGTCCCAAGTGGGACAATGGCCCAACCTTTTTTTTGGTGGGGGGCGTTGTTTTGCTTTGACACAAGGTCTCATGTAGCCCAGGTTGGCCACAAACTGTGCTGTGGGTGCTGGCCTTGAACTCTGGATCTTGCACTCCTGAGATTACAGGCATGTCCCGACACCTTCCAACCTCTTTTCTAAAAGATTACCCCAAAGACAAATATGCCCCTCCCCCAGCCTCCGTGAAAGACCCTACACTCGCATTCACAGACAGGTACCGCCCCCCACCCCACCCCCCACTCCGCGCGGCGCGCGCCAACAGATAGAGTCACTCTCGTTCCCTGGAATCACCTTGGGGACAACCAAGGTGCCAGGTCAGAGACAAAGGCCCAGGGGTTACTGGGAACATCAACTGTCCTCTCTCCACTCCTGTCCCCTGGGCAGAGATGGAGGTGGGGATGGAGTTAGGGATGAGGGTGGGGCAAAGCCAACCTTGATAACCTGTTCGTCCCTCCTGACCCCCCAAGGGGTTTCTAGGGCTGAGGACAGAGGCACCGGGAGGGAACGGGATCCCGGGCTAGGAAGGCCTGCGTCTTGGGGAGCAGGAGCGAGGTCTGCTATCTTCCTGGAGCTCAGTGGCCCGTAAGAGGACCAAAAGAACCGGAAGCCGCCCTCCCTTCCCAGGCACACTGCAGGAGGCGTGTGGCTGCAGGGAAGAAAGCATGGCACCGGGGACCTTGCTTCATGCCACCTGCCGGGTGCCGAGTGGGGCGTGGGGTGTGGAGACCTCCGCCCGCTCCGCGCTCTGCACGCTGCCCGCTCTCCTGCCGAGCCCGGTCCCAACGGAGCACGCGTCCCCTGGGGCGCTACTGGTCCGTGAAGGGCGGACACCCACCCTGGGCGTCCCCGGGGCCGCGTGCTGGTACCCCCGCCCCTCGCCGCGTCCCGGGCCGCTGGGTCCTCACCTCGCGACACGCAGGAGCCCATCACGGGGCGGCGGGGCCGGGCCACTGCGCCCGGGTGCGGCGGGCGGCCGCGCGCTCATGTCTCCGCGGCCGGGGCTGCTCGGCTCGGCCTCCGCTAGCGCCTGGGTCGTCGTCCCCGCTGTCGCGTCCCGATCGCCTCGCCTCGCCTCGCGCCGCGCCCGCAGCTGCCAGGACCGGGCGACGCCGCTGCGGGTGGGGGTGGGGGGGACCCAGGGAGCGCGGAGGGCGGTGCTGGGGTGCGCCCCGCCCCCTCCGTGCCTGTGCACCTGTTGTCGCAGCCCGGGGTAACCTGGACTCGGCCCTGTAAGGAAGACTTCTAGCCTCAGACCTGAGCCGCACCTGCTGTCTGGAGCTCAAGGTCAGGGGAGGGGGCTGGGACCGGGGAATTCTGCAAGGAGGAATCTCATCCCACTGTGCACACTGAGGATGGAGACTTGGTGTGTGTGTGTGTGTGTGTGTGTGTGTGTGTGTGTGTGTCCGCGTGCGCGCGCCACAGCATGAGTATGGAGATCAAATGACACTTGGGGGAGTCTATGGGGAGGCTATTTCCTTCCACTATATGGATCCTAGGAACCAAACTCGGGTGGTCATACTTCCCGGAAAGTGCCTTTACCGGCTGAGCCACCTCCCCCAAGTCAGAGTTTTTTAATAGTCACCTGTGCATAGGAGGATGCTGGCCCAGGATGAGCGTTCTGAGGGAGGACCAGGATATAGTGGCCTCCTGGCTGGATAGAGGGCTCATGCACACACCCTCCTGCACATACGGTCTCCACAGCTCACACATACACTCTTGTGTGCAGTCACATGCGCCCATTCAGGATTTCAGAGTGACCAGCCACTCCTTGGCAAACGTTGCCAGGCTCCCCGTATCTGAGGCAAATTTCATCTCACTCCATCCTTGGGCAGAGGGGTCACTGGATCTGTTTACCCAGCATGGGTCACTAGAGCCAGCCCTGAGGGGTGGGGAGGGCTTAAAACAAGGTTCTGGGTGGGGGCTGAAGGCCCTGTGCAGAGCAAAAGCCAAGCCTGGGGGGTCTGCTCAGGGCTGCGCAGTTGAGCTCTTGAGGAAAGTCCGAGGAGAGATGGCTCTGTTCTGGCCCTGCTGTTATCAGATGTAGGTTTATCCAGCTCAGATAAACCGTGTTACTTAAACACACAATTGAGTCTGGAAGGAACATATGTGGTCATCACTGCTCCAAACACAACGCAGAACGACCGCATTTATCAGACATGGGGCATCGCAAATAATCCTGACACAGTTGGACGTACAGTGCATGGGAGCAGGGGTGATGTCACTCCTATAATGCCAGCTCTGGGGAGGTAGAAAGAGGAGAATCAGAAGTTCAAGGTTATCCTTGGTTATATAGTGAGTTCAAGGTCAGCCTGGGCTACATGGGATCCTGCCTTGAAAAAGAAAAGGATGAGAAAATAAAGTGTATGGAAGGTTGTGCATGGGTTATGAGGCAATGCTGCACCAAGGGGCTGGAGCCCCTGGGGCTGAATCCCTCGAAGACCTCAAGGGTGGCTGTCATGACGACAGCATCACAAATTACTGCCGCCTCCCACACCCATGGAGGCAACTAAAGCCACTGCTTGTATGGAACACCAACCACATTCAAGTGTGAACAACACTTGAGTGTCCATCCTCTAGTGGGTACAGGGTTCTAGTGGGTCCCAGCTGCTCAGAGCCTGGTACTTGGCCCTCCAAGCCTAGCCTCACTGAGGTGGCTGTGAGGGGAGCATCCGTTATTATAAGGACCCCAGGCTCACCACTCAGTATTAGGGGTACTCTTGCCCATGTGGGGAAGGAGAGACAGACCTGCCTATGGTCAAGCTCTGGTCCTGTCCCGTGCATATGGTCTGGCATTGAGCAGGCAGATGTGTCTGCCCTTCTTGTCATCGTTCTAGAGAACCAGCGGACATGGCTTGGAGGCAGGGCTGTGACTCACCATGACGTAAGGGCAGGAGCTGGTCACAGCTGCTGATGCTTCTGCTGGCAACGTGACAGTCCAAGGACTGGGGTGGTGGTAGTGGAATCAGACCCCTGCAGAGAGGAGGGAGAGGGCAGTTCACAGAGTAGAGGGTACCTGGGATGGCGAGAGGTAGATGAGATGAGCAGAGCATTGTCCAGGGTCCCTGTCGGGCTGACTCAGAGGCACAGGTGGGGTGGGATGGATGCGTCTTCCTGCCCCATGTGTTTCCTGATCCAATCTTGTTACTGTACACACTGGTGCTCAGACAGGGGCAGGGGTTTGCTTACAGCTTACTGATGATAGTGGGACGGGGACCAGGACAGAGGTCCCCTGATAGACACCCCTGCACTGGTACCATCCTGAGACTGGGCCATCCTGGGGGAGGCAGGTGGCTCTTCCTTGTACGTCCACATTCACCTTCCCAGTCCTTGGAATTCTGCTGAAGCAAACGATGTCCAGACAGCTCCAAGATGTGTGGCTGTCCTCCCTGAGATGCTCTGTCCTTTGCCAACTCACCCCACAGCCCATCTGCCCTGTGACCTTTCACTGCTCGCCTTGGGTGCCCTCCTGCCACACCCACTCGTGGCAGAGAGAGGAGGAAACCCAGGGAGACAGTGCCAGGACACACCCTTCACCTCTCCCATTCTTTCTGTTCTTTCTGGCATGATCTTGAGGACCCAGACAGAACCCCTTCCCATGGCTATCCATCCACAAACAGACATCTGCCGCCGAGAGCGCCTGCCCTGCTGTGGGCACTGAAGCATGGAGAGGGGACAGCACAGGGCTGGACAGGAGGAGGGTTAGTCTGCAGGATCCACTACAGGGATGAATCAGATCAGTGCTTGCCCGGCAGCCCCAGGGTCAGCAGGGACACCGTGGAGAGAGCCATGTGTGAGATGAGCTCAGGGTCAGGGTGGGAGGTGCTACTTCCCTAGCCAACAGAGCCTGTGAAAGGAGAGCTCCTGCCAAGGGCCAAGGGGACATGGGGACAACTTCAAGTCTACGGTGACCCTGAAAACAGATTTTGAAGGTTGAATAAAGTGTTGGCAGCTAGAACTAATGGAAGGCTTTCTATACATAGAGGTTTAAAACGGGTGCTTGGGGATGCTCTGGGCACATGTGACATCTGGGGAGCAGTAGCAAAGGGGAGGCTGTATCCCCCCTAATTAGAGGACCCTCTATTGAACAAAAAACAGCAGCAATTTTCATCAGATCACAGGTGCCCACTTGCAAGAGGTCGCCGGCTACTGACTGCTGATGTTGTCTCATGGAGAGCATGGGAAGGTCACTGGGCCCTCACTGGGGTTTCACACTCCTCTCAGCTACCTGAATGCCCGCACGAGTTGCTAGACTATAGAGGTTAGGGAAAGTTGATTGAATGGGGTCCCATCTATATGGCTATGGGGAAGCCATCATCCATGCTGGGTGAAGTAGCTGTTGCATGCAGGTACTTTGGGTTCCCACCAGGCTTCTGCAAGTAACTCCCCACCCACACTCTGTAAGTGAGCCCAGTAAATTCAATAACTCCCCAGGGTGAACTGTAACGGAATCCCCCTTGGGCTTGTCATTGAGACCTTGCACCCTTGGTCTTGTCACTGAGACCTTTCAAGAAGTCTCTCCAAGAGGGGCAAAACAGAAAGAACAGCAGAGATCCCAGCAGACCTGTGTGGGCATCCTGTGGATGGCAGGATCCTTAGTAGGTGCTCAGTTAATAGGTGGTGACTGAATGTGACAAAGTGAGACCTGCCTAAGGTCCCATGTCTGGAAGATCCATTGTGGTCAAGACCCAGTCAGCTTGTCCCTCACCAGCAGGTACTCTCTGATGTATCAGGCTAGGGATATGGCAGTGTGGAGGCCCCTCCACACTGGAGGCTACAGTCTCAGTGGAGGAAGTAGGAGTTGGTGTTTTCCAGCAGTGACCAGTGCCCACTTGGGACCACTGGCACCACGGGACAGGTAGGCCCTTGAGGAGGAGAAAGCAAAAAAGGTAAATAAATAAATTTTTTAAAAAATAACTAAAGCGGGGCTGGAGAGATAGCTCAGAGGTTAAGAGCACCGGTTGCTCTTCCAGAGGTCCTGAGTTCAATTCCCAGCAACCACATGGTGGCTCACAGCCATCCGTTATGAGATCTGGTGCCCTCTTCTGGTGTGCAGATATACATGGAAGCAGAATGTTGTATACATAATAAATAAATAAAATCTTTTTAAAAATAACTAAAGCTTTGCTGGGCAGTGATGGCTCACGTCTTTAATCCTAGAACTTGGGGGCAGAGGCAGGCAGAACTCTGAGTTTGAGGCCAACCTGGTCTACAGAGTCAGTTCCAGGACAGCTAAGACTGTTACACAGAGAAACCCTGTCTCGAAGAAAATAAAAAATAAAATAGCTAGAGAAGGAGAAAGACTTGGCCTGGTCTTATCTGGGGCTTGGAAGGTACAACCTGACAGTGATGAGCATGGAGCCCACCGTCCAATCATTTATGAGGCTTAGAAGGAGGGAGGGAGAGAAAGAGAGAGAGAGGAGGGACCCATGAGACTGAAGAGAAAGAAAGAATCTTGGGTGGGTTCCAGCAGTCAAGAGATTGAAGCCTTTCCAGAAAGATCTAGAAATAAGGCCATGGGCCAACCTCAGAATATGTCCACTCTCGCTTGGGGCTGGGGCTTCCAGTGAACCCTCAGATCAGAAGTCTCCCTGACCCCCAGACAACAGGTGGACTAGAGACAGGAGAGATTGAGAGAAAGAGAGAGAGGGCATGCACACTCTTAGTCTGATGGGAAGACAGTCCTGAGGGAGCTCAGGCTGATGGAGGCAGTGACTGCCACTGGCTGTACTAGGTGGGTCCTGGGACACCAGGGAGACAGGGAAGCCTCTAGGAGTAAAGAGAGCTATGGAGTATAACTAGTGTGGGCCTGGTCCATAATGACTGCTTCGGGACAGGATCCCTTTCTCAAGATCCAGGGGGCTGTTGATGTAACTCTGGTTCTGATCATTTCCACAGGCAGAAGAACCCCCGCTGCCAGAACCAAGCCCTAGATGACACTAGGATTCTTGACTTGTGCATGTCACACAGCATGTGACCACCAGGGGGCAGACTGAGACAGCATCATCCTAAATAGTTTTCTTGCTCCTTTTCTGCCCTTGGCCAATTGACACAGAAAGTACCGTGCTGGCAACTCTGAGCCAGCCGGGGCTCAAGGTTGTGTACACTGCGACCTGAACTTAGGGCCTGGTGAGGGGGAGGGACTGGAACATTGCCCCCGCTCTGGCCACTGGGTCCTGAGGTTTACCATGGAGCTGTCTGCCTCAGAACTGTGCCACCTCTCCTGAGCCATGACTACAAAGTTGCATCAACCCAGAAGAAGGCAGCTTTGTTCTATTAGAACATCTCTGTATAGACCACTATCCCTCAGTCTGAGATCTGCTTGGTCCTGAGCCCACTGTAGGGCTGTGGAGACTGAGAGCCAATAGAAGGACCAAGGCTAGGTAGAAGAGCTGGGATTTGAACCCACAGCCATGGGTCCCTCTGATCCAGTGCACTCATGGGGGTGGGAGGGGCGGGCATGGCTAGTGCTAACTTTTGGAGACCTACCTGGCCTGATAGTCCCAGAGGCCTTTCTGAGGAGGCTGAGAAAGTGACAGTCTGATCTAAGAAAGTCACACACAGCTAAAGACTGGACAGGGGACTTCCAGTCAGAGTCAGATGTCAGTTAGAGCCTTCCTTAGACATCCAGGTGGGCTAAGTAGAACAAGGAGTTCCCAATCTGACAGGAGAGGGGGGTGGTAGAACCCTTGGGGAGCCCCAAGTCTGATGGGAGACACAGCTGACTGTGCTGAGGCCCTGTCCTGAGCCCTGGGGACACTGGCATGAGATTATCCAGCTTTGAAGAAGCTCACAGGTGTAGTGACACCTGGTCGTGAGGATGGCCCTTCCCATCGAGGAGCCTTGCTGAGCCAGAAGATGCCTTGGCAGGATTTAGGGGGTAATTCAGGAGCTTGGGTTAATAACAGCATGGTGCATTGCATGGCATGAGCCCATTTAATCCTCCAGTAGCTCAAGAGGTGAGTTCACACCATGGCCACATGGAAAGCTCTTAGAAATGCCCACTACTCTATGGGCGGTGGTGGCACATACCTTTAATCCCAGCACTCGGGAGGCAGAGGCAGGCGGATCTCTATGAGTTTGAAGCCAGCCTGGTCTACAGAGTGAGTTCCAGGACAGCCAGGGCTACACAGAGAAACCCTGTCTAGAAAAATCCAAAGAAAAAAGAAAAGCAACACCCACCACTAAGCTACACCCAGCCCAGCTCCCCTTCGTCATGACCTCCTGGGGACTCTGGGACCAATATCACCCTTGCCGTGTTGTTCCTGCCTCTGGATATTTGCACAAGCCATACATTGCCTCTTCCTCAGACCACACCATACATGCCTGGCCTCTGAGTCCTGCCCACCCCGCCCACTCACCTCTATCTTTATTCTTCAAGCTCCCTGCAAGGTGCTAACTACACACAGAACGGGAAGCAAAGAGCACACCGGCACGAGCCTGCAGCCTTGGAGACTGAAGCTGGCCTTAACGAACTATGGCACACAGTCTGTTTCTGCCAATGAAGTTTTATTTAAGCACACTCAAGCTCATCTATTTGCCTTTATCTTCTTTAGCCGTTATGCTTTATGACATTGGAGGCGTGACCCTCAGAGCTGAAGATGGAAACATTCGCCAGTGTTTGGTCAAGACCCTGGCTGAGGGGGTATATAGCAAATCAGTGGGATAAATAAGTTGACAGCTCAAAAGAAGTACCAGGAGGGGCAGAATGGGGGTGGGATGGGAATTGGGATTGTGGGGGTGAGACTGGCTGAGACATTTCTTTCTTCTTCTTCTTCTTCTTCTTCTTCTTCTTCTTCTTCTTCTTCTTCTTCTTCTTCTTCTTTTTGTTTTGTTTTTCGAGACAGGGTTTCTCTGTGTAGCTTTGGAGCCTATCCTGGCACTCGCTCTGGAGACCAGGCTGACCTCGAACTCTCAGAGATCTGCCTGCCTCTGCCTCCCGAGTGCTGGGATTAAAGGCGTGTGCCACCAAAGCCTGGCTTGGCTGAGACATTTCTTATCCCACTCTCCACCCCCAGGTGCCTGTGTAGGTAGAAGGTGGGCAGAGCACACGCTTGGCCCCTGTGAAGGTCAGGCTGGGCCTGGATTTTCCTTCCCAGTTGTTGCTCACACCCAGCAGCATGAGTGAGGAAGGTCCTGTTGGTGTCTGCCCTTTGGGAGTTACTGCATGCTGGACAGACACTGTGACTCTTTTCTGGGAGCTCACCGAAAATTGTGGAGAGCTGCCCAAGCTAAAGCCCAGATCAGGAGTCAGATCCAATGGTGCCTGACCTCCCTCTCTTCCTCATCTGCCTTCCAACCACTCATGAACATCCCCCAGTGGTCCAGGAGCAGGACATACAC
Organism: Cricetulus griseus; assembly: GCF_003668045.3. NCBI lineage: Eukaryota > Metazoa > Chordata > Mammalia > Rodentia > Cricetidae > Cricetulus > Cricetulus griseus. Next base: position 11,896,042 of record NC_048595.1, read on the forward strand.
CCCTTTTATAGACAGGCTAACAGAGGTCTGTGGTGTTTGATGAATCGGCCAAGCCTTTGGTCCATGTCTGCAGGCGAAGCTCTGATTGTCGTGGGAAAACCCCCCAATGATATTTAGGACAATGGATTCTGGCCCAAGACTTATTCGGGCAAGTCTGTCCCCTCTGGGCCTCAGTGTGGTCGTCAGGAACCAAGAGGGCTGGGTAAATGTACCTGGGAGATCCACCAGCTGCACACGCTACAGCTCGCCTCTTCCCTTTCAGGCCTCAGTTTGTCTCTGTAAAATGGGGAAATGAATGCTGGTCCTCCCACACTCTTGCCGCTGGTCCCAGTCCAGGGAGATCACAGATGGGAAAGAGCTTTGAGCTCAGTGGAAGAAAAGAATTCTATAAACCTAGGGGGTATTATTATGTTGCTGATTTGGGAGCAAGCATGGGCTCGCACCCAGAAGACAACAGTAAGTTTAGTCTGGCCAGTAGAGGGCAGTATGGGGAAGCTGGGTGGCTCTTGAACTGGAATCCATTTGGTCCTTGAGAGGATCAGCCCAGATATCAAGCCTGCAGTGAGGGCATGGGGGCATGGCTGTGAAATGTAGGGGACCCAAAATGCCTTGGTATAGTGGTGGGGGCTGGGTAGGGTAAGAACATGAAACAAATAAGCCTTAACCTAGTAAGGTGGGGGCTAGGCTGGGCACTAGCCAGGCAGAAAGACTCTCTTGCCGGAGAGCCCAGGGAAAGGTGAGGAGAGATGTCCAGCCTGGAGCCTAGGTCAGAGGTCTGGCCTGGAGAGCCGCCAAGAGCATGGGGAAGCAACACCTTCAGGCTCCAGGATCAGGCTGCACCGCCTGGGGGCAAGTTCCTTCACTTCTCAAGGTTGTCCCTCCCCATAAAAGGAGAAGCATTGCTGGGCAATAGTGGCACACGCTTTAATGCCAGCACTTGAGAGGCAGAGACAGGAGAATCTCTGTGAGTTCAAGGCTACTCTGGTCTACAGAATGAGTTCCAGGACAGCCAGAGCTACACAGAGAAACCCTGTCTAGAAAAACAAAAAAGAAGTGTCCCCCCCACCCCCACCCCCAGCTTCTATGGCTTGAGTAACCAAACCCTGAGTGACAGCTCTTAGGAAGGGGCTGGACTCTGCAAACCCCATCTTGCCAAAATGGATTGGTTGATGATCTAAAAGCTGATAGTGGGTCCTACCCACTCTCGCCTTCCCGGTCCTGGATAGAACCAAAGCCCTGGGAAAGGTTTCCCAGCACAGGTGTGGGAGGGGGTGAGAAGGGGGTCATGGTGGGCCTTGTGGGTGGCCCCTGGACATGTGTGACAGCTGATGGCTCTTCCCAGGCGGTGAGACAGTGGGCATTCGAGTCATTCACTGGGAAGAGCATCCTAATGGTACCCTTTCCCCACCCATGCTGGGCTGGAATAGCACTGTGCTGAAGATACAATAGACGGAGGCAGAGGCTGAGCTTCAGAGAAGCCAGAGCTGGTAGGAGACGGGGAGGAAAGGGACCTGAAGGAAGAGAGGAGCCCGCCAGTCTACCCAGCCAACCCTCCAGGACCCTGCTCTCTGAGACCTTCATCCGAGCCTCAGTTTCCTTGTCTGTGAAATGGAGAGGCTGCCTCTTGAGTTCCAGGGCTTCAGAGATAGCATGAGTCAGCCTGGATCTCCAAAAGGTCTGAATGGTCCCTAGCATCTCTGGTAAGTTCCCTCAGCTCACAGAGGCCTAGAGCTGACCCTGTCCCTGCAGCCACAAGGCCTTGGGTGTAGAAAAACAGTTTGTGAGGAAAACCCCCAAAACAAACAGAGCCCAGCTGGCCTACCCTGCCCAGACCTACCTACTCTTATCTTTCCAGCCCTGGCTAGAGATGGGTAGGAAGGGGAGCCAGAACTCTGGGAAAGTTTCCCCAGCCCAGGTGTAGAAGCGGGTAGCCAGCATGTCAGGGTGGACCTCATGGGGACCCCAGGAAATTCAAGAGACTGATGGCTGAACCAAAGACACAGTGAGTCATCAGGAATTACTCACTGAGAAGCAGGTTAAACAAGCCGACTCCAGAAACTTCCCTATGTCTAGTGAAGGGCATAAATCCTTCTGGAGAGTGGCCTAGGGGGTGACCTACAAGGTCCTTCGGTGGGGCTTGAGACCCCTGGGAAGGACGAAATTGAGGAGGGGCTTAGGTGGGTGGGAGGCTCTGTCTGAGGTTGGAGGCGCTTACAGGGTCCAACAACGGAAATAAGGAGGAAATAAGGAAGCAGGAAGTTCAGGGGGCAGATCAGGGCCTTTGTAGACACACACACACACACTCGCACGCACACTCACACACACACACACAGACACACACACACACACACACGCACGCACACATACACACACACTCACACACAGACACACACTCACACACACACACACACGCACGCACACACACACGCACACACACACACACACACACACACACACACACACACACACACACACACACACATACACACACACACACACACACACACACACACACACACAGACACACACACAGACACACACACACACACACACACACGCACACTCACACACACACACACAGACACACACACACACACGCACGCACACATACACACACACTCACACACAGACACACACTCACACACACACACACACGCACGCACACACACACGCACGCACGCATGCACACACTCACACACACACAACACACACACATACACACACACACACCACACACATACACACACACACACACACACACACACACACACACACGGGCAGGCGGGCAGGCAGGCAGGCGGGCAGTGGGGGCTGGTAAAAGAACAAACCTTGGGGCCTGGAGTGATGGCTTAACAGTTAGGAACATTGCCTCGCTCTAGCCTTGAATCTGAGTTTGGTTCCCAGCACTCACAGGGCAGCACACAACCATCTGTAACTCCAGATCCAGAGGTTCTTACACCCTTGCTGGCCTCCTTGGGCATCAGGCACACACATGGTGCACATGCAAGCAAAACGCTATACACATCAAACTAATAAATTAATAAAAATTTTTAATTACAATTCTTTGTTTTGTTTTTTGTTTTTTTTTTTGTTTTGTTTTGAGACAGGGTTTCTCTGTGTAGCTTTGGAGCCTATCCTGGCACTTGCTCTGGAGACCAGGCTGACCTCAAACTCACAGAGATCCGCCTGCCTCTGCCTCCCGAGTGCTGGGATTAAAGGCATGAGCCACCAACGCCCGGCTTAATTACTATTCTTATTGGGTGCAGTGGCATATATCTGTAATCCCAGCAATTCAGAGGCATAATTACTGCAAGTTCAAGGCCTGTCTAATCCACATAGAGAATTCTAGACCAGCCAGGGTTTTATAGTGAGACCCCAGGCAGCTCAACAGGTTGCAGTGTCCTTTCCAGGTGGCTCAGTTGTTCTAAACCTCTTCCTGGCAGCTTCTCTGGTCTCAGAGTCTTTGCAGCTCCGCTTTCCAAGACCTGAGACCCTCAGCTTTTATTGCTTACTCTAGCAGTGCCAAGGCTACTGAATCTGGTCAGTTTCAGAGACTTCCTGGAGCTATTTTGAGTTGTTCACCTTGTTATTTAAAGGGCTTCCCTCCAGATACAATGTTTCAAGCTCAGAAGAAACTGTTACTGAGCATCCGGAACTACCTGTGCTGAGTCAGACTTCATTATGCAGTCAGGGGTGTAGGGAGGTCCACGTAGACCATCCGCCTAGTCCCACCTGCTCCCACTCCCACCAGTGAGAGGCTCCATCTGGGGTTATGCTTTGGAAGCCTTGGAAGGTTGTAGCGCTGCGGGAGGGTAGCAGGTGGAGAGGCGGCCAAAGCAGAATCCAGAAGGGCTATGGATTCAGAGCTTCAGAAATGCCCTGGCTGGGGACACATCCTGTGATTTGGGGCCCATATCGGGTGCCTTCTCCTTTTGAAGTCTTTTTTTTCCACCTCCAGTGTATGGGTGTTTTTGTACCAGGTGTGGGCCTTGCCTTCAGAGGCCAGAAGAGGGCATAAGATCCCTCTTATGGGACTGAAGTAACTGACCACTGTGAGTTTCCATATGGGTGCTGGGAATCGAACCTGAGCGCTCTCTGTAAGAGCAGCCAGTGCTCTTAACTTTTGGGCCATCTCTCCAGCCCCCAACTGAAGTCCATTTTCAACTATTGGACCCTCTTCTTCCTCTGTCACCTCTCACTGTCAGCCTCTGTCCCCATTGTCACCACCATGGGGCCCAAGTGCCATCCGATCACTTGTACCTCCTATTTCCTCTTGTGTCCCCAGCCCAGGCTGGTGCCTCCTCCCCCCCCAGGAGGGGGGGTGCTGCAGAGCAAACAGGAAACACTTTTCTGAATAAGAGACACAAGAAGCTCAGAGATGCTGAACTAAAAAGGGAGAGTCGGGCTGGGGACGTAGTAGAGTGATTGAATAGCATGCAGAAGGTTCTGGGTTCAATCCCCAGCCCTATACATGCCGGACCTGGTGGTGCACACCTATAACCCCAGTGCTAAGGAGCTGGAGGCAGAAAGATCAGAAGTTCAAGGTCAATCTTGACAACATAGCAAGTTTGGGTCTACCCTGGGATAATCAAGATCCTATCTCAAAATTAACTAAATGAATAAATAATAAGTAGACTATTGAGATGGCTGGATGGGAAAAAGTGCTGGAACCAAGCTAAGGTGGAAGAACAGACTCCACAAAGTGGTCCTCTGAACTCCACACCACCCACCACCGTGGTGCACGTGCCCCGCCCCCATCATACATAGGATGGCAATTAAGAGAGAGCTGGTGGTGGCCAATCGAGTTAACGTCCTGTCTCAGCTCTAGGGCTTGAAAGACCTGCCATGCACTCAGGGAAAGTTTGCAGCTACTGTTATTGAATGTCTCTCACCCCCTCACTTCTCAGGAGAGACAACCAAGCCCAGAGAAGGTGTGGCCCTGTCCAAGGTCACACAGCAGTCCTCTCCTGTCAGACTCTGCCGGGCTGGCGCCACCCCAGGGTGGGTCCCTGGGGGCAGCCTCCATTGTGCGCTCTCCAAGCAGGAAACCGCTGTGCTCAGCAACCTGGGCAGAAAGAGAGGAGGAACGAGTTTGGCTACGTGACTGGCAGGCCCTGGAGGCTGAGCCAGGCCTGAGTCTGGAAAACAACCTATTGGAGTGGGCTTGGGTGGAGGCCTCCTTGCTTGGAGAAAGGAGTGGCTGAGGGCAGCTCTCCCCAGACAAGGCTGGGGAGGCTCAGGGCTTGTTCCCTGCCTTTGAGGGGGTGGCTGGAAGGCTTTTTGTATGCCTGAGCTGCAGGGCTCTGGGGAGCAGTGGGGAACGTGGGTGGGCAATGAAGCCAGTAGGCACAGCAGGTAACCCTGGGGTGACCCATGTAGGATCCTGCTTCTCATAAGCCCTGGTTGGGGGGGCGAGCAAAGCTATGTCTGTGGGTTACTTGGTTTCTTGATGACTTTAGGGACCCAGGCCCAAGTCACAGGGGCTGAGCGTCAGTCAAGTTTCCCTGCTGTGGAACTCAGAGCAAGGTGAAGGCCCTCTGGGGCCTCATTGCCTTTGTCCGCCTTACCTCTGTTCTCTGGCCTGACTCAGAGCCAGGAAACCAGCTTTGAAAAAGGCCCTGAAGAGGGCTGGAGAGATGGCTCAGCGGTTCAGAACACTGGCTGCTCTTCCAGAGGACACAGGTTCAATTCCCAGCACCCATATGGCAGCTCACAACTGTCTTTAACTCCAATTCCAGGGGGTCTGACACCCTCACACAGACAGACATGCAAACACCAAAGCTATAAAATAAAAATAAATGAATTGATTAATTCATTTAAAAAGAAAAGAAAAAGACCTGAAGGCCAGGGAAGTCAGGAGTCACCGAGAAGGTATTGAATGCCAGCCCTACCAGGGGCAAAAGGGAGCCATTGATGGTCCAGCACAGGGGAAGGTGACAGATGAGGCTTTGGGAAGGGGAAGACTAGAGGCCAGAAGCCAGATACAGGAGGGGAGACTCAGGTGAGGAAGGAGACCCTATTTGGGCATCGGCATGGGACTGGGGAAAGACATAGCCAGGTTTGATGGATGTAAGTGCGGGCACAGAGGGGCCTTGCTTGGGCTCCCTGTGGTCCCTCCTCTGCAGCTGTGAAGTTAAGCACACCTTGTCCCAGACGATGTGCCAACCGCCACCTGTTAATTATGCATAAAGACAAGGGGAGGGTGGAACTGGGTCAAAACCTCGGGACCTCCCACCTTTTCCCCTGAACACCCCAGCACTAACTGCCCCAGGCAAAGGGCACCCTGAACCCGGCACAGGGCACAGCTACAAGGCTAATGTCAAAGCAGCTGCCTGAACGTCAGAGGGCCAGCAGGGAAGCTGAGCCCTGGGGAGGTCCAGGGGCCTAGAGCAGCCCTGGGAACTGGTCATGGTGGGCACTGGGCAAAGTATGAGCCTGTATATTGGAGTTGCTACATCCTTGGCGTTTGGAGCTGACTCTGTGGTTTAAGAAATGAAACTCAGGAAGGGCAAACAGGAGAGACGCGTTGCCTGGTTGCGAGAACTGCCAGAGATGGGCACCAACATCTCCTGCTTCACCTGGGTCTCCCTTGGCTCTCTGGTTACTTGTCTAAAATAGGCTCTGTGGGCGCCGTATCAAGGGACTAATGGCAAGAATTAGCGAGTCCGGTGCAGGGGCGTGGCATTATCGAAAGTACAACTGACAGCCAGTGGACAGTGCTTGCCCTGAGCAAGCCCCAAGAGGCAGTGCACCCTTCTCATGCAGAAAGAGACTGAGGCTCTCTCTAATGGGTTAAGGCAGGGGTTCTCAACCTGGGGGTCGCAACCCCTCGGGTGTTGAATCAGCCTTTCACGGGTCGCATATCAGCTGTCCTGCATATTGCATACTTACATTACAATTCATAACAGTAGCAAAATCTCAGTTATGAAGTAGCAATGAAATAATTTTATGGTTGGGGTCACCACAGCATGAGGAACTGCAGTAAAGGATCGCAGCACTAGGAAGGTCTAAATCCACTGAGTTAAAGGGACTTAGGATCACCCTATGACTTTAAGCCTGGTGTCTTAGTTGGGGTAACTATTGCTGTGATGAAATGTCATGACCAAAAACAACCTGGGGGGGATTTATTTTGCTCACACTTTGTCATTAAAAAAAATGAGGGAAGAAACTCAAGCAGGACAGGAGCCTGGCAGGAGGATCTGATGCAGAGGCCACGGAGGGTGCTGCTTACTGGCTTGCTCTCCATGGCTTGCTCAGCCTGCTTTCTTTTAGAACCCAGGACCACCAGCCCAGGGATGGCACCACCCACAATGCGCTGGGCGCTCCCCTGTCAGTCACTAATAAAAAATGCTCTCCAGCCAGATCTTATGGAGGCATTTCGAGGTTTGTTCCTTCCTTTAGGATACTTTTAGCTTGTGTCAAGTTGACATAAAACTAGCCAACACACCTGGATTCTCTGCACTGTGGAAGGAAATGGGCACTCAGGTGGGAACAGGATATGGTCACCTCTTGGCTTAAGCCCCCTCCTCTAACTCTTCTGTCGTCTCTCCCCATCTCGCCCTTACCTGAGGCGGCACCAAAAGGAATCAGGCTGGCATTCTTGACTTTTAGGGTCTAACCTGGTCCTTCCTGCCCAGTGATAACCCACTTTGCGCCATTGATATGGGATGAAAGCCTGCCAACCCTACTTCTGCATGTCTCATGCCTTTGGGCCCAAGGGTGCCCTGGCTCTGCCAGCCTGCCCTGCTGGGAACTTCAGCACCCTCCCTCTCACATCCAGTGGGTCTCCAAAAGACCCACTCAGTTCCCCTCTGGTGTCTACACCCAGCAGAACAGTGCCTTGACTTCCAGCTGGAACCCAGCAGAAGCCAGCCAGCCTGTCCTAGCACACCTGGCCAGGTGAGAAGGCAATGACGCCAGGAGCCAGCTCATCACTTGGGTGTAAACAGTAGGGAAGTGGGAAGTTGGCAGCTGCCTTCCCAGCCCTTTCCCCAACCCTATCCCTCAAGCCCCACCCTGGGGACAGAGGGTGTCCCAACTTGTTGGAGAAGTTTCCATCCCACACCTGTACCCATGCTGGGTGTGTATTGGGGGGATCACGGACGAGGTCCCCAGATCGTCTTTGTATTCTAGACCCCCAGTTGTATTGTGCTGGGATGGCCCCCATCTCCCTACAGGCCTAGAAGCCTTGGGCTACTTGTTCTAGGTCCCACCCCCAGGCAGAGTAAGGGCTTTATGGGAGCTGGAGAATGCCCTGAGGGGGCCTCCTGGTTCCTAGTTCCCACCAGTCTGTGTTCTGGAAGGGAGAAGAAAACATATCACAAACACTTGACCCAGCTCCCTGGTCCCTCTCTATTTAGGGAGACCGAGGCCCAGGAGACTAAGAACTTGCCTGTCATTGCCTGTCTCAGAGCATACTTTGTTTTGGGTTTGGGGATTGCTTGTTTCCTTGTTGAGACAGGATCTCTAGGTAGTCCTGGCTGTCCTGGAACTTGTTATGTAGACCAGGCTGGTCTTGAACTCACAGAGATTCGCCTGTCCCTGTCTCAAGTGCTGGGATTAAAGGTGTGCAACACCATGCCTGGCTTGTTTTTTGTTTTTTGTTGGTTTGGTTTTGTTTTTAATAATTTATTTCTTTTTATTTTATGTGCATTGGTGTTTTGCCTGCATGCATGTCTGTATGAGGATGTTAGATCCCCTGGAACTGGAGTTACAGACAGGTGTGAGCGGTCACGTGGGTGCTGGGAAATGAACCTGGGTCCTCTGGAAGAACAGCCAATGCTCTTAACCACTGAACCATCTCTCCAGCCCCCATACTTTGTTTTTTAGTAAAGATTTTTTAGTGTGTGTGTGTTGCCACATCTGTATGCTGAGGCCAGTGGAGATTAGGTCCCAGGTCCCTGAAGCTAGAGTTACAGATGACTGTGAGCCTCCTGAGGTGGGTTCTGGGAACCAAACTTGGCTTCTCTGAAAGAGCAGCAACTGCTGAGCCATCTCCCTAAACCCAGTCAAGGTAAAATTGTGGAGCGGATGAATAAGGCTCAGAGAGGGCAAATGACCTAGCTAAGACCACACAGCCAGGAAAGAGCTCAAATGGGAACAGAGCCAGGCCAATTTGAATCCTGAACCCAGACCCACCTATGGAGGCTAGAGCAAGGTACAAATAAAGCACCCGTAACCACCTCTCTCCCTGCTAGAGTGCTGCCCCCCCCATGCGTCCACACCTACCCTTTCAGGGGCACACTGAGTACCCTGCCTGCCCACATCACGCAGGCCCATGTCGTAGGTGCTCCCCCTGCCATCTCCAACAGATACACAAACTTCCTTCTATGCTGGTTTCATGGCTTCATGTCACCACCCCGTCCTCCACGCCTGCTGCAGGCAGGATAGTACATGCCCTTCTCCGCCCCCACAACCCATGCCCTCTCTGCCTCTCTGGGCCCCAGCAGCTCCCTGGGATGTTTTGGAGAAACTGAAGAACCACAAGTCACGGGTGCTGAGGGCCCCATGGCATGCAGCACTGGGGTGCAGGCTGTAAACAGTAGCCTCCCTTCTGGGTAGTCGTTCTGAGACTGGGCGGTGTCAGTTGCTGGTTCCTTGCAGGGCACTTTCAAGATATGGAGCCCTCTCCCTGCTATGCCTCCCCCTGGGCACAGTCTTTGGGGAGTTAAGGGAGAGTGTGGATCACTTGCCTCCCAACTAATAAGAGGTCTATGATGGCAGAGGACCAGCACAGTTCCACACTTGACATGCAATGTTTAGTCACAGCAATGCTGGGAGATGCAATAGGCCCCCATGTATCTCAGATACCAACATCGTTCCCATTTCCCAGAGAGATAAACTGAGAATTAAGGCACTGGCCTGAGGCACTCAAGTCCTGGCATAAAGTGAATGTTCTTTGGATGTTTGTTGAAAGAATAAAGCTGCATGGTAGGGCGCAAGCCTTGTCCAAGGGCAAGCTGCAGGATTTGAACTCAGGTCCATGCTTCCTTTGTAGCCACAGAGCAAGCCTGTCTACCTGGCTGCGACGTGCCCCTCACCAGAACCCTGAGTAAAGCTTTCCTTTCAAACAGAAAAAACCAGAAGTGTCCCCTGAGTGTGTGCCATCCCAGCAAACAGAAGCAGTGTTGCAGACTGCCATGTCAAACAAAGCCAAAGTACAATCCTACCGTGCCACACGTCTGAACACAAATGACAAAAGGAACGCATTGTACCACAGAAGGACCCAACATTCTCCATCCTGGCTGGATGAATGGCAGCGACTTTAGCTTCACTTCCTGTCTCTTCCTTTTAGATAAAAATCTCTAAGATTCCCCATTTACAGTCACCTCCGCTCTGCAACAACACCTGACCCAGAACAAAGCCACACTTCCTAACAACCCCCAAAAGCACCCAGTACAAGCTGAGGTCATCTCAGTCCTTCCCAAGACCACCCTCACTCCGTGCTCAGACACCCCGCATTTTCCAGGTGTGTGCACCCAAGTTCTAAGCAGCAGTAGAGTCAGCCAGCTTTGTCCTGTGGCTGGAAGGCTTGGACATAGTCCTTATGACAAAACAAGACCTGTTTTGTTCAGCCCATTTTGTTGATGTTTTTGGAGCTGGGAGCCAGTGAAGCGTCAGTCTCCCGTGAAGCATGACGGAGCTGGAAAGGAACCTTAGTCGCTGATGCTGCCAGGGGGCCTGTTTCCAGGATCCCAGACAGGGAGCTAGCCCTACAGCACCTGCCTGCCCCTGGCCACTAAAGACCAAGTATGGGGTGTGACAGCCCTGCGGGTCCCTAGGGCAGGCCCCCATCCCCTGCAGGCATCCTGTGTTCAATGATAGGTCAGAAGGGAGGGAGCACTAGGCTGGGAGTCAGGAGACCTGGTTCTGTTTTGTGGCTGCCTCTCTTATGGTTTTATGGTCTGCATCTTAGTTTTACCATCCAGACAATGGACAGGGCGGGGATAAGTGGGACCTCGCTTCATACCCTGGAGCAGGTAGGTGGAAGTCTCTATACTGGCTCTGTGAAGGTTAACCCATCAACACTGGGCTGAACTGAAGAGCAGATGAGGGTTCAGGTGGGCCTCATAGTCCTCAGTCACTAGACTCCTGGCTGGCAAAGCCATATGGCTGAGACCATTGCTAAGAGCTCAGGGTTCAGGGCTGTGTTCTTCTACCCTGTCCCTCCTTGTTCCTAGATCAGGGCCCATGTCCAAGGCAAACAGGACAGAGCGGAGGTGCCACAGGAAGGCCCGGCAGAGCCTCGGGGCTCATTGCAGGATGAGGACTCTACACGGTGGGGGTGGTGAAGGAGCCTCTCTGTAAGGTCTTTCACCTCTAAATCCTGTTCTCTGAAGCAGCGGGATGTGGCCTCCACCATTCCGCCCTGGGCAAGAGGGAAGGAAGGAGTCTAGCTGTGGGACTGAGGTGTGAGCCAAGCACTGTGACCTTTCCTGAAAGCAAGAGATCAAGAGAGCTAGCTGGCTTTCCTTGGAGCACAGGGTCCTCCACCGGCTCTTGTCTAGAGGAAGAAGTGGGAGCACTAAAGTTTGCCCTTCCCTCCTGCCCCAGCCACCTTCTCTCCCCAGAGGCGGTGGTGGTGCATTGACAAATCCTTTGCCTGGGCTGCCCTTCCCTCCCACAACCCTGTTTGCCTGGTGATCGTTCCTCATTCTTGCAACCTCAGCTTTAATTTGCTTCCTCCAGGAAGCTTTCCCTGATAGCATCCTGGTTGCAAGGTTCCTCAACCATAACCATGAAGGCTTGTAACTTCCTGTCTATAGCCTGTGTGTGTGTGTGTGTGTGTGTGTGTGTGTGTGTGTGTGTAGGGGGGGGGTGGCTGTGGCTTGTAACTTCCTGTCTGTTATCTTCCTGGTGTGTGCCGGGGGTCAGGGACAGCCTGTCTCATTCGCAGCTGAATTCCCAGTGCCTGTGAGGTACCAGTGCTGGACGTGGCACAGTGTGCCTGCTTGATGACGAGAGACAGCAGCAATGGAGCGAGCGTTGGGGAGCTGATTGCAATGGGTCTTCAGTTGGGATGGCTTGTCATGATGACATAGTCCTGGGTAGGGCTTGGAGACGGTGCCAGAGATAGGTAGGTAGAGGCTACACGCTGGCTGAGGCATAACCTGGGCAAAGGTGAGGGGAAACCAGTGTGACGCTGTGGCTTCAAAGGGACTTTTACTTCAGGAAACACAGCTGTCACTGAGACCCACATTGCTACTGAGGAAGATTAAAATCTCAAGGTCCAATAAAGTACTTTTTATATTTGGCTGGAAGATGGCTCAGCAGTTAAGAGCACTAGCTGCTCCTCTAGAGGACCCAGGTTCAGTTCCCAGCACCCTCATGGCAGCTCACAACTGTCGAAACTCCAGTTTCAGGGGATCTGACACCTTCACACAGACATACATGCAGGCAAAACACGAATGCACATGAAATAAAAATAAATACATTTGTAAAAAAGATTTATTTATTTATTATTTATTATGTGTACAGTGTTCTGTCTGCATGTGTGCCTGCATGCCAGAAGAGGTACCCAGATCTCATTACAGATGGTTGTAAGCCATCATGTGGTTGGTGGGAATTGAACTCAGGACTCCTGGAAAAGCAGCCAGTGAGTGCTCTTAACCCCTGAGCCATCTCTCCAGCCCCCTAAATGATTTTTTAAAGTTTTTATGTTTACTTATTTATTTTACAGGTATGGGTTTTTGCCTGTATGTGTATATGTGAACTGCATGCATGCCTGCTGACCATGGCAGTCAGAGGCAGGCATCAGATCCCCTAGAATTGGAATTATAGATGGTTATAAACCACCACATGGGTGCTATGAACTGAACTAGAGTCCTCTGCAAGAGCAACAAGTGCTTTTAACCTATGTGCCATCTCTCCAACCCTGCACAATTGAATTTTAGCAAGATATTTAAAAAATTCAGTGTGTATGTGTGGTGGGGGTAGGTTTCAACACATTTTCTGGATATACCTCACACACAAAATGACTAAGCTAAGATGGCCATGCCTTTAATCCCAGTTCTCAGGAGGTAGAGGCCAGCCTGGTCTACAGAGTGAGTTCCAAGACAGCCAGGGCTACACAGAGAAACCCTATCTTGGAAAAAAACAAAACCAAAACCAAAGCCACCCCTCTATTGCATGCTTGTATCACATTCACCATTAACTCTCGGTGAGGATGGAACCCCCAGGATGATAGTGGCCTATCACAGAGCATCTGAGGGCAGGGCGTTACTGCACAGGCCCATAATCCCAGCACCAGGGAGGTAGAGGCCAGAGGACCAGAAATTCAAAGTCATTCTCATCTACCCAGCAAGCTAGAGGGTGAGTTATATGAGAATTTATCTCCAAACCACAGCAACATCAAAAGAAGGGGTATGAGCCCCTCCCCTATCACCACAAGAGTGTCCAGCAAGAAGACAGTGACTGCACCAGGGAGAGGCCCCTCCCCAGAGCCAGCTGTGTGATCGCTGTCAGCTTAGACTCCCAGCTCCCCAAAGTCTGAGATTGTTTATAAAATGCATTTATTTATTTATTTATTTATTTATTTATTTATTTATTGCCTACCTACGGCACACATGTGGAGGTCAGAGGACATGTTTAGGGAATCAATTCTCTCCTTCTGCCGCGTGAGTCCTGGGGATCAAACTAGGGCCAATAGGCTTATCACCAGATATATTTACCCAGAGGGCCATCCCACTGGCCCAACTGTGAGAAATTTGTTTCAGTCGTTTGAGTCACCCAATCTGTGGTATTTTTGTTACAGCAGTCTGAGTGAAGACAATGTCATTAGTCACTAGGAAATAGAAACCACAATGAAATTCCTTTTCACACCCACTAAAATGGCTGCAACCAAAGAGACAGGCCATAACAAGTGTCACCAAGGATGTGGGGAAACTGGAACTCTCAGTAACATGACGGGGTGTAAGATGGGCCGCCATTTTGGAAGTCAATGTGTGGTCTCACAGGACCCAGCAATTCCTCTCCCCGAAGGACCTCAGAGAACCGGAACAAGTGTTCATGTCACACACCTGTGATCCAGCCCTCGGGAAGCTGAGCAGGAGGACAGAAGGTTCCAGACTGCTCTGTGAAGGGACCAGCTTCCCTTTTGGCAGCCATAACGGCCGAACACGTGCTTCTATGACCTTGACCTAGTCACTAGAAAGTCAGATGCCTGCCTCGTGACAAGGAACCAATCAGAAGTTAGCTGGTGGCGCTATGCTTTACGACCCTGGGTGTGCTTTACGGACAAGCGCACAGCAATGATGCACAAAGCATAGCAACCACCCTGGGAGGGCCTGTGGGCCATAACAACCAGTTGACCAATCAACACAGGGCAAGCCCTCCAAGGCTGGAGGCACACCAATCCTGAGCCTGTGCGTACCCCTAGACACTCCCCTTACGCTGCCCTATAAGATCTTTCGGAAGCCCCTTTTCTAGCCATCCGCCATGGCGGGTGGGTGAAAGGCCCGAGCTAACATGGGGTTAGCTCGTTAAATTACAATAAAGCCTCGTGCAGTTTGCAGCAAGCTCTCGAATCCGCCTGGTGATTGGGGTGACCGAGAACGTGGCCTGGGACCCCGGATACTTGAGTTTTCGGGGGTCTAACACTCTGGATGACGCAGTGAAACCTTGTCTCAGTAACAAAAACCAGGCCTGGGGAGGGATGGGCTGGGGAGTAAGAGTGCTCATTGCACAGGCCTGAAGAATTGTGCTGTACTCTCAGAACCTGCGCGTTAGAGGTACAAAGCCAACACCTGAGGATTATCCTGGGGCCTCCACACTGCATGTATGAGACCACACACACTCACGCACACTCACACGCACCCACAAACACACTCACACACACACTCACGCACATGCGCACACGTGCATGCACGCACACGCGCACACACACACACACACACACACACACACAGGCGCAAAGAACCGAGCAAAGGCAGCTGGGCTTGGTGACGTAGGTCTGTAAGCGTGGATACTAAGGAGGCAGGAGGCTTGACAGTTCAAACCAGCCTGGGCAACTTGATAAAACCCTGCCTAAAATAAAATGTAAAAAGGAGGCTAGAGCCAGGCATTGGTGGTGCACGTCTTTAGTCCCTGCACTTGGGAGGCAGAGGCAGGTGGATCTCTGTGAGTTCGAGACCAGCCTGGTCTACAAGAGCTAGTTCCAGGACAGCCTCCAAAGCCACAGAGAAACCCTGTCTCGAACCCCCACTCCCCCCCTCCCCCCCCAGAAAAAAAAGGAGTCTGGGGGCTGGGCATGATGGCTCATACCTTTAATCCTAGCATTCCAGGAGGCAGAGTCAGGTGGCTCTCTGAGTGCAAGGCCAGCCTGGTCTACAGAGTGAGTTCCAGTACAACAGCTAGAGTTACACAGAACAACCCTATCTGGGGGAAAAAAAAAAAAAAGGAGGCGAAGAATAGAGCTATACCCTAGCCCTGGCCCTGGCCCCACCCGAAATCCCCAAAACCAAAAAAGAAAACAACAATGAGAGCAGATGAATGAAGCAGGCTGCAGAGACACCAGGAGTGACCTTGAAAACCTCAGGGCAAGTGCGTGTGGACACGCTGCAGACTGCATTTCCATGAATGTGTAGACTGGGAACACCTTGGAGACAGAAAGTGGACAGAGGGTCTCACACCTTCCCCCTCAGCTCTAGTACCAGTCTGGCATCTTTAAAAGGTAAACACGAGCCTGAGAGATGGGTGACCCTGTCTTCTGTCCTCCTGGTTATGTGCTCTGCCTCAGGTCCTTTGAAACTGCTGTCCTCAGATGTCACCCAGCTGCCCCCTTCTCCTTTCAGGGGAATGTGCTTCAGATGGCGTCCCCCTCCCCCTGACACCCAAGGCTACCTGCACCTTGTCACAAACCTCCTGGCATTTGTCCCTCCAATTTTTTTTTTTTTTTGCACATGTGGCATGCCTGCATAGATAAGTTCATATACACCCATGTGTGCAAATACCCATGAATGTACAGTGTGTCTGTGTGTGTGTATGCATGTGTGTGTGTGATAGGGTGTGTGTGTGTGTGGTATGGTATGGTGTGTGTATGTGTGGTGTGGTGGTGTGTGTGTGTGTGTGTGTGTGTGTGTGTGTGTGTGGTGTGTGTGTGTGTTGTGTGTTGTGGTGTGTATATGTGTGGTGTCTATGTGTGTGTGTGTGTGTGTGCACACGCACGTGAGCACATAATTTTTTCTTTTGAGACAGGGCTTCTCTGTGTAGTCCTGGATGTCCTGGAACTTGCTCTGTAGACCAGGCTGGCCTTGAACTCAGGGATCCACCTGTCTCTGTCTTCGGAGTGGCATAGGCACTACACCTGGCTTACCGAGTAATTCTTTGCTGATTGCGTTTATTGAGACATCAGATCTCTGCTTGGTCGGTAGAAAGACTGCTCGCCCCTTACCCCAGTGTCAGGAAAAGGCCTCCAGACAGAGCAAACAATCCCTCCGGGGAGGCAGACAGTGGCCTGTAGCTGAAATGCAGTCACTATTCAGGAAAAACGTAAGAGGCCATAGTGCACAGGATCAGAGCAGGGTGGGGCGAGGGCTGGGTGGCGTGGCTGCTCACATTTGAGATTTCAGCATTTAGAAGGTGGAGGCAGGAGGATCAGGAGTTGCAGGTCATCATGGGCTATGTAACAAGTTTGAGGCTAACCTGGGCTGCATGTCCCCTGTCTCAGAGGGGAAAAGAAGTTGCTTGGAAGTGGACCAGTCACGGCCCAGTTCTGCCTGTGGCAGAGAGTGGCAGACCAGCTGTAAACCCAGCTTCAGTTTCATTGTTCATTCATCTATTTTCCTTTTTAGATGCTGCATTTCATTTTTAAAATTTTTCGAAAGTACGTTTATTTACTTGTGTGTGTCTGCGCCTGTATCTGTGTAATGTACATACGTGTGAGCTCAGGTGGAGGTCAGAGGACAACTAGCAGGAGTTGTGGCTCCCAGGGATGGAACTCAGGTCGTCAGGCTTGGCAGCAATCACCTTCCCCTGCTGAGCCATCTCACTGCCCTCCGGTTTCCTTCACAGCCGCCTCTGAAGTTCCTTTCTGGGCTTCCACAGCACCCCCACCCCATGACTCCTGTCTTCTCTCTGGGCTGGGGTCCTCCGGTGGCATTTGCAACAGGTCCTGGGGTTGGTGATTTCAGAGCCACCAACCAGAAGGAAATCCAGCCACAGTGTGCACAAGTCTTCTCTGGACCCCTAAGTCTGAGCAGCCCCTCCCTGCAGATACTCACACTCCCTCTTCTGAGCTATCAGTTTCTGATCATCCTGTCCCCAGCCCATCCGGGAGTCTCTGAGACCTCTTCCCCTTTGTTCCCAGTGCTACTGACATGACATCCCACACGCTCCAGTCTGCATCTTTCTGCCAGTTTCCATATCCTTCTCTCCAGACTCCCTCACCCCTGCCCTCCTCCCCTCCAGAGTCTGTCTCTCCCCTAGTGGCTCCAGTGGTTTGGACACCCTCAGCTCTAACTGCCCGCATGACCTCACTTCCCCCACCACATGCACACGCCCGCTGTCACACACAAACTCACAGACATGAACTCATACAAACACACAAGGACACACGCAAGGCACACACAAACATGAACACACTGCCACACACAGCGCACACACACACACACACACACAGACACACACACACACCCCTCTTCTCAATATCTTGCCAGATTGGCGGAGTCAGCCTTGGTGCCTCATGGCCCCCAGTCAGGAACTTGCCTACCTCATCTGGTCCCTGGGGAAGAGAGAGTAAACTCACATGGGGCCAGGCAGGCTGGGCTTATAGAGGGCCAACTCTGCACATGGTGCAGCCTGTCCATACCCTGCCTGGCCTATGCATGGAAGCCCCAAACCCCTCTTCCTGTAGCCTACCTTCCACTGGAGAGCTGAGGAGCCTGAGCATATGGGTCAAGATCTCCCTATTCTTCCGAGGGACTGACAATCTCCTCTGTTCCCCACTCATCCCTCTGCTTTCTCCAAAGGAACCAAATCCTGGCTGGGAATTGGAGAGTTGGGCCCAGCCACCTCAGCCATCATCGCCCTGGGAGACTCTGGCATGTGCCTCAGTTTCTTCTCTGGAAACCAGAGTCCTGGCGCCAGTCTGGTGGTGTTGCTGGCAAGCTACAGACACTGGGCAGTGATGCACAGACTCCTACCCTCTTTCAAGCCCCCCATTCTGGGCCCTGGGTACCTCTGTAGTTAGTCCTCCACTCGTGGCCTGTGTCCAGGAGAGCTTCCCAGCAGACTTGGGGGGTCGGAGGGAAGGGGTAACCGGCCTTCTGCCTTTTAATTTAGATTCCTGGGTTTATGGCAGGAAGCACGGCAGGGCTGACGCTGTAATTAAGGCGATTCCTGAGGCCAGAGGAGGCAGAGAGGGGAGCCCACTAGGAGGCTGGTTCCCACATCTCCCTCTATCCAGCCTGAGTCCCAACCTTAGCTTCAGCAGGCTCCTCTGCCTCAGCGCCAAGGCACTGACTCTCCATTCTGCATCCCAGAAAACCAGAGCCGGGCAACTGCATGCCAAAGGTCGCACAGCAGCAGAAGCCTGTGTCTCCCTCAGATACCTGTGGTCTGTCCAGGAGTGCAGACAGTGTTCAGATTCTGGGACTTCAGGCTTATCTTCCCTGGCATCCCGGCACCCAGTCCTCACACCTGAGGAGTAGGTCAGAGTCTGGCTAGGGATATGGTGGGAGGGGCAGATCCCACCCAGGGTCAAGACCAGGCCAGTGTAGCCTAGGGCTGCTGAAGCTTGCCAGCCAAGGCCCAGGGCCCTGCTGGGCTCTGCTGGGCTAGTGCTGCCGGGAGACCTGGGGACACAGCATCTCCCATCCATGGGCCCAAGAGCTGGAACTTAGATTATCTGCAGGTTACTGGATCCTCACGGTCTTTTCTTTTGCTTCTTCCCTGTATGATGCCTATGAAGGGAACAACTGTCATCAGGGCGTTCTCTCCCACCAGGACACTCACTAGCTTTTACCTCCCAGCTCCGAGTCCCTTCTTCCTTTGTTGTCCTCCCAGGCTGTGCACCCTTTAGCAACCCCTCTTCTCTCTGGGCCTCTGAGGTTAGAATCAAGGGTCTGGCTTGACCAGTGCCTCAGATCTATAATTCCAACTCCCAGGAAGGTTGAGGCTGGGAGAATGAAAGTTCATGTCCTGTCTGAGCTACAATACAGGAGAGATGCTGCCTAGAAAAAAAAAAAAAAAAATGGCTGAGTGACTGGAAAGATGGCTCAGCAGGTAAAGGTACTTATGACCAAGTCTGATGACCTGAGTTTGATTCTCAGAACCTTCACACAGGAAGGAGAGAACTGACTCCCTAGGTTGTTCTTTGATCTCCACACAGGCACTGTGGTAAACGTGTGCATACACACACATCAATCAATATATATATATAATATATATATATATATGTTATATATATATATGTTTGAGACAGGGTTTCTCTCTGCAGACCAGACTGGCCTCTAACTTAGAGATCTGCCTGTCTCTGCCTCCAGAGTGTTGGGATTAAAGGGGTGTGCCTTCCCTGCTTGTCCTATAATTTCTTTTTAAAGAAGGCTCTGGAGACAGTTTAGTATACATGAGGTTCCAGGTTTAATCCCCAGTTGTAGGCAGAATTTTTTGCCAGGACCACCAGCTCCCAAATAACCACACAGAGACTTATTAATTATAGCTCTTTAAAGGTAACATACATATCTGCATTAATACAAGTATAGCTGTGTGTTGTACACAGTTAGCCAAAGATGATTTTTTGTTGTTTTTGTTTTATGTTTGAGTCTTGTAGTTTTTCTAGATTTATTTCTTTATGTCTGTAGCCAGGATTTCCAGGGGGTCTTCCTCCTCCAAACTTGGTCGTCTTCAATCTTGAATGAATCCACAGCCTTTCATTTTCTTTTCCTTTTTTTCTTTGTTTCTTCTTCTTCTTCTTCTTCTTCTTCTTCTTCTTCTTCTTCTTCTTCTTCTTCTTCTTCTTTTTTTTTCAGACAGGGTTTCTCTGTGTAGCTTTGTAGCCTATGCTGGCACTTGCTCTGGAGACCAGGCTGGCCTCGAACTCACAGAGATCCGCCTGCCTCTGTCTCCCGAGTGCTGGGATTAAAGGCGTGCACCACCAATGCATGGACGCCTTTCATTTTCTGTGGGATCAAAAACATAGCCTCTTCCCCAAAGCAACACATCTTTGACTTCCATTTTGAAGTCAAGACATTTTAAAAACCTATAAATTGGTTTAATCCAGCAGCCCCCATAACCCAATGTGTCTCAGCAAGTGTCACTCATCCATCAACAATCAAAGAATCTAAAGACAACACAATAGCATACAGGATCCAGACCCCTGTGTTTTTTTCATCTTTAAGTGGCTTTTAGTTTATATTACTTTACACCTTTTTTAAGGACTTTATTATTTTTTAACTAATTTTTTTCTATGACTATATACTTTCTCTCCTAAGTTTATATTTTTAAACACACTGTAACCTATTTAGAGGTTTCCTTCATCTGGACCTGTCCTTCCTGAGTATCTGTAATATTTCTGTCTGCATGACCAAAATCTTAAATTTTCTTTAGCTTTCTCAGGTTTTACACTGGATATTCCTGACCGCACATTGGCCACCATATGTAAATGGAATTTTTTGTCATGATGGCTGGCTCCCAAATAACCATATAGAAACATTGTTGCTGGACATTGGTGGCACACGCCTTTAATCCCAGCACACGAGAGGCAGAGGCAGGCAGATCTATGTGAGTTCGAGACCAGCCTGGTCTACAGAGTGAGTGCCAGGATAGGCTCCAAAGCTACACAAAGAAACCCTGTCTCAAATAAACAAAGAAAGGGCTGGAGAGATGGCTCAGAGGTTAAGAGCGCCGCCTGCTCTTCCAGAGGTCCTGAGTTCAATTCCCAGCAACCACATGGTGGCTCACAACCATCCGTTATGAGATCTGGTGTCCTCTTCTAGTGTGCAGATATACATGGAAGCAGAATGTTGTATACATAATAAAAATCTTTGAAAAAAAAGGCAGATTTAGATTTACAAGAAAAATAAAAGAAAAAAAAAGAAAAAGAAAAGAAAAAAGAAACATATTGTTAATTATAAATGCTCAGCCGATAGCTTAGGCTGGTTACTAACTAGTTCTTATATCTTAAATTAGCCCATATTTCTTTTTTTAAAAAAAATTATTTACTTATTATGTATACAACATTCTGCTTCCATGTATATCTGTACACCAGAAGAGGGTACCAGATCTCATAATGATGGTTATAAGCCACCATGAGGTTGCTGGGAATTGAACTCAGGACCTCTGGAAGAGCAGTTGGTGCTCTTAACCTCTGAGCCATCTCTCCAGCCCTAACCTGTATTTCATATCTGCACTCTACCACGTCCTGGTTGTACCTTTTTCCACATGGCATGTTCATCTCCTGTTTCTCCTGAGTCTTGCTGGAGAACCCCTGGCTCTGCCCCTCTTCTTCCCTGCATCCTCTCCATTTGGCTCTCCTGCTTAGCCTCTTTCTGTCTAGCTATCAGCCAGTCAGCTCTTTATTAATCCAATCAGAAGGCACCTTAATGAAGACACATCTTCACAGTGTACAAAAAGATTGTCCCATAACACCCAGTTCTGCAAAGAGGGCCATGGACAGAATACTAATTCTGAAATCTGTTATCAAGCACAAAGACATAGAACAGCTGGGGGGTCGTGGTCACAGAGCACATGATAACTGTTCAGCTCCCAGTTGGCTGGGGACATTTTTGTTTGGTTGGCTCTCTTTTTTTTTTTCGGAACAGGGTTTCTCTGTGTGGCTTTGGAGCCTATCCTGGCACAGAGATCCACCTGCCTCTGCCTCCCTAGTGCTGGGATTAAAGGCGAACGCCACCAACGCCTGGCCGGCTGGGGACAATTTTGACCTCAACTGCTTAGTACTTATGGTGGGACTTGGGGTCCAACCTGAGGGCTGAGTTATTTGGAGAGGATAATGAGCATGTATGTCACAGTGGGCTGGGCCTGCAGCTGCCTAGTGGGCGGCTCAGCCTAAGCCCTATGGAATAAACCCTGGGGTTTGGGTCCTGAAACCAGAGGCTGGAGGGAGTGCTAGGCATTCCGCAGGCTGGGGAGAAAGGGGTCTTTGTTGCCTGAAATTGAGCCCTCCCTCAGCCTCTTTGCATGCCCAGGCACTCTGCCAATGACAGAGGAGAGCCCGCATGGTGTTGTTGGGGATGCCAAGGCCTCTGCTGGAACCACAACCCATCCTGGCCTGGGTGTCACCCATCATCTGTGCCCTCCTCACATCAGAGGCCAGGACAGGTACAACAGAGGGTACAGGCCCAGCCAAAGGGCCAAGAGAGAGGGGAGTTAGGGTGATAGTTAAGTTGGAAACCTCTTGCCATCATCATGAGGCATGCTGGCCTGCATTGTCCTTGGTTCACAAACAGTAAACTGAGGCTCAGAGAAGGGAAGGACTGAGCACTGAGAAAAAGGCCACAAGGCCAAGCTGGAGCCTTCAAAGTCCCATTGGCCCCTCTGTCCAGCTGTGGCGAATGTGAGAATTTCTGGGGAACTTAGGACCAGCTTGGTCCTTCTCTGAGAACTGACAGAGTGGTCATGCTAGAGCTGGTGATGGCCAGTACCCTTCTAGGTTTATGAAATTAGCTCAGTGTTTAAAAGAACTTATTAGAGCAGGTGTTGGTGGCACACACCTTTAATTCCAGCACTCAAGAGGCAGAGGCAGGCAGGATCTCTGTGAGTTCAAGGCCAGCCTGGTCTACAGAGCAAATTCCAGGACAGCCAGAGCTACACAGAGAGAAACCCTATTCTTAAAAGACAAAACAAAAACAAACTTGGGTGGTGGTGGTGTCTTTAATCTCAGCATTCAGGAGGCAGAAGCAAGAGGACCTCGGTGAGTTCTAGGCCAGCCTGGTCTACAGAACAAGTTCCAGGACAGCCAGGGCTACAATAGTTTATTGATGTTCTGGGTAGCGGGACCCTGGTACACTCCCCTGCTCACTTGCCCCTCCTCTGCCGTCTCCTAAGCCTGCCTCCACCAGGCCTGTCAGAGATCTCTGCTCTCTCTGGCTCTTGATGGTCCCTTTCCTTGTCCCAAATGCTGGGGTTCCTCTGGGGCTCCCCTCTTCATTCCACAGGCAGAGTATTCAGACTGGTGCTGGGCTCTGGACTTTGCCTGCAGCCTCCTCTATGGCCTCTTGCTTTGTGGGTGATGTGAGCTGGGAAACTTAAGATAGCCCACAACTGGGGCAGCCAGGCCTTGCCCTGACCTGGAGGCCCAGCTGGGGGTGGGGAGAGCAGGCTTTGGAATGCATAACGCTTGTGCCTACCCCTTCCTCAGACATGGTTAAAACAAAGTCTCTTCCTTTGTCCAGACACCCCCACCCCCCACTGCTTGTTTAATAGGATTGGGCGGGGTGGAGAGCGGGCCTCTGGTGGGGCAGGACTCCCCCTGCATAGGCACAATGGGGCCCTGTGAAATCACACTGCCCCCTGCTGTGATGTCAGGGGCGGTTACAATGGTTCGACCCAGGCTGGGACAGATGGCTGGGGACTGGGCCATGGGGGTGGGATGGGGACACCTGCACCAAGGAGCTAGGCACAGGCTGGGAACCAAAGGACAGGCCCAGGGCCCCACAAAGGGGCCCTCGCCCAGTTTTGGTCAGAGTCAATACTTGAGAAGACAGGGTGAGATGAAGACAAAGACAGACAGACAGACAAGGGTCTGCAGGCCATGCCCCCTGCTGTCATACGACCATGGCTGACAGCAGGGGTCTGTGCAGAGGTCTCTTGGAGAAGCAGGGTAGAGGTATTAGGGTAAGGGGACGGTTTCCAGGGCTGAGAGGGCCTTGCAGGGAGGAGGGCCTGTGGAGTTAGTGTGAGTCAGGGGACAGCGGGGGCGGGGGAGGGGCGGGGAGTCTGGGAGCAGTAACTATGTGCAGACGTTGGGATTGGCCAGAAGCCCCTGGACCTGGTCCCTGATGGAGATGGCCTGGCCATCTAGCAGGGGACCTGGTCCTGAGCTTCCAGGCTATGCCAGACCAATGTGGAAACTGCGTGGCTTGGCCTGGGCTGCCGAGCAGGGAATGTGATGAGATTGCTGAAACCCAGCCTGGGCCTAGGGGGAGGCAGGGGCCGTCCTCAGCGGGCATCTGCATGGGCAACAGTTTCAGAAACAGGCTGGCGTGGTGCTGAGGCTAGGGGTGGCAAGTCTGGGAGTGCCACCCTGCACTTGAGGGTCACCCTGCCCCTGGGGGGTCATCCTGCCCTTAGGGGGAGTCACCCTGCACTCCCTTATACTACACCACCACACCAAAGGCCCAGGAGAGCGTTGCAGGCTCTCCTACTATGTCCTCGTCCAGCCCATGGCTTTTCCCACCGAATCCCAAGAGAAACCATCCAGCCTTCAAATGTCAACAGAGGTGCTCCTTGTCATATCCCAAAGCATCAGTCACCTCGTAGCTATGGCATTTTGTTCTATAACCTCACCAACCTTGGTCTTTCTATCTGTAAAATGGAATAAATGAGGAGGAGTCTTGCAGGGCCATGATGGGGGGTGCTGGGGGTGTAAGGTAGTGGGGGGCTGAGGGTGTAAGGTAGTGGGGGGCTGAGGGTTTAAGGTAGTGGGGGCCTGAGGGTGTAAGGTAGTGGGGGGCTGAGGGTGTAAGGTAGTGGGGAGCTGAGGGCGTAGTTCAGTGGGTAGAGTGCTTGTTCGCACACAGGAAACCTGGGCTCAATCCCCATTACTGCATAAACCAGGGTGGGGTGGACGGCTGCCCGTCTGTCAAGCCAGCTCAGGAAGGAGGATCATAGGTTCAAATTCATTCCATGTTAGAGGAGAGGACTTTGTTGGCTCCATCAAAGGGCGGCCGCAGCCCCTGCAGCTTGGAGCCCAGGAAAGGTAGCTGGCTTCATGCTCATTGCCCACAGGGAAGACTGAGGGCAGACATAGGGCTCTGCTCTGGGTGGACATGAGCAGGCTGGTGACACAGGGCTGTTGGCAACAGGGTCACCCGGGACTCAGTGTGGGCATGGAGGTGGAACAGGCTTATCCTAACCAAATGAGACCCTGGTGTGGAAAGGGGCTCAGCCCCACCCACAGATGATGGGGGGGGTCAAGGCAGAACCAGGCTCTTCTGGGGTACACTCTTGTCCCTCACCTCAAGGGCTCTCTCCTACCTTAGTTTTAGCTAGTGGGCCCCCCTCAGATATTCCAGAGTGAGCCAGGTGGTCCTCTCTGGTTCCTTTCCCTAAGCCTTGTTCTCACTCCATCGTCATCGCCACCCTACTGCTGAAGGCCCAGTAGAGACAGAAAGACCTCAGGGGGCCTGGTTCTTGTCTGGCCTCTGTGCTGGCCTCACACAATGGGAATTAGTAACCACTTAGGGGAGGAACCAAACAGCAAGCCACTTGGATGCCTGGGGTGTAGTGTTTAGGAATGTTCTGGAACTTCAGTCTCCCCAGATCTGACTGTCTCCCCTGCCCCTTTATTTTGAGACAGGGTCTTCTCGTAGCCCAGCTCCCATTAAAACAGAATCTTTGAACACCTGATCCTTTTGCTGAGTCCATAGGTGTGTGCCACCGAGTTCAGCTGCTTAGATCTTTTCTGGAGAGCCCATGGTGGCAGAGGGAGGAGCTTCCTGTCATGGTGGTTGAAGTCGGTAAATGGGAAAGCCGGACTTGACTGACCTCCCAAGAGAGCTGAGTAGTGGCTCTGGAAGGTTCCACTCTGCCCTGGCCTCAGTGTTCAAACCTTTAAAATGGGACATCACACCAAGCACTTAAGAGCAGTGGGTGGTGGCTGGCAGCCAGGGGATTCCCTGCTGTGCAATGTTACTTTTCACCCACAGGGCTCTGGCTCTGGTAGCTTTTGTTTGCTTTAACTGGTGATGTTGACTTTGATCCTTGGTTACAGCAGCACTTGCCAGCTTTTCCCCATTGGGAGCTTGCTTTTAAGCCTTACTATTCTTTCACACTTCCTTTTCTAAGATTTTGTTTTTAAGCTGGTGGCGCACACCTTTCATCCTGGTACTCAGGAGACAGAGGCAGGTGGATCTCTGGTCTAAAGTGAGTTCCAGGACAGCCAGAGATATACAGAGAAACCATGCCTGGGGTGGGTCAGGGAGGTTTTGTTCTTAATTACATGTGTGTGTCCATGCACATAAAAGTAGTTGTCTGTGGAGGCCAGAAGAGGGCGCTGGATCCCCTGGAGCTAGGGTTACAGGTAGTTGTGAGTCACCACATGGGTGTTGGTTCTCTGCAAAAGCAGTAACACTGAGCCATCTCTACAGACACAACACTTCCTTTCCTTGGAAGGGCCAACAGTCCACTTGCAAGAGAGCAAGGACATGAGCTCCACCCAATGTAGAGTGAGAGAATCTATATGAACTATTTTGAAATCTATAAATCAATCTCTCCGTCTACCGACCTACTATCATCCTTCTATTTTCTTTCTTTCTTCTTCTTCTTCTTCTTCTTCTTCTTCTTCTTCTTCTTCTTCTTCTTCTTCTTCTTCTTCTTCTTTTTTTTTTTTTTTTTTTTTGATACAGGATTTCTCTGTAGCTTTCTATCTATTTTAGAAACAAGTCTCTCTGTGTAGCCCAGGCTGGCCTCAAACTCATGTTCCTCCTGTTTCATTCTTCCTCAGCACTGGGATTTCAGGGTGTGCCACTAAGCTTGACTCTTCCTCATTTATTTGTTAACTCGGCTGTTTATTTGTGCTAGCATGAACTCATATGTGTTTCTTTCGTACTTTGGGTCCTAAAGTGATGTCACCATATTTGTTCTGTTGCTCACCTTGCCCTAGATCTGCCCAGTGGAGGCTTTGTCATCTTGTTCCTGTGTGTCCTCAACATGGTCTGTCTGGGTTGTTTTTGTTTTGTTTTGTCTTTTTGGTTTGTTTGTTTTTTGAGTTCTTCCTTACTCTTTGTAGATGCTCCTGCTCCCAGCTCATCTTGGAGTTTCCCTGCCTGAGCCCTAGGGTTTTCTCTGAGAAACCATGGTTATTTTTATTGGAGAGTGGAGCCCTAAGACTGGGTAACTAGTGGCTACAAGGGCATCACTACATCCAGTCTTCCTAGGGAACACACTTCAGTTTGCATTCATTTAAAAATGAAGTTCTGGGAGGATGAGATGGCTCAGTGTGTAAAAGCACATATCTGGAAAACCTGGTGACATGGATTCAACTCCCAGACCCCAAGGGTGAAGGCAACAATGGACTCCCAAAAGCCGTCCTTGGGTTTTCATGCATGCACTGTGGTATGCACACACCTGTGTTCATATATATACTATTCAGGCATAAATAGTAATCATAAAATTAAGGGCTGAAAAGATGGTTTAGTGGTTAAGAGCAATGGTTGCTCTTCCAGAGGACCTGGGTTCAATTCCCAGTACCCACATGGCAGCTCACACCCGTCTGTAACTCCAGTTCCAGGGTTCCAACACCCTCACAGAGACATACATGCAGGCAAAACACCAATGTATATAAAATGAAAATAAATCATTAAAAACAAATAATAAAATTAAATGGCATTTTTACTTTTGCTGATTAAAGTGTTCATTGGTACATCAGGTAGCCTCTCGCTACCACCCACCTCTGAGCACTGGGCAGTCTTTGGCCCTCACTTGATGCCACCGTCTTACAGGTCCTTAGGAAAGCCTTACACCCATAGGGGCTCAACGGGAAAAGCACCTGAGGTTGACACCTTTATGCTGAACCACCTCTTTTACTATGTCTGTTCAAATGAGGACATCAGGTAGTTACCTGAGGACAGGACCTGTGCTGATTCTTCAAACTCTGTCAGTAGTGAGAGCTTGGAACCTCTCTGAAGAGAGTGGTCACCCTGGCTAGGTCAGGTAAGGGTCAGCCATAGAGATCTTGACTCAGCCACTGTGCCTAGGACACCCAGGTAGCCTAGCCTGGCCCTAACGGGCAGGTCCTAGCTGCTTTGAATGACCATGTTGTCACCCAGGCCCAGCCACCCAGGTGTGTCTCACCAATGCTCAGTGGGCTAACAGGACAGAGGAGGCCAGCTTCAACACCTCAGAGCAAGTGGGGTGCTTGCTGGTCTCTCTTGTCTCTCCATTACTCGATACTGAGAGCCAGGAGGCCTGAGTTCCAAGCTTGGCACAGCCTGCTTGAAAACTTCAGTGTCTCCCCATTGCTGTCAACTTAAAGTCCTTGCTGCCGGACCTGCCTTATGAGGCCCTGGGGATCTCTCAAGCATCCCACAGCGTCATGCTTTAATAACACCAAATTGCTTGCAGCTCCCTTGCACAACTGTGTGGTTTCACACCCCCACACCCGACTGACTGCCCTGTTCCCTCCAACTGCTTCACTGGTCAATTCCTCCTAGTTCCAGAGGCAGCCCAGGGCTGTCCCCTTCTCCAGGGAAGCCTTCCTTTGGAAGTTCTGCTCACTTAATCATTCTCTGGTTCCCTGTGTGTGACATCTTCCAAAGTCCCCACTGTGACCAACCTGATATGTAAATCCAGTAGAGGCAAATGCTTGGGATTTGAAGAGGGGAATGACTTCCTTGGAGGCTTTGGCTGTGTGACCTTGGGCAAGTCACTGCCCTTCTCTACACTTCATGAGAAAATGGGGGTGGGGGTGGGGGGCTCCTCTAGGCCTTTTTTCAATTCTGGTCTGACTCTAAAAAGCTATGTGGCCTCAGGGAAGTCTGGTCACTGGACATAGCCTTAGCCTTCTTCCATAAAATAGAGATGCCCACAAAAATTCGTGAATGCCTTGACTCCAACATGACGAAACGTGTAAAGGCTTTGTAGCTAGCCCTCCTGTCTGTTATAGCGTCTCCCACCAGGGGAATGAGTGGGAGGAAAGCTAACAGCTATTCTCAATACTTCCCAGCCCTGCAGAAGCCTAGAGATCAAAGGTGATCAGGCTTGCTGGTGTGGAGGCCGGGGCATGCTCCCTGGCTTCCTGCCCACTCCTTCTCCAAGGGTGACACAACACCCTTCCTTGTTGTGCAAGCTCTATTTAAATTCAACGCTTGGAGTCGGGGGTCCCCTTTGGCCCCAACAGGCAACCACAGACCCTACTGAGCATCCAGGATCAAAAAGCCAAGGTCAGTTTCAACCATCTGCAGCTTTATTCCAGAGCAGAAATAAGTTGTTTTCTAACAATAAATATAAAAAAAAATTAATAAGTTAAGGTTCAAAAAAACAGAACAAAAACAACCCAATAAAATCAGTAACACTGACAGCATAGCGACAGTCGTCCAAAGGGGCTAGAGATGAGGTGGCTGGGCAGTGACTCTCCTGCAAGTCTGGCCAGCCCCCAGCCTGGGAATGTCTACTGCAGGGCATCCTCTGTCCCCAGCCTTGGCAAGGTCCCTGCCACACACTCAATCTTTCCACAAGTACAAAATAAGTATTAAAAAAAAAAAAAACCTCAACACAAACAAGCATCCTGAGGGGGCCCCAGGAAAGTAAGAAATTGGCCCAACAAGGGCGGAGGGCAGGGCCCTGGGTCTGAAGAAGGCACTGGTAGATGGGTGTGGCTCCACCCAGCCAAGTCCATATTCTACCCTCTACCAATGAGGGTGGGGCTTACGGTGCCCTAGTCATCTGGTCTTGGGCTCAGCGCCCAACCTCAGCTCCTGAGGTGGCTTCTTGGGGAGAAAAGGTGATGGGAAGGTCTGTTCAGAAAGGTCCCACGTGGCAGTCAATGGTCTTGGTGCCGCTCTAGCCCCAGGGCACACTGGGAATGCAATGGTAACCGCTAAGTGCTTAGCTGGGTCCTTGGCAGAGGAAGAGGCCCCTGCCCAGAATCCAGGGGTTTCCCTAGCTCAAGCCAGGGTGTCGTTCAAGAGGCCCCTGCAGAGTGAGTCCTCAGGGTGTCGTAGATGAGGAAGTCGAAATAAATTAAGTCCTAGTGGCCCGGCACAGGGACGGCAGGGAGACCACTGCGTTTTTTTCAAGTATTGTTGGTCAAGGTGGGCACAAGGCTCTGCCGGACTCAGATGGGGATCCCCACAGTGTTCACCTGGTCCTTGAGTCCCAGCAGGCTGTAGGCAATGCGCTTCTGGTGGCCGGGAAGACGAACCCCAATCCTCTTGATGTCACTGTGGGTGGGGAGGGAGAGAGGGAGTTAGGGACAGGGCTGAGAGGCAGAGAGGAATGCAGGACACAGGAAGGGGACTTTGAGAGGTCCTGTGGTGAGGGTGGTCCGGCTATGGCGGGAAGGAGTCACATCCTAACATGGGCTGCCAACTGACTCCCACTGAGCCTCTTTTCCAAGCAGCTCTTCACAGGGAGTGTGGGGGAGGTGCTGTGTGTGTGTGTGTGTGTGTGTGTGTGTGTGTGTGTGTGTGTGTGTGTAAGCGGGAACACACACGTGTATAACAGATGGGGATGTCAAAGGGCTGGCTCACTTTGGGAGCTGCTCACTTTATTCTGAGACATGGTCTCTCAGCACCAAGCTCACGGACATGCCTGTCTCCTCCTCAGCACTGTGAGTGCCACTGTGGGTCCTCATGCTTGCCCAGCAAACACTTTACTGGAAGAACAATTTGCCCAGCCTTAGATGCCCTTCTTACCCCTGTCTCCTAGGCTAGGAAAGTGAATCTCAGAGAGGTATAGGGACTTTTCCGAGGCCACACAGCTAGGAGGTGCCAGAGCTCAGAATTACACCAGCTGTGAAGAAATGTCTTCCTGTTTTCCTCCCTAATCGACAAGGGGCAGCTTCAGGTAGTGGCTTTTCAGGGATTCTCTAGGAGTGTCCTATCAAGGCCCTTCATCCAAGGACTGCCCCATCCACCCCCTCCACTCTTTCTCTCTCATCCCTCCCCAACTCCAATGGCAAGTATTGACCCTTCAAGGATAAGGCTCTGCCAGACCCTAGTGGGCAAGGCCTGCAGGTCACCAGAGGCAGGCTGCCTTTCCTGTGGGAATTCGAGGGATAATATCGTCCAACCCAGGGCTTAGGATTCAGTGCCAGGCTGACAATGGGTCACAAGGGACCCATGAGCAAGGGGCAGGCTGGCCTGGCCTCTCCCCCAACCCCCATTCTAGGCAGAGCCACGCAAGCTTTTTGTCAGCAGATGTCTGTTGCTAACTTCAGGAGTTTTCTCTTCCACTGTCCTCACCCACCAGCCCTCGCTCATGAAAACACCCAGGTTTTTACAGGCCAGCTCTTGGCTGTAATTGGAGTTAATTATATGGTACAAGCTCCGGGAGCTCGCAATGCCAGAGACATGACTTTCCCACAGGCTCGGAAAGAGCCAAGCATCGAGCAGGGATGGGCAGACCCAGGTGGGGAGGGAGGGAAGGAGGGACTGCTCCTGCTGCAAGCAAGAAGGCCAGAAGACAGATGGGGGGAGACACGGGGGTGGGGGAACCACCTCCAAGCTCTACCACAAAGCGGCTGGGATGTTTTGCACACCCCTTAAGGGATCATAGTGTGGGGACTGGATAAGCAGAGTAACCACCAGGGAAGGGGCTCTTATGCAAAAGGTGGGGCCCTAGGGAACTGGGGCTCACTGGGCCTGATCCCATCCTGCAGTGCTGAGTAAATGGGTGTGTATGTGAACACCACTGTAGGGCTGCCCCCTGCCCCACCTTGAAGCCTTCTCCCCAGCAGAGCAGTTCCTTTCCAGGCTGAGAGTCTAAAGATTCTCAGACCAGATTCATGTCAAGGCTGTGGTCGGTCTGGTTGCACCTCCCAAGCCCGTTTCCTTTTACAGAGGCGATGATGTATTCCTGAGCAGTGCGCTCGTTCCCCAAACAACACAACCAACCAACCAACCAGCCAGCCAGCCAGCCAGCCAGCCTTCCTGAGTCAGGGTCTCGCTGTATAGTCCTAGCTGGCTTGAACTCGAGTGCAGACCGTCAGACTGTCCTTGAACCCAGAGGTTCTTTCTTTCTCCCTACCTCCCCAGTGCTGTGACTAAAGGGCACCTTTTCTTGACGACATATAGAACAATGCACTGGGGTGAGAGTTAGAGACACGCCAGGGTCCAGGCTGGCCCCCGTTCCCACCTCCGCTCTCCCCTAAGGGATGCAGTGCAGATATCCCATTGACCCTTGTGCATAAATGGAGAGACATAGGCCAGGTCACTTCTGTATCCTCTTTTCTTTCCCCTGAGCCAGAAATCCCAGGAATGCAAGTACCCATCTTCATGGTCTCAAAAAACCTACCATGCCCAGGGCAGGGTGGGGGGTGGGGGATAATAGTACCCAGAGACTCAGGAGTTGCATCATTCACACCCAGCAAGTGGATTCCAATCCTTAAGACCCATCTAGAGCTTGTGCCCAGCTTGCACACAGGATGCTGTATTCTGTAGCTTTAATGTTGGGCAGGACTGGCTTCTGGGTCCGCTGTTTTGTTCAAGATACAGTACAATCAAACACTTTCTGTGCCAGGTGTTGGTGGCGCACACCTTTAATCCCAGCACTTGGGAGGCAGAGGTAGGCAGATCTGAGTTCGCGGCCTGGTCTGGTCTACAGAGAGTTCTAGGACAGCCAGAGCTGTTACACAGAGAAACCCTGTCTCAAAAAACCAAAACCAACCAAACAAACAAACAAACAAAAAACCCCACTATCTCAGGTCCTCAGAAAGCCATTTTGATTGTATCCAGCTAGGAACTCAAAATAGCATGGGAGATGCCCGCTGAGAAGAGATAGCGCTGAGAAGAGATAGCGACTATGGGGAGAGGAGACCAGGTCCTTGGAAAGGGAGGCTGCTCAAGGCAGGGAGGGACAACTGAAGCCTAAATCATGGCCCTACCAGGAAGGGGACTGATTTCTTCTACCACGGGGTCCTGTTGGGCTCCATGGTACGGTCAACAGTCTGTGTGTTCAAAAGGCGCTCAGATCCATCCCCACATCCTCTCAGAGAGTCAGAGGTAACCCTGTGAGTCGGTGGGTCTGAACATAGAAGGAAGGAGCGCTCAACGACTTCCGGGCTTTATCCAGACACTTTCCAAATAACCCGTGAGCATGCACACTGCCTGCTTGTGTGCACTGCCTGTCTGTCCAGGAACCTGTCCTGGCTCGTGGGAAAGGATTTGGCGAGGGGCGCCCCAGGCTATTTTGGGATGTTTCTACGGCCATGTGTTTCCTGTAAACCTGCTCCTCACCCTCAGTGCTGGTCACTAGAAGAAAAGGCTGTGCTTTCCTGGGGGAGAGGACCTGAAGGAACCCAGGGGGCTGACCCAGGTTGCCAGGGAAATGGAGAGGGACTCAGGAACCAGGGCATGATGTTTGGGCTCGTGGGAATGGCAGAATGAAAGAGATAAGGATCGAGACATCTCATCCATCTGAATCACACCCATTCAGTCCCCACATGGAGAAAGGGGCACCAAGGTCAAAGCCGGACCAAAATCATTTGCATGGCAGACCTGGGACATGAACTCAGGTGTGAGCCCAGATGCTGGCTGGCAGTATGGGACATGAACTCAGGTGTGAGCCCAGATGCTGGCTGGCAGACCTGGGACATGAACTCAGGTGTGAGCCCAGATGCTGGCTGGCAGCAGGAGGTGTCCTGGGTTCTCTTGCTAACCCTCCATATTCTTGCACTTCCCTCTACTCAGTTTTCCCTGTCCATTTCCCATGACCCACCGTTTTCATGGCCACAGTCATGGCCAGCAGGTCAGAAGCCCAGCTGGAGGTTGTCAGGGACCCCGGAGAATGTTTGAGTTTAAGCCCAGGTCCCAGAGCGGCTAGAACCCAGGAACATGGGACGCCCAGGTCATCTCCTCCAAGCAGTTCCCAAAACCTTCCCACCCCAGGGTTTGTTTCTAGTATGGCCTTGGACACTTGGATCCTGGGCTGTTGGGACCCACAACTATTTTTAGAAGCACAAAGGCTAAGAGGACAATGTTGCATCCCTCCAGGGACGGGAAGAGATGTCCCTGCCAAGGCTGTTCTGGGAAGGGTCAGTGATGGAGATGGGTGGGGTGGCGTGCAGAGAAGAGTGCTGAGGAGTGACCAAGTAAGTCACTTACATAGACTGACTAAGGGCATCTCCAAGGCCAGCAGGGGGTGGGTGGCAGGGCTAAGTTAACCACACAGGGAGAGGTTGGCAAGGCTCTGGTTCCCAGGCACCAGGAAAAGAACGCCAGGCTCTGGGTCCTGCTTGGTCAAAGCTAAAATCTGCTTCTGGTGGCTGTAGGATCCTGGGCCTATGGAAGCAATGATTCCTTACACTGCAGTCCAGGGTGGGCAAATAGCCCTCCATATAGGACAGCTTTGTGATGTCTGTATCTCCTGGTGTGTTCCCATTCTGGAGGAAGAGGTGTGTGTGTGAGGGGGAGAGTAACAGAGGGAAAGAGAGAGGGCGAGGAGGGGGAGGGGGAGTGACATTGGATCAGACACTGTCCCTGGAGGTGAACAGGAAGCCAAAGGTATGTACTCACTCATTGGACATCTGTACCACCTTCTCGATGGCTGTGTAGCCAGCTGCCATGAAGTGTTCCGTGTACTGTTGCATTTTGATGCTTTCCAGCCACTCGGACACTGTACGGAAGGGGACTCCCTCTGAACCGCTGGTGCTGGGCAGCCGGATGGACACTCTAGGGTGGAAATCCACAGGCTTTGAGTGAGGGGCTGCTGAACATGACCTACTAAGCCCCTACCCTCCTAACTCGGGCATAGGGCATAGGGCTGGCTGTGCCTCAGTTTCCTCTAAGTAAATGAGAAAGCCCAGACAGGGAAGAATTCATAAGATGTCCTGGTACCCTGTGCCTCAGTTTCCCCATCTGCATAGAGCTGGTTTCCTGTGCTGGTGTTACTGGACCATGCTTAGCTAGGCCTTTTCCTTTTTCAGTTACTGGGGACTGAACAATTCACCAGTTGGCTTCATCACCGGTGCTGATACGACACTTCTGAGCCCCTTCACACCCGACTCCCACCTAGTCATCCAGTCAACCTGAGAAGCCGAGCGACCCACATGAGTGAACTT
The DNA here is from genome assembly GCF_003668045.3 of Cricetulus griseus. Taxonomy (NCBI): domain Eukaryota; kingdom Metazoa; phylum Chordata; class Mammalia; order Rodentia; family Cricetidae; genus Cricetulus; species Cricetulus griseus. The sequence goes on from NC_048595.1 coordinate 11,930,936, forward strand.
GATGCTAGCATGGGCAAAGGACGTGAGGCTCACCGGGGGTCAAAGTCAGCCAGGGTCTTGAGGGAGTCAGGGGCTCGGATGAGCTTGTCCAGGATGCTGACAATATCAGCGAACTTGGGCCGGCGGGAGCGGTCCTGCTGCCAGCACTGCATCATGAGCTGGTAGATGGCAGAAGGGCAGTCCATGGGTGTGGGGAGACGGAAGCCGTCATTGATGGCTTTCATGACCTAGGAGAGAGACACGAGCACCAGGGAGGCCTTAGCAGGAAGCCACACAGAACCGTTACACAGACGCCCCGGCCCAGGGGCCCCAGCTCAGAAATAGGGAGAAGAGCCCCAGAAACAGACAAGCACCCTTTCTTAAGTACATACACAGTTCAAAGTCATCCATGGGGCAAGTGCTGAGGGGCCCTAGAGGTCAGCGCCATGGGCCCCGCAATCCAGCCTGCTCCCATCTCTACCCTCCCCACATACTGGGGATCAGCCTCTCTGCCATGTCTTAGCCTGTCTGCTTTATTCACTCTCCCAGGTCTCTGCAGGGATGTGACCCCTATGAGCAGAATCCCAGGCCTCCAGACTAGGTGAGGCACCAGGTACATGTAACATGCACACATACATGTACACACACATATACAAATGCACATATACACATGTATCTATACAGACGTTCATATACCTACACGCAGACATATGCGCACATGCATGTGCCTACACACACAGCCATGGACACACATGCAAATGCACACACACCCAACACACATTCACACGTGCACACAACAAATCCTCCTCTTCTTGCCACTTTTGTGTTCACTAAAGGGGCTGGCTGCTCTCCACGATGAGCCACAGAAGAACTGTCTGCGTGCCTCTACTCGATGAAGATTGAACCCAAAGCTCTTCTGTCAGGGAGGCCCCAAGGTATGGGAGGGAGGGAAACCTTGATACTGAATCAGTTTGGGAGAAAGAGGAGCCTACCTCGTGGTTTGACAGCTCCCAGTAGGGCCGCTCTCCGTAAGTCATCACCTCCCACATGACGATTCCATAGCTCCACACGTCACTGGCTGAGGTGAACTTTCGGTAGGAAATGGCCTCTGGCGCTGTCCACCGAATAGGGATTTTGCCGCCCTGCAGGAGACCAGCCCAAGTTACCCCTGTGCCAGCCAGACTCTCTATGACCTAGAGTCATCATCTTCACTCCTCAGGTCCCAGATCCAGCCCTCCACCCCCAGGTATGACAGACGCCACCTTTGACTCACACTAGTGGTGTAGGTGGCCTCAGGGTCATCCTCCAGCACACGGGACAGGCCAAAATCGGACACCTTGCATACCAGGTTGCTGTTGACAAGAATGTTTCGGGCAGCCAGGTCCCGGTGCACGTAGTTCATATTGGCCAGGTACTTCATGCCGGACGCAATGCCACGAAGCATGCCCACCAGCTGCAGCACGCTGAACTCACCATCCTTCTCCTGCAGACACAGTCCCTCAGTGTTCCCAGGGGCCCCAGCTTCCACCCGTTCCCTGCCCCCTCCCGCCCCCACCTCCCCCGACCATGCCCTTACCCTAAGGAACTTATCCAGGGCCCCATTCTCCATATACTCTGTGATGATCATCATGGGCTTGTCTGTAGAACATGGAAACAGGTGTGAGTGAGGCCAGCAAGCAGGGTGGGGGCTCACGCAGCCAGCGGCAAGTGGTCCCAGAACCAACCCTGACTACCTGGGCCACCCCTGAGCACCCCCCAGGCCTCACATTTAGAGACGACACCCTCTAGGCGGATGATGTTGTGATGGCTGAACTGGCCCATGATGCTGGCCTCGCTCAGGAAGTCCACGCGCTGCTTTTCCGTGTAGCCAGCTTTCAGAGTCTTGATGGCGACAGGTATCTCTTTCTTCCCTGATGATGTCTTCAGTGTCCCCTTATACACTTCTCCAAACTCTCCTGTGGACAGGCAAGGCGTGGAAATGTCCTCATTAAAGCCTGGGCATTAGGTGGACCACCCGTCACCTGTCTCCTTCAGGTGAACAGTACAAGGGTGAGCCTCACCTGCTCCAATCACCTTCTGCCTTGCAACACAGGATGGGTGGATCTCGGTGGTAAACTTGAGTACAGCCTGGTTGGGGTCTTCATAAGTGTGGGGGTCCACATAGGTCTTCAGGGGCTTCAATTGTTCTGGAAGGGAGAAAGAGACAGGGTGGAGGGGCGTTCACGGAGAGCCTGAGGAGGGGTTCCTGGGAGGTGAGGCTCTAGAGAAGGGGAAGGCACATGACTAGGGACCTCAGGAAGATTTGGATCAAAGGGTTTCAGCCAGAGACCCTAGGTGAAGCCTCTAGGTCCACCATAAGCAGGGAAAGCTCCCGGGGCACAGGAGCTGACTGGGGTTCCTGCATCTTACCTGACTTGGAAAAATAGACATCTTCGGAGGACTGGCGGGCTCTCAGGGTCCTCCTCCTGGAAGAAACCCCCCAGAACAAGACACACGTGGTCAGTACAGCCTGGGCTGGCCAAAAGGATCTACCGACCATGCCCTGGCCACACTGCCAAGCAATCCATTAAGCCTCCATGTGAGGCAGAGGGTAAGGGGAAGGCAGGGGAAGCCACCAGGTCCAGACTCACACTTGGAGCTCTCTGCAATGGCCACATAAGCAACTAGCACGAGGGTTTCTCTCGTTTGAACTAGCTAGAGCACCCTGCCCCATGTCCGGAACAAGTTAAGAAGGAACACAATGACTTACGGCCACTGTGGTCCCTAAAATCCCACTCATCCTCCCATAGGCAAGGATCCCACAAGCCTGGATTAAATTAGATTAAATCAGCTTGGCCTACTTGGGGCTCTGCCTTTCTGTATCCAACCAAGGCCCTTGGGGAACCCAGGAGGAGGTGTGACAAACCTTCTATGGATGAAGAAGCCGACTCCTGCCAGCCCTAGAAGCAAGACCACGCCAACAGCCACACCGCCGATCATCGCCATGTTGGCAGATCCCTCCGTGGCTGTTGGGAGATAGCAGCTGATGAGAGAGCCCCCACTCCAAATCCTACAGACACACCCTACTGCACTCAAAGCTCCCTTTAGGGACCTGAGGAGCCTGGGCACGAACAGCATGCTGAGTGTGTTTACTTTCAAGTTTCTTCAGGATTTCAATTTTTTAATTGAAAATTTTTTTTTTTCTTTTTCTGGTCACACTTTTCCCTTCCTAGATCCTTCTGCCCTACCAACTCCAGGCCTTCTCTTCTATTTAAGAAACAAACAAACCCGCAAAGAAACAAAACTAAAAAACACACATACACAATACAACCTTATAAAAACAAAAAGAAAATGGGAAGCAAAATATACAAATAAAAGACCAATAAGACAAACAGATTTGTTTTTAATTATGAATATATACATGGGGGTGTGAGTGCAGATGCCTGGCCCTGGAGTTATAGGTGGCTGGGAACTGTCCCACGAATGCTGGGAACTTGGGTCTTCTGCAAGAGAAGTACTCCATCTTACCCAAGCCACCTCTCCAGACTCCCTCCTGGGGACATTAATTACCAGCTCACAGCCAGGCAGAGGGGGGCCTTCCTGATGGTCCATGGAGGAAAAATTAAGGACCCTAATCTTTAGCTGTTTGTTAATTTTGTTTTATGTATTTATTTAAATATTCATTTAGGTTTTAAGGCAGAATGGCTCATTAGCCCAGGCTAGCCTCATCATGTTTAACTGAGGATGACCTTAAAACATCTGATCCTTCACAGGCACACACTGGGGATTTACACATGTATAAAGGATTGAACCCAAGGCGTTGGGGATGCTAGGTAAGTCCTCTACCAATTGAGCTATATCCCAGCCCAGTGCTCACACTTCCTTGTGCAGGGTTTGAACTCAGAAATATCAATACCAGGGCCACAGCCTCCCTTCACCTCTTAACACTGCCCTGAACACACATCCCTGGTCCTACATGCCAGTCTTGGTCCTGGCCCTCCCCCACATACGCTGCTCCATGCCCTGGCTAAAAGGAAGGGGGCATTGTAGACTCTTCCTCCCCGACAATGTCCTACTTAGTTCAGGGTCACCCCCGGTCCCCTGACTTACACAGTGTCTGGAACTCGTGCACCTTGCTCCCGGCGCCCTGGCCTTCCTGTGTCAATGCCTGCACCTGCACCAGGTAGGTAGTATCGGGAGCCAGGTCATCCAGGGTCACAGAGAAGCCTTCCGTGCGGCGCACATTGTAGCTGTTGGCATCCCCCTGTGGATGGTGGTGGTTAGAGGATCAGACAGTGAAGGTAAGGTAGGCCAGGGCCTCAGCTACGAGCCAAGACCCCAGCCAGAAAGGTGGTTTCCTGTGTTATCCAACTAAACAGATACTCTTGGGACCAGGAAACCAAGGTGCAGAAGTACAAAGACTCACCAGAGGCCAAAAGGGGGACCATGTGACCCCAGAACTGTCTGAATCCCAAACAGCCCACTCTAACTGGCTTTGAGAACCCAAAACATTCTCCCCCATAATCCTCTGCTGTGCTGTCCTGGGAGACCTCAGAGTCCCCGGATGCACTGAGCGTCTCCATGGCCTCTGCCCAAACTCAGCATTACCTTCTTGCGGTAGGTGACTTCGTACTTCCAAACGCGGCTCTGCTGTGGCACTGGGATGCTCCAGGTGACACTCAGTGAGGTGGTACTGCGGTCTTCGAGCCTCACCTTGGGGGGTTCTGGGCAGAGGAAGATGGGGAGGGGCATGAGAAGCCATTAAGGGGTGAAGGGTGGAGAGGTGAACGTCAGCTACCCCACATCCACCCTCTTCAGGCCCTGCCTTGGGCTCTTGAACTCCCGCCCTGACCGACCTCAGAGGCGCCCTGGGGACAGACCTTCATTCACGAATGCATAATAACTAAGGCGCTAGCTGATTGGAGACCAGGCAAGGCTTGAAGAGCCTTCTATAATATATTCTTCTGTGTGTGTGGTATATGTGGAATGTATTCACGTGGGTGTGTGCACCTTGTGTGTTAGCATGTATGCACACGTGTGTGTTCATGTGAAAGACAGAAATTGACGTTAGGCCTCTTCCTCAGTTACCCTCTGACTTATTTTTTTGGGACAGAGGATCTTACTGACTCTGGAGTTCACTAATTCAGTTAGACCCATAATCAAAGAGCTTCTGGGATCTGTCCTGTTCCCACCACCCCGCCGTTCAGGTTACAACGGCACTCACACTGTGGTGCCAGGTGTTTACATGAGTGCCAAGGACCCCAACCCAGTCTCCAGGGTTCTGCGGCAAGCACTTCCCTGACTAAGCGCCTTCCCAGCTCTCTAAGTCTTTCTGAAAAAAAAAAAAAGAAAAGAAAAAGAAAAAAAGAAATTTCCAGAGAAATAACTTGAAGTCCCAGGGCTAAGTGGTCCAGAGATGCCAGGCTGGGGAGGGCAGGTATGTGCTCATTCACTTGTGTGAGTGTGCGTGAGTGTGTGTGTGAGTGTGCATGAGTGACTCTGTGTGTGTGTGCGTGAGTGTGTGTGTGAGTGTGCGTTGAGTGTGTGTGTGAGTATGCACGAGTGACTCTGTGTGTGTGTGAGAGTGTGCGTGAGTGTGTGTGTGAGTGTGCGTGAGTGTGTGTGTGAGTGTGCGTTGAGTGTGTGTGTGAGTATGCACGAGTGACTCTGTGTGTGTGTGTGTGAGAGTGTGCGTGAGTGTGTGTGTGAGTGTGCGTGAGTGAGTGTGTGTGTGTGTAAGAGGGGGGGGGAGATGTGTGTATGTGGAGGAGCCAAAGCTTGTCTTCTTCCATTGCTCTCCGCCTTTTATTTTGAGGCAGAAATCTGTTACTGAAACCCATCCTGGCTTCTTCCTGGTCTCCGCCCGTGTGGGTTCTAGGGATCCTAACGCAGTCCTTATGTCCTCCCTTTGCCTCACACGGGCCTTGAACTCACTATGTAGCTGAGGATGCCCTTGAACGCCTGATTTTCCTGCCTCCACCTTCATAACATGCGTTGGGATTATAGGTGAAGGCCATCATGCCCGACAGGAATCTTACTAATTTATCTCTGGCTAGCTTGGCACTCACTACTTAGACCAGGCTAGCCTCAAACTCATAGAGATCCCTTGCCTGAATCCTGAGTGCTGGAGTTAAAGTTCTGCTGCCACACCCAGGAACGATGTTAGCCGCTCTTAGCCACTTATTGTTGTCTCTCTGAACACAACTGAGTCCCAGCCACCTGCCCTCGAGTCTCACCCAGGCAGGTCCCCCTGGGTAGTCACTATCGTCCCTCGGCTCACCTGTTTGGTTAATGCTGACACTGGCAGTGCGGAAGCTTCGGCTGCTCACCATGCCTGAGACGCCGTTGCGGGCCTCAACAGCAAAGGTGTAATTCATGTGTGGCTCTAGTTCACTGACGGTCACACTTGTTCGGGTCAGGGCATGAGGAGGCTCTGAATAGCGCACACTGGCCTCACAGGGCCCACACTCGCCAGACTCTGGCCAGCACTGTTCACAGGTGACGCTGTAGACAACATCCTTGCGGCCCCCGCTGTCCTTGGGGGGTGTCCAACGCAGTTCTACTTTGGCACCCATGCCGATGGCAGTGAGGTAGTGGGGGGCAGATGGTGGACCTGTCCAAAGACCACACAGAGGTCAAAGGGCAGTCTCCTCACTCAGCCACCCCTCCCCAGATTTCTGCAAGACTCACGTGTACAGGGCATTGACAATGGATCCTCAGGTGCCCTGAAATAGCCTTCTTCACACTGGCAGGAGGTGGCACCCTCAGATGATGGCAGGGTATGCTCTGGACATGCCAGGCAAGCGCTCTCGGATGCCTCAGACTTGAAGAACCCTGGCGAGCAGGCTGAGAGGCACAAGGACAGACAGGAGGTCAGTTCATATGTCCTTCTCCAGCATACTCTTCCTGACATCACACCCATGGCCTGTGCCTGCTGGGTACCAAAATAACCTGTCCCAAGTGCCCCAAACTCTGGTACATTTGATGCCAGCTGCCTCTTGCAAGAAGTGTCACACCTCCAAGCCTAGCACTCGAGGACCAGGCACTTGCCCCCAGCATAAGTAGGTCCTATAACCTGACTTGTGCAGACTGGCCCAGCGGGATCTCTACTGTGTACAGCAGATGTGAACTGACCAGGGTAGAGACTGTAGCCATGTACCCCCACCCCTGACTAACCAGCTGGCCTTCCCGGGTCAGGATGCCCCCCTGCCAAGGCTCCTGTACTCTAGGCCTCCATCTCTTTCCTGTTCCGGGGCTGGCCTCCAAGAGGCAGGAAAGGCCAGGCCCAGCTCTTCCCCTGGATTCGTTTCCAAAGCCATTTCATTTCTTCTCTCAGGGGGCCGCCAGGAAGTAGCCTTTCCTTTGTCAGTGGTCCATCCTGGCCCAGCTGGCTAGGGACTTGGGCACCTGACTCTGGGGGTCCCTCCTTACCGTGCTCCTTGCTCCAAGCCCTTTCCTGGCCTACAGGCAGGAAGCTGCTCAGACACAAGGCTCACCTCGCAAGGCTCACCAGGACTTGGGTGGCTTTGGAAGAGGCCAGAGTGCTGTCCCTGGGGACCCCTTTATCAAGCCTGCATGCCCCTTTTCACTTTTTCTTCAGGGAGGGTCCAGCATCAATCACTCACTGACCGCCTCCTCAGCCTACCCCCATGTGGTTCAAGGACTCCAAGGTAAAACTAAGACTCAAGGACAGAGAATGGGGATGTGTGACACGTCTACCCTGAAGTGGCTGGGCATCTGAGGAGCCAGAGGGGAAACTTCAGCTGGGGTTTAACGGCTGTGTAGAAGTTTAACAGGGCCGAGGTCCTAGAGTAGAGAATCAGGGTGAGTAAACGCTAGTCATACAGAAGGTATGAAGCGGCCTTCTGGATACAAACAGAAGGAATGGTCGCAGTGACGCAGGAAGCCAGTACAAGACTCCTGACCAAGCCAGGCTGGAGAGCATAGCCCAGCTCTCTTTGGGCAATAGAGCAGAGTGGAAAGGAGATGGGGTGGAGGGCAGGGGTCTATCTCGGGCTAGCCTGTGCCCTGCATTTGCTAGAAGTCAGGCAGACAACATCCTAACTCTTTGTGGCCCCTTGATGTAGCCCAGGTTGGCTCTGTCACTGGGGACATACACCCCTCTATTTGTGAACTTGGGCACCTATTTTGAGAAGGGAGTTAATTCAGAACCAATAGTCAGACAAAGGTACCAGCACCAGCTCTTAACCTGCACAAAGCATGAGTTCCTACAGATGAAGCTCGACTGTGCAGGGCCTGGACTTGACAATCTATTTAATCTTCAAGGTGATCCTTTATATGTGGGTGCATTCACCCCATTCTGCAGTTAAGAGAACTGAGGCTCTGACAGGCCAATTTGTTCAAGGTCTCCAAGCCAAAAGATAAAGCGAGGATGCCTGAAGCTAAGTCCCTTCCTCTGTCATCCCCTTCTGTTCCCAGGAACACCTCCAATTTGGAACAAAGTTCAGTGCTGTGCAAACCTGGTGCAAGCCATGAGTCCTGCTGCCCTGCTTTACCAACCAGGGAGTCCTGACCAGAGCCAGACCAGCCTGGAGAGAAGTGCCTGGATCGTTCCAAACACCACCCCAATGGGCTAATGGGGTTAGCTACAGTCATCTCCTCCAAGCTGCAAAGCCTCCTAGTGGGTTTGGGAGAGCTGTGTGTCACTGGCCTCGCTCCCGTTACATAGCTGTTACAATACAAAAATAGCTCTCTCCTTCCCTTAACTTTCACACAAAAATGAGACGCCAGAATGCCAGGCCCTGCTGATCCCAGCTTTCATTCCCTTAAAGCTCTCACTTAAACCCAGAGACGCCTGCATGTGAGTAAGTGTTGGTTCACTGGGGACCAAGGTCAGGGGACTGGCAGTCGGAGGGCCCAGCCCCCAAAATCACAATTTACCTCTTCCCAGCCCTGGTGCTCAGTGTGGTCACAAAGGCCTGAGCCACCTGCCAATCCTTATGTCCCTGTTCCCCACCATCTCATGCCAGGAGAGGAAGTGGGGGAAGAGATGGGTTCTATTCTTTGGCCCCAGAGCCTGGGGGTGGCCTGCCTGCCGGCAGGAAAAAGGGAATTTGGAGAGATTTCCGCTACGGATGTGCCAGATAATACACGAGAGGCGGCGTCCACAGGGCATGTGCTTGCCTGCCGAAAATGCATTGCCCCCCTCCTCCAACCACAGAGCCCTGGGGCACCCCCAGGCCCCACCTGCCAGAGTCTGCAAGTGTCTAGGGAGTCCCAGAACACGTTGTGAAGACCACCAGGACCCTCAGACTTGCTCGCATTTCCCAACATCCAGGGCAAGCAACAAAGGCCTCACACGCACAAATACACCCACCACACCAAGTACCCACCCACTGCCAATAGCCAGCCAGCTCAACTCCCCTATAACCTACACCAACTGTTCAGTTTCAGACTCCCTGGTGCTCCAATAGGACATCTATTACTCAGGTTCAAGTTTACCAAACAGAAACAAGCCCAACCTACGTGTCTGGCACGATGCTGGGAACTAGGATACCGTGGTGTGACTGACAGATTAGCATCTTCCCAGCTCCGGGGAATTCACAGCCTAGCTTTTATGCCTCATTTGAAATTATTTGTGCACATATAACGATCCTCTCTCTCCCTCCCCCACCCCCCAGACTGGCAGTTTTGAGAACAGGAGTGGGAAGCTAGTCTACCTGCCCCATGTGTGGCCTGGTGTGAAGGTCCTCAGCAGATGGGTCTTGAATAAATGGATGAATGAATGAAGGAAGGAAGGAATGAAGGCGTGAATGAATGGTAAACCCACCATGCACAGCCAAGGGCTTCAGAAGTGAGTGCCATTTCGGCCCCTCAGGGATAACATCCACTTGGCCCACCTGACTGGCACGAGAACCTGGCTCGGGCACACCTGGGGCACCTGTACAGTGTATCTCTGGCCCTAGTTGCCTGGCAGGCCTGGGCCACTCCAAGCAGGAGAACTGGGGCACAAGCACTGTAGCAAGGGCTGCACCCTGGTTTTTCCAGTTCTTGATGCCCGCCCCTCGGGTGGCAGTGCAGGGTGACTCAGGGACGGACGCCCTCTGTGTGGAGCTAATCCAGCTCCTTGTGGAGCCCCTCCCCAGGCCCAGCCACCTCTCAGGCTTCGGGTGGTGAGGTTGTGAGGTCAAGAGGTCAGTCCTGGTGGCAACTGGCCTTCCCAATCCAGGAACAGCCAGCAACCAGAACACTACCTCATTACCTTGGCCCTCTGCATGGAACCGCAACCTGTGAGTTACTGACCCAGGGCATGGAGGGTGCCCCCAACAGGCTCTGTGTTACCTACAGGAAAGGGGAACCCCATTCCTGATTCTAAGGGCCCTGCTCCTTTCACATATGCCCCGGGAGTTATCTGTGGGCATATCCGCCACCCAGCAGATAAGTGCTCCCCTCCGCCCACCCAGCCTTTATCTTGTTTGGCTTTCTCTGCCTGCCTCCTTCCTTCCGTTCAGGGGACCCGCTTACCTTCTTACCTCCGGTAACTAGGGAGGGGCCCAGCCTGCTTGGCAGGGCTACAGGGGCCTAGCCTTGCTCTTGGGAGCACAAGGATGAGGCTAGGGGATAGCTGCCACAACCCTTAGCCTTGAAACTCAGAGAAATAGGACTTAGTATCACATACCAGGCCAGGCATAAGCCTGAGAGCCGCTATCAACGTCCCTTAGAGTCCCCAGTCCCACCATGCTCCAAGATCACTGCTCTGGGCCCTGGGCTGAGAGTCCCTTCTCGACACCCACAGTAAATCACATGTAATAGCTCAGACTGAGAGAACGTGACAGCTTCTAGGATGCAGCCACAAGGTGGGCAGGTCCCTGAGAGCTACTTGCAGATGGTGAGGAAAAGCCCAAAGGGGGTCTGCCATAGTCACTGCACTCCACAGGCAATGGGGAGAGCATACACCATTCCCTCACTGGGCCTTGACCTCATCTGTAAAATGGGAGAGTCCTCAGCCTCTCTGGGTACTAGGCAGACATACATAGAGCTTGCCTATGAAGTGTTTACTCTGGTACCTGGAATAAAGTATTCCTGTATATGAAAGGGGGGCATGAAACTGGAGCCAGGCAGGGGCACCCCATAGGCCAGCCTTCCAGCTGTTGGGCTGAGCCTCTGGCCTAGGCCGCTGGCCACCTGCTCACCTGGCCTCAGTCTCCCTGGACTTAGGCGAGGCGCCAGTCGGGGGCCCTGCAGAAGCCAGCACAGGAAGCACAGACAAAGCAGCCCCCAGGGAGATGGCAGTCAGCCTGAGTGACTCCACTGTCCCCTGGGCAGGGCTGGGGGTGGGCTGGAGGGAGGTTGGCTCATTCCTGACATAGCTCTGGGTAGTTGCAGCCGGGCAGCATGCCCACCTGTCCACCTGGAAGGACCTTCCTTTCCTCTGACCACTTAACTCTTTCCTGTCTAGCTCCAGCCTTCCGGGGCGGGAACCCCCAGGAAGAACAAATATGCAGCCTGATTACCCTGGAAATGACCTTGACCAGAAGGAAGGTGCCACGCCCCCTCTCATCAGTAAAAGTTGTAACAGAAGCACCTGGGGCTACAGCTTAAAGACAGCCAAGCAGATCAGAAAGACCCTGTGCCCGCACCCATGTTCCCAGCACACCCAGCAATGGCCCTCTAGTCACCCCACCCCTCCCTCTGATGGAGCCTCAGCCCCGGTGCCAAGACCTGCCATCCCAGAGCTGCCCAGCGAGCCCGTATCAGTGCCAAGAGCTGAGTCAGGGATTCCACAGGATCTGGTCATTTCCTGCCCCACTTCCTGACCCATGGAGGCCTGGGTACTGCTGGGCAGCATGATTTAAACCCTGACGTAGCTGTATGATTCCAGGTAAGCCTCCAAGCCTCAGTTTCCTCATCTATTCAATGGGACCAACAAAGAGTCCTAGCCTCACAGAAAGGATGGAAGGACTCAAGAAGACGAACTTTTCAGAGCACACTGTCATTGACCCCGGCTCAGTGCCACTGTCACAGGCTGCTGAGCAGGATGAAGAAAGGAGAATTTTGAAATTGTGTCCATGATTGCCTGAGTGCATGCACACACCATGGCACGCTTGTAGAAGTATACTTGGTGGACCTGTCCCTCTCCCTGTGTTTGGAGAACTGCTCACAGGCTGCCAGGCTAGCATGGCAGGACCCTTTCCCTGCTGGGAAGAGGTGCAAAGGGGACAGAGCCAGGGCCGTGGGTGGCTGGAACTCCAGAGGGCCCATGCCAGCTAAGTCAAGTGTCCCTCTTGGGAACTGGTCCTCCTGCTGAGCTAACTCCCCCCAGGGGGCCTGGCTGGGGTCTTTATACACAAAGCCTGCCAAGAACCCTGATCCCCAAGAGAAGGGGGATGCCTTACTGCATGAAGGCCCCCCCAGCCCCACTTATCTCTGTAGGGTCTGAATCACCAGGGTGGAAAGTTTTCAAGCGCCCCTCCTCCACCCGCACATTCTTGTGTTAGGATGTCATGGGGGAGGAGCTCCCTGGCCCACTCGTCCTGTCCAGCACCCCCCCCCCATACACACACACACCCACGGTCATTGTCTGAAGCTGAGAGTGCGCATCTGAGGTCACCCTAAGCAGGGGCCACCTAGAGAAGGGGGCTCACCCTAAGCAGAGGGCAAGCTGGGAGGAGAGTAAGGGTGATGGAGAGAGAGTTCACAGGAAACCTTCACAGGGGTTTATGCACTGTGTTAAGCAAGCTTCTAAGAACTGATTTCCGAGGCACACAGACTATCTATTAGAAAGGGCTTCGGGGTCTTTCGGCCTCCTCCATGGCAAGCTAGGTCTGCAGGCAGAGGTGGAGTTTTTTTGTTTTTTGTTTTTTTGTTTTTTCAAGACAGGGTTTCTCTGTGTAGCTTGAGTCTATCCTGGCACTCGCTCTGGAGACCAGGCTGGCCTTGAACTCACAGAGATCCACCTGCCTCTGCCTCCCGAGTGCTGGGATTAAGGTGGGTTTTTTGTTTGTTTGTTTTTGTTTTTCCAATTTGCTCAAAGGAAAAGCTGAGGCCAGAGATGAGGAGTGACCTACCCAGCTCCAGTCACCCACCAGATCACCCAGCAGGTATGCGCACCTGCAAGACATGTAAGGCCCTAGCCCCCAGTTTCTCAACATGAGGCTTATCTCTGCAGAAGCAGCTCCCAGGGACAGGCGACAGTGGCCTTCCAAAGGTCAACTGCATTCCACACATGCTCTGCCCCAGTCACTTCCAGAGCCAGCCATCGAAAACCCGAGGTGGTTGTACATTTCCGCTGTCGCAGGCCCTGGCTGTCCCCACAGCCTCCCCTGTGTGAGTTCACTAATGCCCAGACCTGTTCCCAGAGAGTCACGCAAACAGGGCCCTTTGCAATCTCAACATGTCATCAGTAAACCCCAACGGAGGGGCTGCGAGAGCCCAATGCACCCCACTTCACCAGCTCTCAAATGCACTCTGGGGGAACCTAGCATACCCTGGGTCAGAATCAACAAACTACTCAACTCTGAAGCCCAGAGAGGTTGGGCAACTTGCCTGAGGCCACACAGTGAGAGAATCAGAAATAGTTTCTGGGAACAGACTGCTGCAGAGCCCCAGCAGGGCAGGAACTATTCATGGGATGAATCAAAAAATAACAACCACACTTACAGGTATGTGTGTGTCAGGCGCTGACCTAAGCACTTTACGAGCATGAGGTCATGTGATTATCACAACTACCCCCCAAGATAGATACTATGACCCTCTTCACTTTCCAGGTGATGAAACCCAGGCCAGGAGGTGAAGGAAATGGACGAAACTGGGAACTGGGACCCATGCCATTGTCGCCCTAGACCCACAGGGCCATCACCCATCAGAGCAGTGACATCCCCAGTGTACTTACTAAGACAGCGCAATCCCAGAGCTGTGACCTCCCCACCAACACCTCCCCTCCCACCACAGCCCGGCTTCCCTGCCACCCCAGGAGCCTCCACTCACCTTGGCAGGCGTCCTCAAACTTCTCATAGCCTGCCTGGCACAGGCACTGCCCAATCGGCACCAGCCACTCGCCATTCACTGTGCAATGCATGAGAGGCTCCTCGCCCCCATACGGTACCACTGCGTGGTCTACGCAGGTGCCAGCCACAGTGGCCAGGGGGTGTGTCTCTGAGACGGCCACAGCAATGGTCTCAGGGAATCGAGCCAGGCTCTGCAGCATCTCGGGGCACTTCTTGTAGTAAACTCGAACGGAAAGTAACGCCACGCAGGCGCCGATGTCCTGGAAGGCCAGGTAGAAGCCCTTCCGGGTGAGCGGCCCCACGATGCGCTCCTCTACATTGAGCTTGACGTTTCGAGCCTCGAAGTCGCTGCTGACTGTTATCTCGTCAGGAGCTATGGTGTCGATCTTGGTGAACTGGCGCTTCTGGAAGTTGGTGCCATAGTCCACATCCGACTCTGCATAGTAGAGGTTGAAGGTCTCTTTGCAGGAGCTGGCGCCTCCCGGGAAGCTGTTGCAGTCTCGCACGGTGAACTTGAGCTCAATGAAGATGCGCTCGGCCTCCTCCCGGTACACCCAGTTGGTTCGCAGCCAGTTGTCCTGGTCTCCAGACACCACGTTGCAGACCGAGTACATGTAGATGGGCATGTCATCCATGATGTTCTGCATAAGGTCCCACTGTGCGTGGGTAACAGGTAAGGGTCAGAGGGGGCACGAACGGAGTCCCAGGGGCATTAGGTCCCACTGTGTGTGGGTAACAGGTAAGGGTCAGAGGGGGCATGAACTGAGTCCCAGGGGCATTAGGTCCCACTGTGTGTGGGTAACAGGTAAGGGTCAGAGGGGGCATGAACTGAGTCCCAGGGGCATTAGGTCCCACTATGTGTGGGTAACAAGTAAGGGTCAGAGGGGGCATGAATGGAGTCCCAGGGGCATTAGGTCCCACTGTGTGTGGGTAACAGGTAAGGGTCAGAGGGGGCATGAACTGAGTCCCAGGGGCATTAGGTCCCAGTGTGTGTGGGTAACAGGTAAGGGTCAGAGGGGGCATGAACGGAGTCCCAGGGGCATTAGGTCCCACTATGTGTGGGTAACAAGTAAGGGTCAGAGGGGGCATGAATGGAGTCCCAGGGGCATTAGGTCCCACTGTGTGTGGGTAACAGGTAAGGGTCAGAGGGGGCATGAACGGAGTCCCAGGGGCATTAGGTCCCACTGTGTGTGGGTAACAGGTAAGGGTCAGAGGGGGCATGAACTGAGTCCCAGGGGCATTAGGTCCCACTGTGTGTGGGTAACAGGTAGGGGTCAGAGGGGGCACAGCTTCACAGTTCCTTCCCTTTCCACCGTTTATTTTTGTTGTTCTATTGAGACGGTGTCTCATGTAGCCCAAGCTGGCCTTGAACTCACTATGTCATGTGGGATGACTCTGAACATACCTCCTGCCTCCACTTCTGAAGTGTTAAGGTGATGGGTATGTACCACCACACCCGACTCCCAGTTCTTATGCCCTCATTCTACAGGACCCCGAGAAATGCAACCATAAAACAGCTGAGCCAAGACCTGACTCTGGGTCTTTCTGGTCCTAATGTCTGGGCCTGAGGTACAGTCTGGGGCGCTCTCATCATTTGAACCCCCTGAACCCATCTGTAGAATGGGAACACAGAACTGCTGTAAGGATAAATGACAAAATGTCTACAAAACGCTGAACACAGCACGTGGCGTTCAGGGCTACAACCAAATGAAACCGCTGTCATGGTGCATTGTGGCTAGGGTCATCACTATGTGCCATGAGTCAAAGCAATGGAAGGTCCTCCAGGCCCCGGAGTTGATCGGCTTATGTTTACAATATAGTTCAGGCTCCTCCGGGATGTCTGGGTGGGGCTGTGTGCCCCTACGATCTCCATGTCCCCTTTTACCACTGAGGACTTGGCATATGGCAACACAAGCCTGGCTCCCAGGGCCGTATTCTGAACTCCTCAGTGTGGGAACAGAAACTGACTCAGCTCTGAATCCCCAGGGCCTCTCTGGCACTGAGTAGGTATTTAGGGAGGTCCTAGATGAATGAAATGTGTGAATAAATGAAATGAATGAAAAAAAATCAATATGAATGCAAGTAAAGGGAATGAGAGAGACAGAGAGGCCTGCCCTGCCCTATGTGACATTGGCCAAGACCCACATGTCCCCAGGACTCAGTTTCCCATTGTATGTAATGACTGGGTAGGATAAGGCTATTTGCCTCCAGCTGGACATTCCAGGGTCCTGGAAATCTGTTCCAAACTCTACTTCAGGCCTTACTGGCACCATGATTTGGGGTAGACTCAATTCACTCAGCTCTAGCCACTGTCCCAAGAGTTCCCTAGAGACACAAGCCTCTCCCTGGCTCAGAGCCCCAGGATCAACTTAACAAGGGTATACATTGCACGTAAGGGAAACTGAGGCCCAAAGCACAGCAGTAGCTTCTCCAGAGTCCCCCACCCTCTGACTCTGAATTGGGGGTCAGGCCAAGCAAGATCACTGTAGAGCATAGCAGAAAGGGAGATGTCCCCAGTGGGAGTAAGTCAGGGTGGGAGGGACAGGGAAAGGGGCCCCAGGCAGGCAGGGAGTTAGTGTCCCTTATCTGTCCTTCACTCTTCACCTCCTGCACTAAGACCTCCGAGACAGGGCAGCCTTTAACCCTTCCCTCCCAAGATGCAGGTAGAGCTGTGAGCCCCTCTGGAGCATCCCATTCTGCTGGGGCCTTCAGCTGTTTCCCCACCCACATACACAAAGGCCACCTAAGGTCCCATCCTTTCTGCCTAGCTCCAGCCTGCCCTGGCCTGGGTCACTAATTCACTCAGTCCTGTGTGGTAGAACAGTTTGAAGTTTGGTTGAGCTGTTGTATTTTATCCAGGCTCCCATCTTCCATTTCTCCAGGGACCCACAGCCCTCCATCCCGCCCACCCTCAGCCCTGGAACTTTACTTACTCCTTTGCCGTAGGGGTGTGTGAGCCAGCCGAGTTCCCCTTTCATTGCTGCAAAGTCCAACAAAACAACTGTAGGAAAGACAGGAAAAGGACCAGTGAGCTGGGGCTTTCCCAGGAGCAACACAGCAGGACCAGCATGGGGTGGTAGCGGCAGTAGTGGCCGCGGCGGTGGTGGTGGTGGTGGTGTGTGTGTGTGTGTGTCGAAGACCCCAACCCCAGGAACTACACATGACTCGACCTGGGAAGAGGCAGGACTCATGCCTCGCAACCACCTGTCACCAGGGTTTCAGCTATGCTGTCCCCTAAGGCCCCAGCTGGGGCAGGGCAGGGCAGGGCAGGGCAGGCCTTGGCACTACAGGGCAGCAGCTAGGCAGAGTGATGGGGTGAACAGAATAAAATGATACCCCATTGCCACATCTGCTTCCTCAACAAGAGAACACTTCACACAGGTCACAAGGCAGGACTGTCTGCTTCTGTCATGTCCCCCTGGCAAGAACACCCGGGCCCAAACCAGGCCACCCAGCACACACAGCAGCAGTGGGTAATAGGCATTGGGATGCTCCATGAGCAAGGGTTGTTGGCCAGCCTTTCTTGGTGGCACACAGCTTTAATTCCAGCACTCCAGAGGCAGAGGCAAGTGGATGACTAGGAGTTCTCTGCCACCCTGGTCTACACAGAGTTCCAGGCCAGCAAGACTACATGGTCAGAAAGAAAAAAGGGGATGTTAGCAAGAGGGGACAGATCTGGGCTGGGCGGTGGTAGTGCAGGCCTTTAATCCCAGCACTTGGGAGGCAGAGGCAGGTGGATCTCTGTGAGTTCGAGACCAGCCTGGTCTACAAGAGCTAGTTCCAGGACAGCCTCCAAAGCCACAGAGAAACCCTGTCTCGAAAAATCAATAAAAAAAAAAAAAAAAAAGAGGGGACAGATCTGGGGGAAGCAGGCGGCCTAGAAACGGATCTTCCCAGCACAGTCACTGGCGTGGAGGTCTCAGGAGGTACCCCATGCTACACGTCTCTGGTCAGGTCTCCTCCCTGAGAAAGCCATTCTTATCCCTGGCAGAAGTGCCTGTCAGGGGTAATGATGGATGGAAATCCTCATAGGAGACTTTCCAGGCCCAGAGAAAGCATAGGTGCCGACACCACACTATCCTCCCTCAAGAGACATCTGGAAGGGGGCTGGAGAGATGGCTCAGCAGTTAAGATGTGGGTTCAGTTCCCAGAACCCAAACGGCAGCTCACAACTGTCTATAACTCCAGTTCCAAGGGATCTGACTTCCTCACACAGACATACATGCAGGCAAAACACCAATGCACATAAAATAGAAAAAATTAAATTTAGCTGGGTGGTGGTGGCACACACCTTTAGTCCCAGCACTTGGGAGGCAGAGGCAGGCGGATCTCTGTGAGTTTGAGACCAGCCTGGTCTACAAGAGCTAGGTCCAGGACAGGCTTCAAAGCTACACAGAGAAACCCTGCCTCGAAAAACCAAAAATAAATAAATAAATAAAATTAATAAATAAATAAAAAATTTACAAAGGGAGGCATCTGTGCAGAGGGAGGTTCTGGCAGGGGCTTCCCTGCACCTGGCCTGGCCCTCCGGCTCCTTCCACGGGCCACTCCCACTTCTCTGCCAGGTGCAGCAGCCAAGACCCAAGGTCTGTTTCTCCACTATTTCCAAGTAAAGGTTAAGTCATGCCACCCTCCCTGGAGAGCAAGGTATTGAGGAAACCGATGCTTCGGACCCACGCAAATCCCCAGATTCAGAGGCCAAGGACCTATAGTGGAGAAAACAAGAACTGCAAAGTAATTATTTTCATGGGCAAGGCAGCTTGAGGATTTGGCCTCAGAAGCCACACTCCTCCACACCAAAACCTGGGAGAATGGCTCCTTGGGGAAAACTGAGACAGTCTAGGGTTCCAGATATTGTCAGTGAGTGGAGGAGTCATGGCCCTAAGGACAGTGGAGTACATAATTAGGGGGCGATTCTCACCACTACCAACAACAAAAATAAACGGCAATTCTTGCTCAACATGGACAAAGCTCTGGTTTGATCTCTAACCAGATGTGGTGGCGCACGCCTTTAATCCCAGCACTCAGGAGGCAGAGGCAGGCGGATCTCTGTGAGTTTGAGGCCAGCCTGGTCTACAAAGTAAGTTCCAGGTCAGCCAGAACTCTACAGTGAGATCCTGTCTCAAAAGTAAATACACATCGTGAAACAAAACTAAAAAGAACAGCTGAGTATAGAGACCAAGGGATCTCTGTGAGTTGAGGCCAGCCAGTGCTACATGGTGAAATTCTGTCTCAAACAAAGAGAATGCTTTCCGAAGTTAGACAGTCCCCTTCCTAGGGAAGCCCCAAGGCCTGTCAGAGGCACCACCACCCTGACCCTGGCCTCAGCCACCCTAGGAAGGCTCTGGCAGCCCAGACAAGGAAGAGGAAGTCTGAAGTGGCTCAGACCCCACATCCCACAGCCGGTGGTGGCAGAGGCAGTTGGAGACAGTGGAAGGTGAGGTGGGTAACGGCAGGGATTTGTTCAGACATGCCCAGGGCCTAACCTTGGGAAAGTCTCTAACCCCACAGAATGGTTCTGGGGGTTGCTGACTCCAGTTGGATGGGACAGGCTACTCTCAGTAAATCTAACGAATAGCACACTTCAACACACACACACACACACACACACACACACACACACACACACACACACACGGTGGAAACTTCAGGCTAAGTCCCTTGGGGAAGGGGCTTTGAAGGGTTAACCTGACAGGAGGGCCAGCCCAAGCCTGGATCTAGAAATATGACCAGGTTCAATCTGAGAAGAAAAGAAGGCTTCACACATCCCAAGGGCTGCCAGCCACAGCCCCCTCCCATGGAAATTCCCTAGAACCAACCACCAGGAACAGGGAGAGCCCAGCTGTCCCTCTGCCCTCACAGAGGCCCTGGGCTCTGGTAATCAAAGGTTCTGGCTTATTGGAAGCAGGAAGCTTGGGAGCCCCTCGGCATGACCCTCTCAGGGCATCACCAAAAGGTTGCCCTAGATGGAGTACCCCATAAGTCCTCTGTCCCCTAAGAGACACCGATGGGGGCAGGGGGAATCTGCCACCATAAGGTTACCTTTATGAGCTTTCCCACAACGCAGTGTCCCCCTTGGCACCTCCCTGCTAACCTCATCCCCCTTTACCCAAGATCAGTTTACACCTAAAAGGGGGGGAGGGGAAAACCGGAGACTCGGGATGCAAACAGGCATGGGATTGGGAGGCAGGCATGGCCCTTGCTGAGCTAAGAAACCCAGCCCTCTCTGGGCCTCCTGCACCTCTAACCCCCATCCAACAGAGTCAGCGGCAAGCAATTCTGGCTGGATGAGACAGCTGGATGCATGGGTCAGACCCTCTGTGCGGAGCGAGGGCCCTGACTGACTAGTGGTGGGCCTCCCTCACTCTGATTTGTAAAGGACGGGGTGGTGAGATGGCTCAGCAGGTAAAAGCACTTGTCTGTCACCAGAGTTCCAATTCCAGAACCCAATGGAATTGGAACTCCAGTGTGGAGAACCAATTCCTCCTGCAAGTTTGTCCACACTTGTGCGTTAGCACTCAAATACACACACACACACACACACACACACACACACACACACACACACACACACACTGCAATAAAAAGTAAAAGTTACTGCAGGGAGGCAAATTCAGCAGCTGTCGAGAACCTTACTGGTTCCCCCTGGGTTTCCAAGTTCAGCAAAGAACGGTAGAGGAGACTGCACAGCTGTGTCTGAGGCTAGGAAGGAGACACATCATACCTGCCGGCAGCTCCCCCAACCAGAAGTGAAACCAGCTGGGTCACAACGACCCCCGCCCCAACACACAGGCAAATCGCCCACTAGTTGCTCCTGGGGTGTCCGCAGCCTAAACAAGAATTTTCCAAAACCACGGGGCAATATGCACTATTTTTCTCCTGCATCCCATGCAGGACGGGATTAATCACAAAGGCTGGGATGAGGAGGACAGATGCACCCACAGGCACAAGTACAAGATTGTTTAAGGCTTCCCTGCAGGGGGCTGAGGGCTGGGGGCTGGGGGTCGGGAGCCCGCAGAGCAAAGCAGGCTTAACTCCGTGGCAGCCCAGGAAAGGCCTGTAGCCATTCCAGCTGTCTGCCTTCTCCCCAGCCATAGTTCCCCGGAGTTCCCAGGACGAGGAGAGGGGCATGAGGGTCGCAGATCCTCTGCCCCGCCCTGCCTTTCAGAGCACACCTTGACAAAAAGAACTTCCCGGGGGGAGGGAGGGGACGACGACCAGGGGCTTTGTCTGCCCTTGGGATGGGGCTAGGATTTGACACCGTTCCACCTCAAACTCCCCACACTCCAAAAGCTCCAAACTGGCCTTTTACCCTCCCAACGTGGAAGGCGAGAAGAATAAGTTAACTTCTCACCCACCCGGGTTTCCTCCACGCTTCCCCTGCTGGAGCCCGCAGGAGCCGCGCTATGCCCAAAAGCAGGGAAAAGTTTTCACTGTGGGAAACGGAAGCCAGCTCCGGCTGGGCGGACAGGAAGATCCTCGGCCAAGGGCAGGGCAGGAGTCCCCATCCTCTCGGAGACCCCAGCTGAGGGACAACGCCCCCAGGCACAGCCCTGGCCTCGCCTTGGGCAAAGGCAGTGTCTGCAGCCCCCTCACCTTGCGTGGCTCCAGGACGCTGGGGCGGGGGCAGGTGATTCACTCCCAACCTCCAGGTGCCTGGGCTCCCGGTGGCCCCGAGATGACGGCTCTAAACCGAGGGAGGCCGCAACCCCACCTGCAGCATTTCCTCCTTCTGAGTCACCCCTTGCTCAGAACACTTGACTTTGGGACTTCCTGTCCTCCCTCCTGGCCCTTAACCTGTCTCCTGAACCTGCGAGCGCGGCTTGGCAAGCAGGGAAGGTGAGCGTGGTCAGGGGTGACCCCAGGCGCTTCCTAGGCTGACCTTTGGCACCCGAGTGAAAACGGGGGGCAGAGAAACCATCTCGGTTCAGGCCGCCGAGAAGCCCCCTCCCCAAAAAGCGGGGCCTGCACCCAAATGCATTCCGTACGGATCGGAAGCAGATGAGTTAGGTAAACTGGGTTACTAAGGGTCTGATCGCCCGGAAAAGTCCACTTAGACGCCTCCTTTCCTCCGAGGGACCCCGCGCGCCCTGCGGGGGTCGCGTTCCCGAAGCCTCCGCCAGGCTGCAACCGCGTGGCGGGCGCCGCGTTCCAAGTTCCGCGGCCTCCGAACCCTGCGCGCCCCAGCCGTCACCTCTAAGTTCCAGAGACCCTGGGATCCCAGGAGGGAGGGGGTCCCCAAGATCGTCCCCGGTCGCAGCCCGCGCACCCCACCGAGCCCAGCGCGCGGGACCCAGCAGTCACAAGTCAGTTTCCAAAGGTGAGCGCTGGAGAGGAGCGCGGGGCGCCAGCACCCGGGTTCCTGGGGCCGGGGGTCCCTGCTGGCTGCCGCCACCGCGCAGACACTCACCTTCCTTTCCCTGTGCCGCCGCGGCCGCCAGCGAGCAACCCCACAGCAGCGCGAGGCAGAAGCCGGCCGTCCGCAGCTCCATGCCGAGCCTCTCGCTGCCCACGACCTCAGCTGTCTCACGCCGGCCTCGGTGTCCTGCTCTTGCCGCCGCCCGCCCGCCCGCCGGCTCGCCAGGGACAACTTCTTCCCCTCCTGCCCCAAGTCCTTAATGGAAGTTGGGTGAGAACCCGCTCCTGTTCATTCATGCCCCGCGCTGACGTCACCGAAACCACGCCCTCAGGAATGTCTTTAAAGGGGCCGGGCTGACACCGGGACTGGAGGGCGGGGAAGGGAGAGGGAAGTTGGAGTGGGGGAAGGCAGGGATTTGAGAAGATTGTAGGGGGTCTGTGTAGGGCTGGCGTCCCCCCAGCCCCAAACCTTATGGAGTTCGCGCGCTTCAAAGCGCCTGCCATGGTTATTCCCCGGGGATCTGATCTCTAAGCCCAAATGTGCGGAATGAACCTGCGCTGAGCCTTTCCTATTCTCGCCTTTTGCCCTTGGGCTTCAAGACCTGCGCAGAAATGAGTTGTAAATCAAAGAAGCAGAAGCCTCCTTAGCAACGCCTGGAGAAGGACTCCTGATAACACACACACACACACTAGTTCCTGAGAACTTTAGAAGATATGCCACACCAAACAAGGTCCTCCCTCCAAGCTGTGTACCAAGAGTGGTGCCTCTGGGAACGCTTCAGACAGGCAGGTGTCTTCACTTCCACTTCAGAACAGAGGGGGTTTTGTTTGTTTGGTTTTGGTTTTTCGAGATAGGACTTCTCTGTGTAGCAGTCCTGGCTGTTCTGGGATTTACCTTGTAGACCAGGGTGGCCTTCAAGTCACTGAAATCCCCCTGCCTCTGCCTCTTAAGTGCTGGGATTAAAGGCGTGCACCATCACCGCCTGGCTCAGAATGGAGGGTTTAAACTAAGGTTCCCAGGTTTCCTAGGACATGCCCAAAGGTTACACAGTTCACCAGTCATGGAGGCAGGTTTTGAATCTGGGTCCTCTCTGTTTCAACCACTGCTCCATTTGGGGACCCACCTCATGCCCTCATGGGTAACTCCTGAGCTTTGCCTGTGAATTTCAGCAGGACACCCTCGTCCCCTGATCCTCGGATGACAGAATGAGAAGGTATGCTTTGATTCTCTGGAGACGCTTGCCTCCCGCCCACCCTTTCTCTGCCAAGGTTCCTCAGGTCTGAGTTCATCTTTCTAGACTAGCTTTAGTGAAACAAACGGGCACAAAGTGAACTCAGCAGCCAGCCTGGCCACCCACAACTGTCTGTTGCCCAGTTACCATTTGGCCAGTGCAAAAGGGAACAGTTGTAGCAGGCTTGGTTCTTCATGAACCTTTCCGCCCTCTTTCTAGTCTCTGGCCTTCCTCTCCTTGACTCCCCTGGCCCTGTTCATCCTGGCCCACACTATACTACTCTGGTACCAGGTCCTCCTGGGGTCCTACCCACCAACTTGGCCTTGGCGCCTGTTTCTGAGAAGCGGGTCCAGACATCTCCCCTGGAGGGGGAGAGAAAGGGTTAATTACAGGTGTTGGGGTTAATTAAAGCCTTTGATCAGGATGGGACAAGAGCCTATGACTTCTGAGAATGTGAGCACACAAGTGTCCTGGAGAATGGCTGAACATGTGTGTGTGAGCATGTTTGAATGTAGAAGTACTGATAAGTAGGATTAGATGTATAAGGTTGGTATGTGGATGTCTGGTGGTGGGGAATCAGGAGTTCGTTGTGTACAATATTGAGTGTGGATGTCTGTCAATGCAAGTGTTGCTGTGCTTGTTAAGTGTGTGCTGGAGTGTGAGAGGATCTGTCTGTGTGTGCCCGGGTGTGCCACCCTTCACGGCAGTGGAGAACACAGATTGTGGAGGCAGCAATGAAAAACCTAGACAAATTTTGCTGCTCTGAGCCTCCCTGTGCTCCTTGGGGGACACTGAGAACCTACTTGGGAGATTCACTGTGAAGATCAAATAAGGTCATGCATGGAAACTGCACAGACCAGGATGTGGAACTCGCTAGGCAAATCGCAGCTGTTATTACGGTTACATGCGGTTCAGCAAGAGGAAATCATATCTGGGGAGGCAGGGAATGTGGTGAGCGAAGGTCCTGCGGATAGGCACGTGCATGCAGTGCATGCATGTGTACCTAGATGAGTAGAGCATGTGTGTAGCACACACATGGTATGGGGAAGTGTTCTGTTGGACACGCTAGGCTGGGGGACACTGTGGTTTCTGTTGACTTCCTGTCAGTTGCTTTTGTTTTATTTTGATTTATTTATTTATTTATTTATTTATTTGATATGTGTGTGTTCCTGGTGCCTCAGAGGCCAAAACAGTGCAGGGGATCCCTTGGAGTTGGAGTTACAGGCAATTGTGAGCCCCAAGTTGTATGTGCTTGGAACTGAACTCAGGTCCTCTGAAGAAGACTGCCATCTCTGCAGTCTCAGGATGTGACTGTTGGGGCAAGGTCAGACAAGCCCAGGCTGTTCTGGAACTTACTATGTAGCTGAGGCTGGCCTTGAACCTCTTTTTTCTGCCTCCCATGTTCTAGGATTACAGGTGTGCACCAACATATTTAGCCCTAAGAGTTGTTTGTGAGACCCCATATGTGTGTGACATGACATCTTCAGGCCCTGTATTTTCATTATGACGCTAGAAAACATACTGTGGGTACCATGATGTGTACCATTGATTCCAGCACCAGGAAAGCAGAGGCAAGCAGATCTCTGGGAGCTCAAGGCTGGCCTGGTCTACATAGAGAACTCCAGGCCAGCCAGTGTATATACTAAGACCTTCCTTGAAAGAAAGAGAGAGAGAGAGAAAGAGAGAGAGAGAGAGGAAGGAAGGAAGGAAGGAAGGAAGGAAGGAAGGAAGGAAGGAAGGAAGACAGATGTAGAAGACTAGAATGTTAATAGAAACAGACAGTGCCCAGCAGTCAAAGTTTTCTTCAGAAAACTTTTGTTGAATGAAGGAAGCTTAAGTGAACAGGGTGTTGGTCAGTTCTCCGATGTACTAATTTTCACGAAGGGCTGTTTCTCTTTGTACCATGTATGTGTTTTATGTATAGCCCCCAAAAGTTGATCCCTCCACATACCAAGGTGCTCCTGGCAGGCCTCACTGTTGGGGTCATATGCTGAGAGGTGGTGTGTGCTGGAGTGGGTGTGGGGCTGAGCACCAGGCTGTGTTCTCACCCATCTACAGCATGTAACAGGAACCAGGAGGCTGGTGGGAAGAAATACACAGTGGCAGGAGGCAGGGGCTTTAGTCACTCATTTGCTGGCACACCCTCCCCTTCTCCTGGCTGGCTCTGTGAGAGTGGATGCTAAGGGGGAAAGTTCCCTAGTGAGTCTCATAAATTGGCCCTGGAACATGGTATTTATTGCGGCGTAATCAGCTGTAATGAAGATGGAATTACCCTGTAAAGGCCCCAAGGAGCCCTGGGGGCTTGAGTGCCACTGCAGCGGACAAGGCTTCCAGGACAGGCAGGTGGAACCAGAGAGAGAGAGAAGATGCCAGCTCACCTGCCGGCCCAGGTGCCCACTTTTGCTAGGGCTCTGCTTCAAGCTAGGCACAAGCAGACCACCCACAAGAATGTTGACGCCTCGGTTTCCCCACCCAGCTTTGATCTGCATCTGCCTTTGGCCAAGAGCCAGATATAATCAGAAAAAAAAATCATTGGAGCCAACTGCCAACTGCGTATAAAGGGCTCACTGCATGCCAGGCTCAGTTCTAAGCACTGTCAAGCTGACCCCCATTAGGTGGCCAATCTGCTCTCATTGTGCCCAGGGAAGGAATGAGCTCAGGCTGTACCCAGTCCCTCACCAGAATGATGTGCCGGCTGTCTGTAAGCAGGATTTCCAGGCCAGTGTGATGACTGTCCCCTTAGTGGCTTCCAGGGCTGGGTCCCCTCTCTCCTAAGTCATCCTGGAACAATGAGGATCTGCAACTGAGCCAAAGGAACTCTTTCTCAGATTCCTGCATAGTCCTTAACAATCTCTCCTACCAGCCTGGAGATC
Source organism: Cricetulus griseus (assembly GCF_003668045.3). Lineage (NCBI taxonomy): Eukaryota > Metazoa > Chordata > Mammalia > Rodentia > Cricetidae > Cricetulus > Cricetulus griseus. Next base: position 11,957,324 of record NC_048595.1, read on the forward strand.
TCCCTGAGGCAGGGTTCGACAGTGATGCATCTGCATTCCTGAAGCCAAGAGAAAAGTAGCTTGCAAGCAGGAGTCATTCCATAGATGCTCGCGTCTGGTGGTAACATTCTGAATCAGTTCCCTTCACTTTCTTTTCACTTTTACATTTATTATTATTATTTTTCTTCCTGAGGCAGAGTTTCTCTATGTAACAGTCCTGGCTGTCCTGGAACTCACTCTGTAGACCAGCCTGGCTTCGAACTCAGAGATCCACCTGCCTCTGCCTCCCAAGTACTGGAATTAAAAAGGCGGACACCGCCACCTGGCTTTTTTTTTTTTTTTTTTTTTTTTTTTTTTTTTTTTTTTTTTTTGAGGCAATAAGACAGGGGACATGATAAGTCCCCCAAGCAGGCCTTTAGCTCTTGATTCTTGTACTTGGTTCTGTCTAGCCCTGGCTACACGTGTGAGTCAACAACACATCCAAGGACATCATACACTTTCCTGCCTGCAGGTTGTCCAAGCAGTGTCCTCTCCTCGGGTATTTCCATCTGGACAGTTCCTACCCCACTCTTCAAGACCTGTCTTGATGACGTGCTAGAACAGTGGTTCTCAACTGTCGTGACCCCCTTAGGATCCCATAGTAGGTATTTATATTAGGATTCATAACAGTAGCAAAATTACAGTTATGAAGCAGCAACGAAATAATTTTATATTGGGGGGGTCACCACAATATGAGGGAGGACCTGTACTAAAAGGTCACAGCATTAGGAAGATTAAGAACCGCTGCCCAGGGCTGGAGAGATGGCTCAGAGTTTAAGAGCACTGACTGCTCTTCCAGAGGTCCTGAGTTCAATTCCCAGCAACCACATGGTGGCTCACAACCATCCATTATGACATCTGGTGCCCTCTTCTGGTGTGCAGATGTACATGGAAGCAGAATGTTGGATACATAATAATAATAAAGAAAAAAAGAACCACTGCCCTGGAGAATGAAGTCCTGAAGTGTAGAGAGACCCCAAGGAACGTGAGAGGGTCGGATGGATTCAGAAGGGGTGGGAGTGTGGATAAATGGATGCTAAAACGGAGGCATGCAGGGCCAGCATATCTGCCTCCTGGGAGTAGCACATAGGAGACTTAGCTGTATGGTTTGTTTTTTTGTTTTTGTATTTTTTTTTTTAAAAAGGCACAATAATGGGGGCACTCCAGAGCAGTTGCTGGGATTCCATGAGGTCCCATAGACAGTGCCCTTGACAGCTCGAATGGGTCCACAGTCAATGGGCCTTAAATTCCAGCTACAATCAAGTCACTTCTGAAAGCTGACTGAGCCAACTAAATATCCTCGGCGAACAAACCCAAGGTCAGGTGTAAGGTACCGGCGCCCCCTTCAGCAGGGAGCTCCTTGAGGGGCAGGGGCTGAGTTCACTCCCTCTTGCTGGCCCCAGTGGTGCCTGGCGTACGGTATTTGTGAACCGCACACAAGCTTTTACTAGAGCCTGCTTTTCAAAAGAACGTACTTTCCAAGCGCAGGGGAAAAATGAAATTGGCTAATCAGCTTTTCGGGTGAGGCTTTGGGGTGCTCTAGGTAAAAGCTTTGCAGAGCGCCGCTTCCCGCCCCACCCCCAACACACACACCCGCACCGGGAATAAGGCGGTTTGAGGTGAGGGTCGTGGACTCACGTGTGGGCTCCCAGATTTTAAGGGGGGCACGGGAGGAAACCCGTGTGTAATTGCGGGGCTTCCCCCACCCACCCCTAGAGCTGGATTAGAGGCTGCACCGCTTCCTCTGGGGCTCGCAAGCGCTTCCTGGGACCCTTTGAAGTGGGTTTTCCGCAAATCCTGCCCTCGGGGGGCCAGGGCGGGGCCCCCCGCGAGAGGCGGGGCCTCCGCTCAGTCCCCAGGGTCACCAGGGTGCCTTCCGCCCATCTCCCGTTTAGATTCTCTGCCCCCTCCTCCAGCCCCCGCCCCTCATTCCGAGGGGCCCTCCCTCCCCCATCAGTCCACATCCTCCTGGCCTTCCAGCTGGGTTTAGTGTCTGATCCCTACCTTACTTCTCTGTCTAGCCTCAGAGTGTCGGGCCTGCCTGCAGCGAAGTATTTTAAAAAGCACAGCAAGCCAGACGTGGTGGCTCAGGCCTGCAAGTCCAGCGATTGGGTCTCGAAAGCAGGAGAGGACTTGCCCCGAGTTCAAGGCCAGCCCGAGCTTCATAATGAGAAATCAAAGCAAATGAGGAGCCCACGTGAGTTTATGAATCCTGCTGCGTGCTAGAGAACACAATGCCAGTATGCAACACCCAAAGCCCGAATTCTATCCCCATTTTACACACTAAAACACGAGTCCCACCGCAAAACTGACTTTCCTCCACAAGCCCACCCCACTCCACCACACTTGTATGGAACACGGAAAATCAAGCCCTTGTCTTTCTTTTTTCTTTTTCTTTTTTTTTTCTGTTTTTTGTTTGTTTGTTTTGTGTGTGTGTGGTTTTTGTTTTTGTTTTGAGACAAGGTCTCAGTAGCTTTGGCCGGCCTGCAACTTGCTACATAGACCAGGCTGGTCTCGAACTCATACAGATCTGCTGGCCTCTGTCCCCTGAGTGCTGAAATTAAAGGCGTGGGCCAGCACCCACCACCACCCGGCTCTCTTATTTATTTTTGACATGTACCTATTTTATGGTGCCTGCTTGCCACTGTGCCTGAGTGGAGGAGGTTCCAGGAGACAGACAGTGGCAGCTGGGTCACAGGGATGGGACTCAGGACACAAGCAATTGCCTTTACCTGCTGAGCCATGTCACCAGCCCTATTCCGTGCCTTTTCTATGGAAGAACCAGGCCCATGGAGGGGGAGGGGCTTGTGGAAAATTCCAGAGCCACAGTGAGGACTACAACTCTGGCCCGACTTCAGACTTCAGATCTGTGCTCTGTCTTCTCGGCCTCCCCAGGGCAGCACCTGAAGGCTGTCAGCTCCAGGGAAAGACTTCCTGTAACCCCTGTGCTAGGGAATTTGCAATACAGGCAGCAATCAGGGGACCCTGCTCCTTACTGGCTCTGGCACTTCCTGTCTGCTCTGCCTGGATCTCCCCCTACCCCCTATTTTCAGGGCTGCTCTGTGGTTCAGCTCACCTGTGACACCTTCACTAGACTGCCCTTTTTAGTCACCCACCCCAGCCCTTGCAGTGTGTGGGACTTTGCTCTTTCCCCACACTTTACCCAGGAGGACATACAGGGCTAACAGTAGCTCACCCACTAAGAAACTTGTGCATTTGGCACAGGTATGCCTAGCACAGAGCCTGGCATCCTGCCTAGAGTTCCAGGGCAGGCTTCAGAGACAGTGAGTAGTGGGGGATTCCCACAGCCACAGAGGTGGGGCAGAGGGGTCTCCAGGAAATGCACCTAACTGAGTGCCAGCGTCCTCCGCTCTGACCTGGGGGCCTTCCTTTCTAGGTGTTTTCCCTGGATTGTCTTATGTCATTGTCCTTATGGCTCCATTTCAGAGGCAAGGAAACTGAGGTATCCTGTTCAAACCTGCGCCACCCTGCTGCAGCAAAGATCGAGTCCACCTGACCCTATGGTCCTGGTTCAACTCTACTACACAAGTGGCCTCCTGTGCCCCTCTCTAGTCTAGTTCCTGCCCCCCCCAATAAAACTCCAGTGTTCCCTGGGCAGGTAGGTAGACAGAACCATGGCTGGCCCTCATCGACTGTGAAGAGGCTAAAGGGGTGTGTCTGGGCTCCAAGCTTGTTTTCTCCTATGTCAAGTGGGGATAAAAATAATGCAATATCCACCTTGTGGGGGTAGACAGGAAAGTGTGAAAAGTTGGCACGATGCCTGGCACAAGGCAGGTCCTCAGAACATCAGCTTTGCTTATTTTTATCACTAACACCCTATTTGGGGGCCCCGGGTTGGCATGGGATTTGTCAAGTGTCACCCCTTCCTTTCTGACAGCTGGGCCAATGGCTTGGGTGGAGGCTCAGAGGGAGGAAGAACAGAAGGGTAGGGAAAGCCACGCTGGGGGCTCGATGCCTCTGAGAACCCCTAAACCTGCCCCCCAGCTCCTCCCCTCCCTGGCTGTAGGTAACCTGCTCCAGGATCAGTACAGTTACCCGATTCAGCACAGGAGGTATTGGGAGGGCCACAAAGGTACCTAAGGGCACACACACCCCTGCCCAGTGCTTACTGAGGAGAGCCTCCGCCAGGGAGCATGTGAACGTGGCAAGAACCCAAAAGTGGCCTGCATGATGGACGGGCTAGTGGGTAGATGGATGGATGGGCTCGGAGACAGATGGATGGATGGGCTGGTGGGCAGACAAACAGATGAGAAGCCAGGAGGTGACTACCTGGCAGCGCAGGACTGTCAGTAAGTTGATGGATGGGACACAGGGAGAGCTGAGAGAGATGGGGCCCAGCAGGGAAGAAGGAAGGAAAGATGGATGGATGGATAGATGTACAGACAGACAGATTGACAGATGAGGGAAACAGATCGGAGGGTGAGGGGTGGGTGAGTGGGGGTCTGGGTGAGTGATGAGAGGCCCTGCTGAGGAAGGGAGAAGGGTCTTGCTGGGGTGGGTGTGGCCGAAAGAAGGACAAGACCCAGTGACGAAAGACATCCCTTCCGGGACTGTTTGCAGATAGATGGATTCACACCTCACACCGGATGAATGGGCCATGGGGTTCCCCTGAGACTGGCTGATGGAGAAAGACAGACAGATGGAGGGAAATGGGACAGGAAAGGGGAACAGGGGCAGGGGAGGAGTCCAGGGCCCTGACCCAAGTTGGTATGTAGGGAGCCCTATGGACAGCCATTAGAAAAGCGTTCATTTTAGGGTAGTTTCTCTGGAGCACACAGAAGTGGGTGCATGGGCGTGTGTGTGTCTGCTCTGGCTGCATACTGGGCACTTCTCAGCATGAGTGTGAACTTGTGAGGGTGCAAACCTGGTGATGAGTATAGGAATTAGGGGCCAGAGAGGTGGGGGCCCTCTCCTTCTCTCAAGACTTGGGTAGGAACCTGGGAGTCGAGCACCTTGCTTGAGGACCCGGTGTGTTTGGAAACTAGGAACCTCCTGGGGTATGTGCAAATGGCTAGTTTACTGTGTGTACTTCCTGTGTGTTGTCCGGGTTTCTCACCAGATCCATCAAAGGCCTCTTCAAAATGACACACATAAATGGAGTGTGATGGCTCACACCTGGAATCCCAGATGTTGAAACAGGAGGATTGCTGTGAGTTTGAGGCCAATTTGGGCTGCATAGTGAGACTGGTCTCAACACACACTCACACTTTGGTGTGGTGATTTAGGCCTATAATCCCCAGCACTAGGGAGGTGGAGGCAAGAGGATGACGATTTCAAGGCTAGCCTTGGCTACTTAGTAGAGTTGGCGGTGAGCCTGGACTACATGAGGATCTGTCTAACCAAAATAAAACAAACCATAATTTGAGATGTTCAGCGTGGCCCCAGCAGTGCGCAGGCGGGAGTGGGGACTCAGGCGGCCCTGCCCTGGAAGACCAAGTCCAACCCAGTCCACTCAATGCTATCCTCCGGCCCCTCTGCCCTCTCTGCTGCTAAAAGATGAGCCTGGCAGCAAGCAATAAACGCTGAGCGCGGAACAGCTAGGAGCCCAGCAAAACGCTGAGAACGTGGCGCGCAGAGGCGGACTGGGTCCCGAGCACTGGGGGAGGGGAGGCCACAGACCTGGGGCAGCCGCCCCGCCCCGCCCCGTCTCACACAGGCCGCCCGGGCTTCCGACCCCGCAGGTGCCGCCTTTGACGTCAGGTTTATGGCACCGCTGCGTCTGCGTCCCGCGGAGAGGAACCAGTTCCGAGCCTCGTAAAGGGGGTCGAGGCCTGAAGAGCCTCTGCCTCCGTCGCCTTGGAAACGGGGCGCATCCTCCGCGGAGGGAGAGGCGGGTGAGACCGGCCTCAGGTCACCGGACGCTCCCGCTGAGCGCTCTGCATATCTCCTCCAGCTCCTGCGGGTGGTCCCTGCCCCCCTGCCGCCCTTCTCCGCCCCTCTCCCCAAGCGCCTTTGAGAGTCACCTCCTCCAGGAAGCCTTCAGACACTGCCACCTGCAAGGGGCTGGGGTTGGGGGTGGTCACAGCTCGCTGTGAACCTTGACCTCAAGCGTAGCACCAGGATGCCCTTTGCAACTGTTATTTTTTGTCCTCATACGAATTCCTCGAATGAACTAAGGACCAGCCGGGGAAAAAAAAATCACCTGGCCTCAGTTTCCCCATCAGATTTCCTAAGTTCGATGCCTGGAATTGTGCAAACACAAAATAAATAAGGGCCTGGCATCTGCCTTTGACCTCAACACTTGGGAGGCAAGGGAATCTCTGTGAGTTCGAGACCAGCCTGGTCTACAAGAGCTAGTTCCAGGACAGTCTCCAAAGCCACAGAGAAACCCTGTCTCGAAAAACAACAACAAAAAAAGTAATTTTAAAGAATTATTTTAAAAGGAAGGGTCCAGTATCAAACTCTTGCAACTCCATACCAAAGCGGGAAGGAGACCAAAGGGAGCCTGAGCAGGACACCTTAAATGGAACTCTTTACTGAGCTACATCCCAAAGCCCTGGCTTTGAACACCTCCAGACAGGGGATGCAGGCTCCAGCTGGCCTTTGCCCCCAGTGCCTGCCGAACCACACAGTGCCAGTGAGTGCCACCCTTGTAGCCCTGTGTAGGGCTCGCCAAGCTGTTGGTGAGTCTAGACAATTCTAAGGACCTCCAACTCCTGCATCCTAATGGTCATCATGCATGATTGGTGACCCTGCCTCCCCACCGGGCTGAGTGCCCCACTCAGCCTTTTCTTACAGACCAATGGATGCTAAGGACCAATCCATCCCTGCCACTTGCCCAGGTCTGTGGTCTCCAGAAATGCCCAAAGCCAGGCTGGTGAGGGTTGCCTTGTCTTGCCACAGACAGGCACATTCAGGAGTCCTTCTCAGCCTCCTTCCTGGCCTTGAGACCTGGAGACTGATTACAAAGCTAGACTGCCATGGGAACAGACAGCCTTGGCCTAACTCATGAGACCCTTCCCTTAGAAGGAGAGACCACTCCAGCCATCATCCCCTCTGACTGTGTGCCATTCCTCTTGAATGTGGACAACAGTCCAGCCAGGTGGTCATTTCATGCCTATTTTATGGATGGGAAAACCAAGTCAAGGAGGGAAAATTGCTTGACAAACATTATCCCCTAGCAAGGGGCAGCTCTGTTCCTTCTCAGGCACCCTGCATCGCCAGTGTACCTTTCACTGACTCAAAACTGGCTCCTGATGCATTCCTGGTGCAGGCTGAGTATCTTCAGGGAAGGGAGATTGATTTATTTCATTGTCAGTCTGAGGCTTCAACGCCCAGCCCAGAGCCTAGAACATGACAGGTTTGTTGAAGGCACCCAGCAATTACGTCTTCTTGCAACTGCAGACGTCCTATCTTCCAGAGGCCACACAGCCAGCGTGTGTTGAGCATCTATCTGGCTTTGACCCCAGAAGTCCACACACTGTGGTCACACTGTGGACCCTCTCACAGAGTCCATCCCAAAGACTGTTCGCCTCCCCTTTTCAGGGGTGGGGAGACCGAATGAAGGACTAAGTCAGCATTTGAAGGCTGCTCTGTGGAGTTCACAGGAACTTTGCACCCTGTGGGTCTGTCCTGGAGATAGCAAACTGCTGGCGGAGGGGGTTAAGGAGAGCTTTTCTTGGGTCAGTTCTCTGTGTTTCGGACACATGGGCAGGCCCTTGTGTGAAGGCACATGACACGTGAGGGCTGGGTTGAGCCAGGCTTCGGCTCAGGTGAAAGTGTTGTGCACACAGGCATCTACGTCTGAGTGTTTGAACAAAGGCATTGGGACACAGAGAGACTGCATCAGACAGGCCGCTGTTACCACCCTGCTCGGAGGAAACAGGCGGGGAGAGGAGAGGTTAGCTCAGTCCTACAACTGAGGATGTAGCTCAGGTGGTCCAATGCTTGACTAACATGCAAAATCCCCAGGTTAGCTTGGCCCAAACTGGGCATGTGTGGCGATGGCGGTCTGTGATCCCAGCATTCAGAAGGTGAGGGAAAAAGGATTGCTGTGAGTTTCAGGTTAGCTGTACTACATAGTGAGTTCCAGTCCAGCCCAGGCTATGGAGTGAGACTCTATCTCAATAAACCAAAAGAAAAAAGCCAGATGTGACAGACCCGCTATTGTAACCCTACAAGAGAGATCGAGAAAGAAGCATTCTTAGCTGAAGGCCGTCCTTGGTTACTCAAGAACCCGTCTTTTCCTTAGGTTTACTCATCTTATTGTATGTATATGTACCACCTGTGTGCTTGGTGCCCTCAGGGGCCAAAAGAGGGCATTGGATCCCCTGGTGCTGGGAACAGAACTTGGGTTCTCTGGAAGAACAACAGTGCTCTTAACCCCTGAGACCCTGTCTCTGAAATAACAGGCTCCAAAGCTACACAGGGAAACCCTGTCTCAAGAAATAACAATAGCATCATTATCATCATCATCACCATCATCATCACAATAGCAAGGAAGGGGCTGAAGAAATAGTTCACTTGCCTTGCAAACATGGGAGCCTGAATTCAAACCCATATTTAAAAAAAAGTCAGGTGTGATGGAATACATTTATAATCCAGCACTGGGGAGGAGGGGGCAAGGACTAGCCTAGGCTACTTGCCAAGTTCCAGGCCAGTGAGAGACCCTATCTGAAATGAAAGGGTGCAAACCTGTGGAAGAACATCCTTGCTTGTCCTCTGGCCTCCACACTTAAGCATCTGCATATACGTGAACATACACACATAGACACCCCACACGCACAGACAGAACGATAGACTGTCTCCCTGTGGGTGCACACACAGGGCGGTGTGTGGTGGGAGCTGGGGGGAGGGAGGGTGCCCCCCTGCCACTGCTGCTGCCCTGTAACAATTCTGTCTTGGCCCCCTCTCCCCAGGGAGCAAAGCTAATAACAGTTTTTCACAGAGCATCTGCCTCCTGTGTGTGTTAAGACCTGAACATATGCCTCAGGCCCACCTTGGGGACTCCCCTCCTGTGGACCTGTCCTCATCCAGGCCTGACCCCAGGATCCTGAGGCCCCCATCCTGCCTTCCTCACCTCCAGACTGGCTTACCACAGTCCTGCCTGCCTCCACCCTTTGCCTGTGAACTCCCCAAGGGGAGGACAATGCCCCCTTCCTCAGAGCACAGGCTCCAATGATGGAGCATTTGGCCACCGATGCTCTCAGTACTGAGGGCCACTGTCAACCTCTCAGAGAAGAGGGCATCAGCAAGGCAGCACTGCTACTTGTCAGTGTCATCTGTTCTGAGGGGGCAGCCAGGCAGGGAGGCAGCAGGGCCTTAGAACTGGATAATGGAGTAAAGGGTGCCTGGTCACCTTAGAGCTATCCCTACCCTACCCAACCCATCTTCCAACGGCTCTGCCATTCCATTCTTATCAAAAGTCACCAAAACCAGCCATCGAAACTCCTGGCCTCGTGACACCCCCCCCCACACACACACACACCTCACTCTGTCTGCCCCACCCGGCATCCAGTGCTCATACCCTGCCCATTCTGTTCTCAGCAGGCCCAGAGGGACAGGATCAAGGGACAAGATTTGGCCCTGAAAGCCAGCGTCCCAGACTTCCAATGTCTCTTGCCCCTATGGCTCTGGCCTTCTGCTCCACATTACTTCACTCTTGTTTCTCTGGAGGGAGTCCTGTGTTACCCTTAGGATGCCAGGCTGGCGTGGGGAGGCAGCAGGCCAAGGTGCTGCCCATAAAGATAAGAAGAATCAGGCTGCCGGTACTGTTGGGTGATCAAAGGCGGCCCAGGAGAGGCCAGTGAGGGGTATAACCTGCCCTCTCCTCCGATCCCTCGGGCGTGCTCTTTCCTTGCTTCTGGGGCTTAGAGAGCTTCTGTGAACCCCGGCCAGCTTGGGAAACTGAGGACCAGAGGGAGAGGGGCTGGTCCAGCCTCTCATCGCCAGTCCTGGGATACATCTCAGTTTCCCCACGTGCAAAATCAAGGGTAACGAATGGCTGAGTCAGTTTTATTGCATGAGATAAGAGAGTGGGACACAGCAGCCAGCTCGGCGCCGGTCATGGTCATATGCAGGTGTGCAGCAAAGTAGTCCCCTTTCTCTGGGTCCAAAATCCTCAGCTTGGTCCCTGAAACACACAAGGTGACCCCCAAGTTCTTATCGCCCCCACCCAGACCGCTGGGCCCAGCTTCTGCCACCCCTTCCTGCTGCTGACGTCCCCAATTTGAGCCTCAAGGCACCCCTCCCTCTTTCAGGGGAAGCAGAGAGTCCCAGCAGCCTCCCACCACTAACTAACTGGTGCTGGGTTTCCAGAGAATGATGGGCACCCAGCTTGCTGACTCAGCACCTGGAGCTATGGCTTACTTAGCAACCCGGCCAGGCCTTGGGCAAACAGAGCTGTGGGCAGCCACACCCCGCCACAGGAATGCAGTAGCAGCATTCCTGGGGGCTGCCACAGTAGTAGGGTTGGGACCTGGGGGGGGGGCAGGTAAGCTGCCTCACCTTCCTTCCTTTGCCACCCTGGCACTGGGCAGGAAAGAGCCTCACACTAGAGACCAGAGCTCTGTGGCAGCCTTGGCTCCAGGGCCCATCAAGGGCCTCGGGAGAGGGGCCTGAAGAGGAGGTCCTGAGACTGAATCTTTAGTCTTCTTGACCTTGGACAAGGCCCCTCTGAACCTAAGACTTTAGCTGAAAAGCAGACCTGGCAGGAAAGCCTGCTTCTCCTGAGAATCTGTTCATGAGGGGACCCTCAGTTTAAGGATTCCACATCCCCATGACAGGATGAGGGGAGCCTTGAGGTTTTGAGAAGCTGGAGGGAGGTGCTTTGGCCCAGAGAGGGATTTGTACCCCGGTGAGGCAGCACAGTGCAACCAAATTCCAGGACTAGGCTGCCTGTGACAAGCTTCCTCCATCGTCCACACCTTCCAGAGACCCAGCAACCACCCAGCTGCTTGTGTCTTAGGCAAATTGGAGCCCCAGGTCCAGGACTGTTGCAATGGCTTTAAGTAAAGAAATTCCTGGGTTTTTTGTTTGTTTGGTTGGTTATTGTTTGTTTTTGGTTTTTCATTTGTTTGGTTATTGTGTTTTTTTTTTTTGTTTTTTTTTTTGAGACAGGGTTTCTCTGTGTAGCTTTGGACCTGTCCTGGAACTCTGTAGACCAGGCTGGCCTTGAATTCACAGAGATCCACCTGCCTCTGCCTCCTGAGTGCTGGGATTAAAGTTGTGTGCCACCACCACCCGGCAGGTTTTCATCTCCCTTCTTCTAGGAGCTCTGTCCTAGTGGAGACCTTTCTCCTTCCCCTAGGGAAGCCTCCCTCTTTCCTTTCTATGGGTCAGAACCTCTCCTGTTTCCTCTTCCTCTGGCTGCCTTTGTCCCTTTCTGTCCTTTTTCAGAGAGGGGACAGCTCTTTCAGGAATAGAAGCCTTGACTCTGGACCAGGCCTCCTGGAGCTGCTTGCTGATTCAGTGTCGTCAAGCTGTGTGATATTGGGTAGATCTTCCACCCTCTCTGGACCAGAACCAGTTAAGATTTTAGAATATTTGTCTAGACTTTTTCCAGGCTAAGCATCCTTATTCTGAAAATCCAATTTGAACTTGATTGGGCATCCTTGGGCACTCCCAGACACTGAGATTTTGATGTCTGAATTAGAAGTCCTTGAGACATGTTACCAATACTGCAATGGAGGACAGGATGTACCTAGCTCATTGTCCTTGGAAAGTCAGAGTTTGTCCAGGTGTACAGCCCAGCCCCTCACTGCCTCCCTTAGTGCGCCAGGTCTGCCCACTTTTGCTTCCCCTTAGGCTTCTGAGCCGCTCTCCAGGCCCTGGAAGAACTGCCAGTCCGCACTCACCCTTCACTGCTTAGCCTGGATCCGAGGGTCTTTAACCCTAGGGTTAGCTGTTATCTGAGAGGCGCCCTCCTGGAAGCTTGAGGGGTGTGGGGTATGCTATTGCCTTTCTGGGCCCTGCAATAGGGAACCATACCCTGCATCCTGCCCCCTTCCCTGGGTGTGAAGTGGTCAAGTAAACTAGAATTCTGACTCTACTGTCATCATGAGGAGACTGGGACATGGGCTTGACCCTACTATCAAACTTGAGAGTCACAACCTATGCCCCAAGTCAGGTCCTGCCACCTGTCCTCAATAATCCAATTAAAAGTGGAAAGCAGGTCAGGTGGTGGTGGCGCACGCCTTTAATCCCAGCACTCCGGAGGCAGAGGCAGGCAGATCTCTGTGAGTTCGAGGCCAGCCTGGTCTCCAGAGCGAGTGCCAGGATAGGCTCCAAAGCCACACAGAGAAACCCTGTCTTGAAAAACAAATAAACAAACAAAAAAACAAACAAAACAAAACAAAACAAAAACAGCAACAAAAAGTGGAAAGCAGAAAAAGGAGATGTATTAAGTATGGTCACATTGGGAATAGGAACAAAGAGAGGCTCCCCACATCTTGTCCTGGGGTCCTGAGGTGAGACTAAAGGATATGCACGTCTAAGCATTCTGGGTTGAGGTATGGTCCCGCCCACCACCAGCCCATCATTGTCTGGGTTCTAGCCTCGCCCTGTAAGGTGGTCTAACATGTTGCTGTGGAATCTCTCTCCAGGAGACCAGTTCCCTCCCTGCCCGGGCGGGGCCTTTTCCTTCTCCCATTATGAGACTCCTGGGGGATTTCTATTTATTTGGGGTCCATTGTGTCAATAGTCTGATAATCACATTGAAAGACACAGGCATCTCTTCAGAATATTGTTATTTCTGCCAGGCCCATTTCAATGCCACTGAGTCTCACGGCCCATTGAAGGGACATGGCGGGCTGGTGACACAGATCCCTGCGTGAAGTTCTGCTGCCGAAGTCTGACAGCTTCAGTTTGATCTCTGGGCCCCACAGGGTGAATGGAAGGAGAACTGACTCCATCTATGAAGTAGTGCGTGTGTGTGCGTGTGTGCGTGAGTGTGTGACTGTTGGATGAGTGTGTGAGTGTGAGTGTGTGTGAGTGTGTGTGCGTGTGAGTACGTGTGTGAGTGTGAGTGTGTGTGAGTATGTGTGCGTGTGAATATGTGTGCCTGAGTGTGACTGTTGGATGAGTGTGTGAGTGTGAGTGTGTGTGAGTGTGAGTGTGTGTGCGTGTGAGTATGTGTGTGAGTGTGACTGTTGGATGAGTGTGTGAGTGTGTGTGTGTGCGTGAGTGTGTATGTGTGTGCACTTCATGAAGACTACACTCACACACACTAAACGCAATGAAAGGAGACATGGTAATAGATGCTACCCAGGGCAGGTTGAGGACTCTCTGTGGTTCAGTGTGTGGGGCTGAGACGGTCGCAGAGGTTGGATCTGAACGCAGATCATACACACGTGTCCTTGTATGCAAGTGTGGTTGATGGTGGCCCAGATCAAGCCGATCCGGTGCTTATGGCCAACCTGATACCAGCCCTCTGCCTCCCCTAAAACCTCCACAATCTGGGAACATGCACCTCACTTCCAGTCAGTGTTGGGGGCTGTGTTCCTAGGGAGAAATGCAGTCCTTGCCTGCTTGAACTGTCCAAGCCCTCCTGATCAGACCCCAAGTTAAAGCGGAGAGCCCCAGCCTGAGCCTCTCCAAGGCAGCAGCCTTTGCCTGGCTTCAGGCTGGCTTCTCCCAGCCAACAGAGATCAACAAGTTCAGCTGTCGATCACCTTGGGGGGCATCTGAGAATATCAGGGTCTTCTCTGTTGGGGGGTTTCTCTCCAGGAGCCCTCAGGCCAGAGCCAGTGACAGGGAACAAGGTCCCCCAGTAGAGGAGGCTAAGGCAGACAGCCATGACTTCATTTCCAGACAAGGGGACTGAAGCCCCAAGGTCACACTCCTGGGCTATCGCCAGCTATCAATAGCAGAGACTTAGGGTTAGCCTGATGAGGGCATGTGCCTTCCCTCCCTCCCCCTCTCTCCCTTCCTCCCTCTCTCCCCCCTCCCTCCCTCCGTCTATCATATAGTCTCCTCTCCTGGCCTTCTGGGCCTCTTTCTTTGTCTCTCTCTTCTCTCTCACTATCTCATTCTGCCTCTTGATTTTTCTGTCTCTCTCTCTATCTTCCTTCCTTGCCTTCAGGAGGTAAATGTGACAACCTCCCCAGCTCTGGTGCAGCCCAGAGGGTGCCCTGCCCTTCACTGGCAGGGATGTTTGAGAAGCTGAGGACCCTGGCTTCTGCCTGCACCCGGCTTCCAGGCAAATCTGCTCCTCCATGTCTCTTGTTTACACGGGGCATCAAGAATGTAGTCCTGAAGCTAGAAATACGTTTTAAAACAAAATGGAGTGCTTGCCTATCATGAAGGAAGGGGGGCCCTGCCTATCTTCTTCCCGCCCCACACCAAACAAATGCAGTGTCTGGCATGGTACTTTCCCAATCTGCAACCAAAGTAGGGTACCAGGGCGCATGGCTGCCTATGGCTGCATGGGGTGGGAAAAAATCAGGCCTTCTCATCGTGAAGGGCAGGGCCTCTCCAACCTGGACTCAGGGTCACATTTGTCTCTGTACTTCTTGGGTCCCTGGGTCTTCCAACAGGGAGTTGTACTTTCTAAGAGGTTGGCACCCCTTTTCCTGAGGTGTTCACCTAACACAAGGGACCCCAAGGAAATACCAGGCCTTGGCTGGTCAGCCTTCCCCCAGGACAACCACATTGTAGCCTCCTTCTCCTCCCTGTTTCTTGTGCCAGGCAGTGGGAAGAGAGCTGGACAATTCAGGGACTGAATCACAGGTCCTTCTGTGACTTCAGACATGACCTTTGTCCTTCCTGGCTGCAGTTCCCCATCTGTGCAAGTAAGGCTGGCCTCTGCATGGAGCACTGCCTCCCGTTGTCATACTTAGCGTTCCCATCTCCTGTGGAAGGACATTCTGAAGCCTCTAGTCAGGAATGTAGCCTGCCTCCCAAAGGGAAGAGGCACCCCCTCAGCCTGACATCAACCCCTAGGCTTGAGGGACTCGGCCTCCGGGGTTTGCAAGGACCTTGGATTGCTTTGAGAGGAGAGGGGCACAGTGTGTGGGAGCCTCTTAAGCGGAACTCTACCGTCAAGGCTGAACTCCTGGAAGCCCTGGAGTCATGCCAGGGCTCAGGGCAGGGTAGGAGGGGTGCCTGGTGGTGGAGGGGACTTCTCCCTTCCTGAGTCAAGGTAAAGGGAGATTGGTTGGGGGCAGCCTGTCTTTCCAGGCTGGATTCCTGAACATGGAGGAGAGGGAAGGTGAGGGGGCCCCATAGACATCTCTGATGGGGCCCCCTCCCTTTTTTCTCCCTTCCTCCTTCCTTCCTCCCTCCCTCCCTTCCTCCTTCCTCCCTCCCTCCCTCCCTCCCTCCCTTCCTCCCCTCCCTCTCCTGTTCCTCTTTCCTTCCCCCCCTCTTCCTCTCTGCTTCTCTTCAGGAGAGCCTGGTGTTAAACATTTACCAGCCCTTGGCTGGAGGCCACCACTTTCACAGTGTCCCAGAGGGATCCCTGTCTAAGAAAGTCTAAGCTCAGACACACTGATCCCTGGTCTCAGGCCAGGTGACAGACCTGAGCCTGTGGCCTGAGAAGCCAAGGGAATGCATTCCTCAGCCTTGTCACTAAGAATGAACTTCTCCTTTGACTCCATCATGACAGTTTCCTGTCCAGGGCAAGGAACAGCCCTGACTGTCCCTTTGGGGCAGAGATGAAAAGGCTCACAGGTTCAGAGCCCCTGGACAGGACAGCAAGCCCTGCCCCGTGACACTGTGTCATCAATTAAGTAAATATTTGTCAAGTACCTCACTTAACCTCTGGGGTCTGTTTCTTCATCTGCTGGATGGGGCTCATTGGCTGTATTCAGTGCTCACTCACTCATTCATTCACTCACTCATTCATTCACTCACTCACTCATCCACTCACTCACTCATCCACTCACTCACTCATTCACTCACTCATTCATTCACTCATTCACTCACTCACTCATTCACTCACTCATTCATTCACTCACTCATTCATTCACTCACTCATTCACTCTCTCATTCATTCACTCATTGATTCACTAACTCATTCATTCACTCATTCATTCACTCACTCACTCATTCACTCACTCACTCACTCATTCACTCATTCATTCATTCACTCATTCATTCACTCACTCACTCATTCACTCACTCACTCAATCACTCACTCATTCATTCACTCACTCACTCATTCACTCACTCACTCAATCACTCACTCATTCATTCACTCACTCACTCATTCACTCATTCATTCACTCATTCACTCATTCACTCACTCACTCATTCACTCATTCATTCACTCATTCACTCATTCACTCATTCACTCACTCACTCATTCTTGCATATCCCCTAAGAGTCTAGAAGGATAGTGTCATCTGGATTTATGCTTTGAGTCCTGGTTCACTCCTGGCCCTGCCTTCCTGTGCTCCCTAGCCCTCAGCCTTTCTGCATGTATAATGCCATCATGCAAGGGGGTGGTTCCAGTCTCTCTCCCTATCTACCCTGTATAACAAGGTCCCAGCAGAGGACTCCTGACTACTCAGTCCAGCCAGAGCTCAGCAGGTCAGCAGCTCACATCCCAGGGACAAAGCATTCGATTCCCACAGTCACTTTCTGCCACCTGGGAAACCACTGAACTGCTCGCGTAAACATTGCTGAAATGACTTAGGCATGGTGGCTCATGCTGGCTGAGGCAGGAGGATGGCAAGTCCAAGACCATCCTGGGCTATATAGCAAGACCCTGTCTCCAAAGAGAAAAACTGAAACAAAGGATGAAAATGGTCAGTTTTGCCAGGCAGTGGTGGCGCGTGCCTTTAATCCCAGCACTCAGGAGGCAAAGGCAGGCAGAGCTCTGTGAGTTCCAGATGAGCCTGGTCTACAGAGCGAGTTCCAGGACAGCCTCCAAAGCAATACAGAGAAATCCTGTCTTGAAAACCAAAACAAAACAAAACAAAACAAAACAAAAAGAAGCAATGTATATGTACATTGTTGGCTCATGCCTTTAATCCACCCAGGAGGTAGAGGCAGGCAGATCTCTGAGTTCTAGGCCAGCCTGGTTCCAGAGTGAGAGCTGTTACACAAAGAAACTCTGTCTCAAAAAAAAAAAAAAAAAAAAAAAAAAAAGAAAAAAAAGAAAGAAAAAAGAAAGAAAGAAAGGAAGAAAAGGTGGCACACGCCTTTAATCCCAGCACTGGGGAGGCAGAGGCAGGTGGATCTCTGAGCTCAAGGCTAACCTGCTCTAAGTAACAAGTTCTGTTTTATAGTCCAAGCCAGTCAGGGTAAGAGTAAGATCCCATGCCCACCCGCACCCCCCAATAAAGAGAGAGAGAGAGAGAGAGAAAATGAAAAAGGAGCTGTTTACTGATTTGTAATTTTATTTTGAGTGCTTCACCGGGTGCAGCAACATAGCAATGATCAAATCAGGCAGACATCCCTGGCTTTGTTGACATTCTGGAACAGTGCTGCAGAGAGAGCTCTAGAGAGCTCTCTGGGTGGAAGGCCAGGTGGGTGGGTGTGGCCACTCACTTCCAGTGGCCGTTAACACTCAGAATGAAGTTACTGAGAACAAAGAAAAAGTACCTTTAATACAGTCCACTTTAATGGACTTAAACAGGAGCGGGATGTGTTGGTACATGCCTGGAATCCCAGCACTCAGGAGGCAGAAGCAGGAGGATTATAACAAGGGGCTGGTCAAAGCTACACAGCAAGACCTTGTCATAAAAAGTGAATAAGTAAATATATGTGGAGGCACTGAGCTGTAGCTGGGTTGGTAGAGTAACTGCCTAGGAGACACAAACCATGGATTCCATCCCCAGTGATGCATAACTGGGTGTGATGGCACACGCCCGACATGCCGGTACTCAGGAGCTGGAGGCTGGGGTAGCAGGAGTTCAAGGTCATCCTCAGCTTCCTCAACTACATGGCATTTTTCTTTCCTTCATTGCTTCCTTCCTTCTCTCTCTCTCTCTCTCTCTCTCTCTCTCTCTCTCTCTCTCTCTCTGTTTTTTGAAACAGGGCTTCCCTGTGTAGCACTGGGTGTCCTGGAACTCTCTCTTGTAGACCAGGCTGGCCTCCAGCTCACAGAGATCCGCCTGCCTCTGCCTCCCGAGCGCTGGATTAAAGGTGTGCGCACAGAGATCCGCCTGCCTCTGCCTCCCGAGCGCTGGATTAAGGTGTGAGCATTTGCCTTTACAAGCTCCCAGCTATTGCCTTTCAGCTTCTTCGACATCCTACCTCAAAGTCTCCTGGTAAAATGCAGATTCCAGGGCCAGGCTTAGACACATAGAGTCAGCATCAGGGACACAGGGTTCCAGACTCTCTTTTTATCTTGCTCCCTTTGGTCTGAGACCCACCACCCAGCTGCAACCAGATTCCCTGCTGGAAAGAAATTGTGTATGGTCCTTTTTTTCTTACATTGGGACTTCTGGTCCTGACCAGGTCATGCTTAGAGGCTGGGGGACAATGCTTCCCTCCCCAGGGCTTCCCCAGCCCAGCACACACAGGCTTGAAGATAACTAATTCTGGCCACCAGCCCATGACTCCCTGAAGGCCTGCATCATTGCCACAGAGCAAATGCTATCTCTAGGGAGTTAAAAGGGATGCTGAGGTCCCTCTCCTATGTCCCACCAGCCTTCTATCTCCCCAACTAGCCAGCTCAAGGCTGTCTGGCCCTAACTGGTGGACAGTGAGAGGGAGAGGTTTGGCCTGGTGCCCCACCCTACAAACCAGCCTGGTCAAGCTAGTGAAGGAAGGAAGTGAAGGCAGGCCCTGGGCCAGCGGACTCCACTCCTGGTAGGGCTGACACAGGCCTCAGGAATTTGAAAACAAACATTGGGCCAGGGAAGGAAGAGGCTGCCCCTGGCTGCTCAGCCAGGGCTGGCCAGCCCTTCTCCGGGGCAGTGGTGAATTTCAACCCTGCTGACTGTGGCCCAGGGCAGGAGATTGTGTCTGGGGAGTTTCCACTCCACAGATCACGGCATGGGAGGGGGGCAGTAGGGGATGTCACCCCCTCTTCCACCAGATCCCAGAACATCCTGGCTGGAGGGAGGGAAGAGAAAGGGCTAGGGGAGCAGAGAAGACCAAGAGTTCTGGAAGGCCCAGTACCAAGGGATCGTCCACTAAGCACTTATTAATTACCTGCTGTGTCCCAAGAACTCATGGCTGGGGAGAGCAAGGAAGGAAGCCCGAGGGAAGGGATATCAGGGAGCCAGGCATGGAGAGTCTCTTCAGAATTTGGACAAGGCTCCCCAGAAGAGGCAGCATCTGAAATGAGCCCTGAAGGCCCAACTCTAGCCAGGCAGGATGGAATTTTATTAACGCCACCCTCCACGGTCCCATAGCCCTGACAGCAAGGGGATGATTTAGCAGGTGCCTGGAGACATGGGGAGTGAGTGGATGGAGGAGTGAATGATTGAAGTCTGAAGTCTACACCCATCGTCCATCCCTGGTGTGTGTCTGTTCCTCGTGGTCCCACTTGGAGACTTTGGAGGCAGCCTGCCTAGGTCCAGTCCTCACTCAGATGCATCCAAACTGTGTGGCTGTGGGCAAATTACTTAACCTCTCTGTGCTCCCACCCCTGAAATGAAGACAGTAATAGTTCTTTCTCCAGCTCAGTAGATTCATACAAGAGCTTGGGACAATCCCAGGTGCTTAGTAAGAACCATAAAGCCTGTGACGTCATCGTTTAAGCACTAGCTCACACATTTGCATTCATTCATTCACTCATTCACTGATTCACTTCCTCATCCAGCCTACCACTCCCACAGCCCTCTGTCCTTACCAGTCATACCTTGAGTAATCCCCAGGTATCCAGCTGGTTCCTTCCTCCCAGGCCACTCTCCCATTCCCGACTGTACTAATGACTCTTACCGTTCTTTAATTCCTCCAAACCTCAAACAGTAAAGGAGCTGCTGCATCAGTACAACGTGCTCAGACCAGAGCCAGGGTGTGGGCTCTAAGCCCCTTAGGTGGCTCCTCAGCCAGGGCCAGCATGTGAGCTGTGAGAGATGGCTGAACCCTGGGCCTCCAGCGTGCTGGATAGATACTCTACCACTGAGCAACACACCCCATCTCTCTTTTCACTCTTAGTTTGGGACAGGGCCTCACTAAATGGCCCAGGCTAGTCCTGAAGTTTTGATCACCCTGCCTCAGATTCTCAAGAACTGAAACTATATAATAAGCCTGTGCCACCAGGTCCAGGTCCACCGCCCCCGCCGCCGCCGCCGCCACCATCTTTATCATTATTCTTCAAAGGGGGTCTCATGTAGCCCAGGCTGGCCTTGACCTCTGTATGTAGCCGAAACGACACTGAACTCTTTTTGTTGTTGGTTTTTGGAGGCAGGGTTTCTCTGTGTTACCCTGGCTGACCTGGAACTTTCTCTGTAGACCAGGCTGGCCTCAAATTCAGAGATCCGCTTGCCTTTGCCTCCTGAGTGCTGAGATTAAAAAATGTTCCCCACCGCTGCCCGGTTGACATCAAACTCTTGATCCTCATGCTGGGCATCCCCTTGTTGTTCCCCTGGGCCTCTTCCTAGCTCTCTTGTCTGCTCCAGGCCCTTCCCCTTCCCTTACTCCAGCTGAGATGCTCTGGGATTTGGTGGGAGAGATCCCTTCCTGGCCCTCCATCCATGGTCTCTTGAGTGGAAATTCCCCAGACTCATGCCCTGGGCCACAGTCAGCACCATTTCATGAGGTGCTGGGAATTGAACTCAAGACTCTGTGTTTGCCAGGCAAGCACTCTGCCAATTAAACTACATCCCCACCCTTCTCTCCTTTTCTGGATTCTATGAAGCTCCCACACCTCAGGCTCTAGAACGCCAAGGCTCCAGACTCTGGTACTCAAGCCAGCTCTGCTGCAGCTAGAGCCCCGGCATCTGCCGAGGGAGCGCCCAGCGCACAGCTGAGCCTTGAAGGGAACTGATTGACAGCTAGCTGCACCCGCACTGAGCAGAAAGTCCCACGCTCTGCTTCCTCCTTCCTCACAGGCCCTGGGAGAACAGGTTGGGTTGGGGAAGAACCCGCCACAAGAGCCATTTCCCGAGTCCCCTCCTCAGGCCCAGCACCGTACAGGACACTTAATATGCTTTTATAGCATTGAACGGTGGTTATCATCTCATTCCCATGGAAACTGTGGCTCAGAGAAGTCAAGAGACTAAGCCAGGACTGTACAGCAGAGGAAGCACGGTCCTGCATTCAAATCCAAGTCTGACACCTGAGCCAGCAGGACAGGCATCTGGAACTGGAGAGAAGCTGGGCTGGGCATGAGGTGATCCTGGGGCCACAGGGTGGGACCAGAAACAAGAAGAGGGAGGGAGGGAGGCAGGGCCGGGTGCCACTGGGAGCCACAGCACAGGGCGGGTAACGGGAATCTGGCCAGGCCAGGGCCCCTGGGCAGGCCCTGGAAGCAGCAGGCTTATCCTGTGGGGCCACCCGGGCAATACCAACTGTATGCTCTGAGTCAGGGATTGCATTGGCTTTTTCCTGGAAAACAGCAGCCATGGGAGGAGGCGGTGGGGGAGGAGGGGGTGGTGCCAGGGAGGGAGGCACCTGTTTGGGGAGAAGGCGGTGTGGACACCCCTCCTGCCCTGCCAGGTTGATAGGGTGCTAGCCCGGCATACACAGAGCCCTGAGTTCAATTCCTCTTACTTTCCCACACACTCTGGCGCCTCCTCTGCACACCTAGGTCCAGAACCATCGTGGACCTAGGGGGACTGGCGGGGCCTGAATGCCCACCCCAGCCACACAGCACAGCCTCTGGGATACGCCCCCACTTGCCTTCTGCAGAGAGTCATCTGGCCCCACGCTGAGGGGCAGTGTGGAAGGAAATCTGTATGACAGTCTTCTGTGCCAACTCCCTAGGGACCTCAGAGCTACTCTACAGAGGGGACCAACTTGAGGGACTCAAAGGCCTCTGCAGGATTGGGCCCTGAGACATCCCACTGCCCAGCTGGGCCCAAAAAGAGAGATGGCGTTGAGGAGTATCCCAGTCCTCAGGCACCTGGCAGGGCCAGTCACAGTCATTTGTCACACCCTGGAGAGAATAATGGGATCAGGGACTATGTCCTGCTGCAAATTACAATGGTCCTCACACCCAGTTGGGGCATGGGCAGTGGGGGGCAAAGGCATTCATGACGGCCAGCAGAGGGACTGAAGCCAGGAAGGGGCCTGGGCTTCCCTGTACTCTCAGCCTCAGCGGGCAACTGTTCCCAGAGCAGTGATGGTAAGCGTGTTGGTAAATGTGGAAACCTCTGGGCAGGGCTGGGGCAGCACGGGGGAGCTGACTGGCAGGCATGGGGAAGTTGATTTCCCTGGTATAGTACCCCCGTGGCCAGTCTGCAGCATCATGTAGCTCCCCAGCAGGGGTAGCTACTCCTGACAGCCTGTCTGAGGGGCCTCAGCTCAGCACTGGCAGGTACCCCTCTTCCCTGGCTGCCAGCCTTACAAGGCTGTTGTGAGGGCTTTGACCTGGGAGATGGTTCCCTTCGTGCTGTGCAAGCACAAAGACCTGAGCTTGGGTGCCCAGCACTTCTGTAAAAATCTGGGTGTGGCTGAGCACATACCTGTAACCCTGGGGCGGGGGGGGGGGTGAGACAGGAGACTCTGGGGGGTTTCTGGCAAGGCAGAAATGGGGACTCCGGGTTCAGTGAGATACCCTGCATAAGGGATAAGGTGGAGAATGAAAGCTTGGGATGCCTGTGGCCCCCACACTCAACTCCCTGTACACCACACAAACACCATACACGTATACTCACACCATACACACTACACCATACACACTAGGCACACACACACCCCATACATACACATGCTTTCTGCTCTTTCTCTCACATACACACCGCCCTCTTTTCTGTTTTCTCTCTCTCCACATGCATCTTCCACACCCCATTCCCCCCACTTTCTGTTCTCTCTCTCACACACACACCACACACACACATTTTTGTTCTTTCTCTCTCTCTCTCTCTCTCTCTCTCTCTCTCACACACACACACACACACACACACACACCCTAAACCCCATACACACACCATACCACACACTCACACAAAAGGCTTCACAGGGAGACCACTGGTCAGGTAGGCCTGGATTCCCAGGAGTCTCCTGCTGTGTGAGCTCAGGCTAGTCAGAGCCCCTTTCTGAGATTTGGTTTCCTGCTTGGTCAGATTTGGATGATACAAATAGAACGGGCTCCTGGGGCTGCTACTAGAGGAGGCACTTTGGAAAACAGCTTGATATGCTGGTAAACCACTGTCCATGTTGGCAAATGTTCTGCCAAGAACTTGGGCAAAGTGCTGGGGCAGCCCAGGCCCGGGGTCACAAGCCTTTGGGAAAAGCTTCTTCTGGACTTGGAGCTGAGATGTATTGAGTACATGCTCCTGATTGCAGAGGCTGTGCCTTCCCTCAGCCCCTGTTCAGCCTGCTGTAGCTGCCTCTACCCTACCCCAGGACACAATTCAGCATCAGGCCAACTCCAACCACCAACACAGGGTGTGGTGCTCCAAGTCCTCCAGCCCAGCCCCAGCCTCTGCTGCCCCCAGGTGGCTGCCTAGGAGAAATGCAGCTCCTAACGAGATGCGAGCCTTTGTTGCTTGTTGCCCAGAAAGATGTCATGGTTCTACCATTTGTGGAATGCGTCCTCTGTCAGTCTTGGGATGCACAGAGCAGGTGGCAGGATTCAGGCTGGAACCAGACGGGACCACTTTCATATTGTTTGTGGCAGAGGAAGCACACATGTGAAGGTTAGATGATAACTTTGGGAGTCGGTTCTCTCCTTCCATATGGGTCCCAGGGATTGAACTCAGGTGGTCAGGCTTGGCAGCAAGCCCCTCTATATGCTGAGCCATCCCCTCAGCCCTCAGATGGGATATAATCAGAACAGAATGTGGCCTTGGCATGTCACGTTTCAGAGACTCAGCTAGCTGTACAGTGGGATGATGAAAACAGGGTGTGGGAAGGATTAAGAGATGCCCGATGCCGAGGTTGAGTGGCAGACAACATGACGGCCACCTAAGCATTCCTGCTGTGAGTCTGTGAGGCGCCTCCCATTTGCACACCACTTTCTCAAGGTCTTATTCACTTACTGTATGTATGATATATGTGTAACTACAGGCACAGGCGTGCCACATGTAACGAGTCCTTCTCTGTCCTGTCAGCCAGCTCCCAAATAATGACACAGAGACTTCTTACTAATTATGAAAGCTTGGCCTTAGCTTAGGCTTGCCCCACTAGCTCTTATATCTTAAATTAAACCATTTTTTTATTAATCTACATTCTGCCACACGGCTTTTACCTCTCTCCATTCTGTGTGTCCCTCTCATCCCATGTCTCCATGGCATCTTTCATACCTAGATTCACCTCCTATTTCCTCTCTCTCTCTGACTGAAGTTCTGTCTACACCTGCTGCCTAGCTATTGGCCATTCAGCTCTTTATTAAACTAATCACAGCAACAGCTCTTCACGTAGTGTACAGTTAACCCACAACACCACTGTATGTCTGTGAAGGTCAGAAGGCAACTTTCAGGAATCGGTTCTCTCCTACAGTGTGCTCCGAGATCAAACTCAGGTCATCTGATGTGTGCAAGCATTTTAACTTGCTGAGCCATCTTACCAGCTCTATTTATTCATTTATTTATTCATTCGTTTATTATTGTGTCTTAAATTTTTATATGTATATGTATGTATGTACACATGTGTGTTCAGGTACCCGCAAAGGTCAAGGGAGGGAGTCAGATGCCCGCATGGGTTCTGGGAACTGAACTCAGGTCCTCTGAAGAGCAGCAAGTGCCCTTCACTGCTGAGCCATCTCTCCAGCCTTCTCTTTCCTTTTTTGAGACAGCCCAGGGTGACCTTGAACTCCTGATCCTCCTAATTAACCAGGTGCTACAAGCATGTACCACCACACCTGGCTGTTGCAGTCTAGCCACAGCCTGGGTTCAGGTCCTGAGTTGGGGAAGAGGTATTGAAGCAAAGAAATGAAGCAAGCATGTTTATTGCATGCTCAAAGATGATCCGTAGGCTGTAATCTAAGATTTCTTTATTCAGATAAACACCAGCCAAATGCAAGCCAGAGCGTGCCCAGAGGCCGCAAGCTGGCGAGGCCAGAGAGAAGGGGTCTCCATGTGTTCTCGACCCCTTAAGAATTGCCCTCCCCTGACCACGCCCTCACAGGCGTGGCCAGGCACACCTCTAGGGGCTACTAGGAGGCAGGGCTACAATGTCTCCCTACCCATGTTTTTCCAAGCTAACAAGTTTTCCTATCCTCCAACAAAAATAAATATGTCAATTGTGTTTTTTTTCCCAACTTTTACATCAAGACTTCTTTTTTTGTTTGTTTTTTGTTTTGCTTTTGGAGACAGGGTTTCTCTGTGTAACAGCTCTGACTGTCCTGGAACTAACTCCATAGACCAGGCTGGCCTTGAACTCACAGAGATTTGCCTGTCTCTGCCTCCTGAGTGCTGGGATTAAAGGTGTGCACCACCCCCACACTTTTCTCCACCTCAAAACTTCTTTAAACCAAAAACAACACTTAGCATTTTGCTAACTTGGTCGTATATCCAGCCAAGTACATCCTGTCTTTAGAAAACTAAAAGGTGATTGACATAGGCACACATTTCCAAGAACAACAATCCCATTCAAAACATATTTACAGAAATGGGGTGATCTATCTCCGATCCTGTCGGCACTGAGTTAGAATGGGGTCTGAAGTGACAGCTGTCATCCCCAGACAAGAAATCTGAGAAGCATCAACTCCCACAGAATTTGAGGGGAAGGTATTTTGAGAAAAAAAAAATGGGGCTTCCAGGAATGATCACATCTGTCCAATGCAGGATTGACAAAATGACTCTAAAGTCACCAAGAGAATCAGCTATATTAAGGGAGAGATGAGAGATGAAGGCCGCACCGTCCCAGTAGTATTCTGGACTGTCCCCAAAGTCCGCCGGTCCTGCTGAGTGAGACTGTCCCTGGGGGCTTTTGCCTCATCTGGAGCCCCATTGGACAAGCACTTGTATACTGGCTGAAACTAGGCTGCACAGCTCCCAGCACCTGGCTTTATGAATTGTTTTTGAGACAGGGTTTTGCTGTGTAGCCCAGTCTGGCCTCAAACTCTCTACCTTTGTGCTGCAGCTTCCCAGGGGCTGGGATTACAGGCATGCACCATCAAAACATTTGGCTGTGTCTTCACCTTCAATCCACATTGTTACCCTCATTTAATATTCGAGGAAACTGAGGAACAGAGGGGACGTGACAAGCTAAAACAACTTGCTTGTCAGTGAAAGTCAGGGCTCAGACCTGGTCTCTAACCCTGCCCCATTTCCCCACACCCCACAGCAGACATTTCACAACCCAGCCTGGAACACACCCCCACCACAGCCCAGAGCCCACACCAGCACTGGACCACCAGGCCCTGTCAGTGATCATTCTCACTCAGGGGCTAACAGCAGCCAACATCTTGCAATGGCCACCCTTTTCGTCCCCCTGTACCCCTGCCCAAAAGGATGACTGTATATCCTGCTCTTCTCGAGGTTCAGTGGTGAGGACTCCATACCTCACTTCCTCCACCCTCCCAACTGTTTGTGACAGTCCCCACAGTAGGCAAACCCAAATCAGACTAGGGTCCCTCCTGCTGCCATACCACACTTTTCCTTTTGTTCTTTCTCCCAGGAGTGTCAGAAATACGACCTGGGGAGGACACTTGAGAACGGTACTTGGAACAGGAAAGAGTCACTCAGGAGCGGAAGTGAGAGCTCAGCCCAAGTTCAAACCCAGGTCAGCCGGACGTTGGTGGCACACGTCTTTAGTCCCAACACTGGGGAGGCAGAGGCAGGCAGATCTCTGTGAGTTCGAGGCCAGCCTGGTCTACAAGAGCTAGTTCCAGGACAGACTCCAAAGCCACAGAGAAACCCTGTCCTGAAAAACCAAACCAACCAAACAAACAAACAAAAACAAAAACAAAACAAAAACAAAAAAAAACAAAAACAATCAAACCTGAGTCAAAGTGGCAAGAGTGGCCAAGTTGGTTTCGGTGCCCAGGGTTGCTCAGCCCAGGTGGAACAACCTCCCCCACAGCCCAAGGACACTCTTGCTGTACGAGCACCATAGTGCTCCTCGGGAAATGGGGAATAGAGGCCTTGAGGGGTAGTGAGTGGTTCAGACTCAGGACTAAGCAGATTTGGGTGTGACTCCTGGCCCGCCAGCCTTGGTCCACATTTTCTTTCCCATGGAGAGACCACAGCACTGGAGGGCAGCCGAGGCCCTGCCCTCATGGACCTCAAAACCCAACAAGGAAAACAACAGTAAATGAACCTACAAAGGAGTCAACAGGGAGCCCGTGGTGTTGAGGGGAAGTGGGGACAGCGTGTGTGCAGCAGCACCAGGTGCCTGAAATGGGAGGAGAAATCTGTGGAGCTTAACAAAAAGCTTTTTTTTTTTTTTTTTTTTTTGAGACAGGGTTTCTCTGTGTAACCCTGGCTGTCCTGGCACTCACTCTGTAGACCACGTTGGCCTTGAACTCACAGAAATCTGCCTGCCTCTGCCTCCCAAGTGCTGGATTGAAAGTGTGCGACACCACCACCCGGCCTCTGAAAGCATTTTCAGTGATTCTTGTCTGCAAGAATCGACAGGTGAGGTCCATCCAAAATGAAACTCAGGTAGAGTCATTGTAGGCATCTTCTGGTGTCAGAAGGTCACGGCTCTATGGTTAGCAGTTTTTATCCTCAGCTTCATGGACGTCAGATTCCTCCTGTAGAACCTTCTGCTTAGTTTTAAATTAGGGAATTTTATTTATTTATTTATTTATTTTGAGGTAGGGTCTCATTATGTAGACCAGGCTGGCCCTGAGCACACAGAGATCTGCCTGCCTCTGCCTCAAAAGTGTTGGGATAAAGGAGTATGCCACCGGGGCTGGGGAGATGGCTCAGAGGTTAAGCACACTGCCTGCTCTTCCAGAGGTCCTGAGTTCAATTCCCAGCAACCACATGGTGGCTCACAACCATCCAAAATGAGATCTGGTGCCCTCTCTGGTCTGCAGGTGTACATGTAGGCAGAACACTGTATACATAATAAATAAATAAATCTTTAAAAAAAAGAAAAAAAGAAAAGGAAAAACACAGAAGGAGTATGCCACCATACCTAGCCAAAAACAAACAAACAAACAAACAAACAAAAAGCCTTTAAAAAATGTTTTACAGGATGGCTCCACAGCGAATGGTACCATCTCCAAGCCTGATGATTTGATTCTAATCTCTAGGCTCCCAGAGTAGAAGAGAACCGACTCCCACAATCCTCCAATCTCTTGACATGCTGTAGCATATGCATGCAAGAACACACACCAGGGCTGGAGAGATGGCTCAGAGGTTAAGAGCACTGATTGCTCTTCCAGAGGACCTGGTTCAATTCCCAGCACCCACATGGACCTAGGTTAAGTTGGTCCCCAGCATTCACACTGGGTGGCTCACGACTGCCTGTAACTCCAGCTCTAGATCTGATGTCTTCTACTGGCCTGTGGCACCTGCACACACATCACACATGAACACACGTATACATAATAAAGATGAAACCAGGCGGTGGTGGTGCACATGTTTAATACCAGCACTTGGGAGGCAGAGGCAGGTGGCCAGCCTGGTCTGTACAGTGAATTCCAGGACAGCCAGGGCTACACAGAGAAACCCTATCTCGAAAAACAAACAAAAAGTAAAAATGAATCTTGAGAAAGAAAGACCAGCCGCCTAATGGATTACAGCAGCTGGCAAGCACAAGGAAAGAGAGATGGGGCCAGGGCTGCCGTATCTCCTTCAGGAGATGCCACCAATGACTTTCTCCCAGCAGGTGCCACCTCCCTGTAATGCCACAGGTTGGACAAAACCTTCAGCCTACGGCCATTGGGAGATATTTCAGATCCAAATCATAGCAATCAGGAATTCATTTTACTTTACTCATTTTTAAAAAAGAGATTCCCCAGCCGGGTGGTGGTGGCCCGTGCCTTTAATCTTTAATCCCAACACGCGGGAGGCAGAGGCAGGTGGATCTCTGAGAGTTCAAGACCAGCCTGGTCTACTATAGCTAGCCAGGACAGCCTCCAAAGCCACAGAGAAACTCTGCCTCGAAAAACCCAAAAAAAAAAAAAAAAAAAAAAAAAAAGATTTCCCTTTGCCCGTGTGTATGTATGTATGTATACCGTGTGTGTGCAGTACCTATGGCATCCAGAAGAGGACACCAGATCCTGGAACTGGAGTTACACAGAGTTGTGGGCTACATGTGGATGGGGGAATTGAACCCAGGGTCTCTACAAGAAGCAGCCAGTACTGAGCTGTGCTTGTGCCCTATTTGTTTTCTTCTTGAGACAGGGTCTTGCTGTGTTGCTCAGGCAGTTTCTTGAGCTCCTGAGAATGCCTCTCTGTGGTCTGGGCTCTCTTGCATTTCATCCATGTGCTCAAGTACTGCTGTGTTTTATTCTCATCTCTGTAAGTGTTTTGCTGTGTGACACCATAATTGTCATTTTAGCGTTAACAAGCATCTGGTGGTTCCTGCTATTTTGACAGTCAGTGGTTAGTATCCTGAACAGCTCTTTGGGACATCCGGACCCTTTCTGTTGGGTGTGTGCCAAGGAGACAGCAGACGCTGACTCATGGGGAGGCGCAGCCCACAGATGCAGTGAGTTGTTCGCAGAGCTATCCTTCAGCAGGCTGCTAGGAATATATATCCCCACTGCCTATCCTCAGGACGGTGGAGCCCCTGCACTTCCCTGTGTATCCAGCAGGGGGAGCCACAGAGGCTGAGGTTAAGAACAGTTCCCTGCTGGTAGAAGACACAAGTGTGTGTGTGGGGGGGGCACGACACGACACGACAGACAGAGGTAGGCAGAGACAGAGAGACAGACAGAAATAGCAACACACAGAGAGAGGATGAGAAAATAAGGGGGATTGGAAAGATGGTGAGAGAAAGAGAGAGGGAGGCAGGCGGGAACCAACAAAGAACACAGTCCCCAGGGCCCTGGGCTGTCCCATGCTCCGGAGCAGGGGTTCTCCACCTTCCTAATGCTGCAGCCCTTTAATACAGTTCCTCAACTTGCAGTGACCCCCAACCATACAATTATGAAGTATACCATATGAAGTAGTCGCTGCTACTTCATAACTGTAATTTTGTTACTGTTATGAATCTTTTTTTTGGGGGGTGGCTACCATGTGGATGCTTGAACATGTGGTTCAAGACAGGGTCCCTCTGTGTAGCTTTGGAGCCTGGTCTGGAACTGACTCTGTAGACCAGGCTGGCCTCGGACTCACTGAGCTCCTCCACCTGCCTCTGCCTCTTGATTGCTGGGATTAAAGGTGTGCACCACCACTGCCCGGCTACTGTTATGAATCACAATTTAAGTGTCTGATATGTGACCCCGAGGGGTCTCAATCCACAGGTTGAGAGCCACTGATCTAGAGCCTTAAAGGCTGAAGGCTAGACTGACTGGTTCTTAGAGATTTGGAGACGTTACAAGACACTGTGGCAATGAGCTGGGGGTTTGTTATTATTGTTTTCTTTTCTTTTAAAGATTTATTTATGTATTTATTTATTATGTATACAGTGTTCTGTCTGTATGTATACCTGCAGGCCAGAAGAGGGCACCAGATCTCATTTCAGATGGTTGTGAGTCACCATGTGGTTGCTGGGAATTGAACTCAGGACCTCTGGAAGAGCAGCAGGTGCTCTTAACCGCTGAGCCAACTCTCCAGCCCTATTTTGGTTTTTCAAGACATGGTTTCTTTGTTTAACAGCCCCTGGCTGTCCTGGAACTTGCTCTATAGACCAGGCTGGTCTCAAACTCACAGAGATTCCCCTGCCTCTGCCTCCTGAGTGCTGGGATTAAAGGTGTGCAGCACCACTGCCTGGCTGTTTGAATTTTTACCTTCCCTTTTAAAGATCTTCCTGTAGGGTGGGATGTCTGAGTCTTGGGGTAAGCTAGTCCTGACATCCCTAGCCCATGTTTTTCTTTCATTTTTCTTTTTTTAATTTAAATTAGAAACAATCTTATTTTACATGCCAATCCCAGTTCCCTCTCCCTCCCATCCTCCCATACCCCCATCCCACCCTTCTTCTGCTCCATAGAAAGTGTGAGGCTTCCCACGGGGATCATCAAAGTCTGTCACATCATTTGGGGCAGGGCCTACGCCCTCCCCGGTGTGTCTAGGCTGAGAGAGTATCCCTCTATGAGGAATGAAGCCCATGTTTTTTCAGTGTAAACATTATTGCTTTAACTAATTTCTTTCTCATGTGTGTGTGTGTATGTACAGAAGACGTAGGACAACTTGCAGGAGTCAGCTTTTCTTTCCATCACATAGGTCCTGGATGCAGAACTTGTTTTCAGACTTGTCAGCAAGTGCCTTTAGTAACTGAGCCATCTTGCTAGCCCTGTTTTTCACTGTTTTCTAAAGATTTGTTTTATAATTTTCATTTGTGTGTGTGTGTGTGTGTGTGTGTGTGTGTGTGTGTGTGTGCGCGCGCGCGGGCGCGCGCGCGCGCGCGCACGCGCGCACACACATGAGTGCAGGTGCCAACAAAGGCCAGCAGAGGGTGTCAGATCCCCCGGAGCTGGAGTTACAGGTTTCTTCAGTTACTTTTCTATTGCTGTGATATAAAACACAGTACCAAGGCACCTTATGAAGGATTTATTAGGCTGGAGCAGATGCTGGGGGTGAACCTCAAGCACAAACCAGAGAGAGCGCACTGGGAATGGTGCCGGTTTGAAACCTCAAAGTCCGACACCCCCCGCCTCCCGTGACACACACACCTCCTCAAGCAGAGCCATGCATCCTAAACCTATCTACCCAACAGTTCCACCTACGGGAGGCATTCTCACTCAAACCACCACATTGGTAATTGTGAGTCACAGGACATGGGTGCTGAGACCCAAATTGGTCCTCTCTGGTCACTAAGCTTTTTGAGGTAGGATCTATGTAGTCTTGGCTGACCTGGAACTCACTAGAGTGACTTTCTGCCTTTCCCTCCTGAGTGCTGGGATTACAGGGGTGCACTACCAACGCCAGCCAAAATGGACAGTTTTATGTGCCCCTTACTCTTGTTGTTTGGGTGCAGAGCAGAGATGGAATCCGGGACCTCCTGTGTGCTACATAAAGAGAGCGTCTTTCCTAGCAGACTTTCTTCAGGACAAAGCCTTCTGATCAGTGGGCTGGGCTTGGTGACCGGGGTGAGGGGTGAGGGGCAGAGGGGAGGGGGACGGGGATGGGGACCGGGAAAAACAGGGCAGCAGGTACGAATGAATACTGGTGGGTAGGAAGTGCCAGCAGCCTTTGAAGCCAGCCCCTGAGGGCTAGGGCCTGGAGATCAGCTGGACAGAGTACTGGAGCCAGACCTCTGCCCCCCAGTCTGCCCTCCCACGTCCTGTCCTGCAGACAGCCCATGGGCCTCTTTCTGCAGCAAGCAGAGGCAGGGCCCTCGGTCCACAGCCAAAGCTGGTTGCCAGGTCAGGGCCTCCTGGGCAGAGGCAGGCATCTCAGAGAGAGGTGCACCCTGTGAATTTGCCTGGAGGGGGCAGGCGGAGAGTGAGGCACGGGGCCCCTTGGAGGCCTTCTGCAATATTGTTTGCTGCCTGGCTGCATGTGCCAGATCAGCCCTGGCTTCCAGTGTGTAGCCTGGACCCTCTGCCAGCAGAGTCCTAATGTACAGGGAGCATCCTTCCTCTGTTTATTTTACCTCCTTTGTTTTTGATTTTTGGGGTTTGGTTGTTGTTGTTTTGGTTTGGATTGGTTTTTGGTTTTTGGGGTGGCGTTTCTCCGTGTAACAGCCCTAACTGTCCTGGAACTTGCCTTGTGGATCAGGCTGGCCTTGAACTCACAGAGATCCATCTGCCTCTGCTCTGCCTCCCCAATGCTGGGATTAAAGGTGTGCACCACCACTGCCCCACATGCTCCTTTGTGTTTTGAAGGCAGGGTTCTCACTGTATGGTTTTGGCAGGCATGGCACTCACTATGGAGACCAGGCTGGCTACGAACTCACAGAGCTCTGCCTGCCTGTGTTCTGTCCCGAGTGCTGGGATTACTGATGCAGCACCAGGCGCGGCTTCCTGCTCTCCTCTGTGAGTGGTGCTAGCCGTGGCTTCCCCTGTATGGTAAGACTTGGCACTGGAGATCTCAGAGGCCCGGTCCACACTTCACTCGGGATGCCTACTCTTGGCCTCAGTGTCTGGAGTCCTTAGGGGCTGGAGGGAAGGAAGCCCTGTGCTTTGGCGAGAAGCTCCGACGACAAAACCACCATTGTCTATATCATCTCCCAGAGCACAGCCTGTTGCATGCACCAGCTTTATCCCTCTGGGCTGGGCTCTGTCATTGTCACTGTCATCCCTGTTGGCAGCTGAAGCAAGAAGCCTTCCTAGATTCATGGTATGTGGCTAGGAAACATATGAGTTTGGGTCAGCAAGTTGGCTCAGCAGATAAAGGTGCTTGATGACCAAGCCTGGTGACCTGCGATCAATCCCCGGAACCCACAGGTGGAAGGAGAGAACCTGCTCCTGGGATTCCCTCTGACCCCCACACAGGCACTGTGGCACACACAGCCCCTCCTGATAAATAATAAATAATATATTAAATACATGCTAATGTATAAATGAATTTCCTCTCTGTCTGAGGCCCAGGGACCATAGTGGCTCAGCAGCAATGAACACACTATGCTTTCTAAATTTACTGTCCAAGACTTTGAAAAGAGCCACAGTCCTCAACTGAGTCTCTACCTGGGCAGGACTTGAACCTGGAGCATCTTGTAGCATGAGCCCCGAGGGAATGCTGTGTGTGGGACAGTACGAACCCCAGAGAGCTCATGGCCAGGGGCTCTCCTACACACCATGGCTGACCTTGAATCAGATGTGGCCAAGAACAGCCTTGAATTCCTTGTCCCCTCCTCCTCTGAATGTTGGGGTTTCGGGCACCATTCCCGCTGCTTATGCAGTATGGGGGTCCAGCTCAGGGTCACATCAATGCTGGCAGGTGCTCCATTGACTAAGTTATGTACCTCCCCAGTCCCAACTCTGCCCCCCCTTTTTTTTCCCTGGACATAAGGGTTTCACTATGTAGCTCAGGCTAGCCTCCTCGGCTGCCATCCTCCTGACTGAGCCCCTCACCCTTCCAAGGGACTGCTGGGATTATAGGTGTGCACCGCCGCACGCAGCTAGCTAGAACAAGGCAAATGAAAGTAAACACTGTGATGAAGAGTCCACGGTGACAGACAGGACAGGCTGACAGGATGAACGAGGTGCAGGGTGGACCTGCATGGTGGAAGAACACAAATGACACATGGAGACACCTGATCCAGGATGGGCTTTGGGTCCAGGTCAATGCTATAGGTCTTGCCAGGCTTGTGTGGGGCTCTGGGTTCCATCCGAAGTCCTAGAAATAAAAGAAGGGAGGGAGGGAAGGACAAACATTTCTTTTCTTTTTTATAAATATTTTTTAAAGATTTCACCGGGCGTTGGTGGCGCACGCCTTTAATCCCAGCACTCGGGAGGGAGGCAGAGGCAGGTGGATCTCTCTGAGTTCGAGACCAGTCTGGTCTACAAGAGCGAGTTCCAGGACAGCCTCCAAAGCCACAGAGAAACCCTATCTCGAAAAACAAAACAAAACAAAATATTTTATTTGTTTATTATGTATACAACATTCTGCTTCCGTGTATATCTGCACACCAGAAGGGGGCAGTAGATCTCATAACGGATCATGTGGTTGCTGGGAATTGAACTCAGGACCTCTGGAAGAGCAGTCAGTGCTTTTTGTTTGTTTGTTTTTTTGAGACAGGGTTTCTCTGTGTAGCTTTGGAGCCTATCCTGGCACTTGCTCTGGAGACCAGGCTGGCCTCGAACTCACAGAGATCCGCCTGCCTCTGCCTCCCGAGTGCTGGGATTAAAGGTGTGCACCACCATTGCCCTGCCCAGCCAGTGCTCTTAACCTCTGAGCCATCTCTCTAGTCCGAGACAAACATTTCTAGCATCTTCCCCCAAAATGGTTTTTGATCGTGGGGTGTGACGGCCTATGTCTGAGCACTCAGGAGGTGGAGGCAGGAGGATTAGGCTACATTGAGACTCCCTCTAAAACTTCTTTTTTAAATCAACATCATCTGGGCTTGGAGGCTCATCTCTGTCGTGACACCACTTGGGAAGGGAAGAAGAGGTTTGAGGATTGCCTTGAGTTTGAGGCTAGCCTGAGCTACAATGCTAAAAAAGAGGAGGAGGGGAGAAAGAAAAAAAAAACAACCCCCCCCATGGTGAGCCATGTGGCCATCACGTGCCCCCTGACTTCACGAGCTGAGGACTCTGTTTACCTCTGTGGTGTTCTTGCCCCAAGCCACAGCAACTCCTGCTTCGTCATCAGACACACCCAAATTGCAGGGTCGTCTACAAAATGCCGACCAGAATGCCTCAAAATTGCCCAGGTCAGGAAAAAGAAAAAAGGGAAAACTGAGAAGCCAAGTCCGACCGACAGCAAAGTGAGAGGGTGGACAGGGATGGCACATGTGGCCAACACACCCGGGATGCCTGTGACAGGCAACTTGAAGTCACACAGGCTCAGTGCAAAGGAGGGAAGCCCACCTGGGCTTCTGGGCAGGTCCAGAAACTTAAACTCGATACAGCTCTGGGGCAAATGGTGCAGCAGCTCGGTTGGGAGGGTTTCCCTCTTGCACAAAGCTGTGTCCACCCCCAGGACCGCATGAACCTGCCGTGGTGGCACATGTCTGTACTGGGGGGTGGAGGCAGGAGGATTAGGAGTTCAAGCTCATCCTGGGCTATGTAGGGAGTTTGAGCTGGAGACCTTGCCTGAGCAAGGAGCATTAAGGAGATGTAGGCAAGAGGAAGCAAGACTCCTTCCTGTTCAGGGTCATCCTTGGTTACACTGTGAGTTTGAGCTAGCCTGGACTACCTGGCCCTGTCTAAAAACACTAATGAAACCAAAGAGACTGGGGTGTGGGCTTGGAGGTAGAGTGTATCCTTTGGAAATGGGTCAAGCAGGAGGAGGAAGAAAGAGACTATCCCACACCACCCTAGAGGCCTGCTCAGCATCCCTCCCTGGCTACCCAGCGCTAGGGCCACTAGCCTCTTCTGTTCCTCCCCTTTTTGGGGGGAGCAGAGTCTCACTACGTAGCTCTGGCTGTCCCGGAACTCACAGAAATCCACCTGATCCTGTCTCTCTAGTGCTGGGGTTACAGGTGTGCACCACCATGTCTGGGGCCCCTCGCATTCTAAGCCCTGAAGGGCCTGAACCCCAACTGTTCACAGTCAATTCCCTGAGGTGTTCCACCCTCTGGGTCAGCAGGGGTGGCCAGCAGCTGCTTATACTCAGAGACCCATGGGACTCCAGGGCAAGCCCTGTGTTGCTTGGTTCTCAGAACTGTGCACATGGCCTAGAGCTAGGGTTTGCATCTGAGTGTTCCCGGAGGCCAAGGTACTGAAGGGTCACAGCCTGAAGCAGTGTTAGAGGTGGTGGACAATGGCAAGTCTGCCTGGGAGGTATTAGGTGACTGGGGGTCATGCCCTTGGGGGATATAAGAGACCCTGTACCTCCCTGTCTGTCAGGCATGCCCACTATGAACTACTGGGCTGCCACAGGCTCAAAGCAGCAGGGCCAGGTGACTCTAGACTGAAACTTCTGGGGACTCAAACTTTTTTTCTTAAGTTGATTATCTCGGGTATTTTGTTGAAGTGACAGAAAGCTACCACACTTATTAGGGCCTATCAGTACACACTAGGCCTGGATCAGTCCAGAAGAAACCATGGGACCCAAGCTGGTCCAATTAGAGAATTCCTAGGACTCCAGCTGGAAATCCTGATGGTTTTCTTCCATGCAGGGCTGGTAGAAGCCTGTGGAAGAAGTAGTTGGTAAGTGTATAGGAAGGAAGTAATAGCAAGACCTGGAATGGAGAGACAGGAAGAGCTGGGTCTTCAGGGACAGCAATGGGCCACTTGGTCCAGCCGTGTCTGAAGCTCAGTTTCTTCCCTCACTTTTGTTGAGATCTGTCATGGGTTGAAAAATATCTGCGCTGTATGTGTATGTCCTTATTTCAGGGACTTGTGAATGCTACATCATTTTGTTTTTGTGTTTTCTTTTCTTTTTTCTTTTGAGACAAGGTTTCTCTGTGTAGCTGTCCTGGCACTCGTTCTGGAGACCAGGCTGGCCTCAAACTCAGAGATCCGCCTGCCTCTGCCTCCCCAGTGCTGGGATTAAAGGCGTGTGCCACCACCACCTGGCAAATGTTAATACTTCAAAGTGTATGTTGAGGGCTGGAGAGGTGGTTTAGGGGTTAAGTGCACTGGCTGGGACCTGGGTTTGGTCCCCATAGGGTGACTCACAACCATCTATAACTACAATTTCAAGGAATCTGTTGCCCTCTTCTGGCCTTGCCAGGTATTGTACGAAGGCAAAACACCTATACACACAAAATAAAGCATACACCTTTAATCCCAGTACTGGGGAGGCAGAGGCAGGTTGATATTTGAGTTCAAGGCCAGCTTGGTCTTCAGAGTGAGTTCCAGGACAGCCAGAGCTAAACACACACACACACACACACACACACACACACACACACACACACACACACACAAAACCCTGCTTCAAAAAACAAAACAAAAAATAAATAAATTAAATAAATCTCTAAAAAAATGCTTCTAAACAGAAGAACATGGAAAAAGTGTGACGGTAGATGGTTTTGCCAAGACTGTGGTAGTGTGATGGTCTAGGAGGACTCCAGATGAAGACAGAGGTTCACAACAGGAGGCGGACGAGGACATCAGTGGAACACGGGGATATGACATACTGGAATACAGCTGCAAGGGCAGTTCACTGGCAACCACCAGGCACACAGAGGCAAAGAGCAGTTCTCTCCGGAGACCCTGATGGCGCCCAGCATGACCTTCACCTGGAGCTCAGCCCAGGAAGCTGATTTTACAGCCTGAGCTCTGAGCTTCGGTGCACCTTCCACCCCACTCCCCACCCCCGCCCCTGTGGGTGGTGCTTTCTTAGCACAAGTCGCAAGAGGCAACTACAAAAACTCATGGAGTCACTTTAATATTCACGCCTGCTTGGATCTGACACTTTGCCACTTGGAGGGGAAGCACCAGGTTGACACACAGCCCCTCTGCCCTCAAGGCACCTGGGGACCAGTGTGAGTGAGAACAGCCAGCACCCTCATGTTAGGCGGAGCTCTCCAGGCAGAGAAGGCAGTGCAAAGGCCCTAGGGTCAGACGTCAAAGCAGAGGCAGCCAGGGCGTATTTACAGAACTGTTACCCAGCGCCTGCAGAGAAGCCCCCAGACACACAGAAGCCCACAGCACAGGAGCAGACCCAGCTGGGTGCCAGGGGAGCATCAGGCAGGCGGGTCCCCCAGCTTGCTGCTAGCATTGGTGACCCTCTTGTTCTCTCGGAGGTTTCGAAGTCGAGCGCTGAGGCTGCTGATCTCCTCCACGTGGGCCTGCGGTACCCACCCCTTCTCACCATCAGCGAGGCGCACACCCTCCAGCCAGCCTAGGAACACAGCAGTCAGTATCAGTGGCATGGAAGGGATGCCGGCCTGGGGCCAGGTGACATTACCATAGCATCACCAGCTCCCAGGAAGGACCCCATTTCCCACTCTCCCCCATTGCTCTCCATTCTCCAGTAGGAAGTTCTTCCTCTGGTATCACCAGATGCCCAAATGCTGTGGTTGGTCACCACTTGCATAACCTTCCCCTGTGACAGGTTGGTCACTGCCCCTCCTCCTCCTGCCCCTCAAAAGGGCTGTGGGGGAAGGCCTGGCTCTCACCATCACTGGTCCGGGTCTTCACTGCCAGGATGTCTGTCTTCTCCAGGGTCAACTCATCAGGCTGCAGGGCCTTGTAGGTCCTCACGCACTGGACCTGGGGGCGGTCTGAGAGCCAAGAGAGGGTCCAGGAGCCCCCAGGTCAGAGGTGGGAGGCAGCAGGGAGAAGACAATGGGGGAGGGGACCACAGTTGCTCCTCTGCCCGTCCTGGGCATGCATCTCCCTAAGCTGAGGCTCTTGGCCAAGGGCGCTGACCTCCCCACCCACTGTGACACCATGCGTTGATCTCTAGACTGCCACACAAACCCCAGATGCCCAGTGCGTGTTCCTCGACAGTTCTCTGAGTGTCTAAAGTTCAAATCCAAAGACCTCTCAGGATCCTCAGGCTTCCCGTGCGGACCCTGCCCTCTGGCTCACCTCCCTTCTCCCAGCCCTTTTCCCTCCAGTCCCTGCCACATGGGGCTTCCTTCCATGGTCCCTTGTGTCTCAGGGCCTTCTGCCAGGAGGCCCTCTCCACCCCTCAGGGCCATTTCCCAGCGGCCTCTGTCTGGAGTAGGGGGCTTGTCCTCAGCCTCAGTGGGACTCTGAGGCCATGACAGAGAGCTGTCCGGTTTCAGTTCTTTGTGACAGAGCAGATGGGCAGGGACAACGCAACAAGTTTGAGCTGGGAGTGCTGGCTCATCCTTGTCATACCAGTGCATAGGGAAACTGAGGCAGGAGGTTTGCTACAAATTCAAGGTTAGCCTGGGCTATACATCAACTGTCTCAGACAGGGAAGAAGGAAGGAAGGGGGACAGGGAGGGAGAGAGGGAGGGAAGGAGGGAGAGCGGGAGACCAGACCTGGCCCCATTCCCAGCTCTGCCAGCTGCTGGCTGTGTGACCTTGGGCAAATTACTTAACTTTTCTGAACCTCAGTTTTCAGAGGTGTGTGAAAAATGAAGACAGTGAATCTAGGTAATAGGATCACTGTGAGGATTAAATAAAATGTGTGAAATTACAGAGTCCAGTCCCTGGCCTGACTCCCCCATCTCAGACCTACAACCCAACGCCACCCGCCCCCCCCCCCCCCCCCCTCTGCTCAAACACCTTCCATGGCTACCTACTGCCCACTGCCAAGACCCTCACCATCTAGATGTAGCCTGGCTTGCCAGCCTCATATCACACCCAAGAGAGCTGCCTCCATCCCAACTGAACACCCGTCCACCCTGCTACCACCATCGTTCTACCCCTGCCCCCCACATACACTCTGTACACACCAGGCCTGCGTGATACAGACGGTTGTGGGCTCCAGACCCAGCTCTGTCCAGCCCGGAGGACACTAACCCTCTGAATCTCTCTCTCAGAGTCTGCAAGACGGGCTGCCTACTCACATGGGGTGTGTCTATGCACCCTGCTGAGCCCTGAGTGGTCATCAGAGCCACCCTAGAGGGTTCTGAGTCCTACCTTCTCCATCACAGGTGACCTGCTTGTCCTCCTGGGGGCTGGCTGGTCGCAAGGCTGAGATCCACCGTTGCTTCTCACTTCTACGGAGAGGAAGACATGGTTGTAACAGGCAAGGTACAGTGGCCCAGAGCGGGGTTGGGAACCCAGGCTGGGAGAGCCAGGGCTAGCGCCAGACTCCAGGCCTGTGCCCCACCCCTAGTGCTTCTGTATGTCAACTGTGGCCACCGTAGCCTCATGCCACCTCACTGATAGAGGGGCACAGTGGCTGGTGCCATCTGCCAGAATTTGGGCACTGCTCTGGCCATCCAGTCTTGCTCTGTGCCCCAGGGGTTCAGCGGGACCCTTGCTGAGGGTTTGGAGTGCTTACTCAGTTCGTGCTCTCAACAGCAGCTGGTGCCTGGCACGCTGCCCATGCAGCAGCCGGAGCAGGAATACGTGACCTGGGATGCCCTGCAGCTTCAGGCTCAGGTCTCGAACCTGCAGCTCAGCCATATTGGCATGGACGAAAACAGCAAACTTCCCGAGCCTGGAGGACAGACGACAACAGGGCAGGGAGGGTCGACAGAGCCCGGATCCTACCCTCAGAGCACCCCAGGACCAGGTGAGCCAATGGGAGGAGGAGGAAGGATCATTTGCTCTTCCAGGCCTGGCTTCACTGGCCATTTCCCAATAACCAGTAAGGCCCCCATCAGGGCATCCAAACAGAGCTCAGGGTGCTAAGGCAGGAGGATTGCTGTGAGTTCAACTGCCTGGATTTCTGCTGGCAGAAGGTAACAGAAGCCAGGCCCCCATCCCAGATACACTCTCAATTTTTTTTCTGTACCCTTCCCTGACTCCAGCTGGACTGCCATGTGGCCTGCACCAAGACAGCAGAAGCTGCTTCTCTGCCTGAAGTCAGAACCAGGTATTGCCAGGCCTGGAGGGTGGTGGTGGCGGGGCGGTGGGCTTGTTACCCTACACAGAATCAGGGCCCAGCTCTCCTCCTGCGACACCCCCACCCCCACGCACTAGAGGGAGCAGGACCCTCCTCTGCCTTCTGATTCCCGTGTCTGCCCCTCCTGAAGCACCTGCCACCTCTTGGCCATCTATGCTTACCTGCCTAAGAGCTTCTGGTCCCTCCCACCACTCCACCCTCCAAACCGGCCAGAAGCAGAGTGCTGCTCCTCTGCACACCCTACCCCTATCCTCAGAACAAGCCCAGCCTCTACGATGACTTCAACACCCCCACTCCCTTTTCTTGACTTCTCTTTGATTTGTTTGCTTATTTATTTAGAGACAGGCTCTCACGACAGAGTCCCTGTTGCCTGGAACTTGCTGTGTACAGGCTGCCCTCCATCTCTGTCTCTGCCGCCTGAGTGCCAGGACTAAAGGTGTGTGCCACCATCCTGGCATTCTAGTTTCTCCGCCAGTCAACAGCCTGACCTCTCCATCCCTCAGACACACTCTTCTGCCACAACCTTTTTTGTCTTTTCCAAACCACTTCTCAACACAAAACTCTTACTCTTCAAAACACAGCCCAGCCAGGCGGTGGTGGCACACGCTTTTAATTCCAGCACTCGGGAGGCAGAGGCAGCCAGATCTCTGTGAGTTTGAGACCAGCCTGGTCTACAAGAGCTAGTTCCAGGACAGCCTCCAAAGCCACAGAGAAACCCTATCTTGAACCGCGCCCGTTCCCCAAAACAAAAGAATCAAAATTCGGCCTAAGGGCTGGAGAGATGGTGCAGTGGTTAAGAGCACCTGTTGTTCTTTCGAGGAGATGGGTTCAGAACCCGACACCCACGTGGTAACTCACAACTGTCAGTAACTCCAGTTCTAGGGGATCTGATGCCCTCTTTTGGACTCTTTGGGCATTGCATAAACATGGTAGTACACAGACATACATGTAGGCAAAACACCCATACACATACAATAAATCTTAATTAAAAAAAAATAATCCCAGCACTTGGGAGGCAGAGGCAGGTGGATCTGAGTTTGAGGCCAGCCTGGTCTACAGAGTGAGTTCCAGGACAGCCTCCAAAGCTACACAGAGAAATCCTGTCTTGAAAAGAAAAGAAACAAAACAAAATAAAACAAAACAAAAGAAACAAAAAAACCAACCAAATAAGCCCCAATTTTCATCCCCTGGCAACTTTACTCTTTCCACCTTAGCCCATCTTCCCATTAAAACCCAGACAGGGGCTGGAAGGATGGCTGGTCAGCTAAAATACCTATTGCTCCTGCCCACTTTTAGGTCC
Organism: Cricetulus griseus; assembly: GCF_003668045.3. NCBI lineage: Eukaryota > Metazoa > Chordata > Mammalia > Rodentia > Cricetidae > Cricetulus > Cricetulus griseus. The sequence goes on from NC_048595.1 coordinate 11,999,720, forward strand.
CAGAACCTACACTGCATGCTCACAGCCACCTGTAACTCCAGCTGCAGAGCAATTCTACGCCTTTAGCCTCTGAGGGCACCTCCACATATCATATCCACGGAGACATATAAATAAGACAAACAAAAACAACCAAATGGTAGCCCATGCTTGTAACCTCAACACTCAGGAGGAGGAGGCAGGCAGATCTGTGTGAGTTCAAGACAAACCTGGACAATGTAGGGGGTTTCAGACCAGTGTGGAATACAGAATGAGACCCCGTCTTATAAACAACAAACACACAGCCCAGGCGGGGTTTGGTAATACACACCTTTAATCTTAGTGTTTGGTAGGCAGATCGCTGTGAGTCCTAGGCAAGCCCACTCTACATAGTGAGTTCCAGGCCAGCCAAGAGTTTCTTAGTAAGACCCTGTCTCAAAACTAAAACGTTCAACAACAACAAACAAAACCACAGCAATACAGGGGCACTTGACTGACTGAACCAATAAGGAATAAACTTATCTATTGGCATGAGAGACCTTGGGGTGGCAAGATGGCTCAGTGGGTAAAGGCACTTGCTGCCAACCCTGGTGACCTGAGTTTGATCCCCAAGACCCACGTGACAGAAGAGAAATGACTCCTACTTGTCGGCCTCTGACCTCCATGTGTGCACCGTGGTGTCACATATACACACAAAAATAAAATTAAATAAAAAAAATTAAAAGATATCTGCCTTTTCACCCCCTCTCCAGTCTTATGTGCCCCCCCTGCCCCGCCCAACTCTTTCTCTTCATCCTGCTCACTAGAAAAATCATAGCTGTGGGGGAAGACCTAGCAGGACAGCCAGGTGGCCAGACACCTCCTGGCTCCTTTACTCACTAGCGCCCTGACCTTGAGACTGACAAGGGAATCTGCTTGCCAGGGAGGTGTCTTCTGAACAGACAGGAATAGTCCATGCAGCGTGCCAGCACAGGGAAGCTGCTGGGTGCTTGCCACTTACCTGGCAAGAGCTGGGTCTGGCTGTGTGTCTGTCACTGCCTTAGGGGGCTCAGAGCAGTGACAAGCCATCAGGATGCAGTCTACCCCTCAACTCTGCCTGAGAGATGGACCTGCCTCACTGCTCTTGCTACAGAGCCTCTGAGGCCCCGTGGTTCAGCCTGGCACCAATGGAGGCTCTGAGGCCCTGTGGTTCAGCCTGGCACCAATGGAGGCTCTGAAGCTCTAGGAGACAAGCCCTGCACTGGAGAATGAAGAATGGCGTCTCCGACCTCCCTGGCCTCTCCCTCGCACTCACTCTTTCCTCCGGGACAGTAGCAGACAGTCATTGAAGAGGTGAAGGTACACGGCCTTGCTGGACAGCTTCAGCTTGGCGGGTGGCGCAGCGGGCAAGGGGGCCAACTCCACCAGCTCCCCGTGCCGCACCAGCCAGCGGGCCTGTGAGATCAGTGGAAAGATCTAGAGAAAGAGGCAGACAATGGGGAAGGGGTGCTGGGTAAGTCCAGAGCAGGGAAGGGAGGCCATGGGCAGTGACTGCTGGACCCCTGCCCCCAGAGGAAGGAGGAAGCAAGGGCTGTCCCTTACCTTGCCCTCAAAGTGGATCTTCTTACTCAGGTGGATGAGCTCCTCAGTCCTCTTCATGGACTGCACGCTGGAGTTGCATTCCTGCACCAGCTGGGGATGGGGTGGGGAGTCATTTGGGCTCCCACCAGGGGAAGAGGAGCCCACAGCTCTGGCCCCTAAGCTTACCTCCTTGAGTGCACTGAAGGCTTTGGTGGCCATGTCCTCATCTTGGGAGCCCGGTGCCGTCCGCTTCAAGATGTTCTGGTGGGAGAGAGACATGTTCTTGAGGGCTGTAGTCACTAGTAAGGCACCCATGTTCCTGTAAATAACCCCTCATTTGAGTCCCTTAAGCTGCTCCACTGAAACTCATTGGGTCGCACAGGAAAAACAAGGGTAGAAGGAGGGGCCACCGGGAAGAGGAAGGAGACCAGTGGGAGGGGACACAGGGAAAAGGCGGTTGAGTATGGCCTATGTATGTATGGAATGTCACAATGGAACCTGTTATGCATAATTAATATATGCTAATAAAAAGGAAGACAAACTTGATAAAACAACGAAAACATAACCACCAGTGGCAGGCCAGCCGCTCCCTCCCCACCGTTCCTGAAGTGAGCTACCTCCACCAGCATCTTGAGGCGGGTGACCCTCTGGAAGGGTAGGATGAGGAAGGAGGTGAGAGGCAGCCGCTGGCACACAGGAGACTCTTCTAGGCGAGCCAGGATGCCAGGGAACTTGGGGTTCTCTAGGCTGGACAGTGGGCAGGAATGTGCTGTCACAGGTGGGTCTCTCGACACACCTGCCCCATGCAGTGGTCTCACTTATCCCAGGAATTTCTTCCCAGAAGCCCTCGCCTCCCCGCCGGAGCCTGCCTCACCCAGTCCTCTGCACCTACACCTGCCCAAGCCTCCCGACCCCCAGCCCCGCAGAGCCCCTCCTACAGCAGGCGCTGGTAGGTGCGCTCCTGGTAGGCCTGGTTGGTGACGTAGGGCAGGTAGACCCGGCGGAAGGCAGGGCAATGGTGCAGAACAACGTCGCACACGCTGAAGCGCAGCACGTCGGCCTCTAGACGTTGTTCCAGATCGTGAAGAAACCTGGCAGTGAGCCAAGGTCAGGGACGGCGCCACTCCAGACCTCCGTTCCCACTCTTAGCCAGGCCAGGTCACTCCCTCACCTCTCGCTGGTGCTCTTGACTTCGGGCAGTTTGGAAAATAGCCATTGCTTGTCCTGAGTCCCCAGACACTCGCTCAGCTCCACGGAGCCTAAGAAGTGACCCACGGCCACAGACAGGCTATGGATGTAGGAGGCCTCCGAGGTGATCAGCTCAAATTTGGCCTAAGGGAGGGTGGAGGCAGGGTGGTAAGAGCAAAGCCGCCCGGTATCAAGGTCTCAAATCTCCCTCTATAGACCGAATGAGGCCTCTATAGACACCAATTCCCTGTCCCTTCCCAGACCTAGGGATAATCTGGCGCCAGGTGGGCGCGCCCGAAGCTGCCGCTGACAAGCTCTGCTACTTATAAGTCTTTCCCAAGAGTGTGCGATGCCCATGGCGCGCTCTGCTACGCCCAGCATCCGCCTTTGGCCCCGCCCCAAACAGGGAGTGTACTCTCGGTGACCCCGCCCCATGCTACCCCGCCCCGTTATTGACCCCGCCCTCTCCCCGGCTTCCCCTTAGGACTTCCAGGACCCTTACTTTCCCAGGTCTTCCCAGCTTCTCTCCACGTTGATAAAGCCTCACCCCTACTAAGTCCCTGAGCACATGCACCTGGCCCCGCCCCGTTTAGGCTCCGCCCCTCCCGATGCCTCTCCTACCTTCCCAGTCTTCTCCCTCACTCTCCGCTTTGACAGTCCCTGGGCCCAGCTGAGTCAACTGCTTCTGGCCCTGCCCTGTCATAGGCTCCTCCCTCCTGTTTAGACCCTGCCCAGGCTTTTCTCTTGGCTTCCTAGGTTTGCCCCCACCCACCCTGCAAGTTGACAGTCCCCATCGCCTGCTTCTGGCCGCGCCCATCCGTGGCTCCGCTCTACTCGCCCCCCTTTCCTGGCTCTGGGCTCCGAGTCTTTTCCCAGGACCTCCCACCCCTGCTCCACGTGGACAGCCCCTAACTCCCCGTGGGTCCCCATCTCCTGCCTCGAGCCCCGCCCTTCACCTCCTGCAGTTTGCAGTCGCGCAGGCTCAGCGTGGCCAGGACGCCGCTGCCGCGCACGTCGGGGATGTCCTGCCACAGCGAGAAGGTGGAGCCTCGGGCCGAGCGCTGCGCGCGGAAGGAGCTGCTCGGGGAAAGGTTGGCGCGCGGTGGCCCGGGCCCCTCCTCCGCGCCCTCCGCCCCGTCCCCGGGGCCCTCCTCCTCGCGCTGCTGCCGCCGCAACTCGCGCGCGCTGGCCACGTCGCTGTACTCCTGGTAGAGGACAGCTGGGCGGGGTGGGGGGGGAGAGCTCATTTACCCATGCCAGGAACACTAATTGGGCACCAACTGCATGCCAGCCCACCTGCTAAACACTGGTTCTGCAATTCTCTCCCTAGCACTCTGTCTCTACCTCCCAACTCCCTCAAAACAGTCTTCCCAGATCCCAACGCCCGGGCCCATCCCCCCTGATCCCCTCGCAGGGACTCTGCACCTACAGTTAAGGAGGAAGCGGGACTGGCGCCTCTCGGTGGCGCTGCTGGCATCCTGAGAGGTCTTTTCGTGCGTGTCCAGCCTAGGAAAGAGTGTCAGGACCTCTTTGCATCCCTCCCCAGCCCGAGCCCCAAGAGAGAGGTGGGTACCTGGGTTCCAGTAGACCACCGTGAACCTCATTTGGGTCGACAGGGGCTGACAGCGACACGCTGTCCACCCTCATCTCTGCTCTTCGAGATTCCCTCACAGGCAGTTTCCCTAGAGAAAGCAAGAGCTGGGAGTGGGCGATCCAGAGAACGACGCGTGTGGGGCACCCGGCTGATCACCTAAAGATGTTAACACGGGTGGGTAGGCTCTGTCCTACCCGCCTGGCTCAGGCTGCCCTCAGTGCCCGGGAGAATAGCTGGGTACCTTCCCGGGTGATTCCAGCACCTGACCCTGAAGTCAGAGCCCTGGTGGCCGTGCGCCCCAGGCGCAGAGATGAGTGCAGCCTTGTCATCAGTTCAGAGGCTGAGAAGCGCCTTCGCTCCTGAGCCTCAAGGCCCCCTCTGGTGTTTCCTGAAAACTCCTGTGGCTTGGGCTCCTCCGCACACAGAGCCTGCTCTTGTGCAGTCTGGCCAGTCTCCAGACTGGGGGTCTCCGTGCCACCAGTGGCCTCTTCATTATGATACACCTGCATCTTGCGCCCTAGGTGTGGGGATAAAAAAACAGCTGTCACCCACTGTAGTCTGTCCCATCTTCCTCCTTGTTGTGGTGGCATGGCCCTGGGCAACAAAATGAGATCCCCAGGGCAATGGGATAGCAGAGGTCCTGACTGTAGAGAGCAAGGGAACAGTGGCTGCCAGACTGGTTATGTAATGTTGGCAAGTCACTTGGACCCTATGAGCCATCTTTCCCTTGTCGTTAAAACTTGTCCTGTCCTTTGGGACACTCTGAAGTTTAAAGAGTTCAAAAGAGCCACCCAGTCCCTCCCCTAGCTGCCCCAAAAGGCCCACCCCCCACCAGGGTGACTCACAGGCTGACTTCTTCTCTGAGCCACCATGGCTGGCCCTGCGCTGGGGCTGCATGTGTTGAGAGCTCCAGGGTCCCACCAGAGTTGGGGGCTGGGCACCAGGGCAGTGGGGCCAGCTGCCAGCCCTGCTGGGTCTCATTCCTCCGCTGGTGGAGACATGGGTATCTGGGCCTCCTGGGGATGGCGGCCATAACAGTCCTTGGAGAGGGGCAGGGGTCGCCAGGGACCAACGGCTACCAGGAGCCCGTAGCTCCTCTGGAGCAATGGGGAAAAGGTCCACGCACACTGTACTTGGAGGATGCAGGGTGGGCAGTCCCACAAAGGACAGGCTTTCCTGCTGGCACACGGCTACTGGGCGGTGGGCAGTGCCAGGTGGTCCAGCCAGGTGAGGCTGGAGGGTTGCAGGTGGCCCACAGTCCATTCCTCCTTTGCTCTGCCACCCTCCGGGGCCTGCCATGGGAAGAGGGATCAGACCCAGATATAGTTCAACAGGGAGGGCCTGTGAGCCTCCATGTCCTGGAGGCCCCAACGAACCCTTTTGTACACAGGTACACAGCTACACAAACACACTCACAAGCCCATTTAGCAATCGTATTAGTCAGTACTTATTAAATAAGTAAGCACCCACGTAACACCTCACTTAATCTCCACCAGCCTTCAAAACCGATGCCGTTAACCCCATTTTGTGGGTGAGGGAAGTGAGGCACACAGGTGGTTGTCTACCAAATGGTAGTGCCAGGATTCCCACACAGGCTCCCGCATCTGCGTTTTAGCCACTCCATACATTCTCTAACACACATACAGATAACATAGGTGGTCACACAAATTCATGTTCCAACACACAGCCACACAGTTTCTTCCGCAGATAACTTGAGACATCTCAAATGCGGATGTATGCCCACATACTTTCTTGTTTTGTTTTGTTCCACAGGCTTAGAAACTTTCTCTCAGTGACACACACCGACACCTTGCCTTACACACACACTTCCTCACACTGTTCCAGGCATACACACACACACACACACACACACACACACACACACACACCAGGATTCAGATACATACGAGACCTAATGTCCTTGTTCTGACGTTATCCACCCCCTTCCATACCCAGACTTGAGGCCTTCATGCTGAATGATGCCTACATCCTTGCCAGGCTGGCTGGGAGGGTCACAGACTGGCAGGCGGGCCACCACCCAGATTAGTCCCTCCCAGGGAAGAGCATGGAGATGCCCAATCCCCAGTTTGGGATGACAGAGGGGCTTATCCCCATCCCAGCTCCCAGACACTAGATCAAGCCAGGCAGAATGGGCCGTTTCTGGGCAGAACGCCATCCCCAGGCAGTCTGCCAGCAACCCCAGGACAGAACGATGAGCCCAGAGGTCCAAGCCCCTTCAGCCTCTGCCCCGGAGCCCTCTGTGGCCTCCCTCTTGCCCCTCACCTCTTCAGCAGAGACCGAAGCCTGCTGCTGATGCTGCCTGCCTGCTCCGGCAGGGGAAGCCCTCTCTCTGCCCAGCTGGCTGGGGGAGATCCCACCCAGACAAAGGGTTTGATTCATCAAACCCTGTGGTGAGGCGAGGAGAGGGAGGGAGCAGGCAGCGGGCTGGGGCTGGGCGGGGGCCTACACTTGCCTGGCTGCGTTGTGGGCAGTCTGGGCAGCAAGGACCCCTGCAGAGGCCCCCGCGGGCCAAAGGGGCAGTGGCCAGTCTGAAGAAACAAGAGGGAGACCCAGAGAAATAGCGGCCTTGGAGACAACAGCTCTGGAACCGACTCTGAGACACTGAGGGAGAGAAACCACAGAGGCCGAGACATTTAAGGCCCAGAGCCTGAGACAACCGAGGATTTCCGATGGCTCCAGATGCTCAGGCAGATGGGAAATTCAGGGAGCAAACAAACAAACAAACAAAAACAGGGAGACAGATGAACAAATAATAGCTCATGCTCAGTGGGGTTGCCAATCTGGTGGGAGAGCCAGAAAAACAAAAGTGGCTATAATCTGAGTTGGCAAAAGACAAGCCAGTTTGCCCTAACCCAGGAGGGGGCTGGGCCCGGCTCCATCTGAGTATGCCAGGAAGGCTTCCTGGAGGAGGTCCCAGATCACTGTTGCAAGACTGAAACCCTCAAGGACCCAGTACAAAGAGATGGGCAGTAATCCCCTGCCTGAACCAGAGACAGCACCTGGGCACATTGTAGAGCACTGTTGGGTCCCCACTGCACCCCAGCTGCTTTTCCCAGTACTCCTGGCTTGGGGAGCCTGAGGGAAAGGCTGACTGGTCCTCAGGGGCCCTCCCCCAAACAAAAACAGCAGCTGTACCTCACTCACTCGCTCACTCCCTTGTTTAGCCTTTGCTCCTCAAGTGTATAGTGCCCATCTGGGTAAGTCACTGTGAACCTTAGCCAGCAAAGTAGGAGAGCTAGTACCGACTTCCTAACTGCTAATACAGGAATTAGCGGTGGTGCACAGGAGGTGCCTCGGGCCGGGGCATGGTGGGATCCCTGTCATCGATAGGCAGTCCCCCAACTGTGGTTATTTTCTCAGTCTTTGGCAGGGGATGGCTTGGGCCAGCAGCCGGAGGTAGTAGCAAGTGGGAGGAGACACAGCCAGCTTCTGTCCCCACAAGGGTCTCTTCTAGATGTAAGAGCATACCCCACCCTAGAAGCCCCTAGGGAACAGGAAATGAGCCCTTCTCCCGTGATTTATAAGGCTAAATAAACAAAACGTTGAAACTTAAGGCAGGGGCGTCTTCAAATACGTTCTCAGAGAAGGTTGGGGGAGCTGAGGGAATGGGCAGGGCTTTCTGGAAAAAGGATAAAAAAGGGTGGCAGAGAGTGACAGAGTGCTCAGGCCCAGGGGCCATGGGAACGGTCCATCAAGCTGGCATGCCAGTCCAGTCGCTTTTCAGGGCTCAGCCCACCCAGCCTTGGTATGGGTGATTCGGGCCCAGAGCTGGATTTAATAACACATAGCTCGTTTCTGTTAATATAAAATGTCAGGGAGCACTGGCTTCAGGTGGCTGGCTCCAGATGGGACCCCACGACAGACCAGTGCTCACAAGGCAAGGCTCACTCTGGAAACCAGGGTCAAGGCCCTGGGTTGACACTGACCAGCCCTGTGAGGCCTTAGGCAAATTATAAGTCCTTCCTTGAGCCTTGGTATCCTTGTGTGTCAAGCGACCCTAAAGTCCCCCAGAAGCCTCCTCTATGAAACCCATGTCATAGGTGTCTCTGCAGACTGAGAAGGATTGGCAGAGGCCAAGAAGTGGTCTGTTCAGGGGCACTACTAGTTAGAGAGGGCAACAGGTCTGTCTAGCATCCCTGGGCACTGCTGCTGTGTGGGACAGTACCTTTGGCCTTTCCCTACCTTCTTAGTACCCCTTGGCTCCCTGCTCAGAGAAACAGAGACCCTGCCAGAATCCCTTGATCCTTAAGGGACAAAATCTAGTAGGAGGTCCTGCCTGAAAAGGGGGTTCCAAGTCAAGCAGAGCCCCAGGAGGCAAAGAACAGGTTGGAGCCAGAAACAGCAAGCGGGCAGGCGGTACAGCACAAAGGACTCCCTCGGGACACAGCAAGAGGAGGATGGGCTGCTGACCCAGGGCCCTACCTCAGCCAGGGAGCTCCTCTGTCCAGCGGCTGGTACACTCCAGGGCTCCAGGCCACCCTGGGGGCAATGGGGTTGTAGCCAAGTCCTCAGAGGACCATGCCAGCATGGCTCCAATGCTGGGCAATGCAAGCTCCTGGGTATTGTGTGGGGCAGGGAGGGGGGAAGGCGAGGGTGAGGGAGCCTCGCAGAGGCAGGCTGTCTCGACGTGCCTGCTCCCCGCCCCCCTTCCCCAGAACCGGTTTGGCCAGTCGGGTACAAGAGGGGGCTGGAACAATGGGAGTCCTATGCCTCCCAGAGGCTCTGAGGGACCCCAGACAGCTGCCTAAAGATGGGGTTAGCAGAGTCCTGCTCCTAAGAGGTAGGCCACCCCTCTTTGGAGCTTCCCAAGTACTAGGGATAGGTGGGGACTTTGTGGGAGTGGAGGACATCCTAGAAGCTTTGCAAAGGAGCCTCCAGACCTGGAACCCCCCTCCCCCAGGGATCCTGAGACCTCCTCTGTCCCTCACTGTAAATTGGGAAACAGAAGTCAATCTTGAAAGTTAGTTATCTTTTAGATGGTTCTTCCAGCATGGCCACTCCTTACCAGTGACCCTTGCATGCTGGAATGACCAGCCTCTATGTCTTCAGCAGCTGCCTCCCCAGTGAAATCTTCCCAGAGTCCAGCCTCCTGGAGGGAATTCTCAGTAAAAGGTCAAGGAAACAGCTGAAATCAAGGCAGCCTCCATAACTGTGTGTGTGTGTGTGTGTGTTTCATGCTCTGTGCCAGGCACACAACTTGGCCAAGCCTGTGGAAAAGGTAAAGCTGCTACTTCCTTCCAGTGTACTTGCATGTGTCGGTACCAGCTCTCCTGCTTTGCTGGCTGAGGTTCACAGTGACTTACCCAGATGGCCACTATAGACTCGAGGGGCAAAGGCTAAATAAAGGAGTGTGTAGGGTGTGTACAAAGATGATGCCCACAGGGTTAATAACCGGTACACTTCCTGTGTGTAAAGCAGTTCACATGCAAGGGTTCACTTATTGTCCATCACGACCCTGTGAAGCCCATACGGTGACTGCTACCATGTAGCAGGTGCATACACCCGGTTTGTACCCCTAAATAGGAGCGCTATTCCATCTGTGAGGTCCTGCTCACCTTTTACAGATGGTGACATTGAGGTTGTAAGGGTGTTGTTAACAAGAACAACCAGGGGCTGGAAAGATGCCTCAGTGGTTAAGTGTACTTGCTGGAAAAAAGAAAGAAAGAAAGAAAGAAAAAAGAGTACTTGCTGCTCTTCATAGAGGAGCCAGACTCAATCCTCAGTATCCACACGGCAGCTCACAAGCATGTGCAACTCCAGTTTCAGATTGTCTGACACTTACACACATGCAGGTCAAACACTCAGACACATAAAGGATAAACATGAGCCAGGCAGTGGTGGTGCACGCCTTTAATCCCAGCAGAGGTGGGCGGATCTCTCTGTGAGTTCAAGGCCAATCTGGCCTACAGAGAAAGCTCCAGGACAGTCAGAGCTACACAGAGAGACCCTGTCTCAAGAAAACCAAACCAAACCAAACAAATAAATAAAAGTGAATACATCTTAAAGAAAGAAAGCAAAGAGTAGCCCTATTGTCTGACCCCCCCCCACACACACATGCCTGCACCCTTCCCCACTGACTGTAGTTGGAGATGCCCTGCTGACCTACCTCAGTACCGCTCCCATCCTTTTTTGCTTTTTTCCAACTTGGTGGGTAGGTAAGGACGTTGATCTTGGGATATTAAGCCTCCTGCCTCTACCTTTTTGAATGCTGGGATTACAGAACACCACCACACCCAGTTTACACAGCGCAGGGGGTGGGACTCAGACCCTCTTGCATGCCAGGCCTGCATCTCCAGCCCCCTGCTAAGTCTTTCTACTGCTCCTCCCACACCACAGGGCCGGCTGTGCTTTATGCCCAGACCCCAGTGAACTCTCCCTCCGAGTAGGTTCCTTAGCTTGTCATTGATGACTTTAAATTCAGAGCCGAGTCCTCTACTCCTCCTGTCTGCTTTGCCCTCCCTGAGCAACCATTGCACTTGGTGAGAAGACACTGACTAAAGTGTGTGTGTGTGTGGGGGGGGACGACAGGGTTATGTCAACATGGCACAGAGAGCAGGAAGAAGGTGGAGAAAAAACTCCAACCTTCTCGTCCTCCCAAGAGACGCGACCCTGTCCCCATTCTGGAAACCAGCTGGCTCCGACTTTGGGGTAGGATACGGCGGGAGCTCTAGATAACTTCAGGGGACTGTGCTTCTGTTGCACCGGGCCGGGTGAAACAGGCCAATCTCCAGAGTAAAGAACCTTCCCCGGCCCTCTGAGACCTCAAGGTAAAAGGGAGCGTGTCGTGTTCAGGACCAAGCGGGAACTATTATCGGGAATCTGGCCAATCCCTGCTCCACTCCAGAAGGCGGGGCTTGAAAGGGCGGAGCCCAGGCGTGGAGCCGACGAAGGGGCGTGGTCAGTCGAGTGTGGATGGAGCCGGTCCGCGGGTCTTACGGACCTAAAGTAGCGGCCTTTGGTGGACCGCCAGGGGCTCCCTTGAACTTGGTATCACAGAGGGCACATTCCACAGGAGCCAAACTAACAGATGTAGGGAGATCGGAAGGAGCTGGGGAAAGAGGGACCAGAGAATAATCACAGTAGCAATCTTTTTCTTCAGTTTTGTCCAGACAGATTCTCTTTTGTAGCTCAGGCTGGCTTCAAAATGACTAGGCACCCCTGCTAGACATGTACTGCACATTCAGGCAACACATTCATACCCATCAAAGTAATAAAATAAACTTTAAATAATAAAGTAAGCTTTAAATTTATTTTACATCATAGGAGTGTTTGCTTGCATGCATGGCTGTGCACCACGTGCGTGCTTGGTGCCCACAGAAGCCAGATGAGGGTGTCAGATCCCTTGGAAAACTGTAGTTACAGAGGGTTATGAGTCATCACGTGGGTGCTGGGAACCTAACCCCGGGTCCTTGCCAGAGCAGCTAGCAACTGCTGAGCCATCTCTACAGTTCCTTGACAATGGGTGTTCACAACGACCTTGTTGTATACTATATATCCTCCTACAGCAAGTTGGCCAGTGTCAGAGCCTGAATTTAACCACGTTTGCAGGTCTTAGACCCGGGCTCAGTCTTCCTCCAAGTGGACAACGAAGCCAGAGGCATGGCCAGCATTTTCCAGTAGTGAGGGGGAGGTCCCCTGGGGGTCCCAAGAGCCTCTCGGGCGTGGACTTCAAAGAGCTCTGCACTCCTGCCCTTACCCGCCGCTAGAAGTTGGTCCTGCAGCTTCCATCCAGCAGACTCTGAACAGCTGTGTACGAGACAGACTCAGTTTCCTGTCGCTGCAGCTAGGTCCCTCTTTACTAGAGTCAGAGCCTCGCCCCATCCAGGCTCATCGCTCCTCCTCTTCTATGCTGAGCACCTTCTCTTCTCCAAACTCGCCACCCTACCGCCCCTGGCCACCCGGGCTCAGCACCCCCGCCCCCTTTAGACCCCGCCCCCTAGGTCGAGCACCCTCCAAGTCAGGCCCTGCCCTATCTAGGCTTAGTACTCTGGGATCCTCCCAGCGAGGCCCGGTCCCACCCAGGCAGGCTTCATCCCTCCGGGACCCAGCACACTGCCTCCTCCCAGAATGGCTTGGTCGCACCCAGGTTTAGCGCAGTGTCCCTACAGTCGCTCCCACCCTCCTCAGTGCCTGATGGGTCTTCCTCGTGCAGGGTGTGTGTGCGCTTGCTCTGGATCAGGGCCAGGTGAAGGGCACAGGCACCAGCGTGAAGTTGGCAAATTCACTCTGCTGGCTGTGGTATTCTAACTGGTACGGGAGGTGTGGCAAACAGTTGGAGGGAAGGCCTTCAAGAACCAATCCTACGTAACTCACCCCGAATTCAGCTCCAACTGCAGGCTCACACTAAGCTGTGCTTGACCTGAGATTTGCTAGGTCATGGGCCCTAGAGGAAAACAGACTATTATTCTGCTTAATGAACATAGCAATAAAATGACTCCTAAAGACATACTGCTACAGCCATAGATCAGTGCATTGCTCAACCTGAGAAGCTGCTAGCAGGGATAGGAATTAACAGAGAGGCCCATAGCTCTCCAAAGACTTTCACAAACCTAAACGGGAGATGTTTATCATACCCCCAGGCTCTGGGATCTATTCCAGAGAGGGGGCAGAGCCAGAGGTGGTAGATAAATCCAAAGGAAACTGAATTTTTCAGACTCAACAGGGCAAATGCACATACGAACTCGGAGACTGTGATAGCATGAGCAAGACTTAATCACGTTCAAGACAAAAATCCCAGCATGCAGAAGGTGAAGTGGGCACAACCTCCCGCCCCTAACCAAGAGGCTTTTTGCAATTGATACTGGCTAGGAAAGGGGAAAAGTTTTCTTCAATGGAGTGACACCTGGTGTATCAACCACACTCTGCAGCCTCATGCTCAGGAGTAGCTGGCCAACACAAAGCTGACTCCAAGGTTTTTGGCTTGCGTTCTGCTTTGGTTTTTGGATTTTTTGAGACAAGGCTTCTCTGTGTAGACTTGGCTGTCCCTGGAACTCACTCTGTAGACCAAGCTCGTTGTTAATTCAGAAATCTGCCTGTCTCTATCTTCCAGGTGCTGGGATTAAAGGCATGCACCACCACCGCCCCAAGATTTGTTTTAATTTCCTTTTTTTGTTTGTTTGTTTGTTTTTTTGTTGTTTTTTTGTTTTTCAAGACAGCGTTTCTCCGTGTAACAGTCCTGGCTGTACTGGAACTCAGGGTGCCCTCAAACCCACTGAGATCTGCCTGCCTCTGCCTCCTGAGTGCTGGGATTGAAGGTGCACACTACCATTGCTCAGCTCTTTTTATAAAAAATAATTTATTTTTATTGTAAGTGCACTGGTGTTTTGTCTACAAGTATATCTGTGTGAGGATGTCAGATCTTGGAGTTACAGACAGTTGTGAGCTGCCATGTGGGTGCTGGGAATTGAACATGGGAACCTCTGGAAGAGCAGCCAGTGCTCTTAAACACTGAACCATCTTTCCAGCCCCCTTGTTTTGTTTTTAAAGAGAGAAGAACATGAAGTTTGGTGGGTAGGGAGGGGAAGAGGATCTGGGAGAAATTAGGGAGGGGAAAGATATGAACAAAATATATTGTATAAAATATATTTATAAATAATAATGAACCATTTCTTAAAAATATCCAGTGTTTATAGTATAAATGTGCTTAGAGAAACCTACCATGTGGTATATATATATATATATATATATATAATATATATATACATATATATATATATATATATATATTCTTTTAAAGATTTATTTATTTATTATGTGTAGAGTGTTCGGCTTGCATGTATGTCTGCTGGCCAGAAGAGGGTACCAAATCTTATTACAGATGGTCATAAGCCACCATGTGGTTGCTGGGAATTGAACTCACGAACTTTGGAAGTGCAGGCAGTACTCTTAACCACTGAGCATCTCTCCAACCCCATGTGGTATATTTTATTTACTAATGTATACTATCATAAGCACACAAGCACAATTATTATTTTTTAAATTTTTTCATGTGTATGGGTGAGTTTTTCTGTTTTTTTTTTCTTTTTTGGAGGGGGGAAGATCATCAAATAACTTTATTATAAAATGTCTGCTATTTATTAACAGTTGTTCTTCTAAAGACACAAACATGAGAATCAAGTACCACATCCAGAGTGACTCACCTCTGCGTCTAGCGAGTCACCAGGACAGAGACAGTAGGGCTATCCCCAAGTCTCAGCTTCCTCACTTACTCCAGGGCTCCAAGCTACTTCTGACAAGAGAAAGGAAACCACTAAAATCTCCAAGCACAGGGAGGTGACTTAGGGCTACTGATGCTAACTGCTGCACATCCCAGCCTGGAACTCTAGCAACAACATCAAACAGCTGCTCCCATTGCTCTTTGCTGTCCTGATGGGCCAGCCTTAGTCTGTCTTCTGCATACTGCCGAGCACAAGTGCTAACAACCGCATGCAGGGGACGTGTTCAAGTTTAGGGGTTTGTTCAGGATAGCAGTGCTTAAACCTCTACTGTGGTCAGCCCCTGGGACAGGCTGGTCAAATGTGGCACAATGCATGTGTTTTCCATCGAATACGGACACCACCCCAGTCAAGGCCAAAATCTTGACCTCGGTAGTGGCATGGTCGACTCAAGTTATATTCGTATGAAACAGGAATCCATTTCATTTCTTCATTAAATGGAGTTTCCCAAAGGCATCAGGGATATTCTTAGGAAGTGTCTTGGGGTGGTGTTGGAGGATCCTGGCATTCAGATTCTGGAGTGGGAGCTGGCATAGCTGCTCTTTTTTTTTTTTTTTTTTTTTTTTCTGGGCTGCCAGGAACTCATGGATCGCTCGATCTATCTGCGGCCTGAAGATGTGATTTAGTTTGGGGTCCACCCTGCTTCCAACATGCCTGACTGGACCACGCTCTGCCTCAGTCCATCTCGCAACTGGTTCTGGTTCATTGCAGGATTCCATTCCTGTTGGTGACACAAAATTATCCACTTTCTGCCTCAGGTTCTGGTAGGCTGGCTTGGTGTCCCGGCGGAAGCTATCGAACAGGCCACGGCTCTGGAGCTGCTCCACTATGAGAGCGATGAGGCAGCGAAGCGGGGTTGGCCAGCCCTGCCCCCGCGGGTCCCGAGGCCTGGCCTGCTCTGGGCCCCGGCACTGGGCTGGGCCGTGCTGGGCAGGCACAGAGGGCCCCACGGAGGAGGCGAGGCGGCAGGCCCTGGGGGCGGCAGGGTGGGGGGCAGTGGGGCCCACGGCGCTCCCCGCTCGCAGCACTCGTGTACGTGTGTTTTGCCCGAATGCATGTCTGTTCACATGTGTGCAGTGCCTGTGGAGTCCAGAAGAGAGTTGTACATCCCCTTGGACTGGAGTTCCAGTAGGTTGTTGGAAGCCATGAGGATGCAGGGAATCCAATATGAGTCCTCAGGAAGAACAGCCAGTGCTCTTAACCTCTGAGCTCTCCCAGCCCCCATTTCCCTGTTCTTTTCTTTTAAGTAGGGTCTCACTATGTGGACCAGGCTGGCCTCAAAATCACAGAGATCCGCCGGCCTCTGCCTCCAGAGTGCTGGGTGACCATACCCTGTCACCGTTTCCCTATTCCTGGCCCCATGCCTCCAGTCTCTGGCCTCTGCCTCCTCCCATGACCTCTATTGCCCTCCTCCACCACTCATTCACCAAGACCAAGGGATGGGTCATGGGCTCCATCCGGATCAACCTGTTTCTGATGCCCTGGGCCCTCCAGGCTGCTGGCTGTGGGATTCCAGTCCGATTTCCACTCAGATGCTGAACACAGGCAGATGGGCAGAGTCAGGAATCTCTCCATAGAGACAGCAATGAGCCCAAACTCTGGAGCCAAGGGAGGGAAGTATCAGGCTTGCACACACATGCACATTCCCAAGTCACACGGCTGGGCCACTGCTCACCCTTCTCTAGGCATTCATCAAAAACCCTCACACTAGCTGGGCAGTGGTGGTGCATTCCTTCAGTCCCAGCACTTGGGAGGCAGAGGTAGGTGGATCTCTGTGAGTTCCAGGCCAGCCTGGTCTAGAAAGCTACACAGAAAAACCCTGTCTCAAGAAAAAAACAAACAGACAAACAAAAAACCAAAACAACAAACCCTCACCCTAATTTCATAGTTGTCACAGTGTTGCAGATTTTGAACCACCCTGGCGACCTGAAGCTGGGCTAGCTGGGGCTTCCACTGCTGGGGTGGAGAAACTGGAATGGTGTCACAACAGCCTGTGCCAGAAACTGCCACTTCAAGTCCCCCAGATCCCTTCAGAGCAGGTGCCATAGTTAGTCCCCCTTTACAGAGGAGGAAACTGAGACCTCGGAATTCTACCAAGGCTCCAGAAACTGAAGTCAGGACTCAAACACAGCCACTTGGACTCTGGTTGGTGCTCTTTGCTCAGCGCCCCAGAACTCAGGTCATTTTGGTCTCTGTAACTCATTCTCTTCCCAAAAGAGTAATAGATGCCCAGCAGCTACCAAATGCTTCCCTGTTTACAGAGGTGTCATTGTCCCCATTGTGAGAAACTGAGGCTCAGAGAGCAGCAAAGCCACACTGCCCACCAGAGTCTGGGCTGGGACTTGTGTGATGTTTTGTTGATGACCTAACAAATAAAGCTTGCCTGAAGATCAGAGTGCAAAGCTAGCCACACTAGTTAGCCATAGAGGCCAGATAGTGGCACACACCTTTAATCCCAGCACTCAGGAGACAGAGGCAGATGGGTCTCTGTGAGTTCAATGCCACCCTGGGTTACATGAGAGTGAATCAGTCTGAAAGAGAAACAGCTCACACCTTTGATCCCAGCACTTGGGAGATGGAGACAGAAGTGATATGGCTGGGCAGAGAGAGGCATATAAGGCCGGAGGAGACAGGAGCTCATGGAGTCTGAGGTTTGGTGGAGAGCAGTGCAGTCTGAGATAGGATCACCCCTTTGGTCTGAGCATTAGTAGAGGTGAGAACTCTTTAGTGGCTGGCCGCTTTGCTTCTCTGATCTTCTGCTTTAACCCCAATACGTGTGCCTGGGTTTTTTGTTTGTTTGTTTTATAATTCATGCTACACTTGTGCCCGGGTTTCAGGCTTTCAGTCAATGCTTCTTCCTACTGTGCTTTCAGGGACAAACTTGGTAGACACACACAGGGCACTTTGCTGGGGGCTTGTGACGGTATGGCTGACTCTCCTCCCTGCTGGTACTGCTCCCTTTGACCTGAGAGACCCCGGAGGCAGATCCTGCCCCTCCAGGCTTGAAGATGTAATGACGCCCACTCCTCACCAGCCAGCTACCCAGGTGTTCTCACTCTACATGCTTCTTGCGGCACCGCCCAAGAGACCCCACACGCCGGTGGGCCCACTACACGAGCTGGCATGCATCCTCGCTCTGAAGCCAGACCACAGCTCACCTCCAGGCCGAGGTGTAGCCCTCTCTCCATATGATACTTTGGATCCCTGGCCACTAAGAGTTAACCCGTGGGCAGGGCTGAGTAGACTTGCCAACCACCACTCCAATACCCAGGAAGCCTCCCCCCCCCCATGGCTCTGAAGAGACGGTGGCCTATATTTACTCTTCAGCCTGTTACTGACTGATGGCATATTTGTGGTGCCAGAAGATGCAATATGGTTCTTTTGGAGACTCTCTTTCCACCCTGCCAATGACAGTGGTAATTATATCGTAATAGCTTCTTCTGGGATTTCCACCCACTGTGGCTCCTAACCAGTCCTCATTAAAGACCAGAGGCTCCCATAGGGAAAGAAGCAGCTCTGAGTCACTTCTGAGGCCCCCTTCTGGACACCCCAGTATGAATCCAGGCTGGCCCCTCGGAAGGAAAAGACTGATGCATTCAATATCTCGGGGGGGGGGGCGGTTCTGTCCCTCCCCTTAGGCTGAGTGAAGGAATGGAGGGAGGGCTTGGGGGACCACAGCTACCTAGTACTGGGCCAGGTTACACTGGAGGAAGCTCCAGTTCAGGAGAGAACAAGCCAGCCTCAAGCTCAGCAGCCAGTCCTGTGTAAGATGAATCTGGAGTCCAAAGGCGCTGCTCCTCCACCAGGTCCTTGGTTGGGAAGAAATCAGGTTTAAAAGTAGTAGGGGTGAGGACCATCCTCATTTGACCTTGAAAAATGCCACAAATTCAGGGCTGGAGAAATGGCTCAACCATTAAGAGCACTGGCTGCTCTTCCAGAGGACCTGGGTTCAATTCCCAGCAACCATATGGTAGCTCACAACTGTTTGTAAGTTCCTGGGGGGAACCCAGCACCCTCAAACAAACATGCACACAGAGAAAATACCAATGCACACAAAATAAAAATAAATAAATTTTAAAAAGGAAAAAGAAAACTGCCATAAAAGGGGAGGAGTGGGAGTGTGGCTGAGCTGATAGAGTGCTTGTCTAGCATGCACAAAGCCCTGGGTTCCATCCTCAGCCGTCATAAACTGGGCATGGAGGTGCATGTCTGTGATCCTAGTTTGCAGAATAATCTTTTTGTACACTGTGAAGATGTGTCACTATGATTGGTTTAATAAAAAGCTGAAGCCAGGCGTTGGTGTTGCACACCTTTAATCCCAGCACTCGGGAGGCAGAGGCAGGTGGATCTCTGTGAGTTCGAGACCAGCTTGGTCTACAAGACCTAGTTCCAGGACAGCCTCCAAAGCCACAGAGAATCCCTGTCTCAAAAAACCAAAACCAAAACAACAAAAAGTTGATAGATGCCTTGTTCCTGCTCAAACAGGACAACAACAACAAAATCATCCTAAGCATATTGTTCATTTCTTACTTGTATCAAGGCAAATATATATGTTACCTTTAAAAGTTTAAATATGTTTTAGAAAAAACAGACCAGACACCAATAAAGACAACTAGCCCAGGTGAGCCAGCATCTCAGAATGCCTCTGTTGTGGTATCCTAAAATTCTGCATCCAGAACTGTTAGCAGAAGTTTCTGTCCTGCCAGCCAGCTCCCAAATAACCACACAGAGACATATTATTATTAATTATAAGTACTCTGCTGATAGCTTAGGCTTGTTACTAACTAGCTCTTTCAACTTAAATTAGCCCATATTTCTTATCTATGCTCTATTACATGGCAGTACCTTTCTTTCAGCATGGCACGTTCATCTGCTTCCTCCCATTGTGACTGGAGACTCTGCCCTCCTCTTCTCAGTGTTCTGTCAGTCTGACTCCCCTGCCTAACCTCTTCCTGCCTAGCTACTGGCTGGGTAGCTATCTATTCAACCAATGAGAGTAAAGCATCTTCGCAGTGTACAAACGGATTATTCCACAGCACAGAACAACTTCAAAGCTGCTGGCTGAGATGGTTCAGCCTCACAGGCTACTCCAGCCAGGACTTCAGATAAGCCTTGCACTTTCCCATCATGCCAAGACTGGACAACAGATAGTTCTCCCAGGACTTGACCATTATCCCAATTTTCTCAGGGTTCCCCAAAGATGCTGTCACCCCCCAGACAACAGGAAGCAGTCTAGAGAACACAGAACTCACATTTCCAAGAGGTGGGGTGGGTGGTTTTTGGTCATTCATTGGGGTATGAGTGTTTGTCATTGTTTAGGGGGGGTTGTTTGCAAATTGTTACTGGTCACACAGGGTAAGGGAGGAAACTAAGCGAGGGAGTCTGAATTTAAGGATCTTTTTCTGAAAAAAAAAAGAGGGAGGGAGGATATGGAAAGGATGGGATAAAAGGGTAGATTGTTGAGTCTACTTTAAAAAGCAACTACTTGTCTTAAATACTTTACATTTGTATGGATTTTTGGATATTGATACAAATTTAAGGTTGTTTTGTTATACTATATACATGTTTCTACTCTTGTTTAAGGTATTGTACCTATGCAACTCATTAAAAAATGTAATGTATAATTAAGAAATACAGGTTGGTAGTCATCTATAATAAACTTCAGGTATATTTTTAAGGTTAAACAGAGATATATTTTAGAGAGACAGGTGATTTTCAAACACTTCAAAGACCTTCAGAATATGGCATTTAATGTGTTTTAATAATCCAAAGCTTTTCATGACAGTGAGACATGTCTGTTCCTGGAAGCACTAATTTTGTTTAAAAAAGGATGATGGGCATTGAAGAACCTCTATATGGAGTGGCAAAAGTTAGCCACTGGGCAATAAGCTGCCCTTGCCTTGACCACTGACAATATACTGTTCAAATTGGACAAGCAGGGCACAAAAGAAAGTGATTGTTGAACCTTGCCAAGACAAGGTAGGACAGACCTTCAAATTCCCTACTTAACAGAAAAGTCTCAGATATTTGAAATCTGTAGGTTGAAGACTCACGCCCCAACATTGCAGAGGAACCTTGGGTGACTGTCCAGGCAGCTGGATGTCTCTGTTGTTTCTATAAATTTGAAAGTTGTTTGCTCTGCACTTCCTGTGTACTCAAGTAATATTTTATCCTTCTCAGATCTCTGGTGGAGTTGAAGACAAGATAGTTATGGTTAGTAAAAAAAAAAAATACCTTACAAAAGAAATGCAAAGTGTATAAGGTCTACAGAGTGAGTTCCAGGACAGGCTTCAAAGCTACACACAGAAATCCTGTCTCCAAAATAAATAAATAAATAAATAAATAAATAAATAAATAAATAAATAAATAAAAACCAAGGCCGGGCTCATGCCTTTAATCCCAGCACTCGGGAGGCAGAGGCAGGTGGGTCTCTGTGAGTTCGAGGCCAGCCTGGTCTCCAGAGGCAGTGCCAGGACAGGCTCCAAAGCTACACAAAGAAACCCTGTCTTGAAAAACCAAAAACCAAAAACAAAACAAAACAAATTTTGGATGGATGAATGGATGGGTGGGTGGATAGATGGTAGGGGGATGGGTGAGTGTGGGGTCATCAATGGATGGATAGGTACTTGGATGGACAGATAAGCGAATGTGTGGGTTAGTGAAGGAGTTGACCAATAGGTGAGTAAACAGAAATAAATAATTGGATAGATAGATGCAGAGGGTTAGAGAGACCAGTGCATGGCTGGGCAGGAGGTTGAACTGAAAAAAATCAGTAAATCTCTTTAAGGGCAAACAAGTGGGTAGGAAGGGCAGATGGACGGGTGGACGGACAGATGGATGGGTGGATGGGTGGATGGACAGATGGACAGATGGATGGGTGGATGGACAGATGGACGGGTGGATGGAAGGATGGGTGGATGGGTGAACAACCAAGCAGATGAAAGTCTGGTTGGATGGTTGGTGGATATGAGGATGGATGGATGGATGAGCAGCAAGGTTAATTTACCAGTTTCACCAGTGTTAACTGACTGTGTACACCTCTGCAGTAGACACTGGGTATCCCACAGTGATGGTTTTTCCACGTATGTGCCTTCTGCCTGAAGAAGCCAGAAGAGGATGCTGAATCCCCTGGAGGTGGAGTTACAGACCCATCATGTGGATGCTGGGAACCAAACCTGAGTCCTGTGGTAGAGCAACCAGTGCTCTTAACCACCGAGCCCCCTGAAGAGACTCCATCCCTGAGACGACTCCACTCCTCCTCTACCTGCAGCATGCAATAGGCTCCATGCCTAGTGTAACACCAGCAGTCCCCATGGCAAGGTCGGGATGGCCAAGAGCATCACTTAGCTGTGCTCCTGGGAAGCCAAATGTCAAGGTAGACCAGGTCCCCCACAACTAACCACTATGAGAAGTGGGAAATGAGGTACTGCTGCATTCTTGGGGAGAAAGACGGCTCAAGAGAGACTTGTCTCTGGCTACTCCAGCATCCTTGGTGGGGTGGTCTCTCACCTGGAAGAAAATGCTGCCACTAGGGAATGGTACATGAGTGCCCCTGTGGTACCCAGAGATCCCGGTCATTGCTGGGTTTTTGTCATTGCTTCAGGTGTGAAGGGTTGGGTAATCAGAGAACCAGATGTGCTGGAGCCAGGAGCTGCTCAAGCAGCCCAGCTGGGCCACTCCTCCCTCCATTCACTATCATTTACTTGAGCTAAAGACAGAATAGAGGAGGAGGTCTCCTGGCAGACTTGAGTCCCTTCCGACTCCCTTCCATGCTCTCAGCCTAAGAGTCACCTCTATGGTAAGAATGGTCTCTGTACCGGTGCAATAGTGGCATGAAAGCTTTGGAGTAATCAGGCAACCAATTACTTTCTGATTGGATTTGAGGTCTGCCTCAGAGGAGAAGGGATTCATGTCTGGTACGGTAAGAGTGCTCAAAGGCTCTGGAGGTCATAGGCTCTCGCAGGGACCCTTATACTGTTGCTTTGCTAAATGGACATGTTGTCAAACTGCATTCTAAATATTTGCTTATACCCATGGATTAGTGCTGCTCTCAACCCCTTTCTGCAGTGGGTAGCAGTTAGTGCAGAGATTCATAACTAATCAAACCACAGACAGCAAGAGACTGTTGAGTGCTCAGGATTAAATAGGACACATATATTTCAACCCCACCCCCAGCCCAAGGCTCAAGGAACAATACCGAATAAGGGGCAGAAAGAATGTAAGAACCAAAGGATGGAGAGAAGGAGTGTGAAATTCTGTCCTCTGGGCATGGCACAGATGTTTGCACTCAGGAACTCACTGTAACTATGGTTACCTGCATTAGATCAAGCCAGTGAAATCAGTGAACATTCCAGCAGGCGGCACTGATTGGACTCAGTGGGTTACAAAAAAGAATGGATATGAAGATGAGATAGGGATGTGTTGTCGGGGGTGGGGCTGATGGGGGATGTCCTTCCGTATGCTGTGAATATGTTTCTCTTATCGGTTGATGAATAAATGCTGATTGGCCAGTACCCAGGCAGAAAGTATCGGTGGAGATACTAGACTAGGAGAATTCTGGGAAGAGAAAGAAGCAGGGAAGCCATTGCCAGAGAGTGATGCCATACAGCTACCAGGAAGATAAGATGCCGGGCATTTTCCAGTAAGCCAAAACTATGTGAAGATACTTAGATTAGTAGAAGTGGGTTAATAATGAAGAGAGAGCTAGCCACTAAGAAGCCTGAGCCATAGGCTCAACAGTTTATAATATAAGCCTCCGTGTGCTTATTTGGGACTGAAAGGTGGCAGGACAGGGCTACACAGAGAAACTTCTGTCTTCAGGGGTGGGTCAGGGGAAGCTATAGACAGGTAAGATACATTGTATACATGTATGAAACTATCAATGAATAGAAGATATTCTAAAATGAAACAAAAGGGAAGACCTCAGCAAGTCAGCATTCTGGCACCTTATCATGGTGTTGGGCAGGGCTAAACTTTTCCCTGGGTAGGTTGCGTGCTGCTGTTACCTCCCCTAGACAGCAGGTCTGCTGAGCATATAGACTGTGTGTGCTCACTCAGTTCTCCCTCATCTTCTTGCTGGACCATCCCTCATGTAAGCCTCAGTGCCTCTCCTGTGCTTTCTAAAGGAGTTGAGCACTCACTCCTGACATTGTCCTAGCCCCCATCCTTTATCTCACCCCCCCCCAAGTCCTCTGTTGATTTGCCCTGACCTTTAGCCCCACCCCTAACTCTGCACACTCCTAGCTCCCCTAGACTGAACCTGGCACATGAAGGTTAGGAGAGGCACAGGCTGGCCAGAGAGTAAGATCTAGAAGCCTGGACAGAAAACTCAGGCTCCATCCAGGACTTAGCCATGGACTCCTATGGCCTGCCCAGCAGCCTCTGCATGACCTGGTCCTGTGTCCCAGTACCTTGCTGTGGATCATCCTCTCTGACATCCTACGGCCCAGCTGGCTGCTCAACTGGCAAGAACTTGTCTAGTGGCTCAGTATGCCCAAGGAGTGAAGGAGCAGGGGTGGAGAAAGAAAGGAGAAAGAGAACAGGGACAGGGAAAGGAAGGGAAGGAGGAAGGGGGAGGAAGGGAGGAAGTCCCCAGCAAGGTATCTCCCCTCCTGCAGGATAGAAGCAAGATGGGCAAGGGTAGCTAGTGAGAAGCCTGGCCCACCAGTATAAGGGCTGTTTGCATCTTTGAAACCTTGACTTCCTGTTCCTCTTAGGGCTTCACCCTCACTATATCTGTTGGATGTGAGAGGCAAGAGAAGACAGCTGGAGAGCCCCCGGGGAGACAGTGGGGCTGGACCTGGCTGCACACATCCCCACCCTCCTAGTCCCAGGGAAGAACCCTGATCCCACCTGGGGTGTGATCATCAACTTTGTCCTCCAGGGATCCTCAGGAAATTTCAGGAATGTGGGACATCTCAGAAGAAAGCTGTAGTTACCAAATGGAGGGAACCCAAGAGAGAGATTCCGAGGGTGTACTGCAACATGGTGGAGGCAGAGCTGGCCAAGCACAGAGGGGCTCCCATGACACCTGACAAAGGACATGGAGCCTTGGGGCTATAATTTGCCATGCTGGGCTCCAACTCTGCCTGCCCCCCATGCTTCCTTTTGGAATGGAATTGTTGACTTGGTGTCACTGTGAGTTAGATATATGTAACTTATTCTGGGACTGTTACAGGGACTCTTCAATAGGAGATAGCCATGAACCTATGGCAAGGTGACAGCCTGGGTCTGCACCGTTTTCCCACAGGCCCAGCTGTCTGAACACCTCCTAAATGGACGTGCTGTTTTGGGACATTGTGAACTTTTATATTGGAAGCTGAGCTCTGGTTGCTGAGAGTGGGCTGTTTTTGAGACAGGGTCTCACTATGTAGCTATGGCTGTCTTGGAACTCACTACTTAGACCAGGCTAGCCTTGAAGTCCCAGAGATTCACCTGCCTCTGCCTCCAGACTAAAGGGGTGTGCCACGGTGCCTGGCTGAGTGGGGTTTTACAGTATAGCACCACTCCTGTTCTGGTCTTGCTCTCTCGGCTTCCTGCCTGTCACAGTATGATACGGATTTCGTGTGTCTATCAACACAGGCTAAGCGCCTTACCCTGCCATGGCCTCTTCACCATCATGGGCTAAAGTTTCCTAAACCATGAGCCCATATTGCTTCTGTCACTTTGTTATACTAACATAAAAGTTACTCAAATCCAGCCGGCAATGGTGGCGCATGCTTTTAATGCCAGCACTCAGGAGGCAGAGGCAGGTGGATCTCTGGGTTGGAGGCCAGCCTGGTTTACAGAGTTCCAGGATAGTCAAGAGCTGGAGAAACCCTGTCTCCAAAAACAAGCAAACAAAAGGTAAGAACTGCTGACATTAACATCCATTCGGCGTCTGTGACTGATGGGGCTTGGTTGACAAGGTCCTAAACATAAGGACTGTGACTGGATCAACAGAATTGATTGTTACTGGGTAAACAGAAATTTAAATTTGGGGTTCCTCAAGAATCCTCTAGATTGGATTCCTATTAACTAGGACTGTCCCCCCTTTAATTTGCCCCAAAGATCAACTACCTTGGGCATCTAGTTCCCAGTTAATCTGAATGGTCTGTGTCAGCTCACAAATCCTACCCTGCTGACTGTTACATAAAATGTGCTTGCTTTCCACCATTTTGCTGTTTTCTCTGCCCGAGAAAGGAGAGATAGCCTTGGCACACTGACCCCAGTAAATCTTTCTACCCACAAAGTGGTCTAGATCAGTGGTTTCAGTGGCGTTGCTTATGCTCTCCCTTTTTCCATACAGGAGAGCTAGCTCAGGCTACCCCACATCCCACTCTCTACTCAGTAGGGAGGGCCCTTGGTCCTGCCCAGTGGTGTTTTCTGACTCCTAGGCAAAGCCCTTGTCTGAAGGCGTGTTTACAGCTTCATAGCAGTCAAGGTCAAGAGAGAAGGGCTAGCTTCCTGGATGTACAGGTGGACCACTTCTCTCAGGCTCCCTTTAGCACCATGAGACTGGGTGCTGGCCATTGCGGTCTGTCCACAGAGACCTCTGGTAGCCTTATACATGCATTCATTCCATGTCTGCTGACTTGGGACGCTAATAAACTAGGAACATAGCTCTGAGTAGGTGCAGGGAGAAAACGAACAAACCCATTCTACAGAGTTCAGCCACTGAGATTCTAGAGTTTATCTGTTAGAGCAAATGGTGTTACTTGAACCAATAAAGCTCCTGGCCAAAGTCAAGAGAGGTCCAGGGTCCTTCTGAGGTGTCCCCCCCTACCATACCCTCGGTGGGTGCTGCAGAAGGGTGAGGGGTGGGGGGGCTAGGAGACCTTTCAGCTCTGGAGCTTGTGTCCCCACCTTACCACCAGGTGAGTGCCCTCCCTGGAAGGTTCTGAGGACAGAACAGGGTCCTTGCATTAGCCCTAGGTTCCATCATCTGTCCAAAATCACCCAAGGGATGGGTGTAAGGATCATCAGTCCTTGTCCCTACTCGGGATGCCGTCACCCTTCAGCCAGGGGTATTCTCTGGGGAACTGGGGAGCAGGCCGGCCACCACCTGGTCCTGGTGCCACAATTGTTCTGCAAGGCCATTGAGCACATGGGCAATGTCAGCCAGCCCAGCTCGCCCGTCCAGTGTACGCCCATCTGCCAGCCGCCGCCCTGGTACACTCTTCACCCGCAGCAAGGGCAGTTCCCAGGCCTGCCGGAAGGCTGTGAGGTCTCGCTCTGGCACGTCTGTGTGCATGTACTGGTCAAACCTGGAGGAGGGTTAAGGCTCCTAGCCAAGAGGCTCAGCTCACCACCCCATCAGACCCAGCCTTGGCCTTCCCTCTAGAGGCCACACCCAGAGGCTGGGGTAGGTCCTGGACACCCTTTGAAGAGAACCTATGGGTCGGACCTTACAGAGTGACAAGTACCTTACCAGGAGTGCGTTCTAGGGGCCGCTCAAAGGATACTTGGAGCCAATGACCATTTTGACGACCCCAGGAGCCTCACTGGCTACTCGGGTCAACTGTCCAGGAAGGTCTTCGAAGGAGGCGCGGTCAGTAAAAGAGAAGAGGAACAGGAAGGCATCTGCATTCTCTTTGCAAGCCTGAGGACACATGACATGTGACCACATGGCCCCATGGGCCCAGAGGTCCCCAAGAATGATCAGGAGTACCCCCAGTGCCAGTCAGAGCCCTGCAGCCCAGTACACTGCCCTCGGGTAACTAATGTTCAAGTCAGGATCCTGTGGACAGGGTGGGTCTCTGACAACCTCTGCCCACAGCCCGCCCAGGCCCAGCTCACCGGCAGCATGTGATCAAACTTCTTGAGGGCGGCCTCGCCACAGTCCCAGAACTCAAAGCGGAACATGACCACACGGTCGCTGGCCCTTAGCTTGGCTGGCCAAAACACCACAGTGGTCTGAATACCTGAGAAGAATTGGGATCAGCCAATCAGAAGTGGGGTGGGGTAGGGTGGGGCTGGGAAGGGGTATGAAGAAGAGCTACATCTCCACCCTGTGGGTCACCACCCCAACATGGAAGGCAAGGTCCCTGACCTGGGAGAACCCTCAGATCAGGAAGGAACAGTGTTGAGCTGCAGGAGTCCTTGGTAGACCAGGCAGAGTTGACCCACGCCACAAGAAAGCAGTCTCACTGCTTATATAGGGAGACCTCAAAGGTCTTGGGACATAGGATGGATCAGAAAGAAACACGAAAGGGGGATGGGCAGGTCTTGAGCGTCTACCTTTATACCAACTAGATCCGAGGTATGTAGCCACCACTGTCTCTGGTACCAGACCAAACAATATGACTTCCCAAGGTCACAGAAGAAATGGCATGTTCCGTATGAACCCCTGCTAATGTAGTCTGGGACCAAGTTCTTGCCTCCATCTCATGGAAGGCCACCAAGGACAGGCTGAGGGTTAGATCCACTCACCAGTCGTCTCATGGTGCACTACAGGAACTTCCAGGCCTGCCAGCTTTGCCACCAATGCCGTCTTGCCCACACCACTCTTCCCGGACACGAAGATCTTGTAGTTGGCTGTATCAATGGCCACTGAAGGGGGCAGTACCGGCCGTTCCAGCAACCCTGTGGCAAGGAGGGAGCCAGGGAGTTGGGGAATTAATTCTGCTCTTGCTCAGACCCTGGGAGAGATACCCGGTATCTAAAGCTAACTAGCCAGCTTGGTTCTCAGCCTTCGGCTCAGCTCTACAGAGGCCCAGAATAGACAGAGACCGGTTGCCAAGGATCTCACAGTTCATTTGCTCAAATTGTCAACTGCTCTAGATCTTTGCTGGGGGCCTAGATGACATACTCCTCTGGGCACACTTTTCTGTAAACATAGACAAAAGGCAGGGTATTTGCTTGCAGGTATGTCTGTGTAGCATATGTGTGCCCAGTGCCTGCCAAGGACACAAGGGGGTGTTGGATTCCCTACAACTGGGGTTACAGACAGTTGTGAGCCACCATGTATGCACTGGGAATCAAACTTGGGTCCTTTGGAAGGGAAACCAGTGCTCTTAACCACTTAGCCATCTCCAGCCCCTCATACATTTTATTTTGTTTGTTTTTGTTTTTGCTTTTGGACACAGGGTTTCTCTAGGCAGCCCTGGATGTCCTAGAACTCACTCTGTAGCCCTGACTGTCCTAGAACTCACATTGGTATACCTGTCTCTGTCTCCTGAGTGTTGAGACTAAAGGTGTGCACCTCCACCTCCAGGCTATACTTTTTATTTTTAAGTGAGTTATTTACAAATTGTCGTCACTACCATCATCAGTGACAAACGATTCTAGCTCAAACTTCACATGTGTAAGCGATGGCCAATGTGAGATTTGTATTAAGCATTTATTATTCTGTATATTATCATGTGGGAGTATGTCCATGTCACATTACACATGTGAAGGACACATTACACATGTGAAGCAAATGAACTGTGAGATCCTTGGCAACCGGTCTCTGTCTATTCTGGGCCTCTGTAGAGCTGAGCCGAAGGCTGAGAACCAAGCTGGCTAGTTAGCTTTAGATACCGGGTATCTCTCCCAGGGTCTGAGGACCTTTGAGAAGCTGGTTTTCTCCTCCCACCTTATCAGGCTTCTGGGGATCCAATCCAGGCCGTAAAGCTTGTGCTAGTTGAGCCATGTCACTGGCCCCCAAACACCAAGTTCTTCTTGTTGTTATTTTGTTTGAACTTTTGTATTTATTTTGATGAGTACCTACATGTATGTATGTATACCATGTGCATGCCTGGTGCCTACAAGGCCAGAAGGAGGTATTGTGATCTACCACTGGATGCTGGGAACTCAGCCTAGGCCATTTGGAAAAGCAGCTGGTGCTCTTAACTGCTCTCTCTCCAGCTCCTCCAGGCCACTTTTAAGCTTGATGTTTGAATTTTTGTTTGTTTGTTTTTGACACAGGGTTTCTCTGTGTAGCTAGAGTTCCTGTCCTGGAACTCTCTTTGTAGAGCAGGCTGGCCTCGAACTCACAGAGATCCACCTGCCTCTGCCTCCCGAGTGCTGGGATTAAAGGCGTGCTCTACCACTGCCAGACTTTGAAATATTGTCTATTGATACAGTTAACTATTCAATCTGGATTCCTCATACACAAAACGTGGTGTTTTACAGTTTCTTCTTTAATAGGGAAATATAAGCAACAGTATTTACAGCTACTAGAAATAAATCCCATAAAACCAAATCATTGATGTCTTTATGAGTTCTTAAAACTTTCACAGAGGGGTTGGAGAGATGGCTCAGTGGTTAAGAGCACCAGCTGCTCTTCCAGAAGACAGGGGTTCCAGTCTCAGGGGATCTCTCTGCTCTCCTCTTCTGACTTCTGACTGAGGACACTGCATGCATGTGTGCACAGATACACATGTCAGTATCACACACAGACACACAAAGAATACTTAATAATTAAAAAGTTGCACATAGCCGGGCGGTGGTGGCACATGCCTTTAATCCCAGCACTCGGGAGGCAGAGGCAGGCAGTTCTCTGTGAGTTCAAGGCCAGCCTGGTCTCCAGAGCAAGTGCCAGGATAGGCTCCAAAGTTGCACAGAGAAACCCTGTCTCGAAAAACAAACAAACAAACAAACAAAAAAAAAACCTTGCACATAAAAAGTCAAAAATGATGATATTGCGTAGTCTAATGACTTGAAGTCCTAAGTTTCGAGCTAGTCTCTATTCTGTTCTTTGTGGCACCAGGGACAGAACAGCCCTTGCATGCAGGGTGATACCCAGCCCTCATGAGATAGAATCTTTCAGTGTTGTCCAGGCAATCCCTGAATTTGTTCAGGCCAGTAGCCTTGGCCTGAACCCAAAGCAGACGCCATGCCTCTTGGCCTGTTAACTGGGGCCTTGCTTGGGTAATCTGCTTAATCCTGGGACACCGATGTCTTACCCTAGGCAGGAAGACACTAAAGGGGCTCCCCTTAGTGAGCCCCTTAGGTGGCACATGCCTAATCCCAGCACTCAGACGCAGAGGCAGGCAGATCTCTGAGTTCGAGGCCAGCCTGGTCTACAGAGAGTTTCAGGACAGCCAGGGGCTACATAGAGAAAAAGACAAAAACAACAACAGAAAGGGGTTGGGAGAAGGAGAAAGAGAGGGAGGGGAGAAGAAGGTTGAATGGTTGCAAGCCTGACTTTAATCCCAGCACTGGGAAGACAGAGGCAGGTGGAGCTCTCTGAGTTCAAGGCCAGTCTGATCTACATAACGAGTTCTGGCTACATAGTGAAACCATGTCTAAAAACAGGTTGCACAGAAGGCCACTGTGCAAAGTGCCCAGCAGAGGGCATGACCCCAGGTGAGGAGGGCCCAGTCAACAGCATCTCTGGTGACAGCTGCTGTTGGCAGGGATGGGCCGTTTCCATGCTCCAGGCTCCAGGCCCTTCACAAAGGTCCTCTAAGAACATGTGGGTGAGGCGGCCCTAGAGACTGCTGTGGCGCAGGTCCCACTGTCCTGTTTCTGCCACCCCAGGGAGGGCGTGTCAAGCGTTCGCGGTGAGGGAGGCACTTACCAAACTCCCGCCGGCGACTCTTGCGCAGGATGCAGGCTAAGTACTCCTTGCCCTCGACCGTCTCATGCCAGTCTGGGACAATCACCGAACCGTGCACGGGAGGTCTGGCCATGGCTGAACACGCAGTGAGGTTGGGATGGGGCAGAATACTGGGAGTAGGAGTGGAGAGAGGGGTAACCATTACCCCAAGCCCGCCCGGGGGTTCCTCTTAATCTCTCTCTGGCTCTCCCTTGGAGCCTGGCTCCTCACCCAAAGGTGCATTTCCATAGCCCCGCTCCTCCACAACGCTCGCTCTCTGCGCAAACAGCCCATCCTTGTCCTGGGAAGGTATTTCCACAAGCCTCTTCTGCCCTAGCACCTCCCGAGAGTCTCAGCCCCGTTTCACCTCTGCCTCCTAGACTCCCACTCCCGGGACCACCGACCTCCACACTTCCAGCGACCCGGCCGGCTGGACCAGGGAGGATCCCTTTAAAAGCCCGCCCTGTGGTCTCGCCCTGCCCGCAGAGCCTGCGTCCGCCAGGCCTAGCCGCGCGGTCCGCCAGGCGCATGTGCAGGGCGCTGCCATGGCGACGCAGGGGGAGGCGGGGCTCCCGAATTCAGGCCGGTCTTTTGTGGGTTCTGCAAGGTCTGCAGTTCCTTCCCTCAGCTGGAGCTCCTTCGGTTTTACCAGTCTGACCTCAGATTTTCCTCTCAACATGATCACCTCCCCCGCCCTCCCGGGGGCAGGAAGGAGGCTTCCTCGGTTCTCTGTACCTCAGTTTCCTCTTCTGCAAAGTGGACTTTAACATTAAATGCTCCCCCCCCCTTTTTTTTTTTGGAGATGGTCTCACTATGTATCCCTGGCTGGACTGAATCATCCTATGTAGACCAGGCTGGCCTCGAACTCACAGAGACCCTCCTGCGGCTGCCTCTCTAGTGCTGGCATTAAAGGTGTGTGCACCACCACGCCTCATAGCATTCTTTACAACAGTGTCTGGCCAACACAGCTCAGCCGGTTTGGTTATTATGTTGATGTTATTAATGTCACGGCCCCAGCAATCCTGCTCAGGCCTGGCCAGCATCAAACACTTCTGGATGCAGAAGTCAAGGAACTTTCTAAGAGGTCTGAATAGAGAGTCATCTGTTTACTAATTGATTTATTCATTCCTTTTCTGCAGCAGTGACCAACCCCCAGCTGTGTGCTCAGCATCTAGCTGGTGCTGTGCCTGCCAGGGTGAGCCACAGTCCTGCCCTGGGACTGGATGCTCCAGCCTGGGCCTGTGAGCAACCCAGAAGGTGGCTGCTCAGTAAATGCCTGTGAGCGGGACAGGACGTGGGGCCACCTCTGAGAGGTGGCTATTACATTTAATCTTCACCGGCATCCTGCACAGTGTCTTCAAGTGGGGCCAGCCACTGCCGCGCAATGGAGGAGGGGTGGGCGCTCTGTGGGGGCTGCGGCACTGGGGTCTACAGCACTCGTCTCCATATAAACAGCGTCATGGCTTTTCTATTACAGATGAAGAAACTCAGAGGGATGACATGACTTGTCTGAGGTTACACCCGCCTCACAGCCAGTCAGTGGAAAAACAGACTCAGAAGCCTGGGTAAGTTACCTGACTCTAAAAACACGTATCCATTCAGCCAGATTGGGTTTTGGGTTTTCACCACTTCACCCCTAGCACCTAGGAGGGGCTAGTGAAGCTGGCAGCAGGAAGCGGGTAGGGAAGGGAGAAGGGCGCAAGAGCGGGTGCTTCCCTCACCGGCCTACACTGCATGGGGCAGAAGGACGGGAGGAAAGCATTTGTACAGGGCTCTGTGGCTGGAATCCGTTGCTCATGCTCCCGGTGCCTCCACAGTGCTGAGAATCAGCACAGTCAGGGTTATCCATGGCTGTGCACAGCTCTCCCCACAGGCCAGGCATGCGCAGATCTGAATCGTCTTTGGGCTTCCAGACTTCACATCCAGCCTTGCCCAGGCCTGGTTTGTGGGAGGCACAACCAGGGGATGAGAAAATGCAGCAACTTGGCAGAGTGAGCTGCTGTTAATCCTGCTGTTAATCGAAGCACTTCACTTCGATGTGAAGTCCTCGTGGGAACAGCCAGGGAGGTCTGTGGATAGAGGAGCTGGTGGCCAGAGGGCCAGGAGTTTAGTTTTCACTGCTTGCCTGAACTCAGGAAAGGACACTTGATGGCCCAGCTTCACCTGGGAGCATAGAGCCTTTTCTGGCACTCGCTCTGTAGACCAGGCTGGCATCGAACTCATAGATCGGCCTGCCTCTGCCTCTGCCTCCCAAGTGCTGGAATTAAAGGCATGCACCACTGACAGGGGAAGTGCTTCTGTATATGTGTTTGTTTTATTGGATGATAAAGTACTGTTTGGCCAATGAGGCAGCAAGTTAGGTGGGGCTAGGAGTCAAGGAGGATTCTGGGAAATGTAGTAAAGAAGTGGAGATCCAGGCAGGAAGTGACATAGCAGGGAGACTCATATATAAGCAAAGGCAAGAAGGAAGTGGGCTCCCTCTCTCTTCCCCATATGAGTCACCATGTGAGCCTGGGAAGACAGGACGCTTGCCACTGGCATCCAATAAGTCTTATAAGATATATAGATTTATGATAATTAAGACTGAGCTAGCAGATGAGAAATCCTGGTTATTGGCCAAGCAGCATTTGTACCTAATATAAGTCTCCGTGTATTATTTTGGCCATCCACGTGTCGGGCAGAACTCAAGCGGGTGGCGGAAAGATTTCTCTTAACACACCACCACCTCCCAGCGCCCTGGATAAAATTGTAGAAAGCCAGTTCTAACTGTGGAAACACAGGTTTTATCCTGAGTCACTTTTTCATTATACTTTCTGAGTGTGGTGGTTTGAATGAGGCTTGTGTATTTGAAGATTTGATTCATAGTCTGTTGTGGAAGAGATGGCCTGCTCTTGCTAGGCAGAGGAGCACTGTGATTGGTCATCATTGACTCACAGGTGTCATGTGGATTCTTGGTGGAGACTGCTTCACCCTTCTGAGCTCAGAAGCCAGCTGCCTCCCAGCCCCTGGGAAATGAGGTTGAACCACCCTTACTTTTCAAATTAGTGCCCTGGAACTTCCTCTCTCCCAATCCCTGCCAGTACCTTTATATTGAGTGTGGCTTTTACTCTGTGCACTCTTTTCTTATTATTGTGATCATTGCTATTTTAATAAGCTTTCTAAAATTTTAAAATGTTATTTGATTGACATGTGTCAGTGACATGATGGCAGCATTTTATATGAAGAATAATTGCTTTAAGAAAACCAACAACAACAACAAAAAAATCTCACTCCTGAGCCTCTTGTCTCAGCCTCTCATGTGCTGGGATTACAAGTGTGCACTACTGGCTGAGCGGTGGCGTGCACACTTTTAATCCCAGCACTCGGGAGACAGAGGCAGGTGGATCTCTCTGAGTTCAAGGCCAGCATGGTCTATAGAGTGAGTTTCAGGACAGCCAGGGCTACACAGTAAACCCTGTCTCAAAAACAAAACAAAACAAAACCCACAAACGAAACCAAAGCAACAGCAAATCAAAACTAAGTGTGCATATACATATGCACTGCAGGAGGGAGAGGCAGTAAACAAACACATAAACAAAGGCATAAACAAACACATATACAAAACTAACTCTTTCTTGTTTTTTTTATTTTTTTAATTAAAAAAAATTTTGATACAGGGCCTCACTGTGCAGCCTTGGCTAGCTTGGAGCTTGTTATGTAGACCAGGCTGGCGTAGAACTCACAGAGATCTGCCTGCTTCTGCTGTCTTGAGGGCTGGGACTGTCACACCATATAAGGGCACTAATCTGGTTGGATTAGGGCCCCATCACTCCCACC
This sequence comes from Cricetulus griseus, assembly GCF_003668045.3. Taxonomy (NCBI): domain Eukaryota; kingdom Metazoa; phylum Chordata; class Mammalia; order Rodentia; family Cricetidae; genus Cricetulus; species Cricetulus griseus. The sequence continues at coordinate 12,034,593 of NC_048595.1, forward strand.
TGTTTTAATCTTAACTCCCCTCATAAAGGATCCAAATATGTCCTATAAAGAGTCAGACCTCAACATGTGAGCTTTGTAGAGACACATGTAGGTCAGTCTACAGCAGGGCCCAAGACCTTAACCAAATAAACACTGCTGCTGCAGACAGGGAGCCAGCCAACATGGGCTGAGGATGACGGGTTCAGAGCTGTGCTTAAGGACGAGTGGACTATCTTGGTGTGCTGGGTTCCACCTCCTGTTCTTCAATCACTCAATTTTCATTGTCTTCGCCCCCAGCTTCAGCAAGTTGCTTTTCTGTCTCTTAAACTTATTGTGTATACAGTGTTGTTAGTATTCAGGAATCTGGACTGGCCTGTCCTTGGGGTTCTGACAGGATACGCCCTCAGCTGCAGCCACTAAGAGCACCACCTGTGATATTCACTGTTTTAAAAGGGCCCTGCCACCTCCCATCCTTCTCTTTCTCTCCCTCTCTGTCTGTTGCTCTCTCTCCCCCCCTTCCCTTTCTCCTCTCTCCTGCTGCTTCTGTCTCTGGAGGCCCATCTCCCCCCTTCTCTTTCCCTCCTACGTGGCCCGCCAGCCTCCTCTAGGCCACTCTCCAAATGGAAAGTACAGTTAGCCCAGTCACCGGCACTAGCCTGACATCATGGTGTCTCTCCAGCCACTCCATGGAGAGTGATTCCCCTGAGAGGAGAGTACCAGAGGAAGAGCCCCTGACAGAGGGCCCGGTGGGCACTATCTGGAGGTGTCCAAGACAGTGGGGTGTAGCATGTGAGTGGTCTGGCCAGCTGGGCACTGTCAGCCACATAGACCCTGGCTGCCACCCATCCATTACAGCGACAGGCTTGGGCTGAGAAAACCCTCAAAGAGGCTGAGAAGTGGCAAGCACTCATGGGAGAGCCGGGGACCCAGGCCCAGGTGACTGAAAACACAGGTGGCCGTGCTTGGCACCCTCAGCCCGGGGTCATGTGACTCCTTGCAGGGAGCGGTTCCTCCCTGCATCTCGAATACCCCACTCTGCTTCCTTACTGCGGCCTGTCGGCCCCCAGCCGCCCTCCCTCACACAGATATGCTAGCCACACTGCCTCTCCCTCCTGCAGTGTGTGGACTTCCCGCCACCTCAGGGCCTTTGTCCCCGATGTCACACTTCCATGGCATGCTCTTCCTTCCACCAGTTTCTCCAGTCAGCTCTCAGCTGAAACTTGTCTCTCCCGAGGCCTCCTGGGACCAGTCAGGCTACATGGCTTTGTAGGTAGGAGCACTTGCTGCCAAGCCGGTGACCTGAGTTTGATCCCTCAGGCCCACAGTGGAAGGGGAAACTCCTGGGACCCATATGATGACGGAAGGAACCAACTCCTACAAATTATCTTTTGACAGCAGCACATGTTCATCTATGAAGGTACAGATATATACACTTATTTTAAACAAATGGGTGTGTATTTATGTATTTATATTTATTGCTTTATAAATATAAAGACGGGAGCTGGAGAGATGGTTCAGAGGTTTAAGAGCACTGGCTGATCTTCCAGAGGTTGAGTTTAATACCCAGCAACCACAGGGTGGCTCATAACCATCTGTAATGAGATCTGGTGCCCTCTTCTGGCCTGCAGTCATACATGCAGGCAGAACACCAAATAAATAATAAATAAATCTTTTAAAAAGGTGGTTAAGATGAACCTCTTTTTTGTTTTTTGTTTTGTTGTTGTTGTTTTGTGTTTTTTTTTTGTTTTTTTTTTCGAGACAGGGTTTCTCTGTGTAGCTTTGGAGCCTTTCCTGGCACTTGCTCTGGAGACCAGGCTGGTCTCGAACTCACAGAGATCCGCCTGCCTCTGCCTCCCGAATGCTGGGATTAAAGGCATGTGCCACCAACGCCTGGCGAACCTCATTTTTCAAAAAAGTTTATCAGAGGGCTGGGATCCCAGCACCTACATCTAGGGATTCACAAATGCCTGTAACTCCAGCTCCAGGGAATCTGTCACCCCTTTAGCCTCTATGGGTATTATTTACACACACACACACACACACACACACACACACACACACACACACACACACACACGGGGTGGGAGGGGATGTGAAAGAGAGGTCAGAATAAAATAGTCTGTTTGTTTGAGACAGGGTTTCTCTGTGTAGCCCTAGCTGTCCTGAACTCACTGTGTAGACCAGGCTGGCCTAGAACTCAGAGATCCACCTGCCTCTGCCTCCCGAGTACTGGGACTAAAGGAGTGAGCCACCACTGCCCAACCTTCTGTCTCATTTTAATTCAGCCCTGAATCAGTCATCTAAGTTCAGTTATTTCCAGGTAAACACTATCTGCCCCCCTCTCCCCAACCCGTGTGTGTGTGTGTGTGTGTGTGTGTGTGTGTGTGTGTGTGTGTTTCAGACAGGATCTCCCTATATAGCCCTGGCTGCCCTGGAACTCACTCTGTAAACCAGGCTGGTCTGGAGCTCAGTGACCCACCTGCTTCTCTCTCCCAAGTACCCAGCCTCGGGGCTCATGTTCAGTGTTGGACGCTTACTCGAATGCCAGAGAGGCACGGTGGGGAGGGTCACCCACTCAGAGGCCGTCTCTCAAAGCGTTTGTTCCAGGGAGAACTCTGCACTGAGCCCTTAGGTGCTGGTCTGGTCTGGGAGAGACTTGATCCTCCTATGGGGATTCAGGTTGTGATCTTTCCCTGCCACCTCTGGGAGGATGAACTCGGGTCATCACATTGTCACGAACAGTCTGCCAAGAATAACAGCCATCACTAGCCTAATCAGAGCATCTATGACTATGAAAGAGACACCCCCCCACCCCCCGAGAAAAAAAAAGTTCAGGCCTGCTGACAGTTCCTCACAGGAGGGGTGAGGAGGAGGGGTAGACCTCCTGCTGACAGTTCCTTACAGGAGGGGTGAGGAGGAGGGGTAGACCTCCATCCAAGGTCCTGAGCACTCCCTCCAGCACCTCTGCCCAATTGTATGTATTTGTACCTCAACTGCATGTGGTTTCAGGAAGTATATAGGAGGGAAACTAAAGGGCGGATGTAATTTCCACAGTTTGGGGGAGTTCATTACTCATGCTGGGGTGGGACTTTTCACTGTTTGGGGGTCACCTATGCTCCTGCAAAGAACCCTACCGTTGTTCACTAAGCTGGGATAGGATGGATTTGATCCATCCTTTGATCCATTGCTGACTATTGAGGTGAAGAAACATTTGTGAGGAAACCAGAAGCTCCATTAGGGGCATTTCTTTGGGCCACTAGTGTATCCCATTGCCTGGGGGTAAGGGTCAGTAAATGCTCAAGGGATGCTTGTTGAGAATCAAGGGTTCCCAGGTCAGTGCCACCCTTTCCACAATCAACAGTTCATGCCTTCCTGCTGTTTGCAGTAGCCCTTCATCTCTCCTGCAGGGGGTGGGCAGGTGAGGTCCCTGGTTGGGGGAGAATTCAGGGTTAGGACTTCTAGGTCTTAAGACACCAGCTTGGCTTTGGGTATACTGACAGCATCTGTGGCCCAGAGTCCAGCTTCAGAGAAATACCAAGAGTCCCACAGCTGGAGTGGGCTGTGCTGGGCCTGCAAGGGTTAGCTTGGGGGTGGCACTCTGAAGTTGAGTCAGGCTAATCAGGGAGGGCCAGCCAGGGTTCTGAAAGGGAACAATGAGTAAGCCATCTTGTCTCTTTCCCTACTGCTTTGAACAGAGCATAAGCAGGTGCACTCAAAGCCTTTCCTAGGCCTCCTCCAAGTGGTCATTGGGGGAAAATCACAGCTTTTCAAAAGCTTAAGCCTTGCTTGGTTCCAGCTAAATTGCTAAAGGGTGGCTTCCCAACACTGTTGCTTTACTGATAAAGCTTGAGGTTCAAAGTGAGAAATCTTGCCCCAGCTCATCTCTGGTTCCAAGTTTATCTTGGTTTAAAACCTGTACTATAACCCCTCTTGCTTTTAAGTCCCTCTGAGTCCAATCTCATTCCTGATCTGATGTATAAATCGTCTCCTCTCAAACACGCCCAGCAATGGTGAAATCACCCCTCATACTCATACACTGGCAATACTGTACAAGGGCTAATACAGGTAAGAGATTTTTGTCCTGTGGGGTGGAGGGAGAGAAGCAAGGGGAAGCCCCAGTCGTGTGACCAGCCTGCTAGGTTTGGAGGTGGTGCCCTGATCTTGCCAGATCCACGGGTGCTTCTGACCCACTGCTTATAGGGACCTTTCTCGGGTTTCCAGAAGATAAAGACATAGGCTGGGCTGGTGAATCTGCATTGTCTGTCTTCCTGGTCATTTACACTCAAATGAGGGAGGCCACTTTGGTTGGGGTACTGTGCTGGGCCTGCAGGGGGCGACAACTTACCATATTCCAGGCACAAGGCTGGTGTACTTCCTCTATACCCGCAGCACACCCTCTTGATGCCACAGGGTGGAAACAACCACCCCACAGCTGTTAAGACCTGCACCCCAGGGTAAAGGAGTAAACAGGGGCTTTTGCTGTGCTGCCTCAAGACCCCACGGTCAGGCCCCACCTCTGCTTAGGTCATTGGTGACATAAAGGCTATCCCGGTGCTTTGCACAAACACTCCTCACTTCCCTTGGGCCTCCATTACAGGGTGAGACTGAAGATCTGCAACACCAAGGCCTTCAGGCATGGTGGGGACAGGGACAGGGACATTCCTTCTCAGCAAACACAACCTTCCAACCACCTTGTCAGCCCCCCTCCCCCAACTGCCCTCCATCCCAGGATTTTTTTCCATCTCTTTTCTGTACTAATACAACAGTCAAGACAATTCAGTCCATTTTTGTTTTATTTGTTAAACTGCTAAAAAGTCATCAGGGGAAAACATTAACAAAAATGAAATTGACAGATTTAAATATCCATGGGTTCCGTTTTCATCCCTACACTGTGATGTGCCTATCATGACTATCAGGGTGAGCCCCCTGGCACCCCTGAGTTGTATGGGAAACATCACTCGCAGCACCAGCTTCGCCAGGGCACGGTGGGTGCACACTGACATGAGCCCTGGTTGGTAGGAGGGGGCAGATCGAGCAGAGCGAGCACAGTGGAGCCAAAGAGGCTGGCTTTCATTCACAAGGACGGGAGTGGTGAGAGGCCACCTACTGGTGACAGCAGAGCATGCCTTATGCAGTACCCGAGGCCAGGCTTCCTCGCCCTGACCTTCAGTCCTCTCCACCATCTTATGCACTGCAGGACTACAGGTAACACGAGGCAGAGTACATCACCATGCTGGGGTCACCACGAAGACAAGGACAGACAGACGGACAGACCAAGCAGGTGATTCACTTTAAAGGGGGAGGGAAAAAGCAAAGCAGAATGAACCCAGAAAGACATGGTGAAGGGAGGGAGGACCCCCAGTGACTTTCTGTCCTTCAGAGTTGAGTCTCCCCGCAATGGCGCCTCCTCCTCTCCTCTTCTGTGTTTTAAGGAGTTCCAAGGCCATTCTTCCACAGTTCTTCCTATAGCTCAAACATTAAAATCAATCAACCTATAGAGGGCTGGGAGGAGAGTAAGCCCCAGCATTAAACAAAATTGACATTTGTTCCTATACCTTATTGGTGCTTTCAGATGTGGGGGGAGGTGGCGTTGTGACGTGCTCACCCAAAGCAGGGAAGAAAGGTGGAAACAGGAATGACAATGAATGCTCTCTGCTGCGTGGCGTGTGGGAAGATGAACAGGAAGCTCTGTGCAGAAAGAAGCAGAGCAGTGCCCAGAACTCTCACACGAGCGAGGCCAGCCAAATGACTGAAGTTAATATGACCGAGGGCTCTCAAAGGCACACTTGCAGGAATGGAAAGGGTTAAAGCTTCAAGTAGAAACAAGATGTATTTTAAATACTTAAATACTGATAAATATTTGCTTTAGGTGCTCCTGAGGGTTCAAACAAAATATTTTGTCTCATGTCTCTCAGTGAATTTTAAGACAAAATTGGTATCGCGTCCAAAAAAAAAAAAAAAAAAAAGAGTTGTGGTTAAATCTGAACTAACGGTGTTGTGGGAATGCTGACCTCTGCAGAGACATCGGAAGTCCTGCCATACAGTCTCATGGGGCTGAGGAGCCCACCAGCTTCACTGCTGAGTCACTTTCCCACAGCACACATCCACAGAGCTCAGGACCAGCAAGTCCTACACTGCTGGCTGCACGAAAGGTTCCTTCTGTTTCCTCTGGAGGGACTGCAGATACCTGGCTCTCAGCAGTGTGGGCAGCCCCAGGACCCCAGGGTTCAGAGGAACCCCTTGCTTTCTAAGAGGTTAATGTTTCTGCTGCCTGCTTGGGAAAAGTAGAACAATCAACAGTTGACCGCTAGCTTAGGAAGGCCACAGGGGGAAAAGAAAGACTACAAAAGTGGCGATTCTGAACTTCAGGTGTCTGAATACTTGATGTGCAAGTAGAAACCAAGTCCAGAGGCACGTCCACAGGCAAACACCACAGCCAGGTTTCAGCAATGTCAGGCTGCTCATCTGCTGACCTTGCCTCTTAAGTCAGGCCCCACAGGATCAAACTGTCAACCAAAGGACTGGCAGAAGCAACAGAGCAGGGAGCTGGAGTGGTGGGATACACAGGAAGTAGGCACAGGGGTGTTCCCTTGGGAGCAGCTCCAGAGCACCTTCCTCTCCTCGAGAGCTGGTCCTTACCTGGGCTTCCCCAGGGGGACTTTCCTGCCGAGACCACCAGAGCGAAGCTAATGGCTAAGGGAAGACTGAGCATGAAGCAGGAGACACACACGTCAGCCAGGGCAAGTGCTGGCTGTGAGCCAGGACCCAGGGTCAGCAGCAGTGAGCTTGAGCCTGGGAGACACTGACAAGAAAAAGGGGATGGGGCTGGGAAACACATTTTTGTTGTTTCAATTTCGGTTTTAAAGGCAAAATGAAAATCCTTTACCACTGATGAGAAACCACCAAAATCCATAGTTGCATGTCCATTTAAAATATCTTTTTGATGTCTCCTATGTCCAGAAAGACTAGTAATTTCTGGTGTCCTCTGAACAAAATAAACACTCTCCTGGGTGGCTGTACTTTATCTAGGAAATGAAGTCAAAGTACGAACTAAAGCCCTGTTTGGGGGATACAAGAACAAGACAACATGAAGGATGGAGCTGCTCCCAGGTCAACATGTATCTCCAAGGTCAAGGACAGGATACTCAAACCAGTCACTTGTCAACAGTACAGCAGAAGGTGTGTCACAAGTAAGGAAACCCTTTCTGGAAGGAACTGTTTCCAGATTCCCTTTTAAGATCAACTCTTATATTCTACTAGTAAGAATGGGCGTGCCCAGTGAAACGTGGAGATAAAAGAAACACACTGACTAAAAGATAGCTTTTGGGTTGGGCCTGGTGTCACACGCCTTTCCTCCCAGCACTTGGGAGGCAGAGGCAGGAGGATCTCTGTGAGCTACACTGAGACCCTACTGGGGGAGGGGATGGAAGGAGAGGTGACTTTTGGATTTTTTTTTTTTAATGATTCTGGCATCTTAATTTTGTTTTGTTGAGACAGGGGCTCATCATATAACCCAGGCTAGACCCAAACCTGAAATCATCCTGCCTTTGCCCGGAGTGCAAGGGTCACAGGTGTGTGCACCCCCACACTGCAGTGGATACTGGCCCTGGAGATGCAGGGAAGGCTCAAGAGCATCTGGTTTCTTTAGGCAGAGAAGAATGAACAACAGACATTTGGATGCTTTTTAAAAAGTCAAATGCCCCAAACAACAAAACAAAAAGTAAAATAAAATACCCCCAACTAAAGCAAACCACCAAAGGGCAAGGGAGCAGCCTACAGACAGAAAAGAGGCCTCTGAGGACCGAATTCTAAAAGGAAAACAATATGTTTTTTGGCAACTTGCAATCAAACACGATTGTCAGAAAAATCCCATAATCAGACACTGCATGTTTGCTGAGACTGTAGGGGAAACTCAAAAGACCAAGGGACAGGAAAGAGGCAGATGGACGGCGGCTCTATAAACATCGTTTCACCGTGACTCCAGCATGTGGGGAACTGTATTTCTTGTTGGGTGACTTCTCTGGATCACAGAAGGGACCAGGCACAGAATGCTTCTGCAGAATTGTCACAGGTTCAAACAGGAGGTTTACATTGTTTTCTCTAAGTGACTCTGACCCTGCAGTGTGGTGTCTGAAGCCTCTTCCTTGGTGTCCTGTCTGAGAAGGCCACAGAAAGATCCAGGGAGCTCTTCAGCTTGTTTCTTGTGGGAAGTTACTGCTGTTAGTCTGTCCCTAACTTCCTGGTCTGATTACCAGCAGAGTAGAAAAGGCCAGCACAGCCTCCGCTAAGATAGCAACAGCTGATCTGAACCAGAACGGAGACCTCACCTTTATTTGTAAACAGAGTTGGTTATATAATATATCTGTATATATCTATATATAATCTTTTCCTTAATGGAGATTTGATCCCAGCCTGGAATGAGTTAGGCATGGAATTGGAGTTTTGGTTTGTGGGAATCATGTTGTTTTCCCGAGTCTCGGTCCAAATGCTTGTACACTGGAAAATTCCGAATGAAAAGCCACAGAAAGGGAAAGGACTTTGAACACATTATCTCTTTGCTCGCACAAAGTACAAGGCGTTTGTTTTTGGATAGTACTTCACATTCTGCTTCTTGTCCATGAGCCCTCCAAATATGATAAGCTCTCCTCGGCCCTGTACCACTGTGTGCAGGCTGGTTTCAGGAGGCCCGACCACAGAACTGCTAGTAAATACTTTCCATTTGACTCGGCCTTTCTCCTTGGTGTCTTTAATGTCCAGCACATACATCTGCATGGGCTTGCAGTTCATACTCTGGTACAGGGGTTTGCCAACATTGAGGGACTGTGGAGGGTGGTGGCCCAGGCGGCGAGCAATTGGGGGTAAGGAATGACCATCTCCTTGGGCTGGTCCTGGGCGGGGGATGGGTACAGTTTCTCCACTGCTCAGGTTCTGATTCCCTGGAGAGCTTGGAGAAGACCCAAGAGGAGGACTTAGCGTGGCCGAGGCTGAGGGGCCTTTGGATGACATCGCTTTGATGGCTTCCAAACTCCGACGCAGGGCACTGGGGGATACAGCCCCTGCAAGGGCACTGGCCACATGTGGTGGTGTATGAACACCATTGGTCTGTTCTGGAGGGTGTCTCACACTCCCTGCAACTGTCCTGTTGTCTGTACCATCCACATGACTGCTATTGGAAGCAGACTTCAGGTCCCAATTCAGGTCAATGGAGCTTAGCCTCAGGTCCTTCTGATCTGGGAGAGAGCCTCTGCGGGGAGCTAGGGAAAGTCCCATTTTTAGGTCATATCCTTCGGAGGCAGATGGGGTGCTTGGAGATACCACCTGCACAGGGCTGTCCAAGGAAGCACCCCCAACAGCTGCTGTCCCTGGAGACAAGGTTCCACCATTGAGGATAGGAGAGCCATCTCCTCTGGCTGGGGAGAGGCTCCCTTCTCGGGAACCTGAGGGAGTCTGCCTTTGAGCCCTGGGCCTCAGTGTTCCCCAGCGGCCATTAACACAAGGAGCTTCATCCATACTCCTCACAGGAGACTGGGATCGGTATTCTCGGGTCTCAGGAACCAGGGCTGGAGGAGTGGCACTGATAGGTGATGGGCGAGAGTTCAAACTGGGGCTGAGTGGCGCTCGCCCACTAGGAGCCTGGCTGAAGACCACCACACACTGTCCCACCTGGAAGACAAAGGACTTGTGCTCATAGCCTTGCCTATCAAGCTAGCACTGGAAAGGCCAGGGCTTTGCAGGCCTGGGCTGTGGAGACAGAATGAACAGTGGTACTGACAAGAATGAGTGCAGAACAGTGGCATCTGCTGGAAGGACTTGGGTAACATTCTTTAGACAAATGGATCTTTAAGGCTACAAGTAAAACAATGTACACCTATGTCCTCCTACCAAGCAGCTCATGCACGTGGGAAATACTAAAAGAGCACATGACACCAAACTGTTTTCTACTTCTGTAAGCTTAACAAGTTAATTCCTTTTTCCAGGTTAGGGCATTTCCTGCTGGCTGCTTATTCCCCACTTACCCGGCAGGCTGGATGGCACCACAGTTCTGGGGCACCGTGGTCTTCGTTTTCTACCTTGAGTGGCTGCCAGGCCCAGGGACCTGGGTGCATATGTAGCAGCCAGGCGTCTTTGAACAGCTGCAGGAGAAGGACCAATGAGAGAACATCTAAGTCCGCCGCTGTTCACAAGCAGCTTTGTCTGCCTCCTGCCTCAATTCTCTCATACATGGCCACTGACTATCCTGGCACACAGAACTGTTCTTGTGACCACACACCAACTGTAGCCAACTGTAGCTGGTGTGTGTGTGTGTGTGTGTGTGTGTGTGTGTGTGTGTGTGTGTGTGTGAGAGAGAGAGAGAGAGAGAGAGAGAGAGAGAGAGAGAGAGAGAGATGACATATACATTAACTTTCTCAGTCTACATTCTTAAGTAAATTCCATGTGGACTTCTGTTATCCACTTGTTTCTACCCCACTGGCCGCTTTACTGGCAAACCTTTTAGCTTAAAGAGGAAACAGAGCTAGAAAGAATGGAGGGATGAATGTTTAAGAGACCAATGTTTCTGATTAAAAGTACCTCTCACTCCACTTCCCCCTCCCCGAAAAAGAACAGAGAAAGGGGCAGACAATACAAAAGCTATCTACTCAAAGCATATGGGTGTCCTCTGAGTGAGCAAGTCCAAAGAAGACTCTGTCTTACTAAACAAGCAGGGCAAGCATGTTCCAGAACTTAGCAGTCGAGGCAGATTGTCACTGCAATACTCACAGCATTGGGACCACCACAACCGCCAAGGATTAGGATAGTTGCATCATCTATAACAATCTGGGAAGATGAAGAAATTTAAATAAACCTACAAAGACACAGGCATCTGACTCATGATTCAGTGACACACACAAGTGGCATGCTCAGCTCCCAAGTGAGTGCTCCAGCTGCCCACTCTACCCAACCCACATCAGTTCTAGCCCTTTAAACGGACGACTCTTGAACAGTATATTCTAACTTGAAAAAATATGAACACAAGAGTGCTAACCACAGAAAATGAAGAATTCACTTAAGAAATAAAACCCCACTAAGGCCACTATAAGCAATACAGCAATAGAAGCTGAGAACAAGCAGCACCAAAACAAAACAAAACAAAAAACCCCAAAACAACAAAAACCGAAAGAAACTCTCTTTGGCTTGTTGCACAGGGCACCTCACCTCACTCTCATAAAGATATTACAGTGCTTGCTCAATAGTTAAACTCTTTAGCACCTGAGACTGGCCACCTCGGGGGTGAGGACTGGGGCCAGAGATGTTCGGCTTGGACCACGCCCACTGCTCCAGGTCAAGGACCCAGACTTCATTGCTCCTGTGAGATAAGAACACAGTCATAAGCAAGGTGGGGGCTCCAGGGAGCACAGTGGTGGCTGGAGTTTCTGGTGCCTGTGTCCAGTAGGGAAACTTTCACCACTTCACACATACAGCCTGTCTGGGCTGGAGGCTTCTGATGCTTTCCTCAGAGCCCAGGGACTTCAGAAGAAAAACACCATGGCTGAACCCTAGTTTTGCAGCTTAAACAAGAAACTTTATTTTCTCTACTTTTGGTTTTCTTTCCTATGAAACAGAAACACCGCTGATCTTCAGAAATGACAGAAACCAGGCACATGGCAGGAGTGGTGGCGTACACCTTTAATCCTAGCAGGAGGTTGTGGAGGGCAGAGGCTAGAGTTCTTTCAAGGCCAGCCTGGTCTACAAAGTGAGTTCCAGGACAGCCAGGACTACACACACACACACACACACACACACACACACACACACACACACACACACACACACACACACACACACACACACACACACACACACAGAGAGAGGGAGGGGGAGAGAGAGAGAGAGAGAGAGGGAGGGAGGGAGGGAGGGAGGGAGAGGGAGAGAGAGAGAGAGAGAGCATTTACATTACATTATAAAGGCGTCAGTGCACACTTAGCACCCAACCATCCAGAAACCTTTCAACCTTTCATAAGATCTCAGCTGAGTTGAATGTGCAGCAACGCACTGGACCCAAAGTACAGGCAGGAGGCAGCTGGTCAAGTGACCACCTTCCAAAAACAAAAGCCACAAGAGAGAAAAAAATGGTTCTGAAGGCATCTATCATTGTGCAGAAGCTTAAAAAAAAAAAAAAACCAAAAACAAAAATTCCACTCACTGATCATGGTAAAAAGAGTATTTCTCAGTGATTCATAAAAGCTTCAAGGTTTTCCTTGTTGTTTTGAGACAGGGTTTCTCTGTGTGACAGTCTTGGCTGTCCTGGAGCTCACAGAGATCCACCTGCCTCTGCCCCCCAAGTGTGCCACCACCACCCGGCTCAAAAGCTTCAGTTTTATCTTTTATCAGCAACCAACTGCTATATCCAACTCAAGAAGGCAGCAGTGCTGGGCGTGGTGGCACATACCTTTGATCCCAAGCAGACAGATCACAGATCACAGAGAGACCCTGCCTCAAAACACCAACTCCCCTTGCCAAAGGAAAGGAGCAGTATGACCTTGGCATGGGCATACCCCCACTGCAATCCTAGCACTCATCAGGCCAAGGATTGCATGAATTCAAGGCCACATAGAGCAAGACTGAAGGAAGGAAGGAAGGAAGGAAGGAAGGAAGGAAGGAAGGAAGGAAGGAAGGAAGGAAGGAAGGAAGGCAGGCAGGCAGGCAAGGACTAACTCCTGGCTGGCAGTCTCTAGTTCACAGTTAGCTCTTCTTCTTCTTTTTTTTTTTTTTTATATGTATACCGTGTTCTGTCAGCATGTTTTGCCTGCAAGTCAGAAGAGGGCACCAGATCTCATTATAGAAGGTTGTAAGCCACCATGTGGTTGCTGGGAATTGAACTCAGGACCTCTGGAAGAGCAAACAGTGCTCTTAACTTCTGAGCCATCTCTCCAGCCCCCCCCCCCCCCCCGTTAGCTCTTCTTCTTAAGGTCATCTAGTTACACACAATGATACAAAATAAGTACTCCCAAACTTAAATCCTAAACCCTCTCATCTGGAGGGTAGTTCCTTTCGTTTCTCTCCATAAATATTTTATATTTAGTTCACATTTTTGTTCTGTTTTGTTTTTTAAGACAGATTCTCATATAGCCCAGGCTGGCCTCAAATGTGCTACACAGTCTAGGATAACCCTGAATTCTTCCATAACTTTTTTTTTTTTTTTTGTAGACTAGGCTGGTCTCTTTTTATAATTTATTACTTTTATTTTATGTTCATTGATGTTTTGCCTGCATGAATGCCTCTATAAGGGTGTCAGAAGCCCTGGAACTGTGAGTTACAGACAGGTGTGAGCCAACACATGGGTGCTGAGAATTGAACCTGGGTCCTCTGGAAGAGATGACCAAGCCATCTCTCCAGCCCTCCATAACTATTTTAGAACAGAGATGGTGAGTCCTGTCAGAGAGTAAGCCTGGGTCTGCTTTTCTGATAACTCATCAACTCCCCATTTTATTCAGAACACACAGCAAACTCTCATGGTTCCTCTCACAGCAATAATGCAGATGGAGCTGGGCGTTGATGGTGCACGTTGGAGGCAGAGGCAGGCGGATCTCTGTGAGTTCGAGGCCAGCCTGGTCTACAAGAGCTAGTTCCAGGACAGCCTCCAAAGCCACAGAAAAACCCTGTCTCAAAAAAGAGAGAAAAAAAATGCAGATGGACTGCTGTTCTCACTCTAGACTTCACAGGGCAGGAATGATTCGGAAGGCATGGTGGGGAGCAGCATCCCTGACAGTTACCTGTTTCTAACTCACTCTCCCAATCTCCTATCCCATTTGGAGAGTGCATGACTTCTACCCAACTTGTAAATACATCTCCTTTCTTCCCTGGAGGGCCTGAGCTGGGCAACACAGCATCCTGCTTCTTGGAAGGTGACCTCTGATAGGCACAAGACAGTACACAAGGGGGAAGCTTCACAAGAACTTCATCCCATTTGATTAAACAGAAAGAAATTCCACTTAACCTTGACTTTATGGAGCAAAGTTTTCAACCTATTGATTTGTGATGGAGGGTCAGAAGAACTAAATGCTGGGGCTTAGTAGCTAACTAGGTTAAAGAGAACTATGTTCTGGGACATTGCTGTGCCTACTTCACCTTTCTGGCCTGTTATGCACAGAAATTTCTACCTTTGCATTAGAATGAACCAAATCAGAAATACTTACATTTGCCGGGATCCTAAAGAGCCACCAAAGACAATCATTTTATCACCTATCACACAGGAGGAATGGCCAGCCATAGGAGGAGGCCCATGTGTGGTGACGATGCAGTTCCACCTAATGGGAAGAAGCAAAAGTGAAAACCACCTACCCCATCTTCAAAGTGTAAGGCACAAAGGAGCAGTGGCATCCACTAAGAAAGACTGCCTGTCACCTTCCTACAGACACCTGACCCCTTACACAGACATATATGGAGGCAAAACACCAATGCAAATAAAAAAGACAGACAGACAGACGTGTCTGTCAGGCATGGTGGCACATAGTTTTAATCCCAGCACTCAGGAGGCAGAGGCAGGAGGGCCTCTGTGACTTTGAGGTCAGTCTAGTCTACAGAGTGAGTTCCAGACAGCCAGGGCCATATAGAGAAGTCCTCCCTCAAAAAACCAGAAACACACAATAAGACAAACTTTTCTGAGAAACACCATGTTTTGTCTGAGAATGGCAGAACACAGGGGTCCCCTGGTGCACACTGCTCCTGTGCTCCTGAAGAGGAGCTGCTGAAACTGAGAGCTCCTTCTCTACCTGGCCTCCCCACTCTCTTCTGAGACAACTAGAGCTCTTCTGCTTCTCCTGGGAAAGGGTGCTGCAAAGCATCTCAGTCCAGAAGCAAGCTCCTGCTGTGGGCCTCTGCCTGGGCACAGCTTCAGTTCCCACCAAACGCTTCAAGAGATTCTGTTGTTTCATTAATTAAAAAAAAAAAAAAACAAAAAAAACCACAAAAAACCATTTATTTAGCCTCGCAGTAGTGGTGCACGCCTTTAATCCCAGCACTCGAGAGGCAGAGGCAAGCGGATCTCTGTGAGTTCAAGACCAGCCTGGTCTACAAGAGCTGGTTCCAGGACAGGCTCCAAAGCGGCAGAGAAACCTGTCTCGAAAAACAAAACAAAACAAAAAAACCCAAAAACCATTTATTTTTATATTAATGTGTCTTAGTGAGTGTATGCTGTGTTTTGTGTGTGTATGTGTGTGGGGGTGTGTGCCCACAGTCCAGAAGATGGTGCTGGATCCTCTGGAGCTGAGTGTTTGGGCCAGCAAGCAAGATGGCTTGATGGGCAAAGGCACTTGCCACCATGCCTGACAACCTGGGTTTGATCCCTAGGATTCACATGGTAAAAGGAGAGCCCCCCCCCCCATGCATGTTATAGCATGCAAATACGCATGTGTGCACGTGCATACAAACACACAACTAAAATGTAATACAATGAAACCCATTTCTTCCAAGTATAGAATAGATTATCTTTGTGGCTTACCAATTTTTAGATGGTGAGTACGTGTGAATTTCATCAAAGAATCTCTCTGGTTGGTGTAAGGGATAGGGACTTGGCCTCGTCCAGCCACCAAATAGCACTAGCAAGTCCTTATACACGACTAGAGTGGCTCCAGCTTTGGGGGAAGGATAGGACCCTAGGAAAAGGCAACAGCACCATGGTTAGGATTTAGGAACATACAATTTATTAGGCTGGCCAGGGTCATCTTTCTTTGGAAGGACAAGGAGGAACCAGTGTCACACAGCAGAAGGGTGGGGGGAAAGGTTGGGTTTTCAGGTCTGAGAGACTCATTACTGATTTGAACATCTTCAGACCCAACAGAGAAAGTTACTCAGCTTTTTTGGAAGGTGGAGTGGGCTGGGTACCCATCTCAAAAGGTCACAGCTTGCCTTGGCTTAAGTTTACAGTGGTGCTGCTGTGGCCTACAATCATTGGAGATCCTCCTTTGAAATTTCATCTTTTATAGGCTAGTGAAAATGCTGGATAATGCAGTGAACCTCAGCTCCTAGTCAGTCTCCTGGCCACAGGAATGGTGGGTACCGCATGCCATTCTGTGCTGCTGGGCTGAGGTGTCCAGAAGGCCAGGTATATTATGTATACATTCCATTCACGATGGGTTTATTGGGCTATAACCCTATTACGGATCACATGGAGTTTTAGACAGCGTGGGCTCCATGAAACCAGGAAGGAAGGAAGGAAGGAAGGAAGGAAGGAAGGAAGGAAGGAAGGAAGGAAGGAAGGAAGGGAAAGAGGAAGGAAGGAAGAAAAAAAGAGAAAAGAAAGAGGAAGGAGGGAGGGAGGGAGGAAGGAAGGAGAAAAGGAAAAAAAAAAGAAAAGAAAGAGGAAGGAAGGTAGGTGATGGGGCAAGTCCTTCTGTGTATATGATTGTCTTATTGGTTGATAAAGTATTGTTGGCCAATAGGGAAGCAAGTTAGGCGGGACTAGGAGTCGAGGAGGATTCTGGGAAATGTAATAAAGAGAAGTCTTGTGATCCAGGCAGTAAGTGACATAGCAGGCAGACTCAGAATATAAGCAGGGATAAGCAGGAAATTGCTCTCATCCTCCTCCTCTCTTCTCTAGAAGCCCCCATCTGAACCCCACAAGAGAGGACGCATGCTGCTGGCATCCTCAATCAGATAAGTCTTTATAAAATATATAGATTAATAGTTATGATTGATAATTAAGACAGAGATAGCAAGTAAAAAAATCCTCATCATTGACCAGCATCATTGTACCTAATATAAGTCTCTGTGTGTTATTTTGGGCACCCACGTGGCAGTGGAGCTCGGGTGGCAGGAGGAAGAGATGAAGGGAGGGAGGGAGGGAGGAGAGGGAGGGAGGAGGGAGGGAGGGAGGGATTTGGCTCATGCAGGAATGACTAATATCTCATAGATTAGGAACATATCTTTCCACAGTTTGTTTTGAAATGACCATTGCTAGATTTTCCCCAATTCCTCCCTGGGTATCTCACTGTTAGATTGGTCAAAGTAATTTGTCCCAATATCTAGGGATCAGAAAATACTGGAATATCAAAAAAACTTTACCAGACTAGAAATGGCTTAGCAGTTAAGAGTACTTGTGGAGTATTAGTTTAAGATATATTACATTAATTTATGCTGTGGAATATTTGTTTAATGATGCAAAGATGTATTTTAGTCTTTTATGTTGCATTTGTTTAACGCTGTGAAGCTGTGTTGCTTTGCCTGCCTAAAATACCTGATTGATCTAATAAAGAGCTGATTGTCCAATAGCTAGGCAGGAGAGAGAAATAGGCAGGGCTGGTGGGCAAAGAGGATAACTAGGAGGAGAAATCTAGGGAAGAGAGCAATTGAAGAAACGAGGAAAGAGAAAAGAAGGAGAAGAAGACACCAGGGTTCAGCCCCCGAGCCACACAGCCAACCTTGAAGAAAGAAAGAAAGAAAGAAAGAAAGAAAGAAAGAAAGAAAGAAAGAAAGAAAGAAAGGGAAGAAAGAGTAAAGAAAGGTAAAAAGCCCAGAGCCAAATTTTAGTTAAAGAGAAATGGGATAATTTAAGTTAGAAAAGCTGGCTAAAAACAAGCCAAGCTAAGGCTGAGCATTCATAAATAAGAATAAGTCTCCATGCATTCATTTGGGAGCTGGATGGTGGGCCCCCAAAGAGAAAAAAAGAAAACAAACAACAACAATAACAAAAAGAGCTAAAAGCACTGGCTGCTGTTTCAGAGGATCAGGGTTCAGTTACCAGAACCTGGCTGGCTGATCACAAGATGTAAGTCTAGTTCCAGGGGGTCGGGTGCCCTCTTCTTGACTTCAAGCACACACTCGGTGCACAGCTGCACATACAGGCAGAACACTCAAAGCACACAAAATAAACTAAAATTTCATTTTTTTTGGTTTGTTTATCAAGACAGGATTTCTCTGTGTAGTCCTGGCTGTCCTGAAACTCACTCTGTAGATGTGGCTGGCCCTGAAGTCAGAGATCCACCCAGTTCTGCCTCCATCACCTTGCAAATTTCTTTTTTTTTTGGGGGGGGGGGGTCTCTGTAGCTTTAAAGGCTGTCCCTGGAACTCACAGAGATCTGCCTGCCTCTGCCTCCTGAGGGCTGGGACTAAAGGCGTGTACCACCAACGCTCGGCTACCCCGCAATTTTTAAAAAACTGTGATTACTTTTTCTTTGTTAAGAAAGGGTCTTTGTAGCCTAGGCTGGCCCCAAACTTACTTTATAGCTAAGTATGACAGTGAACTTCTGACCTACTGTCTCAACCTTTTGATTCTTGCAGGTGAACAAGGTCCTTTGTTTAGTGCCTTATGCTTCCAGACTAGCATGTGGATTTGATCTGAGACGTGGAGAAATGGATTCAGAGCCAAGTGTAGAAACTGAAACTTAATAGTGGGTCTCCCATACAATGGAACAAAAGTGCAATTTCTTTCTTTCTTTTTTTTTAAAGTATTTTTTAAAGATTTTATTTTATTTATTTATTATGTATACAACATTCTGTTTCCATGTGTATCTGCACACCAGAAGAGGGCACTAGACCTCATAGCGGATGGTTGTGAGCCACCATGTGGTTGCTGGGAATTGAACTCAGGACCTCTGGAAGAGCAGTCAGTGCTCTTAACCTCCGAGCCATCTCTACAGCCCTCTTTCTTTCTTTCTTTTTTTTTTTTGAAATTTATCTACTTATTTATTTGTAGTTTTATGTGCATTGGTGTTTTGCTGTGGGTATAGGATCCCCTGGAACTGGAGTTAAGACAGTTGTGAGCTGCCAGGTGGGTGCTAGGAATTGAACCTGGGTCCTCATGAAGAGCAGTCAGTGCTCTTAACCACTGAGCCATCTCTCCAGCCCCACAAAGTGCAATTTCTATTTTTGCTTTTTTTTTTTGTTTTTTTCAAGACAGGATTTCTCTGTGTAACAACTCTGGCTGTCCTAGATTGCTCTGTAGACCAGGCTGGCCTCTAACTCACGGAGATCTACATGCCTTTGCCTCCTGAGTGCTGGAATTAAAGGCGTGCACCACCACTGCCCAGTTATTTTCATTTACTTATTAAGATTTATTTTAGTATTTATGTGCATGTGTGTGCTTGGGCACATGTGTGTATGTGTGTGTGTGTGTGCACGTGAGTATGGGTGCCCTTGGCGACAAGAGGCATCAGTTCCCCTGGACCTAGAGCTGCAGGCCCTGCTGTCTGCCCATATGGATGCTGGGAACTAAACATGAATCCTCTGCAAGAGCAGTGTGTGCTGTCAACTACTGATCTGTCTCTTCAGCCCTCTTTAAAACAAATGTGGGAATCTGCATTAACAATCTCTAGAGCACCTACACTGAGTGAGGATTCTGTTTTGGGGTCAATGAATGAATTTGGGAGCAAATGAATGAATCAGTGCTGCTTGGGCATTTGTTTGGGAAGAGGGTCTTCAATTGAGAAAATGCCCCCGTCAGACTGTCTGTAGGAAAGTCTGTAGGACAGTCTCTTGATTAATGATTGATGTGGGCGGGTGGAACCCACAGGGGGTTCATGGCAGTAACAGTCAAATGTCGCAAGACAATGGGAAGATTTACAATCCCATCACTTTCTCAAAAATTATGTATCGTCTCAACAAATAAGATTGTTATCTTAGTTTTAAGATTTAAAATAAGTAAAAAGTCATGTGGTGTGTGTGTGTGTGTGTGTGTGTGTGTGTGTGTGTGTGTGTGTGTGTGTGTGTGTGTGTGTGTGTGTGTGTGTGTGTGTGTTTGTGGTAGCCATGTGTACATACTTGTCAAAGCACTTGTGTGGAGATCAGAGGATACCTTGTAGTTCCTTCCTTTCATTTTGTGGGTTTCAGGGATGGAATTCAGGTTGGTGGGTGGGCAGGGAGCAACACTACTTTTTTCTGACTTCTTTTTTATATAGGGGCTCCCTCAGAGGGTATCACTCATTCTGAGGGTCTTCTGCTCTCAGATAACCCTTTCTGGGAATGCTCTCATGGACCTGCCCAGAAGTGCATGTCTTGGTTGGTTCCAGAGCCCATCATGATTAGATATCATGAATGCTAAACATCATGAACATTAAACATCACGGATGTTAAACATTGTGGATGTTAAGAATCTTCCTTCCTGCTAGGTTTCAGGGGATGAAGGTAAGGGGGTGGGGTTGTGGGGTGGTGGTACACAGTGGTACACACCTTTAGCCCCAATGCTATTTTTTAGGAAAACATCTGATGAACTGAAACCCATTATCGAAGCCTACTGATGACAGGTCCCTCCTGTGCTGGGACAGAGCTGGCTCCCTGTAATCATGACACAGCCTGGAGGCAGTGGCTGTCATCTCAACATGATAAATCCAAACAGTTCTCTTTATTTAATTTTTGGGCTTTTGAGACAGGATTTCTCTTTGTAGCCCTGGGTATTCTGGAACTCAATTTGCAAACCAGGCTGGCCTCGAACTCACAGGGACCCACCTACCTCTACCTCCCGAATGCTGGGATTAAAGCTGGCTTTAAACATTTCTTAATATAAACTTTTCTCTCCAATCCCCCCCCTTCTATTTTATCCCCCAGTTTCAGCAAGATCAGACAAGTCATTAATTGATACAAAAACTCACTGACGTTAGAGCTTGAGACAGATGGACAGACGGACAGATGGGCACACATACAGGTTTCACTATGTGGCTTTGTTTTGTTTTGAGACCTGATCTCCCCATGTGTTTTATGATCGAGGGAGACCTTAATTTGCTTCAATCTTCTACTCTCAGGCTCTGCAGTGTTGGAATTATAGGCATGTGCGGCCCTAGCAAACTAAAGATACACACCCATGCCTTTAAAACATCCCTGAGTAGTTATGGGACACCCAATGGCAAGGACTTTTAGTACCTGCCGTGAGAAGCAGGCCAGAGCCATGAGCATAGACAACGCCATGGGCGTTGTTTCCACTGCCAAGAAACAAAGCCACATGAAAGACCACTGCATGAACAGGGAGCACTTCCCAGCTAAAAATTAACAACATGAAAAGCAGCATGGACTCCTTGTCTCCACTGCAAGCTCTCTTTTGATGCAATTTCTAGGGCAGGAGAGGTTGCATCTGATAACTTGTTAATTGCAGCCCTAGTCAGGGGCACCTTTCAAGTGGCTCCATTCACAGTGAAGACAATGTTGCTATAGACCTCTGTGCCTGGAGCAAACAGGGAAGGCCCACTAACCCTGAAATATGCCAGTCTATTCACACTCCCGAGAGGACCAAAGGTTACCAAAGATCTGTATGGGGCAGTTTCGGCTCTTCTCTCCAGCAGCACAGAATACTAACCATCTCCAAAAAGCATGTGTTCTAGAAAAATCCCAGGATCTGAACTTCATAAACAAAAATTCCTTGCTTTCCTCTGCTCTTCCCCACACACCCCGAGACCGCAGGCAGACTGTCCCAGGGCTGCACTGGGTCAGAGGAAACAAGGCAAAGCTGCCACCCAAGAAGAGTAAGATCAATAGACTGGGCCTCCAAACACAGTAGGAGGAGCCAGAGCTGGCTAATGAAAGGTGGAGAAGCCCTCTAGTCAAGCCCATTTCCTCCCAGCTGTGTGCTCCACTTGCCCAAGGCTCCACTGTCTGCCAGCAGAAGCAAAGGCTGGCAGCAGCTGACCAAGGCCAGACCTACGAGAGATGGCTGGACATGAGCTCCTCCTGCTTGTGCCCTCTTGCCTCCCAACTGGACACAGCAGGCCCACATGCCAATGTAGGATGGAAGCAGAAGGGATGGAGGCATGGGACACACTCTCCTGTAGTCCCTGGATTCCAACGAAAGTGGGAGTGGAAATGATGCAGCCAACTGCGGGTCATATTGACCATCCTGATCCCCAATTCCAAGACCTGCTCTCACTGCTCTTTTGACAAGTCCTGGTCAGGGGACAGACCTACTTGCAAGCCTGGGAACACCATATTCCCCTCCCCAGTGCCCCCCTCTCAGTTAGGCACTCCCACCCCACCCCTCTAGTGCTGCCGTTCATGGACACCCACAGCTCTAGCCCTGCACCACACGAGCATTCTGCTTGCTTCTGTCTCTCTTCTATGTTAGGGTGTCTCACTGAAGAGACACTACTTTAGTCTTTGGGTGCTCACTAGCCCTCTATAGGACAAAATGTTTCATGCCTAACATAGGAAATAAGGACTATTCCAAATCTCCACCCACTTAGAGCCCAACTGAAAATGCTTTTTGAGAAAAAAGGCATTGCAGTCATCAAAACTGATGTACATAAAAACCCACAGCCTTGGGGCTAGAGAGATAGCTTAGTGGTCATGGTAGTTTGAAAGAAAATGGCCCCCCAAGGAGATGTGGCCTTGCTGGAGAAAGTGTGTCACTGCAGAGGTGGCTCTGAGGTCTCATATAGACTCAAGCCATGCCAGATCATTTCCTGTTGCCCACAAGATATGGAATTCTCAGCTCCTTCTCCAGCACTATGTCTACCTGTACGCCGCCATGTCCCAACACGATGATAATGGATCAAACCTCTGAAACTGTAAGCCACCCATTAAATGTTTCCTGTATAAGAGTTGCCATGGTCATGGTGTCCCTGCACAGCAATAGAAACCATAAGACACGGATTAAGAGCACTAGCTGCTGCTCTTCCAGAGGACTTGGGTTTGATATCCAGCACTTGCAGGGTGGCTCACAACAGTCTATAAACCCAACTCCAGCAGATCCAATGCGTTTTCTGGTCTTCTTGGGCACTGGGTACACATATGATACAAAGATACTCATGCAGCAAAAAAGCCACAAACATAAACATATTTTTTAATGGAGGGACAAGCCCACAGCCTTTCCCAATAAATGTGTAGCCTCTGCCCTTTACAATGTTAACCTGGGTCCCAGAATATATAATGGCAAAAATAGCCTTAAGGGCCTGGTATGGTAGTGCATACATTTAATCCTAGTACTTGGGAGGAAGAGGCAGGTGATCTCTGTGATCACCTAGCCTGATCTACATAGGGAATATATGAGAAACACAGGGAAACCCTGTCTTCAAAAAATAATCAAAAAATATATATAGTAAAAAAAAATTGAGTAATTTCTATTTTTAGTTCTTTGAGACATGGTTTCTGTGTGTGTAGCTCTGGCTGTCCTGAAACTCGCTCTGTAGACCAGGCTGGCCTTGAACTCACAGAGATCTGCCTGCCTCTGTCACCAAGTGCTGGGATTAAAGGCATGCACCACCACTGCCCGGAGTTATTTATATCCAACTAGGCAATCACTCATGGCTGCAGCGATTAGGAGAAATGGTTTGGTTGCTGTCCATGGTTCTTGCTCCTGGCTCAGGCCATAGAAACCAGAATTTCTGGCTGAGCTGAGGCATAGAACTGTCCTCCTGTACTGGAGCTGCCATAAAGCAGGGTTCTGGCCTACCTTGCCTGATAGTAGATGATGAGAGTCTACTTTGGAAATGGCCCTGCTAAGGACCAGGAAGACTGAACAGAGGCCTGGCTGGATTGGCCTGCAGTGTGTCAGTATCACATATGCCAGGCAAGCTGTAAGAAAGCCACAATCAAGTCTGGAGCTGCTGGTGACTGAGCAGGTGGAGAGGCTCCAGGGAGACATGGCCCTCAGCGCTCCTTCCCACCTGTGCACCTTTTCTCACCTGCCTCCTCTGTAACGGCCTTTACAACATTTGACTTGTAGTGTGTCTTGCCTGCCTGTGCATGTCTGTGCAGACATGAGTGCTGGTGCCCAGAGAACAGAAGGGACAGGTCCCCTGGAACTGGAGTTACAGACAGTTGTGAGATGCCACATGGGTGTTGGGAATCAAACCTGGATCTTCTGCAAGAGCAGCTAGCACTTTTGACAGTTGAGCCATTTCTCCAGCACCACCCCTCACCAGGCCAATAAATCCCAGGGGAAAAAAGAAAGGGAGAAGGAGGAGGAAGCGGTGGCGGCGGCAACAGCTTGGCATGGTAGTAGACACCTCTAATCCCAGCACTCCTGAGAAAGAGGCAGGCAGATCTCTGGGAGCTCTGAGGCCAGTCAGGTCTATATAGTGAGATCCTGCCTCAAACAAAACAACAGAACCAATGTCAAAACTGGTAGAGTGGTCTGTAAACATTTCCCCACTGTTGTTACATGTCATAGGCTACTTTAACTAGTAAACAGCCATAAGTAAAATTACAACTTCTTGGTGTGAGGTTTTCAAGAAGCCATTCTTAGAGACTAGCAAAATAATTCATTGGGTAAAGATACTTGCTGTCAACCCTGATGACCTGGGTTCAATCTCTGCAGTCTACATGGAGGAAAGGGAACCAACTCAGAAACATTGGCCTCAGAGTGCCATACATATGCCACAGTGCATGAATGGGTGCACACACACAATCACACACCCACCAAAAGTGTGGGTTTTTTTAAAAAATAAGGCATTTGTTAATTTTTTATTTATTTTTACATGTGCATTGGTGTTTTTGTCTTCAAGTATGTCTGTGTGAGGCTGTTTGATCTCCTGGAAGTAGAGTTACAGACAGTTGTAAGCTGCCATGTGGGTGCTGGGAATTGAACTAAGGTCCTCTGGAAGAGTAGCCAATGCTCTTAACTGCTGACCCAACTCTCCAGCCCCAAGTGGGAGTTCTTTTAAAGCAATCATTCCTCATAGAAAATGCAGTCATCATCAGGGCCGTGGTAGCACACACCTTTAATCCCAGCACTTGGGAGGCAGAGACAGGTGAATCTCTGTGAGTTAAGACCAGCCTGGTCTACAAGAGCTAGTTCTGGGGCTGGAGAGATGGCTCAGTAGTTAAGAGCACTAACTGTTCTTCCAGAGGACCAGGGTTCAAATCCCAGCACCAACATGGCAGCTAACAACTGACTATATCTGTCAGTCTCACACGGACTTACCTGCAGGCAAAACACCAATGTCCATAAAATAAAAAAGTAAATAAATTAAAAACGGGGGGTGGGGGCGTTGGTGGCACACACCTTTAATCCCAGCACTCAGGAGGCAGAGGCAGGAGGATCTCTGTGAGTTCGAGGCCAACCTGGTCTCTAGAGTGAGTGCCAGGACAGCCTCCAAAGTCACAAAGAAACCCTGTCTCAAAAAAAAAAAAAAAAAAAAAAAGTGACTCAGGATAAAACCTATGTTTCCACAGTTTGAATTGGCTTTTTACAATTTCATCCAGGGCATAAAAGAAAGGTTAACATCTAGATGGCACTGGAGATATATAAAAAAATATATAAAATGAAGTTCATTGTGTCATAAACTGCTGAGGGATATTTATACGCGGTGTGAAGATGCATTGCTGTGACTGGTGTAATAAAAAGCTGAATGGCCAATAGGAGGTATAGGAGGGACTTCCAGGCAGAGAACGGAAGAGGAGAACTGAGGATTACAGGAGACACAGAAAGGAAACAGGATGTGCAAGACGGAAGGGAGGTATTATGATAGAGCATACATTAATATAAGAGGGCTAATGTAACCTATAAGAGCTAGTTAGGAACAAGTCTAAGCTATAGGCTGGCAGGACAGAGACTCATTCCCACAAATCCAAGTGGATTCCATCGACCCCTGGGAGGAAATATAGGCCGTGCTGGATGACGTGAGAGTGTCACTGCATAGGGATCCCAAGAGCAACCATGGTGAGGGTTCTGCTTGTTTTCAGTGATACTGTGGGACCTGAACTCAAATAAGAATCTAAAAGGCACCTGAATTTGACTAAATGACTCAAAGTCAAAGGATGAAGAAGGACTTTCAGCATAGAAGAAAAAGTCAATGACATTTTGCATTTGGTCACCAAAGGGAGAGAAAACTCTAAAGGCAGAAGAAAAATCTCATTCACAAGCAAAGCAAAGCAAAAATAAAGCAATGAGGTTAAGGGCTGGAGAGAAGGCTCAATGGTTAGAGCACTGGCTGCTCTTCCAGAGACTGGATATGATTCCTGCACCCACATGGGAACTCACAACTGTCTGTAACTCCAGTTCCCAGAGATCTGGCACCTCACACAGACAGACATGCAGGCAAAACCTGCAGTGAACATGACAGAAAAATACATGGGTTTCTACCAACACCTGGAGCTTGAACAAGTCTGGAGGAGGAGGAGGAGGAGAAGGAGGAGGAGGAGGAGGGAAGAGGGAGGGAGGAGGGAGGGAGGGAGAGGGAGGGAGGGAGGGAGGAGGGAGGGAGGGAGGGAGGGAGGGAAGGCAGTGTCAGAACCTCTGGAACTAGAGTTACAGACTGTGGTGTATGAGTGTGTATGGCTGAGTGTGTGTCTGCTTCATGTGCACATAGGGCGAACAGTTGGAAGAGGTATTGCTCCTGGAACTGAAGCTAAGGCTGAGCTGCTACATGGGTGCTAGAAACTGAGCCCCAGGCCTCTGCAAGAGCTACCAGTGCTCCTAACTGAGCTATTTCTCTAGCCCCCACTGTCATTCTTTTTAAAGGTAGCATTTACATCAAGAAAAAAAAAAACAAAACAACAACAAAACAAAACCAGTGACACTTTGGGCAGGCGTTTCTGTAGAGTTCCAGCACTTTCCAGCCTTGAGGTAAGTTTTCCTAAGACATCTGCTATAAATGATATTCTTCTTCCTGACCCTGGCTCCAAAAGGAAACCAGCTCCTCTGTGGGATTCCCAGGCAGCTGAGGGCAAGATTGTTCTTTGTGAGCAGCCCTCAAGGCCATCTACAGTCTCAGTCAATACTTTCTCACGAAACACCTCAGAAGACAAACTATGCTGGTGATTTTAGGTCCTCTCAGCTTGACCTTTGGGACAGCAGACTGCTTGGGACTGAGAATGGTGGAAAAGCCCAGGCTAACTGTGGTGATAACATTCCTGGTCTCAGCTAGCTGGCCACCAGCTTTCACCACTCTGAAGCTATCTTCCCCACCATGAGAGGCACCTGCAAACTGCGAGCCAGAACAAACCCTTCCTTACTGTTCCCCGTCAGAACAGTAACTGATGCGTGGGGTAAAAGGTAGCTCATTTTACAATAAGCAGTCATGAGAGCAGAGCAGCTGTTTCTTCATGACAGTTGTGGCGTTCCACCCAGCATAGTGCACTCACCTGTGACAGTGAAAACTCCAAGGAGGCAACAGACTACACAATGTAGTACAGGGTTCCCAAATTCAGCCATGTTAAAAGCCAACTGGGTCAGTTTTCTCCTTTAAAAAGATATTTTCGGGCCAGGCGTTGGTGGCGCATGCCTTTAATCCCAATCCCAGAACTCGGAAGGCAGAGGCAGGCGGATCTCTGAGAGTTCGAGGCCAGCCTGGTCACCAGAGCGAGTGCCAGGATAGGCTCCAAAGATACACAGAGAAACCCTGTCTCGGGGGGGGGGGGGGGGGGAAGGTATTTTCTAGAGCTGGCTGTGGTGGCACACGCCTTTAGCACTAAGGAGACAGAGGCAGGCAGATCTCTGGATGTGAGACCATCCTGGTCTACAGAGCGAGTTCCAGGACAGCTGGGGCTAACATAGAGACAACTTCTCTCAAAAAAAAAAAAAAAAAAAAAAAAAAAAATGTTTTTAAGCCGGGCGTTGGTGGCACACGTCTTTAGTCCCAGCACTGGGGAGGCAGTGGCAGGCGGATCTCTGTGAGTTCGAGACCAGCCTGGGTCTACAACAGCGAGTGCCAGGACAGCCTCCAAAGCCACAGAGAAACATTGTCTCAAAAATAAATAAATAAATAAATAAATAAAATAAAATGTGTGTGCATGCCCACATGCGCATGTGCGATGGTGCACATTTGGCAGTCCTCTTCTACCATGTGGGTATTGGGGCTCAAACTCAGGTCATCAGGCTTGGGACTGCTGAGGTATCTATCTGGCCTAGTTTTCTCTTCTAGAAGTACAGATCCAGGAAGCTGGTGAGGTGGCTCAGTGGTTAAGAGCACTTCCAGTGGCAACTACGAGGACCTGAATTGGTATTCCAGCATTCGTGTAACAAGCTGCGCATAGTTTCACTGGCACTAAAACCCTAGCTCGTGGAAAGTAGAGACACAAAGACTACTGGGGTTTGCTGGGTGCCTGGTACCAGCCTATTCAAATCAATGTGAGCTCCAGGTTCAGGTAGAGAGTGATAGCAGACCCCTGACACCCTCCTCTGGCTTCCACATGTGTGCACACACATCACACATATACAACACCCCATTCCCCAAATCCATCATTCTACCCCCAACTCCTTACATTAGAAGAGTGAGTCTTCTCTGGGACCAAAGACAACACCTAACTAGACCAGTGATGTGGATGGTATACTTTTTAGGAGCTTATACTCCTTCTTACAGAGAAAGGAATCTGGGCCCGGAGAAGACACAAGCTGTAAAGTTCACAGGCACAGTTGAAGGTGTGGGCTGAGAGTAAAACATGACCCTGAACCCACAAGCCAGTACTGGGAACTCCATGGGAAGGCACAGAAACCAGGAAGGAAAAAAAATCCTTGGAAGATTCTATGGGAGAAAGTAGTGGGAAAATCAACTGAACTCCACGGCTATTTATGACACGACAGGCTGAGCTCTGCGTCATTAATATTTATAGACTCCACTAGTATTTAAAGCCGCCTCTAACTGAGGAAATATGCTTCACCAACTGAAATCCTCTCCTCTTTTGCACATGAGAGTAGGGTAATCTTTAGGAAGTTTTAAAAATCCGAACTATCAAGTGCAAAATTAATAATTTTATCTTGATTTAAAGCAACTGAAAGGGTAGTATGACTTACAATTGTTATTAAATAGGTGCTGGAATTAGCTTCAGTTTGAATTAAGAGTAATTTATTTGAGAAACTGGTTTAAACATTAGTCTTTTGAAACACACACCCAAAGAATGGCTTATTTACTTTGGGAATTAAACACAGGCTAAGCCAAATAAACCTGATTATGAATTAAGGTGCACCTTTGTACAATTCTAGAAGGTCAGTCAATTTCCTGGAACTATTTGGCAAAGACTAGAATTATGTACACACAATTGTTCATTCACAAGTAACCTTGACTTCCAATGGCTTCTCTCCCGTTCCACCCTCCATGATTTCATGACTGATAAAACAAGCAGTAGAAACCCTGTACAGTTGCCACTGCTCAGCACCTGGCATCATCTACCCCCTTATTCTATTCCTACCAATGGATAGCCAACCTTCCCATCTCTGCCAACCCTTCCACTTGGTGACAACTGTGCCCCTCTGTCTGACTCAATCACTTCCTCTAGAAGATCACTGAAAGTGGCATACAGGCATGCTATAAAATCATAGCCATGGCTGGCCTAGAATTCACTATGCAGACCAGACTAACTTCAAACTTGAAGCAATCCTCCTGCCTCTGCTTCCCAAGTACAGAAACTATAGGTATTTGTCACACTTGGAAAATATACTGCCTTAAAAATACAACTAACTTCTCAATGGACTTGGTGGCACATTCCTTTAATCCCAGCACTCAGGATCAGAGACAAGCGGATCTCAGTGAATTGAAGTTCAGCTTGGTCTACATGGTTAAGTTCTAGGTCAGCCTAGGCTGCACAGTGAGACCCTGTCTCAAACAAGCAACCAAGAGCTGGAGAGATGGCTCAGTGGCACCTACTGTTCTTCCGGAGGACCTGAATTCAGTTCTCAGCAGTGACATCAGCCAGTTTTTTTAAATTACCTGTAACTCCAGCTTCAACACCTCTGGCCTCCTGGAGTGCCAACACTCTGGTGCATATATGCCCATACTCCAGAGACATGATATACATAACCAAACAACAAGAACAACTACCCTCTCAGACTATGCCTGTGTCACTTGGCACCTTACTCTCCTTCCTACTCTACAAACTACAGGCAGGTTCCTTTAGCTAGCTGGTTCTTAACCTACTGCTCATACCTTTCTAAGCGGGTATAATTTCTCATCTAGAGATCACTACCAGCTCTTTAGATTCTCTTTACCTTCCTGTTACCCTCTGACAGGAACTCACCTCAGAAACCTGACTAGCGGGCTGGAGAGATGGCTCAGGGGTTAAGAGCACTGACTGTTCTTCCAGAGGTCCTGAGTTCAATTCTCAGCAACCACATGGTGGCTCACAACCACCATGAATGAGATCTGGTGCCCCCTGCTGGCCTGCAAGCAGAAGACTGTATACATAATAAATAAAATAAAAACTATACGAAAGTCCTCTTAACAGCTGAATGCCTATGGACATGCTATCCCTCTTTTTCTGTCTAGACACTTGCTCTTAATACTCTCTTTTCACTCTGGCTCCTGTCTCATTGAGTTCTCACTAGAACCCTAGGCTATCCCAAACACAGTCCCACCTCTGGGTCTTTGCATTGTTTAAGATGACGTAGCCCCATTCATTTGTTCCTTGCATCCACCAAGTTTGTTTATTTGTTTTGAAAAAAAAACAACATTCATTTTATGTTTACAAATGTTTAATTGCATATATATGCAATATATGCATGTATATGTGTATATGTGTGTGTGTGTGTGCATATACATACATACATACATACATACATACATACATACATACATACATACACACACATACACCATGTGTACTTGGTGCTTGAGGAGGCCATAAGAGGACATCAGGTCCCCTGAACTAGAGTTACAGATGGTATTGAGGTGCCATGTGGGTGCCAGGAACCAAACCTGGGTCCTCTGTAAGAACAGCCAGTGCTCTCTTAACCACTGAACTGTTTCTCCAGTCCCTGTATTCATCAAGGTTTTTGTTCCAATGTTACCTTCTCCTTGATCCCCTTGTCATGATTCCCCTGGTGTAGCCCCATACAGCTATCTAGCAGTTCCTCTCTACTTAGAACTAACATTCTATATTACATGTATTTGTTTTTTTGTTTTGTTTTGAAGGCAAGGCCTTACTCTGTAGCGCAGGCTGCACTGAACTCAGGTAGTAGGTACACAGGCACTACACCACATGTGTCATTTTCCATTCACTCACTCTTGGTTGTCCATCTCTGCCCATCTCTCTCTCTTTTAGTTTTTTGAGGCAGGATTTCTTTGTGAAACACTGGAACTCACTCTGTAGGCCAGGTTGGCCTCAAACTCAGAAACCCACCTGCCTCTGCCTCCTGAGTGCTGGATTAAAGCCATGCCCTGGCTGTTTGTCTTTTTAAACACCCTGGTTATGCCAGGTGGTGGTGGTGCACACCTTTAATCCTAGCACTTGGGAGGCAGGTCAGGGAAGCCAGCCTGGTCTATAAAGCAAGTTCCAGGACAACCAGGGCTACATAGAAAAACCTTGCCTTGAAAAAAACACAAACAAAAGAAAACAAAACAAAACAAAACAAAAAAAACAAACAAACAAAAAAACAAAGCAAAACTCCCCCTCTCCCCTTATTTGAATTCACTGTCCATTAGAATTGGGATTTCTGTCTGCCACTAACTCACAAGTATCTCAACGGGCAGCTCCTAAATGTCTGTTACTTGAAATGAAGGCGATGGCTCAGTGGGTCTAGTAACTACCACACAAATAGGAGGATCTGAGTTAAGGTCTCTGACATTCAGGTAGAAACCATGTGTTGCAATATAAGCCTGTAACCCAAGAATGAAAGAGAGGGGGTGGGAAAAATGCCTCTAACCTGTAAGCCCCAAAGGACCCGTACTTCCTGAGATGCTAAAGGCTGTTGTTCACATAAGATAACAAGCCACAAGTTTTCACTTCCCTAAACAAGTTTAGTTGATGCAACTGCACTAGATATGCTTAATTACAAGTAGGCAGGAAGTACATCAGGATGTATGCTTGCCCCTGACTGGAAGAAAGTGGAAGGTACTTAGTCTTGCAGTTTTGCCTTTTTAAGCACCTGGTCCTTTTCTGGGAATCCCAGAATAGACCTGGCCAGAGTCCATTATCCTGGCCAGAATTTAATTAAAGCTTGCTTCAAATTTGGTGGGATTCACAACATCTATAACTTTAGCATTCAGGAGGATAAAGTGTCCAAGTTCAACAACCTCTACAACAGGAAGCAAGGTCAGCTTAGACTACATGAGACCCTATCTCAAAAAAGTAAAATAATAAAACCTACACTTCTCTCCACTACGTATCCTACTCCCCCCACCCCAAAAAGGCTTCACTTTGTATCTAGCTGCACAAGATGTGAACATTGCCTTGACTGGTCCTCTCTATTTCCAATCCACCAAATTCATTTTAATCTAAAGATCCAACTGAAAGTCATCCACTTCATCCTATCTCCATGCCAAGATTCCAGTCCAAGCCTTCATAATCTCTCACAGCTCTTACTGTGATGGAGCCTCTCCAACCTGCTCTCTTTGATTTACTTCTTTGAGTAGGTGTGACCTTGTTGGAAGCAGTGTGCCAATGGGGGTGGTGGACTGTAAGCCCATGCCAGGGGGCCCAGTCTCTCTTGGCCTATGAATCAGGGTGTAGCTCTCAGCTACTGCTCTAGTGCCATGCGTGTTGGCACGCCCCCCCCCCCATATGATGACGATGGACTAAACCTTCGACACTGTAAGCAAGTCCCCAATTAAATGCTTTCTTTATAAGAGGTGCCTTGGTCATGGTGTCTCTTCACAGCAATCGAACAGTGACTAAGACACTCATGAGGTGACATCCATATATCCTGCTTTCAACTCCTCTAGAATGTCTTCCTCTTTGCTGCCCCACGGTGTCTGCATATGAATCTCACTCACTTCTACTTCAGATAGCATTCCTGTTTAAAGTCATCTATTCTTAGTTTATATTTTGTTGCAAACCTTGGCTTTTGCTTTACTACTCGAGTATAGCTTCACATGAGTTCTTCCTGGACAAGTCTCACCATCTATTTCCGCTGTGAGACCTGCCGTCCTTCCCTGATCCTGGAGTAAAGCACTGCTGCACCGCTGCCCCCTCAGTCTGTGGCGCAGGGGGCCTAAAAACTTTGCTGCAGGAGCCTATGCTATGATGCCAGCCAGATCAGGACAGCCACAGGCTTCTGTGTGACACACCCAAATCTCCATGTTGGAAGACACCTCCTAGAGCAGTCAATCAGAAGAGCTCAACTGCTTGCTCAACATCTCACCTCTCCAGCAGCTCTGAGTCGGAAGACTGTTCAAACTGTAAGCATGGGTGGCACACAAATTCAACACCACTGCCTCGAAGCTGGCACCGGAATAAGAGCAGAGCAGCCTCCTTCAACCTATCCCTCTGTGCACTAGAGCAGCAGGCACAGCAGGACACTAGAACAACTTGTGTTTTGTTCAGACAGACACCAATGTTTCCGTTAGAAAGTGGCTTGGGTTGGGATTCAGGAAGGCACACACAAACATTCAGGGAATTGTCCCAAGGAATTTCTGCCTAAATGAGAATTTCAAGATTCTTTATTATTAAATGTTTTGTTTTAAATAGGTATCTCAAAAAAACTCCCTTCAAAAAACTAGGGTCTAGTTACAGGTTTGAGTGAGGTGGCAACTAGATTCAGTTAAGGCACTTCAAGTGAAGATGACTTTAAACATGCAGAAGCTTGTGTTAAAAGAAAACAGGCGTGGTGGTGCAGACCTGTAATTCTAGCACTTGACAGAGGCAGGAAGAGCTACAAGAAGGCTAGCCTGAGCTACAAGAGTTCTTGTCTCCATCAATCAATCAACCTAAAGAGAACATTCTCAATGACTATTCACCACATTAACTCTAAACTACCAAACCAGCTACTCCTTCAAGTCTACCATGGGAATTTCAAAGCAAAGTTTTTAAACTTTGAGGTCAGGCTGCAGAGATTGCTCAGCAAAAACAACACACTCTTGCTTATGTAGAAGATTCAAGTGCGGCTCCTAGCATCTGTGCTGGTTGTTCAAAACTGCCTAAATACCAGCTCGGCAGATCTGACATCCTTGTCTGGGCTCTGCAAGCACCCTTCCCACACTACATAAACTGGAAAACATTATATATATATATATATATATATATATATAATATATATATAAAATATGTTTTTGGAGACAAGGTTTCTCTGTGGTTTTTTTGGAGCCTGTCCTGAAACTCGCTCTGTAGACCAGGCTGGCCTGGAACTCACAGAGATCCGCCTGCCTCTGCCTCCCGAGTGCTGGATTAAATTTTTTTTTTTGATGTTTCATTTTATATGCATTGGTGTGAAGGTGTCAGATCTCCTGGAACTGGAGCTACAGACATTTGTGAGCTGCCAAGTGGGTGCTGGGAATTGAACCAGGGTTCTCTGGAAGAGCAGCCAGTGCTCTTAACTGCTGAGCCATTTCTCTAGCCCCTTAAAATAAATCTTAAACAGCAAAAACACTGCTTTATTAAAAAAGAAAGTTTTTCGTCTATCTTAGAGAAAGCTGTGAAGATCCCAAACTGAGCTCTATTTGCAAAAGAAGGAACAACAAACACCCACGGCAGATTATCAAGGTGTAAACTGGAGTGGCAAGACAAAGGCAGACCAGCACTGTGACAGGGACAATCGAGCCTGCTCTGAAATGGCATTTGGGCCCTACCAGGTACAGTAGCCAGCCACAGGGTACTTAAGCTGAAAAGATGTTCTACATTTTAAATTTTTGTTGATTTATTTAATGTATATGGGTGTTTTGTCTACATGTATGTGTCTGGTGCCTGTGAAAGCCAGAAGTGGGTGTTGGATCCTCTGGAACTGGAGTTACAGATAGTTGTGAGCCACCATGTGGGTGCTGGGAACAAAACCTGGGTCCTTTGAAAGAGCAGCAAATGCTCTTAACCACAGAGCCATCTTTCCAAACTCACTGTTCTACATTTTTGACTCTGTGACTCAAGTGGCTGGAGAGATGGCTCAGTAGTTAAGGGCACTTGTGGCTTGTGGTGATATTTTGTTTGTGCTTTAACAAATAAAGCTTGCTTGAAGATCAAGTGTGGAGCTAGCCACTAGTTAACCACAGAGTCCAGGCAGTGGTGGCACACATCTTTTAATCCCAGCATTTAGGATATCATGCCTTTGATCCCAGCACTCAGGAGGCAGAGGCAGTCAGATCACTGTAAGTTCAAGACCACCCTGAGCTACACGAGATTGATCCAGTCTAAAAGAGAAACAAAGCCAGACAGTGGTGGCTCACACCTTTAACCCCAGTATTTGGAAGTCACGTGCCTTTAATCCCAGCACTAGGGAGGTGGAGACAGGAGTGATATGGCTGGGCGGAGAGAGGAATATGAGGCAGGAGAAAGGGGCTCATTGCCTTCAGTCTGAGGATCCCTAGGGACAGGATTGCACACTTGGTCTGAGGACTCAGTAGAGATAAGAATTAGTGGTTGGCTACATTGCTTCTTTGGTCTTTCAGCATTAACCCCTATATCTGACTCTGGGTTTTTATTATTAAAACCAATTAGAATTAGCACTACAGTTGCTCTTGCAGAGGACTGGGGTTCAATTCCCAGTGGGGTTCAATTCCCATTTATAAGCCCAGTTCCAGTGGATCCAACAAGCATGCACATGGTTCACATATGTGCACACAGGCAAAACACATAAAATAAATATTTGAAAAAAATTTTTTAAGAAAGTTATGTTCCCACCTGATTTAATGTTTATAGAAGTATTTTTTAAAAAAGAAGAATTGGGCTGGAGAGATGGCTCAGGGGTTAAGAGCACTGAATGTTCTTCCAGAGGTTCTGAGTTCAATTCCCAGCAGCCACATGGTGGCTCACAACCATCTGTAATGTGATCTGGTGCCCTCGTCTGGCACGCACTGTATACATGATAAGTAAATAAATAAATCTTAAAAAAAAAATAAAAAAGAAGAATTTGAGATTCCAAATACTTATGAATCAATATTTCACTAAACGAATAGGGAACAAAGGGACCAGAAAAGGAGACCTTCCTAAGCATAAAACTCTGAGCCCTAAAACAGTACTAGTCTTCATCGTTTCTGTAAAATTAATAGCCATACTTTCAGTATTTTATATAGATCTGAACAAGCCTGAGTACTCCAGTAACCCTGTGTGCATGCTCCTGCTCTACTTGCTTACAGCAGGGGAAAGAATGGAGCTCTCAGCTCTGGAAGCAGATCTCAGCCTCTGGGCACAGCTTCACAGCAGCAGTTCTGTAAACACAGGGAATGTGAACTGGCTTCCCCAGCCTTTAAGACAGGATCAACCAGTCCACACCCGTGAGAGGCCGGTAACTCACAGTCACTGAGAACTGAGATCATGCCAGAAATGAAACTCCCGCCTCCTTACCAGAGCCCCCTTTAAAAGGCCACGCTGGCCCCAACCTAAGCCAACCAGTATGGCAGAGCCTAAGAAAATGGAAAGGGCCCAAGGAAAACGAATGCCCAAGTCTCCTTGGTGTTGAGACTGAGTTCCAACCTGGAACAGCCAAATGAAGAGAGTTAAAGAAAAGCATTCGATGAATCTAGCAGAGCATTTCACACCCCAGGGACTCAATTTCTCCATGGCACGGGCACCTCCTATCTTACCACTGACACTTCCAATTGACAGCAC
The DNA here is from genome assembly GCF_003668045.3 of Cricetulus griseus. NCBI lineage: Eukaryota > Metazoa > Chordata > Mammalia > Rodentia > Cricetidae > Cricetulus > Cricetulus griseus. The sequence goes on from NC_048595.1 coordinate 12,070,875, forward strand.
TCTCATGAGTGCAAAAACAACTTTTTTTAAATTAAAGATTAAATCAAAAGGAGCAAAGGAATCTGTTTTCCAGGGTAATTCTGCCATCCTGGGACTGTGCAGGAATGCACCTACTATGGAATCTTCCCACACTCCTGAGTAACCCGTAGAGGCACGTCCCATACACTCCCGAATATCTAAGCTGGCAAGAGCAAGTGTTATTCAAAGACCTCAGCCCTGGGACAATAGCTCCTGTCAGTCACCTATAGTTCTCACGACTCTGCTTCTGTTCTTCGACTTCATTCCAAACACAAATCACACCTGTGTAAGTACCTGAGAAAACCACACCACTGGATTCACACAGTAGCACAGTGATTTTGGACAGATACCAATATTAATATTGCTGGTAAAATGCAATTTACTTTTAATTTTATTAATTTTAAAAAATTTTTTGACACAGGGTCTCTTTTTGTAGTCCTGGCTGTCCTAGAACTCTCTGTAGACCAGGCTAGCCTAACACTCACAGAGAACCATCTGCCTCTGCCCCCCAACAGCTGGAATTAAAGGTGTGTCCCACTAAACCCAGCTACAATTTTATTTTTAATACAAGGACTCAGATGAACATATGACCCCAGGCATCTACACAGCAGATTTGACAAGGAACCTGAGACACCAGTAACATGTGCTTGAATCCATACAAGAAGGCCTCTGTGAGAAGGCAGAAACCGGCAGCCCGTCACTTACCTGAGGCCAATGGTCGAATCCACTCTTTGCTATTTAGGTCGAGCCTCCAGAGGTCATTGAAGGCAGCATTGCAACTGCTCTGGGTACAGCCTCCAAAGACATACATAGACTGATTGGCATCATAATAGCACGCACCTACAGGGGTGGGGGGTGGGGGGGAGCAAAAAACAAGTGACTCAAGGTTAATTAAGAGGTATCTTCAACACCTTAACCATACCAAATTATTTCAAAATGCAAATTATTCCACACATTCAACAACTCCTCTGTTCCAGACACCAAATTCCTATCCCTACATCTTGTCCTCAGATGGATCAATATCATATTATCCTTGCAAAAGAAGCCCGGGGAAAAGCTGTAAACATTTCTTTTGTTAATTAATACTTGTAACATTGTAAGATTTATTTTCGGGGCTGGAGAGATGGCTCAGAGGATAAGAGCAGTGACTGTTCTTCCAGAGGTCCTGAGTTCAATTCCCGGCAACCACATGGTGGCTCACAACCACCTTGGATGAGATCTGGTGCCCTCTACACTGGCATGCAGGCAGAAGACTGTATACATAATAAATAAAATCTTTAAAAAAAAAAAAAGATTTATTTTTATTTTATGTTTATGGGTGCCTTTCTTACACATATATAATGTGTACCATGTATATGCAGTGTCCATGGAGGCCAGAAGAGGATGTTAGATCTCCTGAAACTGGAGTCACAGACAGTTAATAGTTACTGTTTAGATGCTGGGAACAGAACCCAAATCTTCAGGAAGGGCAGCCAGTACTCTTACAGGCAAGTCATCTTTCCAGCCCTAAATGTCTGATTTCTTTTATATATATAATGTGCATAAGTGTTTTGCAGGCAATCTGTGTAAATGTGCAGGATCCCCTGGAACTGCAGTTACAGACAGTTTGTGAGCTGCCATGTGGTGCTGTGAATTAAACCCGGGTCCTCTGGAAGAGCAGTCAGTGCTCTTAACCACTGAGCCATCTCTCCAGCCCCTAAATGTCTGATTTCTGAGCACTAACTAAACTAACAATAACATCATGGAGCAAGATGGCAGAATTCCAGGAAGAGCAACATGCATTCAGATAGAGAGGGAAGCTTCTCTGAGACCAGCTATGTCACCATCTAAACCGCACCATGTCCTAGAGCAAGGCAAAGCCAGCGTTCACAGATGTCCCTCCTGTCTTCCCATGGATTTTTCTCTAAGTTTTGTATTTTCAAATGAAACCTAAAGCACAAATCTTTATATGAAACACAACAATAACTGTGAAAACAGCCCTAACCAGTGCCATGAAAACCACACAGACACCAATGTGACTAAAGCAAGACAGATTTTTGTGAAGTGAAAATACAGCCAAGGAAACAGCAGTTCAAGCCCAAAGCAATTGAAGGGAAAAGCAGAAAGCTACTGGACCCCCAGGCATGCTGGTTGGTGTGGACTAAATAGGACAGTAGGAAATACTTGAAGAGAAGCAAGGCCACAGAAGAGCCACAGTTGGTAATCGATCACAAGCACATCACCTGAGCATTCCCAAGAAATAGAGGCAAAGAAAAAGGCTAAACCCAGAAAGACCTAACCCTGAGTTCAGGCAAGAGGTGGGAAAGCTGAGCTCTGCTGGCATCTCCCTGAAGGCTCACCCAGCTGCTGTCCTTAGGAAAGATGAACACAAGCCCTGCAGCCTCACACTTACCAGTGGGCTCCAGGAAGAGACTGAACAAAGCTTCTCTTTGTGTCTACATCATGCTACACAGGCCGAAGGGGGGTACCCCCATTTCTCATATGAAACCAACAATTGGTGTCACATGAAAGGAAGGAGTTCTGAGACACTAGCGCTTCACTGCAGGGATCACCTAGCTATCCGCCTGTGCAGTTCAGTCTCACGAACCACTGCTTTCAGGTCTCTTTTCAATTATAAAGCCACCAACTCAAGCTCAGAAAAAAGGAAATGCTCCTACACTGCACCCCACCCCACCCTCTATCGGCTGCCACTGTTACAGTAACAGCAGTGGAGAACACCAGCTCTGGAAGTTACCAGTTCTCTCATCTGTAAGCAAGCTCATTACGAAGGCCATGTCTGCTCTCCTCTGTAAGCAAACTCATGATGAAGGCCATGTCTGCTATGCATTTCATCAGTTGCTCCAGTAATCCCAGGAAGGGAGTAAATGACTGCAGATGTCACTGCAGTAACAATGAATGCAGTGCTTGCACGGACTTGTTCCCATGCTTGCCCTGCACTCACAGCAGTGATACAGTGATACATGGAGCTTTAAGTGTTCTCGTCAGTCTATGTAGCCCTGACCTGGACCTCGCTCTGTATACCAGGCTAGTCTAGATCTTACAGAGAACCATCTGCTTCTGTCTCCAAGTGTTGGGATTAAAGGTATGCGCTACCACACCTGGCCTTTAAATGTTAACTTGTTTATGGACTCTTGTTTTTGGTCTAAAAATAATTTTGAGGGGCTAGAAGTTTTGTCAGCTCGGAAGTTAAAAGCACTGGCTGTTCATTCAGAGGACTGGGGTTCAATTCCCAGCACCCACATGGAGGCTCCTAACATCCATAATTCCAGTGCCTGTAATCTGACACTCTGTTCCGACATTTGAGAGCACTGCATGCACTTGGTGCAAAGACATACATGCAGGCAAGACAGCCATACACATACAGTAAAATAATTTAAATCTTTAAATAGTAATTTTGAATTTATATCTAAATGAGTTACTTTGTCTTCACAACAAAAAGTCTGTTTTAAAAGTAGAGTCTAGCGCCGGGCGTTGGTGGCGCATGCCTTTAATCCCAGTACTCGGGAGGCAGAGGCAGGTAGATCTCTGTGAGTGAGTTCGAGACCAGCCTGGTCTACAAGAGCTAGTTCCAGGACAGCCTCCAAAGCCACAGAGAAACCCTGTCTCGAAAAGCAAAAACAAAACAAAAAAAAGTAGAGTCTAGCAAGGTCTAAAAAGCAAGTTCCAGGCTAATCAGGGCCACACTAAGCTCCTGTCTCAAAATAAATAATGTAATACAAATAAATAGAGTAAAAAGGTAGAGTCTACTAAATCCCATTACTCACATCTGCTAAGAACTGTAAATAACAAAGAATTAAGTTAAAGAGAGGAATGAGGATAATTCCTTTTTCTACATCTGGATCTCAATTAAAGAAACTCACCAGCTCCAGGTTATCTTGGTCCCACAGAGACAAGGTCTCACTGTATAGCCCAAGCTTGCCTTGAGCTTGTGATTCTTCTGCCACAGCCTCCTGAGTACTAGTTCAAATGTGGATTACTCATCTGGATTCCCTCAGACTTGGGATAAACTAATAATTTCAATGAATGAGGCAATTATAAAGCACTAACAGTATTCTAGAACTTCTGAAATGTAACGTTTATCACAACACATGATAAAGCAAATCCAGGCCAGCAAGATGGCTCAGCTGGTAAAGGTGTTTGTGGACAAGCCTAATGACCTGGGAACCACATATACAAATTTACACAAATAAATTAAATAAATAATATATGGTAAGGCAAATCCCTGATTTCCTACTAGGATAGCCAAGGCTAGTTTATGTTGCCCTGTCTATACACAACTCTTAGCAGCAGTTTCCCTCATGTAGCAAAAGTGCAGAGTGCCTTTATTTTTCAAAGCGATAGCAAACATTCTTCTCCTCTATTTGGATTGAAAACCCAGCCAGTTGGGCCCCATGAGGTCCTTCACATGTATTTTAATCCTAAACTAAAATAGGTCAGGCTGCATTTTCCTGTTTCTCTCTGAACAAAGGTTTTTGAAGCGGGAATATGGGGCCCAAAGCTAAGGTATTGAGATGCAAGTGACACACAGCTGTTTCAGTGACCATTGGTCAAGTACTGGTGAAGCAGGGAGAGAAAGGGAGTCAATTTAGAGAACAATGTTCAGAACTCAGATACAGTAGAACAAGAACACATCACATTACTGAACACGGTGCACACAAGTTTGAGGACAATATAGTCTATATAATGAATTCCAGGCCAGCCAGAGCTATATAGTAAGACTTTATCTCAAAATCCAGAAAGAAAATAGGACCCTCAAAGATTCTAATAAGCATCTCATTGCTTTCCCTTGTTTTTATTTGAGACACTGAAGTGGTAATGGCAGTGGGAACTCCCAACAAAATGAAGAATGTAACCAGCTTTCAGTCCCAACTGTTAATTGCCTTGTCCTCAAATAAGTTTCCTTCCAGAACATCTAGACCTCTGGAATGTCACAACTCTTAGAGCTCACAGTGGCATGAACACTGCACTAAGCAACGTAGAGGCTGTGTGTTCCAACTGTTAAATCTCCAAACTTGCCCAAGTAGGTTTGCCTGCTCTTGAAGGAACCGGCTTCCCTTTTGGCAGCCATAACAGCCGAACACGTGCTTGCCATAAACCTGCCTTGGTCACTTAGAGGTCAGATGCCTGTCTCGTGACAAGGAACCTTAGTCACTAAAAGGTCAGATGCCTGTCTTGTGACAAGGAACCAATCAGAAGTTAGCTGGTGGCGCTATGCTTTACGACCCTGGGTGTGCTTTAGGGACAAGCGCACGACAATGACGTAGAGAGCATAGCAACCACCCCTATGAGCCATAACAACCAGTTGACCAATCAACACAGGGCAAGCCCTCCAAGCCTGGAGGCACACCAATCGTGAGCCTGTGCGTACCCCTAGACACTCCCCTTACGCTGCCCTATAAGATCTTTTGGGAGCCCGTAGGAGCCGTCTTTTTCTAGCCGTCTGCCATGGCGGGTGGGTGAAAGACCCGAGCTAACATGGGGTTAGTTCGTTAAATTACAATAAAGCCTCATGCAGTTTGCAGCAAGCTCTCGAATCCGCCTGGTGATTGGGGTGACCGCGAACCTGGCCTGAGACCCCGGATACTTGAGTTTTCGGGGGTCTAACACTCTGTGAATAGCTATTACAAAGACATCTATCTCAAACTGTCAATATCTAAAGGCAAACTGCACAGCCACAATTTAACTGTACGCAGGCAAGTCAACAGTTCTTCACAGACCACATAGTTTTCTACTGAATTACAATCATCTCAGGCACAAGATCTTTGGGAATCTGGATTTCCATGGTACCTGGAACAACCCCCAAATGCTCCCTGAGTGAGCTGTATACTCTAAACGTTCAGGAGTTTCAGATGTTAGGCTCTCTTTTGTTTCCTGCCGTCACCAGGGAAAGGCCCTGAGGCATGTATCCCATGCAGAGAGAGACTAGGCAGTTATGTGTCTCCCATCTACAAGCTGGAACATATTTGATAAGGTCTGTAATTACATAACTCAGGACAGGCGAGGGTGGTGATCCAGCCTGGGCCTGCAGGCTCCTGCAAGCGCCAGATTAGGAGTATGTGGAACTACCCGACTATATGAGAAGCCTAAACACTTCAATGTTGGGGATTCTCTGTAGTAATCTGACAGGGGTATCCTCTGTTAACCAGGGCTGGCGTGATTAGACTTGCAGACATTCACCAAAGATTACAAAACTGGCCTTTTTACTTCACCTGCCTTTTCTGTTCCAGGCTTTTAACATAGGAAAGATCTTGTACTGGACATATATTTGTTGTGTCTATGTCTTTATAATATTTTTTAATTACTCATGTGTGTGTATGCATGCCAAGGTGTGCAGAAGTCGGTTCTCTCTTCTGTGTGGGTCCTGGGAATTGAACTGAAGTCCTCAGTCTTGGTGGTAGGTGCCTTTCTATGCTAAGCCACTGACCCATATTTGTTGTGGCTAAGCCTACAAATCTTGACAATTATTAAAATGTATTCATATTGATGTAGAAGGCACTCAAATAGAACTGATGTTATAAAGGATTTACTAGTAGATCTGCTTAGGAGACATCAAGGCACATACAACAGAACTTAACTTAGGGAGCTGCCTCCTAAGTACCAAAAAGATGAGTAGTCTACTACCCAGGCCTGTTAGAGACAAGGATGCTAATGTTCACTCATCTGTATTAACCAGCTATTGGGTTCCACTTTCATAACAAAGGAGGCAGCCCTGACTTACAACCAATCATTAGGCCCATCACCATTTGAGCTCAAGGGGGCAACACGGGTTCACAAAAAATATTAAGTCCTGGCCTGCCATATGGCACCTCAGTTCTCTTTTTGAAAAAAAGCATAATTCTGCCAGGTGAGCAAGATGACCCTGGGTAACAACTATTTGAAAAAGAGTAGCATTGATGTAATAAAAATGATTCTGGCAATATCTTTTCTGTGTAGACCGCCCATCTGCCTAAGTGACCAGACTTGCAGTCTCCTAACTCTACTTAAATTGTTCAAAGTATAATGTGAGACAGGGATCCAAGAGATTTAAGTATGACAATGTATATGAAATGCCTAAGGTATATGTCAGCTATGTAAGCTATAGAAATCTTCTATCCGGAGTCTGGTTCCTCTTCAGGCATTAGCCAGAGCCCAGCATGCATTACATTAAAGAGCTTTATCCTTTATTAATCTCTATGTGCCTGGAGTGATTTCTCACTGGAAAGCCATATTAATTCTAGAACTAGTTATGAACTGGATGCTAAGAGGTACAAGCGTGTCTACAATGTAGGACCTATCCTCAAGTACACAACCCCCACAGAAGAGACAGCACGCTCACATCCAACAGCCTAAAGAATGTCTTGACCAGTGCTTCTCAACTACACTTTTCGGCAACCTGTAACATAAACAGTATTTGCTACATACATCTTACAAATAAAGAAACTGGGTAAGAAGCCCGAGGAACTTGGTTCCCAGATAAAAAGGTCTTTGCTGTTGACGAAGCTTCTCTGGCAAAAACAATGGTAATGAGGAAGGTGCGGGTGTCAGAAGAGCAGAGTGACAGAGCAGTCCCCTCAGTGGAGACGGTGGTGCTCCAGCAGGGTGACCTTTTCTGTTTGTGTAGGGCGTAGGATCTAGTTGTAGTTCGTCTAGCTTGAGATGGAGAGAAGAGAAGAGGACACTCAAATATGTATGGGGGCTGGGTGGGGGCAAGGAATTCACTTCATGTTTGCTTTGAATGAGGCTCAGGGTTTAACCTCTAGCACAAGGGGAAAAATGAGGAATGTGTTATGATGGTGTAGAGGTGTAATGATCAGATTATGGATTAAGAGTGATAGGAAAAAAGAAAACGCTTGAGGCAGAACAAAAACTTGGCTTTTTGTTTTACACAGAATCTCAGGCAGCCTGGACAGACCTCAGACTCACGAGGTAGCCAGGACTGGTCTTGAACTCCTGACCCTCCTGCCTCCACTATAAGCATGTACCATTACATCCAACTTGGATCTTGAGAGCAGAAATTGAGAATGAATCCAATACCTTAAGTCTGCATATCTAAGATGACGGTGACTCACTAAATTAAAGAAGGGAGAAAATGGGGAGGGGTGCTGAGCTCTACTTTTAGCTAACTGGATACGAAACATCCAGTGTCTCCATGGTAACATAAGTGAAGAATTACAAATGCAGATTTTCAATCAACATGAATTAGGGATATGAAGAAAAACTGAGGGATTAAGGATGCAGAGCAGAAAAAGGAAGAAGCCAAGGGGAGAAAAATTAAACCCTTAGTTTTAATTCTAAAATTACATTTATTAGCCCGGTGGTAGCACACGCCTTTAATCCCAGCACTCGGGAGGCAGAGGAAGGTGGATCTCTGGGGCCAGCTTGGTCTCCAGAGTGAGTTCCAGGATAACCAAGACTACACAGAAAATGCTGTCTCAAAAATCAAAACAAAATTATATTTATTTATTCCTTCGTTCACTCATTCCTTCAGTCATTCTGTGTACCTGTGCTGGAACACAAGATATATGTGTAGAGGAGAGAGGGTAATTTTGGGGATTGGTTCTCTCCATCTACAATATAGGTCCTGGGGATCAAACTCAGGCTGGCAGGCTTTGTTGCAAGTACCTTTACCTGTTGAGCCATCTTGTCAGCCCTGGAATTCTTAGTCTTTAATCTATTTTGCAAATTGCCCTTTTTTCTGTAATAGTCCTGCTCAGTTTGTCAGTCAGCTAGGCAGTGTAAAGAGATACATGAAAGAAAGAAAATAGACAGACCAGAAAAAGAAAAACCAATGAGGTAGAAACCTTTTTTTTTTACTACAAGATTACCTATGACTCGTTCCTGGATTTCAAAGAGCATGATGAGCCGCCCTTGCCAGAGGCTCATAGTAACTGGGCCTCTAATCTCTGGCTGGAATGTCCAGCAGTGTGAGGTAAGTAAACCTTTCCCTTCAGAAGCAGAGTGCTTCCAGTGTGCTGGGGTGGTGACATGAAGCTGACTAATGCATCCAGACTCACTCTTCTCTCACTGTGGAACAATCTCAGGGCTGGGGACATAGCCCAGCAGTAAAGAGCTTGCCTTCAGCAAGAGACCCTGACTTCAATCCCCAGCCTTGCAAAATCTAGGCCAACAGTTTCCAGAAACCCTGCCAGTGTTAGCATCCAGGCATTATGCTGGCCTGCCCCATCTCCTGGCAGGATGAGCTTACCAGTACTCAAGTTTGGCAGTATTACAGCTATGCCCCCTCCTTTAAAAGGTGGGGCCCTGCTGCCTGACTCCTCCCCTCCCCCTTCCTCCCTCTGCCCACCCCTTTCTTTCCCTTCCACCAATAAAGAAACCCTCCATGTGAGCCCTTCTTCCCGCCCTATTTTTAATCACAACAGTCAGTATCTCTTCCGCTATTTGTAGTAACTCACGCTGAATCAAATATGGATCCTGAGAGATGAACGTCATGTAGTCTAGCCATTCTAAATCACGATGTGCAAACTCCAGAAAAACTGAGACCTTTTCAAAATTCTTACAATGCCAGCAGTAACGATGGCACTTGCCTTCTGCTTCTGAGACAGAGTTCTGCTGGACAGCCCAGCTGGTCTTGAAACCCCCCTGCCCCTGCTGCCATGACAGGCATACATGGCACTTTTCCCTGGGCTGGCAATGGCACAAACACCTCAGAAGCACTGGGGGAAACAGCTGGTGTTTCAGCATGGGTCAAGGCAGTACCACTGAACTATTCTCTTTTTTCCGGTTACATTTATTGATAGACTCACTGGGGGGAAGGGACACGTGCCACAATGTGAGTGTGGAGGTCAGAGGAACTCACAGTTAAAACATAACTAGCAGGAGGCAGTCCTCCTCCACCATGTGGGGCCTAGAGACAGGACACATGGAACAGCTTGGCAGTGAGCTCCTGCACCCGCTGAGCCAACTCACCTACTTTCAACTACTCCTGTGAACCCAGTGCCCTCCACTGTCACACACGCACAGTTTTGACTTCAGTGAATGCCACAGAGGTGTCAAGGATGTCCTCCTTGGAAAAGGATAGAGCGGCACAAGTACAAAAGTAGCTCCTTGAGATCCACACAGAACACTTTATCTGTCACTTTGGTCTATTTTCATTCAACCCCAGAGCAATAAACGAGTCATACTATTTCTGAACATCTTCAGACAAAAGCATAGCAAACAATCTGGGGGTGGGTGGCACCAAAGGATCTTCCCCTCCTGGTGACCAAGAGAACAGAAAGGAGGCAGTGAAAAGATACTCTGGCTTCCTTCCATCTCAGGTACTCTCTCATCACCACCTGCTCTGCAGTAAGCCGCTGACAGTGTGGCTGGCTCTAGCTAGAGGTCCAGGCAGTAAGAAACTGAGGCCTCCTTTAAAAGGTCACCCAATCCCAAGTGTAAGCTTCAGGACAGTGAAGCTCTGGAGAGCAATGGTGGCAACTCTAGAAAACACTCCTAACCCAGGACTCAGTACTCCATCCCCAAATCCCACACCTTCAACAACAGGTAAGAAATACAGTTTTAAGTGCGCAGTTTTGGGGTCACTTTTTACGACATGGGTAACAAATATATACTCCTTCCCACCAAAAGCTCAAAATATAGCCAGGTGATCACATATGTCTGAAATCCACGCCTTCAGGGGGCTGGAGCTGGAGGAGAATCAAATGAGGCATGACAGCAAGCTAACAGACCCTGGCAATTCATCTGTGGAGGTATCAGGATGAACCACGAGCCTTGACTAGGCAAGCACTCTTCCACTGAGTTGCATGTCAGTCTTCACAACAGGTTTAGATTCACTTTTTCCTAATTCTGTTAGAAACCCTCATTTTACATTCTCTTCATTAAAAAGACAGACAAAATGCAAGCCTCCCAAACAGTTTCTAGAAACACAAGTACAGGCAGCATGGGACCTGCTTTCCCAATGTGGATACTCACTGTGGGAGAACCGCTGAGTGATGGGGGTTCCAGGATAAGGGTAAGTCCTGCTCTCCCACTGAATGTTTCCTTCCTGGACAGCCTTCATGAAACCATGGTAACACTGGTGGGCTACACCTAAAGATGAAAAAACCAGAGGCATCAGCTTGGATACCTAATTTGTGGAGGGAAAAAATCATTAAAATTGTAGCTTTTAACTGTTTTATCACTTGTGTAAAGTCATAAATGTTTTGAGAAGTCCAAATTTCTCTCATTTTCATTCAAAGAAAGGAAACAGAATCAGGAAATGTCAAGATAGAAAGAACTACATTTTACCAAGGCACAGGAGGTTCAGAGATGTGCACAAGTTTACTAAATCAGCTCACACGACAACCCTTGTCCACTTTGGTTATATCATGTGGCAATAAAGATAATGGGTAGCATTACTACAAAGCAAAGGGGGTGGGAGTAACTTATCTTTGTGAAGGAATATGATAAAGCAGTGTCTATAATGTAACAGCTGCTCAAAAAGCTCTGCAGTTAGAGCATGGCAATGAGGAATTCCCCAGCTTAGGTAAGAACATAGATTATTATATAACAGATTATGAAATGTTGAGTGTGTGTCTAAAGGCTGTGTCTTAAAAATTAAGAGCTTGGGTGGGCTGGAGACATAGCTCAGTGTTTAAAAGAACACTTGGCTGCTCTTCCAGAGGACCCATGTTTACTTCCCAGCACCTACACAGAGACTCAGAACAATCTGTAACTCCAGCTCCAGTTGGTGGTGGCACACTCCTTTAATCCCAGCACTCAGGAGGTAGAGGCAGGCTGATCTCTGAGTTTGAGATCAGCCTGGTCTACAGAATGAGTGCCAGGACAGCCAGGGATACACAGAGAAACCCTAACATGAAACACCAAACATAAAATGAAATGTATTGAATATTAGTAAATAAGTGAAGTTCAGGGGAAAGCTGACACCTTTGGCCTCTGAGGAGACCTACACACCCGGCATACACTCTCACAGACACACTCATCTGTGATTCTAAAATAAAATCATGAGAGTCTGAGAGCACAAAGTACTCAGAGACACTGAGAACACAGGTACACCCAAGTGTGGGCCCAAGCTCAAGGAGTGTTGTGGCCCCATCTTTATTTTTTTGGGAAAGCATCGTCTTTCTTTTTTTCTTTTTGAGACAGAGTCTCACTGTGTAGCCCTGGCTGGCCTGGAACTCAATTTGCAGACCAAGCTCACTTTGAATTCACAGAGATCCGCCTGCCTCTGCCACCTGAGTACAGGGGGTGCTCTGGAAGAACACTATGTACTGTTAAGCCATCTCTCCAGCATACTCTTCTTTCTCTTGCCTTTATGTTTAGCATATATTAAAATGTCTCTACTATCCCCCACTTCTGCTTCATAAAAAAATTATTTAAGGGGCTGGAGAGATGGCTCAGAGGTTAAGAGCACTGGCTGCTCTTCCAGGGGTCATGAGTTCAATTCCCAGCAACCACATGGTAGCTCACAACCATCTATAATGAGATCTGGTGCCCTCTTCTGGTGTGCAGGCACACATGCAGGTAGAACACTGTATACATAATAAATAAAATCTTTAAAAAAAATGAAGGTCAAGCTCTGTCTTCTCTCTTATTCTCTGCCCTGCTCTGTTCTTCCATTTCTCTCCCTCTGGATTTCCCTCCCTATAATAAACCATGGTTAATGTAAAAAAAAAAAAAAAAAAAAAAAAAAAAAGAGGAAAGAAAGAAAGAAAAAAGAAGGTCAAGAGCACTTGAGGAAAGGCAATGGAAGTCAGCCTCAGGTTCCACATCCATGTACTCACATACCTACAGCCACACACTAACAGGTACTTACAACACACACACACACATATACAAACACAGATAAAGACAGACACACCAGGCACACAGCTGTCTGTAACTCCAGTTCTAGAGATATGATGTCCTCTTCTGACCACCATAGGCACCAGGCACAGACAATACATGCAGGCAAAACACTCATACACATGGAACTTGCTTTGTAGACCAGGCTGGCCTCAAACTCACAGATCTGTCTGCCTCTGCCTCCCAAGTGCTGGGGTTACAGGGGTGTCCCAGCACCACCCATCCAAATAAATCAATCTTTAAAAACAAAACAACCATCATTTTGAAACTACAAATTAATTAAATACTATTACTATTATACAACTGTATAGTATTATACATTAATGTTCTAGATGTTCATAAAATTAACCAAGATAAGAAAAATGTGTTAACTTATCTAATACTAATTTTTACAGCCATAATGTCTTTAAGGGAGAAAAGAAAAAAGGGAGTCTAAGAGTTCTTTTCCATGGCTTTCTGTCCAGGCTATTATTTTTTGGGGGGATGGGGAGTAGGGGTAGGGATTGTCATAGATGCCATCTATATCCCTCTTTCTCAACTGTGAGTCTGCAGTCCTTGATACCACTGCAAAGGTAGCTTCCTTGCCCTTTACAGTCAGCAGAAGCACGGATCATGAACGTCCACAAGGTTTCCAGTGACGGTAAGGACCATAGACATCCACATGGTCTCTGGCCTCAGCACGTGCCACAAACCTCAGCATGGTCTCCAGTGGCAGTACAGACCACGGATGTCAACAGAGTGATCAAAGAGAACTCTTAGAAATTGTGACAAGGGTGCTGAAGAGTAGCTCTCCATAGTTGATGGCTTCTAGCAGGGATGTGGCTGGAGAAGGACTCAGTTTTCTTTAAGGGCTGGCCACCAGGAGTTTGACCATGCTCCAGTGAGTATAAGGACAACACAAATTGGACATGTTTTTCTTTTGTTGTTTTCTTCTTCTTATTGTTGGGGAGGTCACAAAGGTAGAGGGGCAAACTTTGGAGGACTGAGAAGTAAGTATAATCAGGGTGCATGATGTGAAATTCCCAAGAAAAAAAATCAATAAAAATATTATGTTGGAAAAAAAATCACAAATTAAAAAAAAGAAAGAAAGAAAGAAAAAGAAGGCCTGGTATTGGAAGAGTAGTTAAGTGGAGAGGATCTGGGAGGAGATGCGAGAGGGGGAATCATGATCAAAATATATCATAAGTTTTCTATTAATAAAGATAAAAACAAATGAAAAGAGGGGGAATCCAAAACTAAATTACTCAATAAAATAACCATAACACAATCATGTTTATGCAGTTAGGAACTCTTGCTGCTCTTCCACAGAACTGGATTCAATCCCAGCTCCCACAGTAAGTGGCTCGCAGCCTACTGTAAATCAAGATCCAGGGATCTGATACCCTCTTCTGTCCTCATGGGTACCTGCACACATGTTAGCATATACATACACAGACAGACAGACAGACAGACAGACAGACAGACAGACACACACACACACACACACACACCTCTTTAAAACACTTGAAATAACCCGTCTTTTCCATAGTACCTTTGATAAGCCGATACCACTGTTTGCAGACCAGAGCTGCAGTTTTGTGTTCCTGATACGGTGAGAGGAAGGACAGGATATACTCCAAAACCTCTTCTGGCAGCTCAGACATGGACCTATTATGTCTTGTCTCTTCAACTTCCAGCACTGGGTGGGATTCCTCTTCTTGCTCCATTGTCCCTTCCAGTACAGTTTCTTCTTGGTCCACAGCCATGAAACTATCATCTTCACTGTCCGAGGAGCTGGCCATGACATCCCACTTGAAGCTGTAGCGGGAAGAAATAAACATTAGTGTATAACTTTCAGAGCACAGAAGCTGCTCGTGGACTCTTTCCTACATAGCATGAAATCGCTCCAGCACTTCCCCACACTAGTTGGGACCATCTTAACTTGATAGACACTTTCCCCTTCCCCCTAGAACCTCACTCAAGTTCTAGTGTGATCTTAAAACAAGGAAACTGGGACTAGAGAGAAGGCTCAGCAGTTAAGAGCACTCTACAGGGGGCTGGAGAGATGGTTCAGAGGTTAAGAGCACTGACTGCTCTTCCAGAGGTCCTGAGTTCAATTCCCAGCAACCACATGGTGGCTCATAGCCATCTATAATGAGATCTGGTGCCCTCTTCTGACCTGCAAGTATAATTCCATATACAGGAAGGAAGGAAGGAAGGAAGGAAGGAAGGAAGGAAGGAAGGAAGGAAAATAGCACTCCAAAGACAGGGCCCAGGTTTGGTTCCCAGCACCACAAAGTGGCTCACAATAGCCTGAACTCCAATTCCAGAGGATCCAGCACCATCTTCTGGCCTTTATGGGAACTGCACACATGTGATAGGTACACAGACCATCCATTCGGATAAACATGCAAACACATTAAAAATAAATCTTAAGCTAGGCGTTGGTGGCGCACGCCTCTAATCCCAGCACTCGGGAAGCAGAGGCAGGTGGATCTCTGAGTTCGAGGCCAGCCTGGTCTCCAGAGCGAGTGCCAGGATAGGCTCCAAAGCTACACAGAGAAACCCTGTCTCAAAAAACCAAATAAATAAATAAATAAATAAATAAATAAATAAATAAATAAATAAATCTTAAAAACAAAACCCATGGTAACATAACATCTTTAATTCTAGCATTTGGGAGGCAGAGACAGGTGGATCTCTGTGACTTTTAGACCAGTGAGTTCTAGGCCACCAAGACTATATAGTGAGACCCTGTCTCAAACAAGCAAAAACAACCTGGAAAACCTGTTCTTTCATAATTCCTTTAACTCAGATATCTGACTAATATATGATTCAGAGAACAGCCAATGATCCAAAACCTCCCACTGGCAATGAAAAACTAACTCTGGGTCCTACAAAAGAGCAGAACACTGGGAAGAATTAAGAAACAGCAGTTTAAGCCCAGGGTAGAGGGGCATGAAGTGGGGCTGGAGGCACATACCTTTAATCCCACACTCTGGGAGCAGAGGCAGGTGAATATTTTGTGTTGGAGATCAGCCTACAGAGTGAGTTTTATGACAGCCAGGGCTACATACAGAAACCCTGTCTCAAAACACAAAACCAAACAAACAAAACAAAACCCAGCAGCTTTAAGGCAGGTATAAGGGCACACACCTGTGATCCCAGTACTTGGGAGGCTGAAACAGGAGGAGTTGGAGGCTAGCCTAAGGTTCATAATTGAGACCTGTTTCAGGGAGATGTGTGTGTTGTATATGTGTGTATGTACACATGTATGTATATATGTATGCATATCAATTTAAAAGGGGCTATGGTTCAATGGTAGAATGCCTGCTTAGAGTGCTGGTCCTTACCAGCACTTCTGGAACTTTGTATGTTAGTCACTGTCCTCACTTTAATAGCACTTTAAATTTCCTTTTGTGCTTAGCTCTATTCCCAGAAATTTCTAGAAAGAAAATTCTGTATCATACACAAAAGCAAACAAGTCATTTGCATGTGCAAGCCTAAGTAGAACAGTAAAATTAAGGAAATGAATGTCATTTATGTAAGATCAGGTATAGTGGTACACACCTTTAGCCCCAACACTTGAGAAGTGAAGAGGTAGAAGGAACCAGCTGAGTTCAAGGCTGGCCAGGACTTATTATGTTCCAGTGAGAGGGGCTGGAGAGAGAAGGTGCTAAGCAGAATTAGGCCTGTAAGTTTAGTGGGGAGTAAATTCTCGAAGGGGTATGGGAGAACCAGGGATCAGACACGAGGAGACAGATCATGATGCCAAGCTGGCCAAGCCCGTCTCACAGACCTTACTAGGACAGCCGGTTGGAAGGATCTGGTGAAGGATGGACACGGTGAAGCTCCTGTATCACCATTTGGCTAAGGCGTGGGTTAGCCTGGCCTAGTTTTGCAAGTACATGATCTATTTGTTCTGAGCTTACTTCTCCACCTTCCCCTACTACCCCCACTCTCACCCAGCTCACCAGTCCTGTGTCCCCTAAAGAGTTTTCTCCTATTTTCATTTCCACAAACATACAGCTAATTCCTTTCTCTGATTCATAGTTATGTTAACCTCACTCTGCTCTAAGCTTACCCAAGAAAAAGACCCATTGGGTGAGGCCATTTTTCATATCTACTTCAAACACATCAGGCAGCCCCAACACAGCACTGACAATGAGCCCAGGTTGTCCTCAGAACAACTGAAGCAGAGGAGGCTATGGAAGGTCATTTACATTTCTATTTTTCCCATGTAGAGTATATCTGTCTGACAATTTACCTCCTGTCCAAATCTTCTAAAGCACAATTAGCAAATCTGTGTAGCAGCATTCCCATTTTAAGGAGCTTTCACTGTCAACCCTTGCTTGGTTCACAGAAACGCCAGTCTCATGCCCTAAAGGCTCCCTTTGCTAGCTCTGCCACGACACACAGACACACACAGGTGGCAGATGCCTCTCTTGGTAACTGTATGCTCTGCACCCATTCATACAGTGCTTCCTTTTCACTTCTTTGATCCAGTACTCCCAGATCCTGAGGGCATAGAGGCGTTCTGATGCTCTGAATCTTGTTTTGTTTTCATTTGGCCTAAAGCATTTCCCACGTAATTGCATTAACTCAAGGAATGTGGTTTTCATGAAACTGTTTATGGCAAGTTCTCCTCCTCACCAGTGTCAGACCTCTTCAGATGGTGGGAAAACTCACAATCTGAAGTCATCTCAATAGACACAGAGTGCCAAGTCAGGGCACTCTGGGCTTCTTTGCCTTCCATTGGATCATCCCAATGAGCATGGGATTTCTAGATATTTCCCCTCCATCTTAGTTAGGTTTCTATTACTGTGAAGAGACACCATGACCATGTCAACTCTTATAAAGGAAACATATAATTGAGGTGGCAGCTTACAGTTTCAGAGGTTTAGTTCATTATCACCATGGCAGGGAGCATGGTAGCATGCAGGAAGACATGGCACTGAGAATTCTGCATCTTTATCCAAAGGCAACAGGAAGTGAACTGAGACACTGGGTGTGGCTTGAACCACCCCAACAGCAATAGACTTCCAACAAGGCCATACCTACTAACAAAGCCATACCTCCTAACAGTGCCATTCCTCATAAGCTTATGGGGGCCAGTTATATTCAAACTATTACACTCTCAGAGCACCTGCATGCTGACCTCCTTCACTTTATAATAGAAACCAAATCACATTACAGCAAATTCCCCCTGTAAGTCACTGAGTGGCAAAGTAGTCTATTGGCCAAAACTAATATGCTTTGGGGGGAAGGGGTTGGTTTTTCAAGACAGGATTTCTCTGTGTAGCTTTGAAACCTGCTCTGCAGACCAGACTGGTCTTGAACTCACAGACATCCATCTGCCTCAGCCTCCCAGTGCTGGGATTAAAGACGTGCGTCATCACCGCCAGGCCTAGTATGCTTTTTACGTCCCTCAAATGCTTACGTTTTGTTTTGTTTTTAAAGAGGGGAGCAGAAAGAATAGATTTTTTTTGTTTGTTGTTGGGGTTTTTGTTTGTTTTTTGAGAATGCCAATTTTTATTTGCCAGGAGGTTGCTAACTGTCCATACTAGTTAGACTGCTGAATTCCAGCATTAGTGGGAAACTCTGTCTCAAATAAGGTTGAAAGGTAGGTGAGATGGTTCAATGGGTAGACACTTTACCCCAAGCTTCATGACCAATCCCTAGAATTCACACGGTAGAAGGAAAGAGCCAGCTCCCACACATACCTCCCCAAGAAGCACCAATGAACATGCACACAGACAGACAGACAGACAAACAGAAATTCAGTTGATTCACTTAAAACGCAGTTGAAGATTTAGAACAGAATCCAGCTTGCTCTTCAAAGCTTTTTACCATAATCACACAGTGCTGTTAGAAGCCAGGAGGTTCCAGCTGAAGACAGTGCTGCTCCTGACACCACAAACACTACTGGATGAGGAATCTATACACAGTCACAACACGGCTCACCCAAAGATCACACTAAGCCTTAAAAGCACACCGCCATTATCATCATTATCTTTGTACCAAGTCAAATGAAAAGTTACAGGAAGTGGAAAAATTATAAAGGATAATAGTTTGCCATATTTCATGCAGTCAACAAATATCAATGTAACATGTACATGGACCAAAAGACTATATTCAGAGCTGGGAAGATGATAAAAGCACTTGTCATACAAGTTGAGTTCCATCCTTGGGTGCTGTGGTGGAAGGAGAAAGCCAACTCTCAAAAGTGGTCCTCTCCCGTCCACTGTGGCATGCACATATTGGGACACACACACATAAATAAAATGTTTCAGTTATTAAAAATATTGTTTGGATCTTACAGAAGGTATAAAAAGAGAATGATCCCATTAGTAGCTAGTAACACATGCACGAGCAATAGCACAGAGCTATAAGATAAATTAGGAATGGTATCAAGTTTGATTAGCTCAAGGGAATCGAGGACCTACCCGCTGTAAGACGCTAGAGAGATATGCTGAACTCCATTTGGCTAACAGGCAGGGTTACAGAGCATCAAAAGGAAAGTGGGGATAGAGGGGTTTCAAATTATTATTTCTTAAACTGATAATTTGCCAGTTAGAAAAACACACTAGAGAAAGGGTAAAACTCCATTTGGCACTCAAACAGATGTTTTGATCACACTCAGGATATTAAAATACCTTATCTATAGTAATAGAAGCTCATAATCAGGAGACTCCTTCACTCCTGGCAGTCAATGATTTAACAACAACAAAAAAGTCTAGGAATAGAATGTTTTGGCACAACTATCACTGTACTGTTGCTATTAGCAAACTGAGTTCCTCTGATACACAGACACCACTGAGTAGCTGCTATAAAGCACCCCACATTTAATAACAGATGTCAGCAGGAGTGAGGTTTTTTCCAATGGTTAACATGTCTCTTACCCAATTAGGATTCCCTTTAATAAAATAGGAAAATAAAGTATGTCCTCAAATTACCTATTTGTATTATTGTATAAAAATTTGGTATATAGGAGCTAGAGAGATAGCTCAGTGGTTAAGAGCAATGGCTGTTCTTCCAGAGGACCTGGGTTCAATTCCCAGCACCCACATGGCAGCTTACAATTATCTGTAACTCCAGTTCCAGGGTATCTGATACCTTCACACCAATGCACATAAAATAAAGTTAAATAAATTATTAAAGATATATAAAAATAAAAGAATTAAACAGAGGGCCTTGGTTGTAAAATACAGTACAAATCAAAAGGGAAGTAACAGTGCCCCCCCCTTTTTCAGACTTGGTCTCTATCCAGTCTAGGCTAGTCTTGAACCTGTAATCCTCCTGCCTCGGATTCCTGACCGCCTGTCCACCATGTCCAGCCCTCTCACTACAGTATTCAGGTCTCTATCATTAACAGAATTTAACTACCTAACACTGCATTTTACTTTCATCTAATAAACTTCAACTGATTATATCAAAGAAACTCCTAAAGTCAGATCAGTTTCATCACCTTATTCCACAAAGGTGGGTGTTTTACTAATAGATTTTCACATGATGTTAGTTCAATGCCACTGAAGAAAAAGTCCAAACCTTATTACAAAGTTATACAGGCCAGAAATCTCACATGATGCAGAGAAACATGTGACATGATACTACTGCTTCATGGCTCCAGTTTAAGAGAAACAGCAGCCCACTCATCCACAGCAGGTCTATGTCCATACAAGGACCAGTTTTATTAGCTTAATTCACTGTGCTCTGTATGCCAGTTCTGCAGAGTGAACTGTTCTTTCCTAATACTTCCTAGAGCTGCATCTGCAAATGCCATCCAAGAGATTTCTGCTACTGCATAGGCAGAAAGAAAACAGAGGGCAGAAAAGTTTAAGTACTTCATTTGGCAACATTTATCCATTAAATATATAAACAGGGGAGGGGACTTGACTGAGCAAGGTAATTTTCAGGCATCTTTCCACTGCAAACAGTCATATACACACAGCATGTGTGCAGAAGTAGCTTCAAGCACCTTCCTTGTAATAATAAAAAACTGCAGAACTGAGATGGCTATAATGGGAGAAGCAATGCTAAAACCGGGTTCCACAGCCAGGCAGTGGTGGCACACGCCTTTAATCTCAGCCCTTGGGAGGCAGAGGCAGGTGGATCTCTGAGAGTTTGAGGCCAGCCTGATCTACAGAGTGAGTTCCAGGAGAGCCAAGGGTACAAAGGGAAACCCTGTCTTGAAAGCCAGAAAAAAAAAAAAAAATCGGGTGGTCCGTTCCCCCCCACACACTTTGGTTGACCTAGCCTAGAGCTCACTACAGTAGCTGAGCTGGCATCAGTTGCCCCCTTTTGTTACCCACATAATTTAAACCGACATTAGGTGGAAATGAGTGGGCTCCACAGGCATCTAAAGCATTTTCCACAAGGAGCTTTGGCTTACAAATGTTTAACATCAGCAAGTTAGTGGTGGCGCACGCCTTTAGTCCCAGCACTTGGGAGGCAGAGGCAGGCGGATCTCTGTGAGTTCAACACCAGCCTGGTCTACAAGAGCTAGTTCCAGGCCACAGAGAAACCCTGTCTTGAAAAAGAAAAAAAAAGAAAAAAAAAAAAAAAAAAAGGCCCTAGGCATGACAGTACAAGCCTGTAACCCCAACTCTCAGGGGGCTAAGGCAGTAGGATCAGAAACTCAAAGTCATGCTCATCTATAATAGAGGGTTTGAGGCCAGTCTGGACTATACAATATTCTGCCTAAAAAATAATTTTAAAAAATAAAATAATAAAATAAAAAACAGAAGCAAATAAAATCTGGGTTTGGGGAGAGTCCAGACTACTGAGGCACCTAGAGGATGTAGCCTCCGTGTGTGTGTGTGTGTGTGTGTGTGTGTGTGTGTGTGTGTGTGTTTGTGTATGTGTGTGTGTGTGTGTGGCACTTGTGCATATACATGGAGGCCACAGGAGATTCCTCCTCCATCACTCTCCACCTTATCACTTTGAGGCAGGGTCCCTTACTGATCCTGGAGCTAGTGTTTTATGGCTGGTGGCCAGCAAATTCCAGCAGTCCCTCTGTCAGGGCCCTGTTCAGTGCTGTGAGATGTGATCCTGTGTGGGAACACATCTAGTTTGTTACGTGGGACCAAATGCAGATCCAACTGCAGCAGACATCGGACAATCCAGCACCCCATCACCATCTTTACAATACAGTATGTGTAGTGTTTGTAGAGGTTCTGTGAGCCCAAAGGAGTCATGAGAAACTAGATTTGCAGTTGGCATCAGAGTGGGGAGTTGGGTTACTCTGGTAGTCCTGAACTTTCAACCTTGGTGTTTGAAACTATCACTACCTCTAGGTAGTGTCAGAATTAAATGAATGACTGAATTAGAGGATACCTAATTGGCGTATTCTGCTGCTTGGTTTGGGGGTAGGGAGATGGACTCCTGTAATTTCAGCAACTTGGAAGCCAGGACAAGAGGATCTTGAGTTCTAGGCCAGCCTGGGGATACAGAGCAAATATAAAGCCAGCCTAGTTTACATGGAGAAACACTGACTCCAAACAAAAAAATAGAATGATCAGACAGTATGTACCATGTTGAGGCCAGGGGGTAACCAGTGAGATTAGTGGCCTTTCCCACAGATTTCACTTCAGCCACTGAGCTCCTGTTCCTCAGACATCCTCAGATCTCTTTGAATCTCTGTTTTTGCTGGCCATCCCCACTTCTGAAATAACCCTCTCCACTTGGAGTATGATAGGACCCTTAACTAGTGAGGTTCTCCTCTGATCTTCTACCCAATTCATCATCTTAGAGCTTTGTGAACACTTGAGTGAGGTGACCCTACAAGACCAAAGCCAAATTCAGACAACCATGCAGAGAGCTGCTACTTTTCACCACCTCACAAGTTAGATTCTGCCCACTAATCACCTAATTAAAACCCACACTTCATTTCTCATTGCTATGGTTTCCATGGAAGTAGAGACAAAGGCAATAAATAGCAGGAAGATAATAAGATGTAACACGCACAAAATTTTGCTCTAAGGTAACAAGGTGGTGATCACCCTTTGATCCCAGCACTTGGGAAACAGAGATAGGTGAGTCTCTGTTGTTGTTGTTATTATTATTATTATTTTCCTGAGACAGAGTCTGTGAAGCCAAATGTAGCCAGCAACTCTCCTATCCATAATCCTGCATTGGCCTCCCAAGTGCTGGAATTATAGCTATGTGACACCATATTTATAGTCTGTTACTTCATTAAAACTACAAACCATAAATCAAAACTTGGAATGGGGTGGGGTTTAGTTCAGTGGTTAAGCACTTCCCTACCATGTTCAGGGCTCTGAGTTCAATCCTAAGTACTACAAGAAAATTAAAAACAGAAAACACTTCCAACAGAAGTGATGCTAGATAAACAGAGTGCATCAATGTGGCTTGTATTGGAAAACACGTAAGTGGAAGCACCCCAAGTTCTCACTGTGTCTTTTTGTTTTCTTTTTCAATGCTGGGAAATCAATCTTGGACATGCTATGCTATGGAAGTGCTCTTTCTATCATTGAATGACACAACCCAGACAGCCAGTCCTCTTGTTTCAGCCACTGAGTGCTCACACTGAAGAAGTTAACATAAAGACAAGATTAAATACATTGAATTCACACATAAAAAAGATATAAAATTGCTAGGAGAGTGTTTGTTCATTCCTTCCTGCCAGTTTAGTTTTAACAGCACTGATCAGCAAGTAGAGATTTCCCAGACACTCCTCCCAGTGACATAATGAAGGGGTGGGGTGAGACAGGGTCTTACTTTGTAGCCCAGGCTGGCCTCAAACTAACAGCCTTAGCCTTGTGACTGCTGGGATTACAAATACGAGATGCCAGCTGTGCATGGTGGCACATGCCTTTAATCCCAGCACTTGAGAGGTAGAGGCACATGAATCTCTGTGAGACCAGCCTGATCTACGTAGTCCAGTCAAAGTTCAAGGCCAGCCTGGGCTACATAGTAAATGCCTTCTAGACCACCCACACTGAGCAAAGACTGAGACTCTGTCTCAAATAAACAACCCTAGACACTTTTTTTTGTTTGTTTGTTTGTTTTGTTTTTGTTTTTCGAGACAGGGTTTTTCTGTGTAGCTTTGGAGCCTATCCTGGCACTCACTCTGGAGACCAGGCTGGCCTTGAACTCACAGAGATCCACCTGCCTCTGCCTCCCAAGTGCTGGGATTAAAGGCATGCACCACCAACGTCCAGCCTAGACACGTCTTTTTTTAACCAAAAGGCCATTAACATGGCATTTTATTAAGATTTTTTTTTTTTAAGGGCTGGAGAGATGGCTTAGCAGTTAAGAACACAGGCTGCTCTTTTTAGAGGACCTGTTCCCAGCACCCACATGACAATTCACAGCTGGATCTGATCAATTCCAGGGAATCTGAATCTCACATACAGACATACTTGCAGGCAAAACACCTATATACCTAAAATAAAAATAAATAATTTTGCCAGGCGGTGGTGGCACACGCTTTTAATCCCAGCACTCAGGAGGCAGAGTCAAGTGGTTATCAGTGAGTTCAAGTCCAGCCTGGTCTACAAAGCGAGTTCCAGGACAGCCAGGGCTGTTTGACAGAGAAACCCTGTCTCGAAAAACAAACAAACAAACAAAAAACCCCCACAAACAACAATAACAACAAAAGATTGGTTTTTTAATTATGTATATATATATGCAAGACTAAGCGCAGGTGCCTGTAGAGGCGAAAGAAATAAGAGCTGGAGCTGGAGTTACAGGTGGTGGTGAGCTACTCAATATGGGTAATGGGAACTGAACTCCAGTCCTCTGCAAGAGCAGTACACACTCTTAACCACTGAGTCATCTCTCCAGCCCTGACATGTTCTTTGCTTTTATTATTGGGGGGTGTGGAGGGGTGTGCTGAAGGCTGAACCCAACCAGGGCCTTATGTATGCTAGACAAATGCTCTACCACATCCCCAGATCTGTTTAAAAACTTCCTTAGATTAGCCCAATGTGGTAGAGCATGCCTTTAATACCAGCACTGGAGAAGCAGAGTCCGAGGAAGGTGGACTGCTGAGTTTGAGGTCAGTCTGGTCTACAGAGTTCCACAGCTACACAAAGAAATCCTGTCTTAAAAAAGAAAAACTTTCTTAAATTTATTTATTTATTTTATGTCAGTTAATGTGTTGCCTACATATATGTCTGTACACTACTTGCATGTAGTACCCTCGGTGGCCAGAAGAGGAGATCCGGTCCCATCAAACTGAAGTTACAAGGTTAGCCATCTATAGAGACCTGAACACAGCTCTTCTGGAAGAACTGCCAAGTGTTCTTAACTGCTGAGCCATTTCTTTAGTTTTGCCGACCCCCCCCCCCATGCATTGCTTATACTTTTCTTGTAATAAACTATTTCCACTCACTACTGTCTTGAAATGCACAGTTTGGTGGCATTAAGTCCTTTTGCTAGCTGTACACATTACCCATCTCTCAGACAGTCCACACTCATCAGCTATACATTTCCTATTCTCCCCTGCCCCAGCTTCTGGATACTAGCAACAGCTCCAACATTTTTAAAGTACATGCCAGGTGACTTATACAGTCTACGTCTAGAAATGTCTGAATTAGATCTTCCCACAATTAAGTCTCAGGAGACAGCTCAGTGGGAAAGTATTGAATTCAGACCACCACTCACACAAAAATCAGGGCAGAGCAGCATATACCTGTAGTCTCAGTACTGGCTTACTTGCCAGACAGTTTAACCAATTTATGATTTCCAGGCTCTATCAGACAGACAGACGCATGCATGCACGCACGCACGCACACAAGAGGGGGGGGGAGACAAAGAAAAGGGAGAGGGAGAGGGACAGAGAGAGAAATTTTTGAATTTTTAAATTTAAATTGTTAAAAAGGAACTTTAAAATGAAGAGCAAAAAAATCTAATCAGCCTGCCTAGAGAATAAAGGAGCATTGGAAGAGCATGGCTAACTAGTCTAAGGAGCATTACCAGCTAAAATTAAAACCCATTTGCCCTTATAGAAACTAAATTGCCTCAAAACTGCATGTGACCATGTTGAAATATGAAAGGGTTACTATCAGAGGTTGGGAATATAGCTCAGGGGGAAAGTGAAGTGGGGGCTGTGACCAGAGCATGCCGAAGTCCTGGGTTCAATTCAGAAGGAAGGGAGGGAGCCAGGGAGGAAAAGAAGGGAGGTGTGTGAGTTATCTAAACTAAGCTACAATCCAGAACAAGAAAATCTTACATAATACCTACATGTTAATCAGATTCACATATGCACATAAAAACACACCATCTCTAAGTACCATGTAATACTTCCACCTTCTGAAGCAAAACAGAATAAATAACACTGGAAAAATAAAATGAAATTTTTTACAAATAAAGGTAAAAAAATTAATACAAGAAAAACATCCAGGATTCACAGCAAAATTGCCTCTAATATATGCATCAGGAAAGAAATGCAAAATTCAAGGAATGCCACTCCATCATAGTTTCTAAGATTTGTAATATCACAAGAACAATTTCAGAAATAACATGATGCACTCAATTCTATGTGATTTTAAATATATATATATATATATCAGATCCTAGTTCCATGTAACAAACTGTCACAATACAGAATAACAAGTGGCTGGGTATGTGGCTCAACTGGTAGAGTACCTGTCTAGCACGAACATAGCAGTAATTAAGAACATTCCCTGCTTGTCCAGAAGACCTGAGTTGGAATCCCAGCACCACTTGGCAGCTCAAAACCTCCACAACCCCAGTTTCACAGGATCCGGTGCCCTCTCTTCTGGTCTCTGTGGGCACCAGGACTGTACACAATGCACATGTATACATGTAGGCAAAAGACCCACACACAATGAAAAAATAAAAACAAAACAGGAGCAGGGTAGTGGTGACACTGAGTTCCAGCACTCAGGAGGCAGATGCAGGTGGATCTCTATGAGTTCGAGGCCAGCCTAGTCTACAAAGCTACACAGAGAAACCCTGTCTGGAAAAACAACAACAACAACAAAAAAAAAAAAAATCAGGGCTGGGTGTAGATCAATGGCAAGAAGGCCGGGCAAGGTCCCCATCATCATCATCACCCCTGCAGCAGCAACTAAAACACAATGCTCATGTGCCAGTTCCTTCCCAAAAAATAAAAAGTATCATTCTGAAGTTTCCTCATTCAGAACTGGAGGGACATTCACTAAGGGGAATGCTTCCTGCCTGTGCCTGTGACTCACCAGAAAGGCTCTCCCAAGACTGCTGGATCTTTGATAATTCAGAAAGCCTAACTGGGGCAGGCTGTGTAAGAAGCATCATGACGGTGAATGAATAAAAGGGAAAAGAACTCAGGACAAAAAAAAAAAAATTAAGTTTTCCTAAGCCATGTGTGGCAGTCCACACCTAGAATCCCAACCCTAGGGAAGGCAGGAGGAGAATGGTGAGGACCTGGGCTAGCACAGGCTACATAATGAGACAAGAAATAAATAAACAAGTCGGGCGGTGGTGGCTCACACCTTTAGTCCCAGCACTTAGGAGGCAGAGGCAGGCGGATCTCTGTGAGTTCTAGACCAGCTTGGTCTGCAGGGCGAGTTCCAGGACAGCCTTCAAAGCCACAGAGAAACCCCATCTTGAAAAACCAAAGGAAAAAAAAAAAAAAAAGAAGAAGAAAGAAAGAAAGAAACAAACAAACAAACAAATCCCAGAGCTGGAGAGATGTCTCGGTGGTTAAGAGTAGCTGCTGTTCTTCCAGAGGACAACGCTTGGATTCCTAGCTCCTACATGGTAGGTCACAGCCATCTCCCACTCCAGTTTTGGGGAATCCCATGTCCTTTCTCATCTCTGAGAGCACCAAACAAGCACATGGTGAACACACAAACATTCAGAAAAAAAAAAAACATACACAAAATTTTTGTTGTTGTTGTTGTTTTGGTTTTTCGAGACAGGGTTTCTCTGTGTAGCTTTGGAGCCTGTCCTGGCACTCGCTCTGGAGACCAGGCTGGCCTCGAACTCACAGAGATCCGCCTGCCTCTGCCTCCCAAGTGCTGGAATTAAAGGCATGCGCCACCAAAGCCAGCTTTCAAAACAATTTTTTAAGAAATAAATGACTGACAGAATAGGCAAGGCTGGAGAAAATCACCCTCAGCTCTGAGAACCCCCTACTCTCTCCAGGTTAGACAAGTGCACTCACTGCACTGCAATAAGCAACTAGTTTTGTTGGCTGCCTTTCCAACCAGGCTCTAGGCAACTATAGAGAAAAAACAGTCCTTAGAATCATTAGTACCTCCTTCCTTAAGTACCCAACACATAGAGGGCAACTTTTAATAGATGCTTTAATGAAGAGATAATCTATTTCCCTGGTATTGTACTTTTTTTTTTTTTTTTTTTAAGCCAGGGTCTCATGAAGTCCTGACTGTATTGGGACTCTGCGTACGCCAGACTGGCCTAGAACAAACACAAAAGACCTGCCTACCTGTACCTCAGGAGTACGGATCAATGGCCTGCACGGTCATGACCAACTATTTCACACATTTCAAAGGATACATTTTTCAGAGCACCTTCAGAAACATTATCTCTTTTTATCTACATAATGATATGTAAGGTGGGAATACTACCATTGAATCCAGGGGCATTGGGTTTTATAAAGAATTGTTAATTCACTAACTAAAACCCCCTGAAAACACATAATCACATTCTCTTCATCTCTAGACCAGCCTCCCTGGAGACTTCAGCATGCTCAGAAACCCAAGGTTTGGCTAGCTCTTTTTTTGCCTGCTCTTTACAGAAGGTTGCTATCACACAGCTTCCAGAGGTAGACATTAAGAAGCATCCTAGGGCTAGAGAGATGGCTCAGTGGTTAAAAGTGCTTACTGCTCTTGCAGATCCAGGTTAAACTCCTACCATCCACACCAGATGGCTCACAACCACCTGCAACTCCTGTTCCAGAGGATCTGATGCCTCTGGCCTCTGCTAACATATGGATTCTCTCTAGCCCTGTCCCTAAATCTCATTCTCCCTTTCTTTCTCATGCACAGACACACATACACATTGTTTTTAATAATATAAAAATAAAACGGGGACTGGAGAATGGCTCAGAGGTTAAAGAGCACTGACTGCTCTTCCAGAGAACTGGGGTTGAAATCCCAGTACCCACATGGCAGCTCACAACTGCCTATCATTTCAGTTCTGGGGGATTCATGGCACCAGGCACACACACATGGTACACACAAATGCGCATGCAGACAAAATGCCTGTACACATAAAATGAAATGGATCAAGCTAAAAAATAAAACAACAAAAACATGCTGGGCGTTGGTGGCGCACGCCTTTAGTCCCAGCACTCGGGAGGCAGAGGCAGGTGGATCTCTGTGAGTTCGAGGCCAGCCTGGTCTATAGAGGGAGTTCCAGGACAGCCTCCAAAGCAATACAGAGAAACCCTGTCTCAAAAAACAAAAACAAAACAACACACACACACACACACACACACACACACACACACACACACTCCTTAGCTGTTTTTCCTGAGACAGGTAAGGAAACTTAGCAAAAACGCTGCAGAGAGTTCCACCATCAATACCTGATGACTACGTAGCATAGCAACACAACAGTTGATGCCAAGGAGCATAATGTCAAACCACCACTGATTCCAGGACCCTCTACTAGCAAATTAACACTCAGAATGGCCCTCCAATCTCCTACCCTTGGTTCAAGTCTCTATCTTTGGCAAAGACACTAAGGAAATCTACTCATTTCTATAGGAAACGCTGACTTAAGAAAGCAGGAAAAATGGCCAAAAAACTGCCTAATATTAGATGAAATAATTGTAATTTTAACTTAATAGTTGGCATTAAAAGCTGGCTGAAGGCCAGGAGTTGGTGGCGCACTTTAATCCCAGCACTCGGGAGGCAGAGGCAGGAGGATCTCTGTGAGTTCGAGGCCAGCCTGGTCTCCACAGCGAGTGCCAGGATAGGCTCCAAAGCTACACAAAGAAACTCTGTCTCGAAGAACAAAACAAAACAAAAAAGCTGGCTGAAGTACAACAACAACAACAACTCATGGCTCAATGTAGATTGAATGCTATATTAAATTGGGTTTATCTGAAGCAAACAGCTATAATATACAAACTGATCAGCGTGCAACAGAAAAGACACCCCACCACACTAGACAACTGAATAAGCTCTGTTAGAATTTGAGAGAGCATCCCTCTCTAGCTTAAGAGCTACAGACTGAATTCTAAGTGAGGGTGTTTCTTCGGCAATTTCCCTTGTCCCTTTAAATCCATGATGTCATCATTCTTAAGCACAAGCAAAGCCCGATTTGTTACAAAAGACGTTTGGTGTGTCCAAGCCAAAGAGATGGTCCCAACAATTCACAACACAATTCCAACTGAAGCTATTCTTCCTCAATGAAAAGGCCACCAGGCATCAAACCGTCTCCTCTACCCGAAAAACTAAACAAAGTCTCTCAACTACTACATTTCAACAACAACAATAAAAAGTTGTTGCAAGGGGGAAAAAAATAACAAAATAGTACAGTGTTGCCTCCAGCAAGTGAAAACCGGTTATGTGTCTGGTTCTGCATCTAGATCCATCGGAACGCTCCTACAGAAGGGTCCAAACATTTTGGCCATTGAGAAACGAAACGAAGCGTTTATTTCCTTATTAAAACTCAGAATATCCAACAGACAAAGCAAGCAATCGGTTGTTCCAAAGGTTTCGAACCAACTCCATCATCTGAAGTTTCTCTGCTCAAGACTACCAGGATCTCACCCAATTATATTTTTTTCTCGATTCACAAACTCGTCCCCACCCTCCACAATTCTCTGAACAGACAATTCTCATCAGGGCAAGCCTTCCTCAGTCACAGCGTGGACTGCTGCTGTCTCCAGCAAGGAGAGCTGCAGTTCCCACTCCTAAGAGAACATTCAAACGGCTAGGGGTCAGGAAGGGAACTGCTTGTGTTTCAATTTGTCAGCCAGCTCCAAAAAATCATCTCTTTGTAGCCGCAGCTTCCCAGACGCCAGCCCCTCGCCGCCGCCGCAGCCGCAGCCGCAGCCCCAGTTCGGGAGGGCAGCCGTCTCCCGCTCTTCTCCGAGGACTTAAGGGCTTCAGGGGGCGGGGTGAGGCTCGGTGACACCCCGAAAGCCATTCGTGCCCTGGCCACGCATCCTCTCCCGGCCCGGGCGAGTGAGGACCAGAACCACCCTGCTGAGGAGAGGGCACAGGTCTGCGCCCATCCCGAGGGCAGGCTGCAAAGGGGCGCCTGTCCCCACCTCAGCCAGGGGCACCGAGGATGACGACAGCAAGACCCCAGGCCCGCCAAGACCCAGCCCGCGCAGTACACGGGGCCCGCGCCGGACTCGGGGTGCCCGGGGTGCCCGGGCATGAAGCGCAGGAGGCGTCGGCGCCCGGCTGCGGCCGCGCACCGGGAGAGGCCTCACCTGGCCCAGCCCGCTCCGCGCTCTCGGCTTCGCGTCTCCGGCGACGATGGCGAAGGAGCCAGGGCCAGGGCCGGAGCACGGCCACTCTGCCTCAGGCCGGTGCTCGCCGTGCTCGGGGAACCGTCACAGCTGGCGGGACCCGGGGCCGCCCGGAGCCGCCATCTTCCTCCACTCAAACGCCGCCGCGGCCGTCGCCGCCGCCGCCGCCGCCGCCGCTGTCCCTGATGCCGCCGCCGCCGCCGCCGCCGCCGCTGCTGCTCAGGCTGGGAGAAGACAGCGCGCAGTGCGCATGCGCCGGGGCGGGGCGCAGAGGAAGCGCGCGCGCACACACGTCAGCGCGGCCGGCCTGCGCGCGGTGGCCGCTGGGCGGCGCCATATTGAGAAGGGCCGAAGGGAGCTGAGCGCTCCTGGACTGTCTGGAGTCGGCGCGGGTCCCTGGGCTGCCTTCCTGTTGGTTTGAGACTAGAGACTTAGAAGAAGTCGCCTGTGTCCCCCCCAGGGTACCCACTGAGCACAGAGAAGGGCGGTGGCGAGCGCAGGTCATCTCACCGCGTTGGAAGCCTTTGGAAACTGTAGCAACAGCTATATTGCTACCACCCTTTTTTTTTCTCTTTCCTTTCCTTTTTTAAATAAATGAGGAAGCCCAGGCTCAAAGCTGCCCACGTAGAGCGGGGGCCCAGGAGGAAACAGGCCTCTGGGTTGCTCTGTGCTTCCCACTGTGGCCACCACCAGGGTGTGGGGTCCCGCAAAGCCAGACGGTGGTCTACATAGTGAGTTCTAGGACAGCCAGAGCTACATACTCAAGATTCTGTCTCAAAAGAAAAAGTATATAAAATAAAAAGAACTACTTCATTTAAAATAAAAATAAAAGTAGCCGGACGGTAGTGGCTCATGCCTTTAATCCCAGAGGCAGAGGCTGGTGACAGCCTGGTCTACTGAGCGAGTTCCAGGACAGGCAGGACTACATAGAGAAACCCTGTCTAGAAAACAAGAAAACGTGTGTAGGTGAGAGCCGTCTAGAAATTATCCCTCAGGTTTGGTTTAAGTAAATGCCAGATACAGAGACTCAAGGGCTTTGCTTCGCTTCAACTCTTGTGCAACTGGAATATCCTAAAACACGGAGCAATTTGCCCTGGGATAAAATAGACTTCCTAGGCTAGGTCTTGGGACATAGGACTGGGTCAGAAGCTAAGTACCACAAGGCTTGGTGGCACTCCTTTAAGTCCCAGCTACACAGAAGGCTTAAGGGCAAGAATTACTTGATTCCAGTTCAAAACCAGTTTGAGGAGTTTCAATCTTTGAAACTTTTATGTTCCTCAAACAAATATTACAAAACCCCCTGACATACAGTGTGTGAGAAACTAAGAAATTCCACTGGCATGTCATGGAAGTTCATTGCTAATTCGAGCACTCAGGAGACAGGGGTAGGTAGATTTCTGAGTTCAAGGCCAGCCTGGTCTACATAGTGAAAAATCATCTCCAAAAAAGAAAGTCTTGGCCTGCAAAATGGCTGAGCAGGTAAGAATGCTTGCCCCAAGCTTAAAGACCAGGAGCCTCAAGGTAGAGGGAGAGAATCAACTCTAGCTCCTGCAGGTTACCCTCTGACCTTCATTCTTTAACAATGACACTTGTGTGCACACACAAATAAATACTGTGTGTGCCTGAGTGTATTATTTGTACCACATGTGTGGGTGCCCTTGGAGATCAGAAGAGGGTGTCAGATCCCCTGGTACTGGAATTACAAGCAGTTGTGACCCCACAACCATCGCCATGTAGATGCTGGGAATTGAACCTGGGCCCTTCTGCCTGCTGAACATGAAGGTCTAGGTTCCATCTTGAGCAACTGCTTTTTTAAAAAAAGAAAAGTCAGAGCTGGCTCAGTGGTTAAGAGCATAAGGTTCAATTCCCACACGGCAGCTCACAACTGTCTGTGACTCAAGTTCCAGAGGTTCCATATCCCTCTTTTAAAGAAAAAAATAAATGAGGGCTAAACAGATGGCTAGGTGGTTAAGAGCACTGGTTGCTCTTCCAGAGGACCTGGGTTCAATTCCCAGCACCCACATGGCAGCTCAAAACTGTAACTCAGCCGGGCGTTGGTGGCACACGTCTTTAATCCCAGCACTCGGGAGGCAGAGGCAGGTGGATCTCTATGAGTTCGAGGCCAGCCTGGTCTCCAGAGTGAGTGCCAGGATAGGCTCCAAAGCTACACAGAAAAACCTTGTCTTGAAAAACAAAACAAAACAAAACAAAAAGAAAACCTGTAACTCCAGGTCCAGGGGTTCCAATACCCTCACATAGACATACATGCAGGCAAAAAACCAATTTACATAAAATAAAATACATTTAAAAATAAAATTTTAAAAATTAAAAAAAATTCACAGAACTTTTTTTTTAGAAAAAGATTTATTGCTGAGCGGTGTTGGCCCATTCCTTTAGTCTCAGCACTCGAGAGGCAGAGACAGGCAGATCTCTGTGAGTTCAATACCGGCCTGGTCTACAAGAGCTAGTTCCAGGACAGCCTCCAAAGCCACAGAGAAACCCTATCTCGAAAAATGAAAAAAAAAAAAAGATTTATTGGGGGATGGCTCAGCAGTTAAGAGTGCCTGCCGTCCTTGCAGAAGACCTGGGCTCAGTTCCCATCACATATAGGGAGGCTTACAGCTGCCTGTAACTCCAGCTGCAGCTCTTCTGGCCTCTGAGGGCACCTGCACACACACACACACACACACACACACACACACACACACACACACACACACACCACACACCACACACCACACACCACACACACACTAAAATATTGTGTGTCCCTGAGTGTGTTTCCACACCACGTGTTTGGGGTGTCAAATACCCTGGAGCTGAAGTTGCAGGCAGTGGTGAGTCACTTAAACGTGGGCACTGGGAACAGAAAACTGCTGATCCATCTCTCCCACCCCACAGTCATACAACTTTAGATACTCTATTTTAGTTACTTTTTTCACTGCCGTGACAAAATGCTTGATGAGCAACTTAAGGAAGCAAGGCTTTATCTTGGCTCACAGTTTGAAGGGATATAGTCCAACATGGCAGGAAAGCCACAGCATGGGGTCAGGAAACAGAGGGAAATAAAATGGTAGTGTTTCTTCTTTTTTCTCCTTTTTATTCAGCCCATGGGTTGGTAAACTTCTCACATTCAGGATGTATCTTCTCTCATCAGTTAAACCTCTGAAGACACACACACACACACACACACACACACACACACACACGCACGCACGCACGCACGCGCGCGCGCACACACACACACACCTCTCTTTTCTCTTTTAGATGACTTCACATCCAGTCAAATGATCATCATGCCTCCTCTACCACAAAATACAGTATTGATTCCTTCTTAAAATGAAGGTCCAATGCTGGGTGGTGGTGGCGCACACCTTTAATCCCAGCACTCGGGAGGCAGAGGCAGGCGGATCTCTGTGAGTTTGAAGCCAGCCTGGTCTACAGAGTGAGTTCCAGGCCGTGCTCCAAAGCTACACAGAGAAACCCTGTCTCAGAGAGAGAGGGGGCGTGTGGTTTCCAGAAGTTGGAGATATGGTTCAGCAGTTAAAAGCACTGGCAGCTCTTCTAGAGGACACTGGCTCAATTCCCAGTACCCACATAGTGGCTCATAACTGCCTAACTCCAGTTCCAAGGGATCCATGCACCACCACTGCCCGGCTCAATCTTTTTTTTTAAATTTTTATTTAAAATGTATGTTTCTGCCAAGTATGGAGGTGAACACCTTTAATCCCAGCACTTGGAAGTCAGAGGTAGGCGGATCTCTGTAAATTTGAGGCCAATCTGGTCTCAGAATGAATTTCAGAAGAGCCATGACTACACACAAATTTAATCTCACATACACTCTCAGAAATAAAGGTTAAAATGTTGATATACATATATCTGCATGTATATATGTGTGCATATATCCCAGAGTCAGGAATGCTGGCTCATGCCTATAATCCCAGTACTTGGGAGGTTGAGGCAGGAGGATCACTTTGAAGTTCAAAGCCAGCCTGGATTACATAGTGTTAGGCTAGCCTGTTTTACAACATAAGACTTCTTGTCTCAAACCCTCCAAAGGCTTGGGCATGATGTCAACACTTTAATCCCATACTTGGGAGGTAGAGGTCGACAAAGAGAGCTTCAGGCAAATGTCCTTATGTCTCACTGCATTCCCTGTGCTTGCATTCCCACCACACCGCAGGTTTGAGGGTGATTTCCTAACATACAAGCCAAGCATAAACTGTGGCTAAGGGCATTTCACAAGAAACAGAAGCCCATGCCTTAGAGTCTCTGCCAATACATAAATCTTGCCATGATCTCAACTTTTGGGGCTTCCCCTTGGAAATTGAAACTGCCCCCGCAGTCTCAACTGTGGAGTTTCCTGTCCCGTTCCCTCATTTTACAGAGAAGCAAACAGACCAAGCGAGGAAAGGACTTGCCCTAGCTCTCAAGGGGCTGCTATGACTACTTAGGGCTGACCTCTTGATTGCCCACTTAGTGGAACAAAATTTATTATCTTTGCAGCATCCTCAAATGATTCCCAAGATTTAGATCTTTCTGGTTGTCTTGAAAGTCATAGCTAAAGACTGTCCTGTTTTTAATCTGCCACAGAGGAATTGTAAGAAACTGTCTCCCTCTGCTGTCAGCATTCTGTAACTACAAGGCCCAAAAAGTTACCTCAAGGTCTTTTTAGTTGATGTTTGAGAATTTCATTCTCTTTGCTGTTTCCAAGACACAGGAGAATTCACTTCGAAAAATGAATTCAGAGGCTCAAGAGATGGCTCACCTGGTAATGCACTTGCTGTGTAAGTGTGAAGACTGGAGTTTGGATCCCCAGCACCATATAAATGACAGTGGGGACATGCCTGTAATCCCTGACAGGGCATAGGTGAATCCTCTAGCTCGGGTTTCAAGTGAGATACCCTGACTCACCCTGACTCAATATATAATGTGGAGAGTGATCAAGAAAGACACCTGGCATGCAATCTCTGACCTTCACACACATGTGAAAAGGCACACACACACACACACACACACACACACACACACACACACACAGGCACACTTATAAACATATTCACAGAAGACAGTATCACAAATAAATACAGCCAGAGATGGGCAAGATGATTTCCTTTATTCTGTTTTTTTTTCAAGGCAGGGTTTCTCTGTGGCTTTGGAGGCCATCCTGGAACTAGCTCTTGTAGTCCAGGCTTGTTCTCAAACTCATAGAGATCCACCTGCCTTTGCCTCCGAGTGCTGGGACTAAAGGCGTGTGCCACCAACTCCCGGCTGATTTCCTTTATTCTTGAAGATGGTAAGATAGCCAAGTTCTTTGAGTTTCAGAGTTTGAACTTTTTGTCGGGCAGCTGTTTGTCAATTACTACATGAATTGGAATCAGGGATGGGCTTGGTGGTGCACAATTTTATTTCAGCACTAAGAAGGCAGAGACAGATGGATCTTAGTTCCAGGACAGCCAGAGCTACATAGTGAGACCCTGTTGATGGGACCAGGCAGTTGGGGTGGGAGACACAGATGGCTTGGAACTGGAATTAGAAACATCTGGGAAGTCTTCAGTATACAGGTAGAGCCTGAGAGCAGACAGTTCTACGTAACAGCATGGAGTGTGGACAGACCACAATGCAGGAAGTTGTGAGATCAGGGAATCGGTAAACAGGTCACTTGACTAGGAGATAAAAACTAGTAACATTTACCAACTTGGTTGCAATTGTAATCACTAAACATACAAACTGTAAAATGTCACAACAGGAAGCTGTTACTCTATTTTTTTTTATTTTATTTATTTATTTACTATGTATGCAGTCTTCTGCCTGCATGCCAGCAGAGGGCACCAGATCTCATTCATGGTGGTTGTGAGCCACCACTCAGGACCTCTGGAAGAACAGTCAGTGCTCTTAACCGCTGAGCCATCTCTCCAGCCCCCAGCTGTTACTCTACTAAGATTAGTGGCACTCTAACAATATGAGGGGAAAAAACACATTCCAAGTGAGCTAACCTGATTATTATTATTATTATTATTATTATTATTATTATTATTATTATTTTATTATTTTCCGAGACAGGGTTTCTTTGTGGCTTTGGAGGCCATCCTGGAACTTCTTGTAGACCAGGCTGGTCTCAAACTCACCTGTCTCTTCCTCCCAAGTGCTGGGATTAAAAGTGTGCGCCACCACCGCCCGGCCCAAGCTAACTTGGGCTGAATGCTTCCTTGTGGAACAGCATGTTTTTAATAGAGCAAATCACAAGGAGCATGTTCCTGAAATGAAAACACATGGTGTTTTCTCCTCACCTTCTGTGTTTGGGGAAAGAATTAGAGAGATGAGAATTGTACATCTTCCTCAGACTGGCAAGGCACCCCTCCTGCCCCTATCCATAACTCTTGGAATTTTTTTTTCTTTTTTTTTTTTTTTTTTTTTTTTTTTTTTGGTTTTTCGAGACAGGGTTTCTCTGTGTAGCTTTGGAGCCTATCCTGGCACTCACTCTGGAGACCAGGCTGGCCTTGAACTCACAGAGATCTGCCTGCCTCTGCCTCCCGAGTGCTGGGATTAAAAGGCATGCGCCACCAACGCCCGGCTAACCCTTGGAATTTTTACAGTGAGTCAGATATTGGTTGGGACTCTTCAATATAATTAAGGTGTGGTATTAAACCTAGGGTTCCTTCACAGCACTAGGGAGGCAGAAGCAGGCGGATCTTTGTAAGTTAGAGGCCACCCTGGTCTACAGATTGAGTACTAGCTACATAGAAAACCCTGTCTCAAAAACAAAAAACAAAAACAAAAAAACAAGCCAAACAAATAAACAAACTAGGCTTCAAGCATGTTAGATAAGTGCTCTATCACTGAGCTATGTCCTCAGTACTTAGCACAGTGACTTGATATAGCTTTGAAGTAGCTATGATTAATTCTATTTTTCTATGCTTATGGAAACTGAGGCACAGAAACTTAATGTAAGTTTCATAAGACCACAGGACTTGTTCAAACTCCAGGTATTGATAGGAGCCCACTTTTAAAAATGTTTTCTATTTAATGTGCATTAATATTTTGCCTGCATGTATGTAAATCTGTGTGAGGGTACCAGATGCCCTGGATCTGGAGTTACAGACAGTTGTGAGTTGCCGTGTTGGTGCTGGGTATTGGACCTGGGTCCTTGGAAGAGCAGCCAACTCTTAACCACTGAGATCTGCCTGCCTCTGCCTCCCATGTGCTGGGACTAAAGGTGTGCGCCACCAACGCCCGGCTTGGTTTTGTTTCTTAAATAATTTATTTTTATTTTATGTTCACTGGTGTTTTGCCTGCTTGCATGTCTGTGTGAGGGTGTCAGATCTTGGAATTACAGACACAGTTATGAGCTGCCATGTGGGTGCTGGGAAATGAACCTGGGTCCTCTGGAAGAACAGTCAGTGTTCTTAACTGCTGAGCCATCTCTCCAGCCCTAGAATGCTGTTTTATGAGTAAAAACATATTGCAAAAATTTCACCCTATCAAATAGAGACTGTAATAATTTGGTGAGAGATCAGACCTTTAGCGGAGACAGACAGACCTATGGACAGAACTTCTGTGGAAAGTTTATTGGGTGAAGAGAAGGGAATAAGGGAAGGGAAGAGATAAGAGAGAGAAAGAGACAGCAAGACAGACAGCTGCCTCCTCAGAGAAAAGGCAGAAAAGAGAGAAGAGAAAAAGTGGGTGGGGTTTGCCTCTTTGATTTTTGTTTTGGTTTTTCGAGACAGGGTTTCTCTATAGCTTTGGAGGCTGTCCTGGAACTAGCTCTTGTAGAGCAGGCTGATCTCGAACTCACAGAAATCTGCCTGCCTCTGCCTCCTGAGTACTGGGACTAAAAGTGTGCGCCACCACCACCCTGCCAGGGTTTACCTCTTAAAGAGACCTCTGCACCTGCATTCAGAGCCAGGGCTGCTTGCCATGTGCAGACACACAGACAGGATCCCAAGGGGCGCGGCCAGGTCTGCCGTGATTATTCAGACACAATACAATGCTTTATTTATGTATTTGTTTAATTTGGATTTCCTTTTTCTTTTTTCTTTCTTTCTTTTTTTTTTTTTTTTTCGAGACAGGGTTTCGTTTCTCTGTGTAGCTTTGGAGCGTATCCTGGCACTCACTCTGGAGACCAGGCTGGCCTCAAACTCACAGAGATCCACCTGACTCTGCCTCCCGAGTGCTGGGATTAAAAGGCGTGCGCCACCAACGCCCGGCCTATTTTGGATTTTCAAGACAAGGTTTCTCTGTGTAGTCCTGGCTGTCCTGAGACCAGGCTGGCCTCAAACTCGGAGAGTTCTGTTGTCTATGTCTCCTAAGTGCTAGGATTAATTAAAGACATGTACCACCACCGCCCGGCTAACACCATGTTTTGTGTATAAGTGTTTTCAGAAGGTTGTAGAACAAAACACACAACCACGTTTTATACCCTGTAACTTAGAAAAACGTAGGCTCAAATAAGAAGAAAAAGAAAACCTTTTTTTTGTTGTTTTTTTGTTTTGTTTTTAGAGACAGGATTCCTCTGTGGCTTTGGAGCCTGTCCTGGCACTCTCTCTGGAGACCAGGCTGGCCTCGAACTCACAGAGATCGGCCTGCCTCTGCCTCCCGAGTGCTGGGATTAAAGGCGTGCGCCACCAACGCCCGGCGAAAAAGAAAAACTTAGGCTCACTTTTTTCCTTTGAGATTCAAATTTTGGAGGAAAAAAAAGCTTTTTCAATGATTGCCTCATCTTAGAGAAGATGGTTCCAAAGGACACAGTTCTCGAACTCTTCCCGTAAACGAGGGAAAAGCCGTGACCTCAACAAAGATGGGCGTCCTCGCCCTTCGCTGCCCTCTTCCATGATGGCGGACCAGGTTCGCTCATGGCTTGGCGGGGAGCCCCTTCCGGGCTGGGAGAGGGGGCGTGGTCCATTGAGGAAAGCCCTGCGTGCCTCCGCCCGCGACCGAGGCGCGCTTCAAGGCGCAGGCGCGGGGAGGGGTTGGGGGAGGAGGGAAAGCGGCGAGTAAGATGGAAGATGAGGAGGTCGCTGAGAGCTGGGAGGAGGCGGCAGACAGCGGGGTAAGGAGGAGCTGCCGCCCCGTGGCAGGGCCGGGCGGACCTGGCGTGAGGGAAGCCTCCGGGGAGCGGGTCTGGGGATAGTTTTCCCCTAGGAAGGGTCCCACACACCGGGCCGGAGGTAGAAGAGAGGCTCCCGGTCCCGGAGCGCCGTGAAGGCCTCTTAAAGGGGCCGCGTTCCATTTCTCCCTCCGCCTTTGCCGGGTGTCTGTCTGCCCCGCGGTGTGCGCGTCGTTCAGGCCGCCCCACCCTCTACCCCGGGCCACTCTCTCTAGTCCTCGCGCCCCAGGGACCATTTTAAAGTTCCTGTGCTCTGTCTGATGAAGGAGGGGCTCGGGCGGCGTGCCTGGCTCGGGAGGAAGAGCCGGAGGAGGCCCCCAGATAGCGGGGAGCAAGCAACCATGTGTCCTCTGGGACCCACTGGGCGCTGAGCCGAAATCCCCCGCCGCTGTGCGCCTTCCGCCTCGGTGGGCGAGCCTGGTTTTTTCTTCTTTATTTTCCTTTTTCTTTCTTCCAGTTTTACTCCTTGAGCCTGAGGCAGTTGGGTTTCCTGGGGATCTCAGCAGAGCTCCCCTAAACTCAGCAAGCATCCGCTCTTTCCCGAGACCCACCCAATGATCTGCGCATTGGGGGAGGATCTCGGAGTATGTTGGTCCCGGGGGAGGGAAGGGAAGAAGGGTGTGATTTGTAAGATAGCCCCCAAGCCTGCGAGGAGAAGGGGGGATTACCGATCGGAATGATTTGGGAGTATTTGATTGCCTCCAAAAGTTACAGGAACAACAACAAAATGATCTCAAGTAGAGACTCTTCTGCTAGGTTCTTGATTAATATAGTAATTTTAGAAAGTTGGGTTCGACGGCAATCCTCCATGTGTCTTTGGTGACCATGTGTCCGTGCCTGTGCGGTGTTGGGTTCAAAAGCTGATGTGTGAGGAGTCACTTAGGCCAGGGGAGAAGAGAAGCCGGGTCTGTCCGCCCCTGGCGCTTCGGATCAGTGCAGCAGTGGGTGTATCTTCACAGGAATGTTGAAACTTGGCTTCGACGTTTTTTTCCGCTGGTTCAGCATTTCTCGAAAGATTGGAGATGTTTTCCCATTTAACATAATCGAGCATTTGAAGGTGTGCTTGGTTAAGAGCTTAGTTAGTAGTTTTTAAGATACCTTCCAGCTTAAATCAAGGTGTTTGTTTCGTTTTCTTGTTTTGTTTTGAGGCAAGGTCTCTGTGTAGCGCTGGCTGTCCTGGAACTCACTATGTAGACCAGGTTATCCTTGAACTCACAGAGATCTGCCTGCTTCTGTCTCCCGAGTGCTGGGGTTAAAGGTGTGTGCCACCGCACCCAGCAAGTTAAAGATTTGTATAGAGAGCAACAGGTGTCATTTGGGTATTTATTCATTCCACAAATATTTTCGAGTGTGTGCTATGTGTTAGGAAGTGTGCACAATAGTGACTTCTGCCAGAAAATGCACTATTTCCGGTAGAAGCATTTATTGTCTATCACTAGGAGTGTGTGAATCACCCGGACAGCCTCAGGTTATCCCTGCATTAAAAAAAAAAAAAAAGGAAAAGAAAAACCTTATTTATTTCCAAGCACACTAATTTATTTATTTGTTTGTTTATTTGAGACAGGGTTTCAGAACCCTGGTTTTTACAGGTTTTATGTAGCCTTGGCTATCCTGAAACTTGCTCAGTAGACTATACTAGCCTGGAATTCAGAGATCCACCTGCTTTGGCCTCCCAAGTGCTGGGATTAAATGCAGGTGGCAAGGTTATATGTATCTTTATTTAATTCAGTTTTGAAACATGCTGCTTATAAGTTGCTCTGCTTTTATAGACAGGATATTGAGGTTTGGGGATTTGACTCCAAGACTGATTTCAAAATGGATTTCCTTTGCTACCATTTTGCCACCTTCTTACCTTGAAAAGACTTGATTTGGGCATTACCTATCTCATTTGCTTGTCGTCCCTCCCCTCCCCCGTGTTGATTGTATTCCCCAGGCTACATATATACCAAGCATAGACTCTGAGTTGTTTCCTGACCTCTGGGCTGCTGCTGCTTTTTTGTTGTTGTTGTTTGTTTTTGTTTTTCCTTTTTTGAGACAGGGTCTCATTATGTAGTTTCGGCTGTCCTGGAAGTTGCTATGCAGACCAGGCTGGTCTGGAACTCACAGATTTTCCTGCCTCTGCCTCTGGAGTGCTGGGATTAAAAGCTCATGCCACCTCCCCCCCATCCCCCACCCCCGTCTTCTTTTTAAGATTTATTTTTATTTAAGAAAGTGAGAGTGTACTGTACTCTCGAATGTGTAGGTGCATGAGGATGGCAGATGTCATGGGATTCCCTGGCCATTGTGAGCCACTTGATGGGAGTGCTAGCAATGGAGCTCCATTCTTCTGCAAGAGCCGTAGGCACTTAACTCCTGAAGCATCTCTCCAGCCCAACCACTGGCTTTCATTTCTAATGTTTGCTTTGCTTTTGAGACACAGTATCTTAAAGTTTCAGAGGGCTAGTCTATGGCTATCAAGGCAGGGGCCATGATGGCAGGCAGGCATAGTGCTGAAGCTAATAGCTTAACATCCAGATCCTTAGGCAGCAGGCAGAGAACAAGACACTGGCTGGAAGGCCACACCTCCTAATCCTTCCCAACACTTCCACAGCCTGGGAACCAAGCATTCAAACACAGGAGTCTGTGGGGCCTCTCTCATTCAGCCCACCACATAAGGGTTCACTGTGTAGCTCTGGCTGGCCATCCTTAAACTCTTAGAGATCCACCTGCTTCTGCCGCCCAAGTGCCTGGCCTTGGGTACTTATTTGAAGATTTGTTTGTTTGCCAATGTCAGCCTTTCTTGCTGTAGTCAGGCTGGCTCCAAATGCAAAGGAGTGAGTGCTCCTGACTCAGCCTTCCGAGTGTGGGCTGGGCCACCACACCTGACCTCTAAATCTGTCATGGATTTGATTCCTTAAATGCTCAGCACCTTTGAAGGAGAAGGGTGGGGAGGAGTGAAGCTTGTCACACCACTGTGTCCAATTGCTTTTCAAATGCCAGCAGTTGCTGGTGTAACAATTAGCTATAGGTTGCCTGGTCTCCCTACTGGTAATGAGTTTTGAATGTGCCCAACATCCAAAAGAGAAAAAGCTCAAAACAATTAGACCAAAATTTGGATGGAAGCAGAGAGAAGATTAGGAAATGGGAGTTGGCTGGTTGTAAAATTGAGTGTGCAGACTCCATGGACCCAGAGACACCATTATCCATGGGATTGCTGCCCTCCAACATGGCAAAGTTGTATCATGCTAGAATTTCTTTCCCGTGTCAAGATCTGAAGTCATTTTTTCCTTTCTTGAATGTCTTCGTAATACCCAGTATAGAGTGTGGTTGTTCCGAATTGAAGATATTTTGTAAGCTGGCTGCTGCTCATCTGTGGATGCTTTCCTCCTTTGGATGTTTCAGAGAGGTTACAGCTACAATCTAAAAATTAGATTGTGGGTGTAACTTATCTTTCACCAAAGAAAACTTTTTTTTTTTTTTTTGAAACAGCTTTGGAGCCTGTCCTGGAACTTGCTCTGCAGACCAGGCTGTTTTCGAACTCAAAGAGATCCACCTGAGTCTGCATCCTAGGTTTTGGGATTAAAAGTGTGCATCACCACTGCCCGGCCAAGAAATGCTTCTTTTAAAGCGTGCTTGGTGGGAGAGGTGAAATACAGAACTGAGTCACTGTTGATTCAGACCTTATTGGTAGGGAGTGCCCTGAGGATTATTCCTAGGGCCTTTCCCACGCTAAGCACAGGCATACCTTGACCCATACTTCAAATTTTGAATTGTGCCATCTATCTTCAGCAAATCTCAAATGGCAGTGAGAGTGGTTTGTAATTGGAAGACATCTTCCTGCCCCAGAAACTAGATCCGAGATTGTTTGAGACAGGGTTTCTCTGTGTAGCCCTGGCTGTCCTCAGACTCTGTAGATTAGGGTGACCTTGAACTCCCAGGTCCACCTGTCTGCTAGGATTAAAGGCTTGCATCATCATGTCCAGCCTCATTTCTGATGATTTGAGACTAGTTTATATACACTAATTGTTTAGACAAAAGAAATTCATAAAACACGCCCTAGCTAATTTTGCTGATGATGAGCCACCTCTCCTATAAAAAGGTGGGTGATAGGTGAAGTTAGATTGGTGGTTATAAAGCATTGCCCACCTCTCATTTCCCTAGATCCCTGGAGTTTCCTTTGATTTTTTTTTTTTCATTCTCAGATTAAGCAGCTAATAGGAAGAAACTATTTTTTTTCACATTTATTTATTGTGGGGGAAGATGGGGGGGAACTCGTATGTGGAAGTCAGAAAACAACTTGCAAGAGTTGGTTCACCTTCTACCGTGTGGGTTCCTGGGGTTGAACTTGGGGCATCAAGCACCTTTACTCCCCTGTACACTTTTTTTAAAAGTGGGATCTCATGGAGCTTTTAGACAAGGTCCTCCTGCCTCTGGGATTGTAGACCTGTGCCTCCACATCAAGCTCTCCCAGACCCCTGGCTGTACCAGGATTGAACACCAGGGCCTCACATGTGTCAGCAAGGGCTCTACTGCTGCGTTCATGTCCATG
Source organism: Cricetulus griseus (assembly GCF_003668045.3). NCBI lineage: Eukaryota > Metazoa > Chordata > Mammalia > Rodentia > Cricetidae > Cricetulus > Cricetulus griseus. Next base: position 12,115,713 of record NC_048595.1, read on the forward strand.
TCCCAAAAAATGTCTTGTGCAAGTTAAAGGATAACTAGGTAACTGGTCTTCCGGATTGAGAATTCAGATGTATGTTTACTTTACACCAGAGTAAGCCAGTCATCTGGATGTTGCCCCATCGGTGACGCTTGGTGGTGTGAAAGCCTATAAACATATTCAGTGTGTGTCAGGCACTGGGCCTCGTCCAGTGAAAGAGAGAAACAGCAGTGCTTTGTAGAAGTGCAAATGAGGTGCTGTGACTGGTACCAGAGAAGGTCATGTGTAGGAGCTATGCTTCCATGGGCTTTGAAAGACCAAGAGCTGAGAGAGTATGGTGCATACCTGTAATCCCAAGTCTCAGGAAGCTGGCCTCCTGAGTTTGAGGCCAGCCTGAGTAACACAGGGAGACTGTCTCAGGAAAAAGGAGGAACAATAAAAGATTTGAAGAAGGGTTGAGCTGAACGGAGCCGTCTGGTCACTGGGCAGGTGGTAGTGTCGACAGTGTATGCATGGATGAGGCAGTGTAGGGAGCTGGGACACTGCAAGTATTTCCTTCTGGCTGGAGGCATAAGGTTGGCAGGGCTCAGTGGAAAAAGATGGAGCCAGAGAGTTTTGCAGGGGTGCTTTGAACTTGCTGCTGGGAGCTGGAAGCCGGAAGCTGGAAGCTGCAATTTTGTCCATAACGCAGTGGAAAGTTTTAAATAGCTGCTTTCCTACCCACTCCCCTTTCCTGTAGCAGAGGCAAGATGCCATTGGATTTTTGTTTAAGAGATTGAATCTTTACCTTTTCTTTGGAGTAGTGGCCATATTCTTCAAGATGTGGTTGTTGTCACTTTTGAATGTGTGCAGTTGACTGTGTTGTGGACACAAAACAACATATGAGTTAGGTTGGGGCTCTGTAGTGCCCATTTCCTTCTGTCCATCTTTATGGTAACAAGGGCACTCAGGTCTACCAAGCCTGAAGGCTTTTAAGCAACTGTTCGTCTTCAGGAAGTCTGAGTCCCAGAACCTACAGTGTTCTCAGAAGGGGTTTTGTGCAGAGCTTATGGCCAATCTAGACATGGTGGCTGTGAGGCAGCTGTCCCTGAGCTTGGGAAAGAGATCTGCTTTTGCAACCTCAGAGAAGCTCTGGACAATGAGCCTTTCAGAAGTGGCTCCCGGCCCTGTTCACTGGGTTTGCAGGAGGGGCCTGTTCTCAGCCTGCTTTGGATACACGAGCAGCTCGAGGGAGCTGCCGTGGTTGCAGTGAACTGTGGGCCTTGCCTTTTCTTCTGCAGGAGAGAATCGTGTCTCTCTAAAGCTGTGGTGAAATCCTGCAAAAGAAAGTTGCTGTCGTGGAGATGTAGTGACCCAGACGTGTTCTTAACAGTCCCCTCATCTAGAGGACATTGGCCACCCTTAAAGAGCATCAGCCCCTGGCTGGCCTCCACCAAGCACAGTGTTTTCTGTTTGTTTTCCATACAGGGTTTTCTCTGTAGCCCTAGCTGTCCTGGAACTAGCTCTTGTAGACCAGGTTAGTCTCAGACTCACAGAGATCCGCCTGCCTCTGCCTCCCAGGTGCTAGGATTAAAGGCGAGTGCCACCACCGCCTGTCTACACAGTGTTTTCTTAATGCTTCCCTCACTGACATAACAATAACATAGATAGATAATTTCTCCTATGAAGATACTGACGTGTTGGTTTCCTAAGAGGAGGTTGCATTTAAATACTTTACCTGCCTGTGGCCAAAGTACAGAATTGTTTTTTGTTTTGTTTGTTTTTCAGTACAGGGTTTCTCTATATAGCCCTGGCTGTCCTGGAATTTGCTCTATATACCAGGTTGACCTCACACTCATAGAGATCTGCCTGCCTTCACCTCCTGAGTGCTGGGATAAAATGTGTGCATCACTACTGCCTGGCCAAAGTCCATAATTTTTTTAAAAATTAATTTATTATCTATTTTTGTGGTACTGGAGCCTGTGTATTGTAGGCATAAGTGCCGCTGAGCTTACAGCTGCAGCCCTCTGCTGTTGTTTGTAGGTAGTGCTATGGTGGCTGAGGCTATGGCTGGCATGTCATTAGAAGCACTGTTAGTAACTCCAGAGATTTCAGTACATGAATAGTTTTAACTCTGTTGGCCTCTGACACTCAACTTCCTAACATCTTGTTTTTGCAGAATGTTGTTCCAAACATTAAGATTAAAAAAGCAAACATGCAGGAATTAGGAACAAATCCCATCAGTGGTCTGTATGTATATTATCTTGTCCCTGGTGTTGAGACATCTGCTCTGTACACAGGAAGTAAGTCACTCTGTTCCTAAAAGAATAGGAAATGTGGACAGTAGAGACCTTGATGCTTGGATGAGTTGTATAGGAGTCTGGAGTGGTCAGGGTTGGCATTCTTTTTGTTTGTTTTTTTAAGACAGGGTTTCTCTGTGTAGCTCTGGCTGTCCTGGAACTCACTCTATAGACCAGGCTGGCCCCAAACTCATATATTTGCCTGCCTCTGCCTCCTGAGTGCTGGGCATGCGCCATCACTGCCTGGCTTTTGTGGGGGGGGCGGAGGGGGGGTCAGCCTGCTTTCTTATAGAACCCAGGACTACCAACCCAGAGATGGCACCATCTACAATGGTTGGGCCCTCACTCATCAGCCACTAATTAAGAAAATGCCTTATTGCTGGGTATTATGGAGGCATTTTCTCAACTGAGGCTCCCTTTCTCTGATGACTCTAGTTGTGACATAAAATCAGCCAGTACACAAAGCTTTAGTGATCCTCCCTCCAGATGTCAGTTCTTTTTCTGTTGCTGTCTGCACTGCTTTCTGGTGAACAGACGCTACCACCCAGACCCTACAGACCCTTGCAGGAAGGGCTTGTGAGACAGTGAGGTGACCTCTCACTACACCTTTAGAGTGGAAGTTGATCTACCCGTTCCCCTGCTCAAAGAAAGGAAATCATGAGGTTAATTTCAGCCCCTATTGGTCTTGTTCCAGTTGTTTACATTTGCTTGGCACCAGGTAATTAACTAATAAAATGCTTTAGCACGCTTTGTTGTTGGTTCCTTTGAAGTTCTTCAGGGCTCTCACCTGGGCTTGACCTGTTTCTGTAACAGGGGTGAGCTAAGACATTACTGCCTCAGGAGTTGAGTTGGGCACTAAAGAAGCTGTTTTAACACCCAAAACAGTGACTGCCAGTGAGGTGCTGGCTGGTGGAAATCTTACATGAAACATTCCTTTCTTTATTCTATCTCACTGTGTAGCCCAGGTGGACCTTGAACTTGTGACGCCCTGCCCCAGCCTCCCTTCATCTGGTTTGAAGTAACTGTTTTAGCTCTTGGCCGGGTGAAAAAGAGAATGCAAATATTTTCTGCTCAGGTTTTTGGGCTTGAGTGCCTTCACTTGGGTCCTGGTTGCTCTCCTCTCCTGGAGTCCCCTCTTTGTGTGTCTTATGGCCCATTGCGTTCTCTTGTGCCTTCTATGTGCCACTGATGGATTCAAACTAGGCTTTGATAAGAGCACCCTTGGGTGTTCAAGTAAAATTGGAGGTGGCAATGTCATAGTAACTTGATTAGTTCTTCAAAGCCAGCCCACTTGGGAGTTTCTTTGGGAGAAGTGGCAAGGTGTCTTCCTTAGGAAGGATAGGTTGTCTCACTTTATTTCTTCCCTGTGTGGCCACAGAAATCACTTTCCCTGGGGGCTTCACGCCAGGTCTAGCTTCCTGCCTTTCTCTCAGCTTCATTCTCATTTGTAAAACTGAATTGATAGATTTGTCCTGGGGGCTAGAGAGTGAAGGCTGAGGTGAGTGAGACCTTTGCTTCACACTCTGGCCCCAGCAGCACAGCCTGAGGGCTCACAGGTCTTAAGACTGCCTGAGGGGTCTCTTCCGTTTCTGAGGACTAATGTACTGTTCTTCTGTACGAGTAATATTACTCAGTGCTATGGGAAAACCAGACTGGTAAAACAATTAAAAACCTCACTAAGTGGAGTGCTATAGACTTTGCCCTGTTTTATTTGCCCTGCATGGATTTCCTCCCACACTAAGACTGAAGTGTCCAAAGCCAAACATTCCATTGTGTCAGGGCTGCAATTTGCAGTTTCTGAGGCCCTCTTGGCTGGGGTCCTTTTAAATTGCTGGGTCTGGTTTCTGCTGAAGAGCTATTTCCTTTTCTAGCCTGCCTGGCTGACCATAAAGCCACCCTGCCCTTCTTTGGAAACATGGGCTTGTTCGAACCCAGCCTGCCTGGGTGCTAGAAGCTAGTTGGTTCTATCCCCAATTGTGTGTCCTTGGTCAAGTCATCACTTGAGGATTCACCAGACTGGTTAAACCCCTTGGTTGTGGCAGGGATTAGAGATGGTGACCAGAGAAGGTGCCACGTAGAGAATGCTGGTCCTGTTGTCCCACCACGGAATACACCACACACACAAACACACACAGAGTAGAGGGTATGGAACAGAGTCTCACTCATGCCTAGCCTGTGTTCTGCCTCTGAGCTGCACCCCCAGCCAACTGTAGCTCCATTTTGAATGTGTGTAATCACCTCCTTGGACACTGCCAAACCCAGCTGAGATCCTTGCTCCAATCTATACTGGAATTGTGGTTGTGACATAACCTCTCAGATTTGGTTCTTTTCCATCTGTAAAATTGGGACAGATCTCAAATTGCACCATTAGGACTGTTAACAGATTGGTATGTCAAGCATTGTTTTAGGCTCTTGGGCCAAGTGTGGTGCATGAAACTTGTGCTCTCAAAGCTCTGGTGGGTAAGATGGCCTATGTTTTATATGTGCACTTAACAGAAGAAGGCAAGGGATTTAGGGGCATAGAAAGTATTAATGACTGGGCAGAATGCATTTTATAAACCTGGGTTTGAGAGGCCGAAGGTAACAGAATTGGTGTGATGGCTCTACACCTGTAACTTCAGTTTTGGGAAGCCAAGGCAGGCATACTACAAATTCCAAGACAGCCAAGGCTATGTAGAAAGACCCTGTCTCAAAATATCAAAACCAAAAAAATACCAGAACAAGAGTAAAAGATGAGACTTCAGTGCAGGAGTAGCTGTGTAAACCTACTAAGGCATTCCAGGAAGGAACAATGAGTGCTTGTGCCTTGCAATTGTTTTTGCCTGCTGAACAGTTGAGGCCAGTGTGGTGGCTAAATGGGGAGGGAAAGTGGCCCATGAGGTTGGAGACACTGGGAGCCAGATTTAGTAGAAACATTAGATGCTGTTACCTTACAGTAAGAAACCGTGGTCAGAGCTGGGCGGTGGTGGCGCACACCTTTAATCCCAGCACTCAGGAGGCAGAGGCAGGGGGATCTCTGTGAGTTGGAGATCAGCCTGGTCTACAAGAGCTAGTTCCAGGACAGCCTCCAAAGCCACAGAGAAACCCTGTCTCGGAAAACCAAAAAAAGAGAGAGAGAGAGAGAGAGAGAGAGAGAGAGAGAGAGAGAGAGAGAGAGAGAGAGACGACATAGTGGCATAGGTCTTTAATTCCAGCACTTGTCAGGCAGAGGCAGGTGGATCTCTGAGTTTGAGGCCAGCCTGCTCTACATAGTGAGTTCCAGGACAGCCAGAGCTACATAGTGAGACCAATCTCTAAACAATGAATGAATGAATCAATCAATCAATCAATCAATCAATCAATCCAGCTTCATGATGAATGTAGAAGAGGTGTCTGAACTGTGGTTCCTCTAGCCTCCAAACGCCAGGAGAGTGGCAAGGAGCTCCAGGGGCAGAGACGGGATCTGGGGAGTGGTTATGGGCCAAGAAACAACTTAAGGAAGAAGCTGTGGGCAGTTGCTGCTGCTGGAAGGCTGAAGGATTGAAGAGGATTCAGGATCTATGAGTCAGGCAGCTATGGGCCCCTTGGCAACTTGGATAGGCTTGGCTCAGTGGAAGTGAAGCCTGATTGAAGCCAGGTGGTGAGTGTGGTTCAGGCAGGGTCTGCAAACAGCACTGGGTACTAGGTAAGTGCTACTTGCTTCCAGGCTGATAATGTCCCCTCCCCAGTGGGGCTGGTTGTGGGCTTGTGCTCCTTGTATTGGGACCCTGTTTTATTCTGATGTCAGGCTGTAAGACTGTGTTCAGAGGAAGGTGCCGCGTGAGCCATGAGTGCTTTCTTCCTCCTCCTCCTTCCTTCGTGTTTTGAGACAGAGTCCATTGTATGCCTCTAGCTGTGCCCTGAAACTTGCTAAGTAGCCCAGGCTGTCCTTGAACTCACAGGAATCCACCTGCCTCTGCCTCCTGAGTGCTGGGATTACAGGTGTGTGTTGTCCTGGCATGTTCCTCCCTCCCTCCCTCCTTTCCTATTTTGAGGCCGGCTCATCATATAGTCCTGACTGGCCTAGAACTTTCTATGTAGGCCAGGCTTGCCTAGAACTTAGAGATCTATCTACCACACCCAACCTAATGTTTTAAATTTTACTCCGTACATCAGAAGTGGTATCATCCCATCATGTACTCTCTGTTAAAGATTTTTAAATATGAAGCTAGAGAGATGGCTCAGTGGTTAAGAGCACTTGTTGCGGTTGCATAGGACCTGGGTTCAATTCCCAGCATCTATTGATGGCTCACAACAGCCTGTAACTCCAGTTCCAGAGGATCTGGTGCTCTCTTCTGACCTCCACAGGCAGCAGGCACACAGATGGTACATACATACAGGCAGGTACTCACACACATAAAATACAATAAATAAGCTTAATTTTTTCATGATTAAAAGATTATAACTGCACTGTTTTACACTCTGAACTGAGTGGGAACTCTGGTACTTGTGCACTTGGTACTTACAGCTTGAGTGGTGTGCAGGTGGGGCTAGTGCAGAGAGTGGGCGTGTCCAGGGTTTGCTAACACTGGGCCAGTGCAGACACCCTGAGGGTGAATGCATGATGGGAGGGGGATTTTGATGAACCTTTCCCTGACAGGTGAGACCAACTTGTCCAGAAGCCTTCAGAGGCACTGCCTCGTCTTTTCCTTCTACTCATCTTACATCCTTTCTCCCTTGTTTCTTGGGCCCTTTTCTCTTTGCTTTTATCTGCTTGCCATTCCCTGAGTTACAGGCCAGGATTGCTCTCCATGTGCTCTGGTCTGGCCATAACACTGTTCACACAACACAGGTTCTGTGGTTTGCTCATGTCTCTTACTGTCTGGATTCCCCCAGCAGCACAGCTGGTCTGCTCACCCCAGGTCCCGGGGCAGAGGACACCTGCTTTGCAGTAGGTCTTCCTTAAATGAAGCTCTCCAGCTCTCCGCCGTCTTTAGTGAAGCATGGACATGAAAACTGACAAAGCCTAGGCTTCCTCAGAGAGAGTCAGAGCTGGATCCTGTGCCCTGTGGTGACCCACTTAATTAAAGTGGAATGTTTTCCCTCACTGTGGGAGTAACAAAGGAGGGAGGGATGTTTTGTGGGAAGTGGAATGGAAAATAGGCTTGCCCAAATCGGTACTGAAAGGGCCTCAGCCTCTTAGAGAGCTTCTCTCTCAACCCCCTCAAGTGTGCTTCTGACTTTTTGTTGTGTGCTTTAACTTAGCCCATACATAGTTGAATTTTTAAAGATATATTTATTTTATGTATATGAGTGCTTTTTCTGCATGCATGATTTTTATACCACAAGAGGGTATCAGATTCCACTAGAAATGGTTGTGAGCTGCCATGTGGGTGCTGGAAATTGAACTCAAGACCTGGAAGAGCAGCCAGTGCTCTTAACTGCTGAGCCATCTCTCCAGCCCTGCTTTTATAATTTTTAACGGCATCAAAAGTACATATACCGGTATTTATAATCTGGACTATCTTGGACATTAGTTTAGTTTTTGAATCTGGGGTATCAGAATTTTGGAATCTTCCCCAAGGATGGGGTTGCCAGGAGTAGAATGAGCAGGGACAGCCAGCCCAGCCAATCTGAGCCGACATAAAACTGCAGGACTGCAACACAGGCACAGAAATGGGCTGTGCAGGTGTTTGCAGAACTCTGTGGGATGCACATCTGGACAAGAGACGGCCCTTTAAAGACAACCAGAACCTTCTACCTGATTGTTCTGTTATGGAGCAGACTTGGCTGTTACAGATTGGTTCTCCTTAGGAAGTTGTCAGTCTTTGTTGGAACAGTCTCACCAGTAGCCCATGTTGGCTTCAGTTTCAAAGTAATCCTCCTGCCTCAGGAGCTCAAAAGCTGGAAATACAGCCATGAGCCACCATACTTGTCTTACCTTATGAATTCCTTCGCTTTGTCCCTAAGTGAAATTGAGGACCTCAGGAAGAGCCAGAATCCTGCCCAGGTTTGTGTGAACCTTAAGGCACCTTGGCCAGGACACAACTCTGCTGGCTAACCTGAACCAGGGACATGACTACCAATGTCTTTTGTGGGTCTGGAACTAGCTACATAGATCAGACAGAGGTCTGCCTACCTCTTCTTCAGTGCTAGGATTATAGGTGTGCGAGGTAACACCAGTCAGCCCTGTGGTTTCTTCTTTGCACCTTCCCCCACACATATCCTTGCCCTGGCTCTGGCCAGTTTGGAGAGTTGACTTCTTGTTCGCCAAGCTCAAGATCAGTGTGAGAGAAAAGCCAGAAAAAGACTGGTAGAAATTACCTGCGGAAGGTTATTGACTGTATTACCAATAAAGAGGGGGCATTTCTAATCTAGAGCCAAAGCTTCATTGAAAGCAGCTTGCTGGATTCTAAGGGTTAGGTTGGTTGCAGCAGTCACAAAGAGGTGTTAGCTGCTATGGTGGTGTGGGAAGAGCTCACCATCTCCCTTGACCGGATACTGTGGCGGGGTTGGGGAGCTGGCAACAGCAGCCAAGCCCCAGAAAGGACAAGCCACTGCCTCCTGTCCTTGTATTGTCCCTGGGGAACATTTGGGCTTGTTCTTCTATGAGTGTGGCTGTGTGGCTCTGTCCCTCAGGGCTTCACTACCCCTGGGGGAACTACCCCGATGAAGCATTTTCTGGGCTTTCCCATCTGAGAAAGGGTAGCTGCAGTAGTACTGTCTGTCTGCTGCTCTTCACACTGAGGCCCCAAATAGCCTGATTGCCCTCCTTTGTCCTCTCTCCTTCCTCTCCCCTTCTCACCATACTGAGTTCTGTCATCCACCTTTTAATGTGGTGGGGGTTTTTTTTGGGGGGGGGGAATTTGTGTGTATGTAGTTGTTCTTAGACTTTTTTTTTAAGATTTATTTTATGTATATAAGTATTTTGTCGTCGGGTGGTGGTGGCGCACGCCTTTAATCCCAGCACTCGGGAGGCAGAGGCAGGGGGATCTCTGTGAGTTAGAGACCAGCCTGGTCTACAAGAGCTAGTTCCAGAACAGGCTCAAAAAAAAAAAAAAAAAAAAAAAAAGTATTTTGTCTGCGTGTGTGTCTGCATACCAGGAGAGAGCATTGGATCCCATGGGACTACAGTTATGGATAGTTATGATGGTCATGTGGTTGCCGGGAATCGAATCTATGACTTCTGGAAGAGCAGCCAGTGCTCTTAACCACTGAGCACTCTCCAGTCCCATTTTTTTTTTTAAGATTTATTTATTTATTATTTATACCATGTTCCTTCTGCATGCATTTTGCCTGCAAGCCAGAAGAGGGCTACCATGTGGTTTCTGGAAATTGAACTCAGTATCTCTGGAAGAACTGTTAATGCTCATAACCTCGGAGCTGTCTCTCCAGCTCTAGCCCCATTTTAAAAAAAGATTTAATATTATTTGTGTTCATATATGTGTGTAGAAGTATGTACACATGCATGCAAGTGCCTACCAAGGCCAAAAGAGAGCTTCTGATCCTGGGTTAGAGTTACAGGCAGTTGTGAACCTACTGGTGTGCACACTGGAACTCCAGGCCTCTGCAAAAGCACCAAGCACTCAGCCACCAAGCAAGCAGTCTCTCCAGCCTGCTTTGGATTGTTTGAGATGAAGTATTGCCATGTAGCCCAGACTGGCTTGGAACTTGGGGCCGTTCTTTCTCATCCTCCCAAGTGCTGGAATTACAGTTATGTGCCACCATGCACATATGTGCACATGCACTGCAACATCTTTGTATGTGTGCAGTGTATATGTGGTGACTCACCTGTGCATGCAGATTTGGAGGTCAGAGGCCGACTTTATCAATCACCACAATTCCACCTCATGGGGGCGGGCAGGGGAAGCAAGGTCATTTACTAAATCTGGAGCTCATCATTTCAGCTAGCATATCGGACCAGCAAACATCAAGCCCCTGGGACCTGATCATCTCCAGGGACTGGGGTATAGGCTTGTATCGCTGTGCACAGCTTTTACTTGGGTGCTAGGGATTGGAACTCAGGTCCTCAGTTTACCCATTGAGCCTTCTCTCCAGCTAGTGCTATTAATAATAGCCCCTCTTCTGGCTTCTGCATGCAGCACATATAGATACATGCAGGCAAAACATGTAAAAAACTTTTTTTTTAAAGTAATAAAGTAGGCTATTTGAGGCCCTTCCTTGCTCTTTCCCCTCCTCCAGAATGATCTTTTCCCATCATACTTCTGGCTTCCACCACAGCTCTGCCAGGGGCTCTACAACACACACTGAGGGCAAGGGCATCAGCAGCCAGTGAGACACTGCTTCGCTCACCTGGGGTTGCACACTCCTTTACCTCCCAAGGGACCAGCCTGTCTAGACAGTGTGCCCTTCATCCCAGGGCTCCTCTTTCTACCTTTGCTGTTCTTCAGGCCAAGAGGCCTGGGTTTCATCATTTCACCTGTGTGTCTTTTGAGACTGGACTGCTCTGTGTAGGCGGGATTCCTTCTATATTCGTTCTACCTTATGAAGTCTTTTGCCTTATCTGTAAGTGAAGTTGGGACCCCTAGGAAGAGCCAGAGCTCCATCCTGCCTCAGCCTTCACTCATTGGTATCACAGGCATGGATGGTGTCATTGGCCACGCTAGTGTCCACATGGTATAGCCCAGTGCAGCATGCCACTTACCAGAGCACAGTGTCATCTTCTAGAAGAGGCATGGTACACCCAGACAACCCAGCTGCCCCACGTCTACTCAGAACAGTGTCAGGGCTTTAGTGTTTATTGATAACACCATCAAGGCTCTGGGCATCTTTTTTTTTTTTTTACATTTTTTAAGGTTATTTATTTATTTATTTATTTATTTATTTATTTATTATGTATGCAGTCTTCTGCCTGCATGCCAGCAGGAGGCACCAGCTCCCATTCAAGGTGATTGTGAGCCACCATGTGGTTGCTGGGAATTGAACTCAGGACCTCTGGAAGAACAGTCAGTGCTCTTAACCGCTGAGCCATCTCTCCAGCCCCTGTTTGTTTTTTGTTTGTTTGTTTTTTGTTTTGTTTTTTGGTTTTTTTCGAGACAGGGTTTCTCTGTGTAGCTTTGGAGCCTATCCTGGAACTCACTCTGTAGACCAGGCTGGCCTCAAACTCACAGAGATCCGCCTGCCTCTGCCTCCCGAGTGCTGGAATTAAAGGCGTGCACCAGGCTTTAGATGATGCTGATGGAGCTGGCCAGCTTGAACTGTCTTCTCCCTTGTAGAGCACAGCCATTCTTGGGACATATGCACACTGGGTGCTGAGAAAAACACAGCACCACCACCCCAAGGAATTTTCACTGTGGCTGTGGTTTGGAATGTGGCCTTTGAACTCCTTAACTGGCTACATTCACTCCCCCAGGGGATTCTGGGAGGCCCCTGCCCCACATTGGCTTTCCAGACTCCTGATGTTGTAATCAGACTGCTGACTCCTTTACTCTTCCCAGGAGCTACCCTCTGTGGTCACAGGTCCCTTTCCATGCAACTCTCACCCACCCAGGACCCTTCCACCCTTCCTGACAACCCAGGCTCTGGCAGAGGTCTCAGTGGTTGTGAGTTAGAGCTGGTTGACAGGGCTGGGGTGGCCCTGGTGGCTGGTGTGGATGGTCACCTTGCCTTCCCTAGTGCTGGGATTGTAGATGTGTGCCAAGACACCAGATCTCTTGTGTCTTAGAAACAGGGTCTCGGCCGGGCGTTGGTGGCACATGTCTTTAATCTCAGCACTTGGGAGGCAGAGACAGGCGGACCTCTGTGATTTCGAGGCCAGCCTGGTCTACAGAGTGCCAGGATAGGCTCCAAAGCTACACAGAGAAACCCTGTCTTGAAAAACAAAAAACAAAAAACAAACAAAAAAGAGTCTCCAGCCTGGGCACCATTGACTTTGGGAGCTGTTCCTCAATTTAGGCTGCCCTAAATTGCAGGACTCTTAGCAGTCTCCACCCAGTAGCAGCCTCTACCTCACTCCCACCATAGTCTTGACCTTACCAGGTGCCCCTCAGGCAGAATCACCTGTGGCTGAGCACCCTCTCCAGAGAAACACTGCTGAGTACATAGTCCCTTTCCTTCCAGGAGCTGGTCCTCAGAGAGTGGGACACACACAGAGCCTAGAGGTTTGAGCCTTAGCTATGTGCCTGCCCCACTTCACATGCAACTATCTGGAATCCCTGGTACTAGACAAGAGAACTCCCCCAGGCTGAGGTCCTCATGTGTGGGATGATGGTCTCACCTGTTCATCTTCAGTCTCGTTTTACCTTTTTCTACAATGCTGGCTTTGTGATAATCAGGTTTTGTGAGAAATCTTCCCTCTGGTTCACCCTAAGATTCCCTGGGTCTACTTTGCAGACAGCAGGCTTCTCTCTTACCCCCCTTTCCCTAAGTGCTGACCACAGAAAGCTTGTGTCAGTACAAACTAGATTATGAGCCCATTGACAAGTGTGTCTGGGAAGGGCTGTAAAAGGGAGAGCAACCCCAGGAGCAGGTGCTCAGTGCACGTCTGGAGTCAGAGAAGACTGCAAGGGAGAGAAGGTGTCTGGGTTATGCAGGCTAAATGGGGTGTACAGGGCCTGAGGGTGCTGCAGACAAGTGGGGCAGCTCATTGGGTTCTGGGGACCGACAGTTCAGTCCTGTTGTAGGAACAGTGGAATAGAGATAGGGAGAGGCAGAGCCCAGATGTGGCCCTTCGAGCAGTTGCGTGGGGGACATGACTTGGTTAGATGTGTGTTGAGAAAGTTGGAGTGGTTGGAGTGACTTTGAAGGCCAGAACAGGAGATGGGCTAGACGCTATGCCAAGAACCCAGCCTAATGGTGAGGTCCAGAACTATTGTTGTGGTCATGGGACTAAGGGGAGATGGACCTGCAGAGGGGACCAGGTCCCCAAACCTCAGGTCTAGTTGGAGGACACAGCCATGTCCCTGGCTATAGAGAGGACACTGCCCTTAGCTTGGAAAAATAGAGGCTTAAGGTTTTATTTGAGAGAGATTTTTTTCCACTTTTATATACATTTTTTTCCTCTAGGAAATAGACAGACGGTTGGAAAAAAAACTGAAGATCACACAAAAGGAGAGGTAAGGCTGATGTCTGGCGTGAGGGCTCATGCTCCCTGCTGCTGGAGAGCTGGGCAGGCAGTGTTCTCCAGCTGGCTGGTAGCCTTAGAAGTCAGGCTCCTGGGCAGCGAGCTCTCCCCTCCTACTAGATGAGGACACTGGATTTTGAGGCTTTGGGATGAGGCTAGGTGTTCCACCTGCCCCCAGCCTCTGTGGGCCCTGTGTGAGGTCATGTCATTGAAAGAGGGAAGGTGACAGGTTGCAGGATTTGGGTATAGGTGTGATGGTGCCACAGTCGCTCTGTGGTGTGGAGTGAGTTGTTTCTCCCTTTGGACATTGGTGTCTTTTGTAGTGAAGAGTTTGGACAGATGACTTCTCTGTGACCTTGGTGACTTGAGTTTTGGATATCTTGGAAGGAAAGATTGTAGGAAATTCTTGCAAGACCTTTAAGAATTGCTTTCTCACATCCATGCAGCATGGGAAGTGGGTTTCAGAGTGGGCTTAAGTATTCCAGGGACAAACAATAGAGTAGAACTGGCTACATTCACTCCCCCAGGGGATTCTGGGAGGCCCCTGCCCCACACTGGCTTTCCAGACTCCTGATGTTGTAATCAGACTGCTGACTCCTTTACTCTTCCCAGGAGCTACTCTCTGTGGTCACAGGTCCCTTTCCATGCAACTCTCACCCACCCAGGACCCTTCCACCCTTCCTGACAACCCAGGCTCTGGCAGAGGTCTCAGTGGTTGTGAGTTAGAGCTGGTTGACAGGGCTGGGGTGGCCCTGGTGGCTGGTGTGGATGGTCACCCTGACTTGCTCCCGTTCTCGTCTGTGGCTTCTGTTTCCTCCCGCCTGGTGTTGTTGGCCTCTTTGTTTGGGGAATGTCACCTCTGCTGTGGCCCCCTGGCATGGATGTGCACGTGCACTTACCTTGGAGAATGCTTCTCTTTTGAGCACTGTCAAGCACTGTTTCTAGGATCGGCCTTCGCCCTAGCCCCGCCGCCGCCCAACAGAGCAGAGAGCCCTGGTAAGGGAGATTTCTCTGTTCAAAGGCTTGTGTGGAGGTGACTTGCTTGTCTGGTGCAGCCTGTCTGAGAGGCACAGATCATTGGCCAGAAGGCAGAGCTTGGTAAATCCTGTCTTGCTTGTTGCCAGATAGGGTGGCATGGCAATGCCTGTGTATTATCTTATTTTGAGCACATGCTGTGGGAGACCTGCACAGAGGGGCTCCCAGCTCACCAGCCTTTCATGCTCTGGTCTGTGTAGGGAAGTTGGGATTTTCATCAGTAGTTTAATTTTGGGTGTGGAATGTTTTGGCCTCAAGGGTCAAATGGTGCTTGCTGGACCTGTGGTGCACATGGAGAGGAAGTCCCAGGACACAAGGTGGTGAGCTGGCCCTGCAGTTAGAGTTATGGAGCAGTTCCTGTGCCCTGCAGAGCTGGTGGCAAGGCTGCTGTCCTGCTTGAGTGGGAGTGCAGTTGTCTGCTCATGGGCCAGGTGAATACTTAGTAGGAGGGAGAGGACAGTGAGGAGGAGGAGGAGGATGGGGACTTGGATGGGCCTTCTGGTCATTGTGGGATTTGTGAAGCTATGTTTGCTCTTTGTCAGCAGGAAATCCAAATCTCCTCCCAAAGTGCCCATTGTGATTCAAGACGATAGCCTTCCCACGGGGCCCCCTCCACAGATCCGCATCCTCAAGAGGCCCACCAGCAACGGTGTGGTCAGCAGCCCCAACTCTACCAGCAGGCCAGCTCTTCCTGTCAAGTCCCTAGCCCAGCGGGAGGCAGAGTACGCAGAGGCCCGGAGACGGATCCTGGGCAGTGCCAGCCCCGAGGAGGAGCAGGAGAAACCCATCCTTGACAGGTGAGTGTGGCTGCCAGCAGTGGCAGGGCAGTGGGAGGGACAAGTAGAATGTGCCCCACACCAGTCTTCTCGGTACCTTTATGTGGGTTCTGGGAATCGAACTGGGGTCCTCAGCTTGAGAGGCAAGCGCTGTACTAGCGAAGCTCTTTCCAGCCTAGGGGTGCTGTTGGGTGTTAAGTGTGGTTAGCTGATGGGCCGCCTCCACAGTGTATCGGCACCAGGAGGCAGGCTGCACAGAGCGGAGAGGATGGACTTTGACTCAGGCTCTGTCAGCCATTGGGTGTGTGTTTACCAGTGAGCAAATGGCCATAAGGTACTGAGCTCTGCCCAGGACCCCAGAAAAAAAAAAAAAAAAAAAGCCCAGTACCTGGGTCTCCAGCAGCCCCAAGTGAGTTTTTGCTGAAATTTTGATATTTTCATTTTTTTTTTAATTTTAGATTTGAATTATGTGTGTTACTCTCTGATAACATAGTATTTGTTAAAACTGCTTTTGGAGCCGGGTAGTGGTGGTGCACGTCTTTAATCCCAGTAACAGGGAGGCAGAGGCAGATGGATCTCTGTGAGTTCAAGGCCAGCCTGGTCTATAGAATGAGTTCCAGGATAGCTAAAGCTATACAGAGAAACCCTGTCTTAAAATAAATAAATGCCCAAAATTAAACAAAACAAAACCTGCTTAGGAGGTTGGAGACATGGCTCAGTCCGGAGAGCGCTCCAGCACATGCATGTGTGACCTGAGTTTGGATTCCAGTGCCCACGTCAAAGCTGGGCACAGGCTTCTGAGGTGGCTTAGCTGGGGGTAAGGGCGCTTGCTGCCAAGTCTAACTGCCTGAGTTCAGTCCCTGGAACTGTCAGGGTGGAGAGAGAACCAGCCCCTGCAAGTCGACCTCTGACCTCCGTTCTCAGGCTTTGGGCTGCTCATGTATACTCATGTACATACACACAGTAAGTGTAAGTGTGGTGATATTTTGTTTGTTCTAACAAATACAGCTTGCCTGAAGATCAGAGTGCAAAGCTAGCCACACTAGTTAGCCACAGAGGCCAGGCAGTGGTGGTGCACACCTTTAATCCCGGCACTCATGAGACAGAGGCAGATGGATCTCTGTTAGTTCAGGGCCACCCTGGGCTACATGAAATTGAACCAGTCTAAAAAAGAAAGAGAGCCCGTACAAAGGTGATCCCAGCACTTGTAGTCACATGCCTTTAATACCAGCACTAGGAGGTGAAGACAGGAAGGGATAGGGCTGGGCGAAGAGGACTATAAGGCAGGAGGAGACAGCAGCTCACTGCAGTCTGAGGAGCAGTGCAGTCTAAGTAAGTCTGAGGATGCAATTTGAGACAGGTTGGCCCCTTTGGTCTGAACATTGGTAGGAGTAAGAATTCTCTAGTGGCTGGCTGTTTTGCTTCTCTTAAGTATTAACTCCAATATCTGACTCTGGGTTTTTATTATTAAGACCAGTTAGAGCTCATGCTAGATTTAACATTTTTGTAAAAAGAAAATATGGTTGAAGATTGAGGAACAACCAGATGTTAGCATGCACACATAAACATACAAAAGCCTATTTTTTTTTTTAAAGATTTTATTTATTTATTATGTGTACAACATTCTGCCTCCATGTATATCTGCACACCAGAAGAGGGCACCAGGTCTCATAACGGATGGTTGTGAGCCACCATGTGGTTGCTGGGAATTGAACTCTGGACCTCTGGAAGAGTAGTCAGTGCTCTTAACTTCTGAGCCATCTCTCCAGCCCCCTCAAAAGCCTATTTTTGAGGCAGGGTCTCGTGTAGCTCAAAGGCTAGCATCCAAGTCACTACTACAGATGGGATAACCTTGAATGATGATCCTTCTGTCTCTACCTCCTGACTGCTGGGTGGGATTCCAGGCGTGTACCACCTCACCTGGTTTACATAGAAATGGAATTAAATCTAGGACTTCATACATGCTATGACACATGTCTAGCCCATAACTTTTGTCTTTTGACAGTTTCACCCTGTAGCTTAGGCTAGCTGGCAGTTCTCCTGCCTCTGCCTCTCCAGTGGTAGGATTTCAGCCTGCCATACCACACAGACTGTTGTTCCTTCTTTTCTCCCCAGTGTTGGGGACTGCACTGTTGGCCTCAAGACTGTTAGACAGGCAGCCTGCCTCGGAACTTGGCTCCAGTCCTCCGCCCTGAAGCCATCTTTGACTTGCTATTCTGGGCTTGGACAGTTGAGTTCCTTTTCTGTCCCTTCTTGGTGCTGTTTTGGTTTGCCTTTTGGCTTTTTGAGACCAGGTTCTCACATGCTAGCGTAGAATTCAGTGTAGCCCAGCTAGCCTTGCACTTAGGGTGGTCCTCCTGCCTCCCTGGCACTGTCACAGGCATGTGCCACCATGTCCAGTGCTGCGTTGTTTTGAAGGAACATCCATTCTGTTTTCTCCTCTTAGTCTGCACCTGTCTGGAGTGGGAAAAGTCCATTTCCTTCTGTCTTCTCTAGTACTAGGAGTCAGCAGCTAGCCTCGTGGTTTGGAGGGAAGCAGGAGGCAGACAGGTGGGTGCCAGCTCGCTCCTAAGCGCGTAGCTAGGGGCCCAACACTGGTGGTTCTGTGCAAGAGGTGCTGCCCATGGCTACTCCTCCCTCCATGGGATGGGGTACACACACTCCCTCTGTTTACAAATAAGTAATGCAAATGAGAGGGTGTTGGGGCGGGGGGAGGGGGCAATGCTGTAATTGCTAGAGGTTAACATAGACTGTGGACCACTACCTCCTTCCCACAGGGAGCTGCCACAGTGGAAAATGTCCCTAATCTGCTTGCCAAAGAAGTAGGCTCAGCTCAGTACCTCCAGTTGGCTGGTAAAACCCCAACCTCAGCCATGGGTTGATTTTAAGGTTCAGGGACTTCAGGCTGAGATGTGGCTCAGTTGGTATTAGTGCTGCAGCACAAGCATGAGGACCCGACTCCCCAGCACCCACATAAATAAAAGCCAAGCAAAGCTACAAGTGACTGTAACCCCACCCAGTGTGGGACAGAGGGGTGTGGAGGAGTTAGATGGATCCCTGAAGCTCATTGGCCAGCCAGCGTAGTCAGGTGGTGAATTCCAGATTCAGTAAAACCCTGTCTTGGAAAATAAAGTGGAGAGCAGTAGAGGCCACCTGACGTCTCTGGCAGTACACACACACCTATGCACACGTCCCCACACTCAAACAGGTACAAAAGAATGATTTGGGCATCTTTTATATCCTAAAGGCCTTCCTCTTTCTTATCTTCCTTTAGGCCAACCAGGATCTCCCAACCCGAAGACAGCAGGCAGCCCAGTAATGTGATCAGACAGCCTTTGGGTCCTGATGGGTCACAAGGCTTCAAACAACGCAGATAAATGCAGGCAAGAAAGGATGCCGCTGCCGCCGCCGCCGCCATCGCCTCCTGGATTGTCTGCCATGGGTTGCACTGCCGTGGCAGACATCTGGACTTGAGCAGAGGGAACGACCTGACTTACTTGCACTGTGATCCCCCTTGCTCCGCCCACTGTGACCTTGAACCCCATGCACTGTGACCTCTGCCTCCCCACCTTCCCACTGTGATTGGCATGTTGACAAGGGCTGTCCCAAGTCAATAGAAAGGGAAAGGGTGGGGATTAGGGGAGGATTGGGGGAACCTACCAAGGACTCAGAGTAGAGGGTCAGACAGTGCTACTTGGGGTAAAGCCAGTGCCAGCAATAAGTTTATCATGCTCATTAATTTGGGATTTCAAAACACAAATGAGAACTGCCCTCACCCACCCCAAGTGCATGTCGCCATCACTTAAAAGTAAGTTCCATTGAAAATATCCTTTCCTTTTTTTTCTTCCTATTTTTGTTTGTTTATACAAATATCTGATTTGCAAGAAAAAGTGCATGGAAGGGGTTTTAGCAGTTTAATGAATTTTTAATTGAGAAAGGGTAGTTTGGTAGTCACTTAAAGATGTTTCTAGGAAATTTGCTAGAAACATTAACCAATAGGATTTTGGTGAGCTTAGCTTCTGTATTCCTACTGCTGCCCAGAAAAGGCAGGGCTCTGGAGCCCCCAGTAGTAGATGAGCACTGTGCCTATATTGCCTTCCTCCAGCTAAGTCCCAGCTAAGTTGCCTAGAGACAGCTCAGAGAGCCAGGGGGAGGGTGCCAACCCCACCTCTAGTATTGTGGGAAATGGGGAAAGTGACAGATTTCCCCTTTCCATACCCCTCAGGGTGGCTCCCTACCAGACAGGTTTGCTGCTTCTAGAGGTGGGTAGGGCAGGGAGTGTCGGGGAGGAGACTATACTCGGGGCTCAGAGCAGGCAGAGGTGGCACTTGTCCAGTGTTTGCTGTCAGCACAAGCCCAGAGGAGTCTGGCTCAGGACTCCAGGCCTCTGCTGGTGTGGTCAGAGGTAGACAGACTAGAACATTTAAGGACCTGTGGCGTGCCACATCTGTTGATAGCCCTGGCTCAGAAACTATACCTGGTACGTTTCCTGGGTGAAATGAGTACCATAGGAGTAGAAAAGTTGGAGAAGAGTTGGGAAAAGAAAAACTTCGCATTGCTGAGGCAGCTGGTTGATAGGTTTCTCAGAGGCCTCTGCTGCCCTTTCCCTTCTTATCAGAACGAGGCTGGTATGCAGGCCATTTCTGTCCCTGAGCCTGGAGATTTGCTTTGGCTCTTGGTGGGGAGAGAGAGGCTTGAGGGGGTAGCTGTGTCCCACCAGGTGCTCTCAGGCTTCCTAGTCTTTCCCATGCACTTCGCCTTATCCCTCAGCCAGCCTGATGGCCTCCCCTCTCCTGGCCAGCACACATGTTTGGGAGTGGGTGCTGTGGTGTGAGATTAGGGCAGCTATGGTGGCCAAGGTGGTGAGCTGAGTTTTATAGAATCCCACCACATTTGGTTCCCTGGCTTATGCCCTGTAGCAATGGCCCACAACATCCATAACACAGCCCTAGACCTTCCTGAAACCAGGGGCCTTCTATGAGGGAGCTGGAACAGAGCCTCAGCAAGAGGGTTGGCCACCCCCAGGAGGGGGCAGGAAGGGAGTTGGCTGCTAGCTCCTTGTCTAGGGCCTACCCACAGGGGCTGGTGGTTTCTGGTTGGAGGACAGACTGTGCTTTCTGTGGAGAAGGGTGCAGAAACCCTGCTTGCCCCACCCCCTCTAGTGGGAGCTAAGGACAGCTGGTGTCTGCTTTTTGAGAGCTTGCAGGAGTGGCTCTCCCATCTCACTCTGGCCAAAGAAGGCCCTGCCCACAGTGTACTTTCGCCTGCCCACCAGCAGTCTTGCATTTGGCCTCCTAGACGGAGAGGTGGCTGGCACAACAAGAAAGAAAGAAAGAAAGAAAGAAAGAAAGAAAGAAAGAAAGAAAGAAAGAAAGAAAGAAAGACTGATGTTGGGGAGGTGGGGGGGCATGGGAAACGGTTTGGATTGTGTGTGTGTGTTTGTGAGTTCTTGTTTGTGTGTGTGTGTGTGTGTGTGTGGTTTTTTTTTTCCCTTTTTTTTTTCCTTTTTGTAGTTGTTTATAACTCCATAAGTGCTTTTTTTCTTTTCTTTCTTTCTTCCTGTCTTAAGTTGCAGGCTTTGGCTTGGAAATCCCCAGGGGGATGAGGGGCAGGAACCTGAGGCTGCTGCCCCTTTGTCTGTCTTCATGGTACTGTCCCTTCCCCCAGCTCTTCCTGGAACCCATGAGCCAGGCCTCAGCCCTTCCAGCTAACCGCTTCCCATGAGCCACTACTCTGATGTCAGCCTATAACCAAAGGAGCTGGGGTCCAGGTCTGGTGACCAGCCCTTCTCAGTCCCCTCAATCAGGGTGCTCCCCACCTGCAGGCAGGAGGCAACACCCTATCTGCTGCCATCAGCCCCTTCCAGAGCCCACCTGTCCCACCCAGCCCTGTCCTGCCCTGCCATACCCTGCTCTGCCCCATCTGGGGGTGCTCTGCTCAGGGATGGGCTGGCAGGGCTGCATCCAGTCTCCCTGGTGAGCAGAGACTCAAGAAAACCTCTGGGGTCCTGCTCTGGTCATATGACCCTAGGGGGGACCCTTGGGCATCTGCACAGAAGGGACTGGGAGGGAGGGCCGCACCCTGCAGTCTCGCTCTGCTGGTGTAGCAGGCAGCTCCCCACCCTAACCCCCACCGTGGGCTCCTGAGTCGGCAGATTAAGCATTTTATAAATTGTATTTTAAATACATGTTTTAAACTTGTCAGACATTTGTCCTCGTTTCTGGCTTCCTATCTCATACTGTGGTTGCTTGTCCAGCCCTGGGGGTTTCTGCCCTTGCAGAGGTCAGCTGCTCTCAGAGGCCGAGGCTTTCTGGAGTACTCGGCTTAAGTCCGCTACTGTAGGGCTCCCAAGTCTTGAGTAGGGAGACAGGGGTAGCTGCAGTAGGAAGTCACATAGAGTGGTGAAAATGGGGCCTTCACTGACATCAGATACAAAAGCTGAGGTTCTTGGTGTTTATTGGCTTACCAGGCCATGAAAGCAAACTCCCAAAGCCAGACTCTGCCCCACGGCCCAGCTGTCTATAGGTCTTGAACTTCTGGAGCCAGAATTCCAGACAATCAGTGGGTTCGGGCTGGCACGGAGCTAAGCCACTTTCTGCTGTCAGAGCTGTGTTCCCTGGGGAGGAGAGGCGGGCAGAAAGATAGCATATTTGGCCCTCTTCCCATAGTCCTGCCAGGTTCACAAACCATCCCATGTAGTCAGGGGAGAGGCAGCTTTTAGAAGTGGAGCCAGGCCGGGCATTAGTGGCACACGCCTTTAATCCCAGCACTTGGGAGACAGAGACTGGCAGAACTCTGTGAGTTTGAAGCCAGCCTGGTCTACATAGGGAGCTCCAGGGCAGGCTCCAAAGCAATACAGAAACTCTGTCTCAAAAAACAAAAGAAGTGGAGCCAGAAGTTAGGGTTGGGGGGGGCTGATCCCAAGTCCTGGGGACTCTGAAGGGAACATTCCCTTCCCAGTTTCTAATCGTCCCATAATTCAGTAAAAAGCCAAGGGGTTCCCATGCTTGAGGAACCAGGAGCAACACCATCCTAAGAAGGATGACAGGCTCAGGACTGCTGTGAAATGCTCAGGCATCTGTGAAACTGCCTCTCTGGTACAAAGGCTTACAGCAAAGGTTACTTTCTTCCCTGCCCTGTCTGTCCATCCATCCTCCCTGGAGTAAGTAGTTTCCCAACATAGTCTCTTTGAAAGATGGATTCCCCAGTTGTTAGGCCAGGGGCCACGTCACAACAATAGATGGGCCCGAGGTGCTGGCCCTCAGTACCCACCTGCTTCCTTGCTGTCCTGACTGGAAAAAGAGGCTATGGAGGTCAGGGCCCAGGCTTGTAGAGACACACTGATCCAGCACAGGATGGTTATGGCTACCCTGCTTTCGACGGACCACCTTCTTCTCCAGCCTCGGGCAGAGTGGGATGCAGGGCACCTGGGCATAAGGACTCTGTAGGTTGGCAGCTGGGATAGGAGGGAACGAGAGAGTGAGAGCAGGGCCAGCCTAGTGAAACCCTACGTTTGCTATATAATCAGCAGAGTGGGTTTAGGCAAACCCTTAATGTCTAAGCCTCTACGATGGAGAAGTTATTGGTACCCACTGCACGGTAGATGACATGAAGTGTATGACATGGAAGGTTGAGCACACAGTAAAGGCTGGCCATAGCGTAAAGAGAAGCTTGCCCAGGAGAATGGTCAAGCACAAATCTGGGGGTGAACCTAAGTGCAAACTGCCCTTGACAGCATACTATCTGGGGAAGTCACTGAAATTCCCTTGGTTCTCATTCCTGTCAAGTGGGATGATTGTAGGGCACACCTACAAAGGGCCTTGCAGTGGAACTGACTCTGGTGGGCTCTCACATGGTAGTTCTTGAGCCAGCCTTGTCTCAACGATAAGGCGGGCAGGTAGAGTCCAAAGTTGGGTGATGGGGACCAGCCCTATTTGGTAATGGTTCCCATCCAGCTAAGCCCTCGGCTACATCCAGGGGAATCTGGCCACATGCTCAGGGATCTGCTTGCCAGCCCAGGCTCCTCACTGGTCCTCACCATAGTTCTGCTGCTTCAGCCGGCTCAGGATCCTGAGGACCCTTCGTTCTGGGACCTCTATGGTCTCTACTTGGTGAGAATTGTAAGAAAGCTTCTTCCTCGATCGCAGCCCGCCCGCCGTTGACTCCGTGTCTCGGGTCTTGGAGGTGCCTTCCTTTAGCTTCTTCTGGTAGTAGCTGAGAAGGCAACACCCTGCAGCTCAGCCTGGCTGTGGTTAATTCACCCCTTCCTCCTGACACCCCCCCCTTCTGGCAGTACTGAAGCCTTGGCGGGGCTTGGGGGGGGTGTCAGGAGACATAATCCCCTTATGAAACAAGGAAATGGCTCTGTCTGCCTTGTTGCTGCAAGTCACTTCATGTCGGAGCTTCAGATCTCCCCCACACTGCTAGATGGGGGCCGAATGTACGTATGCTGGAGGATTGGACGAGATGAGACCCATCTTGGCACCAGCCATATAGAGATTGGTGAGTATTGTACACCGGTTTCTATTTTATTTTCACTTAGATACAGCTCTGCTTATAAACCAGCAGAGCAGGGATGGGTGTGGCTTAGCTGCTGGAGTGTTAGCCTAGCATTTAGGAAGCCTTGGTAAACAGCTGCAGTGAGCTTGGTGGCATGTGCTTGTAATCCTAGCACTCTGGAGGTAGATGTGGGAGGCTCAGAAGCTCACAGTCATTCTTGGCCATATGGTGAGTTCTAGGCCATCCTGGGATACTTGAAGTCCTTGTCTTGAAACAACAAACCCAGCCGTGCAGCTGGCCCCTCACCACCTCAGCTGCAGCTTAAGGCCATGTCACAGAGTCTGCTGTCTTTGTATATACTAGCCAGGCTCCCACCCCATGCTTGCTTGCTTTTTATTTCTGTTGGGAGACAGGTCTTGCTGTATAGCCTTGGCTGTCCTAGTACTGGCCCAGGTTGGCCTCAAACTCATGGTGATCCTTTGACCTCTTGCCTCCTATGTTCTGACATTACATGCATGACCTTCTTAACTCATAGCTTGCCTTTTACCTTATTATAAATACACATAGCAGCAAATAGAGTGTTAACTGTTTCCGCTGGCCTGGAGTAGTGAATGGCTGCCACATACAAGGATCCTGTGTTTGTGTTAGCCTGGCCTCTTACTCCAGCACTCACTTCTGTAGGGACCACTCAGGCTGCTAGGTGCAAAGGAGTTAAACACCCGAGGGCCACCACTGGTTCCCTTTCTGCCCAAGCCACCACTCACAGGTCTTCAGATCGGGGGTGTGCAACTCAGTGATATGTCCTTGTGTTGCCTCTCCCTCTGCCACCCACCCCTTTCCCTCCTCCTCCCCCTGAGTCAACTACCTGGACACAGAATGGCAGTCAGATCATATTTGACTGCAAAGATACTGTGTTGGCAGTGATGGGCTCTCTGAGGGAAAGGGAAGGGGTGGGGATAGTGACAAGGGGGCTGTTCGCTTATGGTGACAAGAGATACCAGATGAGGTGAGGAGCACACACTTCAAGCATTCATGGCCAAGGGATGGTACAAGAAAAGGCCACCTGGTGGGAAGGAGGCAAGAGGAGCTGGAGCCTGAGCACTCTGCTGGCTGCTATGATGGCTGGGTATGCTCCTCAGTGCTGGCAGGCCCTCAGGACTGGATGCTGGCCCTGCTATATCCCTCATGGAAGGTGGGTTGACTTGAGACGATAGAAAGCTGACTCCACAGCTGCCCACAGAGGTTGAATCTATCTCTTCTGTGAAACCAAGGCTATCCCCAAAACAACACAGGGAACGAAGACAGAGCAGAGGGTCACTGTGGCGCTGGGACTGAGAAACTGTAGCCAGCTCAAGTCACAGCTGGCTCCTCTCTCCACTTCCTTGTGTCTCACCTCGGAAACTGGGTGCCTGGGCAGCTTTGACTCCCTACTTGCAGCTTCTAGTCCACTGGTGTGAATTGTAGCCCACTGGAGGCCCGTTCCTTAACTGACATGCCTCTGTAGTTTCTGTACTAGCTAGACTACCCAGTGAGCAAAGAATAAATGCACTGGCTCTGGTAGCCATTACAGGCTCAGAAACCCCACCTCCTGTATGTTGTTTCTCAAGAAGCTTTGGTCTGACACAAACCAAAGGAGGAGGACTATCCATGGAAAACAAGAGCGCTAACGTAGGAGGGACATGGAGTTACCAGAACAGGCCTGGAGAGCTGGCTCAGTGGTTAAGAGCACTTCTTGCTCTTCCATATTATCCAAGTTCAGTCCCCAGCACTCAACGTCATGTGGCTTTAAACTGCTTGTAACTCCAGCTACAGAGCCCCTGACACCTTGTGCTAGCTAGCCTCTTGGGAGTACCTGCACACACACAGATACAGGGACCTGCCCCTGAAGAGGCCCTGCCTGATGCACATTACAGCTGACTTGTGTTTTTCTAGTTCTTGTACAGTCTCATGTAGCCCAGGCTGGCTTTTAACTCAGTGTAGCCAAGGATGACCTTTCACTCCTGATCCTCCTGCTTCTACTTCTTTTTAGAACTCTTTTTTTTTTTTAAGATTTTAATTTATTTATTATGTGTACAACATTCTGCTTCCATGTATATCTGCACACCAGAAGAGGGCACCAGATCTCATAAGGGATGGTTGTGAGCTACCATGTGGTTTCTGGGAATTGAACTCAGGACCTTTGGAAGAGCAGTTGGTGCTCTTAACCTCTGAGCCATCTCTCCAGCCCCTGCTTCTACTTTTTAAGTGCAGGGATTAGGGGGTGCATGCCACCACATCCAGTTCTAAAATCAACGCTTTTGAAGGCTCTCAGAACCAAAGGGTGAGAAGTTCAAGAAAGTCACATGTTGGGCTGGTCTGTAGTTCAGTAGGAAGGGCTTGCAAAGTAACAGGAAGTAATGTGTGAACAAAGTGGGGATACATCTTTTGATTTTTTTGAGACAGGATTTCCCTGTACAGCCCTGGCTGTCCTGGAACTCACTCTGTAGACCAGGCTGAACTCAAATTCAGAAATCTGCCTGCTTCTGCCTTCTGAGTGCTGGGATTAAAAGTGTGCACCACCACCACCCAGCTGGGAATAGATCTTTGTGTTGTCATTTGTATGGAGGCCAAAGAAATTTTCAAATTGTAACTCATTGAGCTTTATGGCTTTAACTCATTTGAATCTAGAGTAAGAAAAGCGTATTTGTGTTGTGGTTATTTAATTACACTGTATGAAGATGTATGTATATTTTTACCTCACCTGCCTAAGGCACCTTCTGATTTGTTTAATAAGAGCTGAATGGCCAAAAACTAGGCAGGAGAGTCTAGGCAGGACTTTCAGGCAGAAATAGGCACTCTGGAAGAATCTGAGGTTGGGGGAGGGGATTTGCCAGCCAGACTCGGATGAAGTCAAACATTCAGTATAGAGGAGAGGTACAGAGCCACATGACTGGACATAGATTAACATAAATGAGTTAATTTAATTTAAGTTTTAAGAGATAGTTGGGAACAAACTCGAGCTAAGGCAAACTTTCATAATTTAAAAAGTTTCTGTGCCATTATTCAGGAATGGGCAGTCCAAAGGAAGTTCAACTTTATATGTGTGGTTGTGTGGTCAGTCAGCTGGCAGAGTACTTGGCTAGCATACATGAATCCTGGGTTTGTCCCCTGCACCAAACTAACCAAGTGTGGTTGTGCACACCAGTCATCTTAGCACTCAGGAGATAGAGACAGGAGCATCAGAACTTGAAGGTCATCCTTAGCTATAGCAAATTGGAGTCTAGCCTGAGCTACATGTGCCCTCAGTGAAATTTGAATTTTTATTTATTTATTTACTTATTTATTTATTTTGGGGCAGAGTCAGTCTCACTATGCAGCCTCTGCTGGCCTGGAATTCACTGTGTAGACCAGCTTGATCTCAAACTCACAGAGCTCCCCTGCCTCTGCTTCCTGAGTACTGAGTACTGGGATTAAAAGCGTGGACTGTTGCACTTGGCCAACTTAAAATGATTGGCCTTTAGGAACTGGGCACAGTGAATTGTGCCCACAATTCTAATGCTTGTGGGTGAAGCTGGGAGAGCTCCGCTCCCAGCCCAGCTGGGTAACACAGATCCTATCACAAAAAATAAAAAAAGTAAAAAAAAATTAACTCACATCTTACCCTGGGGCCCAGTGTCTTACAGCTTGGAGGTGTTTTAGCCTGGAGGTGTTTTGTAACGGTCTCTCTCAAGTAAAAGTACTTGTTCAAGCAAATGAGCTGGGAGCTAAGCAGCCACCTGCCATCATAGAAAGAACCACAAATTCCTGGCCTGTTGGTATAGCTCGGTGACAGAGTAAAAGGGAAGGAGGGACCGCAGGGCAAAGGAAGGGGTAATCCAAGAATTTGGGGATCTGAGACAGGAGGATTGCCATCCTGGGCTCCTGGGCCACCTGAGACCTTGTCTCAAGGGGGTGGGAGGAAACAGGAGGAAGAACAATGGTAATTTATCATCTGGTATTTGGTGGATGTTTTCTCAAAAGTGAGTGACGTTAGCTGACCACTCTAGGTTAAACCTATGACAGCCCTGAGCCCGTGCTGTAATCCCAGCTGAAGCCACAGCACAAGTAAGGGAACAGTGAAGGAAGAGGAAGCCCAAAGTGTGGGAGAGTCTGCCCACTGTGCATCTGCTGAGGAATGATGTCCAGAATGTATTGAGAACTCAAAAGCCGAAGGGTGGTGACGCACACCTTTAATGCCAGTACACCAGAGGCAGAGGCAGGTGGATGGATCTCTGTGGGTTCCAGACCAGCCTGGTCTATACAGTAAGTTCCAGGACAGCCAGGGCTACAGAGAGCAACTCAGACTCGAAAAACCAAACAAAAAACGAAAAAGAGCCCAGAGTCAAGAAAACAAACCAATCAAAAACTGGGCTAAGGACGTAAACAGTCCTCAAAAGAAATAGAAATGGCATTGGGTGGTGGTGGCACACAACTGTAATCCCAGCACTCGGGAGGCAGAGGCAGGCAGACCTCTGTGACTTTGAGGCCAGCTTGGCCTACAGAGTGAATTCCAGACCAGCAGGGGCTGCATAGCGAGACTGCCTCAAAAATAAATAAATAAATAAATAAATAAATAAATGTAAAAATTCAAATTTCACTGAGAGCACACGTAGATCATGCTGTCGAGGATGTGGGGAAAGGGGAATCCTCACCCAATGTTGGTGGGACTGAAGACTGGTGTAGCCACTCTGGAAATCAGTGTGAATTCTCAGAAGGCTAAAAACAAATCTACCACGCAAGTATTGAAATGTAGTCATTCAGGACAGGAAGTAGAGGGCGAGGTTTGGAGATGGTCTGGGCCTTCCAACTCCACCACTTTTAGCCTGAGGATGATCATGTTTACCTAGCCTGTAGTCAGATGGGCTACCTACTGCCTGCCCATGACCCCTCGTACAAGATTCCCTCTCTAAGTGCTTTGGGAAGGATCACAGTAGTCTGCTGAAACTGCTGAACCAGGAGGACTGAGTGTGGGGACTGCCATTACCTCTCTTCCCACTGGGAGAGCCTGGCTGAGCCTGAAGCCAGCACCCTGAGATGGGAGAGGTGGAGAAATAAAACTTGACTGTTATCATCCAGCTTCCTGGATTCAGCCATTTCTGAGGCCCTAGCTGATTATTTGAACGATGCATTCCCATTCTGCTTAAGGCAGTTTAATTGGGGTTTTCTTGCAGTTGCAGTTGAGATTCTTAACCCTCAACTGTCTTCAGCTGCTGAAGCAATAGCTGCCGTTTCTGCCTACGTCCCCCGCCCTCAGCAAGCCAGCCCCTCTTACTTTGTGATCTCTTCTAGGGCCACCTCCGGCAGGGCCAGCATTTCCACCAGCAGAGAGAGGATCTCAAAGAACAGTGTGTAGGGGTTCGGGGGCGACATATCCATCAGGACATTCTGTTCTGGGGACACAGAATAGTGGCTTCCATTACTCTTAGGTGGTCTCTGCTGTACCCCGAGTCTCCAGGTCCTGCTTCCAGTTCTGACTCCACTGGGCTGACCTCCACTCACCCACAGAGCAGAAGAAGCGCTTGGTGTCTGTCATCACTGCCAAGAAGTCTTTGAAATCCACATGACCATCTCCTGCAGTGTCAGAAATAATGGTGAGCGGGGGCCTTCTGCAGCAGGCCCAGGTACTGCCAGCCAGGTGTGGCCCTGGTGTCCCCGAGTACCCCCACCCCACCCACCCCTGGTGGGTGGAAGATTGGAATGGTAGTGCTGAATCAGCAGAAAATGTGGACAGGAAAAGCCAAAAATTACAATCTTCTAGTTAGAAAGCTACTGAACCAGGACGGCGCTCGTAGCCCAGTTGGTAGAGCGTTGGTCTAGCAAGCACAAAGTGCAGGACTTCACTTCCCCAGTGCCACATAAACCTGAGGTAGAGGGTTGAAGGTTACTTGAGGGTCATCCTTGGCTAGGTAGCCAGCTCCATGCCAGCTCCATGCCAGCCTGAGCTACACAAGACCCTGTCGAGGAATATAAAACTACTGGACCTTGTATTTTTTTAATTTATTTATTTTTATTCTATGTGCATTGGTGTTTTGCCATGTGTGTCAGGTTCCCTGGAACTGGAATTATAGACAGTTGTGAAATGCCATGTGGATGCTGGGAATTGAACCTGGGTCCTCTGGAAGAATAGTCAATGCTCTTAACCACTGAGCCATACCTCCAGCCACTGGACCTTGCGTTCTTGAGACAGCAGTGTGAGTTCAAAACCCAAGTCCACCAATTCCCATTCATGTGACCTGGGTCAAGTTTCTGAACCCCAGGAAGGTTTAGTTTTCTCGCCCTGGAGTGGAGACAGTCAATAGGGCTGCATGCCCACTAAAGGCCAGCAGCTGTCTGCACTGAGTACTGGTCTCTGCATGAGACTGTGTACCTACAGGATTCTAGCTAGACTCAAGGGCCCTGCAGCATCCACCAGACGACCATCAGTAGCCTCATCTCATGCCAAGCTCCCTGAAGGCAACACTCTCCCCTTTCAGTCTTTGTTCATGCCCTCCCTAGTCATGGGTGTCACCCTCTTGTCATGTTTCCTCATTGTTACATTTAATATTTCCTGTGAGGGGCAGCAATACGCTTGCCACATCACAGGTGTGGAGGAGAGAATACATCTTTTGGGAGTCAGTTCTCTCCTTCCACCATGTCAGTGCCAGGGATCAAACTCAGGTCATGTTTAGTGGCAAGCTAAGCCACGTCACCTCCCCTTTCTCAGAGATTCAAACCGGGTCAGATCCCTCAGCAGGCTGACTCCTAAAGCTCCTGTCACACATGTGACACCTGGAACTTAAGACTCTGAGAGACAAGGACTGTACATTTTGTCCCACATTGTGTCCCGGGGCTCAGGCTGGTGGCAACTCCGTTGATGTTCTCTGAGCTGCTTGACAATGGACGAAGGCATAAAGACAGGGGCGGGATGCTTAGGACTTAACCCTGGCCATTGATGGAGTTCAAGGCTCTTGTCCCTGTGCACATTGGGCAGAGCTAGGTCGGCTAGGTTTGAACCCCAGAACTTTTGTCTGCTTCTTCGACACACCCCCTATTTCAAGGTGTCTGTGTGTGTGAGGTGTCTGCGATGGCAGAGAGAGCAGTCATGAGCAGTGGTCAGAACTCAGTTCTCCATGGCCCTACTCTTCCCTGTGTCAGGCCACAACCTGCGATATTCAGGCACCTCGTGGCCACTTCTCAGCGACTTCTTCTTCCTTCTCTCTTTGCCTGACTCCTGCTTAATCTGGCACCACTTGGCTTGAGTGCCACCTCCTCCAGGAGGCCTTCCTTCCTGATCCTCATCTTCCAAGCTGCTGTAACTGTTGTTTCCATTTGCTTTGCTTAACTTCTGTGTCAGCCCTTGCCCTTGAAAACAGCAGGGCTCGTGTATCTTACATATCTCTATTCGCGGTGCCCTGCACAGGAACACCCACAGAAAGCCTTCCATACTTGTTGCACGGGTAACGCTAACAGCTGCTGTCTCCTGGCCTGCAGGGCACTGTCCCACCTTTTGCCTGGCTTACTCCATTTTATCTTACAGAACTTGATGAGGAGGTTGCTACCAATAGCTCCATTTTATAGACAGAGAAACTGAGGTCTAGTAAACTGTAGTGACTTGACCAAAGCCATAAGGCTAGTAAAAGAAATGTAAGAGTCTTGGTGGACGGTTGTGGCATACACAGTTAATCCCAGCATTCGGGAAGCAGAGGCAGGTGGATCTCTGAGTTCAAGGCCAGCCTGGTCTGCAGAGCAAGTTCCAGGACAGCCAAGGCTACACAGAGAAATCCTGTCTTGAGAAACCAGATAGATAGAGATATATAGAAGAAATGCAAGGGTCATGGAGGAACACTTGATGTGCACAGCCTCCTGAGGTCACCTACACCTTTGGTCAGGAGGTAGGTCCTAGTCACCTCTGGATCCCCAAAAGGTGGCACTGCACAATGGTTCAGGGAACATTAACTTCCAGACCCAAGGCCAGCTTGCTACAGTCTTTGTGAGACCCAGGGTGGGAGAAAAATGCAGACAAAATGGGTTCAGGTGTTAAGGACATTGGACTCTTTCCCTGAGCTTTATATCAAGCAGCGATCCCACATGTCGATGCTGCCCCTGTCTGGGGCTCAGGGAAACCCCTTTGCTCACCGTTGACGTCGGCACTCATCAGGGCTTCTTCTACCTGGCTGGGAGTAAGGTTGAAGCCGATTAGGAGCATGATGTTCTTGAGGCTCCGAGCATCCACCTCGCCAGGGCCATTAAAGATCTCAAAGTAGCTGCGGAAGGCTGTGGAGGGAGACGGGTTACCAGGTGGGGCGTTCCTGCACTTCTTTTTTAAAGATTTATTTATTTATTTATTTATTTATTGTGTATGCAACATTATGCCTACATGTTTGCCTGCAGGCCAGAAGAGGGCACCAGATGTCATTATAGATGGTTATGAGCTGTCATGTGGGTGCTGGGAATTGAACTCAGGACCTCTGGAAGAGCAGCCAGTGCTTGTAACCTCTGAGCCATCTCGCCAGCCCTCTTTTTTCCTTTCTAACTTTTGTGCATGTTATAGTATGTGTGGTATGCTTGGTGTATGTGTGTACATGTGACGAGGAAGATACAGGTTTCCAGCTCTATTACTCTGTTTTATATTCCCTTGGGTCAGTGAAAACATTCTGGGAAATCAGAGGAAATGAGCCCCTATGTTTGAGAAGGTTCCAGACCTTAGGAAGGAGTACAAAGCAGGAAGGAACACTGTTGTTTTTAAACTAAATCTCAATCTTACGATTTTACCAATAAAGACTCAGGAGTCAGATGCTGGGGTGAAAACTTGCTAGCTGGCATCTAAGAAAGAGAGCTTTTCTTTGGTCATCCCAAATCAAAAAGAATGCCAAATCCAAAGTCCCTCCTCACTTCCTCCTGTGTGTTTCTCTAGCTGTTTTCCAGACTCCTCCTTACTCTCTATGGCTACTTCCTGTTAATTAGTTGCTGGCTCTGCCTCTTGACCCAAGGTTGATTTTATGTAATTAATACAATCTCAGGTTTCACAGTGTGATCAAATATCCCACAATAGTACACATTGATTCTTTCTCAGCCCAGCATGAGAAAGTAGGGGCAGGAGGCATCCCCAAGGACCACAGATACTGCAAGGCACAGCACCTCACCCAGGGTAGGAAGGAGTTCAGCACTGTTCAACATTTTTAGTGGGGTAGGGTGTGATGGGAAGTAGGGACTTGTTCAGGGCTGGTGGCCTTGTTAAATGGAGAGGGATTATTTAGGGTGGGTAGGGTTCCTGGGGGACCCTGTCTCCCTCCAAGCTGGACTGGTGGGAGTGCCCTGGATTGGGGGAGGTGGCCCACCTCCTATTCTGTGTCCTGGGCCAAGTGCGATTTGACACCCCCGCCCCCGTGCGTGCGTGCGTGCGAGCACTGGAACACCACTTGCTGTGGTGGACAGTGGATCGGCAGGGCAGCGATGTGAAGTGCTCACCTTCCTCTTGCTTCAAGGTGAGGTGCTCCTCAGACCGCTCCTCCCAGTTCTGATACAGTTTGAAGAGGCCATGCTCTTCTGACTCCTGCCTGCAGGACAGTGGGCCCAGGACAGTTTGCAAGTACCTTCTGTCTGCCTCTGCCAAGACTACCCAAGGGGTGAGGAAGCCAGGGCAGCAGGGGTTAAGGAAACTTCCCTGAGGGACTCTGGTGGTGAGAAGCCACAAGTGATGGTAGAGACAGACCCAAGGGAGTGAGGCAGAGCCACTGGTGGGTCATCTGGTAGGGGGAGGGGGGACTGGGTGGTGGTGGTGGACCTGGGGGTGCAGTACAGGGGTAGAGTGTTTGTTTATCTAGTATGTGTGAACCCTGGTTTCTACCCCCAGCATTAGGAAGAAGAGAAAGGAGGAATAAAGAGAGGAAAAGGGACCTGGAACTTGGGGAACCCCTGCTGGGAACCACACAGAGGGGGATTCGTGAGGGAATGAGCAGGGACAAGGACCAGAGTGTCAAAGGGAGGTGCGAGGGTCCACAGTGGAGACAAACTAAGTGTGGGGCCCTGTTGAGACGGTGGGCGAGTGGAGGTGGCTCCTACCGTGTCTTGGCATAGTTCAGGCTTCTCTCGCTGCTCTGGGGCAAGAACTCTGGCCATCTCCAGTTCAGGTCCTGGGTGGGAGCTGACAGGACTGAGCTAGGGGACCCCACAGAGGCTGGGGCTTGCCCAGGGGCCGGTGGTCTGACCCACACTGGGACAGTAGATGGAGCTGAGGTGGACATCTCAAGCAGGGTCAGAGGCAAGGTTGGGACTGAGCTGCTGATGGGGCCTGGGGTAGAGACAGAAGTCAGCGTCCTGGGGGACCTCCGGGTTGTCAGGGTCCGGGTTTTCAAAGTCCTCCGATGGGTGGCTTCCTCCTGTTCCTCCACCTCCAGTAGACACTTCATGAAGCCCCGACGGGAGTTCCCAGGGCCCTGGGTGCCTATGGCTGCCAAAGCCTGCCGCTGCTTCTGCCCTTGGCCCAGCTCCTTCTTCTCTATGTCTCTTTCCTCCTGAGGGTAGAGGCAGGCTTGTGGGATACCTGCAGCCAGCCAACCAGACTGGCCCACAGAGCTTCTAGCCTTCTCAGAGCCTCTGAGGATGCTCAAACTGTCCTTTCCTCTCCAAAGCCATACAAGTGGTACTCCAAATCTCCTGTACCACCCTGGGACCCATGTGAGGTTCTGGGCCCACAAGTGACTCACCACCTCCCACCTGCAAGCTATGCTCCTGAGTGCACCAGTTTCCTTCATTGCAGCCCACACAGCTGGCAGTGACCTTGCTTCACTCCTGGTGCCTGTTTCACACTGGTGTCCTCAGCACATGATGGGCAGTTCAAATACTGTTCCCCATTCATTCCACAGAGTCAGCCATGCCTACATCTTGTCCCTCCCATCCCTGGGTCAGCCCAGCCTTTCTCCATCACTTAGTCCCGTCAGCATCCCAGCCTTTCTCCATCACTTACTCCCGTCAGCATCCCAGCCTTTCTCCACCACTTAGTCCCGTCAGCATCCCAGCCTTTCTCCACCACTTACTCCCGTCAGCATCCCAGCCTTTCTCCACCACTTACTCCCGTCAGCATCCCAGCCTTTCTCCACCACTTACTCCCGTCAGCATCCCAGCCTTTCTCCATCACTTACTCCCGTCAGCATCCCAGCCTTTCTCCACCACTTACTCCCGTCAGCATCCTTTTCTTGGTGCTAAGGATCGAGCCTGAGGCTTCACTGATAAGAGCACTTGCACCTCTGAGGCCCGTCCCTACCCCACCCTCCCCTTTGTAAAAGCAAAGCAGAGCTGGGAGTGGTGTCACACACCTGTAATCCCCAACTGCATACATGTGGTGCACAGGCATACATTCAGGCAAACACTGTCCCTCCAACCCCCCCTTCCCAAAGCACCACAAAGACAACAAAATAGCATAATTATGATAAAGTACCCGTGGCTGATAGGATACTTGATTGGGTGGTCAGGAAAAAACTTTGCTGAGAGAGTGACATTCAAGTTGAGGCCTAAATGACTTTATGGAATTAGTCATGGCAGCATCTATGGGGAGATAGGCATACAGGGCAGCGGAGGGGAAAAAGAGCAAGGCGCACCTACAGGCTAGAAATCTCACCAGAGTAGCTACACACAGACCCTTGTGTGTTTGGGTGGTGATGTGGGGATTTGTTCTTTCAGGAAGCAGCTTGGACTGGGTGATAGGGCTTGGGAAGGGATGGATTCAGACGTGACTGCATGGCTGGGAGGGGGGACTGCTGACGCACTGAGTGTGAAGGAGACAGAATAGGAGCCATTATGAGCTGAGTCATATAAGCCTCTGGGTGAAGGGCTGGGGGAGGGGGCTGTGCTGAGGTGAAGACTGGGTCAAGAGTGGGTGGCAAGTGCGGTGTTGTGGGATATTTAAGATGTGTTACATTTGTTTATGCTGTGGAGTATTTGTGTAATGATGCAAAGATGTGTTGCATTCTTTTATGTTGCAATTGGTTAACTCTTTAAAGCTGTATTGACATTGCCTGTCTAAAACACCTGATTGATCTAATGAAGAGCAGAGCTAGGCAGGAGAGGGATGGGTGGGGCTGCCAGGTCGAGAGAATAAACAGGAAGAGAAAAGGAGAAGGGGAGGATTCTGGGGGCCAGCCACACAGCCACACAGCCAGTCAAAGAATAAGAAGGAAAGAAAGATATACATATATATAGACTGAAGAAATGTAAAAATCCCAGAGGCAAAATGTAGTTAAAGAGAAATGGGATTTTAGTTAGAAAAGCTGGCTAGAAACCAACTAAACTAATGTTGGGCATTAATAAATAAGAATAACTCTCTGTGTATTTATTTGGGAGCTGGGTGGTGGCCCCCCCTAGAACAACAACAACAAAAAACTACCATGGGAGTATAAGACTGTGCTCTGATCTGTAGTCTGAGGAGTGAATTCACTTGCTGTAGGATAATCCTTCTGTACTTTGTGAATATGTGTTACTTTCCAAGGAAGCGAAAGTTGCTAGAGCACAGGTAAAGCCACGAGCCATGTGGCAAAATATAGATGAATAGAAATGGGTTAAGTTTAAGTTGTAAGAGCTAGTTAGTAATAAGCCTGAGCAATAGGCCAAACATTTTGTAATTAATATAAGCTTTTGTATGATTTTTTGGGATCGGGCAGGCAGGACAAAAGAAAAGCTCCACCTCTGTTTACACTCACTCCATCTGGCTGTTGGGTATATGAGCTGGAAGTCTTAAGATTAAGTCTGGCGTGGAGATGGGATTTGGGAGTCAGCAGAGAGACTGGATACACGGTGGAAGCTATCTCCTTCCACCGTGTGAGTCCTGGGTTGAACTCAGGTCATGCTAAGTTATGGTCTTTTCTTTTAATTAGACATATTTGTTTAATTCATTGATTTTGAGATATAGTGTCACTGTGTAACCATGATTGGTCTCAAATTCTCTATGTAGATAGGTTGTCCTTGAATTCTGTATCTGCCTGTCTCTGTCTCTTGAGTACTGGGACTAAAGGCATGCACCACCACACCAGGCTACAAGTAAAATTGTTTGTCTGTGTATGTGTTCATACGAAGCAGGTCAGGTACTGTGGTGTCCAAGTGAAAGTCAGGGGACAAGTAATTCCTTCTCTCCTTCCAACCTGTGGGTCCCTTCCAAGTAAGGTTGTCAGGCTTGTCACCAAGGGATTTGACTTGTGGAGCCATTCCCTCACACACACACTTTAATAAACTAAGAAATCAGCATTTTTAGCTTGAACTGCCCTTGACTCCCTGTATAGACAAGAATGATCTTGAATTTCTGCTCTTCCTTCATCTAGCTCCCCAGTGCTGGGATTCCAGGCATGAGTCACCATGCCTGCTTTGTGACGTATGGGGATCCAGTCTAGGAACTATCAACTGAGCCTCATTCTCCTAACTTCATGGCTTGTTCTTCCTCCCTCCCTCCCTCCCTCCCTCCCTCCCTCCCTCCCCTCCCTCCCTCCCCCCTTCCTCCCTCCCTCCTTCCCCCTTCCTTCCTTCTTTCCTTTCCTTTCCTTTCCTTTCCTTTTCCTTTCCTTTCCTTTCCTTTCCTCTCTTTCTCTTTTTTATTCTGGTTTTTTGAGACAGGGTTTCTATGTCATCCTGACTGTCAAGGAACTCTGTAGACCAGGGTAGTCTTGATCTGCCTCCTGGGTACTGGGATTAAAGGTATGCACCACCACTGGCTCATGGATGTTTCTTTTTTCTTTCTGTCTCTCTTTTTTGCAGTATTTTTTATTTTAATTCTTTAATTACTACTCATATTCAATATCCATTCCCCCCATTTTCTTTCTTGTTTTTCTTTTTTTGACCAAGTCTTTCTATGTAGACCAGGCTAGCCTCCAATCATAGCACTCCTGTTCTCTGCTTCCTGAGAGCTAAGATTACAAATGTGTACCTGCCACTGTCCCCTGCTCTGTCATCCCGTCTTTCAAAGCAGGTTCTTTAAAGTCAGAGCTTCTCCATTTGGTTTAGTCAGTGCAGACTGTTGAGACAGGCTGGTTAAGAAAGACTAGAGTGTGAACACAGAAAGCAAGGACTGGAGAGATGGCTCAGTAGTTACGGGCACTGACTGCTCTTGCAGAGGCCCCAGGTTCTATTCCCAGCACCCTCATGGAAGCTCCTCTGAGAAAACTAGACACACACATGGTTCACAAAGATACATACAGACAAAACACCCATACACAGAAACTGAGTAAGTCTAAAAAAACAAGAAGCAACACAAAATGTAAAAGGCTTATAATGTATAATAGGAGTAGTGTGTGGAGTTTTGCTCTTGAAGCTTCCCTTAGGAAGTACATCAGAGTCTCCATAGGCACATGGGTACTGGGTAGATACTGCTTCAGAGTCGTGTGTGGGCCGTAAGGCTGGAGAAACGGGGAGACTGGTGTTGTGGAGGGAAAGGATCCGCTAAATAAACAGGTCATCAGGGATGGCTGTTGATGGGCAGGAAGAAGCGGGGTTGTTTTTCTTTTCTGTTCTTCTCTGTGTAGCACTGGCTGTCCTGGCACTCACTCTGTAGACCAGGCTACCCTCAAACTCAGAGATCCGCCTGTCTCTGCCTCCCAAGTGCTGGGATTAAAAGCCTGACTGACGCTGGATCTTTTCTTTTCTTTTGTTTTCCAATAATTTATTTATGTTTGTGTGCATATATACATATACATATACATATACATATACATATACATATTTGGATCCTGGAGTTACAGAAAGTTCTGAGCTGCCATGTGAGTGCTGGTAATTGAACTGAGGTCCTCTGGAATAACAGTCAGTACTCCTAACCACTGAGCCATCTTTCCAGCCCCAAGGCTGGATTTTGTCATCCTATTTTCTTCAGTGGCACTTATTGGAGGCTGCAAGGACATGGTGGAATGGAGGTAGAGGGCAGCATTTCTAGGCATCAGATAATAAATTACACACCTGATTGATGAGGGAGGTCCTATCACAGTCAATCTCTTTTTAAAGGACAAAAAGGGGAATAGGATATAGAAATGAGTACTTTACATTAGTATGGATTTTCATTTATTGATACAAATTTAAGGTTAATTTTGTTATTTTCCCTCTTGTTTAGGTATTGTGTTTATACAGATATTTTTAAGTGTAATGCATAATTAAATACAGATTAAAGTCACCTATAATAGTCAGAACTTATCAATAGGTTAGTTAGGTTTTCTAGATATACAAAGATGTACTTGAGATGGATAGATACTCTTCAGACCTTTCAAAGACCTACAGAATATATGGCATTTAAATGGTTTAGGGTTTTTCATGGCAGTGAGATACAACTGCTCCTGGCACACCAATTACGTCTTAGAGGAAGATGAGCATTGAAGAAACTCGTTATGGAGTTTGCTTTCAACATGGCAAGATTAGCCATTTGGGCAAGAAACCACTCTTGCCTGGACTGTTTGTTGCTGATAAACTGGACATGCAGGACCCACAAGAAAGTGACTGCTGAACTTATAAAACAAGATGAACAGTCCTGAAGGGTTCCTGCTTCACTGAGAAGACTGCCAGACACACTGTGGCCTATGGGCTGAAAATGGATGCCCCAATGTTACAGAGGAACTTTGAGTGACTATCCAGGTAGCAAGATGTCTCTGTCAAATCTAGAGTTTATATATTATCCTTCTGTGGTCTTTGATGGAACTGAAGACAGATAGTTATGGTTATAGTTTTCTTTAGTTATCATAAAAGATAGGTTGCCCTTCTTTTTATTTAGACAGAAAAGAGGAGATGATGGGGGAGGTCTTTCTGTGTATGTGTTTGTCTTATTGGTTGATAAATAAAGTACTGTTGGCCAATAGGAAAGCAAGATAGGTAGGACTAGGAGTCAAGGAGGATTCTGGGAAATGTAGTAGAGATCCAGGCAGGAAGTGATATAGCAGGCAGACTCAGATTATAAGCAGGGACAAGAAAGAAATCGTCCTCTTGCTATTCCTCCTCCTCCTGCTGTCTTCTCTACGGAGCCGCCATGTGATCCCAGAAAGAGGATGCCAGTAGAAGGCATCCCTGATAAGTCTAATAAAATACATAG
The DNA here is from genome assembly GCF_003668045.3 of Cricetulus griseus. Taxonomy (NCBI): domain Eukaryota; kingdom Metazoa; phylum Chordata; class Mammalia; order Rodentia; family Cricetidae; genus Cricetulus; species Cricetulus griseus. The sequence continues at coordinate 12,155,364 of NC_048595.1, forward strand.
ATTTATGGCTGGGCGTTGGTGGCGCACGCCTTTAATCCCAGCACTTGGGAGGCAGAGGCAGGCAGATCTCTTGAGTTAGAGGCCAGCCTGGTCTCCAGAGCAAGTGCCAGGATAGACTCCAAAGCTGCACAGAGAAACTCTGTCTCAAAAAACCAAAAAAAAAATAGATTTATGATAATTAATACTGAGCTAGCATATAAGAAATCCTAGTCAATTGGCCAGCAGCATTGTAAGCTAATACTAGACTCTGATGTTAATCTGGAGTAAAGACATCATTACACATGATCACTTCAAAGAGAAGCCAGGGAGAAGCCTAAGCATTGCAGTGTACCTGGCTGGAATGTTCAGGGCTGGGGTGTGGCTGGGGATATGGCATGAGGACAGTCAGGTGTGGTAAGGGATGGAGGATGATGGCAGGCTGGGAATTCTAAGCTTGTACCATCAATTCAGAGACCATAAAGTGGCTGTGTGGGGCTGGCTGGAAGCCAGCAGATATTCAGAGAAGCTGTGGACTGGAACTGGGGGCAAAGGGCAGAAGGAATCCAGGCTGACATGGAGCACTCCTGGGATGGACTGGAGAGCGCCCAAGTATCATCCATGTTTGACTGCACACACTAGTCCAAGCACACATACCAGGCCTGGCAGCACACACACATGCTCCCAGCGTCTGGAAAGCAACAGCTAAGGGGTTGCACTTGCCACACCCCTGACCTGGTTTTGATCCCTAGGGTCCACATGGTGGGAGGAGAGAATCTCCACTCCTGTGGCATGTGGCATGTGGTGCATCTGTGCACACACAATAATACATGTCATTTTAAGAAAATTAAAAAGAGCCGGGAGGTGGTGGCGCACGCCTCTAATCCCAGCACTCGGGAGGCAGAGGCAGGCAGATCTCTGAGTTTGAGACCAGCCTGGTCTACAAGAGCTAGTTCCAGGACAGGTTCCAAAGATACACAGAGAAACACTGTCTCAAAAAACCATTATAAAAAGAAAAAAATTAACAAGAAGGAAATACAAATCAAACACATAGGCAGCACACACACAGGCATCTGAAAGTGGTAAACGAAACTCAAAGGCTTCACCTCTAGGAATGAAGGGACCAGACCCTCCCTCAGCCCCGGCTTTAGCAGCCGGCTACAGAAAAGACAGTTTCCTGACACAAGGAAACTCCAGATCCTCTGGCCTCCCAGAGCCTAGGGCCAAAACTGAACCCAAAGAAACTCCAGACACTCCCCCTCCCCCCCAGTCTCCGAGGTACTTGTTTCCTGGGAACTGTTTGGCCACAAAAGAAATTCCATGGGAGACCAAAACCTCCCCTTGTAGTCTCCAGGATACAGTTCTGAAAACTATTGGTATCTATGCACAACAAGCCACCTGCAAGTAAGTAACAAGACAAAGCCATAGAAACCACAGAATGTTCCCTCTCAGCACTGACCAATGAAAATAATTGATACACAGGTATTTCATGCCAAAATATGACTTTGAGAAATTTGATCGTTCCCCAAATGTCAACCAATCAGAAACCAATCCGTACCTACTGATGTAATCCTGTAAATTTTGTCTTTAAAACCTAACAGAAGACAAGGAACTTCATCCCCTCTGGAGGCTGCTGTGTCAGCTTTCGAGACAGGGTCCCTCCCGAGGTAGGACAGACAATTTAATAAACCTCGTGCATTTGCATTGGTGGCCTGTCTCCCTGGTCTCTCTGGGGATCCTTATGACTCAGCCACAACATTTAAAATCATACTTTCCCAGTTTGCCTGGAAATGTTTCTGTTCCCACCATTCTCCCTCCAGCTCTCCCACAATCCCTTTTCTCCAGTCTCCCCATCCCCACTCTGACTCTACTTACTGGTGAAGAAAGAGGCCTTGCTGCTGCCTTGGTCTCCGCAGCTTCACCTCTAAACAGAGAGGAAACCCCCCTCGGGGGGGGGGGCAGGGTTTCAAGTCAGGGCTTGCAACTTACACTGACCCGGAACCCCCAGCACACTCAGCCTGCTGCCCTAGCCTCACCCTCTTTCACCTCATGGTCCCTCATTGCTTTACTTGCAGGCAGACAGACAGACCCACACAGGTCAAAGTTGGGCAAAACTGAGGCCTAGCAGCCGGTGACTTAACCAAGGTGTTTCGGTGGGACAGAAACATGAACAATACCACACTGTTTTATATTTGTGTGTGTGTGTGTGTGTGTGTGTGTGTGTGTGTGTGTGTGTGTGTGTGTGTGTTTGGTTTTTCGAGACAGGGTTTCTCTGTGGCTTTGGAGCCTGTCCTGGAACTAGCTCTTGTAGACCAGGCTGATCTGGTCTCGAACTCACAGAGATCCCCCTGCCTCTGCCTCCCGAGTGCTGGGATTATAGGCGTGCGCCACCAATGCCCGGCGTTTTGTTTTGTTTTGTTTTGTGTTTTGTTTTTAAACTTTATTTGTTGGGCCGGGCATGGTGGTGCACACCTTTAATCCCAGCATGTGGGAGGCAGAGGCTGGCAGATCTCTATGAGTTCAAGACTATCCTGGTCTACAGGGAGAGTTCCAAGACAGCCAGGGCTACGCAAAGAAACCCTGCCTTGAAAAAAAAATTACATCTATTTATTCATGTTGTGTTAGCACGCATGTGGAGTCAGAGGACAGTGTGGAATCAGTGAGTCTGTGGGGTGTCAATCTCAGGTCACTTTTCCCTGCTGAGCCATCTCACTGCCCCATAACTTGTCATTGTGTGTGTGTGTGTGTACATCCACAGCACAAGTATGGGGGCCAGAGGACAACTTGTACAAATCGCTTCCCTCCTTCCATTCAGTCAGTCCCTGGGGGATTGAACTTAAGTCTTCAGGTTAGCGGCAAGCACCTTTACCCACTGAACCATCTCCTCAGCCTCCATGTTGTGTTGAGACATGGCTTCTCATTGGCCTGGAACTGGCTAGGATAGCTGGCCATCATGGTCCCAGGATCCATCAGCCTGTTGCCATCTCTCTAGTGCTGGGATTACAAGCGTGTGCCTCTGTGCCCAGCTTTTTACCTGGGGAATTAATCTCAGGTCCTTGTGCTTGAGAGTGAGCCCTTTACCAACGGAGCCAGCTCCCTGGCCCCATCTCCAGTATTGCTTAGCCGCAGAGCCACCCGCAGCGAGCAGGGCAGAAGTGACCCTGGAGGATGACTTACCCCTCTTTGTGTGTTCGAGGTCCTGGTGCAGTTGGCAAGGTGGGAGGGGCCTTCTTTTCCTCTACAGTTGCCTTGGGTTTGGGAGCCACTGCCACGTGGAGGCTGTCCTTGTGTGTCCGTGAGCTGGGCGTTGGCATGGGCTCCTGCAGCTTGACCTGTAGTAGGTGTGCTTCAGGGGGGTGGTCACCCTTAGGTGGCTGACTCTTGCTGTCCGAGGTGCATGGTTTTTCCACACGATGATCTGTGTTTCCCTGAGTGGGGAGAGCCAGAGTCTGGGAAATGAAGAAGATGGCCTTAGAAGAGCTGCTTCTGACTTCCGGAGGGGAGTTTCAAAGGACAGGCTTCCACATACTTCTATTAAATGTATATTATTTTTTTATAAAAGTTTTTTGGGGGTGAGGAGGGTTTTAAGACAGAGTTTCTCTGTGTAGCCCTGGCTGTCCTGGAACTCACTCTGTAGACCAGGCTGGCCTCAAACTCAGAGATCCACCTGCTTCTGCCCATTAAAGGTGTGCGCCACCACCGCCTGGCCTAAAGAGGTACTTTTATTTACGTGTATATGTATGTGCACTTGGAGGTCAGAAAAAGACATTGGATCCTATACAGGTGGTTGTGAGTCACCATGTGGGGTGCTGGGAACTGAACTCCAGTCCTCTGGAAGAGCAGCCAGTGCTCTTAACTTCTGAGCCATCTCTCCAGCCCCTGATTTTATACATACGTATAGGTGTCTATGTATTTTGTATTATAACACACACACACACACACACACACATATATATATGCATAATATGTATTTTGTTGTTTTTTGTTTTGTTCTTCCTTTGAGAAAGGGTCTCTCTATGTAGCCCTAACTGTCCTGATACTCGCTCTGGAGACCAGGCTGGCCTCAAACTCAGAGATCCACCTGCCTCTGCCTCCCAAGTGCAGGGATTAAAGGCGTGCACTATCATCACCTGGTGAGACCCTGACTTTAAAAAAACAAACAAAAGGGATTGGGGATTTAGCTCAGTAGTAGAGTGCTTGCCTTGCAAGCACAAGGCCCTGGGTTCAGTTCTCAGCTCTGAAAATAGAAGAAGAAGAAAAAAAAAGAAAGAAAAAAGATGATGCTGATTTGGGGCTAGGCTTCACTCTGAAGAAAAACCAAGAATACACCCCTTTAATCCCAGCACTCAGGAGGTTGAGGCAAGGCAGGTAGGTATCTGTGAGTCTAAGACCAATCTGGTCTACAGAGCGAGTTCCAGGACAGCTACACAGAGAAACCCTGTCTTAGAAAAAAGAAAAGAGGGCTGGGCGTTGGTGGCACACGCTTTTAATCCCAGCACTCGGGAGGCAGTGGCAGGGGGATCTCTGTGAATTCGGGGCCAGCCTGGTCTCCAGAGCGAGTGCCAGGATAGGCTCCAAAGCTACACAGAGAAACCCTGTCTCGAAAAACCAAAAAGAAAAAAGAAAAAACAGAAAAAAAAAGAAAAAAGAAAAGAAAAACTAAGAATGTTGTATTGGACTGGGTGGTGGTGGCACACACATTTAATCCCAGCACTAAGGAGGCAGAGGTGGGTGGGTCTCTGTGAGTTCGAGGCCAGCCTGGTCTACAGAGTGAGTTCCAGGACAAGCTCCAAAGCTACACAGAGAAACGCTGTCTCGAAAAACCAAAAAAAAGTTGGGCTATGTTACATTATTTTTTGTAAATGAATGTAGAGATGAGAAAAATAAGGAAATAAAGAGTCTGTTCCAATGAAACTCTTTGGAAAGGCCAGCATGCCTTGCAAAGGCTCAGTTACCATAGGGTGGGAGGTATCACAGCGACCCTCCTAAACTCAGCACCTCCCAGCATCATCTGTCACACAACCCTTGCTTGCCCCTGGCCCTGTCCCCAAGACACCCAGAGGGCCTCTCTGTAAACAAGACCTGAAGAACACTTTGATTCCACCTCCTAGAATCACCCATGACACAGGGAGACTAAGTGTCTGCCAGCTCCAGTACACAGCCTCCAGCAAACACGGGCACAGGCACATCTGTTTTGGGGACACAGGAGACCCCTTTTCCCTCACCCCACATGGTGCCCAGGCCCCTTTTCCTGATCTCCCAGGGTTACCTGGTAGCTCTCAGTGGGATGAATGTTTTTGGCCTCGGCGCTCTGCCATCTCTCCTGTTGATCCTTGGTTGGCCAGGGCTGCTCTTCAGAGGTCACACACTCCCCACCAGGCTGGGCTTGTGCCTGGCCAGCTTGCAGATCCCTTGGCCCTTCCTTTGTTGCCAAAGATGACTGATTCCTTACAGAAAAAACAGACAACAAACACTTCACCTTCAGCCTGGGTGCTGCTCTCCCAGAACACCTGTCCAGGACTAGGCATATTAGGGGTGCATACTTATTGCCTAGGAGAATAAATGAAGGACTGATACATACACCAAGTCTCAGGCACCTTGATGGGAAGGTTGAGGTGGTTAGAGTCTAACCCTTCTAGTGTTGACTTTTTTTTTTTTTTTCAGAACTAGAAGGGGTGCTGGTGGTGCACACCTGTAACCTCAGGACTAAGGAGGCAGAGACGGGATGTCAGGAGTTGAAGATCAGTCTTAGCCTCAGAGTAAGTTCAAAGCCAGCCTGGGCTGCATGGGATCCTGTGTTGGCTCTCTCACTACTAGAAGGGGGAGAGAGGAAAGAGGAAGAAGGGAGGGGAAGAGGGGGGTGAGAAAGAGGGCTAGAGGAGAAGGGGTCTTCGTGTTGGGCTGGGATATAGTTTATTGGTATAATAGTTGCCTGGCATGTACAAGGCCCTGGGTTCAGTTGCCAGTAAAATACACACACACACACACACACACACACACACACACACACACACACACCACACACACACACACACACACACACACACACACACACACTAGAACAATCAGGAAGAAGTGGGATTCAGGAAGGGTGAGAGACTGGGGCCAGGGTCGTAAAGTTAAAGCTGTCATGTCTGTGCAGCTCTAGTCTGTAATCTGAGTTTCTCTTCCTAACCAACCACTTCACTCTCTCTGTTCCTTCCTTAGACAGGGTTCTGCTCTGTCGCCTAGGCTGGCCTCAAGCTACTAGCCCTCCTTCTTGAGCGGTTCTGTGCTGGGGTCACAGGTGCATGCCACCGCCTGCCTGGGGCTTCATTAAATGGCTGTCTTGACAAGACTTCATATTCTCCATATTCATAGTTCATAATCCACAAGCTAAAAAGCCTTCATAAACACACTTTCCTGTTTAGTGAACATTAGTGTATGTTCATTTTAACGGGTTTCATTATGACATCTATACATGGATATAAAATATTTTCATGATATTCCCTCCCCCCTCATTATCTTCTCTTGCCCCTTCCACCCTCTCGTCCTGGCTCATCTCCTTTCATTTCCTATCTGTTGTTGTTGTTGTTGCTGTTGTTGTTGTTTATAAAGGAATGAGTTTCATGAAACTTCCAGCAGGAGCTCAAGTGACACATGGGTGCCTCAGCGTCAGCTGAAGGAATATTCTCCCTCCCCAGCAACCATGGACTGCCCAACATCCTCAGGAGGGGTGAGCCTCTTGAGTGCTTCCTTTCACTTTTGAGTGCGTATATAAAGCTCCGCGTCATGGATGAGTGTGGTGGCGCACACCTTTAGTCCTGGCGCTTGAGAGGCAGAGGAGGCAGGTGGATCTCTGTGAGTTCGAAGCCAGCCTGTTCTACAGAGTGAGTTCCAGGACAGCCAGGGCTACAAGGAGAAACCCTGTGTCAGAGAGAGAGAGAGAGAGAGAGAGAGAGAGAGAGAGAGAGAGAGAGAGAGAGAGAGAGAGAGAGAGAGAGAGAGAGAGAGAGAGATGAGTGTTTGGGCTGCATGTATGTATATACAACATGTGTGTGCAGAGCCCATGGAGGCCAGAAGAGGGCACTGATCTCGTGGAGATGGAGCTATATGAGGTTGTGAGCCACCATGTGGTTGCTGGGAACTGAACCCTGGTCCTCTGGAAGAGCAGCCAGTGCTCTTAACCACTGAGCCATCTCTCCAGTCTAAATTAAATTAATCTTTAACACAATTTTGTAGGACCATGAAGATGGCTCAGCAGCTGAAGTGCGTCCCTACTGACTCTTGACATCCTCCACCTGAGTTCTAACCCCAGGACTTACCTGGTGGAAGAAAAGAGTCAATTCCTCCTGTTAGAGGATCACTGATCTCCACAGCAGCACCACACAGATAAATGAATGTAACTTTTTTTTTTTTTTTTTTTGGTTTTTCGAGACAGGGTTTCTCTGTGGCTTTGAAGGCTGTCCTGGAACTAGCTCTTGTAGCCCAGGCTGGTCTCGAACTCACAGAGATCTGCCTGCCTCTGCCTCCCAAGTGCTGGGACTAAAGGCATGCGCCACCAACGCCCAGCTCTGAATGTAACTTTTTACATTAGTTTGATTGGTGCTCTGAACTGGGTCAAGATTACAGATCAGTGAGGGAACATTTGTCAAGCTAGCATCTTCAAGGTCCTGGGTTTGATCCTCAGCAGGGTTGGGTAGAGGTAGGAAGAAGGGGAGAAGCATGGATGCTGCAGTCGCTAGATCTGCCTTATCCTGGAAGCTCTCAGTTCTCTGATTCAGGCTCCTCTTTTCTGGGAAATCCCCCACTACTCACTCTGCTCTTGAGAAGGGCCTCTGCTCCCGGGTTTCAGGCTCCCCTGACCCCTCGTGGGATGATCTTCTGTGTCTGAGCTCTCTCTCTGATCCACTGGGAACTACAGGATGCTTTCTGCTGTCATTTTCCTTGGCATCCGCAAGCCCAGCCTGAAATAGAGATGTACCTGGGCTGGCTCAAGGGCTGACCTTGAGCCAGGTGCTGGGGCCTTTCTCCTGTTCCTCCTTGCCCATCCTCTTGTGTTTGCCTATGTCAGGGAGGTGCTAGAGAGAGGGGAAGAGAAAGACCAGGCAGGGCCTGGAGGTAGGTGGTGGACCTGGCCCCGCTGCTTAGCATTAGGAACTCTGGCATAAAACTGGAGACCAACTAGAATCTAAACCAAAGGATTATGTTGAGGACTGTTTGAAAGAATGCCAGTGGGCAAGAAGTGATGCCTTCCACACAGTACCATCATCCCATTGCCCAGATGCTTTACGTTTTAGTTTTTATTTTTTTGCTTTGTTGTGTTTTTTGACAGGGTTTCTCTGTGTAGCCTTGGCTGGCTGTCCTGGAACTTGCTCTGTAGACCAGGCTGGCCATGAATTCTGCTGGGATTAGAGACATGTGCTATCACTGCCCAGCATTTTTTTTTTTTTTTTTTTTTTAGTTTTTTGAGATAATTGTTGTGGTATATAGCCTAGGCTGATTTTGAATCTGAAATCTTTCTGCATCAGCCTGAATCCTGAGGCAACAGGTATGTTCCACCATGGTCCACCCCTGGAGTTCTGATTTTTAATCTCCATCTTGGCCATCGGTTTCCAGTAGGGTGGACCTTAAGCCAACATATCGCCTAGTCTCAGAGGTCAGCAAATACCATGTAGCTCATTAACTAATGGATGAAGTTAAAAAAAAATTTGCCAGGCATTGGTGGCACATACCTTTATTCCCAGCACTCGGGAAGCAGAGGCAGGTGGATCTCTGTGAGTTTGAGGCTAGCCTGTGTTGGGAGATGTTGGGCCCCAGCCCCCACAGGGTCTCCGTGAGTTGATAACCACAGATGCATCCTGTTTTCTAGTCCTGGATTACAGCCCTGGCTGTACCCCACTGGCATAAAAAAACACAAGCTCTTACACCTGGGGTTTTTCCACTGTGCTGTAAGTCTGAATATAAGGCTGCTCCCTCCCTGCAAAAAACACAAGTGACTGGACAGGTTGGTTTTTAATTAAAATCTCCAGGCTTTCTCCCGATTCTCAGACTTACTCGTGGGGTGGATGCCACAAATGGAGGTTCCATTAGACTTAGTCGTGGTGCAGGCACCACAAGCCTGGTCTACAGAGAGAGAGTTCCAGAACAACCTTCAAAGCTACAGAGAAACCCTGTCTCAAAATTCTAAAACAAACTTTGTTTTATATGCATTGGTGTGTATACAGCCTGCATGTATGTCTGTGTGAGGGTGTCAAATACCTTGGAACTGGAGTTACAGACAATTGTGAGCTGTAGGTGCTGGGAATTGAACCTGGGTCCTCTGGAAGAGCAGTCAGTGCTCTTAACCACTGAGCCATCTCACCAGCCCCATGGATGATTTTTTTTAAACAGAAGATTCTGGTGGGAGCCAACTCTAGTGGGCACCTACCACCAGACAGGGCCTCAACACACGTAATCCAGGTAAATCCTTACCATGACACACACACAAAAGTATGAAAGGGGTACAGACATGCCCTGTGGGATTGGGACCAATGTCTGCTTGTTGAGAAAATGAGTGGGAGGTGGTAAAGAAGGCCTTGAATGTTTGTCCAGCTTTCCTTTAAAAGACTACTTGTCTGTGAGTTCGAGGCCAGCCTGGTCTTCAAAGAGAGGTCCAGGACAGTCTCTAAACCTTCAGAGAAACCCTGTCTCAAAAAACAAAACAAAACAACAAAAAAAGACTACTTGTCTGTAGGCGGTGGGTCCTTCTGGGTTAGAGCATGCTTGGGTGGCAGGTGACAGGTATCCACAGAGGTGGACTTGTGGTCAGCCGTGGTTGTCAACTCGACTAGATTAAGAAATGCCTGGGGGTTGGATGGGGTGCTTCATGTCTTTGATCCCAACAGTCAGGAAGCAGAGGCAGGTGGATTTCTGTGTTCAAGGCCAGCCTGGTCCACAGAGAGATAGCCAGGGCTACACGGAGAAACTGTGTCTTGAAAAATACAGCAAAAAAAGGGTGACAGGAGAGAAGAGACCAGTGCTAGGGATGGCAATCATAACTGGAAGTGAAGGCCCACCTACCTGAGTGACTGACACAGTGGGCTCCAAATCAGTCTTCTTTTTGGTGGAACTCAGGCCAGTACTTGATTGGACTGCTGGAGCCTCCTCCTTGTTCTCTGGGTGTGTCTGGGTATTTCTGTTTTCCATTGTTCTGGAGACAGCAAGATTCCCAAGACAGTGGCATCAGCTGCTGTTGCCAAGCAGAGATCCAGTCAAGCTCCTACCAGGCCTGAGACCCCATTGCTGCATCTGTGCCACACCTGAAGCCTGGGATGATCAGGCTGTCAAGGAGCCTGAACTTAACCAGGAGCCAGGCCTATGTAGCAAGAGCTCACCAGACTCTTTAATTTTCACAATGAGCCAAGGACAAGGCCCAGGAAACTCAGGAAACATGTCTAAAGGTCTAGAGTAGGCTCGGACCTATGCCTGGTGCAAACCATCAGATCTTTGCCTTTTCCCCACAGGGCAATCCTGCTCCATCCTCAAGCCTGCTAGGTATCTAGAGGAAATGGAATGCTGTCCTCATCAAAACAAAATATACAGTGTCTTGCAAGACATCGCAGAGCCTTTAAAACACTTGTGAACATTTAAAAGAGAGCCCATGAGGGGCTGGGGTGTAGTTAATTTTTAGTGTGCTTGCCTAGCCTACACAAGCACCTCCCAAAACCAGGTGTAGTGGTCCAGGCCTGAGTTCAGGAAATGGAGGCAGGGGGAATCAAGAGGTCAAGGTCATCCTTGGCTGCTTCATGATTTTGAGGCTAGCCTGGGCTACAATGAGATGAGAGGAGAGGAGAAACAGAGACAGAGACAGACAGAGAGAGCATGCACCCATAATGTTATTGCTGTTTCAATGAAAACCCCATTTTGTGGTGGGTGGGTTCAAGACAGGGTTTCTCTGTAGCTTTGGAGGCTGTCCTGGAACTCTCTCTGTAGACCAGTTTGATTGTGAACTCACAGAGACCTGCCTGCCTCTGCCTCCCAAGTGCTGGGATCAAAGGTATTTGCCACCACCACCTGACAGATCTATTCATTTATATATACGTGTGTGTGTGTGTGTGTGTGTGTGTGTGTGTGTGTGTGTGTGTGTATACCTGTTTGAGTTTGTGTTCACCATGTGCATACAGGCGTGTGTGTGTATGTGTGTGTGTGTGTGTGTGTGTGTGTGTGTGTGTGTGTGTGTGTGTATACCTGTGTGAGTTTGTGTTCACCATGTGCATACAGGCTCCCAGAGAGGGCAAAGGGGGTCAGATCTTCCTAGAACTGGAATTACAGGTGGTTGTGGCATCATGTGGATGCTGAGAAGTGTATCTAGCTTCTCTGCCAGAAGACACAGTTCTCTAACCACTGAGCCATCTCTCTGAACCCCCCCCCCCCATACTCCCCCTTTAACAAACAAAACAGGGGTTTTGGTAACTGAACTCAAATTCTCATGCTTACAAAGCAAGCAGTTTACTGATTGAGCCTTCTCCCCAGCCCAAGCTCCTTTAGGGCAACATCAGCATTGTTTCTATGGCAACATCTTGGCTGCTTCTCACATTCACTAGTTCTCAGGTCAATGCCCCCATCTCCAAACCCTCCAGGGAGAGCCTGTGACCTGGAGGATCTCGGAGACTTTCCCCTTCTAAGCCACAGCAGGCCAGCTACTTTCCATGGAATGAGTTCCTCGCTGCTGGAAGTTGTTAAGTTGGAGTCTCTTCACTGCCCTGTGCGGTATAGACTCAGCCCTTTCTGTTGTAGAGAAAATAAGACAGTAGTTCAGACAGTAGCTCAGAGTCGCCCAATGTCTTGCCCAATACCACAAGACTCATCTCCAAGGAACTGGATTAAAACCCAGATCTGTTCAACTCCCCAGATGGCACTCCTCACAGGGTTGTCCAGCCTCTTGAAAGCATGGGCCCCTTATTTATCATTTAAGGGCAATCACATGTACCACTTATGTGCCAGGCCTTGGGGACACCCTGGTGCCCCCCCCCCCCCCAGGGAGACAGATAATTTCTGCTGACCCAGAACCCAGATTTCTCCTCTTGTGCCGCCAAACCCCTTCTGTTATCTTGCCTACCTTCCCACAGTGAGCCAGACCCTGGACTCCAGCTCCTATGTGACCCAGGTGGGATATGCCAGCTCCTATGCAACCCAGGCTCTCAAATGGCACAAGATGTTGTGGCTGTGGCTAAGCTTCCCTTTCTTCCCCTGCGTTTTGTCACTCCCCCCCACCTCTTTCCCATCAAGGCTCCCCTAAGCATCCCCTCCTCCCTGGAGCCGTCCTGCTCCAGAGGGGGCTGACCCTTCTGGGAACAATCTCCTCAGGTCCCGAGACACACCTGTCTTTGTTCACTGTCTCCATCTCAACCCCGGAATCCTCAGGTCTCAGTGTTCTACAAAGCACAGTTTTAAGGGAACAGAAGCCTCCCAGGAAGACCAGGCCCATCTGGAGCTAGTTGACAGATGAGACGAGGAGAAGACTCCAGTGGCAGACCTGGGGTGGGGTACCAAAGACAGGCTTCACCCTCCCTTCATAGTACCTGACCCCATTTTTTTTAGAAACTTTCTGTGAGCTGTACTTCACATACTCCACAGTATGATTACTGAAGTCCACCCACTGGGCTGGCAAGATGGCTCAGTGTGTTGTCAGACATACACACTAAATAAAATATAACACACACACACACACACACCACACACACACACACACACACACACACACACACACACACACACTTAAAGAAAGCCCACTTGTCATTTAGTGGCTATTAGCACAGTCACTGGGTTGGGTTCCCAGTTTTACATCATGACATTTATCTCAGCCCATAAAGGAATCCCGAATGCCTTGGCCATCATCATCAGCCTTCCTGCTAGACTCCAGCCCTTGGCAATGATCTTTTTGGTGAACTTGCTGTTCTAGGATTTCTCCAGAAACGTGCTCAAACAACTTAGTGTTCTCATGGTTTATCTATGTGATGGCAAGCATCCACAGCTTCCTTTTTTTTTTTTTTTTTTTTTTTTTTTTTTTTTTTTTCAAGACAGGGTTTCTCTGTGTAGCTTTGGAGTCTGTCCTGGCACTCGCTCTGGAGACCAGGCTGGCCTCGAACTCACAGAGATCCACTTGCCTCTGCCTCCCGAGTGCTGGAATTAAAGGCGTGCGCCACCAACGCCCGGCTATGAAGCTTCCTTTTAAAAAAGATTTATTTTTAAGGTGTGTGTGTGTGTTTGTATGTGTCTTTCTTTGGGGGCTGGTTGGTAGCACAAAAAAAAAAAAAGAAAGAAAAAAAAAAAGAAAAAAAAAAGCCTGGTACAAAAAAAAGGGGGGGGGGAGCCCCACAGGGATTAAATGTGTGTGCCACCACCGCTGGTTTTTGGTGACTGTCTCAGTAAGTGTTCTATTGCTGTGAAGAGACACCATGGCCACAGCAACTCTTACAAAAAGAAATCATTTAGTTGGGGCTGGCTTACGGTTTCAGAAATTTAGTGCATTTTCATCATGGTGGGAGGCATGGTGGCATGCAGGCAGACACGGTGCTGGAGAAGTAGTTGAAAGTTATACAGTTGGATCTGCAGGTTTCGGGAAGAGAGAGCCACTTACTCTGGCTTTGGCTTTTGAAACCCCAAAGCCCACCCCCAATAATTCACTTTCACAAATAAGGCCACACCTCCTAGATCCTCTCAAGTGGCACCACTCTCTAATGGCCAAGCTTTCCAATATCTGAGCCTATCAGGGCCATGGTCACTCAAATCACCACAGTGATGAAAAAATAGCTATAAACTAAGGTATTTCTCAAACCATTGGTGGAGACATCAGGCAGGTGGGTCACAATAAAGCAGGGAAGTGTCAGTTATTGGCCTCAGATGCTATTTGATGACATTCTCAGCCTTTTCATTGGTGTACATACCAAAAGGATTTATCTAATAGTCACATTCAGAGGTAGGTACTAAATGACTACTTAGAGGGTCAAGATAGCCCCAAACCAATGTGGTTCTCAATTTGTAATAATCCAGTTTTTCTTTTCTTTTCTTTCTTTCTTTTTTTTTTTGAGACGGGGGTTTCTCTGTGTAGCTTTGGAACCAGTCCTGGAACTCGCTCTGTAGATCAGCCTAGCCTCAAAGTCACAGAGATCGACCTGCCTCTCAGATAATCCAGTTTTTCCACAACCAATTAACCTCATATAATGTTTCACACAGGCGTGGCTTTACCCCAAGTACGGTGATTTGAATGTCTCCCCTTAGGCTGATATATTTGTATACTTGAACTTGTCCCCACTTGAATTGTTTGGAAGGATAGGAGGTGTATCCTTGTTTGAGGTGGGTAATGGGAAAAGGGCTTTGAGCGCCCCACCTCCTGTGGTCCACGCCGCCCGCCAGGATCATGATATAAAGCTCTCAGCGCCTTCTCCAGCACCATGCTTGTCCAGTGCAACCGTGCTCCCCACCATGATCATAACGGACCAAGCCTCTGGAACTGTAAGTGAGCTCCAATGACATGCTTTCTTTAGTTTCCTTGGTCACAGCAATACAACAGTGAGTGATTAAAACACCCAGGAATTTTTAGTTCACAACTTTGATTTCAATTCCTGTTGAGCTAAGCCGCTGGGGTCTTGAGCACATAGTAGCTTATAAAAAGTACAGAGGGTGGTGGAGCGGGATTTCTCCCGAAGCCTCTGAGAACCTTGTGGGGTTAGCAGGGAGGAGGACATTCCGCTGAGAGCATGCACTTGCCCCTGCGCGTACCGGGGCTGGAGCCTCGAGGGGCAGGCTGCTGAGAAGGCACAGTTTAGCCTGCCCACCGGCCCGGCCCAGATTCCGGATTAGGAGCTCGTCTGCACCTCTGGCTTTTCAGGGCTCGCAGCATCGGGCATCTCTCCTCATGTTCTGATCCGAGACGTCCGGCAGAGGGCACTCGACGAGGAGCAACGGGAGGCCGGGAGCCGCGGCTCCAGACGGGGCTGGGGCTAGAGTCGCGTCACTTCCGGTCCCGAGGGGGCGGGGAAGAAGCCGGAAGTTGAGCTCTGGCGGTGGAGATGGAGGAGAGCGAGTACGAGTCGGTTCTCTGTGTCAAGCCGGAGGTCCATGTCTACCGCATCCCGCCGCGGGCCAACAACCGTGGCTACAGGTGACCGTTCCTGGCTTACCCTTTCCCCCGCCGCCCCGGCATGCACTGCGGGGGCCAGGGATGGGCTGTCGCCTTTAGGGAAGGAAGGGACAGAGCCCAGTGGCTGCTTCCTGTCCGGCCAGACCCGGGATGGTCGTGAGCTGTCAGCGGGATGCGGGCATGCGGCATGCGTCACAGCCGGCTCCTGGGGACCCGGGTGGGCTGCGGGGTCTACGGGTCGTGTGACAGCGCTAACCGACAGCCTTGAAGGGATCCCTGGAAACCCTGCCACTCGACGAAGTCCCCACCGGGAGGGAACCCGACTCCATCTGAGGGGCCCCGCCCTATCTCCGGCTTTCTTGGCCCCAGTTTCACCCCACCGATCACAGCAAGCTGCAGCTGGGAGGGCCCCACTGCCCTTGGCTTGAGTAAGCGTCACCTGAGGCAAACAGACACAAATGGCTGTAAACACACGGGCTGGCTCTGAAGGGAACCCAGGACTCGACTCCAGGGGACCCCAAGTTAGACAGCCATTGTTATAGACTTCCCATACTGTTTGCATTCCCTATCCTAACAAGATGGGGAATACTTCTTTAAAAAGGTATTGTTGATATAAACGATGTGCCCGGTGCCCTGTGATGGGTGGGGTATTGCTACTTAGGAAGGGTGGCAGTCCCCCCATTCTCCCCCACTCCACTCAGACAGGCTTTCTCTGCATAGCCCTGTCTTTCCTGGAAGTCTCTGTAAACGAGGCTGGCCTCAAACTCAGAGATCGCCTACCTCTGCCTCCCAAGTGCTGGGATTAAAGGCGTACACCACCACCGCCCAGTAAGGGTGGCTCTTGAAGGCAATGTGTGTCCAAGTTATTTGAAAATAGGAGGTAGTCTGTACCACAAGTGTGTTGAAGTATCTGCTTATCTGTCCTTTGCACTTGGTGTAACACAGGCACATAGCAAATTTTCCAAATGGGTATCTTATTGAACATTTACTGTGTCAGTTAGATGATTTTTTTAAATAGTATGAAAATAACAAGAACTTGGGCCAGGAAGCAACAACTGTCCGTGCTTTCTTTGTGTGTGTGTTGGCATGACATGTGCACCGGTGTGCATGCCTGTGCACACGGGTGCAGAAGGCACAGGAGGACCAGCAAGCATCTTGCTTTCGCACTGTCTCTGTTAGTCCCTTGAGTTGGTCTCTCACTGAACCTAGACTTTGCTGTTTCATTTAGACCAGCTGTTCAGCAACCTTCAGTGACCCTCCTTTCTCTGTCCTGGCCCCACACGGAGGAGGCTTTACAGGTACCTGCAGCCACACCTAGCTTTTAGACTCTGGAGATCCAAATTCAGGTCTTCAACTTAGCCTAGAACATGCTCATCTCCCCAGCCTTCTCCCTTCCCTTTCTGTCATTAAACTGGAGACCAGCCACCAAAGCAGAGATGGCGGTCTACCCAGATCTTTGAGTCTTCATTCAGTAGGTGAGGGTTGGCTCCTCTTGGTGCTGTCCTCCAGAGGGCAGGGTCGCCAAGTATCCAGCCAGGCTGGTTTGATATAGAAGAAACTGCTTGCCTTGCACTTAGCCTTTAGGACTCTCCTTAGCCTGGATCTAAAGGCCACTGTGCCAGTAAGAGGAACAGAAACTGGTAGCTGTGAATCTGCATTTGTGTGGCCCTACAACAGCTGCCATCGGGAGTTCTAGAGAACTGACATTTGCTTAGAAACTTGGCAGAAAAGCCTTCTGGAAATACCCATGGTGCCTGCTGTTGAGGGGTTTTTCTGTGCTGCTGTAACTAAATGTGCTATTTTCTTTTTTTCTTTTTTTTTCTGTACAGCCCTAGCTGTCCTGGAACTCACCCTGTAGACCAGGCTGGCCTCAAATTTAGCTATCTGCCTGCCTCCCCTCCCTATGAGATTAAAAGCATGCACTACCACTTCCTGGATACACTATTGTGGTGTTTGTGTGTGTGTGTGTGTGTGTGTGTGTGTGTGTGTGGTTTTTTAAAACAGGGTTTCTCTGTGTCACAGTCCTGGCTATCCTGGTATCTGCTTTGTAACCAGGCTGCCCTCAAATCTGCCTCTGCCTTCTGAGTTCTAGTGCTGGGATTAAAGGAGTGCACCACCATGCCTGGCCACACTATTGCTTTTTTAAAAGGAGCCAGAGAGGGCATTGATAGGGGTCCTTGTTTCCCTGTGTCTCTTCCTGATTGGAATACATTTGAGAATGTTTCCTAACCACCCTGTTTTCCCCCTGTACACTCATGCACTTTTAAGGGTCTCTCTCTCTCTCTCTCTCTCTCTCTCTCTCTCTCTCTTCTCTCTCTCTCTCTCTCTCTCTCTCTCTCTCCCAAAGATTTCACTCCTCTGTACTTCTTCCAACATGTTCTCAGGGGCCCAGCTGGTCAGTTTGGCCATCTTGGTATCACTGTGTCTTACCAGAAACAATAGACTCTTAGCTACTTCCTCTGCAGACAGGAAGCTGGGAAGGAAATCCCACTTGGAGAAGGTCTGTGGTCTTTAGAGTGGTTAGAGTGGGAGCCAGCAAGCTACAGCTGCCTGTGGTTTTGAATGCCCACAAGCTAAGAATATTTTTTACAACTTTACATGATTGGAGATTTTGAAGACTGTTTCATAATGTAAAAATTATGAGTCCCAGATTTCAGTGTCTGTAGTTACTGAGATGCAGCCATATTCAGAAGATATTTGCTAAAAATAGTTGTTTGTATAGCTATTATAGTTTTATGTTTTTCAATTTGCTTTTTGGATGTGTACGAGTGTTTTGTCTGCATGTATGTCTGGGTACCACATGTGTGCCGGGCACCTGAGGAAGCCAGAAGGAATCCCCTAGGACTAAAGTTACAGACCCTTGTGAGTTGCCATGTGGGTGCTGGGAATTGAACTTGGGTCCTCAAGTAGAATAGCTAGTGCTCTTAACAACTGAGTCATTTTTCAAGCCTCTGTAGTAAGTTTTCAGTTTGTTTTTTTTTTAAGTTTATTTACTTATTGTGTGTATGTGTGTGGGTACATGCCTGTCACAGCATGTATGTGGAGGTCAGAAGACAACATGGAGGAGTTGGTTCTCTTCATCTACTGTGTGGGTCCCATGATGGCACACACCTTTCATTCCAGTACTCAGGAAACAGAGGCTGGTGGATCTCTGAGTTTAAGGCCAGCCTGGTCCACAAAGGGAGTTCCAGGCTAGCCAGGGCTACACATTGAGAGCCCCATGTTTTAATTACATTTATGCATGTGCTGCTGTACAAGTGGCAGCCTGAGGACAATGTGTGCAAGCAGGTTGTCAGGCTTGGTGGTGCTTGTCTTCACCCGCTGAGCCGTCTCAGCAGCCCCTGCATGTGACACAGCATCAGCCTGTACACACATCGTTTGGCTGTTTCTCACTAGGTCATCAGAATAGTCCAGTTGCCTAGCAGAAGTTGTGTGACCTTTGAAGACATTAGTTACTATCCTTGCTGTTACAGAAGATGTTTGCCAGCTGTGTTCTTGAACAAGCAGCCCTTCCCACTCTTCCCCAGCACTGAAGGAATGAAGCAGGAAGCTCAGTGCTTGCTTTTTTTTTTTTTTTTTTTGTCCTCATAGGGCATCAGAATGGCAGCTGGACCAGCCATGGTGGAGTGGCCGGCTACGGATCACTGCGAAAGGGCAGGTGGCCTACATCAAGCTGGAGGACAGGACCTCAGGTAAAGGCACAGGACATGGGTTGGGTTAAGGTACCCGGGCTTCCACCTGTGGAAGAGAGGCTGCCTTGGCCAAGGTGGCTCAGGGCCATGGCAGAACCATTGCTGCAAGGTAAAGGCCTTTAAGTGCATCTAAATACCAAAGTGGGTGGACTAAAGTCGGCAAGAAGCTACAGGCTCCAGAGCCACCAGTTTTCATCTAGGTCATCGTTGGTGACCCAGCTGCTTCTAAAGCACTGGACCTAGCCGACATTTGTGGTCATACCTGTAATCCCAGAACATAGGAAGATCCTTTCTCAAGCAACAAAACAAGGGTGCGTTTGATCAGACACTGAGGGCACTGATAATGTACCTTTGAGCTTGGAGCCCAACATAAAGGCTCCTGGATTGGTGGTCATCGCTGCAGCTTCAGGAACCCAGAGTCCACAGAGGGACACTACACAAGGGTGCCTTTTCTTTCTTTTTGACAGAGTCTCATGTAGCCCAGGTTGGTATGGAACTCACTGTGTAGTCAAGGATGACCTTGAACTTGTGATTCTAATGCCTCTATCTGAAGTGTGGAGAGTATAGGCATGCTCCACCATGCCTATGTTATGCCTTGCTGGCAAACAAACCTATGCATGCTAATCCAGCACTTACACTGAGCTACTTATCTAGGCAAGAGTGCAGTTAAAGATGGGCCCTCCTTTTGCCTATTTCTGAGACTGAACTGAGTTAGTGTTAGATTCTTCTGTGGGATCCTAACTTCCCTGCTTTCTGCAAGGCTCACTGGCCCCTCTTACAGTCCTTCCTTGGGGTTGGGCCTTTCTGAGGTATGACACACCTGCTCTGGGCCCATCACCTTCAGGCTTGAGTGGCCATACAAATAGAATAGGCTGCTGGACTAGGTGGTGGCAGCCCCACCTTGGAGTTACTGTGTGGGGATGGAGGCCCAGCCTAGGTAGAACTTTTAATCTTTAAGAAAAGTCAAGGCCATGCCAGGCAGTGGTGGCGCACACCTTTAATCCCAGCACTGGGATTAAATCCAGAGGTGGATCTCTGTGAGTTTGAGACCAGCCTGGTCTACAAAGAGCTAGTTCCAGAACAGCCTCCAAAGCCACAGAGAAACCCTGTCTCTAAAAAAAAGAGAAAAGTCAAGTCAAGGCCAGGCATAGTGCACATGCCTTTAAGCACATCCGGAGGCAAAGGCAGGTGAATCTCTGTGAATTTGAGGCCAGCCTGGTCTATGTAAGTGAGTTCTGCAACAGCCAGAGGTACATAGCGAGACCCTATCTCAAACTGCACCCCCAAAGCTGCAGAAATGGGGGCTATTTTAAAGCAGTCTGATTTTAAAATGTTTGTCACTTAAGTAAAAACTGTTGAACTGTGAGCGAATGTGGCCAGTAAACCATTTGTAACTTTTTCATTTCATGCTGGCGTTGTCCTTTCAGCGAGAATAGATGTGATTGAGTCCTGGAGTAGTGCCTATCTGCCCATACCTCCTGGTGGGGCTCACCACACGAAAGCCCTAGTAGTGCATACAACACCAGGCTGGAGGGCACCCCGGACTCACCTCCCTTACCCTGTACTTACAGGGGAGCTCTTCGCCCAGGCCCCAGTGGACCAGTTTCCTGGCACAGCTGTGGAGAGCGTGACTGACTCCAGCAGGTACTTCGTGGTCCGCATTGAAGATGGAAATGGTATGCATGGGTCTGGAGGGCTCTTCTGAGCAGAATCCTTGCCCCCAAAACAAGAGATTGATGGCTGTCACCCTTCTAGGGCGACGTGCTTTTATTGGGATTGGCTTTGGGGACCGAGGGGACGCCTTTGACTTCAACGTGGCATTGCAAGACCATTTTAAGTGAGTACCTCTTGGGACACGTATTCTTGTCTCTTCCTTCTTTCCAAGACAGAACCGTTCTTTCTGGTTATGAAGTTAAACGTCTGCTTTGTCTGTTAGCAGCCCGTCAGTCTTCTAGGTTGCCTTCTCTGCTCTGCTGGTCCCCAAAGCTGTGTGCCACCTATGTCAGCTGGCCTATGCTTTTCAGTGTCCTAACTCTTCTTCAGCAGCCCCTGAGCTGCCAGAGTCCTCGTCAGGCTCCTGTGGCTCTAAGGCTTTGCTACTTTATAATGTCACAAGTAGAACTAACATTTCCAGGGCACCCTCAGGACTCTGCTTCTGACTGATGGTAGCTGGGTAGTGCCTGCCATTTGTGTGGACCTCCCTGTCCCAGGTGGCTGCTAGTAGCATTGTAGGAGGGCAGGCGGCATTCTGCTGCTCTTTGCTTTTAGGCATCTGTCCTGTCTTAGAATATAGGAGTGTCCAGGTGGAGCCAGAGGCACAGGCCATGCCCAGGGCTAGAGGGAAAGGGTAGGTTCTCTCCCCTCCTGGGTACCATGTTTGAACGAGCTTATCCAGTTCTCAGAGCAGTGTTAAGACCTTAGAGTCTAACCCAGTGGCCCTCAACCTTCCTGGTGCTGCAGCTGCAACTCTTTAATACAGTTCCTCATCTTGTGGTGACCCTAACCATCAAATTATTTTTGTTGCTACTTCGTAACTAAATTTGCTACTTTTATGAGTGTAATGCAAATATCTGCTATGTGATCCCTGTGAAAGGATCATTCAACCCCCAGTTGAGAACCACTGGTCTAAAGCATGGTGCTGATAAGGGAGCTGATGTCTGTACAGCTGCTAAGGGTTTCAGAGCTGGCATCTGGACTGCTGGTTGGGAAGGTGGCCTCAGCACAGGCCTCCTGGACTGGAGGCCTTGTGTGTGAAGGCAGGGTAGCTGCTGTTCCTGCCTCACCTCTCTTTTCCTGGCCCTCTCCAGGTGGGTGAAACAACAGAGTGAGTTTGCAAAACAAGCCCAGAACCCAGACGAAGGCCCCAAATTGGACCTGGGCTTCAAGGAGGGCCAGACCATCAAGATCAACATCGCAGTGAGTCCTACCCTCACTTGACTGTGTGGGCCATGGTTTTGTGACTCTTGAAGCCACCCAGCCCAAAGTCTCCCAATCCCCCGAATCCTTCATAGTTTACTTCCATCCATGTAGCCATAGTTGACCCATCAGTTTGGCCTCGTTCACCCCAGGGTACCAGGCCTCTGCTTCCATGGCTTTCCAAGTTGAGCTGGCCATGTACAGATGCGATTGCAAAATGGCAGGAGAGCAGCCCTGCTACTAGGGCTTCTGGAGGAAAAACACATGGCCCATAATGCAGGAATCCATGGAAGCCTTCTTGGAAAGAGTGGCCTGTGGGCGGGCATGAGGGATCAGAGGGTAGCCACTCAGTACCAGTGTTTCTGTCCTGGCTGATGGAGTGATCAGGAGGTTCAGTGTGCTTATCTCACGCTGTATCTTGGCCTCATGCCTGAGTGAGGAAGGTTTGGGAGCACACTGTGCTGGAAGGAATCGTGGATGGATGCTGAGAGCCAAGGCAGCTTCTGCTGGTGGTACTGTCCTGGCTCCTTGAGTCTTCTTCCTGTGTGGCTTTGCATCCAGCATCCCCTGCCAGCACTTGTCATGGTGAACTGGGTGCCCAGACATGGTCTCTCCCTGGCTGCTGGAGTAGAGGGGTCGGTGGAATTGGAGGGCATTGGGGGAACCAGGGCCAAATGGGTCTGTTTGGAGGAAGCGTGTGACTCTGAATTGCTTGTCCTCTTTACTCACCGTTTCTTTCTCTTTCCTGCTTCATGCTGGTGATGCTTTGGAACCTTGACGTTGGCCAGCTGGCCCTTGAGAGAAAATGCAAGGCCAATCCAGTGGACTAGTGGCACTGTGATTCTTTCTCTTGCTTGGAAGACACTAACATTTAATGAGCGCCAGCTGTGGGCCAGGTAGTGTTTTCAGGCATTTCTCATATGGCTTCAGGATGTCCCTTTGTAAAAGATGAGAGATTGAGGCACAGAGCTGGGGGGGGGGGACTTGGCCAGGGTAGGAGAATTAGAAATAGTTGGCCCAGCTGGATGCACGTGGAGGATGCTGAGTCTTCCACCCCTGCCACACTGTGCTCACGCAGAGCTGCTGTCCTCATCCACGTGGCTCGTGCCGGTTTCCGGCTCACACTTGGTGCTCAATGCTTTATTATGTTGTGTCGAAGTGTCACGTGCAGAAAAGTGCTCAAGTTATAAAACCGAACAAAGGGCTGGGAAGATAGATGTTGCAAGCCGGACAACCTAAATTCAAGACCCACATAAAAAGCAAAAAGAAATGCTGGGTGTGGGAAGCACATGCTTGTAGCCCAGTGCTAGGGAGACAGACTGGAAGGTCCCTGGTGCTCACTGGGCAGCCATCCTCACCTAAGTGGTGAGGTCCAGGGCAGCGAGAGATGTAGACTCGAGGTGGCTGGTGTTTCCACCGAAGATGGCACTCAGGGTCAACCTCTGGCCTGCATACTCACATGCATCCTCAAGCACATGTGTGAACACACACACACACACACCCTACCTTCAAAGCATGGGACTTCCCTAGGTCAGGAAACACACACACACACACACACACACACACACACACACACACACACACACACACACCCTACCTTCAAAGCATGGGACTTCCCTAGGTCAGGAACCACACACACACACACACACACACACACACACACACACACCCACCTTCAAAGCATGGGACTTCCCTAGGTCAGGAAGTAAAAGACTGTGTTGGGAGCCCTTGTCCTACCCACTTCTGGTAGCTTCCTGCCCTGACTTCAGATACCCTGGATTGGGTCTGTGCTTCGCTTTTGTGAGTTGTGTGGGAGAATTAATCCTTTCGTATATGATCCCCCTCATTCAGTGTCATGTTGTAAGAGTTTCCCATATTGCTGCCTGGGTGGTTTGTCCTCTGTGATGGCACATGCCATTGTGTGTGTGCTCCTAGCTCATCTGTCTCACTGAGGATAGACACTGGGGGGATGCCATCTGGTGAGCTCCAGCTGGTGCTGCTGTGAATGTTCAAGCTCATGTCTTTGTGGAGCACATGTGTCTAAGGATGAGACCTCAGAATCCTGTGATGCGCTTAGTGGATGCCTTTGGCTTCTTCAGCAGAGTCCTCTGACCGGCTTCCCTTACCCCACTGTGCATGAATGTTGTGGCCGCTCCGTCCCTGTCAGTACTCTGCAGTTTTCATGGGGCAGAATGGTGTGTGGCTGTAATTGTTGTGTACTTTCCTTATGAAAAGTGAAATCAGGTGCTGGGTTTTAACATCGACGGCATTGGTGCTAGATGGAAAATTGGGATGGCCTGGCTATAGCTCCTGCTGCTGCTGAATGGGACTATCGTTTGCTGTACAGATGCTGAGGACTGGAGGTCTCCATGGGTTTTTCCAGTACATGATGACTGTGGCATGATGGCTGATTTGCATTCTTCTCTTCTCTTTAGAACATGAGAAAGAAGGAAGCAGCACCTGGGACGCCAAGAACCAGGCCTGCCAGCACAGGAGGGCTGAACCTGCTGCCCCCTCCTCCAGGGAGCAAGACCTCCACTCTTATCCCTCCCCCTGGGGAGCAGTTGTCTTTTGGGGGCTCTGCAGCCCAGCCAGCAGTTATTTCTGTTTCAGGTGAGTGCTGGGGTGACCCCTGCATCTGTAGCTGGCAGCTGTGATCTTGTTGCTTCCCTTTCTCACACTCCCTGTGTGTGTGTAGATGGTGGCTCTAGAGTGTGTCTTGCATACACTTGACGTTCTTCTATTTCCTGGCCTTTCTCCTTCCCCTTCAGGACATCTGTCCTGTCCTGGTAGGCAGTGACTGTGAAGTTCTCAGTGTTCAGGTGTCTGGGCCTCAGTGTGTTATCAAGTAGTCTGTGCCCAGATGTCATGGGAAAGGTGAACCACAGGTGCACAGGCCAAATGTATCGGGCCCAGGTCACTAGGGCCAGCAACATCCCCCTTGGGGGACTTTCCGGAGGAGCTTAGACTATGAAGGAAAGCCACTCGTCAGAGGTGTTGGCATTCTAAGTAGAAAGAAGAGTGAGACCAAGGCTCAGGTTTTGAGAAGCACTGTTCTGAGGTCGATGCAGCCATTAGTGTGCCATGTGAGCAGGAGACACCACTGGGGAGATCTGGTGTGGGCTCCTTGGTGCACCAGCAAGAGCTGGGAAGCTGAGAGGCTGCTCCCAGTGGGCAGTGCTGGGGAGCTCTTTCCCTATACTTCCCCAACAAGCTGGGATAGTCACCAGCCCTTTTCCACAGCATTGTCAGCAGGTTTGGAGTGATGCACCTAGGCAGGAGACCTTCCTGTGCTCCTGGTTCTTAAAGAGTCTCTGATATTGGCTCCTCTCTCTAGAGGTCAGGCCCAACCTCAGCCATGCGAGCTTGGCCAGGAGACTGCCAGAGTTGAAACCAGTCTCTGCCCGGCATCAGGAAATGCTTCTTCTGGCATTATGTTCAGAGTGTGCTCACAGGACACCGGCTGTGGCATTGCCAGGGCAGGAGCAGCAGTCTGGATGCTTAGGACATTCTTGTGTGTGTCTCAGCCTTCCCTGGTTCCTGGGCCCTGTCTGAGTGCATGTGCAGGATTAGGCCCAGGAGATAGCATAGGACAAGTGTTCCTTGACTTGGGATGGATGGAGTAACATTCTGATAAACAGGTGGAACATGCATTAACACCTTCATAAACCATAAAAAAGCAGAAAAACCAAATCCAGCATCATTAAGTCAGGACCTTTTGTACAGCATGGAGTCCTTGCTGTCTGTGGCTTCCATCCTAGTGCTCACAGTGTGCAGTAAGACGGTGTTAGACAGTCGGCCGGCTGCCATCTGCTGCTGCTGTTTACTGGAGCCACTGGGGCAGAATATAGACTAGCTTGTTGTTTTTGAGCTCCTGCTTCTCTGTGCCTGTTTCCCTACCTGTAGGATGAGGTAGTGATGATGCTTTATGGTGAAGTCACCTGAGCTTAAACCAGGGGCCAGTCTGGGCTCATTGGCATTTTAGTCACACCGTGTGTTGGGCCTGAGCTGAGCATGCCCAGACTGTGAGCTCATTCTGCCCTGTGAAATTGTCCTATCAGCCAAATGAGAGAGAAGAAAACTGAAACTCAAATGACCTGCATAGTCACATAGCTAATCCCGGCCTGACCTCCTGTAGGGGCTGTAGTAAGGTTCAAATGAGATAATGCATGCTTAGCACTCAGTGAACTGTGAAGTGCCCCATTGGGGACCTTGGTTTTATCTGATTTTTCAGCCCAGGGCAGATGAGAAATGGCAGCCTAGGAAAGGAGTAAGCCTGCCCCAGCAGAGAGAGGTGCAAGGCCGGCTTCTGTGTGGCTTCCACTGGAAGGCTCTCCCTGGCAGTGTGTGACCTATGGCTCTTCCCACTCCAGAAGCCAGGGCAGGACACGGGTGTGACTTGTGTACTCTGGCACCCTTCCCTCCACCTTGTATGTGGCTCCTGCTTTCTCTCTAGGGGCCACCAAGGACCCATGAAAAAAATGGTGGAAACATGGCTCTCTCTGGACTTGTTTGTTCCCAAAACATGTCTTCCTGTGTCTCGGCTGGCTGAGGTTATGAGACTGGCAACCTGTTTTCAAAATTTAGTAACTGAGACCACCAGAAATGTATCTCTGACTTTCCTGTCTCTTTTCTCCCTCACTGGGGACATCACTAGGAGGTGCCACAGAACCCTGGCCACAGTCTAAGCCTGCTGCCACCACCACTGCTGATATCTGGGGCGACTTCACCAAATCCACAGGGTGAGGAAGGTAGCTTTCTGGGCTGGGTGGGGCCAGAGCTGTTCTCCTGAGTCCCCTGGAATTGCTGGTTTAATCTGCTGGGAGACTAGCTCTGGTTGGGCATTTTCATGGCAGACATGGGACAGAGCCCCTGCCTTGGATGGCTTACCACCCTCTTTATAAAAGCTTTATACCTGTGGCCTGAGACCTCTTGCAAACTCGTTTGGTTCTCACCAAGTGCTGCCCTGGTCAGGAATCAAGACCCATATTTTAAACCTTGACCATCTTCACAGGACCTTTGAGGCAAGGCATCTCCTGAGCTTTATGGCCTACCTTTGGGGTCAGTGTGGAAAGATGCCAGATTCCTGTCATCGGGGTATATGGGAGGTTCTGGAGCCGTCAGCACAGGCCTGTCTTCTGTAAAAGAACAGACAGCTAAAATCCACACATAGACCAGATTGGATCCTTGAGTCCCATCTGCTGTATGCCCAGTGTGTCTGCTCTCCAACAGCTGGGTACTGCAACCCTCCCTGTCTTCTCTTCACAGGTCATCGTCCTCCAACCAGTCTCAGCCAGGCACCGGCTGGGTCCAGTTTTGATGCACAACTTTTTCTTCATGACTTCTGGGAAGGAGCTGCCTCATCCAGGCCCACAGAAGGAGGCAAAAGGCTCCTTGGCTAGCCCCTGGAGCGTCATTGTCCTCTCCTTGCCTGGCTCTCCTGACAGCCTGAGCACAAGAAGCGGTAAATTGGCACCACATGACATGCCACTGTTGTGGGGGTTCAGGTCCTGCACAGCCAGAAGACAGGAGCAAACACTCCAGGGCCCCCCAGCCCGCCCCTCCTCCTCATGGGAGGGACCCAGACCTGCCTTCTTTCACGAAGTGATCCTTATTAAACACAACCCCTAAAGCACAGAATGGGTTGAGTTTGTGGCCTGGGTTCAGCTCTGCCCGTCGGGTTGGCAGGAGTCCCAGATTTCACTGTCAGGCTGGGGACTCTGCACACTGTCCACAGTAGCCCTTGTCGGGTGCCTTCCAGAGGAGTCCTTTCTGGTTGCTAGCAAGTTTTTGAGCTGCATCTTGAGTGGGCTGTCAGGGACACTGGAAGGATAAGCAGCTTTTTGAAAATGTTAATACATGCTCTGCTAATATGCTGACCAGCACTAACGTGCCCTTGCGAGGGACCCACCCTGGTGAGGGGCTCTCACACACCCTTCTCCCTGCCCTGAGCCCCAGAGGCAGCAGTGAGAGTCAGCCTCCATACCTGGTTTCCATGTCTTCAGTCTCCCCCTCAGGTAGGGAGGTTCTGGAAGCCTGCTGGGCTCTGTTGTGGGGAAGTTGAAGTATCATAGATTGGGCCAGCCTGCCTGTCTTCTGCTTCTGCGCTGGACTCAGGTTCAGAGTCCTTCCCTGGTGGCTTCTGGAGGGACCAGCTATCTGTATATACCCTCTTTTTTCCCTTCAAAGACTGTGACAGAAGGAGCTTTGTTAGTTGGAAGTCCTGGCCACCAGGAGTAGTTATCTATAAGAAACCATTGTCTCTTCAGTGCCTCTCTGACGTTTCTTTATAGACTTAATCTTACCTTCAGTTGAAAGGTTTCTTTTCTGAAGGGTCAAGACCATGAACTGAAAGTCGTTTTGACCTTGTGGGACCAGAGTTTTCAAGATGGAAAAAAAAATAAATGTTTTTACTTGTGTAGCATATGTCAGATGGATGTGTTTTTGGCAGCATGGCTGCTCAGCTCTCGGGTGCCAGGGCATCATGTCAAGGGTGGCACACACCTTAGCATGTCTAGAGGAGTCTTTCCCATCCTCGTGGCAGTTGGAGTCACTAGTGCAGACTGATTGTGTCATAGACCTTCAGTGGGCAAAGCTCTGGAGAACCTTCTCTCCATAGACCACACCACACAAGCCCAAGTGTGAAAGGGTGCATGTACGCAGAGACCAGGCAGAAAAATGTTAAAAAAAAAAAAGAGCTGCTTAAGCCTGAAGGATCTGGACAGAAGGCTTCGGGATCCTGCCCACTAAACACAGGAAGATTGTGTCAAAGGGGCCTGGCTTCAGCATTACATTGCTACCCAACTAAGTGAATGTCCTCTGTGTACATGGCGGCTGAAAATCGGAAAGTGCAGGACCTGTAGCGTTCCCGTAATTAGAAGTCAGCCAGATGTGATGGTACCTACCAGTATCAGCCAGATGTGATGGTACCTACCAGTATCAGCCAGATGTGATGGTACCTACCAGTATCAGCCAGATGTGATGGTACCTACCAGTATCAGCCAGATGTGATGGTACCTACCAGTATCAGCCAGATGTGATGGTACCTACCAGTATCAGCCAGATGTGATGGTACCTACCAGTATCAGCCAGATGTGATGGTACCTACCAGTATCAGCCAGATGTGATGGTACCTACCAGTAGTTCCGGTACTCAGGAAATGGATGTGGGAAGATGGCGAATGACAGGTCAGCCCTGGCTACATACTGAGAGTTGGCATGAGACTATTATAGGAGCTGGAGAGATGGCTCAGCACTTGAGTGTATACTGCTCTTGCAAAGGACCCAAGTTTGCTTTCTAACTCCCAGGGCAGCAGCTCACAGCTACGTTTAGCTCCAGCTCCAGAGAGAGCCAGTGACTGGTTTTTCTGCCCACTTGCACTCATGCACACAGACATGCACGAACACACTTTCCCTTCTATGTGCTTTTATGTTTATGGGTATTTGCATGAATCTATACGCCTGTATAGAGAAGATGTCAGCTCTCCCAAGACTAGAGTCACAGACAGTTGTGAACCATCAAGTGGGTGATGGAAACTGAATGAGGATCCTCTGAAAGAGCTGTCAGTGCTCTTAACTACTGAGCCATCTCTCCAGCCCCACTGATTTTTAAAAAAGTATTCTGGGCTTTGGATCTAGGATGTCCCTTTGTTGGTAGTGTGGCCACTGCACTTTTTTCATGTGTCAGGTGTTTTCCTCAATTGCGCTCCACTTTATTTAATATTTTGGCTTTGTTTTGCATGAGAACATTCTGCCTTCATGTATGCCTGAGCACCACCACGTGTGTGTCTGATATCACCTGAGGCCAGCAGAGGCTTCTTACTCAAGGCCTCATTTGATGAGCCTGCCAACACTTTACAGCCTTACAGAGGATCAAGAAAGCTGGCCCTGTACTGACCTGTGGAAGTGGTACACTGTTTGCAACTGGAATGGGGCTATCGCTTGACAGGAGTTGAGGTCTGGGGTTCTAACTGCTGCACTACAAAGAGGCAAGCATAAGAGATGTGTGGGGTTCAGCTGGAAGAGGGCCTACCTAGCGTTCTACCGTGCATAAAACTCTGGGTTTGATTCTCAGCACTTAAAACTACCATGATGGTACAGTCCGTAATCCATGCATCTGGGAGGTAGAGACAGGAATTCAATGGTAGGTACCATCAGAAATTCAAGGCATTTTCAGCTACGTAAGTAGTTGGAAATTAGCTTAGGCTACATGGGGCACTGTTAATAAGCAGCAACAGCAGTAGGTGCGATGCACACTTGTAATCCCAGAACTTGGGAGGCAGAGACAGGAGGACTACTCAAGTTTGAGGCCATCCAGAGTTACATAGGGATTCCAGACCAGCCTGGAATAGACCTTGTCTCAAAACAGCAGAAAGCCAGCCTTGCTGCTTCCATCTTTCTGAGAGGTCTAGATAGGCCTCAAGGGCCAGAATCCTTGCTGCGTGCCACTTCTGGTGGCTCCAGGTGTCCCTTGGTTTGTACAGTACAATGCTTGTCTCTGCTGCTTTTTGCTTGGCATTCAGTCCATGTCTCTGTGTCCCCTCTCCTTGTTGGTATACCCATCATTGGATTTAGTGACCCTTATGATTCTGGGATGTCATCTTAGAAATCCATAACTAATTACAGCTCCGGGGTTTCTAAACTGTTTTTCTGAACAAGTTCAAACATAAAGTACTGGGGGTTAGGACTTGAACATAAATTTTGAGGGGGGCTGTTCAGTACTCTAATAACTAGTGTCCTTAGAAGTTACATAAACATGCAATTAGCGCTCATTCACTTAGAGGCGGATATTATAAATGCTTGGCCGATAGCTCAGGCTTGCTACTAACTACCTCTTACAACTTAACCCATTTCTGTTAACCTATGTGCTGCCCCGAGGTTCATGGCTTTTACCTCTATCCCATTTTATGTGTCTGACTTGTTATCTGGCTGGCTGGCAATTCTCTGACCCCGCCTTTCTTCCTCCCTCTCAAATTGGCTTTCCTGCCTAGCTTTATCCTGTTCAGCTATTGGCCAGTCAGCCTATTTATTAAATCAATCATAGTGACAAATCTTCAGTGTACAAAGGATTATTCCATAGCACTGGACTACATAATTCCAGGCTAGCCTGGACTGCAATGTGAGACCATGTCTCAAAAAAAAAAAAAAAAAAAAAAAAAAATCTAAGAGTGAGTTCCAGGACAGGCCCAAAGCATAGAGAAACCCCATCTCGAAAAATCAAAAAGATATCTTTTAATTTCAATTTTGAAGCCAGTTGTCTTTTTTTTGTTTTTATTTATTTATTTATTTATTTAGAGACAGGGACTCTCAGTGTAGCTCTAACTGTCCTGGAACTTACTCTGTAGACCAGGCTGGCCTCAAATTCAGAGATCCACCTGTTTCTGCTTCCTGAGTGCTGGGATTAAAGGTGTGTGCCACCACCACCCAGCTAGTTAAGGTTTTATTGTTGTGGAGAGAAACCGTGGCCATGGCAACGCTTATAAAGGAAAACATTTAATTGGGGCTGGCTTACAGTTTCAGAGGTTTAGTCCATTTACATCATGGCAGGAAGCATGGTGACATATAGGCAGGCATGGTTCTTGAGAAGAAGCTGAGAGTTCTACATCTTCATCCTCAGGCAGCAGGAAACTGTGTGTCACAGGAAGGCAGTCTCTCCCATGGGTCACATCATTAAATCCTCGGCACTGCTTCTGTGGCCCTGGGGGCCAGCAGAAATGCCACCCCTCCAACTCACAGCCTGGCAATCTTTGGCCAGAACGCGGAGGTTTCGCGCTTATGCAGCCCGGACAGACACTTCCACCCGAGTGCACGGCGGTCCAGAGCAACAGAGGTGATCTCCAGGCAGAAGCTGGAGCAGAAGGACCTTATCCCGACAGTGCAGGCCTTTAGCGGAGAGCCTTTCTTCGCTGAGCCACGCCTCGTGGCCGCGTCCTGCGGCTGAGCGCCTTCTTCCACCCCGCCGGCGCTTTGCGGCGCCTCGGACACGCCCCTTGGCCACGCCACGCCCCTTCGGAGGGGCGCCTTGCCCCACCGTAGGGCGCATGCTCTGTCTTAGTCTCGCCCACCCCCCCCATCCCCCGCTCAGCCTGGACCGCCTTTCTCCACCAGGAGGCGCTCGCTCCGCCTCGGACCCGCTCTCGCCCGTTGGAGTCACCCCCTAGGCCATTTCCTAAGATCCCGCCTTTTCCTCCCCACTCTGCGCCGCGGAGGCCTTTCTCTTTGGTCAGGCTCTCCCGCCGTGATAGCCCCGCCCCCTACGTCGCCACGCCTTCTCTACGCCCCCAAAGCGCTGGCCCCGCCCTTCAGCGGTGTCCGCTCGGCCTCGGCGGCGGCGGCGCGCGAAGGTAGGATCTCGCGCCGCGCGTGCGCGGGGCGGAGACGGGGCGGGCGCGCCGGGCTAAGGAGGCGGGCTGGAGTTGTGTGGGTGTCCTGGGGTCTCCGAGCACCCCGGGCGACCCCCGCCGGACTGGGCTGGGCCAGGTCTGTGCGGGAAGGGAACCGGAGTCTTCCCGCCTGGGCCCCGCGGCCTGCGGCTCAGCAGCCTCTCACGGGTGCTGCTCTCGCTCCACTGGGCTCAGCCGTCGAGGGCTGCGGCCACCTAAAGCCGCACACGTCGCTGCTCGCGGCCCCCCGAGTGCAAAGCCCGGCCCCACATTCCTCAGTGGGAGCTCTTTCTCCTCTTCCCTTCAGCCGATCTCGGGGGAAAGGGTCTCCATAGTGCACACGAGCAAACCGGCGCGGTCACTGCGGTCTAGCATGGCGAGCCCGCAGAAGCTAGTGCGTCGAGATTTGGGCTCCCACCCAGGGGCTCCCAGGATGGGTCCAGCCAGTGGCTCTCTGGAGCTGGCATTTGGAGAGACCTCTCAGGCTTTTTGCAAACTCAAGACTGAAGGAATGTCTGTTCCCCCAACCCCACATCTGCCCAGCCTCCTGGGGACCGGACTTGTCTGGAGAGTGAGGATAGGGTGGAGCCTTGGAAGTAACCGCCATTTACTTCAGATTTCCTGTTTTCCTGTTGAGCTCACAAATAACTCCAAGAGTAGCAGAGGCTACGGTTCCCAAACACATGTTCTCTTCATTTGCAGCCCCCCGCCCCCCCTTTCAGGGGCAAGTCCTGCGGATTGATGGGTTGTTGGAGGGTAGGACTCCAGGACCCCTGGTGCTGACATGGGTTTATTGTTGTCTTGTGATTCCTGGCTGTGTGGCATGGCTGAGATTTATGCAACCCTCAGCCAAAGTTAAGAGGACTGTTCGCACGCACGCACAAATATTTAGTTTACTGTTCAGGTTAAGTATCCCAAAAGTCCTTCATTTAAAATAATTTTTCAAGTCTGCTAGTGGTGTCACACGCCTTTAATCCCAACACTTGGGAGGCAGAGGCAGGTGGATCTCTGAGTTGAACACCAGCGTGGTCTACAGTGCAAGTTCCAGGACAGCCAGGGCTACACAGGGAAACTCTGTCTCAAAAATCCAAAAAACAAAACAAACAAACTAAAACCCAGGTTTTTTTGTTTTGTTTTGTTTTTTGATATTTACATATAAATAAGATTTGAGGGGACAGGACCCAAATCAAAACAAAATGCACTAGTACTTCCAATTTCAATTATCCACATAGCTTGCAGTAAGTAGCTTTATACATCTTTGGTGTACAGTGGTTAGTCACAGGAAGTTAGGCATGGGCCACTTGTGGCACTGACTGAGAAGTTTTAGATTTTCACATTAGAGATGCTCAGCCTGTTAGTGTTCATTCATTCACTCATTCATTCAACGTCTGTTTGTAGAGCTTTGGGCCCTATGTAAGCAGTGAATCACTACCAGTGAGGATCACTTTAGCTGGGGGGTCCAAGCTCTCTCAGAAAGTGATGCTCTTGAGCCAAGCAAGATCTCATTTCCTGGCAGCACACACTTCATCTAGTATAAAGGAGGAGGAGGAGGCTCTCAGGCAGAGAGGATGGCCTGAGGTAGGAGCATGGCTGGTGCGTGTGAAGAATCAAGGTCAGTGTGACTGAGTAGTAGGGAAAGAGATGGAATTGAGGTGGGCCAGGGCCAGTCTCAGTAGGCCTTTAAGGCTAGCACAAGAATGCAAACTTTGTTTTAGTAGTAACAATAGCCCCTGGGGAGCTTTGAGCAGAGAAGAACAGGACGTCACTGTTAGACCCCCGAAAACTCAAGTATCCGGGGTCTCAGGCCAGGTTCGCGGTCACCCCAATCACCAGGCGGATTCGAGAGCTTGCTGCAAACTGCACGAGGCTTTATTGTAATTTAACGAACTAACCCCATGTTAGCTCGGGTCTTTCACCCACCCGCCATGGCAGACGGCTAGAAAAAGACGGCTCCTAAGGTCTCCCCAAAGATCTTATAGGGCAGCGTAAGGGGAGTGTCTAGGGGTACGCACAGGCTCAGGATTGGTGTGCTTCCAGGCTTGGAGGGCTTGCCCTGTGTTGATTGGTCAACTGGTTGTTATGGCTCATAGGCCCTCCCAGGGTGGTTGCTATGCTCTCTACGTCATTGCTGTGCGCTTGTCCGTAAAGCACACCCAGAGCCATAAAGCATAGCGCCACCAGCTAACTTCTGATTGGTTCCTTGTCACGAGACAGGCATCTGACTTTCTGGTTTTTAGGACAAGGTCATAAAGGCACATGTTTAACCATTATGGCTGCCAAAAGGGAAGCCGGTTCCTTCAGTCACCATATTCAGTGGAGTGGAGTTGGGAGACCAGAGAGGAGGCAGACGACCCTGGGAGCCACCATAGCAGTTCATGTGAAGCAGTGGCTTAGGTTATATATATTAGAGACCAGGATGTGCTGGGCACATAGCAAGGACTGCATAATGGCAGCTCTTGCTGAGATAGAAGGTCTGGGATGTGTTGACGTTGGTAGGCTGCTTCCTTGATATGCACAAAGCTCTGGTTTGGATCCCCAGCGTGGAATAAACTGGGTGTTACACTCCTATGATCCCAGCACTTGGAAGGGCAGAAGCTCAGGGCATCCAGGCTACACAGTGAATTGAAAGCCATCCTTGTTCTATGTTTTGAAACACCCCCCCCCCCAAAAAAAAATGTGGCCAGGCAGTGGTGGCGCACGCCTTTAATCCCAGCTCTTGGGAGGCAGAGGCAGGTGGATCTCTGTGAGTTCCAGGCCAGCCTGGTCTACAGATCGAGTTCCAGGACAGCTTCCAAAGCCACAAAGAAACCCTGTCTCAAAACAAACAAACAAACAAACAAAAATCCATCCTGGGATACTTAACACCCTGTCTTGAAAAGCCAAATTAAAACAAAACAACTTTGAGACCAGGTCAGCCTGTTCTCAGCTGTGGCTTCAACACCTAGCTGCTGAGTCTGAGCAAATTATTTCCCTTCACTGAGTTGTAGGTCATCATCTGTGACGTGGGGGGAGCAGTACCTCCTGATGGGGCATTTGGGGCACAGTGCCTGGATCATGGTTGGGTTGGTGCAACATTTCTGTTACAATTTCTAGTCAGTGGCCAGAGAAAATGAGGGGGGTGAGTGGTAGGAAAAGCTGGTATGTTTGTTAGGGATTGTGGAGGAGCTTTTTGGCAAGGTGTGGCAAGTAGCAGGTTTGGAGCTCCAGCAAGAATGGGTAAGGGAGCGAGTACAAAGGATCTGCTTATCCTCCAGACAGTGAGACACAGTGACTAGAGTGGGCACCTGGGAGAACCAGTGACTACGAAGAAGGATGGGATGAATAGTACAACAGCCGCAAGAATAGGCAACACCCGTCCCTGTTTAACTGCAGAGTAATTAAGGTTACACCAGCTCACGGAGTCATTTGACCCTCACACCTCAGAGGCTAACACAAGAGCTTTACCAAACCATGTCCTGCTTGGTGTTTGGCAGGTGGCTTTCTATGGAGTGAGCCAAGGACCCAAAGCCATCCGTTGTAGTTCTGGCATCCTCTGGGACCCGCAGTTATTTCCTTCTGGTTGGCAGACAGGGAAGGAAAGAAGCAGTTCCTGGGGGAAGATTTTATGGGTCACTCCAACGTGACGCATGCTCTCTGTCTTAATTCTATTGGGTAGCACTAGACCATGTGGCCATATCTGTCCACAATTCTATCATATGTGTCTAGGTGCACAGCTTATTTCACCCTCCTGGTCGAAGCAGACACCATTAGCACCCCATTCTACTGAAAAGAAAACAGACTCAGGGTGAAGAGGGGTGATGTCACTGGTACAAGGTGACCAAGCCGATGGGGAGGCCTGGCTAAGATTAGAGTTAAGGTAGTCACTTGTTGTCAGAGTTCACTTTTTTTTTTCTTTTGAGATAGGGTTTCTCTGAAACAGCCTGGCTGTCCTGGAACTCACTTTGTAGACCAGGCTGGCCTCAGACTCACAGAGGTCTGTCTGCCTCTGCCTCCCGAGTGCTGGGATTAAAGGCGTGTGCCACCACTGCCAGCCAGGCCAGATTTGTTGCTATAAATCACAAGACTGGATAGGTCTCTTCCCCTCCTTTAAGATTATTTATTTTTATTTTGCTTGTATAAGAGTTTACCTACATGTACGTATGTGTACTGTGTGTGTACCTGGTGCCCATGGAGGTCAGAAGAGGCCAGAAGAGAGTGCCAGAGTTACAGACAGAGCTACCCTGGTCCTGGAAACAGAGCCCGGGTGCTCTGCAAGAGCAGCAAGTGCTCTTAACCACTGAGCCACATCCCCAGTCCTAAGACTAGGTGATTTATAAATGAGAAAGGTCATTCATTCATTATAATGAAAGATAGGAGTTCCATGAATGGCCATATCTGGCAAAGACCTCAACCTACAACAACTTTTTATTAAAAACAATTCACATGTATGCGTGTCTCTGCAGTGCATATATGTGTGCATGTGTTTTCATATATGTGTGGGTGCACCAGAGGTTGATGTCAGATGTCTTCCTCAGTCACTTTTCACGTAATATATTAAGGCAGGGTCTCCTGCTGAAGCAGAGCCCAGGGATTTGGCTGGTCTAGGTGGGCAGACAAACCTGCTGTCTTAGTCAGGGTTACTGTTGCTGTGATGAAACACCATGACCAAAGCAACCTGGGGAGGAAAGTATTTATTTGGCTTACACTTCCACACCACAGTCCATCACTGAAAGAAACTGGAAAAGGAACTCAAGCAGGGGAGGAACCTGGAGGCAGGGGCTGTTGCAGAGGCCATGGAGGGTGCTGTTTACTGGCTTGCTCACATGGCTTGCTCAGCCTGCTTTCTTATAGAACCCAGGACCACCAGCCCAGGAATGGGCCCACCCTCTCAATGGTCTGGGCCCTCCCACATCCGTCACTAATTAGGAAAATACCGTATATATCTTATGGAGGCATCTTCTCAATCGAGGTTCTCTTCTTTCAGATAACTGTAGCTGTGTCAACTCCACACGAAATGAGTCAGCACACCCACCCTGCGTTCACATAGGTGCCAGGGATTGGGATGCCGTGCTTTTGTGGGAAGTGCTTTGCCTGCGGAAGCACCTCCCTTTAGACTGATTTATTTAGTGTCTGTGAGTGTTTTGTTTGCATGCATGCATGTCTGCATAACATATGCATGCCTGGTGCCTTCAGAAGCCAGAAGAAGGCATCAGCTCCCTCTGGAACTAGAGTTAGGTTGGTTCTGGGAATTGAACACAGGTCCTCTGGAATAGCAGTCAGTGTTCTTTTTTCCAGACGGGTTTCTCTGTGTAGCTTTGGAGTCTATCCTGGCACTTGCTCTGTAGTCCAAGCTGGCCTTGAACTCATAGAGATCCACCTGCCTCTGCTTCTCCAGTGCTGGGATTAAAGGCGTGTGCCACCAACGCCCGGCTGCAGACATTGTTCTTAACTGCTGCATCATCTCTCTTAATGTAGCCCAGATTAGCCTCAAACAAGATTCTCCTGCCTTTACTTCCAAAGTGCTAATATTACAGACCTGAAACACCATGCCTGGCCTCAACCCACATTTGTGATGTAAGTAAACTACATTGTTGAGAAAGGCATTAATCCCTCTGACCTAATCCCTTCTTAAAGGTCCCTTCACACCTCAACTCTTCCACTGGGGACCAGATTTCACCATGAGTTTGGGAAGGGACAAACCACATTAGAACCCCAGCAGGTGATGCCATAACAATTAGAGTCCTATGACGAATTTGGTGGGCCTCTTCCTCCTTCCTCCCTCTCTCCCTTCCTCCCTCCTTTCCTCCCTCCCTCCTTTCCTCCCTCCCTCCTTCTCTCCTTCCCTCATCTACCTACCTGAAACTTGGAAAGAAGCTGCAGATGTCAGGGCAGTGCACACCCACAGAGTTTATCAATGCTGTCTCAGGATCCATGGGGGAGAATATTTGGTAGAGCCATGGGTTGGTTTTACTCAGTGTCCAGA
This sequence comes from Cricetulus griseus, assembly GCF_003668045.3. Taxonomy (NCBI): domain Eukaryota; kingdom Metazoa; phylum Chordata; class Mammalia; order Rodentia; family Cricetidae; genus Cricetulus; species Cricetulus griseus. Next base: position 12,193,394 of record NC_048595.1, read on the forward strand.
GTCCTGCCCCTTCCACTCAATCTCTTAGGATACTGTGGGAGACACAGAATAATTCTCTTCCATTCTCCAGGCTCATCTGTGATCTCATCCATGCTGAGCTGGGCACCTAGGGGCTGAACATCCTGGCCCTGGGTGATTCAGGCTCTCCTTGGCCGGGTCATGGGTGCTGCAGCCTGGAGGAGTGCTGTGGTGGGTCTTTGGAAGCAGGGCAGTGCTGAGTGGCAGCTCTCTGCTCATAGGTTAGTTTTGCTGAAATCTGAATGTCAGCCGTAGCAGCTTGGTGTCCCTTAGCTTCTTGATCTGGTGTCCCTTCTTTCTTGCATTTTCATTTGCAGGACGGATTCTTTAGTTAGGAAGGAGAGATCCAGTCTGGATTGATGTGCATTTATGCAGCACCCGCTGTGTCCCTGGGTCTGACCTGGATACAGCCACAGGTCTTGAAGAACAAGAGGCCTGGCCTTGCCCTTCAGGCATTTTGGGGAGGCTGCTTGGTCTAAGTGGGATGAGCTTCAGACTTACACTTCTGCACAGCGTGTCACCTTGAATAGGTGAGACCCCGCCCCCACCCCTCTGAGCCTTGTTTTGCTCATCTGGAAATGGGCTGATAGGAGGATTTGATGAGCTCAAGTGGACCTGCCCTAGAACAGAGGGACCTGGAGAACAGAAGCCAGCAGGTGGCTGTGAGCCCTCCCACTTTGCCTTGTGTGTTCTGAAGTCCTCCGTGCTTTCAGCACATTTTAATCCCCACAGTTACCCTCTTCCTGCTTACAGAGGAGGAAACAGCTGAGAAGAGGGGATTTACCCAGGGTCATACTGCTAACACATGGCAACGCTAGGCTCTAACCATTGTACAACACAGCCTCCTTGCTGCAGGGAGGGAAACAGCTCTCAGCCCCGGGACTTTGCATGTCGAGTTTTCCAATGAGTGAAAACATTGTTTACCTAGTGAACTGGTACCCTGCTGTGTGCTGCTGATGGGCAGAGTTTTTTTGTTTTTTTTGTTTTTTTTTTTTTTGCTCCAGACAGCTCAAGAGGCAAGCACCAATCAGCTCTTAAACAGGAGGATGCTGGGACAAAGTTGGAGGTGGGGCTTGGAGGGGCTCAGTTCCTAGTGTTGTCTGAGCCCCTGTTTTCTTTGCTTCTAACCTGTAGTGCACAAACATCTGCCCAGCTGGCTGCAAATGTTTTCTGAGTAAGCCACATGAGCCCGTTCCGGGTCACAGAAGATGCTCTGTAGACTGGGGACTCTGGCCTTTCCTGCCTCCAGCAGCTGGGCTTGAAAGGCTCCAGGACCCACAGCCTGGAGAGTGTGGAGGGTATGGAGGGAACACTGACCCCTCCTTCCCAGCTTCCATTCACTTTGTCTTCCTATTCGCCTCGTTTGCTGGCTCTTCTTGCCTCTGTGCTGGCTGGGCCCCAGGGCTGCTTCTGTCCACTCCTCGTATATCTCTGCTTCCCTCTGTTCTTCCTCCTCCTCTCCCATCTGAGCCCTCCCACCCCCTGCATGGTCACGTGGGGGCAACCCGGGATTTAAACTTAATCTGCTGGGCGCTCAGCCCAGCGCCCTTGCTTTAGCGTGTTAGTGCCTTGGTACACAGCTGAGCTGATCTTGGTACTTTGGGGAGGGGGGCTGTGGGATATCCACAGGCCCCCCTCCAAGAACCTAGGGCTGGCAGAATCCCTGCAGCCCCAGCTGGCATTGGAGATTGTGATCCAGGTGGGTTCTGAGTGCTGTGTCTACCCTGTCCAGGGAGGGCAGAGCAGGGTAACCGACCTGATAGGAGCCGGGAAAGGTGGGTGAGCGGAGGGAGGTGTGGGGCTGGTATACAGGGGCAGCAACTTGCAGCTCCTGGGGCCACACTGGCCAACTGCTAAACTCCCTGATCCCAGTGCACAGTAGTGGGGGAAGGGCCCCTCATGGACTTTAGGGATTACTGGCCTCTGGCACAGAAAAATCCTCCTTACCCACGGTGGGAGCTGGACTGGAGCCCCATCATCCTATGCTGCCTCCAGTGTGGTGCCTGAAAACCTTCAGGTCCTGCCTAGAGCACAGTCAGATCTAGGAGAGACTCCTAGCAGGAGCTCTTTGCAGTTTACCCTTCCTTCAGGCATCAGCTTCATTTGAGTTCTCTAGGACTTGGGCCTCAGGACTTGCCCAAATGCTCTCCTCCCACAGACACTGGAGAGCTGTGTCCTGAGACCAGACCAAGAAAAGAGCCTGAGTGTGCAGAGTCTAGCCCAGGACTCCCAGGGTGCCAGCCTGCCAGTCTGTATCAGGCAGATCATCACCCGAAGCCTCTCTCAGCCTGAGAGCCCAGGTGCCACCTCCCTACCCTGTCCATCCAGGGTCCCTTCTTCCCGTTTTTTCTTCTCAGCCGCAATAGATGATACAGGTAGCTCTCTCTCTCTCTCTCTCTCTCTCTCTCTCTCTCTCTCTCTCTCTCTCTGTGTGTGTGTGTGTGTGTTTATTTATGTGTCTGTGTGTGTTCTCTGTGTGTCTGTGTGCCTGTATCTCTCTCCTCTCTCTCTCTCTCTCTCTCTCTCTCTCTCTCTCTCTCTCTCTCTCTCGTGTGTATGTGTGTCTGTGTGTATGTGTGCGCGTGTCTGTGTGTGTATGTGTGGTGTGGTGTGTGTGTCATATGCACACGTGTGCAGATGTGTTTCCTCTGAGCCAAGGACACCGAGGAGGACACTGGCTTCCTGCACTGTCACTCTCTACCTATTCCATTACAGCAGCGTCTCTCACTAAACCTGGAGCTAGGCTGGCAGGCACCAAGTCCTGCTGCTGAGTCTCCTGTCTCTTCCCTGTGTAGCTCTTGGATTACAGGTGCCTGAGGGGCCATAGCCAGCTTTGTGCGTGGGTGCTGGGATTTGAATGTAGATAATCTTGTGTAGCAAGTGCTCTTATGCACTGAGCCGCGTCCCCAGCCCTGCCTTTCCTGACTGAATACACATAGGGAGACAGGCACAGCTCTGTGATGGATGGATCTGCTTCACAGAGGAGGAAATGGAGACTGAGATGCAACTTGCCCAAACTTATTTTATTTATTCCCCATGTGGCACAGCTAGAGGAGAAGGCGGGGCAAACCCTCCCTGCTCACTGCTTCAGGTTTGAACAGCAAATACTGCATTTCCTACCAGGGATGTTGTAAGCTGTCTGAGGCTGAGGTTACATGGAGGCATCTCAGCTCAGACCAGGCTCCTGCAAAGGCCTGATGGCTTGTGCACAAAAGCTGATGGCTGCAGTTGCTCCTGGTATGTGGCATGCATGGCCTGGTCCTGCAGCCTGCCTGAGTGCCTGGTTAATTGGTGGTTCGGGGTGCTGGTGTGCTTTGTGTCCCTGCTACAATCTGACTCAGATTGCAGATCAGGACTGGGCGGTCTTTTTGAGTGGACCAGGGATGCTGAGTCTCCCCAGAATTGGGGAGACTTAATGAACCACCCCAAGGCCTACAGTGTGTATTTATGCCCTTCAAGGTCAAAGTAGACCAACTCGAGTGGGTTTCTCTTCTGGCCTTTCTCCTCTTCACAAGCTACTCTCTACTGTCTTAAATCCTGGTGATGAGAGAACTGGGCCGTATGGTGCTTGTCCAAAATCTCAGCACTCAGTGCGTGGAGGGAGAGGACCATGAATTCCACGCCAGCCTAGGCCACACAGGCTACCTTACCTAAAAACAAAACAAGGAAACAATCCTGCTGGTGGTGGCGCACACCTCTAATCCCAGCACTTGGAAGGCAGAGGCAGGCAGATCTCTGTGAGTTTGAGGTCAGCCTGGTCTACAGAGTGAGTTCCAAGACAGCCAGGGCTGTTTCTCAGAGAAACCCTGTCTCCACCTCCATCCCCCCCCCACACACACGGAAACAAAGCCAAGTTATGAGAAGCCCTGATTTCAAGTAAGGCTTGACCACTTTCCTGGCATGGTCTGATTACTGTTCCACCCATTTAACAGATGAGTAAAATTGAGGCCCTGGGTGGGTGGGTACAGAAAGACATTCTCTTGACTCCTAGCTAGTGCCTCCCTCCTGCATGTTCTGGGGATGTGGCTACACAGGCTGTAGTTGTTTCTATACATCTCTAGCTCTTGGCCTCTCTTGCCAGCCTTCCTGTTCCTCATCTCTCTTGTCCCCCAGGTGCTACACACACACACATGCCCAGGGTCCTCCCAGGGCCGAGGCCCATCATCTTGCCCCAGGAATGAGTAGAACTCCCATTTGGGTTGGTGCCCTTCTGCACTAGACAGAAATCAACCTCAGCTCCTTGTCCCTTGTCAGCCCCTCTCCAGGTCCCACAGATGGCTTCGCTGCTGTCACTGCAGGAAGAGAACCAGCTACTGCAGCAGGAGCTGTCCCGTGTGGAGGACCAGCTGGCCCAGAGCCGTGCTGAGCGTGATGAGCTTGCTATCAAGTACAATGCCATCAGTGAGAGGGTGGGTGCTGCTGGCCTGGGCTTGGGTGGGGTGGGGGAATGTCCTGATCAGGCCCACTGACTATGTAAGGACGGGCACCTGGTTCAGACTGCAGCTCTACCGGCAGCTCTACTGGCCTTGAGCTCATGGTGACCTTGGAGAGTTGGTGGTGGCAGAAGGTTGAGAAGACTTGGGATGGAGTGTGTGTGCAGATGGGTGAGGATAATGGTTATAACAGTAGCTACCATTGGCCAAGCATGGTGGCGCACACCTTCAATCCCAGCACTTGGGAGGCAGAGACAGGCAAATCTTTGTGAGTGTGAGGTCAGCCTGGTCTACAGAGTGAGTTCTAGGACAGCCAAGGCTACACAGAGAAACCCTGTCTCAAAAAACAACAAAACAAAACAAAAAAGGTACTTAACATTTATGGAATGCCTACTATGTGCCAGAAATATACCAAGTCCTTTATGTTTAATGTGAAAAGCAACAAAACAAAACAAAAAAGGTACTTAACATTTATGGAATGCCTACTATGTGCCAGAAATATACCAAGTCCTTTATGTTTAATGTGAAAAGCAACAAAACAAAACAAAAAAGGTACTTAACATTTATGGAATGCCTACTATGTGCCAGAAATATACCAAGTCCTTTATATTTAATGTACCAAAGTTTGTACCATTGTAATACCCATTTAACCAAGGAGAAAATAGAGGCCCAGAGAGGGAAAGCACCATGCCTGGGGTCACACAGTTAAGATAAGAAACCTGGTGTCCTGGTCCCCAGACCAGGACCATATATTGCCTTTGTTTTGGGGGTGTGCAGAGATCCTGCTGGCTCCTATAGCATCCACGGTGTGCTAGTGGGAAACCCTGCCTGTATGGAGCCCTGTGTATTGTCTTGCATGTGTTTCTGTACACCCTCTGCTTGTGGAGTGTGTCCTGGTACTGCCTGCTCAAACAAGCCTCTGACTTGTTGGGGCTTGCCAGGGAGCAGAATGGGGGCCCCATGGTGGTCCCCTATTTGAGGACATTACAGAATTCATTTCTTGGAGTCTGCAGGGGGTGCAGAGATAGGATGGCAGGAGTACTGGGTTGGTACTGTTGATGGGCCAGCATCAGCCTCCTGCTGGTTAGACCCTTCTTGACCCAGGGCACAGTGCCAGTCTCCTGGGGACTGACTCAGGTGCCAACTTCAGCAACTGAAGCTTACACTGCCCCCTGATTGACAAGGAAGGGGAGGAGAGGTAGGGGTAGCAGGTCCCTTCTCTTGTGGAACATAGCTACTGGAGGCTCTGCAGTGGGGGGCGAGGGCTGTATCCATCTAGACCTTCCCCTCATATATTGGCACAAATTGCCTGGACTTTAATTGCTCTGTGTCTGAGAGAGTACAGGTAAGACCCCATCTGGAGGCAGGGACTGGATGAAAAGGACCTTGAAGGCCTTTCCTGGAGGGGGGTTATCCACAGAGAGCATAAGAACCCAGCAATCACCTTATTACAGGCGGAGAAACTGTCCTCTCTAGACGAGTGTGCTGGGCCCAAGGTCAGTGGTGAAGCTGGACAGGAACCACACTGGTCCAGGGCTGTGGTTATATGACATATTCCCTGACATTCACTTTAACCTGTGCCTGCAGGTGACAGGTACCCTGTGGCCATGGTGGACTAGGTTAGGGGCATCTAGTGAAGTTGTTCTCATCCTTCAAACCCCACGTTCTCCTGGGATAGAAAGTGTAGCAAGGGTCAAGATTCATGCTCTATTCATTGGATGTCCTGTGAGAAACTGAGGCAGGACTCCCAGAGGCAACCCTCAAGTCATAATGTACCTCAGTACCCTCCAAGAAACAGGGGTAGGACGAGGTAGGTGGGAAAGAGGCAGTGGCCTTATCCCTTGGCTCTGGAGAACAGATTCCCTGGGTTCCCCTCAGTGTCCATGGCAACCTGCGCTTAGTGAGTTTAATGGGGCAGGAGAGCAGCAGTTGCTAAGGGAGACAGTAAACTACTTTCATCCATTCTGTGGCAGCCTCCTTCCCATTGGGATTGCAAGTCACATCAAAGGCTGTTTTGTAAAGGGCAGAGTTTATGGAGAGAGGTGAGGTATGGCCTACAGTAGCCTGGCACTGAGCATTGGGGACATGGGGACATGGGGACATGGTCCCTAGAAACTGGCCCAAACCCCTCCACACCACAGTCGCCAATAGAACTGGGATCACATGGATGTTCAAAGCACACACAATGCAGGCCACAAATAGACTCCACATAAAACACAACACATAGAAACAATCTACCCTGTGGCTACACTCAGACTCACAGACTACATGTAGCCAGATGTCACACGGTCCTGCCCTGGCACAGAACAATACACTGGTGAACAATTGCAGCACCTCTGCATACGGTAACCGACATTGACACTCATACGGTTACCGACATTCACACATATATGGTAACTGACATTCACATATATGGTAACTGACATACGGTAACCAACATGCACATATACAGTAACTGACATCCACACACACAGTAACTGACATCCATACATGGTAACTGACGTACACACATATGGTAACCGACATACACATATATGGTAACCGACATTCACATTTACAATAACTGACATCCACACACACAGTAACCAACATACACACATATGGTAACCAACATACACATAAAGTAACCGACATACACACACACCCAGTAACCAACATTCACACACACAGTAACTGACATACACATACACAGTAACCGACATACACACAGACAGTAACTGACATCCACACACACAGTAGCCAACAAATATACATACAGTAACCAACATACACACATACGGTAACCGACGTGTACACACACACACACACACACACACACACACACACACACACACAGTAACCGTGTCAGCCATCTGTCAGCCCACAAAGGCACTCACATAAGTGCAGTCACTACCATCACCTGTGACCCAAGGAACCCAGACTGTCTTCCTCAGGTCCCCAGTTTACATCATGCCCACTCCTCCCTGGAATATACAGACACACAAGCACATGTCCCGGTACATACAGATGGACATAATGCCTGCACCACCCCATAGACCATTCCAATGCACCTCACCCTGCAGCATGAAAAGGCCCTGACACTAGATGTCAGCATGCACCCAGTGCATCCAAGCCACGGAGGGTCCCGTGGGAAGACATGGCCAACCACACCCCACTCGGTGAGGCACACTCACTGATACACAATACACACATATCTCAGGGTTATGTGACAGATAGACACTGTCCACTTCTCTACTTACTTGGACTTTATGTAGCCATTTGCCACAGACTCAGAGAAAGTGCCCATTGCCGCCTCCCTTAGCAGCCTTAGCCTGTGTTCTTCACCTCACAGTACAGCCCCCACGTGGCTGCGCTGACTTCTCCTTGTTGGTGTCATCCCGATTGGCACAGTCACCTTACCCACGAGCATTTCTGAGAGTGGCTTTCAGAGCATCGACTAGGTACACCGGCTAGTGCAGGCCTGGAGGGCCACTGACCTTGCCTGGACCCCAGGTTAGTGTAGGTAAAGAAAAGCCTCCCCTCCTCTTGGCTTCCCTGTGACTTATGGCCCACACGTGTGTGTGTGTGTGTGTGTGTGTGTGTGTGTGTGTGTGTGTGTGTGTGTGTGGTGGATGGTACGAGTGGGTTGGCATCAGTCAGGTAGGCTGGGGATCATCCATTAGTTGTCCTTAGTATCATGTGTGTTGATGACACCAAGTCTGCTCATCTGCAGACCTTCCTCCCTCAAACCCTTTCCTGACAGCTAGAAGCTGAGAGACCCCAGGAAGAGTAGCTAGGACTATCAGGCACCTGAACAGGGTTGATGTCCCGCGCTATGGCCTCGCCAGCAAGAACCACACAGGACACTCAGATCCTTCTGCAGGAAAGCTTTAATGCGTCTTGAGAGGAGAGCATAAGCTTACCAGAGCGGAGACCCCGAACCAAGAATCCCGTCCCCTAATAAAGGCTGGCAGCCCCGCCTGGGACGTGTCACCCTATGATTGGCTTCAGCTCCTCAGGCCATATGAGCCACGGAATAGGCAGAGATCAAGGAAATGGAAAATTACCCAGCGCCTGTGCAATAATTTACATTTAGTGCCTGCAGGCACCATCATTGTAATGGAGAATGCAGGGATGGCTCCCTACATCTCCCCCTTTTTATATTAATTAATGATAAGGCTTTATATTTTTACAAGCAAATAGGTCACCCATATGTTGAGGGATAGAGGCAGAGGTTGTACCTTCCCAATCAAACATTAAGACTGTGTACAAGAGTCGCCATCAGGCTGTTAGCTTGACCCGAAGCGCTCTCGACCTGTCCTCTGCCGTTTTTCTGGGAAAGGGAGACTAGGGCAGGCAACCCTTATGCAGGACAACATGCCTCCCAGAGAAGCCTGCATACTGGGCAACTCTCTGTGCGATGCCTTGCTCAACATCCCTCATGGGCTGCTCAAACCAGACACTCTACCCTGTGCAATGAGCCTAGGCTCCGGGTGTGCAAGAGCTGTCTGGCCGGCGGCCTATTGCTTAAGCATTGTTAACCAAATGTCAGTGGAAGCCCCTTGTTCCAAAGCTACAAGCGCTTGAGCGATAACCATCTTGTCTCTCTTAGTTTGAGCCCTGAGCCTACAGACCAGCCAGAGAAGCAACATCAATCCGCAGCAAACGGCTGCACCAAACAATCCCATCCCCACCCCTTAAGCGATCTATGATGACAATCTCTCCATCAAGGACAGGAGTTAATCTGGATAATAATAGTGGCTCTCAACTCCCGGGGAGAGGGTGGAGTTCCGACTTTTGAAGGTCGGAAGGGGCTCTTCGGGTGAGTCTTTCTGGGATCCACAGGGGATTCTCTTCATCCTGTGGAAAAACACATATAGCTCCCCTGGATCTTATGAGAATAGGATCCGGGCCTCTCCAAAGACCAGTTAAGATATCTTTCCATTTTACCATTTCCTTTGGCCTTTTAGGTTCTGAGGTGTGACGCTTGGCCGCAGTATGGCCCCCAGCGTCAATGTTTATGAGGCTTTCCCCAGGCATTCCAGGCCTCCAAGAAGTGTTGAATAACATGTACGGCCTTTTCCCCTATCAAAGACTGGGAAAGCCATCTGTAATTTTCTCCGCTCCTCTAATGGTAAAAAGGAGTTGGTACCAAATAATGGGGGTGTTGATGGAAGTACACCCGCTGGATTAACAGGTCTCTTGAATTTACCGGGGTGTGACCGGTTATTCCCTATTTTCTCTCCCCCCTTTTTTGTTTCTTTTTTACCTAGCTGAGCTGTTTCCTCTAAAACTTTATCTCTTGAGCTTTTAGAGTCATCAGAGCTATCAAGATTTAAAGCTTTAAACTTATTTACAGAATCATCTAACAAATTACTCACTCCCTTGTCATTAGACATCCCGGGAGGTCCTTTTTCCTTATTTGTTGCTGTTTCTCTTCTTATACATATTCCCTTGTCACTAGACATCCCGGGAGGTCCTTTTTCCTTATATTTTATTGTTGGGCGTGCCCCATCTCTCACTACATTCGGTTTCTGACATGTAATTCTGGACTTCTTTAAGATTGCTACAACAGTGAGAAAGGTCAAAATGGCTCCTAGTAAAAGCACAGAAGCCTCTACACTAACCTCCCAAAATAGCAACATTCCCAAGCCAAAGTCCAGAAAAGACACACCTCTCCGAATTTACCACCCTGCAGTTCTGAATCCGCCCCGTTAGAGGGGTCTCCGCAGTGACGGCGATGTTAACAAGTTCCCGGGTTTCGGCACCAGATGTCCCGCGCAATAGTCTCGCCAGCAAGAACCACACAGGACACTCAGATCCTTCTGCAGGAAAGCTTTAATGCGTCTTGAGAGGAGAGCATAAGCTTACCAGAGCGGAGACCCCGAACCAAGAATCCCGTCCCCTAATAAAGGCTGGCAGCCCCGCCTGGGACGTGTCACCCTATGATTGGCTTCAGCTCCTCAGGCCATATGAGCCACGGAATAGGCAGAGATCAAGGAAATGGAAAATTACCCAGCGCCTGTGCAATAATTTACATTTAGTGCCTGCAGGCACCATCATTGTAATGGAGAATGCAGGGACGGCTCCCTACAGGTTGAGAGGGCTAGTGGGCATGCCTCCTCTGTGTTCCCATGGGGCCTAAGGTTGGGACATTGCATAATACCAGGAGTGAAGGGAACTGGATAGGGGAGGGTCCTGTGAGCTGAGAGAGAGGTGAGGTAAGAGGTGCTAGATGGGGTACATACAGCTCTTAGGGCCGTGTGTTTAGGGGGCTCATGCGTCACTCTGGGACCTTTGAGACTGCCTTTGCGCATTATGTGTGCTCTGTAAGCTCGGGTCTTATGCATATTGCCACCTCTGCCCCGAGTAGATTCACTATGCACTTACATTGTTAGTTCACTGGTCTCAAATATTCCTGGGTATGAGCCAAGCCACCCCACAGACAATATCCTGGGTATTCAAATCCAATGGGGAACAAAAATCCAGGCCTTCTGAGCTTGCCTTGGGGAAGGAAGAGGGCTGGGGAGACATGGCAGCAGACTTAGGCGTAGACAGGGTGGGTGGACTCTGTTCTGAAGGAGTGGCAGAGGATGCACGGATGGGTTACTTTCTCAGTGCCTCCAGGGCAACCGTTTGCAGACGTGGTGACAGGTGTACCTGCACATATGTACTTGTCTGTCTCTTCTGTGTGCCTATGCTTGCCTGTATGTGTGCCACCCCAAATACGTGCCCACATTTGCATTGTGCGCCTGTGCCTGTCATGCATATCCAAGTATGTCCCATCTGCCTGCCCATTCCTACCTCACACATATTCCCAGGCACTGTGTGCCTGCACCTGTCCTGTATGTCCAAGCGTGTCCCATCTGTGTTGCCCATTTCTGCCCTGTGTATCTAACCATGTCCCACATGTCCTGTCTGTGTGCTATGCTCTGTGTGACTATGCATTGCCCAATCTGTATGTGTCCATGCCTGCTCCATCTGTATGTTCGCTCATGTATCGTACACATGTGTACTGCATCCTGGGCCTACCTGCCTGTGACTGCTCCTTGGTGTGCTATCAGCTTGCAAGGCATTGTGGGTCTGAGCCCAGGCTGGTGTTTTCTGAAGCAGGCCTGGGCCTGCTTGAAGCACAGGACTCTGACCCAGGGCCCTTCCCTGCAGCTGGAGCAGGCTGTGCGGCTGGAGACTGGGGAGTTGGAGGCACAGGAGCCCAAGGGGCTGGTGCGCCAGAGCGTGGAGCTGCGGAGGCAGCTGCAGGAGGAGCAGGCCTCCTACCGACGCAAGCTGCAGGCCTACCAGGAGGGCCAGCAGCGGCAAGCCCAGCTAGTGCAGCGGCTGCAGGCTAAGGTCAGGGCTGCCCACACCCATCCCTGCCCTCACTGTGCTTCTCTCAGCCCTCACTCCTGGGCTTACACCACTTCCCGCACATTGGCAGATTCTGCAGTGCAAGAAACAATGCTCTGAGCTGGAGAAGCAGCTGCTGGAGAAGTCCACGGAGCTGGAGCAGCAGCGCCTGAGGGTGGGTGCCAGGGTGGGCAGACACAGGTCTCCCTCCTCCTGCCTGTCCTGACTCCTCTGTTCCTCACCTAGGACACAGAGCACAGCCAGGACCTGGATAGCGCCCTTCTGCGCCTGGAAGAGGAGCAGCAGAGGTGAGGGTGTATTACGGGCAGTGGGCAGCCCCCTGGACAAGTGAGCAAGTGCCCACTGCTCCCCCGCTCTGCCTCCCACAGAAGTGCCAGCCTGGCCCAGGTGAATGCCATGCTGAGAGAGCAGCTGGACCAGGCAAACTTGGCCAACCAGACTCTGAGCGAGGACATTCGCAAGGTGACCAATGACTGGACCCGCAGCTGCAAGGAGCTGGACCAGAAGGAGGCAGCATGGAGGCGAGAGGAAGAGGTAAGTGGGGAGCCAGTGGGATAGCGTGACAGTGGGGGACCTTGCAGAGGGTTGGTTGGATCAAGTCTGGAGAGGGATGGGGACCCTGTCCATGTGACCACAATGCCAGAGGTCAGGGTCAAGGGAGAATTGGCCTTGGTTATACAAGCCCTGGGCCAGGTTCACAGTTTCTTCTATTTCCTATGGCGCGCGGTGCTGTCATTGTGCCATGTAGAAAGTTAAGTGACCAGCCCATAGTCACGGTCACACCCTGCTAGCTGGGAGGCCAATCCAGGTCCCTTAGGTCCTTCCTTAGGCCATGCTGCTGGGGCACGGGCAGGAATGCAGCAGTGTCCCCAGCGTCAAATGTGTCTGTTTCCATAGTCCTTCAACGCCTACTTCAGCAGAGAGCACAGCCGCCTGCTCCTCCTTTGGAGGCAGGTCATGGGGCTCCGACGGCTGGTCAGCGAGGTGAAGATGGGCACAGAGAGGTGAGGCCTGGCTGCTGGGCACCATGGGCTACATCCTTCCATGGGCTGCCTCTGGGGTGTGGAGGCAGCTTGCAGGAAGAGAGGCAGTCAGCTATTCGGGGCCCAGTGTACTATGTGCTTCCTTTGATATTTAATCTAATATTCAGTGCTTCTTTGAGGCAGGAATTGTCCTATTTGCCATTTCATACCAAAGATCAAAGAGGTTGAATGACCTTCTCAGATCACACAGCAAAGAGTAGCTGTGTAGGCAGACTTTCCTTTGGGCCACCAGCTCACAAACAATGACACAGAGACTTATTATTAATTATGAAAGCTTAGTCTTTAGCTTAGGCTTGTCCCACTAGCTCTTACAACATAAATTAACCTGTTTCCATTACTCTACATTTTGCCGTGTGACTCCATTACCTCTCCTCTATACTGTTTGTCCACCTTCTTTAGCGTCTGACTAGTGTCTCTCTCACTCCTAGATTCATCCTGAGTTACTCTTTCTGCTCAGAAGTCCCCCTGTCCTCTCCTGCCTAGCTGATGGCCATTCAGTTCTTTATTGAACAGTGACACATCTTCACACAGTGTAAACAAATATTCCACAGCATTTCCCCCTTATCTCTAAATAAAAAGGAAAGGGTTTAACTCTAATACAGTAAAACTGTATAAAATAAGAATAATCATAAGATAAGCATTACATTCACAATATCCAATTCATTTACATTTGCTGAATTCAGAGAAAATACTCTATTACCTATTCTATCTTGATGAGTCCAAAGTTTTATACCTAAATCACTTTTTATCATAACTTGTATTACAAACCTAGAAATCTCTTTTTAAACCTTAAAACATTTTTTTTTAGATAAACAACTTAAGCTTTTATGTCTCTCAACCTTATACATTTTACAGCTCTCTCTTTTTTTTTTTTTTTTTTTTTTGGTTTTTTGAGACAGGGTTTCTCTGTGTAACAGTCCTGCCTGTCCTGGAACTTGATTTGTAGATCATTCTGGCCTCAGACTCACTGAGATCCCTCTGCCTCTGCCTCCCGAGTGCTGGGATTGAAGGAAGGTGTGTGCCACTACCACCCAACCACTTTACATCTCTTTTGTGAGTTTCTTTTTTTAATTTGGTAAAAGGAAAACTATATAACTATCTAATTTTCAACCCCACCAGAGACTGGAGAAGGATAAAATATTAGCTAAGTAAACAGGAAGTGCAGAGCAAACAACTTCCTAAACTATAGAAATGACAGAGACATCTGGCTGTCTGGGAAGTCACCCAATGTTGGGGTATCCATTTTTGGCCTACAGGCCTAAGGTAGGAATCTGAGAGACTTCTGTGAAGCAGGAATATTTAAGGACTGTCCTACCTTGTCTTGGCAAAGTGTGACAGTAACCTTTGTGTATGTGTGTGTCCTGCTTGTCCAATTTGGACAGCATATTGCCAGCAGTTGATTCAAGGGCAGTGTCTTGCCCAGTGGCTAACTCTGCTACATAGAAAGCCAACTCCATATAGAGGTTCTCCTTTTGAAGGAGATTGGTGCTGCCAGGAGCAGACCTGTCTCTGTCATGAAAAGCCTTATGTTATTAAAACATCTTAAATGCCATATTCTGTACATGTCTGCAGTGTTTGAAGTTGAAGATCATCTATCTTGGAAGCATGTCTAACAGGGTTACACGTTTGATGGTTGTACATGATTAACTACTAACCTGTATTTTTCTTTTCTTTTCTTTTCTTTTGTTTTAAAGATTTTATTTATCTATTATGTATACAACATTCTGCTTCCATGTATATCTGCACACCAGAAGAGGACACCAGATCTCATAACGGATGGTTGTGAGCCACCATGTGGTTGCTGGGAACTGAACTCAGGACCTCTGGAAGAGCAGTCAGTGCTCTTAACCTCTGAGCCATCTCTCCAGCCCCAACTTTACATTTTTAAATGAGCTATGTAGGTACTATACCTTAAACAATTAGAAATATATATGCAGTATGTTAAAATAAAAATTACCTTAAATTTGTATCAATATACAAAAATATCTTAAACAATAGTAGAAACATATATACAGTATGTTCTAACAAAAATAACCTTAAATTTGTATCAATACAAAAATCCATACCAATATAAAATATTTGAGATTAATAGTTGTTTTTTAGTTTAAAAATAGATTCTATAATTTACCCTTTTATCCTATCATTCCTATACCTGCCTGCCTTTTTTTCAGAAAGAGGTCTTTGAATCCAACCTCCCTTGTTTGGTTTCCTCCCTTACCATGACCAGTAACAATTTTCAACCAACCCCCTAAATGATGACAAACATTTATAACCCACAGAACAACCAAGAGCCACCCACCCCACCTCTTGTGAATGTGGACATTATGTTCTCTAAACTGCTTCCTATTGTCTGGGGTTAGATGGCATCTTTAGGGGACCCTGAAACAATTGGGATAATGATCAAGTCCTGAGAGAGCTAGCTGTATTATTTTTTGTTTAGTTTCTGTGTGATGGGAAAGTGTAGAGCTTATCTGAAGTCCTGGCTGGGGGAATCTGTGAGGCTGGACCATCTCAACTAGCAGCTTTGAAGTTGTTCTGGATGCAGAATTTTGAGGAAACTATAATAGAAGCATTTTGAAAGGCGGGATCACCTGAGCTACTTGTCTTCCTTCAATCGTGTCTGAAAATATACAAACTTTTAAAAAAAAATAGTAAAGATGATTTTTTTATTGTGTTTGAAAAGTTAAAAATGTATCTGTCAATTTTGTAAGTTCATTTGGATTGCATAACCAAATTATAATATAAACCTCTATCCATGCCATATAAAAGGATGGCATGAAATAATACATCATGAGGATTCTATAGCCAGCCAACAAGATTTATCATGTCTCATGGAGTCTCAGAGCTGTTCCCATTTTGAGGAATCAGCATATACGTCACCTGTCTTGTAGTCTTTTTTTTGCTTTGTTTTGTTTTTTCAAGACAGGACTTCTTTGTGTAACAGTCCTGGCTGTCCTGGAACTTGCTTTGTAGACCAGGCTGACCTCAAACTCACTGAGATCTGCCTGCCTCTGCCTCCAAGTGCTGGGATTAAAGGCGTGTGCCACCAACACCTGGCTCTTGTAGTCTTTCTTGGTTTCTTTTACGTTTGCAGTCAAGATTTTTATGAGGTTCCCCCACTCAAATCTGGTCTTTATTAATTTTGAAGGAATTCATAGCTTTTTGTTTCCTGCAGAAACAAAGGCATAACCTCTCCCTCAACACAGCATAGTTCCTGACTTCCACTCTGAAGTTAAGACATCCTTAAAATATGTAGGCTGGTTTAATGTTGTAGTTATTTTTCACAATCCAATATCTCTCAGCAGTGTTTGCCCTTTGCTCATCAGCATTCAGATAATTCAAAGTCAACAAAGCATCATACAGGATCCAGGCACCTTGTGTATTGCATATATATATATATTTCTTTTTTTAAAAGTCTTTTATGATTTTAAAACTATTCCTTTATTTATTATGACTGTCTATATCCATTTTCTTTTTTAGCATGCTGTACTTGTGCAGAGGTGTTTTTTTTGGGGGGCGGTCTAGATCTGACCTTATTTTATTGGTTTCTCAAGACAGGTTTCTCTGTGTAACAGCCCTAGCTGTCTTGGAGCTAGCTCTGAAGACCAGGCAGGCCTCGAACTCACAGAGATCTGCCTGCCTCTGCCTCCCAAGTGCACTACTACCACTTGGCTGGATCTGACTTTTTGTGTGTCTGCAGCTTCTCTGACTGCATGAGCCAAACCTTAAACAGCATGGCTCTGCTTAGCACATGGAACTGGCAGCTGGGTCTGCAGGCAGCGACAGGAGCTGGAAAGTTGTTGTACCCACTTTCCAGAATCCCAGCAAGCATCAGCCAACTGTTTTGAGTGCTTATAAGAGACCCAGGTGGCACTTGTGGTGGTGCCAGCTGGAGTGACTTTTCCATCCATGTGGTTAAGCCCCACATTGGGTGCCAAATGTAGCCAGATTTCCCTTTGAGCCACCAGCTCATACATAACATCTCTGAGACTTCTTATTAGTTATGAAAGCTTGGCCTTTCGCTCAGGCCTGTCTCATTAGCTAATTGTATTTATTTTATGCATATGACTGACCTGTCTTATCTTCAAGCACACCAGAAGAGGGAATCAGATCCCATTACAGATGGCTGTGAGCCACCATGTGGCTGCTGTGAATTGAACTCAGCACCTCTGAAGAGCAGCCAGTGCTCTTACCCACTGAGCCATCTCTCCAACCCCAAGTTTTAACCTGTTTCTATTAATCTGCGTTCTGTGATGTGGCTCTGTTACCTCTCCTCTGAACCGAATGTCCGACTTCTTCAATGTCTAGCTGAGTCTCTTTCATGCTTAGATTCATCTAGAGTTCCTCTCTCTGCCCAGAAGTCCTGCCTTTCTCTCCTTTGTAGGCAGAGTTTTCCTATGTTGTGACCACTCCCCAGTAATTACCCAGAAACTTAATATTAATAGTAAATGCTCTGCCAATAGTTCAGGCTTGTTACTAGCTAACTCTAACATTTTTCAAATAGCCCATGTTCCTTATCTGTGTTTTGCCACGTGTCTTGGTACCTTTTCTCAATATAGCATGCCCATCTTGCTTCTCTCATGTCTGCTCATGAGTTCTCACTCCACCCTTCTTCTTCCCAGTCCTTAGTTTGGTTGTCCTGCCTGTACTTTCTGCCTGGATACCTGCCAATCATTTTTTTATTGACAATGAGAGCAACACATTTTCACAGTACTGCCTATCTATTGGCCATTCAGCTCTTTATTAAACTGATCATAGTGACACGTCTTCACACAGTGTAAACAAATATTCTGCAACATAGCTGAGTTTGGATTTGAAGCCTGCCTCTCTTTCTGCCTTTTTTATGCCATTTTTTTTATTGAGATATACATATTTTCCTCTACTCCTCTTTCCTTTCCCCCTCTCCCCCCCTTCCACTCTCCCCTGCACCCCACACTCCCAATTTACTCAGGAGAGCTTGTCTTTTTTCCCTTCCTACATAGTCCATTATGTCTCTCTCAGGGTCCTCTTTGTTACCTAGGTTCTCTAGGGTTGTAGCCTGTAGTCTGGTGTCCTTTGCTTTATGTCTAATAACCACTTATGAGTGAGTACATATTATATTTATCTTTCTGGGTCTGGGTTACCTCATTTAGGATGGCTTTTTCCAGTTCCATTTGCTTACAGATTTCATGATGTCATTGTTTTTTACTACTGAGTAGTACTCCATTGTGTAAATGTACCACATTTTCCTTATCCATTCTTCGGTTGATTCCAGGTTCTGGCTATTACAAATAATGCTACTATGAACATAGTGAGCAAATGTCCTTGTGGTGTGAGTGTGCTTCCTTTGGGTATGTGACCCAAAGTGCTGGATCTTGAGGTAGATTGATTTCCAGTTTTGTGATTAACTGCCATACTGATTTCCAAAGTGATTGTACAAGTTTGTACTCCCACCCGCAATGGAGGAGTGTTCCTCTTATTCGGCATCCTCTCTAGCATAAGCTGTCATCAGTGTTTTTGATTTTGGCCATTCTGACAAGTGTAAGATGCTATCTCAGAGTTGTTTTGATTTGCATTTCTCTCATGACTAAGGATGTTTGTAGGGAGAGACCCTGATTATAGGTACCAAACGGGCATGGTCACAGGTACATATCAGGGTATATAAGAGCTTCTCTCTAGGCTGAGCCGGCACTGGGAAGCATTCTGGGTCTGACCTGCTCGGAGTGCCAACCTGGTCACTGGTTCCCTGGTGTGAGTGTATCCCCTAATAAATGACCAGTTATTAACCTAGCTCCAATTCCATTTGAATTCATC
Source organism: Cricetulus griseus (assembly GCF_003668045.3). Lineage (NCBI taxonomy): Eukaryota > Metazoa > Chordata > Mammalia > Rodentia > Cricetidae > Cricetulus > Cricetulus griseus. The sequence continues at coordinate 12,212,028 of NC_048595.1, forward strand.
AATGGATGTTGAACATTTTCTTAAGTGTCTTTCTGCCATTTGAGATTTCTCTGTTGAGAGTTCTCTTTTTAGATCTGTACCCAATTTTTATTGGATTATTTGGTCTTTTGATGTCTAATTTCTTGAGTTCTTTGTATGTTTTGGAGATCAGCCCTCTGTCAAATGTGGGGTTGGTGAAAATCTTTTCCCATTCTGTAAAGAGCTGTTTTGTCTTTTGACTTGACCATATCCTTTGCTTTATAGAGGCTTCTCAGTTTCAAGAGGTCCCATTTGTTAATTGTTGCTCTCAGTGTCTATGTTTCTGGTGTTCTATTTAGGAAGTGGTCTCCCTGCATTCAGGGCTACTTCCCACTTTCTCTTCTATGAGGTTCAGTGTGGTTGATTTTATGTTGAGGTCTTTGATCCATTTGGACTTGAATTTGAGTTTCCCTTTCTGTCTTTATAGTTAGTTTGAACCAGGAGCCATAGATACTCACAAAATGTGATTTTTTTTTTTTGAGACAGCATTTCACAGTGCAACTGGTGTTTGCATGAACATGCACAGATCTGTGGCTAGAGCTGCAGATCGCTGTTTCCTTGCAAGACTTGGACCCCAACAGTGCAGTGTTCCCCCACAGGAGGCCCCTTGTAGCCTGTGGTGTTGTTTCTGGCTCAATGCCAGGATAAAACTGCATCAGAAGCATTTGATACTATGCTTGACCTACTGTGTGTTAGCTAGAATCCTGTGAGACACTCCCCCACTCTCTGCTGTTCATGCAAGAAAATGAGTGAGCCCACAGTGGGGCTTTAAAGTGGATTTTGCTTTTAATTAGCATGGAAACATTTTGTTTTGTTTGTTTTAGTTTTTGAGAAAGCATCTCATTATATAGCCCCAGGTGGCCTTGAGCTTGATATGTAGACCAAGGCTGGTCTCAAATTCACAGATAATCTTGCCTCTGCCTCCCAAAATCTGGAATGAAAGGTATATGCCACTATTTGGGGGTGGGGGTCAGCAGTTGCGGTGGTGGTTCATGCCTTTAGCCCAGCACTCAGGAGGCAGAGTCTTCTGGGATGTATACTCTGTGTATAATTTCATCTTTGCTTCTCCTCCAGTTTTTTTTTTTTTTTTTTTTGTGTGTGTGTGTGTGTATGTGTGTGTGTACATATGTGGGGTCAAGAGCAACTATTGGCACTCTCTCCTTCCACCATGTAGATCCCCAATATCAAACCCAGGTCCCAGGTCATTGGGCTTGGCAGCAGGCACCTTGACCCTAAGCCATTTCACTCCCCAACACCTGTCACCCTGGAATGGTCTCCTCCTGCTTTGACCTCCTGAGAACTTGTGTCGGCAAGCATATGCTTCCATCCAGCTCAACTTTGCTGTTTGTCTTTGTTTTTATTTTTTGTTGTTTGAGACAGGGTTTCTCTGTGTAACAGCCCTGGCTGTCATGGAACTCCCTCTGTACACCAGGCTGGCCTGGAACTCACAGAGATCCACCTGCCTCTGCCTCCCGAGTGCTGGGACTAAAGGCACGCCCTACCACCACCTGGCTGTTCTTGAAGATCCCTTCCTCATGTGATCATTTTCCTGGGAGATGTATGTACACATCAGGAGTAGCTTCCCTCCTGGCTTTTTCTTGGATGTAGCTCCACTGCCTGGACCTCCCATCCTTTATCGCAGTCTCCCTTTTAATGGATATTTCAGTGTCTTTAGGATTTCCATGCGTGCTGTGCTACCTTGAGTCATCTGTCATTGCCTTGTGCTGAGCCTCTCTGTAAGATGCATTCTTAGATGCAAAGGGCCCAGGTGTTCATACCTTCAGGGCTTTTCCTTATTGCCTTCCCATGTGGCTCAGCCTACTTCCCTCCATCAGCTGTATAGGGGACGGCCAGTTTTCTCATAGCCTTACTCATGTTGGTCATAATGTGACTTTGCTTTTGTAATCTGATAGTGACAGATAGTGTCACCGTGTAGTTTTGATTTGTACTTGGGGGCCACCCCCATACCCCCTATTCTGTTCTCTCAGGGATCTACTGCAACTGGGAGGGGAGCTAGTCCGGACCTCCCGGGCTGTCCAAGAGGTGGGCCTGGGACTGAGTGCCAGCCTGCAGCGGGCTGAGAGCCGGGCTGAGGCAGCTCTGGAGAAGCAAACACTGCTGCAGGCCCAACTAGAGGAGCAGCTACGGGCCAAGCTGCTCTGGGAGAAGGACCTGGCCCAGCTGCAGGTGCAGAGTGACCTGGACAAGGCCAACCTTAGTGCCAGGTGGGTGGCAGCAGGCCCATTTGTGGCTAACTCCCCTGCAGAGGGGTCAACTGGAGACTCAGAGGGGAGTGTATTCACCAGGGCTGGGCCCTTCCTCTGGAGAACCTGGCGGGGCTTCCTAGGCACTGTGTTTGAAGTTTAGAGGACTGAGGTCTAGACACACTGCAGGCAGTTCAACCTCTGTTGACATGTATGACTGTGACTCCTGCCTCCTGAGTGAGCCCCCACTGCTCTCTCATGAGATACAATACCTGTCACCTCATTCCCATTTTACAGCTGAGAATTCAGAGGCCCCAGGTGAGAAGTGACTCACCGCAGGCCCCATACCTGGGGAGCTGGGTCCTAGGGTCCTTAGGGTCCTTGTTCAGTTTTGGGAAACAGGACATATGCTGATGAACTTGAGAAGCTGAGGCAGGTGCCCTGTTCACCTCTTTTGCTCCTCCCTCCAGAGTGACAGAGCTGACCCTGTCCGTGGAGCACCTTCAGAACCAGAACACAGAGAAGGATCAGGTCAACAGGACCCTCTCTGAAAAGTTGGAGGCCCTGGTGAGATGTGGCAGCGTGGTGTGGCAGCAGCCAGATCCTTGGCTGCTGGCTGAGGGACAGGCTGCTTGGACCATGTTGAATGTCCCATCGAGACTAGGTGCTGCCCTCACAGTGCATGCCAGGGTTAGCGTGGTGACACTCACCTCCTCTGTGCCCTTCCCCCTCCCTGCAGCAAGCCATTACACAGAGGAGGAAACTAAAGCCTGGGGGTCTCCTATCCAAGAGGACTTGGACCCCCCTCTTGGGCTCCCAGGGGAATGCCACTGCCCCTCCCCCATGCACTTGCCTGGGCTCCACACCTCTTTTGTGGGACAGGGTTTGGGCTGTTCTTCACTAGGTCATGTGACTGGGACAGGGCACTGCACTTTTCTGTTCAGTGAGGGCAGCTGACCTGTGAGCATGACCAGAGGGGCAGGAAGATGTGATTCCATACTTCGGCAGAACAGTGACCAACCTCTCTTGTCACTAGGAGTCTCTGCGGCTCCAGGAGCAGGCAGCCGTGGACACTGAGGACGGAGAGGCCCTGCAGCAGACGCTGAGGGACCTAGCACAGGTATGGTTACAGCCCATACAGGATTGGCCAGACAATTCTGAGCTCCCTGCCACACCGGTGGGAGCATTGGGATGAGCTGGGAGTGGGCGGGGCCTATTCACCCTGGCTGCTGTTGACCCCTGCTGGCCCACCCAGCCTTGCCCCATGGAGCCCCTGTGAGAACTGTGAGGACACTAAAGGACAGTGAGTGGTGGCCTTGCCTGGAGGGCTGTACTCTGACAGTGATGCACTCAGGAAGGCTTCTTGGGAGAAGGGGCATGTGTGAAGTGGCTCGTTGCCTCACTATGCCTGTGAGCAGCTAACCTCGACTCTCCTGTTCTCCCTCCCCTCAAGGCTGCCCTGTCGGACACAGAGAGTGGTGTCCAGCTGAGCAGCTCAGGGCACACCGCGGACACCTCTGATGGCAGCCTACGGGGGCTTTCTGGCCCGCGGACCCCGACCCCACCCCGGCACTCCTCCCCTGGTCGAGGTCGTTCTCCGCGCCGAGGCCTGTCCCCGGCCTGTTCTGACTCCTCCACGCTCACATTAATCCACTCCGCCCTGCACAAGCGCCAGCTGCAGGTCCAGGTATGAGCAGGCCTAAGCATCCTGCAGCCAGGGACCCTGGGGGCGGGGCCGGGGTCCTGAGAAACGGCTGCTGGTGGAAAGTTCTAGACAGAATCTGAGCCGGGAGTGCCTCAGAAAAGGGGCTGGAGCCCTCAGAAAAGGAGATAAAACTTGGGGTCAGGACCCTAAGAGAAGCTTCCAAGGAAGAATCTGAGCCTAGGACAAGGGGAGCTTGGGAGTCAGGGGCGGGGTTGCAGGGAAGAAACGAGGGGGCGGGGCCTGGGCCCTCGTGGGTGGAGTCAGCATCTAGGGGCCTGTGTTCTGGGGGGATTTTCCTTGCCTGGCCCTGGGGGCGCTAGTTGGAGTTGCCCGGTTGTCAGGGAGGTGAGAACACAGGAGTGTTGGCATGTCCAATGCCATGGAGCTGTTAGGAGAGAGTGAGTGGGCGCCTCCAGACCCCATCACCCCCAAACTCCAGGACATGCGTGGGCGTTATGAAGCCAGCCAAGACCTGCTGGGCACCGTACGCAAACAGCTCAGTGATAGCGAGGGTGAGCGCCGCGGCCTGGAGGAACAGCTGCAGCGCCTGCAGGACCAGATAGCAGTCGCAGCCCAGGCCCAAGAGGATGCCCAGCGTGAGGCCCAGCGCCTGCGCAGTGCCAACGAGCTCCTGAGCAGGTGCGGGGGGCCTAGGGGCTGGCAGGAGACGTTGGGATTAGCTGGCCAGGCCTTTCAGCCAGCGGGCCCCACCATCCAGGTGAAAAAATCGACAGTTTTCAAGGAAATAAAAATTCAGTTCTCTTTATCCTAGCCACATTTCAAGGGCCCCCATTACTACATTGCAAGGGCCTTCATTGCCACACGTAACAATAGAACATTCTAGAACTGGCCTCGAACTCACAGAGAATCGCCTGCCTCTGCCTCCCCAGTGTTGGGATTAAAGGCGCATGCCACCAACGCCTGGCTAAAATTTCTTTTAAAGAGACACAATTGTCCTTCCCTTGACTACTTGGTCAGTTTTGGATTTTTGGTTGTTGCTTTTTCATTTTCTTTTCCTAAATAAAAACAAAACTAGACATGGTGGTGCATGACTCTTTAATACCATCACTTGGGAGGCGAGGCAGGCAGACCTCTGTGAGTTTGAGGCCAGCCAGGGAGCTCCAGGACAGTCACGGTTACATAGTGAAACCTGTCTCCAAACAAACAAACAAAGTCTGTAAGAAAATCAGGGACTGGTAGCTCACATCCCAAATCCAAAACTTAAGACACTGAGGCAAGAGGATTGCCCCAGGCTATAGAGCAGTTCCAAACCATCCAGGGCCACAAAGTAAGACTAGCCTGGTCTGCAAAGTGAGTTCCAGGACAATCAGGGCTACATGGAAAAACTCTGTGTAGAAAAACAAAAAACAGGGCCTGAGAAATGGCTCAATGGTTAAAAGCACTGGCTGTTCTTCCAGAGGACCTGGGTTCAATTCCCAGCATCCACATGGCAGCTCACACCTGTCTGTAACTCCAAGATCTGACAGCCACACACAGACATACATGCAGGCAAAATACCAATGCAAATTAAATAAAAATTATTAAAAAACATTTTAATAAAAAAGAAAAACAAAAACAGAACAGAGAGAGAGAGAGAACAGGTGAACTCAAAGTGCAGCCCCCCCCCAACTCCCACCTCGACCCCTGCCAGCCTCACCTGCTCATCTTAAGTTCTGGTTTTTGCCTTCCGTAGTCCTGGCAGTATGGAAACACAGTAGGTGTGCATGTGTGCATTTGTATACTTCCTGTGTTCCAGGCTGTGTAGCAAGTGCTATACCCGCGTTATCTCAAGTTTATGTGAATCTGTTAGAGCTGTCATCATAGAGCTGGTGAAAGACTTCCCAGGCTGACGCTCTGAGTGTGGATGGAAGTGGCAGTGTAGCTCATCAGGGATCAAGCCTTTGGTTTCCTTGCATGGGAAGGAACTGGGCCTTTTAAATGGTTGTGTCCTTGGTGAGAAACCCCTTTTGCATTCTGCTGTCTTAATATCATGCCACAAGCTGTTTTCCACCTTAACATTTATTATATTTGGGGGTTGCCACTCTGTAGTAAAGACATGGACAGCCCTTAGCTTGATCTCCAAACCCCAGCTGACAAGGGAGCCCCAGCCTCTGTGCAGGACCACCGGAACTGGGGAAGATGGCAATTCTCTGCAAGCCTTGGGTGTTCCCAGTGGCTTCCTCCTCCTTCCTAGAAGCCTGGCTCTGGTCTCTCCCACTTGCTGGGGTACTTGTGGGTAACACCAGCATCTTCCTCCATTCCTGGGCGTGTAGGTATGCAAACTGGGGAGGAGAGCCATTCTCAGTTCTGGGTGGTATGAGTGAGATTAGTCAGCTGTAAGAAGCATCAGGGAACGCTTTCTGGAGGCAGCATCCTGGAGGGAAGAGAATGTGGTCAGAGTAGTCAGTCCAGGCCCCCTGGTGGAGAGCAGCCTCAGAAAAGCCCTCTCCTCTCCTTGCTTGTCCTATAGGGAGAAGAGCAGCCTGGCCCAGAATCTGCAGGTCACCCAGAAGCAGGCTAAGGAGCTGCACCAGGAGCTGGAAAAGCTGCAGGCTGCCCAGGAGGAGCTGAGGCGTCAGCACACCCAGTTGGAAGAAGAGCAAGAGGATACAGTACAGGCGGGAGAGCGGGCCCGCAGAGAGTTGGAGCGCAGGTGGGCCCTGCTTGACCTGGGGTCCTTCTAGTGTGCCTCTTGGGAATGTGTGCATAGTGTTCTCTATACTGCCTCCTGTTGTCTGGGGGCAACAACATCTTTAGGGGACTCTGAGAAAATTAAGATGATGGTCAGTCCTGAGAGAGCTTGCTGTTGTCCAGTCTTGGTGTGATGGGAAAGTGTAGGGCTTATCTGAAGTCTGGATGGAGTATGTGAGGCTGGACCATCTCAGCCAGAGTCCTTGAAGCTGTTCTGGATGTAGAACTCTGAGGAAACTGCAGGAGAGGCGCTCTGAAAGGCTGGACCACCTGGGCCACACATTTTCATTGGTGTCTGGTCCCTTTGATCTGAAAACACACAAACATATTTACCTATATTAACACAGGTATGGACTGTTTGCTGTACACAAGCCAGTCAAAGATGATTTTTTTGTTTGTTTTATGTTTGAGCAGGTAGAATATATGTCATCTGTCCTGTCTTATAGTTTTTCTAAGTTTATTTCTTTATGTCTGTAGCCAGAATTTCCAGGGGGTCTTCTCTGATCAAACCTGATCCTCTTCAACTTTGAACGAATCCACAGCCTTTTGTTTTCTGTGGAAACAAAAGCATAACCTCTTCCCAAAAGCAATACATTTTCTGACTTCCATTTTACAGTTAAGACATTCCTAAAGTATCTAGGGTGGTTTAATTCAGCAGTGCCTTTCATAATCCAATGTCTTTCAGCAGCTGTCATTCTCTGTTCATCATTAGCATTCAAAATACCACAAGGTCCAAACTCCCTGTGTTATAATATTTTCCATCCTTACATGGCTTTTTTTATATTATTTTACTCTTTTTTAAAGACTATTATTTATAAACTATTTTTTCTGTGACTGTCTATACCCATTTTTTTTTCTTTCTTCAGCATCTAAGCATATTTTAAAACATGTTGTACCTTTTTATAGGTTTTCTGTATCTGGACCTGGCTTTATTAAGTATCTGCAGTGTTTTCTGATGGTGTGAGACAAATCTTCAACTGCTATGTCAGCTGCAGCTTAACTTAGTGCATGGCGCTGGTGCATGTCTCCAGCGTCAGGCAGTCTGTAAACTGAGCATACCCAAGAGACTGTTGTCACCAGGAAGCTGTGTTTGAGTCCATGTTCCAAACTTTTTTTTTTTTTTTTTTTGCTTTCTCAGGTCTTATGTGGCTATACATGGCCAGATGTTGGGTGCCATACATATGTACACAGACTTTTCTTTTTGGGCAGCCAGTTCACAGAGGGACTGGAGAGATGGCTCAGTAGGTTAAAGCTGCTCTTCCAAAGGACCTGGATTCAATTCCCAGCACCCACCTGGCAGCTCAAAACTGTCTATGACTCCACTTCCAGGGGTTCTGACACCCTTATACAGGCAAAACACCAATGCACATGAAATAAAAAAAATTTAAAAAATGGCATGGAGACTTTTAATTATGAAAACTAGCCTTCACTTAGGCTTGTTCCTAACTAGCTCTTGTTTTTTGAGATAGGGTTTCTCTGTGTAATGGTTTTGGCTGTCCTGGAACTCACTTTGTAGACCAGGCTGGCCTGAAATTGAGAGGGATCTTCCTGCCTCTGCCTCCCGAGTGCCGGGATTGAAGGTGTGCGCCACCCCCAACTGCCTTAGCCCACACTTTAGAATCTGCGTTCTTCCATGTGCTCAGTACCTCATCTCCATTATGCCCATCCTGGTTTTTCTTTATCTGACTGTGACTTCACCTTCTTCTTCCCAGAGCTCTCTCTGTCCGGAAGTCCCTGCTGTACCTCCACTTAGCTTTTATAAAACCAGACACAGTGACACGCGTTTACACAGTGTAGAGGAATATTCCACAACAGTCTTCTGCCCCACAGCCACAGGCAGCTGGAGCAGCTGGAAGCAAAGCGCTCGGGGCTGGCTAAGGAGCTGGTGGAGGTCCGGGAGGCACTGAGCTGCGCCGTGCTGCAGAGAGATGTGCTCCAGGCAGAGAAGGCAGAGGTGGCCGAGGCACTGACCAAGGTGAGTCCTGTCTGTCAGCTGCACAACTCAGGGTTCTTCCACTGGCCACAGGCTGACCCCACTCAGGCCACTGTCTGAGTATGTCACTGGCTTCTTCCCCTCAATACAGACTGACTGTTTGTTTGTTTGTTGCTGTGTTTTAAGCCCCCCCCCCCCCGCCATGTGTGTTGGGGGGTGGTGCGAGTGTGTGCTGTGGAGTTGTCTGGAAGTCAGGACAGCCTTGGTGCCCACCCATGCCTTTTACCTTATTTAGGGTCACCGTTGCTCCCTGCTGTGTACACTGTACTAGCTGCATCTTGAGCTTCGGGGGACTCTCCTCCTGCTTCACACCCCCATCTTGCTGTAGGAATGCTGGGATTATACTTGTTCACTTCTGCATATAGCTTGTACATGGAGACTGGGGATTTGAACTCATGTCCTTATGCTTGAGGGGCAAGAGTTTTACCCACTGAGCCATTGCCCTTGCCCCACAGGCTGACTTTTGACCCAGGCCACAGATGCCTGCTTCTTCAGGGGCTCTTGGGACTGGAGCCTGAAGCTCAGGGTCACTTGGTCCTTTCTGTGGAGAGGGACCCTGGGACTGAGGAAGTTGGGGCTATCACCCTGAGACTCCTCAGAAGGTGCTTGTCCCGCTTCTGGTGACCTAGGCTTTACATGATGGCCCCCTGGGCTGCACTTGGAGTCTCTTCTGACCACTAGCTCTGCCTTTTGGTCCTTTCTTGGGCAGCTCTAGGGTATGAGGTGTCTTTCAGACAGTGTCCCAGTCTGTGGCCCTCTTTGATGGGATTACCTGACTCCTGTCATCCTTTCTCCTTGGCCCCGACCCAGGCTGCAAGGGTCTGCTTCCCTGGATCTCTCCCTGACCACTGCTTCCCTGTTCCCACTGCAGGCTGAGGCTGGCCGTGCACAGCTAGAGCTCTCCCTGACCAAGCTGAGGGCAGAGGAGGCCTCCCTGCGAGACTCCCTGTCCAAGCTGAGTGCCCTCAACGAGAGTCTCGCCCAGGACAAGCTGGAGCTAAACCGCCTCATGGCCCAGGTATACTGTGCACCAGCCACATGTCCCCAACTCCAGGGAGACACCACAGAGGCATGCTGGGTCTCCCGCACCCTACCCCATCTGTCCTACTGTCCACCTCTCAACCTGTCTGTCTGTCTTTGTCTCTGTTTTGTGCGTCATGGAAGGATACCCAGGGGCCCTGCTCTATTTTGTTCTCCATACCGTGGACACTCTTCCTTCAGCTTAGGGAGCGTCCCCTGAACTGGCTGTTTTGGTGATATATTATTTATGATTTAATAAAGATTGTCTGAAGTATCAGAATGCAAAGCCAGCCACACTAGTTAACTATAAAAGCTAGGTGATGGTGGTACACACTTTTAATTCAAGAACTCAGGATAAAGAGGATCTCTGTTAGTTCAAGGCCACACCAAGCTACATGAAATTGATCCAGTCTAAAAGGGAAACAGCTTACACAAAGGAGATCTCAGCAGTTGGGATCACACACCTTTTATCCCAGAACTAGAGAGGTATAAGGAAGAAGCAGTCAGTCTCAGAGACTCATTCTCCAGCCATGCTGAGGACAGGACAGCCCTTTCAGCCTGAGGTAGGGGTAAGAGCTAGTGGCCAGCTGCTTTGGTTCTCTGATCTTCAGCTTGAAGCTTGAACCCCAGTATCAGTCTCTGGGTCTTTTATTATTGGTGACCATTGGTGGGAATGGAAGGGGTAACCCTGATCCTGGGAGGATCCCCTTGCTCGCCCAGACTTTTATCCATACCCTACAGCTAGAGGAAGAAAAGGCGGTGCTCCTGGGCCGACAGCAGCAGGCAGAGCATGCCACTACTTTGGCTCTGGAGGAGCAGGAACGGTTGGAGCAGCTGAGGCTGGAGCAGGAGGTAGAGCAGCAGGGCCTGGAGGGCTCCCTGTGTGCAGCTCAGCAGGCCCGGGAGGCGCTGGAGCAGCAGCTCCTTGCATTGCGCAGTGAGCGAAGTCATCTGCAGGAGCAGTTGGCCCAGGTGAGTCCCCATGCAGGTGTGTGGGAGGGCTCCTGGCCACTCACGTGCTCTTCTGGGATAAACCATAGGCTCAGCGCTTGCCTTTGGATTCATATGCACCTCACCTCTTCTAGTTAAGGGCCTTAAACAAGCTACCATACCCTGCATGCCTCTGTCATCTCATCTGTCTCTGAAGCTGAAAGATCCTGTCATTTAGAGGATGTGCTGGCTCTGAGCCAGCTGTGGTGAAGATCTGTCATATGAAGACAGTAGAGATTTGGGGAACTGGAGCCACACGGCTGGAAGGCAGCTTAGGGTTCCAGGACCTGTAATGCAGCCTGTGTCCAGGGGTCCAGGGTTCCTGTGAGGGAGGCGCAGTTGTAGCTCCTTCCTGCAGCCTGCACAGCTGCTTCCCTTGCCCGGCTGTTTGCTGGGTTCGGCTTCCAACAAAGTTTTGGGTGCAGGGCGGAGTGAGTGACTAGGGCCCTTGTTTTTTCACATGCATGCCTTTGCAGGTGTAGAAAAGGCTAGGGTTTGCCTAGGCACATACAGCACACCACTGTGGGGTCTGTGCTCAACCCTTAGCCCCCTGCTGCCAGGCCAGGGCAGGACTAGACCCCACATTAGAGTGCTGCATAGTGAACCAGCCAGGGCTTTCTGCTCACAATCCTTGGGTTGGCCAGCTCTCCCGGCAGCTGAATGGACGGGACCAGGACCTGGAGCAGGCCCTGCGGGAGTCACAGCGGCAGGTGGAGGCACTGGAGCGCACAGCCCGGGAGAAGGAGGCTCTGGCCAAGGAGCGGGCTAGCCTGGCTGTGCAGCTGGCAGCAGCAGAACGTGAGGGTCGGACCCTGTCGGAGGAGGCTATTCGCCTACGGTAAGGTGTGGGCTTTGACCACCTCCTGGTAGGGGGTGTCCCTGGAGCCACTTCCTGACCAGCCACGCCCTGGTGCTAACCCAGAGGAGCAGTTACTTAGGAGCCAGGCTTACCAACACAGCCTAGCTCAGATGCAGTCTTCCTTGGGGAGCCTGGGTCTAGCTGGGCAGGTAGGCTGGCATTTTGGCCCATACTGGCCATACCCTGAGGCCCAGGGGATGGGGGAGGCTGAGTATGAAGGCCTCGGGACTATGTGCTACAGCTTGGAGAAGGAAGCCCTGGAGAGCAGCCTGTTTGATGTGCAGAGGCAGCTGGCTCAGCTCGAGGCCCGCCGGGAGCAGTTAGAAGCTGACGGTCAAGCCCTGCTGCTGACCAAGGAAACCCTGACAGGTATGAAGGTCTGGGTCCTGGGGAACATCCGGGCTCCATACTAGACTTCAGCTGTGGGCAGTGGAGTCTTGAAGAGGTTAGGAGCTCTAGGTAAGGTGTGTGACAGACCTGGATTCCTGTCCTGAGCTGTCACATGGTTTGTTGAACAAGCCCTTCCCTTTCTGGCCTGTAGTTTCCTCAAACATCAGAGGTAGGGGGAATGCCCACCTGCCTAGCATGTTGCCAGGATGCGGTGAAGGAGCTTGTGAAGGCCTTGGCAAAGTGCCTGACTCAGCCAACTGTGGCTGCTGTTGTCGTCATCAGGGATGCTGGAGAGTTGTAAGGTCCCTATGGAACCATCAGCTGCTTCCATGCATTAGCCCCATGGTCCCAGCCCATGGTCCCCACGTGTTCCCCACTCTCTAAATTCAATCCTTGTAGCTCAGCAAAGGTAAATCTCAGGGAGCTAAGCCCTGCTTGGGTCATGAAAAGTGACCTTCCTGAGCCAGACAGACCCAGGGATGCTGCTGGGCTTCCCACCTGGGCAGTGCAGTTACTGTCTTGGTGGACACTTTGCCCCTCAGTGAGGGGCTGGCATTGTCACTAATAGAGATACTTTATAAGCTAGACAGTTTTAAGTGGTTACTGGTGTTGGCACATCATTTGAATGCTGGGATGTGTGGAGTGTTACCAGTTGCCGGACCCAGCAAACATGTCAGTAATGGGTGTCACTACATTTTTGATTCCTTCCCCTCTATGTGGCACTGCTCATCTGGCATCTTACCCCTAGAAATGAGGGGAACAGAGCCAGTGAGTCCATATGGCAGCTGGGAAACTGGTATCCAGAGGGGGTGAGCCACTTCTCCAAGAAACAGTCTAGGTGCCAGGCAAGCTCTCGTCCCTCTGATTTTGCCCACGTGGCTCATCTGGCCCAAGTCTGTTGTCCCAGAGGGAGATGGTGGCTCAGCCCTGTCTTCCTACCATCCCTCTTGTGCAGGGGAGCTGGCAGGCCTGCGGCAGCAGGTTACAGCCACTGAAGAAAAAGCAGCCTTGGACAAGGAGCTGATGACCCAGAAGCTGGTGCAGGCTGAGCGGGAGGCTCAGGCCTCTCTGAGGGAGCAGCGGGCAGCTCACGAGGAAGACCTTGAGAGACTCCGGCATGAGAAGGTTTGGTCAGCTGGGGAGGAGTAGGCAGGGCTCCGAGCCTTGCTGTCTCTGTGCTCTGGGGAGGTAGCTGTCTTGCTTTGCCTCAGTTTCTTCATCTGTGAAACAGGACTTCATGTCTGCCATAGAGACCCTGGGGACAGCTGGAAGATGTGTGGGAGTGAATTGTTCTTATCAGATGTGTAGAGTTCCAGAGGCCAAATTAGGTCCAATCCTAGGGAACCCAATGGAGACAGCCATTCCGGCGCAAGGTCAGCATACACAGTAAAAAGCTACATCCATTTGCTAAGGTTCAAGAATGACAAGGCGGGGCCTGCCAAGGAAGGAAGTCGCTTGAACACTGATTCTGTGCTTACATTTCCTGAGTTTGTGTCTGATCTTGGTCACCTTCCCCTGATGCTATGTAACGTTTTTGTTTTTCATTTTTCCACTTATAGAAATGGGATAGATTGCTGTGAGGTCTGCGTGTGAAGGGTTAGTGTAGTCACCAGCACCTAGTATGTTTCCTGTCAGTTCCTGACAGGAACTGACAGAGAACACTCTGGGTGTTCTCCAGAGTGGTCCACAGGACAGGGGCCTCTAGAAACCCAGCCTGGTCAGAGCTGCCTCCAACAGGTTCATGTTGTCTCTGTGAGACATGCCCACTATGTCTCCATGGATTAAGGTGGAAATTACCACATATGGCCAGTAGGTGGCAGGGTATAACTGAAGAAAGGCCTCATCCACCACCCTTCAGAAAGTTCTAGGGGACAGGCAGTGCCCTCACCCTGAGAAAACAGGGCTGTACCATGTCCCCAGGGAGCCATGCTCTGGTCCCTGGCCCTGTCTTGGCCTCATCAGTGCTCCCAAGTCTGTATTCTCTCCAGCTTCTCTGCCAGTCTGCTCCATCCTCCCCAGGGAGCACTCTTGTCCCCAGCCTAGGCTGCTGTGCCTCCTTGCTGCATTCACAGATCTGATGTGACCTGGCCACCCATCTTGTATCTGAGCTATGGGGTATTTGGTTTTTTTTCTGACCTGAAGTATGCAAAGGACTTCCTGGGCCCCTCCTAGTATGTCACACAGCCCCGGCTCTGGCCCTCAGGAGGCTGCATGGCGGGAACTGCAGGCAGAGCGGGCCCAGCTGCAGGGCCAGCTGCAGCAGGAGCGAGAGGAGCTGCTGGCACGGATGGAGGCTGAGAAGGAGGAGCTGAGTGAGGAGATCGCTGCGCTGCAGCAGGAACGGGACGAAGGCCTGCTCCTGGCCGAGAGCGAGAAGCAGCAGGTCAGTCAGCCTGGCGGCCTCTGGCCCTCCTGGCTCTGGCCGAGAGCGAGAAGCAGCAGGTCAGTTAGTCTGGTGGCCTCTGGCCCTCCTGGCTCTGGCCGAGAGCGAGAAGCAGCAGGTCAGTCAGCCTGGCGGCCTCTGGCCCTGAGAGCGAGAAGCAGCAGGTCTGTTAGCCTGGCGGCCTCTGGCCCTCCTGGCTCTGGCTGAGAGCGAGAAGCAGCAGGTATGTTAGTCTGGCGGCTTCTGCCCTGAGAGCGAGAAGCAGCAGGTCAGTCAGCCTGGCGGCCTCTGCCCTGAGAGCGAGAAGCAGCAGGTCAGTCAGCCTGGCGGCCTCTGGCCCTGAGAGCGAGAAGCAGCAGGTCAGTTAGCCTGGCGGCCTCTGGCCCTGAGAGCGAGAAGCAGCAGGTCTGTTAGTCTGGCGGCTTCTGCCCTGAGAGCGAGAAGCAGCAGGTCTGTTAGTCTGGCGGCCTCTGGCCCTCCTGGCTCTGCCCAGAAGTCCCCACCCAGCAGCTGGAGCCCAGGAATCAGCCAGTTTCCTCCTGGGCCTCAGTTTTCTCTTCTGCAGGGTAGGAGAGTTGGAGGGTTAGCACACAGTGGCAGTGACAGGTGACAAATGCAAGCTGTCTCACTTTCTTCTGTCTCTTTGCTTGTCTCAGGCTGGCTGCCTCTGGGCTGTGCCCACAGGTGCTTGCTGACTCTTCCTAACAGTTCATTCTTGATTTCCATCAGAATGGAAATGGAGCAGGGCAGACTGCAGCCATCTCCTGCTGTGTCTCCCTGAGCCATTGCCTTATCTTCTGTAAAATGGGCACCCTGGTGTAGTTGAGGCATTAGTTAAAAGTCTGTAGATCATGTCCATATCCAGGTGGGCCAGTGCTGCTACTGAGCACCTGTGGGAGGCTAAGAGAAAGAAGTAGCCACCCACTAAATGCTGTCTTCTTGACTCTGCCTAGGCCTTGTCCCTGAAGGAGTCTGAGAAGACGGCGCTGTCTGAGAAGTTGATGGGAACCCGGCACAGCCTGGCTGCCATCTCTCTGGAGATGGAACGGCAGAAGCGAGATGCCCAGAGCCGGCAGGAACAGGACCGGGTAAGTAGGCAGCCAGGCCTTTATCCAGGGAGAAGGCAGCTTGCCTAGAGGGCTTGTCAATGGAAAGCCCTGGTCTTGCTTTGGAAATGCTTCCAGGTTGTGGGGAAGGTCCAACCCTTCCAACTGAGGGAGATGGCCATTAGCTCAACCCCAATGAGAACACTAGTGTAGAGACAGGCCAGCTTCAAGGACACAACCTCCCTCCCCCCAACTGAAGAATGATCAAGGAGTGGCAGGCCCCTGGGAGGGGCTGTATTTCAGCCAGAGGGGTAGGACAGTGTAGTGGGGCTGGTTTTGGGGAACACATCAGGACTAAGTGTGAGGATTCTGACTACCTCAGAACACAGTGAACGCCCTGACATCTGAGCTTCGAGACCTCCGGGCCCAGCTGGAGGAGGCCACTGCAGCCCATGGTCAGCAGGTGAAAGAACTGCAGGAGCAGACTGGGGACCTGGGCAGGCAGCGGGAGTCCGCCATGCGTGAGGTGAGCTGACACTTCTCTGTCCTGGCAACGTGCAATGCTGGGGCCGATCCTGTGGTATCCCCTAGCCAGGGAGGAAGTGGCATCCAAGCCCATTCCTGCCATGGCCTTAGCCTGAGGGGCCCTGTTCCCATCCTGGACCCACAGGCAGAAGAGCTGAGAACTCAGCTGCGTCTCTTGGAGGATACCCGTGATGGGCTGCGGCGGGAGCTGCTGGAGGCTCAGCGCAAGGTTCGGGACAGCCAGGAGGGCTGTGAGGCCCATCGCCAGGAGGCCAGCGAGCTGCGGCGCAGTCTGAGTGAGGGCACCAAGGAGCGTGAGGCTCTGCGGCGTTCCAATGAGGAGCTGAGGACTGCTGTGAAGAAGGCTGAGAGCGAGCGCATCAGGTGAGAGCTGCAGAGGACCACCCGGCCCACCAAGGCCTGACTGCTATCGTTAAGAGCCTAACTGAACTGTGGCTTAGGGAACCATGTAAATGGTCTGTAAGCACAGCCTAGCAAGGAGGGCAGTTTGATGGCTTGTCTGCTACAGAAAATAGACAGGTGACAGCAGAGAAGGTCACACCCAGGCCTCACCTGTGTCAAATACCTTGGAAACTAAGCCCCCTCCTGGAGTCATTCATGTGCCTCTCTCTGCCAAGGACTTTCTCCCAGGCATGCTGGGTCAGTGCAAGGGCAGCCATGTGGGCAGACAGCATTTAGGCTACTTTGGAGCAAGATGGGGCCAGACCCACTAGGAGCCAGGGGAGGAGAACCTTGTGCATCGAGATGCAGATGACTGTCCCAGGACTCAGCCTCTGCCTTCTGTTCTCTCCAGCCTGAAGCTTGCCAATGAAGACAAGGAGCAGAAGGTGGCTCTCCTGGAGGAGGCTCGAGTGTCCATAGGCAAGGAGGCTGGAGAGCTTCGGGTCTCGCTGCAGGAAGTGGAGCGGTCCAGGCTGGAGGCTCGCCGTGAGCTGCAGGAGCTTAGGCGACAGGTACAGCCCTGGCTCCTGCCCTTCTGCATGCTCTGGCTAGCAGCATTCCTCTCAGGAGGCTAGTTCCACTGTGTAAAACAAGACCTGAGCTGCAGCAAGCCTTTTACCCGACCTTGACATTCATGCATGGGGTTTGGTGAGAGTCTTTTTCTGGAGAGACGGAACACCCCCACACACACACCACATACCCCTACTCACCTCAAAAGGGAACCCACAAAAGACCAAATTAGTGCTTGCACAAAAAGTCCAACTTGATGAACCAGTGAGTTTTTATAGTAATTGCAGGAGTGTGAGCGAGGGGTCACTTACAGGAGCAGGGAGGACTCAAAATTGGCCACATCACATAAACACCACCCTGACACGGGCAGCTACTCCCAAAGGCCACAGCCTGGGAGCTCTCTGTGCAGCTTCAGGCAGCTGGACAGGGAGTCCCCTCCCCCATTGGTTGTTTACTTATCTATAAGGCTGGGGAGGGGCTTTGGAGAATTTTCCAGATTTCCATTCCCTCATGAAAGGCTGTGTTTACCTCCCAGCTCTCAGGAGCCTTCCCTCCCTCCTGGAGAGTTTCAGTTTAGAAGAAACTGCTGTAGAGCTGATGGGCTCTCAGGGGCCCTCTACCTGTGAACTGTGTGTCCTGTGTCACATTCAGACTCAGGCGTCCCCACAGGAGGCCCAGCATCTTGTCGAAAGGAACCTGAGCGATACAGGAGCCAGGTCAGGCTAGCAAACTGCTGAGCTGAGAGCTGTGAGCCTCCACTCTGACAGGCCACAGGCTCTGTCTCACCCCTCCCCCACCTTACTGCTGGAAGAAAGCAGCCATAACCTGGGCATGGTGATGTGGGGCTGTATCTCAGTACTGAGGAGACTGAGGCCAGAGGGTCTCAGGTTCAAGGCCTGCCTGGGCTGCAAGGACTGTTCAAGAACAGTCTTGACTTACTGAGGCCCTAAACAGCAAGGCTGTAAATCACTAACTCACTGTCCAGTACTGCCAGAAGATAAAGTAGGTACTGGAGAGGGCTCAGCAGTTAAGAGCACTGACTGCTCTTCCAGAAGACCTGGGTTCGATTCCTATCACATAAACATGGCAGCTCATAACTAACTGTCTGTAACTCTAGTCCCGGGGCAGCCAGTGGCCTCTTCTGGCCTCCCCAGGCATATGTGATACACAGACAGACATATAGGCCAAAGCACTCATATATGTAAAAATAAATAAGCAAAAAAAAATTTTTTTTCCAAGACAGGGTTTCTCTGTGTAGCCTTGGCTGTCCTGGAACTCACTTTGTAGACCAGGCTGTCCTCGAACTCAGAGATCTGCCTGTCTCTGCCTCCCATGTGCGGGGTGCACCACCACGCCTTTAAAAATTTTTAAAAAGGAAAATATCCGTAAGAGGTTGAGGGTGTAGCTTAGTGACATGATGCTTGCCCAACATGCCCAAAGCTTGTGTTTGATATCCAGCACAAGATGGGAGATGCACGTGAGACGCGCTCACACACACACACTGCATGAAATATGAATACATGGGAGTGTGCTCCAGCCAACCTTTTTGAACACAGATTTGAACTTCATGTAATTAATATGTGTTAGGAAATACTGTTTTTCTCTGTGGTTTTGTTTCCTTGTGTTTTGGTTTTAAGCCATTTTCTGCTGTTTGAAAATAGAAGAGCTGTCCTTGCCTTAGTAGAAACAGGAAATGGCTGAACTTGTCTGCAGACTGTAGGGGCTGACCTCTGACTAGATCGCAACCCCATCGCCAGCAAGCACTGATCAAGCACCTGCTATATGCTGGGTACTGCCCACACTCTGGAAGGTTCAGGCTTTCCCATTCTAAAAAGGCCCAAAGAACAGGAAACAGCTTATGGCCACAGTGGAGACCCCATGTGATAGCCAGAGACTGATGTTTCAAATGGGTGGCATTCCTGAAAATAATGCCCTCTCTCCAGGCCCCTCAAAGTCAGCAGTCAAGCCTGGTGTCATGTGCTAGGCTCTGCTGGGGACGTGTTGAAGGCTTCTGATCAGTCAGTTCCCAGCTATAGTTGCTAGGTTGGTTGGATGTCAACTCAGGCTCTCCCCTGCTGTGCCCCCCCACCATTAAGTGGCATATAAACCATTGGGGCCAGGTGCTTGGCATGACCTGAGTCCAGTGAGTTTACCAGGGCAGGCTCCCCATGCACTTGGAGTACTAAGTTGATACCTGCATCCTAGGTCAGTCCATCCTGGGCCAGGACTAGGCAGAACTGTTGGGCCCTGCTGACTTCTCTGCCTGCTCTGGTTCACAGATGAAGATACTGGACAGTGACAATGTCAGGCTGGGTCGGGAGCTGGCAGACCTGCAGGGCCGATTGGCCCTGGGTGAGCGGGCAGAGAAGGACAGCCGTCGAGAGGTGCTGGGCCTGCGGCAGAAGTTGCTAAAAGGCGAGAGCAGCCTGGAGGCCTTGAAGCAGGAGGTACCTGGGTGGGCTGGGCTGGCCAGAGGAGGGTGGGCTACTGTATGCCTGTGCTTCCCTCCAGAGGACTCTGGGACTCTCCCTCGGGTGTATTAATATTAACAAGCCAAAGAAACTGTGGGCCTAGTGTGTGCAGATACCAAATGTCATGGAGAGACTCTCAAGACAGCCATGTTTGATTTTTCCCACAGCCTGCCTGTGAGGTCGGTAATATAAACCCCATTTTACTAGGAGAACCAGGCGGGCTCAGAAAGGTCAAGAGTGGTTCTGGGTTCTTTGGGAACGTATTGCCTGGTACTATGTGAATGTAACTGTCATTACCAACTGCTCATTACCCATAAACAGCAGGAGCAAATAAGAAGCGAATTCAAATTATTCCCGGCCCCATACACACACGGGTGTTCTTTCCCCTCCTCCTAGAGTGGTGACCACTAAAGGCACAGGTGTGATCCCTGGAGTGGTGGGCACCAGATGGTGGCCAGGGGCAGCCTTGTGATGTCTTCTGGCTTCACCTCCGCCCCAGCTCCAGGGATCCCAGAGGAAGCTGCAGGAACAAGAGGCTGAGTTCCGGGCTCGCGAGCGCGGCCTGCTGGGTTCCCTAGAGGAGGCACGAGTCACCGAGAAGAAGCAGCTGGAGGTGGCCCGGGGCCTGGAGCTGAGGCTGGAGGCAGTTCGGGCAGAGACCTCGGAGCTGGGACTGCGGCTGAGTGCAGCTGAGGGCCGGGCGCAGGGCCTGGAGGCGGAGCTGGCCCGCGTGGAGGCGCAGCGGCGGGTGGCCGAAGTCCAGCTGGGTGGCCTGCGCTCTGCCCTGCGCCGGGGCCTGGGTCTGGGCCGAGTGTCTAGCTCCCCAGCGCGGGTGTCCAGCTCCCCAGCCAGGGAGGCACCCACGGGAGGTGAGTGCAGCCCAGGGTTGTAGAGGGCTCTCTGAAGCCACACCCCTGGGAGGGCCAAGCCCCTTGGCTATCCTGGGCTCCTGGGTAGCTTTGTTATGGAGGAATTTTCTGAATCTTGGAACCCCATGCTTTTGCTTTATTTTATGTGTTTGTGAGAGTATCTGCATATATGCGTGTGTGTCAATGTGCATGCCTGATGCTGGAAGAGACCAGAAGGAGGCATTAGATCCCCTGAAGTTGGAGCTATAGATGGTTGTGAGCTGCCATGTGGGTGCTGGGAATCAAACCCAGGTCCTCTGCAGGAGTAGCTGCAGCTTTTAACTACTGAGCCATCTCTCCAGCCTGGAGCCCTCTAGCCGCTGCCTCCTCCTCGTCCTCCCCTCCCCTCTCCTCTTCCTCCCCTCCTCCTCCTCCTTCTCCTCCTTCTTCCTTCATTTTTTGTTTGTTTGTTTTTGAGACAGGGTTTCTCTATGTGTAGCTCTGGATGTTCTGGAACTCATTCTGTAGACCAGGCTGGCCTTGAACTCACAGAGATCCACCTGCCTCTGCCTCCTGAGTGCCGGGATTAAAGGTGTGCGCCACCACTGCCAGGCAAATCCCATCTTCTTAGTAAGTCTCCAGGCTGACATCTCAGTTCCACATCCCTCCATACCAGGACTGGGATCCCGAAATGTTCCTCTTGGTAGGCACAACCAGGCCTGACCTTCCGGAGTAGCACTGGTCCATTGACATACTCAGTAGTTACAGACCACGTACCTAGTGTGTCAGCACACACCTGGAATAGATCAGGAAGCAGGCTGGTAAACGGGGCTCTTAGGAAGCTTAGAGTCTAGCCATGGGAAGAGCTGTATGAAGGGAGTAGAGAATATCTTGGCCTGTGGTTTGGGGACATTAGGCAAGCAGAAATAAAGCAAGGGAGAGACTACTGGTCAGTGCAGCTGCTGTGGGAAATAACTTGGCAGTTCTTCAAAAACTGAAAATAGAATTGTTAAAGGCAGGAGATCCAGCATTTCTACTCTCAGTATAAAAGAACTGAAAACAGGCATGTGGTAGACACTTCTATAACAAAGTCTATTGCAGCGTTGTTCACAATAGCCAAATGGCAGTGACATCCCAAACATCCATCGGCATGACTAGACCAGCAAAAATATGGTATATTCATCCTGTGGAGTAGTATTCAGCCATTAGAAGGAATGACATGCTTACATGTGCCCAAATGCAGGTCAGTCCTGAAACACTGCACACATTGGGTGAGGCAGTCATAGGAAGATAAGTATCAATGCATTCCAGCACTGACAAGTTCACAGACTCAGCAAGCAGGTCCAAGGTTACCCACATCTAGGCAGGAGACAGAGCTACTTGAAAATAAGTTTCCGTCTGCTTTTCTTACTTGGCCAGGAAGGCTCTGTGATGGAACCGTGATACTTCAGTAGCCATGGATTTTCAGACTCCCTGTCTCCCCAAATCCAAGGATGCCTGTGGCTGCTTAGTGAAATTGCAGTGTTTGTATAAACTGCACACACTTGTACCATTAGTCTCTGGAGCACCATGCTAGCTAACGCTCATACAAACCATGTGAACTGTTCTCCTTGGAGAATACTGACAGGAAGTCTGCACACACTCAGCACAGGTTCAGCAGTCACATTGCTTTGCCTCAGTTTTTTAGACAGGGTCTCACTTTAGGCTGTCCTGGAGCTCACTGTGTAGCCTAAGCTGGCCTTATACTCAGGGCAGTCTTCCTGTCTCAGCTTCCCAAATGCTAGGCATACAGTCATGTGCCAAAATGCCTGACTGTTTGGAAATATTTTCCTATGCATTTGATGCATCTGGTAGACAGACCCCTTAGGGCCAGCTGTCACATCCTGGGCAGCTACATAAGCAGAAATGTGTGTTTGACTGTCTCAAAGGCTAGAAATCTGAGGGCCATAGCCCCTCTGAAGGTACTGGGTGGGATGTGTCCACACAACACAACTCTAGTGGTCACGTGGCATCTGGATCCCCCCTTTTTATAAAGATAGCAATAGTAGGGTTGGGGTCCATCATTCCAGTGTGACAGCCACCTCTTTCCAAATAAAGTCACATTCAACAAGGGGAATTTGGGGAGATACAGGACTGATGAAAAAGATTTGAGGTGACCAGTGTACAATAGCATGCATGTAATTCATGCCCCCAGATCATATCCTTAAAAATGGTTAAGATGGGTGGGGACATAGCTCAGTTAGTACAGTGCTTGTCTGATATGATGGGAGGCCTGGGTTTGATCCCCAGCACTGAATAAAATTGGACATGGTGGTTCATACCTACAATGCTCATGCTCCGGAGACTGAAGCAGGAAGATTGTGAGTCAGGTCTAGCCTGTGCTACATAGTCAGCCTCACCCCTGTCTCAAAAAAGGAGGGGTTTGTGGATCTCCGTGGCAGGGTGCTTCCCTAGCATGCCCAAGGCCCTGGGCTCATCCATAGTAACCTCCATGGCCAAAAGGAAACCAAGATTACTTTTCAGATTTACATTTCAACTAATATAAATTTTGTCAAAACAAAAAAGCAGAACATAAATGCAAAGGAGGTAGGGCTGATAATGGGGACCAGTGCGTCCTAGGAGTCTGGGAAAGATGCTGTGGAGACCCGAGCAGTGCGTCCTAGGAGTCTGGGAAAGATGCTGTGGAGACCTGAGCAGTACGTCCTAGGAGTCTGGGAAAGATGCTGTGGAGGACCCGAGTTTTGTTTCCAGTACTCATGTGGCAGCTCACAATTGGAGTTCTCACAACTGTCCTTAACTCCAGTTCCAGGGGTTCTAATGCCTTCTTCTGGCTCCATGGGCACAGGCACACTTGTGGTGTACACACACATGTGCAAAGAAAACACCCATATACATAAAATAAAAACAAGCCAGGTGTGGTGGCACACACTGTTAATTCCAGCACTCGAGAGGCAGATCTATGAGTGTGAGGTCAGCCTGGTCTACATAGTGAATTCTAGAACAGCCAGAACTACATAATAGAGAGACCCTATCCCAAAATAAATAAATAAAACCCAGTTGTGGTGGTGCACACCTTTAATCCCAGCACTTGGGAGGCAGAGGCAGGTGGATCTCTGTTGAGTTTGAGGCCAGCCTGGTCCACAGAGTGAGAGCCAGGATATTCGAGGCTATACAGAGAAACCCTGTCTTGAAAAACCAAAATAAATAAATAAATGAAAAGAACTAGTCTGTTTTAAAAAAATAAAGAAGTTGGGCTTGATTGAGGAACGTGGGTAGATCCGGCAAAGGATTTTAGGCGGGAAGATAACCTGGCTCTCTTTTTGTGCTGATGGGTACTGTAATCTGGTACCTTGAGAGCCTACATCCAGCACCCAGTGGCTGCCATGTCCCTGACTGTATCTTCCCTTCCAGGAAGTGGAGATGGTCATAGCAGCCCCAGTCCTTTGGAATGCAGCCTTCAGTCCCAGCCACCATCTCCAGGGCCCATTGCCTCCCCAGCACCTCCAGACTTGGACCCAGAGGTGGTGCGAGATGCCCTCCGAGACTTTCTGCAAGAGCTTCGGAGTACCCAGCGGGAGCGCGTAAGCTGCTGGAGATGGCTGGGAGGGGAACGTGGGGCAAACCCAGGGGCAAAGGAGCTGTGGTGGTCAGAGCAGGGTCTCCCCTTCCTCTGTTGGGGCTACAGGATGAACTTAAGGTCCAGACCAGCACCCTCAGTCAACAGCTGGCTGAGACGGAAGCAGAGAGAGACCGTGCAACCTCAAGGGCTAGGCAGCTGCAGAAGGCGGTAGCTGAGAGCGAGGAAGGTGAGTCTTCCTTCAGGGCCCTCTGCCCTCTTATGCTCCTAGCAGCTGAGGTGGGAGGCTAGCGAGTTGGTGTCAGTAGCTCCTATGTCCAGTTGGGGCCTACCTGACTCAGGCCTGGTTCCTCCAGGAGACCTTCCCTGGGCAACCTCAAGGCGCCCAAACCTACAGACCCTCTGTGGTCCAGGTAGGGCTTTCAGAGGGTAGGGTACAGGTCAGACCTTCGTGGCTTGGTTCAGGGGCTGGGTGTGGCGTGAAACTGATGGGACTGGGTGGTGGCCACAGCTTGGCGCAGTGCAGACAGGCGGCTGAGCGGGGCCCAAGCAGAGCTGGCACTGCAGGAAGAGAGTGTACGGCGTAGCAAGCGGGAGTGCAGGGCCACACTGGACCAGATGGCAGCACTGGAGAGGAGCCTGCAGGCCACCGAGAACGAGCTCCGGGCCAGCCAGGTGGGCAGGAGTGGAGGGCCCATGGGAGCAGGCCCCAGGGTTCTCTGTAGTCCTCTGCCCAAGTCACAGCCTATAAGGATGGCCTGTGGCTCTTTCCATGGAGCAGATTTTAGTTCACTGTTGAGTGTTCATGTGCTTCAGGGAGAAGGGCTTGGGCCTGAGTCAGACAGAGGGGTTCAGATATGGCCTGGAACAGCCTTTGGGTGGGGTGTCACCTATAATTGCTACACAGAGGCAGTACCCATAAGCTTTTGGCTGACGCCTCTTATCTCTAAATATCTGCATGAATGGGAGTACAGTGTTTGATGTATAGGCTCCTACATGTCTGTGTGTCTGCACAGGAAGTCCAGGCCTTGAGTGATGACAGTCTAGCCTCTCAGCTGAAGCCCCCTGCCCTCTCTCCAGCTGCCCCCACCCCTCCTCCCTACCTCTGGCTGGGACCAAGCTGGAGCTGGATTGTTGTGTCTGCAGCTTCAGCTCTGGCTTCGGGCCCAGCAGCCCCTGGGGCCTGGGAGAAGGCCAGGAACAAAGCTGGGTGGGAGCCAGAGTGGGGGCCCCCCTCTTTCCTACAGCCCTGACAGCATATGGGGGGGGGCTTGAAGAAGCATGAAGCAGGGAGGCTTTAGTGACACCTAGGACCCACTGATGCTGGGGTACCCATGTGGATTGAATGCTCCCAAGTTCTTCCTGCCCTGTGTCCACTCTGCAAACCCCTTTATTGTCTGAGTCCTGAGCAGGCGAGGGAGAATCAGCCATTAGAATTGTGAGCGGTGCCCTGCTCCTCAGCAGCAGCTGCCAGGTTCAGCTCGGGTTTCATTTGTGCTTCCAGCCATTTCTGGAAAGCCCTTTTGTAGAGCAGGGAAGGGTCCAGTGTCTACATTCTGCAGCCCCCTCCCTGGGGATCTGATGAGTCCCCAGGTAGTGGCACCTCTGGACTAGTCCTCCAAGTACAGACATGAAACATCCAGAGTGCATTCTGACTCACCAACACATTAGACTCAGCTCAAACAAAACATCTCTGGGACCCTCACATCTGCTCAGTCTGTGACAAATGGGGAAACTGAGGCCCCAGCAGGCACAGGCTGGTTCCAGGTCACACAGTCCTTGAGGCTGACCCTGCTTTGTCCCAGTGGTGCAGAGGGGGTGAGGGGAGGGGTGGGCAAGCACTGGGGCTGAGCCTTGCTACCTACAGGAGAAAGTCAGCAAGATGAAGGCCACTGAGGCAAAGCTGGAGAGTGACAAGCGGCGGCTGAAGGAGGTGCTGGATGCCTCTGAGAGTCGCTCCATCAAGCTTGAGCTGCAGCGGCGTGCTCTTGAAGGCGAGCTGCAACGCAGCCGCCTAGGTCTGGGGGACCGTGAGGCCCATGCTCAGGCCCTCCAGGATCAGGTGGACTCCTTACAGAGACAGGTGGGCTCCTCTCCCTCCTGGTCACACCTGCATGCCCTGTGCCAGACTCTGTCCAGGCATTGTGCAACTGTCAGTGCTTTGAAGCAAGTCTTCACCATCAGGTTTCAAAGATGGACAGGTGGAGGCCCAGAGTGGCAATGTCCTTGCCTGTCACATAGCTAGGTTGATGGGGCTCTGGACAGGGTGGTTAACCCACAGTGGGGTGAGGCCCGACTACAGTAGGCTGAGCCAGTGAAAGAACAAGCCGGTGGGGATATGGATGAGGCCCAGAGACAGGTGAGAGGAATGTGGGTTAGCGCTCCTGGTGGAGATGGCAATGGAAAGGGAAGCCTTGACCATCCTCTGTCTCCCTGCCAGGTGGCAGACAGTGAGGTGAAGGCAGGGACCTTGCAGCTAACAGTGGACCGGCTGAATGGGGCCCTGGCCAAGGTGGAGGAGAGTGAAGGGGCCCTGCGGAGCAAGGTGCAAAGTCTGACAGATGCCCTGGCCCAGAGCAGTGCCAGCCTCACCAGCACCCAGGACAAGAATCTGCACCTGCAGAAGACCTTGAGTACCTGTGAACATGACCGCCAAGTGCTGCAGGTCTGGGAGTGGGAGGCCCCAGGGTCTGGCATATCTCTCTTCTATCAGGAAAGAGTTCAGAGAGTTTGCCAATAAGAGCTGATAGCCAATGGGGCTGTCAGTCAGGAAATCCGGGGAGCCAATGAGAATAGGCCTCGAGGCAGGATCAGGGTCAACAGAAGTAGCCAGTCATGAGGCTTAGAGGGGGATGCTGCCCAATGAGAGAAGAAACCTGTTAGTATGGGACCTAGCTGTAGTTTGTGATCCCAGTGACTGTCACCATCAGCACAGGTCAGTGGGCAGGACTGACAACAGGCCAGACCAGTTAGGCGTTTCACCCAAAGGGAAGCCTTTCGCTTAAGCTGGCAGTCTGGCTTGGCACCATCAGCCTCTGTCCCCCAGGAACGGCTGGATGCTGCCAGACAGGCATTGTCTGAAGCACGGAGGCAGAGCAGCTCCCTGGGTGAGCAGGTGCAGACTTTGCGGGGCGAGCTAGCCAATGTGGAGCTTCAGCGGGGTGATGCCGAAGGCCAGCTGCAGCAGCTGCAGCAGGTGAGGCCTGGAGGGCCTCTATCTATAGGGTGCCCCGTGTGGTCCTGGGCATGGTGTGGGGAACCCATCTCAACTTCACCCCAGACCTTGACCCTGCCACCTGAATCATCCGACCCACACTCCCGTTAGGCCCCAGAGAGAACCATTTGGCCTCAGCTGTTTCCTCACATGGGCCTTGTGGTTGTCTACTACATGAGTGGGCCAGCATCTTTGTCCCCAAGTTTCAGATGGTCATCCTGAGGTGCGGTGGGATGAGGGGGACCGCTGGCTTGTGCTGCAGGTACTGCGACAGCGGCAGGAAGGCGAGGCCATGGCTCTGCGCTCTGTCCAGAAGCTACAGGAAGAGCGGCGACTGTTGCAGGAGCGTCTGGGCAGTCTGCAGCAAGCCCTGGCTCAGCTGGAAGCTGAGAAACGTGTGGAACGGTCAGCGCTGCGGCTTGACAAGGACCGGGTGGCACTCAGGAAGACACTGGATAAGGTGGTCTGCTCTGCTGGGGCCTCCCTAGCGTTCCTGTGTCTCTTCAGTGTGCTGCTTATGATGCCAGATGATCCTGCAGGGGCTCCTGCGAGCCCCCTGTGAGCCCCCTCCCCTCCGTATCTGCCCAGGTGGAGCGGGAGAAACTTGGAAGCCATGAGGACACCCTGAGGTTGGATGCTGAGAAGGGCCGCCTGGACCGCACACTCACAGGGGCTGAGCTGGACCTGGCTGAGGCCCAACAGCAGATCCAGCAGTTGGAGGTCAGCCTGGTCCCCAATGCCATTCCCATACTAAGCCCAAGAAGGCCTGGGGGTACCTATGGCTGAGCCAGCAAGGAAGGCCAGAGCCTTTGGGAGGGTGTCCTCACTGGGCTGTAGGGCAGGGTTCTTCCTATGGTGGAGAGAAACACTGGCTCGTTGGTGTTCAGGCCTGTGGTTCCTGTGTGCTGTGACAGTATGGAAGCCCGAGTGTCTGTGGGAGCTTGCTCATGGGTACAGCATGAACCTCATGTTGTACTCATGTAGCCTGTGGCCTAAGTACATGTAAATGTTTCCACACATGAAGGTGTTAGGCTAGCCTTTGTGTCCCTGTGTGCTTCTGTACAAATATGCTCACTTTTGTTCCTGCATGTATGTAGGCCAGGCCCTGTGTTTGAATATTTTTGTATGTGCATGCCTGTCTGAGTGGGCTTCACTGGGGCCCCTGGCCCCTTCCGGTGCACTGTTAGGGCCAGCGAGATGAAGGATAAGCCCATGCCACTGTGTGCACATTAGGTTAGAACCCTGATTGGCAGCCCCTATTTGTAGGCACAGGTGGTAGCCCTGGAGCAGAACCACAATCCAGTCCAGCTGGAGGCAGATGAGCAGCACCTGGAGCTACAACAGGAGGTTGAGCGCCTGCGCAGTGCCCAGGTGCAGACGGAGCGCACACTGGAGGCACGGGAGCGGGCCCACCGCCAGCGAGTGTCGGGATTGGAGGAGCAGGTACAAGCCTCCCACCCCCACCCCTGGAGAAGATGGAGCTGGAATGGAAGTGTAGGGCTGGAGAGAGGACTGGTCATGACCTCTATAACTTGAAAAGGGCCAAGTAGATCAGTGCTGGTACCAGCTATGGCTGGAGTAATACTGCCTAGAGTCAGTATCTCCTGGCCTAGGGCTCATCCTCTGCCTCAAGCCATCAGACCCTCTTCCTTAGTAGCTCAAGCTATAGGTTCTAGCAACCTGGGATCCCAGTGGAGAAGGGGCTCTTTCCCAGGAATACTAGTAAGAGCCCAAGAAATGACTCTTCCTGGCCAGTAAGATCACTTTTGTCCCTTCTGGCTGTGCTGAGAGCAGGCTGAGCTGCTTGGACAGGCCCAGCCTAGTCATACAAACACTTCTGCTGGAATCAGGCCCAGCCAGGCCATCCGTGCCTCTCTCTGGCCCTCTGTCCTTGGGTAGTGCCAGGGCTCACAGATAGTAATCGGGCAGAGTTGGGAGGACACAGGGTCTTGCTCTGTGGAGTGATGCTGGGCAGAGCTGCTTTCCATGGCTGAGCCTCTGAAGGGATAAGGATGCCAAAGCATACAGACACCTAACCGCCATGAGGGGCAAAATGAGAAGCGGGGCCCTCCCACTCCTAGGCAGCAGCCCTTCCCTGCAGCAGGTGGCATGCCACCCCTCATCAGCTCCTGTTTTCTGAAGTCATCTGTGGCCCGGGCTGCTGGGCCCTTCTCTTCTCCAGGTGACCATGCTGAAGGCACAGCTGCAGAAGGAGCTTCGAAGGAGCTCAGCATCCATCTCCTCACCCTCTGGTACCCCAGAGCAATGAGTTCCTTCTAGCCAGCATCCTGAGTACAGTCATCTTGGCAGGAGAGGGGGCCCTTAGTAACATAGATTGCCCAGAGAGGGGGCCCTTAGTAACATAGATTGCCCAGGGCCTAGACATCAGAGTGTGGTAGGAGGGAGCTGGGGTGACAGATGAGGGTGGCACTGTGGCTGTGGTCACACCCATGTGGCTTCTCAAAGTTACTATACCACCTATACCACTCCAGGCCCCTCTACTAGAAGATCCTCTGCTGACCAAGGCTCTTCATGCCTGAGCCAGCCAGGGGTCAGGGAGAGCGCTTGTTACTGCCAGCAACAGAGCAGGGCTTCCCCTGGAAGGAATGTGTGAGCCAGAGCAGCACCAGGGAGTTCTCCCTTGGCTCTTTGTGTCAGAGGCTCCTTAGTGAGATTAGAGCCCTTGTATTTTTGTACCTTTTTATACTGTTAACTGTGGAGAACTGTTGTGCTTTTTTGTAACATGACCTGTTTTCTAGAATCGTCTGTACACACACACTTCCTCTACCTGGGCGTTGATGGGTGCGTGGGAGCACAGACTGTGGGTGTCTGGGTGATCACTTAACACTGCCATTTGAGGACAATGATTTTACCCACTGTGTCAGGAGAACTAACTAGGACAGCATGGGGAGCACTAGCCATAACTGCATGGGGAGTACTGCACAGCTCTCCTCCGTGCTGTTCACACAGAAGAACCAAAATGACCTGCCTGTTTCTGCACGCACATGAAGAGTTGCATCTTGGGAGGGAGTGTCAGGGCCCCTTCCTTCCTCTGGTGGGTCACAGATGAAGCTAGGGCTAGAGTAGGTAGGGGTGGGATACAGCAGCAGAGCCACCTGACACCCCCCTTCTATGGAGCTGAGTTGCCTGTTGTTGGGGACCAGCAGTATTGGTGGCACTTGAGTTGTCCCTGGCCCCAAAAGTGACTCTGCATCTTTTGTAAAAACTTTATTATTTTGTATAAAAGAAAGATGGCCCATGTCTCGGGGCATAGGAAATCCAAGCAGACCAGCTGGGTGAGGGCACAGCCTACCTGAGGAGACTGAAAAGGGAGGGATGCCCCCAAGGCACTGAGAAGGCACATTGAAAGCCCCAGACCCCCCAAAGAGGACTTGGATGAACCCCATCTAGGGGGTGGAGACTGGACAGTCAGGAGCCCAACTGCTCGGGGATGGCCACAGGCTGGGGAGGGGCCCAAGGCAGCTGTGGCTTCACTCCCCAGGGTAGCAGCCCCCTGACATCCAGGACGAAAGGGAGGGCAGGATAGGGGAAAGCACCAGGTCAGGTGGGGCCTGAGGTGGATCCGAGCTGGGTCCGACTCGGATTCCACACCAGCTCCACCCTAGCAGCCCCCACAGCTCCTGGCACAGGAGGCAGCCACAGATTGGCACAGGCCACTGACGGCCATCACGCCACACTTGGAGAACTTGTCCCGGCACAGGTCAGCTGTTGGAGGGAGGGGAAGTCAGGTGGGAACCCGCCACCCCATACTAATGAGGATGGAGATGGGGGCTTGCAGCATCCTACAAGTGGGCCAGGGCACAAAGTCCATGGCAAACCTTGCAGGTGGCACGTGGGAAGATAATGACGTGGGGTGGTGGATGCTGCCAGGACAAGGGGTGGAGGTTTCCCTACCTCGGAGGAGCTCCTCATGGGCACAGACAGTACGGACACATATTTCCTTGTTGACGACATACACCCGGCGAAGGCTGGGGGTGAGCCAGGGACACTCTCAGCCATACCCTCACCTACCCCCGTTGGGAAAGCCCAAGAGTCCAGGCCCAGGCCCACCCTCTTCAGTGTCTGTCCCAACTCACACCTTCACTGGTGGGAGCTGCCCCTGAGTCCCTCCCTCGTGACCCTCAGCCCTCACCTGTAGAAGCAGACCTCATTGAGACACTGCTTACAAGGCTTGTGGATAGAGTAGAGGCGAGTGCATGGGTACTGTTCCTCGCGGCAGTCTAGGGACAGTGGGATCAGACTGGAAGCTCAGAGCTCAAGTGGCAGGCTCACAAGTCTGGGTTCCTAAGCACCCAGGTAGCACAGGACTGCCCAACTTTATACCACACATAAAGTCACAACCCATTTGGAAACATAAATTGGAATACAAACTCACAACTACCCCACTTGGTCACTGGGACATGACACTAGCTCACAAGCTGCTCTGTAACCCACTGTGTAACCAACCCAACACACACAGGCTGGGTTCTCCAGGCCCCTCCTCTCAGGCTCTTGGCTGGGTGGCACTCAGCTGGACTGGGCTTGCTGGTTCCTCTTCACCTGGCCATGGGTACCACCCAGGCTGTGGCCCCAGCACAGTGCTGGCCCCTCCCTAGGCCCCTCTGTAGTGTAGGTACCTCAGCTGCCCAGGGACGTCTGTCAGCTCCCTCAACTAGCACCCTATGGAGCGTTAACCTTGCTTATCCCACCAAAAGGCCCTCTCTTTCTGAAGCCATGCCGGTTTTCTCCAGCTTCCAGGAGGTTCTTACCAAGAGGCCCGGGCTCCGTGGGTTCAGTCTCCAGGTCCCCTGGAATGGGTGGTTCTAGTGTGGGAAGACAGCCAGGGGTCACTGGGAGGTATTCAGGGCAAGGGGCACAGCTGTCTCAAGGCTGACTCAGACCCCCATCCTGAGGCACACAAGGAGCTTGGGCAAGAGGGACAGCATTACCTGGGGTGGGGGCTGGGATGACTTCCTGTGGGACTTGCTGCTGGGACTGGAACTGTTCCTCAGGAGGTCGAGGACTCACTTCTGTGGTGGTGGTGTGATTGACAAGGCTCACTTTCCCCACAGACCCCCACCAGGATGCTGGCCCTGCCCATCCTATCCCAGACTTTTACCTTGGTAGTCATAGTAGTTGTCTACATTGTCTGAAAGGAAACATAATGGGTGGGGTCAGGCTAGCCCTTGGTCCCAGGAGAGTGGCGCAAAGGGGTCACAAATGAGCCTGGGGACCTACCCCTGGGATTCCTACCACCCCGCTGAAATGGGTGCCTGGATGATCCATGTATATGTTGTGGCAGCACTGAGGACGCTTTGAGGACTGACTTACCAATCTGGTCACCGTAGTGGTTGTACTGGACATGGTCCGGGAATGGGGGGAGAGGATCCAGGTCATACTGGCCCTGAGCAAGCAGGCCTGCTGAGGGGAGGGAGGAGTCAGGTGTAGGCATCCCACAGAGGAAGGGCAAAGAGAAAACAGGTGGCAGTCCTAAGCCAGGGACCTACAGCCAGGCTCAGATTCCACAAAATCCAAACTGGGTCCTGGGTCAGTTTCCTGCCCCTGCCCTCGCCTAGCCCCTCTGCCCTGGGTGGCCTTGAGGCTGCTCCAGGAATTCTCCTACTCCTGGCTCCCGCCTGCTTCGGAGACTTCCCACTCTCCCCAGGGCTACTGCAGGTCTCAACTAACATTTCAGCTCCGCTGGGCTTATCCCCACCCACCTTCCCCACTGTGCATTTCTATCATAGCACTCAACACGATCTGAAATTTACCAGATCTTCTTGTCCAAGAGGTCTCCGTGCCTCTTCCCTGGCCTGGCCACATGGTGGAGGCCGGGTGTGTCTGCCTAACTCACAGCTGTTTCTCCAGTGCTTAGCTGCTTAGCTTACAGTAGATGTACGCCTAGACAAGTTCAGTGAATGGATGTGTGACTCCTGGGATGAGTGACTGCTGGGACCTTTGCGGTCCTCACTGACACCTCTTTATGTGATAGACAAGTGCCTCTCAAAGGCCAAGACTGTACACGGCAGTAGAGCCTACAGCTCTAGCACCAGTGCCTGGACTCCCAGCCTTCAGGCTCCTCTACTGTGTGGTGCAAGCCTGAAGCAGGGCGGGAGAGTTCTGGCCATAAGCTAAGACAACCCCCCCATGGGAGCCCCCACACCAGCAGCTGCTTACCAGGCAGGACCAGCAGGAAGAGGCAGGCAGCTCTCATGGCCATGGAGTGAGGAGGCTGTGGTGGCGGTGAGGACAGCTAGAGGGGGAGGAAGGTAGAGCTAGCTGCATGCCAGCCAGCTAGTGCAGGGTGGCAGAGAACAGTTCTGTCCCTGGGTCAGTCTGCGGGGGGCAGACAGAGCCAGGCACCTGGAGGTGTGGAGGGGCATCTACAGTCCCTGCTTGGGCGAGGGTGAAGGCTTCAAAGCAGGTTCCAGGGCTGACTTTGGGTTTTTTAAAGACTGGGTGGCAGCTCTTAACAAATGGACAGACACTACCTTGTCCTGCTCACTAAGGAGACACCTCTAACAGTCCCACCGTGACTGTGCCCACTTCTGGCCCATCCCATCCCTGAGTTTCTGATCTACCGTGTGAATTCCAGTGACCTCAGGAACATCCTTTGGGTACCAGCCCTGCCCAACCACCACCACAGACAGCCATTAGCTCAACAGCATTTGCCAGGCCTGCCACCTGCTCCCAATTAGCCCCTGGGCCCTGAGCATGCTGCTCAGCAGGAGAGCCACATGCATAGAGGCCCCAGGAGCCCTTAGAGCGGCCAGGGCTGGGCGGGACTCCCAGCTCCAAGAAGTCGTCTGCCAGCTCCAGGCCTCCCAAGACCTGGCTGTCTTCATTACAGACGCACGCACACACGAGACAAGACTGAGGCCTGTTTGTCCGAGGCACTAGGAAACATGGGGAGGAAGTGAAGGCACCTCTGGCTCCCAGCATGCTAACTGGGTGAGGCAAAGTCACTTGGCCCAGGGATTCAGAACCCTCGACGTGACCCTGGATGATAAGAGTGTAGTTTTGGTGAGGGCACTGGTCCAGGTCTTGCACAAGGTTCCTAATGCCCAGGAACTCCTGGGTGAGTCCAGCCTTCAGTACTGGCTAGTCAGCAGGCCATGAGCTCTCTCAGGCTCATCCATCCAGAGGGCTGCCTACCCTACCCTGGGAAGTTCTTCCACACACCTTGAACCCCAACTCTGATGTAGGACTGCCTGGGGAACTGAGGAAAGATCAAGGGAAAGGCAGAAACAGGGTATCTAACCTCAGTTTCCCCAACCCTGAGGTTTCCTGATACCTTGCCCATCTCAGACATCTCACTCAAGCGTCGTCCCCTAGTGGGGACCAGAGGCCCTTGCTAGTTTATATTCTGTCCCATAGCAACAGTCTCCTCATATTCCCACTCTTTGAATTCTGGGCAGCCTGTGGTAGGGGGGCACCCAGCTCCAAACAGACTGATGATTGATCCGAGTTTCCGTGCATTAGGAGGCATCGTGTGGCTGCCAATATGTGTCGGAACCTCACTCCCGCACTCAGGCCCAGGTTTATGGCAGGGAATGGGGCTCATTGGCTAGCCCCGGCACGAAGAAGAGAGTAATAGATTGCTCCTAGGGGACCCAGGCAAGCTCTTCAAAACTTAAGTTTGGGAGGCATTAAGGAGGCCAGGAGCTGTCGGGATGGCTGATCCACCCCTACCTCTGGCCCTTTCCACAACTTCGGCCTCCCCCAGCCCCTAGGCGCCTCTGTGGTTCTGGGGGGGACAAGGACTGGGAGCCCCCTCGCTGGCTCCGGTCCGAAGGGGGCCCTGGCCAGATGCTGCAGCCCCGCTCTGCAGCTGGGAACAATCAGCCGGCGGAAACTCGCTGGCTCTCCACCTCCGTCTCTCTTTGTCTCTGTGTCCGACCCCTGCCCCGCCCTCCACATCCCAAATGCTGGGGGGACAGCCGCCCTGTCCCCAGCACCCCCATCTCTGATGACCCCTGAACCCCAGCCCCCTCGCCTGTCCTATATTGCACCCCACCACTTGCCAGGTGCCCCCTCAGCATCCGCTCCAAACCCCAGAGCCAGGGGCTCCACAATCCCCCCCAACCAGGAATGCAGTGTCCCCGACACCCCTGGGCGCGCCCAGCCCGCGCCTACCTGTTGGGGCCCCTGTGCCGTGCTCTAGCTCGGCTGAGAGTGCTCGCCCGCAGCCTGAGCCCCCCTACGGGCCCCCAAGGCCCACGCCCGCCCCTAGCCCGGAGTCGCTGGGTCCTAGAGAGCGCCGCCGCCACGCCGCACCCTCGAGGCTCCAGCCCCTCCCCAATGCCGCTGGGTCTGGGCCTGGGCCTGGTACTAGCGGAGCCAGCCAGCCGGTCACCCCTTTAACAGAGGGACCCCAGCCTCTCCACCCAGAGTCCAGAGGTCACTGGGCTGGAAATGAAGCCTTTGCTAGCTTCCTGCGGTCTCTCTCTCACCTTCCTTTCTTTCCTCTCCTTCCTGCCCTCCTGGCCCAACAGATGACCTTAGGGGAGGTCAAATTCAAGGAATACCCGAGTGCTCTTTGATTTGACCCCAGGAGTTGACCTCAATCCGGGGAAGTCCCACCATTCTTCCCTCTGCTTTCAGTGCCCATTCCTGGAACTAATTATTATTTTAAGATTTATTTTTTGTGTGCATTGGTGTTTTACCTGCACGTGTGTGTGTGTGTGTGTGTGTGTGTGTGTGTGTGTGTGTGTGTGTGTGTGTGTGTGTGTGTGTGTGTGTGCGCGCGCGCGCGCGCCAGATTCCCTGGAACTTGAATTACAGTCGTGAGCCACCATGTGGTTGCTGGGAATTGAACCCAGGTCCTCTGGAAGAGCAGCCAGTGGTCTTAACCACGGAGCCATCTCTCCAGCCCCTGGCACTAATTCTTATCCTGGGAGTTCAAGTTCCAGTCCCATGGGACTAAGTTTGTGCTGTGTATTCCTTGTCCCTGGTCTACTGAGTGACCTGCTTTCCCTTGCTCTGGGTGTCACTTGCAATGTAGCAAGGACTTTTGTCACCCAGGAACCAGGGAACCCTGGGGTCAGGCAGCTGTTCCTTACTGTCAGGCCTAATCCCACTTGGGTCGGAAGGGAACCAGTCTGACAGAAATGCTGCCTCTATACTTGACAAAAGGGGGGAACTGAGGTCCACAGCCACCAACTCCAAGGGTCTGGCTAGGATCTGTTGCTGCTCCTGCCTACTCTCCTGGCCCAGAGGGTCCAGGCAGAGCAGCTGCTGTCTAGGGAGGACGAGGGTGTCAAGCTTCATGATCTCTGCTCCTGGATGATTCCCCCCCCACACACCTCACCTAGTTAGGAGCTGCATGCGGGCCTGGCTGACTTCATTCTTTTTCCACTTTGGCCCTTAGGCTTGGCACATGCCTGCGCAGTGGATCCATGGAGCGTCAGCAAAGTCTATCCAACCTTGCCATCCTGGCTGTGGTGGTCTGAATATAATTGCCCTCCGCCCCCCAGGCCCAAAAAGGAGTGGCACTATTAGGGGGTGTGGCCTTGTTGGAGGTAGTGTGTCACTGGGAGTGGGCTCGAGGTTTCAGAAGCTCCAGCCAGGCCCAGTGTCACTCTTCCTGCTGCCTGCCATGGATCCAGATAGAGAACTCTCAGCTGCTTCTCCAGCACCATGTCTGCCTGCATGCTTCCTGCCATGACAATGGATTCAATCTCCGAACCTGTTAAGCCAGCCCCAGTTTGCCATGGTCATGGTATCACTTCATAGCAACAGAACACTAAGATACTGGCTGTGTCCACTGTCACAGCACTCAGTCCAGCGGCATCTAGGTGCCAGGCAGGAATGACACAACAGTATATTTGCCTGGTACCTTTTTAACGTAGCATGAACCAACATTCCCTGAGCTTCAAGTGGCCTGTGGATGGCACCAGGCTTCCAGGAATGAGGCTGGAGGAGGCCTAGGAAGAGGAACCAGCCCTTCTTTCCTGTCTTCCCTGCCCAGGAGCCAAGTTAACTTGCATCTCTGGAGCGGAAGAGCCTGGCTAGCAGCCCACTGCTGGGGTGAGGTCAGATGCATCCACCCTTCCCTGGGGACGGGGCTTGAGGTTCTGGCTGGGAGACCTGGGCTTAGAGCCTGGCTTTATCTGAGGAACCAGACTACAAACATCCTAAGATGTGGGAGTGACAGGCAGAGAAGATAGGCCCTAAGTGAGATGGCTCTCAGGCAGAGGCTCTATCAAGCCTCAGCCTGAGGCAAGCCTGTGGCTCCTCCCTCCTGCAGGGGTAGGAGGGCTAGAAATAGTGAACCTGAGGTGGGGCACAGTGCAGCCACTGTTGTAACCTCAAGCCTCAGTTTAGCCATCGCCATCTATAAAATGGGGTTGGACGCTGCAGTTGTAGGGCCCAAGATGGCATGAATAAGAGACTAAGCTCTATGAATGCATGTGTCCCACCTATACCACTGTCAGATGGAGTGGACACAAAGAAAGGGTCCAGTGTGACCAGGAAGGGCGGGAGCATGGGACTGGACAGTGGGTTACACCACAGTGCCCGGATCCAAGACCAGTGTTGCCAAGGCAGGAAAATCACTTTATTTGCTACAGTGACAGCAGTGACGACTCTGGATGGAGTTGGCAGCTGCTGTCTCTACACAGGATGGTCTAAATTGAGGGACAACAATCAGCACTTCCCCGGGTGGGTTCAGGGAAGGCTGGGCTAGGCAGTGCCGGGCAGGAATGTGACAACAGCCAACTTAGGAGATGTGGGAGGTGATGGGTGCTGTCTCTAGAGATGGGTCCAGTTACAGTTCAGGGGCGGGGGCGATCCAGTGTCCAGCATGGTCTCCAGGCCTGTACTACCTCAAAGAGCTGATGGGCAGTGTGGGCCACGGCTGTTCAGCAAGCTCCCGTTCTAGCTGCTTGAATTGCTTCTTGGAGACCCTTTTAGGCCGGACCCACCGTAGGCAGGCTGGGAGGCACTGGTCCAGCACGCTCTGCAGAGGGCAAGGGAACAGCGTGAAGGGGCGTGAAGGTGTGGCTCCTCCACAACCCTCTCTAGCATCCATCCATCCATCCATCCATCCATCCATCCATCCATCCATCCATCCATCCGTGTGGGCCCTACCTCCAGCATGAAGGCTCCCACAAAGTTGAAGGCGACCAGGCCCAGCAGCAGCAACTTGAAGGAACTGTCCGCAATGTTCCTCAGTCCTAGTGGCCCCTGCAGGAGGCCGGGGACCAGGATGAGGCCCACCAGGACAGAGCCCAAGAGCGCCAGGGCCACCAGGAAGGGCACTGGGGGTGGGGGAGTCTGTCAGCAATGGAGCTGTGCCCTGGGACGCATGCACACACGCACGCCCACACGCCCACACACAAATGCACACTCTACTTGGGATCCCTTCTCCATCCCAGCTGCCACCCCTCAGCCCAACACCCCCACCCCACCACGTGGCAGCACCGTTGGTGTAGAGTGGCTGGCGGAAGGGTGCCCCCTTAGACACAGCTGCAGCCAGGATGAGGTACTGGAAGCTAGATAAAGAGAAGACCACTGTGTTCTCGTAGTTGGGCAGGTTGTCGGGTGCGGGCACTGTTCTGTTCAGAGGCACAAACCTAGGGACCAGAGTGGTGGGGTCAGGTTAAGGACGAGGGGTGTCAGAGGCAGGGGCAGTGCTGGTGCTACTTACCAGGGCTGGGCTATGACCAAAAAGTAGCCCCCCAGCTGGATGCCAGCCACCAAGGCCACCTGCAACAGCAAACTGCCAAGTACAGGCACACTCAGTAGTGCCCCTGGTGGCCGCGCTCGCACTAATGTCAGTGCAGGGCCTGTGCGGCTCATGAGCACTGCGATCGTGGTGGTGATGACAAGGTCGATGGCCAAGAACTGTAGGTCTCCCAGGTTGGTATTGATCTGTGGCAGGCAAGAGGACAGAGGGGAGGCTGAGGGCCAGCGCCTGCAGAGTCCCAGGGTGGCACCATCCTTGTGGAACCTGGAGAAGAATCCTTCCTGCCCATCGTCCGCCCAGCATCCTTAGCTAACACATTGGTGGACCTTAAGCCCAATGAAAAAGGCTCCCAATGATCTACTGACCAGTCTGATACATGACAAGCTGTGCTGCCCC
The DNA here is from genome assembly GCF_003668045.3 of Cricetulus griseus. Classification (NCBI taxonomy): domain Eukaryota; kingdom Metazoa; phylum Chordata; class Mammalia; order Rodentia; family Cricetidae; genus Cricetulus; species Cricetulus griseus. Next base: position 12,251,019 of record NC_048595.1, read on the forward strand.
CTAGTCTGACATTGGGGTCTGCCGTTCCCGTGGAAGGTTGCTCTACACACAGCTAAACCCCAGCCTGACGGAACAAAGGCGTTGCCCCATGGCACCACACTCTTTCCCCTTTGCAAGCTCTAAGCAGAGAAGGGCAGAGTCTTGGCTCTGTGTCGCTCCTGCCTGGACTCTGCCTTATTCTCCTCTACAGACTGGGAGTTTCAGGGGTTAGAGACGGCTATCAGCACATGGCAGGCAAATGATGGTCACACTGCCCTGACTTCTTGCTGGTGGGACACTGGTAGAGTGCAGGCTTGGGTCTGGGGCCCTGCTGATGCTCACAGTATAGAGAATCAGGACTGAGATGAACTGCGTCAGGCTGTACAGGGCCATGTACTTGAAGACGCTGAAAGACGTGTCCAGAGAACAGCGGCCCTCCCTAGGAGGCAAAGACTGACATCAGGGGCTCAGGCCCCTGACTGGCCCCGCCTCACCTTCACCCACCAGCCCTGCCTGTCTTACCTGATGACAGTGGGCACACACTCAATACTGGCCATGCTGGAGGTGAAGGGAGAGACCACTGAAGCCTCTGCCTGGGACAGCGAGATGCCCACGTCAGCTGCCTTCAGGGCCCCACAGTCATTGGCTCCGTCCCCGCACATGCCCACACAGTACCTGACAGAAAGAGAGGTAAGTAGATACGGCTTGTGAAACAGCTCCATGCCCCAGGGAGAGTCCAGCCTAATGCGTGACCAGGTGATGCTTGGTAAATAGATGTAATTATTTTTGGCATGACAGAGGAGCCAGCTTGGGTCCCTCTGTTGTTTACAGTGCTTAGGACAGAGGGTAGCGTCCCTTAAATGCTAGGTAGACACATCAACAACACTTCCTATCCAATCCAGGTGTTATTTACTTGTTGGTTGATTATTGAGACAGGGCCTTGCTGGGTACCCCTGGCTGGCCTGCAACTCATTAAGCTACATCAGCCCTGGTTTTATTGCTGGCTTGAGACTGTCTCCCTACATAGTCCACATTGGCCTTGAACTAGCAGCAATCCTCCTGCCTCTGCTTTCCAAATGCTGGGATTACAGCACATGCCAGCATGCCTGGCTCCTGGGTGCTTCTGGAAGGTGAAGGGTCGGTAATGCCCTCGGAGAGGACTTGGACAAATGGACACAGGCATTCCTGCCGGCCCTCTGAGAAGGGTGGGTAATGCCCGCGGAGAGGACCTGGACAATTGGACATGCGCATTCCTGCCGGCCCTCTGGTACCTCACCACAGAGCACTCACTGTAGCTTCTGCAGCTCACACACTAGCTCTGTCTTCTGCTCCGGGGCCATGCGTGCAAAGACGGTGGCCTGCACCAGGACCTGGGGCGTGAGAGGGGAAGACTGAAGTATCACCTGGCGTGCAGAGGCAGGCAGCACAGAGCCCCTCCCTGGGCAGCTCTACCTTGGGCAGCAGCTTGGGGAAGTGCTTCTGAAGGACAGCAAAAGTGGGCCCGCTGAGGGCCAGGTGACGGGACTGGGGTTCCAGCTCCATGGGATAGCCTGTGGCCTGGACAGGATCCTAGGGATCAGGAAACTCAGCTTAGGAATACTTTCCTCCCTGGAGAGTTGGGCCCGGTTAGGTGACATGGAATGGGGTTTCTGGGTACCGTGCAACCAGGGTTGGTGGTCTGCCTCACCTTAGCCCCATTCATGACTGCAGAGGACTCGGATGGCAAGAACTGCAGGGAGGCAGGCTGGCCCTGCTCAGGGTGGGTGGCATGGATGATAACCAGGTGCTCCTGGATGCCCACCATGCCACAGCCTCGGGCCACAGTGACTGCTGTCTGCAGGTTGTCCCCTAGGAGTGTGAGGCAGGGTCAGAGTCTAACACTGTCCAGGGGCCTTGTCACCCTGATGCTTATAGGTGGACCACCCACAAGTCTGTCGACCATGGCTGAGCTGGGCAATCTAGCCGTATCCCAAGACCTGTTTCTTCAGTGTAAGTCAGAGGAGCAACTGGGCTGGGCTCCAGCTCTATACTTTGCACGCTGCTGCATAACTAGGGCATGACACATGTATGCTTGTGTGTGAGCACATGGCTGGGGTGTGAGAAAGACAAAGCCAAGGCCTTTTTACTCCAGTGGGAATCCTTCTTGCTTTATGGAGTTGTCACTGACTTCTAGCCGGACACCATTACCCACATAGAGAAGGGATTGGAACCCAGAATGGTGACCTCCTGGTGATCCGACAGGTGAAAGGTTGGCCTGTAACTCAGGAGGCCACCCCACCTGGCTCTTAAGGACACAACTGTCCTCATCTATCAAACATGGGTGACAATGAGATATGATGGATACTGGGATGCCTTCTTTAGGGCCAGGACAGGGCGGGCTGTGCCCTCCTCACAGGGCCCCTGGGCTGTGATACCTGTCACCATAATGGTTCGGATGCCTGTCTTCCTCAGAGTTTGTATAACTGGAGTCGTCTGTGGCTTCAGCAGGTTCCGCATGACCAGCAGCCCCAGGAGGCTCAGCTCCTGCTCCACAGTGTCCCTTGAGGGTTAGCAGCCCCAGGTCAGAGGTCAGGCAGGAGTCAATGCCCTCTCCCAGTGTCTGGATGGGGCACTTGGCCTGGGCTGAGCACCTCCCTCCACACACCTGGTCAGCTGTTGAGCGGCCTCAAGGCTGGGCGCAATGGGCAGTGGCTTGCCAGCTAGGGCCACGACTCGGTAGCCAGCAGCTGTGTAGCTCTGCAGCACCTGGGTAAAGTCGCTGGGTACTGTGAGATAGGGGGTGTCATCAGGGCATGGGGGCGTCAGAGGCTGGTTCCTACTCCCACTCTATGCTCACACCCAATAGTGGACTCGGCCTGCTCCCTTCACCTGTTTCAGGGCTGCAGAGGCTGGCCACAAGCTCTGGGGAGCCTTTGACATAGGCCTCAGGCTGGGGGGCTCCTGGCCATGCCACGACCACACCCATACGCTGCAGGGCAGAGGAGAATTGGAAACGGCAGAGGACGCTGACGGGCTCTGGTGGCTCTTCCTGCGGGTGGGGGAAGAACGGAGAGGCTGGTTGTGGGGCCCACTCCTGAGGCCCCAAGCCTCAGTCACCCTGCAGCTTACCGTTCCCTGTTGCTGGGACCCACTCGGTGGGGGCCTCATTACCGCCAAGACCTGGGTCCCAGGTGCTGAGTCTGCAGCTGGACCCTCCTCTAGGACCTGGTTGGGGGTAAACAAAGGAGGCTGGGAACCAGGGTTTTGATGAACAGAGGGGCAGCAGGACTAGACTCATGGAAGACTTCATGACTGGAGGGGGTCAGGGCTAACATGGACTTTGGATTTTGTGTACTCAAATTCATACTCTGGCTGTCCCACTGGTAAGTTGCTGGGAAATCTTGGGCAAGTTATTTTACTCTCTACGAAGCAAGTTTCAAGCTTATGCTAGGGCTCTACTTTTCTACGAGAAAAGGTAGACTGGGGTTGGGGGTGGGGTGCCAGGACATAGCAGGTGGCTCAGCACAAGGCTCTCCCATGACTGATAGTGACTACAGGTGTGACAGAGACCATTGGGGAGCACTTGAGATAGCATTCCTTAGGCCCAACTGCCCTGAAGCAGGGGCCTGGCCTGCCTGACCTGACTGGCCTCCTCACCCAGCCTGTAGACTCCACCATCTTGAGATCCATAGGGTCGCCCACTGGGGTGTCACGTAGCTGGCTGAGGGCATGGCAGGTGGCCAGTGCTCGGAGAAGGGGCCCCAGGGGCAGGTGGCGGGGCTCTGGGACCAGTGGTAGCAACATCCGTCCCTTTAGGGGCACCACCCCCATGACGTCCAAGCCGTCCTCCGTGAGGGTGCCAGTCTGCAGAGGGACAGTGCCAAGTCCTCGGTTGAGTCAAGCCTTGCCGAGCTGGTCCCCACACCCAGGCCAGGCAAGCCCCACAGGAACAAGAGCAAGGGCCACAGGAGGCCTGTCCCAGACCCTGTGTCCCTGCCGGAGTCAACTGCTACACCCCCATTTGAATCTGACCATCTTCTCTCCTTAGTTCACATCCCTGACAGGTCAACATGAGGCCTCTGCTCATCACCTGCTGCCCACCTGGTCCTGCCCTGTTGTCACCACTGCTCAGTGTGTCCCAGGTTCACTGCGTCCTTAAAGAACCACACACACTCATTCCTCCCCACCTGGTCCGCTTGCCCTCACCACGAGTGCTCAGCGGGAGAAACTGCTCATTGCCCTATCAAGGTAGCTCTGGGCTCCTCTAATACCCACTTAGCCACACAGTGTGCTGCTGGTGTGTTCACCTGCTGAGGACACACGCGCGCACACACAACAGTGCCCCTATGCGCGTCCTGCTGAACTCCAGGGCTGTGTGCTTGCCCAGCAAAGTAGGCCCGAAATGGTTCTTATCTGCCAGGCGTGAGATGGAATGAGTGGGAGATGGGTGTGGAGGGTGGCCCCGGAGGTGCCCACGGTGGATCGGGTCCAGCAGGCTGCCTGCTGAAATGCGCAGCCCCCCAAACCTTGCCACCCAGTCCCCCACCTTGTCGAAGCACACGAGTCGCAGCTTGCCCCCCAAGTTGATGCGAAGTGGCTGGATGCAGAAGATGCCCTGTGTGCGCAGTCGGCTCTGGGCATAGAGCGTGCACACGGTCATGGCGGCCGGCAGGGCAGGTGGTACCACCACTGTCACCAAGTCCAGAGCTCGGATCACAATCTCGTTCACAGGTACCTGGCAGGAGGCACTGTGAATGCAGAGCCTGGCTGGACAGGCCCTGCAAGCTGGCGGCTCCACCCAGCCTCGGGCTTACCCGGCTTCGGTAGAGAACGAAGATGCTGTAGATTGTGCCAAGCAGAGCTGGGGAGACAGCAAGAGGTTAGCGGGACTCCGGACCCAGGCTGAGGCTGTCAGCAGAGCGAGGGACACGGCCCACTCACCCAGGACAGACAGCGCGGCCACAAACTTCATGCTGTGTTTGTAGAACTTGAAGCTGATGGGCCTCGGGTGCAGGATGGAGCTCACCAGGCCCCCCTTGGCTGTGCAGAACCCTGGAGGCAGGACACCAAGGAAGAGAGAAGGGTTAGGGCAAGCTCTTTCCACCCTCACACAGTGCCTGCACCCCGGGGTGATGACATTCACTGGGCCAGCCATCATCTGGATTGGGGTCATAGAGGACCTCACAAGGCTTGCCCAACCCCACAGAGTTTTGTTTAATTATTTTCTTTCTGTGGTCCCGGGTATTGAACCCTCATCTAACTAGGCGAGTGCTCGGAGCAGCTCTTTTCTGCAGTCCTCTTTTTTACTTTTATTTCGACTGATGGTCTCAATAAATTGCCAGGCTGGACCACAACTTGTGATCCTCCAGCCTCCACCTCCCCAGTAGCTGGGATTTTAAGTTCGTTGCCTCCATAGGATTTTATCTTAGACAGGGTCTCAGTATTTGGCCCCTGCTGGCCTGGAAATTGCTCAGTAGCCCAGGCTAGCCTCAAACTCACAGAGGTCCACTTAACTCTGCCATTCCAGGGCTGGGAGTAAAGGCAGGTCACCATGCCACCGGGTCCCCCGTAGAGATTTTAAAAGTGGAATTAAGAGGGTGGTTTCACTTCTGGCACAGAGGACGAAGTCCCTGCCCCTCCCGCAGGAGAACCTGCTGTCTCCTACAAACACTGCAGAGCTCGCTTACAGTCTGCCCCAACTTTTGTTCAGATCAGGACCGAGGGCTGGAGAGATGGCTCAGTGCCTAAGAGCACTGGCTGACCTTCCAAAGGACCCAAGTTCACTTCCCAGCACCCATATGACAGCTCACAACTATCTGTAACTCAGGTTCCAAGGGATCCAATGCCCCCTTCTGGCCTCTGCAGGCACCAGGCATGCATATGCACAAACATACAGCAAAACACACACACATACACACACACACACACACACACACACACACACACGTAAAATAAAAAGAGAGAAAAAGAAAAGATGGAACATTAAGGCCCAACTGGTGAACTAGTCAGAATCGCACAGTGTCAGAGGTGGTGGGGAGCCCAGGGCTCCAGGTCCTGCCCTGCCCTGTGTCACTCTTCCTACATGTGCTGAGCTAGGGCACTCCTCCCCACCTCCAGATAGGTACCTGTCCGGGTCACCACTGCTAGGACACGGGGTCCCAGGTAGGCCCGGGCCTGCAGGATGAGGGTCCCACAGAAGAGTGTGTGCCGCCGGTGAGTCTCTGGGCTGTAGGGCTTGGGCCCCTCTGGCAGGGCTGTCTTCAGCACTGGGATGCTTTCCCCTGGGAGCGACATGGCATGAGGTCCATTAGGGGCCTTCAGGATACTCCTTCCCACTGACAGAACTAAGAGCTGCCCACAACCATTCGGAAGCCACACTTAACTCTGTAACTGGGTTGGTAGTGAGAGGGAAGCAGACCAGAGAGGGCAAAGGACTTGAGACTGTGAGGCAGCAGGTTACCAGGAACCTGCTTTGGGGAGTTGGGCCAGCCAGTGCCAGTCTGTGCACATACTGAGGGCCAGGGCTTGGGAAGCTCCTCTCCTGTTGGGAGTTAGTTTACCACATACTATTTTTGTGAATTTTAGATGGCTCTTGCTATGTAATGAGGCTGGCCTCAAACTTCTGAACTTCCTGACACAGTTTTTAGAGTCCTGGAAATTACTGGTGGGAGCCACCACAATTGGTCACATCTTATTTTGTGTTGTTTTGATTTGAGACAAGGTCTCGCCACATAGACCAGGCTGCCTCGAACTCACAGAGATGCACCTGTTTCTGCTTCCTGAGTGCTGGCATTAAAGATGCACGCCATCACACTCACTTTACCTCTAACTAATAAGGATCTTTGCATGGGGGTGTCTGTCACCCCCACAAAGCCTTGGGCAGGCTGCCTAGCAAAGGAGACTCCACTACTGAGTTCCCGTGAGAACAGGGTATCTAGAACATGCATATTTCTAGGGGACTCAGAGCCGCCTAGGCTCTGCCTGCTTCCCTAAGATGAGGCAGGTTTGGGCTAGTCCTCGGGCAGCCAGACTTTTATACAGGTTTTCATGTAGCCCAGGCTAGCCTCAAACTTACTAAGTAGTCAATGACCTTAAACTCCTGACCCCCCTTACTTCAACTTGCCAAGTGCTGGGATTACTGGTGTGTGCCACAATGCCTGGTTTTGTTCTTTTTGTTAGTTTTCTTGAGACATGGTTTCTTTCTTCCTTTCTTTTCTTCTTTCTTTCTTTCTTTCTTTCTTTCTTTCTTTCTTTCTTTTTTTCTTTCTTTTTCGAGACAGGGTTTCTCTGTGCAGCTTTGGAGCCTATCCTGGCACTCGCTCTGGAGACCAGGCTGGCCTCGAACTCACAGAGATCTGCCTGCCTCTGCCTCCCGAGTGCTGGGATTAAAGGCGTGTATTACCACTGCCCTGTATCTTTTGCTCTTTTTTGTTTGAGGGTTTTTTAGTTGTCACTGTTTTGAGATGGGAGTCTCACTGTGTAGCCCAGGATGGACTCTAACTTGGGGTGACCCTGCTTCTGTGTCCTGAGTGCTAGGATTACAGCTGTGTTTGCTTTCATAAGCTTATTATACAAGTAAAACCCAAAGCTGGTTCTGAGGATGCAGCACTGTAATCCTAGCTTTTCAGGAGGCTGAGGCAGGAGGATTACAAGTTTGACTACTGGGACTACAGAGTGAATTCAGAGCCAGCCTGGGCAACTTGGTGACACTGTGATTTAAGAAGAAAGTGGAGGGGGGAATTTAGTTCAGCGGTAGACTACTGCCTAACCTGTTGTGATGGTTTGAATGATAGTGACCCCCATAGACTCATGTTTCAATACTTGGTCTCCAGTTGGTGGAACTGTTTGTTTGGCAAGGATTAGGAGGTGTGGCCTTGTTAGAGGTGTGTCATTGGAGGTGGGCTTTGAGGCTTCAAAAGCCTCCAGCCATTCCCAGTGCGCTCTCTCTCTCTCTCTCTCTCTCTCTCTCTCTCTCTCTCTCTCTCTCTCTCTGTGTGTGTGTGTGTGTGTGTGTGTGTGTGTGTGTGTGTGTGTGTGTGTGTGTGTGTGTGTGTGTGTATCTGCTCTCTGTCTGCCTCCTACTTGTGATCAAGATGTGAGCTCTCAGGCTGGAGAGATGGCTCAGAGGTTAAGGGCACTGGCTACTCTTCCAGAGGTCCTGAGTTCAATTCCCAGGAACCATACGGTGGCTCACAACAATCTATAATGAGATCTGGTGTCCTCTTCTGGTGTGTAGACACACATGTAGGAAGAACATTGTTTACATAACAAAGAAATCTCAGGAAAAAAGAACCACGAGCACACATTGTTCCTGCCGTCATGCCTTTGCAAGTTGGTTTGGTCATGGTGTTTTGTCACGGTGATGGAGAACTAACTGAAGGAGTCAGGTGAAGTGGCACACACACCTAGCACTCGGGAGGCAGAGGCAGAGGCAGGCAGATCTCTGAGTTCCAGGCCAGCCTGGTCTGCAGAGCTTGTTCTAAAGCAGCCAGGAGTACACAGAGAAACCCTGTCTCGAAACAACAAAACAAAAACAAAAAAGTAACCAAGATTAAGATGCAGGACAAAGTAAGGTCCTGGACTCAAAAGCTAGCACCATATACCACAAACACACACAGAAACAACAACGGAAAACCTCAGGCCAGAACTTTCCTTGGAAGCAACCATCCGCTCTCATCATACTTTTAACTCAGGCTGGCTTGGACCACATCCTCCTGCCCCAACCCTCCAGAATGCTGGTGTCACAGGTGTGAGCCCTGTGACAGGCTCTTGCACGAATCTTGTAAACACTGAAACACAGGTAAGGCTGCTCTTGGCAGCACCACGTGCACTGGTTGGAGACTTGGGAGTACATCAGTCACCATCCACTTGCACCATGGCTTCCTATGGCACGTGTGGGACGCTCCATGCATGTGGACAAGCATCCAGGGCACAAGGAAGGGACCAAACAGGGTCATGAGCCCATGTACACAGCTGAAACTGCTGCAGTGGTAGCCTGTGTGTGGAAGGGACGTGACACGAGCAGGAACCCTGGCTCACCGCCACTCTCCTGCATGGGTTCCAGTCCAAGCCATCTAGCAGATGCTGGCACAGAGTTTATGCACAGCCTACACCAGAGTGTCTAGCAACCATGTTTTGCAGGTGGGGAAACTGAGGCACTGAGTGTTTAAAGGCATATTGTTAGCAAGTGCTGAAGCCAGGATTGTTGCTTGAAAGAAAAAGAAAAATTCAACTAAAGCTTCTGGGGAGAGGCTGGATGGCAGGCTCTGAGCCTTGAGAAAACTGGGTGTTGTTATTTTTACTCTTTCTTTTGTATTCTTTGGGGGGGGCGCCACCCAGCTCCCAAGTCAATCATACACAGGGACTTATTCTTAGTTATGTATGCTTGGCCTTAGCTTGGCTTGTTTCCTACCAGCTTTTCTTACCATTAAATTATCCTTTTCCCTCTGGGCTTTTCTCTTTCTTACTTGGCTGACTGAGTGGCTGGCCCCTGCTGTCCTCCACTCCTTATTCTCTTGTTGCTCTCTTCTTCCTTATAAACCTTCTCTACCTACACTCCCTGTCAGCTAGTTGCTGACCCGCCTCCTGACTGCAGGTGAATTTTATTTAATCAAACACATCTTTGCGTCATTAAACAAATGTTCCAGAGCGCAAACGAAAGTAACACACCTTAAATTAATATTCTACAGCAGCCAGGCTCACCTGTCAAGGAGCTCTCGTTGATCACACACTCGCCAGCCACCAGAACAGCATCACATGGCATCACCCCGCCCTCCTGGGGCAGCACCAGGCAGTCCCCAGGCACCAGCTCGCTGGAGTCCACCCACTCATCTGTGGGCAGAGGGGGTTCAGCGAGGGCCAGCCGCCCTGCTACCCCCATGCCCAGCCTCCCTCCTGCCTGCTCCTCACCTCCTCCAGGCCGACACACCTGCACCCGCACAGACAGCTTGACCATGTCCCTCAGAGTGATGCTTTGCTGTAGGACAGAGGGACGAGAAGAGTTGAGTGGGTGGCAGCCCTTTGGGACACCTTGCTCAGCCCTGCCTGGACACTCACTCTCACCTTTCTGGTCTTGTACAGAGCCAGGCAGATGGAGATGGCCGAAATGAGGAAGATGCAGAGGGCATACCAGTAGTAGCGGTCGGCCAGCCACAGCGCGATGCTGAAGGCTTGGAATCCATAGTAGGGGTTCAGTGCCTGGGGGAGGCAGAGAGACATAAACGCTGCATCCCTGGGCAGCCTGGAGACAGCTGGGTGGCCACCCCACGCAAAGCCAAACCAGTCTCCTGACTAGGCCCACTCCTGGCTCCTCCTACCCAACATCCCCCCAGCTGGAGTGAGGAGGACACAGGCATTTGTCCCCAGACATGTCAGACCCCTGCTATACTTTCTAAGTGCCACACAATGGTGAGGACAATCCCACAAGGTGGAGCCACCACCAGAAGCAGAGACTGAGACACCAGAGACACCTGAGTGTCAGGCTGCAGTTTGTAGAAGGCTAGGACATGATTTCCAAGTAGAGATGGTCCCTTTGGCTATGTGTGACCGTGTCCGAGTCCTGTCCTGCCCTGAGGCCTAGCTTCCTCCTGAGAGTACATACTGTCTAGTCCTTATCCTTATTCACAGCGCTGACAGGAAGCAAGAGGACACAGTGGGACTGGGCTGTGGTTGCTCTGGCTCTGCCGCAGGCTAGGCTTTGCATCGACCCTCCCCCATCCTCAACCTGGGCTCTCAGGCTGAGCAGACTAGAGGCTGGGACTCACTGTCACTGACCCCTACTTGGATGAGGATAAGGTGGACACCAGGGTCCTTTACCTCATCCACCAGTAGCTGCAGGTAGGACTTGACAGGAATGCCAATCACATTGGGGCCGTAAATGGTCTTCCTGTAAGAAGGGAGGCCACCGAGCTGTCCCAGGGTGTCAACGACCCCACTTTCCACTGGGGAAACCAAGGCCTGAGAAGGTCCAACTGGAAGACAGGAATATGGGAAGGAGGGCGAGGTGGGGCCCCAGGGGCTAGGGCAGCATGTACCTCACAGCTTGGTCCTGGAGGCTGAGGCCGGAGCGGGAGCAGTGGATATCATCACAGGTGCGGCCATAGTCCAGCAGGCTGGTGAGGGTGGGGAGGGGACACCGTATGGGTGACAGGGCCTAAGCTCTGCACCTCATCCTCTGTAGGCTGAGAACTTGGAGCTCCAGGGCTGTCAGGCCCCCTCAGTCACACTAAACCCTGAGGACAGAACTCAGTTTACCTACTCCTGTGACTAGGCCACAAACTGCCTCACTAAGGAAGGATAAGCAATGAGGTGGATATGCTCTGGTCAGCGACAAAAACACTATTTACACCAGTGATAGCTTAGGCAAGTCAATCTTTCTGTGCCTCTGTTTTCTCATCTGCAAAATGGGGGCAGTAGACACACCCAACTCGTCGGGCTGTGGGTAGCTGAGATGATGTCACTGCATGGCAGTGAGTTTTGTTCCTGGCACTACCTTGCAGCAAAGGCTGACGGAGCCTGTCTTCCCCTGCAAACACCTGTGTTTGCCCAAGGGTTGTCCTGGCTGTGTGAGCATAGGGTGTGACAGGCAAAAAGACTCAAGTGTGGCTGAATCCACCTTTCCCAGGGACAGCTCACAACCTTTCACAGCTGAGAGCTGAAAGCTCATGTCTGTTATTCCTGAGGTGTGTGGGCCACACTCCTCAAGGGTATCTCTGGTATTTTTGGTGGCAGCAAGGTTTGGCAGCCCCCACTGGCACTTCCCCAGGGCTGTCTGGGGTTACCTTCTAGACCAATGACTCCTTCACCCTCATCTGGGGCTCTGCTTCTAAGGGCTCAACCTCAGCACACCATGGGAGTCAGAGCCTGAGGCATGGTGCCTGGCAGATGTACCTTCAAAATGACCCTAAGGGATGAGATGTACCCTCCCCCCATTTACAGGAAGCAACTCCCAGCCGAGAGGGGCTTGGTGAACTGCCCAAGGTTTCAGGGCAGCTGAGAGTAGCCCAGGCTAAGCCAGCCCTGTCATGACCTGGTACCCAAACCCACCCTGCTGGAGATGGTTTGGCATGCCTGGGGCCTCTACCTGACTTGGCAGAAGGCTTGCTGGGTCTCTATCCAGACATAGCGTTGGCCTTGGAGGAGGTAATAGCGCAGCACCTGTTTCTGGGTGGGAGAGGAGAGGCCAGTGGGAGGTGGCCTGGGGTCAAGGAACACCCACATGCAGAAGATGGGGAGGGCACAGGGACAGCATCACAGGACAGAGAAACTTGGAAATTTGATAGAATCCCAGACCTTTGGGACCACAGAGAGCCAGAGGGACACAGAGAACTCTGAGGCCAGTCCTCCCACACAGTGCGTGACCCAGATGACCGGACAAGGGCAAGGCCAGGCGGAGCCCCAGCTGGCCACTCACTGCCTCTTTCTGCCTGTGGAGCTGGGTGGTGTCCTCCCATGTGTCTTCTGCTGCCACTCCCACAGCTGTCTGACTCCGGCCTTCCTCTGCCTGGGCCTGTGGGGGCAGCTCCAGGCTGGGGAGGGTTGGGAGTTACTCCGCAGCTCCAGGAGCTGCCCAAACCTCCCTTCCCATGCCTCCCTGGAACAGGACACCTTCCAACTCACCTGCCCTCGCCAACAGCCTCAGTCTGCACCTGAACTGTGAAGAGCTGCCTGGAGCTACCCTGGAATACAGAGGTGTAACTTCAGTGTTGAGGAAGCCCCGTCCCCCCAAATCCATCCAGGGCAGTCCCATAGCCAGGTGGAAAGCCAAAAAGATACAGGGCTCTCCATTTAGACAGACAGTACATTATATCCAGTCATCTTTATGCACGTGAGCATGGTGTACGTGTGTGGTAGTGCATGTGTGTGCACACAGACACCACCTTGCTCTACTGATCTCTGTCTCACTGCCTTGAGACAGGGTCACTCCTGGAGCCTGGAGGTAGCCCAGAGGTCAGCAAGCCCCAGAGGGTTTCTTGCTGTCCTTGCTCCCTCACCCCTGGCACTAAGGCTATAAGCACTTGGGCAACCATACCCAGCTTTTAAACAGAGGCTAGTGATTTGAACTCGGGTCTCATGCTTGCACAGCAAGTGCCTTTATCCATTGTTCTGGTTAGCTTTCTGTCATATTGGCACGAGCTACAGTCATTTGAGACGAGGAAACCTCAGTTGGGAAAATGCCCCCATTGGACTGGCTTGTGGGCAAGCCTGTGGAACACTTTTTTGATTCATGGATGAATGATTTCGTGCGAGGGCCAAGCCCACTGGGGGAAGGGCCATCCTGGGCCTGTGGTCTCTGATGGTATAAGAGAGCAGACTGAGCTGAGCAAGCCATGGAGAGCAAGCCAGCAAGCAGGGTTCCGCCGTGGCGTCTGCTTTAGTTCCTGGCTCCAGGTTCCTTCCTTGAGTTTCTCCCTGATTCCCTTTGACGATGGGCAGTCATGTGGAAGTGGAGGAGAGATAAGCCTTGTCCTCCCCAAGCTGCTTTCTGGTCATGGTGTTTATCACACCAGTAGAAACCCTAACTGAAGCTCCCATCTAGAGCCATCTCCGGCTCTAGGTAAGGGCTTATCTTCGTGGGTTTGATTATGGAAACTAATGAAGTATTTTCTAAAGGTAAAAAAAAGCTACAGGATTAAAAGGGAGCCCAGGGAGCCACACCTGGCCTCAAACAGGAAGATGAAGGCTTGCCTCCCTCCTGTCCACCCCGCTTCCAAGGGCCAGTGGTGGTTGGAAAAGCTCAGCATTCCACTACCCTTTCTCAGCCCTGGTGGTCCTGCTCACCTCTTTGTCTCTTATTTCTATAACGAGTGTTTCGGCGTGGGCCAGGCTGCACGGCCTCAGGCGCAGGCGCACGCCCCACAAGGGCTTCCAGCGGAATAGCAGCCAAGGGATCCCGGCCAGCATCCAGACCGCGGCGTGATAGCCGATGGCCCTCCATGGACTGCCACAGTAGCCGCTGAGCCTCTGGGGATGCAGGTGACAGGGTCAATGAGGAAGGGGCAGGCAGGGACAGAAGAGAAGCCAGGGCACTGGGGACAGGCTGGAGTGCTACTCCATCCACCAGGATTACTTACCACGGATGAAACTGAGGAGCTGAGGGGATCTATTGATGTCCCTGTCATCAGGGTCCCATAGCTGGGGGGCGTGCTGCCCGTGAGCGGGCTGCTGTCTGTTGACAGAAAGGGAAAAGGTCACAGAAGGGAGGGCCCTGGTTTTCAGCACCAGGCCACTCTGCTTCTTCCTTCTGAAGCCTGGCAAGCCTGGTCACTCTGTGAACCGACTGGCCCATTGGCTCTTAGGAGTGTGTCTGGCCAGAGGGGCACATAATCACCTGTATACCTGTGTCCTGCCTGCTGCTTTCGTAGGGCACGACATTTCACATGGTCCCTTCCTCCCTGCTACCTGCGCTACCTGAGGGCAGGGGCTGCTGTCCAGCTCAGGCCTACAGTCAAGAGCCCCTGTAGTCAAGTCCACATTGATTATATAGGGAGCAAGGACTGGAACCCCTTCCTCCCACCTCCCCACCTGCAGGGCAGGTGTCTTTCTAGATGTTTCTACCCAACCAGCCCAACTTTTCATCTTACAGCTGCTGTAGCCACAGCCTCCTAGTCTCTCAGCTGCTCAGTCCCTGTAGGCTGAGGCTTCTGCTGTTTCTCCCAGACCATTAAAAAATGCTGACCTGTCAGGCTGGGTTTGTGGTTCAGAGGCAGACGGCAGGCCTCCCGTGCTTGAGGCCTGGTGGCTAATTATGTGTGGGTCTTTGTTCCCAGCCCTTCTGACATGGCTATCATAACAATTCTGCCAGGCAGCAGTGGCGCACACCTTTAATCCCAGCACTCGGGAGGCAGAGGCAGGCGGATCTCTGTGAGTTCGAGACCAGCCTGCTCTACAAGAGCTAGTTCCAGGACAGCCTCCAAAGCTGAAGAGAAACCCTGTCTCAAATCCCCCCCCCAAAAAAAGCAACAACAAAACCCCAAAAACAAACAAAAAACCAAACCCCACAACAATTCTGCCAGGTACAGCTCCATTTTATTTTTCATTATTTGTGTGTAGGTGTGTCTTGTGTGTGCATGTACATGCCAGGTGTATATTCTCTCTCTCTCTCTCTCTCTCTCTCTCTCTCTCTCTCTCTCTCTCTCTCTCTCACACACACACACTCTCTCTCTGTGTCAATTTGTATATCTATGAGAAACTCATCCTTTCTGGTAAGGGAGTCTGGCAGTCTGAAAGCTGCCCAAACCATGAAAATAAAATAAAACACTACTACCCCAAAACAAAACAAACAAAAAACCAAACCCCACCAAACTGTAACCAAATAAAAGCACACANCACACACACACACACACACACACACACACACACACACACATGCTCCAGTAGTAGATGCTGAGAATCTTACTCTGCTATTTATTCTCCCTCTTACTTCATTTGATCCAGGCTCTCTCCCTGAACCTAGAACTCACCAATTAATCTAGGCTGGCTGGCCAGAGAGTGCCTCCACAACTCTCCTGTCTGTATCTCCACAGCACTGGAATTCCAGATGTGCGACTGTGCTCAGCTTTTATGTTGGTGTGGGGATTCGAACTCGGATCCTCATACTTACACAGCAAGCATTTTACCCACTGAGCCATCTTCTCAGCCTCCTCTCTCCATTTCAAAGAAAAGGGAGAGGTTAAGAAACTCGCCCAAGATCACACAGCAAGGATCTGGGAGCTCCAGGAGGCATGCCCAGGCAGGCTGGTTTTACACTGGATTGTTTTTGTAATTAAACAATGGATTTACATTGTCCTGTACAAAGACAAATGGGGTGAGGTAACCAGGTCTGAAGGAAGAGTTCACTTCCCACGTGCCATAGCTGTTCTTAATCCTGCTAGCATGGATGCCCACTCAGGCACATAAGGAAATGGGGTTAGGGTACAAAGGCCCTCGGGCCAGGAGGCCTGAGCCTGAGCTTTCACACCTACAAGGAACAGCCAGGAACCGACATGTGCTGTACCACCTGAGGCCTCTTTAAATAGAAGACATAGAAAACTGTCAGACCAAAGGCCACCTGTGGCCTCTCCCACCTTCCACAGAAAATGAATGACTAACAATGCAGTGTGCTCTACGCAGGGACTGGCCTCCAGAATGGACAGATGGATAGACAGAGCCTGGCGTGAGGGCAGGCCGCCAGGAAGAGTATCATTTCTGTCCCTTGGTCCTAAGAAGCAGCCTGGTTCTCATAGAGGGGACTGGCCTCAGGACAGGGAGTTCAGTAGGAGGTTCTCAGGTCCTTGGCTACAGCAGCTACAGCCTTTTCCTGCTAGAGCCCTTCATCTGCCTACAATGCCAGGGCTGGGGGCTCGCCCACCCTCCAGTGGCTGGGAAACAGCACCTTTAGGATCTCAAAGGTCTGATCAAGGGTATACAATCACCTCCTTATTTCTCCACACAAACCTACCAAACACGCACACCTTTCATCTCTTTCCTAGGACTGGGAAACAGGTGTGGGGAGGTACCCTGCCCAAGAGCCATATTTATTGTCTCCATCATCTCTGCCAAGCTATGATTCATAAAGCAGGTGTCCCAGCCTCTCTGGGCTTCCATTTCTAATCTCTAAGGTGATAGTGTGTGCAGCGATGCAGAGAGAGAGGTGGGGGGAGGGAGAGGGAGGAGGAGCCTTAGCCAGAGGATGTCTGAAGTCTGAGGCTGGTGAAGGCGAGTGGCTTCCCAGTTGGGCGGGGATGCTCCTTTGACCCATTTCCCAGGCTGCCCTCCCCTTTCTCATCACACCAGAAAGAAACTTGGTCTCCAGACCTGAAGGTCAGTTCCTTCCTGTGGCTTGAGGCCCTTGGGGCACCAGCTGGATGGGACTCAGACTGATAAAGAAGTCACAGTGCCAATACTGAGTGGATCATCTGACCCAAAGCCACCTATGAGTGTTGAGGGATGGCCTCTGACTGTGGTTCACAAATGAAGTGCCGAGCCTCCCACAGCCACTGTGCCAAGGGCTTGTCGGGGAAACTGGAGATGGGCCTGTCTTCCTCAAAGTCCTACTGTCCCCACAATCACCCTCCCTCATTGGTTTCTGGACTACTCACAGCACCGGCTGCGGTAGCCAGCATTGATTGATTGAGTGAGTGAATGAATGAACGAATGAACCAATGGATCCACATTGCAGAGCAGCAAGACCATGGTCAGTCCCCTGTGCCTCCACCCTACTCCCCCCTGTCTCTAGCCTCTTCTTAAAGAGCCCTTCCATCAGCCCCCAGGATCTAATCTGGACACCCACAATTTCACAAGGATGCTCAAAGCCACCCTGGGAAGGAGGGAAAGAAAGCAGCTTGCCAAAGGAGGAAGTCACATCTAAGGAAACTCCCAGAGTGCCCAAAAGGGCCACACCCAGTGCACTGCCTGGCAGGAACACAGGACATCTTTAAAGCACTTGGCTAGGCTTAGCCACAGCTCACCTGTGGAGGGAAGGTATCCTAGAGCTCACCAGTCAGGCAGCCTCGAGATGGCTTGCTTAGGCTATGAGCTCTGTGAGCTGTCCCTACTTAGCCAAGGTGGCCTGAGGGCCTTCAGGCAGCAGGGGCAATGGCAACATTGTAGTTCACCTCAGCCCTCTGAGGGAGGGATTACTGTGATGTAGCCCTCAAAGACGGGAAATTGAGGAACGAAGCTGTTAAGATTCAAGCCCCAAATCGTATGGCCTCAAATGGGGAAGCTGGAATGATTAGCTGTGATGAACATGGCCTTTAATTCACCCTCACAGCCAGCTGCCTCGTGTAACAAACAGATTAGGATTCTCATTTAAAATGGGGGAGGGGTGGTGGCAACAATGTTTTAACAGGTAAAGGCACTGGCTACACAAGCCCTAGGACCTGAATCCATGCCTGGAATCCATGGTGGAAAAGTCCTCTGACTGCACACACAGGCAGTGGCACATGTGGGTGAGTGGACACATAAAATAATAATGAAATTAATAAAATATTTAAAATGAGAGTTAGGTTTAGTGGCCCCCAACTGTAATCGCAGCAGTGGAGAGATGGAGGCAGAGATTAGGAGTTCAAGGTCATCCTCAACCACAAATTGCATTTAAGGTCAGTCTGGGCTACATGAGACCATGATCTCAAAAATAAAATAAAATAAAATAAAATAAAGCTAATGGGGCTGAAGAAAGGGCTCAGCAGTTAAGAGTGCAGCCTGCTCTTCCAGAGGGCCAGAGTTTCAGTACCCACATCCGGTCTCACAACCTGTAACCACCACTCCCCTACATTATTAAAATTTTAAAAGATAAAAATAAATAAGCCCCAAAGATTGCAATATACCTCAAGAAGAGAGCACAAGGCCTGGGTTTGATACCCACATCACAGACACAAAGCCCCAGAAAAGGCAGGCCAAGAGAGACCGACAGCATACACAAAGGCACACAACCATGAATGCCAGAGACAGGGCTTGGGGCGAGTTCACAGTCCTGGGGTAGCCGCACCAGCACTGTAGGGCAGAGGGACCAGAGTCAAAGCCTTTTGGGAACCTCTTATTTCCTGCGGAAGACTCAGCTTCCTGCTGCAAATCTGCCAGTGACCCAGGGCACAAGCATCTACTTCGGGTGGCTCTGCCATGGCTAGGAGCTCCTGGCCTCCATCAGGCTGGGAGGGTGTGCACCTGGGACGTCTTTGCTAGAATCTAGAGACTTTGCTCAGGCACAGACCCGGGGACTGGTGCATGATGGGCAGGCGTCCTAAACACACGCCCCCCCCCCGCCCCATTCTTTTCTCTCCCTCACCTAAGGCACCGTAGGATGGGGGACGGTGTAATGGGCCAGAGACATGCTGGGAGAGACAGACTGGGGGGCTGGGTACGCCAGCTAGCACCTAGCAGGTAGCAGAGGTCTAGCAGTGGGATTTCGGTTCCAGCCTAAGACACTCAGCCTGGCATGGGGGCCATGCAGGGTGTGGTCCTTGGCCCTGGCCACTGGCAAGCTTTCTCTGGGGGCCTAAGATTGTGGGTCAGGATTGTATCTGTGCCTCAGGTCTCCCATCCGGGTTTCTCGGATGCTGTTCATGCAGCACGCATGGGTGACTGCTCAGAGGCCCCAGGGCGGTGCACCGCGTCCCTCACCTGGACCTGTCACTCAGGGTCGAATGCATTCAGAGGGGTTGAGGAGGGCAGGCCCCCCGGCCCCAGGGACCCTCTAGCCCACGGTGTGCGCAGCGGCATCCTAAACGTGGCTCTCTGGGGGTCTGGGGACGAGTCCCGGAGGGAGGGTCGGGCCGCCGCTCACCTGCGCTCATTTCGGCTCCTTGCGCTCATCGCCGGCCGCTGCGGCCCGCGGCCTGGGCTCGGCGTGCGAGGCCCGGGGCACGGTCGGGGGTGCCTGCTGCGGCGGGCTGCGAGGGGACGGGCTGGGCGGCACCTGCACGACGCGACGGAGACTCGAACGGTGCCGCAGTCAGTCTGCGGCCGTCAAGACCCGCCCCTCCGTGGCGCCCACGTCCGCCACAGCCGCGCGGGCTGCCGGGACTTGTAGTTCCCAGTCTGGCCTCTTCCCGGAGCTCGCCTGACATCCTGACTCTGGGGGACAGCGTGGGTGGAGGCAGGAGGGGGGTGGCAGAGAGCGTGGAGAAGTGGGAAAGGCGGGGGGCACAGTCTCCACAACAGATGGACGGAAATGGACAGGATGGGAGACCGGCAGGTAGACACACAGGCAAACGAGTGTGTGTGTGTGTGTCTGTGTGTGTGTGTGTGTCTGTGTGTGTGTGTGTGTGTGTGGGGGGGGGGGTGATACTGAGAGACACAGGTGGGACAGTCCCTAGTCAAACGAGTGTGTGTGTGTGTGTGTGTGTGTGTGTGTGTGTGTGTGTGTAGGGGGGGTGATACTGAGAGACACAGGTGGGACAGTCCCTAGTCAAACGAGTGTGTGTGTGTGTGTGTGTGTGTGTGTGTAGGGGGGTGATACTGAGAGACACAGGTGGGACAGTCCCTAGTCAAACGAGTGTGTGTGTGTGTGTGTGTGTGTGTGTGTGTGTGTGTGTGTGTGTGTAGGGGGGTGATACTGAGAGACACAGGTGGGACAGTCCCTAGACCTAACAAATAGAGAGAAATCGGACAGGCTGGGTGACGGGCATGCAGGAAGGTAGGCAGGCAGACAGACAACAGACACAGAGGCAAAGAGATGGCAGACAGGCAGACAGAGGGGGACGCTGGGACACCCAGGTGGGAAAGCCCCTAAATAGAACAACCGTACAATACATAGGCAGGCGGACAGACAATCAAACAGATAGGCAGGCAGGCAGTGTGGCAGGCTGGGAGACACAGGTGGGACAGTACCCAGACAGAACCAATAAACAGAAAACCAATATTCTGGGAAACAGAATAGACAAAAAAGGCAGGCAGGCAGGCAGATGGCAGAAGGGCATGCTGGGAGACACAGGTGGGGACAAGCAGAGACAAAGCAGATGAATGGAAAACGGACAAGCAGAAAGAGTAGACAGAGGAGAAGCCGTCCACAAACACAGAGCCGCAGGTGCACACCACAGCAGTTAATTAAGCGTTACACATGCAGATTCAAGCTTGCCTTCATCTCTTCCAGGCTGTGTAACTGTGGGTTTATCAGTAAGCCTCCCTGGGTTTCTATTTCTTTTCTTAAAAACAAAACGTGTATTAATGTATATTTTTATATATATAATATATAATATATAATTATATATATATGATATAAAAATATATAAAATGATATATAAAAATATAAAATATAAAAATGATATATAAAAATGATAAAAGTCATTTTCCCTCTCCAAGCCTCTCCTCAGAGCCCAGATACATTCATGAGATCCTCAAGCTGCATGAGAAGCTTTGAAGGTTCAGGGGTTGTGGGGACAGACCGCCTTTGCAGGCTGCCTGCCAAATGCCATGAGGAGCCACTTAACGATACATAGGCTCCATCCCAAGCTGTCTGGGAAGAAGCCAAGCTGGTGGCAGCTTAGCCCTCTCCTTGACGGGGTAAGTGCCAGGGAATGCATTCTTCTAAACCACCGACGATGTGGATATGGCAGTTCCTGCTCACCTGCCAGAGTCATCTGCTGGGACTCTGTGTTGGCCTCACCAGCAGCCTGTGGGCAGGGATCTCCTCCCAGATAACCATAGCTCAAGTTTTCAGTCACATGGGCCAGACCTGATTCAACAGCCTCCATCTGGGGTGACTGTTCTTCTGGGCCCTCACGGGGGATGTCCCACGCCTGGTTCACACTGCAGAAGTCTGAGAAACCACTGGCACTGACCCGTTTACCCCAGAGTACAGTCTCACTTCCCAATCTCTTTAGTTTCGTTTTTTGTTTTTTTTTTTTTTGTTTTTTGTTTTTTGAAATAAAGGATTGTTTTCTCAACTAGTGGCATCCCCAAAATGAGACGACGGTTGTCTAAACACCCAACAAAGTGACCTTTTCTGCAGCTGGTCTTAGTCTTACAGGGAAGGACTTGGAGGGACTCCAAACAAATGAATCCCTAGGATCCTCAGCAGCCAGAGAAGGTGGAGGAAGGAAGGAGGTCATTCTTAGTTTTGCAAACAAAGACAGAGATTGAAGCTAAGCCATGGTGTCTCATGCTTTGGTGATTCTAGCATTCAGGAGGCTGAGATGAGAGAACTATATAGCTTGGGCTACATAGTGAGATCATGTTGCAAAACAAAACAAAACAAAAACAAACAAACAAACAAAAAACTGGGGATGCAGCTCAGTTGGTACAGTTCTTGCTTAGCATGCATAAGCTGGTAGTTTGAGCTTTACCATGGCAAAAAAAAAAAAAAAAAAACAGGTATGGTGGTAGATGCCTGCCACTTCAGATAGGCAAGAGGACCAGGTGTTCAAGGTCATTCTGAGCTATGTGAGTTTGAGGTCAGCTTGGGATATAAGTATCCCAAAGAAAACAAAAAACAAAACTCAGAGACAAAACTCTGAAGTGGTCCATCCCGTGAGAAATATGGCTGATTGTCCATCATGGACTGCAGGGGTTTAAATGCCTTGGCAGAGTTCAGAGTGTGGGTATCTCAGACCAGTCAGCTACACTGAGTATGGCATGTTTGTGCTACTGGAAAGCAAGATGCCTTGGTGTTTATTCTTAGACCCCAGTCACATTCTGGATACATACATTCCCATGGCAGTCAACAACTGCCCAAAGGTTAGCTGAGAAGAGCTGGGCGGCCTGGTCCCAAGGAAACGTTAAGCTTTCCATAGTACTGCCTTGTAAATCTCACAGGGACACTCAAGACAAAAATCCTGCGTGGGACTTAGTTTAATTAAAAGTCTTGCCGAGCCGTGGTGGCGCATGCCTTTGATCCCAGCACTCAAGAGGCAGAGGCAGAGGCAGAGGCAGAGGCAGAGGCAGAGGCAGAGGCAGAGGCAGAGGCAGAGGCAGAGGAAGAGGCAGGCGGATCTGTGTGAGTTCAAAGCCAGCCTGGCCTACAGAGCAAGTTCCAGAACACCCAGGGCTGTTACACACAGAGAAACCAAACCAAATCAAAACAAAAAAAGTCTTGGTGATGGTGGTGGCAGTGTACACCTTTGGTCCCAGCACTTGGGAAGCAGAGGTAGGCGGAGCTCTGTGGTCTACAGAGTGAGTTCTAAGATAGGTCCAAAGCTACACAGAGAAACCCTGTCTCAAAAACAAAAACAAAAGAGGTATTTATAAAATAGGGGGATGGGGAGAGCAACAATGTTAACCCAACTTAATGGCATACTCCAGGGGCTGAGACAGGAGTTCAAGACCAACCCAGGGTTACTTAGGTCAGCTCCAGCTACTCAATTAGAGCCTGTCTTTATGAGAAAGCGAGAGCCCAGTAGAGGTGGCCCACACCTTTTATCCCAGCAATTTGGAGGCTGAGGCAGGCAGATCTCTTGTGAGTTCAAGGTCAGTGTGGTCCATGGAGCGAGTTCCAGTACAGCCAGCATCTGAGTCCCTGACTTCTGGACATAGACAGGCTTAACACCTTAACACCCCAAGTGACACATGAAATATGAGGCCACTCCAAGGCCAGCACTTGAGAGGTGACAGGATAAACACTTGCCCTGTCTGTGGACAGAAATCAGTTCAACCCTAATGGCCCTCCATCAGCCGGTTAGGTCACATTCCTGAGGCTCATGAATAATTGGACTTTGCTTCTGATACCTGGACGTGCAGGGAAAGGTGGGTTGTTCTCACGAATAGCTAAGTGGTACATAAGGATGAGCTCTGTAGCCTGGCTGCTGCTAAGAGGTGAATGTCAAGGGTGACGTGGCTCCGATGCTTGAGTAAATGCTGCTTAATTTGCCACTGGTTGGAAGGAAATGCTACATTCATCAGTTGTAAAGGCTTTGAGCTGGTAGAGGAGACTGTGGTGGAGGTGGTTCTGGTGGTGGTGTGGAAGCTGTGGTGGCGACGGCTGTGGTGGTGGTGATGTAGGCGGTGGCAGCAGCTGCGGTTTGAGACGGAGACTCAGGCTGTGCAACTCAAGCTGACCTGGAACCCACCCTGCAACCTCCTTCCCAGTCACGGGGTTACAACTGCTCACCACTATGCCAAGTGAGACTTTTCTTTAGTATATTTTTAGTGTGGGTGTGTGTCTGTGCACATGCATTCAAGCTGGCCTTAAACACACAATCCTCCAGCCTCGAGTTCCCAAGTGTTGATATTCTGCCCAGCCACAAGACTTTTTTGTTTGTTTGTTGGGGTTTTTCGAGACAGGGTTTTTCTGTGTAACAGCTCTGGCTGTCCTGGAACTTGCTTTGTAGACCAGGCTGGCCTCAAACTCAAAGGCACCTTCGCCTGCCTTTGCCTCCAAAGTGCTGGGATCAAAGGCATGTGCCACCACCAACCAGCATTTTTTTCTTTTTTTTTTTTGAGACAAGGTCTCATGGAGTCCAGGGTAGCCTGGAACTCGATTCTATACCCCACGTGCTGGGATTACAAGTGCCAAAACAACCAGCACTTTCTTTTCCTTTAAGCAGGGTCTCCGGTTGCTCAGGCTGGCCTAGAATTATGTAGCTCAGGCTAGCATAGAACTCAGAATTCTCCAGTCTCTGCCTCTAGTGGCTAGGATCACAGATTTGTGTCCCACACCCAGCTCTGAAGTGCTCTAAGGCCCATTTTCTGGGGTGTCAGACATGTTCCTAGCTACCTGCCTCATAATATAAAAAAGCCTGTTTCTGGATGGTCACAGTTTCCAGCCACAATTTAAAACGTAGCCCTGGAGTATGCTTTCCCTTTGTAGGGTTAGGGTTAGGGTGGGACCCAGAGCCCGGAAAGCCAGGCAAGTGCATCACCACTGAGCTGCACTCCAGCCTAGACCTCAAGATCCTCCTGCCTCTTCCTCCTACATGCAGAGCTCACACAGGCATGGGCCACCATGCCTGGTAGTTTTTAGATTCTAGAACCAACTGATGCTTCATTCCATAAACACAGTAACTGCACCACCGGGCCAAATGGGAGTTCCTTTTGGGGTTGAACACCTCTCCTCTGTTGGATCAGTCAGGGTTACTGTTCTTGTGAGGTGGGACGAGGAGACAGAGCCATGGAAAGTGGCGGCCTGGAGAACACCAGCTGGTCACCACTGTCAGGGTTACCAATGACTGTGTCAACTGAAACTGGCTTGTCTGGGAAAATGAACCACTTTCTCTCTAAACATCTGGTGGAACTTTGGCACGAGTGACTCCGTTTTAACTTTAGTCTGGTCTGTTGGGATCAGTGTAGAATCTTAGTCAAAAAAGAATGGCGCCCAGTAATGATGAACATGTGAATGGTTTACTGTTATTCAGGGGTTGCAGATGCTTGGGTGAAGGTAATGCCACACTCATGTGCTCATCTACGCACACTGGATAGAGCTGCCACTACCATCACCTATCATGGAGCAAGGAGGCCAACACACTAGGCTTGATGGGAGTTTTAGCCACACGTTTAGGAAACAAGCTCAGGAGAACACAAGACAAGGGGAATTTGAAGGCCTTTCGCTTTTCCTTCCTAGTTTCTCGCTATACCTGATCTCACTAACAGCTCAGGCTGGCCTGGAACTTGCTATGTAGCCCAGGTTGGCCTCAAACTTACAATCCTCTTGCCTCCGCTGAGGTACTTCCCACCTATTTTGTACTGTTTGCCCAACACAATAAGACTTGTGTGGTAAGCAGCAGGGGTAGGGCAGATGCTTTGGGGAACTCCGGTTTCAGTGTGAGATCTCTTAAGGTTATTTGTGGAGCCAATCAGCTTGCAGCTGCTCAGGGTTACTGCTGGGTGCTGGAAGAACCTCAAGCCTTGCTTCATGGTGTGGAGAGAGAGAATGAGCGGTATGCAGTCCTGAGACTGCGAGTAGACAGCAGGTGAGGCAGCTACTTACGGAGGGCAATACTGGGTACATGCCAGCCCTGGGCCCTCTATCCTCACCAGAGAGCAGGTCTGGAGCCCTTCTCACCTTTACAAGATAAAGATTCATCCCCTGGCACAAGGCAAAGGAACAGGACTGCTTTTGCTAATGATGTAGAGTAACACCTACTTATTTCTTAAAATGTTTATTATACATGCTGTTTTCCTAGAGAATCCAGGTGTCTGAAGAGATTCAAGTTGGAGTTGACAGACACATTCAGCACGGAGAGAGTCACGCCAGTGCCCTCTTCTCCTTGTAGGTTGCCATCATCTTCTTGATTTCAGCAATGGCTTTCCCTGGATTCAGACCCTGGAGGAAAGAGAAGAACGCCAGCACCAGGTGTGACATGGAGAGCAGAGCTGACCAAGTCCCGTCCCAGGAGGGCTGGTGTGTAGATCCACCCTCAAAAGCCAGCAAGCCCGGGAAGGGCATCCCTGCCCCATGGTTTTGATGCACTGACTCCTGGCACAGCTCACTCCAGCAGGTAATATGCTCTTGGCAGGCAGCATTCCCTGACTGCTCCAGAACCCTAGGGTACTATCTCTTCTAGAACCACAGGCTAAGGTCAGCATTCACCAGACGTCATCACTGCTGTCAGTAAGCCAGAGACTGCAGACTACACATTCTCAAGAGCACTGTAATAAACAACCCTGGGAACACCCTGTATCTTCAGTCTGACTGGCCAACACCAGCAGCCCTGACTGCAGCATGTACCCACAGCTGTAACATCTGTTTTGCAGGACTGGGAAGCAGCCTAGTAAGTACCAGCCTTGCAAAAGCTGGGAGGAAGATGGTAGGTATGTGGCAAGATTAGACTTATCTGAGGTTGGAAAAGGCCCTCAGACGTTGGAAGATAACACAGAAACTAAAGCACTGGAGAAAGAAAGGGGAAAAAAGATGAAAATAACCCGAGACAGGAGAGGCTCTTCACACAGCAATACAGAGCAGTCTCCAAAGTGCACAGGTGAAAAGGACACATATGGTGTGGCAAAAGAAAGCAGGACACACACATGCACACTGCATAGGGGAGTTAACATTAGGTTCACAGGACAGGGCCCTGCTCTCCTGCATCCTAGGCAGGACTTGAAGAACTTGCTGAGAGGCTGGGCTACTGGAGCAGAGGTCTCCAATACAACATACTAGAATTCTCTTTACACTGTTAATCGGCTACCCTATAGCTTCCCATCTTGAAAGGCAGCCAGGGTCACACTCACAGGTCCACTATTGGCACCAGATTAGAAGGCAGCCAACTGAAAACTGGCCACATCCACTTAAGTGGGCTGTATTAGGCAAAGCTAGACCAAGAGTTCCCTCTCGGGGCTGGAGAGATGACTCAGTGGTTAAGAACACTGGCTGCTCTTCCAGAGGACCAGGATTCAATTCCCAGCACTCACATGGCAGCTCACAACTGTCTATAATTCCAGTTCCAGGGGATCCAACACCCATGGCAAACCACCAATGCACATAAAATAAAAATAAATAAATTTAAAGTTTATTAAAAAAAAAAAAAAGTTCTCTCTCAGGAATGAGTGCCAGGAGTGGTGGTACACACCTTTAATCCCAGCACTTGGGAGGCAGAGGCAGGTGGATCTCTGTGAGTTCAAAGCCAGCCTGGTCTACAGAGTGAGTTCTAGGATAGTCAGGGGTACAAAGAGAAACCCTGTCTCAAAACAAGTAAGACAAAACAACAACACAACAAAAGAAATGTGAGACCTGGAGGTGGTGTGGCCTAAGCTGAAGAGTCTGCAAACACAGTATATGTGAGGAGAGGGTGACCAGGGAGGCCGAAGCTCTGAGTTCCATAGCAGCTCTAGAGAGAGACCTGACACATTGGCTGAAGCTCATCAGTGGTCAGAGCTGTGGCACAACTGAGGGGCCCTGGCTCCCATGGCCACCTGTTTCCCACAGCATTGGCTTCTGGCACAGTTCTGGTGGCATCTCTGTGTCATCTATAAGTAAGGCCTGCTGCCCCTCTTGGGACCCGATGGGTGGAGTCTGTGACTAAGAGCCAGTCCAAGAACCAACTGAGGTAACAGTGATTCCAGTCCCTCTTGATCTCAAGTGACTGCGCTCTCCTGCCCATACCTTGGGGCAGGTCTGAGTACAGTTCATGATGGTGTGGCAGCGGTAGAGAGAGAAGGGGTCCTGCAGCTTGGCCAGGCGCTCCTCTGTGAAGTCGTCTCTGGAGTCGATCATCCAGCGATAGGCCTGGGAAAGTGGGCCGGTGGGGGGGGGGGGGGTCAGCTGAGTCAGCTGCTGGCCTGGGCAGGCTTGGCTCAGGAGTGCAGGAGCCTTGCCATTGCCCCGTAGTTCTTACCCATCTTGCAGGAGGATTCCTAGCTCTTTCCTAACTCTGTCATGATCGTCATGAACCTTTGATCCGCCCTGTGCTTGGTACCTCTGTGCTTAATGATATGGTACTGGGCATCGGTTCATTTCATGTTGTCTAGGTTCTAATTAGTGAGGGTGGGCTGTGCTAAATGCTTTTTCCTCTCCTTATAGCACCTGCCTGTGCTAGAACCTGTCACTGAATACATGGATGCTTTGCGACAGGGTCCCACTGTAACTGGCCTGGAACTCAAGAGATGCACTGGCCTCTGCCTCCTGAGTGCTGGATTTACAGGGCTGCACCACCACACCTGGCTTGTTATTTTAAGGCTCCCAGCTTGGCCTTAAACTTATAATCTTCCTGCCTCAACCTCTCAAGGGCTGAGGATTACAAGCAAAGTCAGCTATCATACCCATCATGAACAGTTTTGTCTGTTTTCTGTCAATCAGCACATACCCTGAGATCAGCAAACTCACAATGGTTTACCACAGGGCCCTAGACTGGGTCCAGCTGTATTACTGAGACCTGTGTGTTTTCCAGCAACTCAGATCCTGGAGAACAAGCCACAGGGTGAGTGCACATGGCAAGGTCAACACTACTCTGGTCACACAGCCTTTAACTTCCTTTTTAATGGGAAAATAAGAAACATGAAGTTGTCTTTCGACTTGCTTCACAGTCTCTGAAAAGCCCTGACCATAAATCTGAAAAGTAGGTTTGCTTCCTGCCTTCTGATGAACAGATACTTCTCCCTGCCCAACAGTCCACAGCCCAGGGATCCGGTTCACACTGGCTGTTCAATGTGTCCCTCCCTTTGGGGTGGTCCTCCCCACTACAAAGGTGCAAGATGAAACCTCAGATTTGCTGAGAGCTACTCAAAGCCCAATGCACTGGATGTCCTGCATGTCACTGGACACCCTCCCTCTGCAGACGCTGCCTGCAGCAGACCACCGCCCACAGGGACTTCTGGCTGCTTGAGTTAGGAAGCATCGCACCTGCATGAGAACTGCAGGTCCCAGGTACTTGTCTCCGTTCCACCAATAGCTGGGGCAGCTGGTGCTGCAGCAGGCACACAGGATGCATTCATACAATCCATCCTGTGTGGAGAGAAAGGAAGTCAGAGACCAGGCACCAGCAAATGACAAAGGGCCAGCCTGCTGAGTGCCTTCCAAGGGTGGATTCATAAAAAAAAGACCTTGTAATGAAATGCAAACCTCTGCTGGATCAGAGCCCAGGACCCTTAAGTACAACAACAGTGCATGTAGATTTGATAATCAATAACCACCCAGTGACCCAAAAGAGCCATGAACAAGTTCAAGTTCCCAACCAGTGTGCAGTCTGTAGCACAGAGGTCGCTGAAGCTCCTTGGCAGTTTGGCCCAGTGTCTGTCCAGCTGGGCAGTCCTCAAGTTTCCACTGGGGCCCCAGTAGTACCCTACACTGCCCTCCACATTTCACACACAGAGCCTTAAACTTCCAGGGAGGGTAGAAAGGGGTCCACTATGGCACCCAAGCCCCAAATGCATCCTAGTTATTTTTTGTGTTTGCTTTTTCAAGGCAGTTTCTCTGTGTAGCCCTGGTTGTCTTGGAACTCATTCTGTAGACCAAGCTGGCCTTGAACTCACAGAGATCTGCCTGCCTCTGCCTCCAGAGTGCTGGGGATTAAAAGTGTGCACCAACACCACCTGGCTTGGCATCCTGTTCTTACACATGCCACACAGACTCAAGCTGCTTTCCGTGTCTAACAAGCTGGACTTTCAAATTCTGGCAACAAGGAGCAAACCAAAGGTCTGCTTGCACAGGGGACACCAGCAGAGACAGGACACCCAAACACTGCAAGTGAGCCTGACCCAAGTAGATGGCTGGCTGCCTAGACTAGGTTTGTGGTGAGGAGTCAGCCACACTGACAATATTTGACAGTAGAAACCTGAGGTAGCAGAAGTGGCTCAGCAGCAAATTCAACACTCTGCATGTATGAGATCTGAGATTCACCTCCAAATGAAAGAAAAAAGTAGCTCATTGCATTTTCAATTATTTGTTACACAGCATATTAAAGAACCAAACAAATGCTACACAAATGTTTGTTTATTATGTTTTGTGTGGTGCTGGAGTTAGAACTCTGGGTCTGTGCAAACTAAGCAAGCCCCCTACTACTGAGTTTTAGTCCTGGCTTCATGCTGTTATGTGTTTATATATTTATCTTTTGAGACTGTAGCCTGGTCTGGCCTGGAACTTACTATGTAGCCCAGGCTGGCCTTGAACTTATGAGAATCTTCCTGGCTCAGCCTCCCATGTGCTAGGACGATAGGCATGAATCACCATGCGTGGCTGCCATGTACGTATTTAAATAAGGAAACCTTTATTATTATTATTATTATTATTATTATTTATGTTCAGAGGCCCTCATTTCCTAGTAAAGCTCTTCAAGGCAATGTTCTCTAGCTGTGAGGAAACATGCCAGGCCTGGACTGGGATGCGCAAGACTATGTGGGAGGCAGGGACATGATGAGCAGAGTGATGTCCCCGTCAACACTCAGCTGTAGGATGCTCACTGGACCTGTAGCATCACTGACCGACTGTTTCCACGATCGACCAGCACGTTCTCTGTGATTTCAGTGTTTTATGGGTAAGAGGAATAGATAAGGGAATTTGTTTAGGCACTTGCACACAACAGAATCTAAGGGCCTAGAAAGGAAGGAGGTAATTAAAGTGGGCTTGGTCCACTGGATGGAGTTAGTGTGCCAATCAGAGAGGACTCCCACAGAGGAAAGGGAATGGAAAGTTTGATGCTGAGTCCTCCACTTAAGGGTTTGTAGCCTGGGCTGGGGTTGGGGCTGGGGCTCAGCTGGCAGAGTGCTTGTTACACAAGGACAAAGTCCTGGGATGGAGCCCCAGCAGGCACGTGGGAGGTGGAGGCAGGCGGGTCAACCTGTGATATAGACCTTCATCAAAGAAAAAAATTGTGGCCTGGATTCAAGAACAGCAACTCCAGGAGGCCAGTACCAACCACACCAGTTAGACACAGCATGGTTAGGAACAGACAGCAAGGCACCACTTCAACCCTGTCCCCGCCACTACACTGCCACAGACAAACCCCAAGCCTCTACCCTCTATCTGAATGGCCTGCATGGGTGCATGTCATTATCCTCCCTTCCCCTGTGAGAGAGCAGCTTGGTTTCAGTCACCAGCTTTTACAGACCAGGCATCTTAAATACTGGTCTCTTCTGGCAATAGGGCAATCGTCTGTGCCAGCGCCTCAGTCCACTCAGGGACTTCACAGGTGTATGCTGTAGACGGTCCCGAGTGGAAGGGTCCAACCCTTGGGTCAGCTGCTCTTTTGCCTTCCCTCTCCAGCAGTGGATGGACTGGGGGCCCCTGAGCACACGAGATAAGCACTCTGCCACTGAGCTCTACCCACAGCCTGGTAACTTTTTCTTTCCAGGTCAGATGCTCCCTGGGTTCTTTCAGAACACATGAAATGTTCTGCATCACCCTACTGCTCTCCCAACTGCCGAAAAACACCCTCGCCAACCGTGACAGTAGGCTAAGTAATGACCAGCTTCTCCCGGTCCTCGATGGACTGCAGGTACTGCTGCTTGCCCTCCTGGGACTCGTCCTTCTTCTTCAGATAGGGCTCGATAGATCTGTACTGTGCGTAGAAGTTGCTCAGATCCTAAAGAAGGGGGGCCAACAGGAGAGGGGTCAGGTTCCACCAGGGCCTGCAGCTTCAGCTTGCTGCTAGTTTACAGACACAGCACACTTTCCCTCCCCATGACAGTCAGAAACCAAACTCTCGGGGGCTGAGACAAATAAAGGTTCTAGAAGGGGATATGGTGAGTGTTAGCCACAGCAGCTGAAGACATGGCAATTGCTGCCCTTTTTCTTACTGCCCCAAGTCAGGGAAGCCAGCTGAGGGAAGGGAACTCAGAGCAAAGTCAAACTACTGCTGTTGTCCCACTCATCTTCCACACAAATTCTCTGTAGTTATGGCCAAATCCTGTATTTCGGGGGCTATCCCAACTCTGGAATTCTAAACCCCCATTTCTCAACAAACTCTGCCACCTGAGCTTCAGAAGAATTCATTTCCAGGCATGTCACCTACCATTTGGATTCTTCAAACACACACAGGCCACACAGGTGTGGACCTGGGAAGGGGGTTTCCTAATGTCTCTGGAGATACTGTAGAATTCCCTTTGCCATGAACACAGGGAGTGTCAGATTGATAACGTCTACCATAGTAGCTGCAGACACCCGGACCTAGCCTAGCATGCTCATGCCCCCTGCAGGACACACTTGCACCCACCCCTGCAACAGGTGGGAGAGCCACAGACACTCACAGGGACTAGATCCTTGATCACATACATATGTGGAAGAGGGTAAATTTTTGAGACTTTGCCGAGGTCCGTGTCGATCCTGCGAGTGCATGCCAGAGTGTTGCCTCCGTTGATGTTCATGGCACAAGAGCCACAGATCCCTGTGAGAGACACCAGGTGACCTCAGGCTTCCAATCCTCTCGTCTGGGCTACGCTGACCACCATTAGTAGTTGCGCTAACAGGATGTCTTTTCTCCCTTCTTTCCTGCCTAGACCCCAAACTTGACCCAGGCAAGCAGTCTACCAACTAAGCTAAACCCTCAGTTCCTTGAAGCCCCCAGCTTCCATCTTTGATTATCCCAGGTTTCCAAAGCACAGACACGGAGACTGCTTCTGTGGCTGAGTTTTGGATTCTGGTCCTTGCAGAGTCCCAAAACTCCATGGGCCCATTCGGCCCCCGGCCCCCTGCCCCCTGTATATTAAGTCCACGTAGTCACCTATCCACCTCACATGAAGACATCACAGATGGGCTTATGGCCACAAGGGCTAGCCAGGCTTCAAGGCACCATGTGCTTTTTGCCTTTTGAATTTTTTTTAAATTATTATTATTAAATTAATTTTATTTTTACTTAAAATAATCTTAAAACATCTTTACGCCGGGCGTCAGTGGCACATGCCTTTAATCCCAGCACTCAGGAGGCAGATGCAGGTGGATCTCTGTGAGTTTGAGGCCAGCCTGGTCTCCAGAGCGAGTGCCAGGATAGGCTCCAAAACTACACAGAGAAACCCTGTCTCAAAAAAACAAAAAAACAACAACAACAAAAAAAATTATTACTTTTGTTGCATTATCACTAGCAATTTACCCTTCCCCCCTCCCTTTCTGAGACAGGGTTTCTTTGTGTAGCCCTGGCTGTCCTGTAACTCACTCCATAGACCAGGCTAGCCTAGAACTCACAGAGATTCACCTGCCTCTGCTTCTGGAGTGCTAAGATTAAAGGCATATACCACCACTGCCTGGCTTTTCTGTCTCTCTTTTGAGGTAGGGTTTCACTATGTAGACTAGGCTGGCCTTAAGACTCATGGACATTTTCCTGTCTCTGCTACTGTGGTGTCAGATACACAGAATAGATGCAGAGCAGTTAGAGTAGGAAGTTGTCTTTTCACTGTCACAACAGCTCAGCACCAGCACAACCCGCTGTGACAAGTTAGAGTCTGGACAGGCCTCAGCAAGCAACCCCCACCTCTCGAGAAACGGAGCTCATACTGCAAATGCTGCTAGACTGTCTTCACTGGTGCCAGTAAGCACAAGACAGCTAACAGGAAGCACGAGACAGAGGAATCTCGAGACAATGCTCCCAAGGGGAAATCAGAACTTGCACCACAGTTTGAACTCTGGAAGCCACTTTCCAAGAAAAAGAAGGTGATGCATAGTATCTGTCTCTGTATCTATTCTTTATTTCCTTGTTGCCCAGTCAGGGAAATCCCTAGTCTCAGCAGCAAGGCCACCTTCCAGTGCTGCAAACTGCTCTCCAGGGCGCCCCCATCAGGAGCAGCCAAGACTCTCCTCTCTGGAGTCAGAGCCCCAGCTGAGGTCTAGCGATAACCAAGCCACACTCACCTTCTCTGCATGATCTCCGGAAGGTCAAAGTGGAATCAATTTCATTCTTAATCTTGATTAGAGCATCCAACACCATCGGCCCACACCTGATAGAGAAAAGGACTCCGCTGCATTCATGAAGGTCAGCATCCTTGCTTCATACTGTACAATGAGCAGGACACCTGGATGTACGACCCATTTAGCCTCACATCAGCACCAGATTTGTTCTTTGTTTTTGTTTTTACTGTCAACAGTTTTATTTTGTACTTGTTTAAAGGTTTAACTACTGCACAGTTATATATTTAGTCTTTTGTGTATGCATTTTGTACACATGTACATGACATGCACGTGGAAGCCAGAAGAGGCTGTCTAGAGTCTCCCTCTAATTCTGTCTTACTCCCTTGAGACAGGGTCTTTCACTGAAACTGGAGCTGGTGCTTTTCAGCTAGGCTGATGGTCAGCAAGCCGCAAATCTGGATTAGCCTGTGTCTGCCCCCCCCCCCCAACCCCAATTCCAGGAAAGCACTTTCCTCATGGCCCTGGGATCCACACTCATGCTTGCACAGCTAGAACTTTATCCACTCAGCCATTTCCTCAGTCTGCTTTTTTCTTGCTCTGTTTTTTTGAGATGGTGTCTCACTATGGAGTCCAGGCTGGCCTTAAACTCAAGATCCCGATTTGGCAGTTAAAATAATACATAACCACCACAGGAAATATGGTAAAGACGATAAAAGAAAATAAATCAGATTTGATGTGGTTGAGCAGTAACAAGCACATGCTAGTCTTGCACATGACCTGAGCTCAGTTCCCAGCACCCATGCTCATAACTGCCTGTAACTCAGCTCCGGGGGTCTAAGATCCCTGGCGCTGCATGCATACACACAAACACACCCACCCACACGTAGTAATTAAAACAAAACAATCAAATGACCCATATAGCAAAGGTGCCCTATAGTGCAGGCACAGTGAGTGCCCTTGTGTGGCAGTGCATCTTACAGGAGTCAGCTGAGTTGTGGTTTTCAAGGATTTGGCTTACTTTATCTAAATTGTTAAATGTCTGAGCATAACAATTAACAATAATCTAACATTTCCAAGATCTGGAGTGACAGACCATGCTTGGTACTGGGATTTTTTTTTATCTTGTTGTTTTATTTCAGTGCTAGAGCTATAAGCTAAGGGCTTGGGTGTACTAAGCAAGCCCCCACCACTGACCTCAGCCCAGCTCCCACTTTCTTCTTTTATTTTTTGAGACAGCATCTGAGCTTGCTGTTAACTAGGCTGACCCCTGCCTTGCCTCCTGAGCAGCTGGGTATCTCCTTATTCCTGACTTTTTTTGGTTTTTCGAGACAGGGTTTCTCTTGTGTAGCTTTGGAGCCTGTCCTGGCACTTGCTCTTGAGTCCAGGCTGGCCTTGAACTCACAGAGATCCGCCTGCCTCTGACTCCCGAGTGCTGGGATTAAAAGTGTGCATTAATGTGTGGATTACTTTACTGTGACGCTTCAAATTTTCTACTGTGGTCAGAGTAAGACCTGCAAGACTATGACCTTTTGAAATTTATTGGAACTTATTTTGTTGCCCAAAGTGAGCATACAGTGTACACTTGAAAAAAAAGCCCATTTTGCTACTGTTTGGTGTGTAATATTTATTAGGCCAAGGTGACTGACAACAGCCTTCAACAATCTTATTTAAGTACAAATCTGTTTCTTTTCTTACTTTATTTACGGGTACGCATGTGTGTATGTCTGTGTGTGAAACGTGCAGAGGCCAGGAGAGGGTATTAGGTGCCCTGCAGGTGAAGCTGCAGGCTGTTGTGAGCTGCCTGGCTTGGGTGTAGGGAACTGAACTATAATCCCCTGCAATAGCAAGTGCTCCTAACTGCTGAACCATCTCTCTAGCTCCCTTAAAAGTTTGCTGTATGTATGTTCAGGTGTGTATATGTGCACACAGATATGAGGTCAATCTCAGGTAATGATCCTCAAGCGTTATCCACCTTGCTTTGTTGGGACAGGGTTTCCCACTGGGACTACAGCTCACCAAAGATCAAAGATCAGGCTGACTGGCCAGGCATGGATCTTCCTGATTCTGCTTCCCCAATGCTGGACTAGCAGGTGCATGTTAACCAGACTCCACTTTTTTACATGTGTTCTGGAGAACCAAACTTAGATTTTCATGTGAGCACAGAAGCACTTTACCAGCTGAGCCATCTCCTCAGTCCCTAAATCTGTTTTTGTTTAAGACAAGGCCTTAAATTTGCAGTGGCCTTGAATTTGCAGTGTAGCTGAGGATAATCTTGGAATTCCTGCCTCTACTGGCCAAGCTATGGGATTATAGGTTTGGGTTACCATACCTAGCCAGCCTGCTTCCTTCACTGTTTCTTTGTATAATCTGCAATCCTGAATCCTACCAGATGAGGAGTGTTAATTAATGTTTTGTTTTTAGCAGACAGACTCAAGCACCGAAAAGAGGTTGCAAACAGAGTTTGGGATTCCTCCTCACTCATTTCCAGGGTCCCCACACTTCCATGTCCTTTGCTTTCCCTAGTTTTAGTCTTCGTGTTGCTACACAGGCTAGGCCTGACCTCATGCTTCTATAGCATGCATGAAGCTATGGGTTCAATCTCCAACACCTCATGCCTATAATCCCAGAATTTGGGAGGTATCGGGAGGAAGAGCAGAAGTTCAAGGTCTTTTTCAGCTACAAAGTGAGTTCAAAACCAGCTGGAACTACAATACTGTCTCAAAATAAAATAAAAAAGAAGAGAAGAGAAGAGAAAAGAAAAGAAAAAAGAAAGAAAGAAAGAAAGAAAGGAAAATTGGGAGACCAAAAGGAAGGAATTTTTCAGTGGTTGATTTCTGGTATTTATCTTTCTCAACTAGACATCTACCTGATTTTAAAAACAGACGACAGATTCCAAAACATAAAGAATCAGGTTTTATTTATTTATTTATTATGTCTCTTAAGACCTGAAAAGTATGTCCCCACATCAAACTATGAGCTCTCCTTTAGAGAGGGGCATAGCTCAGTGGTAAACAGTATGCTCAACATGCATGAGGGCCTGGGTTCAGTTCCTAGCACCTCAAACTGGACCTAAGCATGAACCAAGCACACACTCCCAGCCCTCTCCTTACCAAGCACCTGGCTGGCATAGACACTTACTTATTCAGATCAACTTCATAAGTCTGCATTCGGGGTTTATCTCCAGTCTTGTCAGGGTCCCATCGATAAATGGCAAATTTTTTGATTCGGGGAGCTGCAGCAGCAGCTGTCTGTGCCCCTCGGCAGGCCTGAATCTTGAAAAAGGGAAAAGGAAAACCATTTAAAAATACAAGATACTTCTTTCCACTTAGCTGGCATGATAAATGAGTCACTGGGTAAAATACACTGATATACAGCTTCCTTGGAAGGTGCAGTCCCAACACCAACAGATATTAATAACCCATGATATGATATGCCAGCTATGGTTCCATGGCATAGTGACAAAGCACTTAGTAAAACAAACCTTTGTTTTCACAGAACTTACTGTGTGGTGACAGACAGTGAGACAAAACAGGCATGAGAAAGTGTACAGAGGGACCTGACCCTGCATCCAGAGAGGGCAAGAGGCCACAGGCTGCCCTGGCTGGGGTTTAAGCTAGAGCCTTAGGAGGCTGAGGGAACAGCACATGTGAAGGTGTGCAGGGGAATGAACACAGTGTCTGTGAGGCACAGTCTGCTAGGGTGCAGGAGGCTGGAACGAGGACAGGACATGGCTGCTGTGAGGACCTGTGTTGTGGAATAATCCTTTACACTGTGTGAAGATGTGCACTGTGATTCGAGTAATAAAATAGCTGGGCAGGAGGTATAGCGGGGACTTCTGGACAGTGAGAGCTCTGGGAATTAGAAAGGTAGAGTGGCCAGCCAGTCAGACAGGAAGCAGCATGGACAGTACAGAGTAAGGACAATAAAGCCAGGAGACAAAAAGTAGATTGATAAAAATGCATTAATCTAAGTTGTAAGAGCTAGTTAATAACAAGGCTAAGCCATAGGCTGAGATTTTATAATTAATAATAATAAGTCTCCATGTCATTATTTGTGAGCTGGTGGCCCAAAGACAAATCCGCCTACAGATGTGACTACACTCAGGTGGGTTCATTTAACCTGAGAACCATGGGAAACAGTGAAACTTCATTTGAGACAGGGTCTCACATGGAGTTCAGGCCAGAGTCAAACCTTTCTTTCTTTCTTTCTTTCTTTCTTTCTTTCTTTCTTTCTTTCTTTCGATTTTATTTATTTATTGTGTATACAACATTCTGCTTCCATGTATATCTGCACACCAGATCTCATGACAGATGGTTGTGAGCCATCATGTGGTTGCTGGGAATTGAACTCAGGACCTCTGGAAGAGCAGCCGGTGCTCTTAACCTCTGGGCCATCTCTCCAGCCCCGGAGTCAAACTTTTCAATCATCCTGCCTCAGGCTTCTAAAGGCTGGGGTTACAGGTGTGGGCCACAACCACCAGCCAACACAACTTGTAAATCACAGTGGTGACACAACACTGTGTTGTGGATGTGCGTGAGATAACATTACATGAGGTCTGAAGAAACCAGTCAGAGTTACTTAAGTTATCAAAACATGATGCTGTGGCCAGTTCAATGGCTCACAGGGATCAAGTGCTGGCGGTACAAGCCCGGAAGCTTGCGCATTCTATTCTATGCCTGGAAGCCATGTAAACTTGGAGGAGAGAATGACTGTGACGTCACTCTAATGTCCATATTCACACTGTGCCATGTGCTACCTCCTTCACCTTACAAACAGAATCATAATAAAATATATATATTTTAAACCCCAACAAGATAGCTGAGGCAGTGGTGGTGCATTCCTTTAACCCCAGCATTCAGGAGGCAGAGGCAAGTGGATCTCTATGAGTTCCAGGCCAGCCTGGTCTACAGGATGAGTTCCAGGACAGGCTCCAAAACAATACAGAGAAACCCTGTCTTTAAAAATCAAAAGAAAGAAAAGAAAGTACTCTCCCAAACCCAGGGAAAATTCATACTAAAAAAAAAACCTGGTTAGGAAAACAAGATGAAGAATGTCTAAACACACAACAAATTTAGGGAATAAACAAGTTCTCTGTGATGACTATACTCAGCAAAATGAAACTGCCATCACCTTCCACAGAGCCTCATGCTTCCTTACTAGCTAAAAACACAGGGAGGATGACCCTAATTCAGATCCACTCCCCACACTAGGACTGTAGGCATGCCCCACAATGGGATTTATGGGGTGCTGGGACGGACACAGACAGCACCATCACACCCAGCTTTTCCTTGGGTTCTGGGGAGCCCAACTCAGGTCGCAGACTTATGAAGTAAGTGTTCTTACCTGGTGAGTCATCTCCCTGACCTCTTTAGTTTTAAAAACAGGTTTTCATGTGGTCCTGAACACCTATGCAGCTAAGGATGGCCTTGAACTTACGAGTGCTGGAACTGTAGGTGTGGGCCATTGTGGCTCTATGCAGAGCTGGGACTAGAACACAGGACCTCACGCATGGTAAGTGAGCACTCTATCAACTGAACTTCATCCCTGCTTTTTGAAAATTTGTGAGACAGTTTCTCTGTGTAGCCCTGGACTGCCATCCTGGAACTCACTCTGTAGACCAGGCTGGCCTCAAACTCAGATCCGCCTGCCTCTGCCTCCCCAGTGCTGGGATTAAAGGCAGGTACTACCACCACCAGGCAAGACACTTGTCTATTCATTCATTTGAGACAGACTCCCTGTGTGTCTAGGCTGGCCTTGAATTCAAAATCCTCTTGCATCTCCAGTGCTGGGATTCCAAGTGTGTGCTACACCTCCAACTGGCCTGTGGTATTTCAGAGGAAGTGAAGTGGGGAGGTAACTGAAAAGGTGTGCTCCAAACATCTTTGCTTGCTTAATCATCTCGTTTTTTATTTTGTTTTTGTTAAGTAGGGCATAATAATTTTATGAGTTTTTTTTTTTTAAGATTTGTTTATTTACTATGTATACAGTGTTCTGCCTGCATTTATGAAGGCACACCAGAAGAGGGCACCAGATTTCATTACAGATGGTTGTGAGCCACCATGTGGTTGCTGGGAATTGAACTCAGGACCTCTGGAAGAGCAGTCACTGCTCTTAACCTCTGAGTCATCTCTCCAACCCCATTTTATGAGTTTTAAAAAGTAGTATCATAATCAGAGTATTTTTGCCCATAAAAAATGGTCTCTTTACATCCTGCATCCAGTTTTTCACTCGACATAAAGATTTTTGGAGTTGCCAGGGTGTGGTGGTGCACACCTTTGATACCATCACTTGAGAGGCAGGAGCAGGTGGATCTCTGAGTTTGAGGCTAGCCTGGTCTAAAAAGTGAGTTCCAGGATATCCAAGACTACCCAGAGAAACCCTGTCTTGAAAAACCCTAGGAGTCACACAAGTTACTGTGTATGTGCACAGTTATCTGCCTTTAAAAAAATAACCTGAGACAGTTGGATATAGTGGTGCACATCTTTAATCCCAGAGCTCCAGAAGCAGAGGTAGGTGGATCTCTGTGAGTTAGAGGCCAGCCTGGTCTACATAGTGAGTTCCAGAATAGCCAGAGCTACAATATAAGACCCTGCCCTGAAACACACACACACACACACACACACACACACACACACACACACCACCCACCCACCCACCCACCTGTGGAGTAGAGAGATGGCTCATCAGTTAAACGGCTCACAACCTGTAACTTCATCTCTGGGGATCCTATGCCCTCTTCTGGACCCCACAGGCAACTGTATTCATATGTAAATATACACAACTAAAAATACAAATAAAAACAGGTCAGTGGATGGCTCAGTAGAAAAAGGCAATTGCCACCAAGCCTGACAATTTGAGTTATATGCCTAGAATCCACATACAGGTGGAGAGAACAGACTCCAATAGGCTGTCCTCTGATCTCAGTATGCACAACTAGGCGCGCATACCCCTATATACAAAATAGCTTCCTTAGGGGCAGGCCTGAAACTAGACAAATTACACAGCCACAGGAGGGAAGGTGGGAGAAGGTAGGAAGGCCAGGAGGCCTGCATGAAGTCACACCAGCACAAACTGAAGGTGCAGGCTTGTATCTGAAATGTATCAGTGGGGTCGTTTCAGATCCAAGCCCTGTCACCTTTGAGCTATGTGTTCTTCAGAGAACTGCTAAGCCAATCTGATGCCACTTTCTCCTTTGCAAAGAGGAGGGTGGGATTGATACCTATTCCACAAGAAACAGGCCAAACTCCTGGCATAGTTCTAGAAATGATTTCTGCCTTTCAACACTGGCAGCATTTTTAGGACTTGGGTTATTCTGACTGGCAGATGGGCATTCTAAGCTTTGCCAGACCCAGGAGCAAAGAGAGGCACAGCTGTAAAAAGCAGCTTTGCCCTCCTGGAGTCCACAGTCCAGATGAAGAAATAAGGCATGCTATTAACAGTTAACCCATCACAATTAAACTCTTGCAAGCAGAACTGCAGTCCTGGGGTGCAGACCACACACAGGAGGTTCAGAACCTGAACCAACAAGCCCACAGAAATACAGCAAGCTCATTATGGGTTCTCAGGAATACAAATCCAACACAAAAACCTTCCCACAGGGAGGATGCCTCTCTTGCTCTTACGTCCCTGGAGAAGGTGGGCAAAGGCCTCTCCTGAAATGCTAACACCAGCCTGTGAAACCAGCTTTTCTATAGTTCATTCTAGGAAGCCCAGCCTGGGCCTTAGAACTCATTCCTAGTGGTGGGGCTCTTACAACTTTACTGCTGCCTCAGCAACATGGAAAGAGGCTGATAAAGAAAACAAGGTCCCTGAGAATCATTAACTGGCAAACCTATCGGGAGGCTCCTTCCTGATGCACCCCTTCTCAGCAGCCATGGATTTCCTGTAGCTCTTCAATTAGAGGTGGGGCCTTGGGAAACTTCCCCCCAATTCATGTTAGCATGTGAACTGGTATTGGCATTATGCATCCAATCCCATGTTGTCAACACTGAACATATGTATGTATAAGCAACACTAAATGGTCAAGAGATTGTGTATGTGTGTATATATATATAGCAATGATAAAGTAATGAATTTGAGAGGGGGCAGGGGAGCATGCAGGAGAGGGATAGAAATGTGTAAATATTGTACTCACATATGAGGGCTGGGATTGCAAAATGGTGGAGTGTGTACTGTGTTTGCAGGCACAGCAGGCACTTATGATGAGGGAGATCAAGTAAAGTCAAGAAAAGGAACTAATATTTCTTTTTTTTTTTTTTTTTTTTTTTTTGCTTTTCGAGACAGGGTTTCTCTGTGGCTTTGGAGGCTATCCTGGAACTAGCTCTTGTAAGACCAGGCTGGTCACAGAGATCCGCCTGCCTCTGCCTCCCAAGTGCTGGGATTAAAGGCGTGCGCCACCAACGCCCGGCTGGAACTAATATTTCTATATGCCAACCATGTCTGTGGCAGGGCCAGGGATGGCAGCACACATCTTTAATCCCTGAGCATGGGGGGCTGAGACAGGGGTTATCTCTGAGTTCCAGGAGCGAAAGTGCAACCAGGGCTGCTTAAGAGACCCCGTCCAAAAACAAAACAAAAACAACAAGACTGGTGATATGTCTTAGCAGTTTGGAGAGGAGCAGGGGTGAGTTCCCAGCACTCACATCAAGTCTCATAACCACCTGTAACTCCAGTTCCAGGGAATAAAGCTCCCCCTTCTGATCTCCATGGATACCAGACAGGCCCACGGTGCCCCTACGTACATTCAAGCAAACACTCGTACACACAAATTAAAAAAAAAAAATCTTAAAAAATAAAAAGTGCCCTGGAAAAGTTTTAAGAAATGGGGGCCGATGGAGAGACTCGGTTTTCAAACCTTTAAGGAGAGTCCCCACCTTTAAAAGGTTCTGTCCAGGAGTACAGCGCGTCCGGGATTTGTAAGTCTCCAGTCCCTTGAGAAAGCAGAGGCCGTCTCTCTGGCCTTTCTTTCTAAATGCTCCCACTGAGGAGGCACACCCGCAGAGTGCAGCTCCCCAGGACACAGGGCGTGTGGGGAGCCCTGTGACGGCCACCACAGTAGCAGAGACAGAAGCAGCTCCGGGCTCTGCTTATGTCATCCCACGTCAACGGCCGGGGACCGGTGCCGCTACACACCCTGGGATAAACCCGCTTTCGGGAACCGGGTCTTGCCTGCAGGCTTCCACAGACCGGGGTCCGCATCTTCCGAGGGCTGGGTCGCTTCTGCCATCTCTCCTTTCCCGGGAGGGCCAGGGGCACTGCGTTCCCTCTTCACCGACCCAGATCAGCCCACCCTGGAGGTGCGACCTGGCTTCCCGGGGCCGGCCCGGCCCCACCCACCGCAGGCCGCCCTTAGTCCAAACCTCTGGGTTCGAAGCTGGCTTGCGACAACCGGGCGCCTGCCACGTGACCTTGAACATGCCCTCCCTGCCCTCCGTCTTCCCGCTGACCTTTCCCAACCTCCGCCCGGCCGCGACTCGGCGGCTGTGGCGAAGCGCGGGGGGCCGTGTGACAGGACGCTCCGGGGCAGCGCGCAGGTGGCACGTCCTCCCCCGAGGCCTGGACCCGGGCTCCCGCCGCCTCTCCGTGGCCTGCCCACCCCAGGCAGCCTCGGGGACGGGCACGGCGCCCCCTGAGCCACGGCCCCGCGCCTCACCTGCAGGCGGGCTCTGCCGAGAGCCGTTGCCGGGAAGCAGCGCCTCAAGGAGACACCAACCGCCACCGCCGCCGCCGCCGCCATCTTGGCTCCCAACGTCAGCCCCGCCCCTTACCCTCCGGCATCCCGTCGAACACCGCGGTGGAAGCCGGCCTCTCACCCCGAGGCCCGCTAGCCGCCTGAGAGCCAACGAATGGGAGGCGGCTTCCGGTTTCCCGAGCGAGCCAATGGGAAGCGCGCGTGCGCAATGGCGGCCAGCAGGGCGCATGCCCACTGGGCCTCCCTTGGTCCTAGGGTGACCTCTGCAGTCTGATGGGCGGGAGAAAGGGTGGCTGGCAAGGGGCGGAGCAAAGACGAGGAGGGGCGGAGCCTTCCCGTTTTGCTCTGGGTCGGGATTTTAATCCCTCTCCGC
The DNA here is from genome assembly GCF_003668045.3 of Cricetulus griseus. Taxonomy (NCBI): domain Eukaryota; kingdom Metazoa; phylum Chordata; class Mammalia; order Rodentia; family Cricetidae; genus Cricetulus; species Cricetulus griseus. The sequence continues at coordinate 12,294,660 of NC_048595.1, forward strand.
TTGCCAGGATGCCTGTCAATCATGTCTGACTCTTGACTGATCAGCTCTTTTGCTGAATACAGAGAACCCCTCAGCGCCTAGCTGATTGGGGCAGTTGGTGAGTGATTGAGGCGATCACAAGGATGACTGACAAAGGTGTCACTCACGCATTTATCCATAAATATGTACATAACCCGCAGGGCTGGAATCCTAGAAATTGGCACGCGGAGGCAGGAGGAGGATCTTTGGCTGCGTAATGAGGTGGAGGGCAGTCTGGGATACACGAAACCGTGCCTCAAAACACGCAAAACCAAAACGAAAGCAATCTGTGGCTGGGCCCAGGCTCTGCGATGCCGGGGTGAGTGACCCAGACACTCACATAATTCCTCTATAACAGTGGAGATGGGAAAGTGGGGGAAGTAACAGTAGGAAAGATGGGTGACGTCGCCTAGGGTGTCCACTAAGGAGAATGACCTTGAACTTCAGCTCTTGCTGCTGGAGTTACAGGTGTGTGCCACCATGCCCGGGTGTGCGTGTTAGACAATCACTCTGCCAACTGAGCTGTATCCACAGAGTGTGTTTTGTAAGTTTCCTTTAACGTCTGGACTGTTTTTTCTAGCACCTTGTTTACATTCTTTCAGTCTCTCTGACTTGGGATTTGACTACATTAGGCAGGTGTGATCTTGGTGTCCCAAGTCATTTGATCTCTTCGGACACCCAGTGACTTTGCTGGTCACCTGTTTCCAGAAGGAATGATTTCATTTCTCTCCTCTCACTTTTGGCAAAGGAAGATCACTGTTTACAGTCTTTGGTTTCCTCACTCCAACTCATTTAGATGCCACTGGAGAAATTAAGATGACAGAGGGAATGGCTAGATGGGGCCACGTTTCTGAGACCTGAACCTGAAGCTGGCTTCTCTGCCAGGTGGCCTCTCCAGAAGGTCACCTCAACTGCTCCCCTTCAGGCCATGTGACCTTGGACAAGTCCTTCTTCACCTCTGACTTATAGTGTCCTGGTCTGAATCCGCAGGGGGGTTGGGACAGCTGATTTAAGATTCTGCAATTGACATGGCTTGTCTTGTGCAACAGATGACAAGGTGGAGGTCACCTTGACTTTGCAGGGAGCTGGCTCAGCACTGGGATAGGCCCCTCCAGTCTACCCCAGCCGACCAAATTGAGTGCTCCTGCCTCTGCCTCTTGTAGGCAGACCTCCAACTTGTAGGAGGTTGTAGGAAGACCTTCGTTTTCTTTGCAATTCCTCCAGAGAGTCAATAGGTATTATTTCCAGAGACCTGACACCTTAGCCATTTCCAGCCATCATGTCAAAGACAGACACCACCCCCACAGGAGTGGCTAGCCTTTAACTTTTCCCAGGTCACCTTGGAAAAAGCAGGCTGTGGCCAGCAAAAGTGAGACCTTGATTTATGGAGGGGCTCTCGGTGCCAGTGTGCCCACAAACTCTGCAGTCATGTCATTCCTGGGCTTCATGGGGATTTGGGAAGCTCAGTGTTATGGAGAGATAATAAATTCCTGGGCGGCTCTACCTCCGCACTGAGCTTCGGGCTTCCACAAAGGCACAGATGTCATAGGACTTAAAGGTTTTCATGGTCTACTACTGACTTATGTTCCCGAGGTGTCCTTGCTATAAGACCAGGCTTTGGGGTGGGTTGGTTGCCATCCATGTAGAGAGCGATTGATATATTGCTTTTCATCAGACATTGTGATGGGTGTTCTGTATTTATACAGAACCTCACCTCATCCCTTGCAAATGTGTTTACATCAACAGTCTACTCTGGTTCTCCCGACAACCCAGTGGAGTGCGAATGACTGCCCCTGTTCACAGACAGTCTTTGAATACTAGGAAATCTGGGCAGCCTAGGGTGGGCCTTCTGCTTGAGGCACTCCAGGGTTAGAAATTGAGTCTGGAAGCAAAAATGAACACCAACCTGGGTTTGATAGCTCAAGATTGCATTCTATGCACTCAAGAGGCAGAGGCAGAGGCAGGAGGATTGCTAGTTGCAGATCAGCCTGAGCTACGTAGTGAGAACTTGTTCCATGACCCTCCAAAAAGAAAAAGGACCAGGAGGTGGTGGCACATGCTTTTAATCTCAGCAGTCAGGAGGGGGACGCAAGTGGATCTCTGAGTTGCAGTCAACCTGGTCTACAGGGCCAGCCAGGGCTACACAGAGAAACTCTGTCTCAAAACAAGAAAGAAAGAAAGAAAGAAAGAAAGAAAGAAGCAAAGAGAGAAAGAAAGAGTGGTCCCCATTCCCTTTAAACGTAGCCTCAAAGGATTCCTCCTGTCCTGCCTGTTGCCTGAGATGTTCACGTTCTCACTCTTTTTTTTTTTTTTTTTTTGGTGGGGGGTGTTTCGAGACAGGGTTTCTCTGTGGCTTTGGAGGCTGTCTTGGAACTAGCTCTTGTAGACCAGGGTGGATCAAACTCACAGAGATCCGCCTGCCTCTGCCTCCTGAGTGCTGGGTTTAAAGGCGTGGACCAACACTGCCCAGCTCGGATTCCCACTCTTATCAGCACCAACATCCATCAACATCCATGCTAGAAAGCTGGTATCAGCCTTGGTCCCACTTTTCCTTCCACATTCTAGCAGTCACCACAGCCCCCAGGCCCCTGTGACCCCTCTAGTCACATCTCTTTCTCTGAAGTTCCTTGTCTTGGATCGGAATGTCCTATTCCCTTGACCTATTTATCTATTAACAAGGTCTCATTATTAGCCCAGGCTGGCTCAGAATTGTACTGAGCTCTAAGCAAACCCTTTGGCACAGGGTTGGGGTCACGGGTCTTCATTTGTTGTTGAGGCTACTGAGCCTCAATAAAGGTCAACTACTCACCCAGGTCACATAGCCTGATAGGCAACATCTTCTGTAGCTCTACAGTCTGGATGGACTGTGGGCTCAGCGTCCCTCGAGGAAAAGTGGTGGCTGCAGTCACTGTGATCCGCCTCCAGGGGGCACCCCCGGCCCACAGCACTGCCCAACACTCTTAACAGCTGTTGCCAATTTGCCCTTAGAAATGGCTTATCTAAACCCCGTTCTTTTATCCAGTACAAACCCCACCATATAATTAGACTTCTCAAAATATGCTCTTCGAGTGGGAGTGAGGCAATAGGGCTACAGGCGTCTCCCATTTCACGAGCAGTCTCCACGGAATTAACTCCCGGAGCAAAGAGTGACGAACCACCCCTGCGCCAGCTGGACCTGGTTTTACACAGCTCAGCTCAGCTGCTGGGACTTAGCAAGTAACCCAGGGCCTTCTGGGGGACTGTCACCGCACCCCCCCCTCAAAGCACCGAGCACACACATACATTTAGACACTTAGAACCCATCCACCCTGACACCCCCACCCCCACCCTGCCTCCGGTATACTCTCAGATTAGCAGTTCATTTGATCCCTCCAGCTAAACACAGACACTGGCGTTGTGGACACGTGCACTGCACTACATCCACCTCCTTCTCCTGGAACCTGAGGTTTTGAATGTTCTCAAAACCAGAGAAGGAGCCCTGCAAATGAAATATAAACACGAACAATGGTAAATACTCTGGAGGTGGCCGGGTGTCAGAAGCAAAACAAACCAGTGAGATGCAGAATGCCAAGGGCAAGTCCGCCTTTTAGGGACACGGAGTGTGTAGATTTGGGAGTTCAAGCTGCTCTATCGACCATCGACTCTGTGCCCTTGAGTAAGTCACTAAACCTCCCTATGCGTTAGTAAAATGAATGGTGACAGTCAGTCGCCTGCCAAGGAGGAGGACTACACGGCTTTAGGAATTCCCCGTTTGAAGTGTTGGAGGGGAGAGCCACATATCATTAGGAGGAATGGATTATGCTAATGGTGGGAAGATTTGAATGGAAATAATATGCCTCGGAATTCAGCCAGGTTTAGCAATCATTAAGAAGTGCATATAGCAGGCTGGGGACGGTCAGTGGGTAATGCGTGCTGGCGTGAGTTCTTGAGTTCAGATCCCCAGTACTCACTCACCTGTAACCCCAGTAGTACTGGGGGCACTGAGGCGGCAGATCTTGGGGTACTGGGCAATCAGCCTAACAGATCAGCCCGTCTTGGGTCAGCGAGAGACTGTCTCTCTCAAAGGTAAACTGGAAGAGGGTTCAGAGTATAAAGATGCTTGCTGCCAAGTCTGAAGACCTGAGTTCAGCAGGGGGTTGTCCTTTGACCCTGACAAGCACACACCTACACACACACACACACACACACACACACACACACACACACACACGTATGGGCAAGCATACCGGCAAGCACCACACACACCCAAACATCATTCAACTCTTGATGTGTAAGGAAATTCAAGCAATATCAACGGAGTTTAAATCCCCTTGGTCACATTCTTTTTCCAGGCTGAGCTCACCAGTATGCAGTACATATACAAGTTTCTACAGAAACCATGGCGGTTTGCACACTGGGCAGCCCATCACCTTTCTGTTCCTTGCTGGGTCTCAGGGTTGTATGATGTTATCATACATAGATTGAGTCACCGTATGTACTTCAAAAAATTAAATGGTACATACCATGGCTTGATTATTCCCCAGATGGTTTCTTAAAAATGGGTTTCTTGGGGCTGGGCAATGACCCAGTAAGTAATGTATTTGCCAAGCAAGCGTGAGGACCCGACCTGGACCCCTAGTACATGGCAGCACACGCTTAGAAGCCTAGCACTCAAGGAAGGCAGAAACAGGCAGCTCCTTAGGGCTCATTGGCCGGTCAGCCTAGCCTTCTTGGCCTCAGGTCCCAGTGAGAGACCCTTCATCACTCAAAAAGCTGATGGGCAAGTGCTGAGAAAATGACACTGAGGGTGACGTCTCACCTCTACGTGTACACATGCACAGGCACCTGCACATACATGCATACATACATACATACATACTACATACATACATACATACATACATACTACATACATACATACATAATACATACATAATACATAATACATAATACATACAAGCATATGTAACCCCACCCCCCAAATGGGTTCCCTATAAATACACTGGCAATAATGAAATTGGAATTGCTGTGGGCTTCCACATCAACTATGTGACTACAGCTGCCCCAAGTTTTAGGGGATTCCCTGCGCTTGGGTCCTGGGATTCCCCCCATGGCTGCAGCTTCTATTGCAGGAGCAAAGGATGAGTTCCTGTTAACAAACAAAGACAGAGTGTCTGGAGAAAAGGAGGGTTGTGGTGATGTCTTGCTTGTACAAATAAAGCCTGTCTGCTCTATATCTGACTCCCAGTTTTTATTACTTAGACCAATTAAGAACTCCAGTTACAGCAGAGGATAATTGCACAGAAGCAATCACATAGTGATTACCAACTAGCTTTCCTAACTTGTGGTGTGTGTGTGTGTGTGTGTGTGTGTGTGTGTGTGTGTGTGTGAACATAGGCACAGGTGTTTAGTGTGTGTAATCCCACAGCCTTCCTGCCCCATTCCTTCTTTGATTTGACACAAATTTGCCAGGTAACCCTGCCACCAACCTGCCTCTCTGCGCCTGTCTGTCTGGATCTATTAAGAATGAGTTCATGTAAAAAACAGTCTCATGTACCAGAGAACAGACATCTTGGTTCCTGTGAGAAGTGATTTATGGTCCAGGTCTTGCTTTGTATGAAACTTCATATCAACATTCTGGTTGCATCCAGAAAAGTTGTGTAGCAAGTGCTAAGGAAGAAAGAGTGGCGGGGTAGTAATGACTCTCTAGCTAAGAGAGGCCATCTTCCCCTGGGCACATGCTGAGCTATGCAGAGATGCTTTGTTTCTGGCTCTGCTGCCTTCCAAGATCTCAGAGGCATCTCGTTTGCAAATAATGTTCTAATAGGGCACTTGGCACACTAAAACAGAGCAGTGCGAGCCTGCCTCCCAGTGGGAGGTTGAGGGAGGAAAATGAAAGTTTGAGGCCAACCTGGTCTACAGAGTGAGACCCTGACTCAAGAAGAAAAGTTGTTAAGTTTGGGGCTGGGGAGGTAGCTAGCATAGCATGCATGAAGTCTGGGCTTCAGTTCTTAGCATTGCATAAACTGGGAATAATGGTACATGTCTGTAATTTCAGTTCCTGAGAGGTGGTGGCAGGAGGATCAGAAGTTCAAGATTATTCTCGGCTGCATATGGAATTTAAGGCTGGTCTGGGCTAGAGATCATATCTTAGAAGAGAAAAGGAAAGGAAAGAGAAGAAAAGAAAAGAAGGGCAAGTTAGATGGAGGGGTGTCACTTGGTGGTAGAGCACTTGTCTAGAATGTGTGAAACCTTTGGTTCAATCTCCAATACCAAAAAAGAAAGGAAGAAAATAAAGCATATTTTTCACCTAGAACTCCTCCCATGTTGGGAGCCATACAGCTTGGCATGAACCTTTAGGCCAAACTTGGCAAGCTACAGGGTTATAGAACTGTCTTTTGATTATAAATGGCTTCTAGAAGCATGAGCACCCAGAAGGAACAACATGACCCAGACATCAATCCTTTGTTCCAACCACAGGCCCACTTACCTAAGCAACCCTTCCTCATCCCAGCACTTACCTAGGCAACCCTCCCTCTCCCCACTACCCGTGAACTTTTTACCCCGCCAACATCTCCTTCTATAGTTTTCTAACATCCTGCTTGAACTAACCCTGGCTCTTGGTCTTTTCTTCCCCTCCCCTTTACCCCATACTACTGACTATATAAGCTAGCCTGGAAAAAATAAAATTTGCCACTTGATCAGAATCCTGTCTTATGGTCATTCTCCTGTGTCTCTTGTCTCCATTCCCCTCCCTGGACTTCTTGCTCTAGGTTGCTGTCCTGTGGGTCAGGACAACTACACTCCCACTCTGGAGGGTTCACAGAAAATAAGTGATGAACCAACCTGAGTCCATATTAGGTTTAAAAGCCATCTTACAGTAAAGATAAACTAGGTTCATTCCTGTTTATGATTAAACCTGTTTCTCAAGGATTGGGCTATGTCCCACCTGTACCTTAACTACAAACGGTGCTGGCTATGTCCCACCTGTACCTTAACTACAAACAGATGCCTGTTCTAGGAAACAGCATCTATGCCTTTGTTTTGAAAAGCTGTAATGACCATCTTGCAATCCTGCCCCCCCCAAACGGTTTTTATGACCAACTTATTATGCTTATGTCCTGCTCCTGTAACCCGGCCTATTCCCCCCATTTGGAAACCCATATCCCTGAACTATAAAAATCCTGTCTTCCTCATGTCTAATGATGACCTCTCGAACCGCACCTTAGGGAGAGACAGCCCATGTACACGCATTAAAAAAAAAAAAAAGCTCTCTTTAATTAATTGCCTGCTTCAGTTAATTTGGTCATGATGATTTGTGTTGGTGGTCTTTCCCCTTGTGTCTTTGGGATAAGCATTAGAAAAAGAAGAAACAGATTGATCTTCCCTCCTTCTGTTGGCATCTGAATAGATGCTTCATTCTTTCATTTAGATGTATTTTGTGAGCAAGGACTAAATGCCTGGAATTGCCATCCATAGGAAACGGAAAGGCAGAGGTATCCAATCTTCCCTTCCGGAGCAGTAGCCTAAGAAAGGGGTCTTGGTGTGTGGACCCGAGGCTGTTGAGGCTCCCTTGGGCCATGACCAAGGTTGTAATAACGATGGCCTTGGGGCTAAAGAGATGGCTCAGCAGTTAAGAGCATTGGCTGCTCTTCTAGAGGACCTGGGCTAGATTCCCAGCATCTACATGGCAGCTCACAACTGTCTGCGACTCAGTTCCGGGGATCTAACTTCCTCTTCTGGCCTCTGCAGGCACTGCATGCATGCGATACACAGACATACATGCAAAGCACTCATGCAAATGATAATGAGAAAGAAGACAGAACAAGGATGTCCTCTGCCTATGACATTAAAGTGAAGGGACCAGCTCCCCTTTCAGCAGTCATAACGGCCGAACATGTGCTTGTCTGACCTTGTCCTAGACACTAGAAAGTCAGATGCCTGCCTTGTGACAAGGAACCAATCAGAAGTTAGCTGGTGGCGCTATGCTTTACGACCCTGGGTGTACTTTACGGACAAGCACACAGCAATGATGCAGAGCATAGCAACCACCCTGGGAGGGCCTATGGGCCATAACAACCAGTTGACCAATCAACACAGGGCAAGCCCTCCAAGGCTGGAGGCACACCAATAGTGAGCCTGTTCGTACCCCTAGGCACTCCCCTTACGCTGCCCTACAAGATCTCTTGGGAGGCCCTAGGTCTTGTCTTTTGCGAGCCATCCACCATGGCAGGTGGGTGAAAGACCCGAGCTAATATGGGGTTAGCTCGTTAAAAAAAAAAAAACAAAAAAAAAACAATAAAGCCTCATGCAGTTTGCAGCAAGCTCTCGAATCTGCCTGGTGATTGGTATGACCACGGTCGTGGCCTGGGACCCCGGATACCTGAGTTTTCCGGGGGTCTAACAAAAGCACAGAATCAAGTTGTATCCTGGACACACGAGGAGAAAGAGGGAAGAGGTGAGGGTCATGCTTCTTCTTCCACAAGATGGTGGGGTTTCCATCTTGACAGAGGACCCACCCACAGCCTTCCTGAGAGAGAGGCTGGCCCTGCTGATTGTGATGGCCAGGGGGTAGGACAAGAGGACTTTCTGGAAGGAAAAGGGCTGATGTTAGTTTTGCACTTCTCTTTTCTGTGTTATAGCAGTCAACTTTCATTAACTATGGCAATCAGACTAACTGGACTCTAGGGATTTAATAAAAGTGTCTCTTTCCGTAATTGGGGCTAAACCTGGCAGAGAAGATTCTAGAACTATGCCTTCCAATATGTAGACTACTTGTAGCCAGTGAACACTTAAGTGTTGTGACTTTGTTCTTTGATGCATTTGTTTATTATTTATTTTGAGACAGGGGCTCACTGTTTAGCCCTGGGTGGTCTGGAACTAACTTGCTACATAGACCAGGCTGGCCTTGAACTCATAAGGTCCACCAGCCTCTGCCTCCCTAGTGTTAGGATTAAAGATGTGCACCACCACAGCCCAGCCAAGCCTTTATTATTATTGATTATTATGGTGATTACTATGCATAGAGACTCATGTTCCATGTATGCATGTGGAGAGCAGAGGACAACTTTGTATATTCAGTTCTTTCCTTCTATCTTTATAGTAGTTTGAGACAAAATTCAGGTTGCCAGGCTTGCAATAAGCACCTTTACTGGGTGAGCAATCTCACTGGTCTCACTTGGTTCTTTGTAAACACAGATTTGTCATTTGTTTGTTTGTACATGTGTGCACGTACATGCAGGCACATAAAGAGGCTACACGCAGCAGCTACCTCATGTGGATGATAGGAACCAAACCTGGGCCTTCTGGAAGAGTAGCAAGTGCTTTAACCACTGAGCCGTCTTTCCAGCCATCCCCTTCCCACACTGTTCTGTTTCGTTCTGTTTTGTTTTGTTTTTGAGACAGGTTTCTCTGTGTCTTTGGAGGCTGTCCTGGAACTAGCTCTTGTAGACCAGGCTGGTCTCGAACTCAGAGATCTGCCTGCCTCTGCCTCCTGAGTGCTGGGACTAAAGGCGTGCATCATCACTGCCGAGCTCCCACACTGTTCTTAATGCACCAAATACAACCTTCTATAGAGGTTGCTGTGGGCTATTGGTGACCATGCCCATCAGGTACCAAAGGTATTAGAGCTAGTGTCCTGTGGGTCAGATGCAGAGGGACCTAGGCTCCATAGGGATCAGCTTCCAGAGCTCACAGAGGGTACTGGGATGAACTAGCCCCTGAAATCACACCCTTGCTTGTTTCTTCCCTTCCAATGCCCTGTTCCCTGTCGTGACCCGGCTTGTCTCAGCTTTAACCCACGACAGCCATGAGGTTCGGCCTGAGTGGGGGTGTGTGGATCTGGAAGCTCCCAGCAAACCAACGGCGATAAAGATCAAACACAGGAATCTTGTTATCTTCAGAGAGCTCTCAGTTCCATGTTGTGGAAGTAGAGTCATTTCTTTATTAGCCATCTTTTCTGGTGTTTCTTAACTGTCCTGCCAATACCACGAGGGAATCATCCCTCTTTGTTCCCTCTCTGCTCTGGCTGCTCGCCCCTTCACTCCTAACCTTCCATCCTCACACACCTCTGATCTCCCTGTGCAGGTGCAGGCCTATTCAGATGCTTAGGTGTATAGATATGCAAATAAGGAGGCATATTACCCCGAGGCCATGGTAAACAAAAGTAGCCCTACTGACATTAACAATAGTCAGCTGGAGCTTTCCGGTGCTCCATGTTTACTGGAGCTAGAGACTGGGCCCGAAAATATTCCATAACAGAATTATTCGGTCCCCCCCAGTTCCCCCAGTTCCTGGGCCCATTTCTCCTGGAGGCACTTTCCTCCCAAGTCATTGGCTCCCAAATGCTCATCTCACTGTCTGCATCTAAGGAACTCACCTTTAAAATATGATTACATCACTGTGGATGTTGGCTGTGACCTTGGGTAGTGTCCATGTGACACATGGACCTGAACTGTGGGAGTTTCATGACCACGAGGGGCCACATGTGATCCAGATCACTTGTTATCATGTCTAGAAAGTTAAAAGGAATAGCACACCCAGAGCCATGGATGGTTCATTTTATTGCTCTTTATTTTGTCTCTTCCCCCAAACACTTTTCAGTCTCCATCTTGGCTTCTTCTCCAGGAAGTTGAAACTGCCTGGTTCTCTCCATCTTCGTGCCATCCTTCTGCCCTTTACAGAGGATTTCAAAATCGACACTGAAACAGGAACTGGTACAGCCCAGAAGCATCTAGGCCTAAGTTACAGAAAGCGGGGTTGGGGAAGAGCCAGGGGTCCACAGGGGGCATCACTCTGGGGGGCATCACACTGAGTCACACCGAGGGGAGTCACACTGGGCGGAGCCACACGGGGTGGGTAAGTGTGATGGGACAGGCAGTGTCCTGGAGTTCCAATTTCTGAAACAACCAACACTGCCAGGGAGAATCATAGCACAATCTACAAAGACAAGCGGCCTCTGTGAGGGAGGCACTCACTTCCCCTTAACACAGATAAAAAGAAAAGCCACAAAGCCGCTCTAACCGAACACCACACATGAAAAACTCCACATCCCCACACCAGCTCCCTCAGAGAAATGCACGTGTTTTCTGCTCTGGAGCCTGAGACAGGATTTGAGCTTTACCCTCAAGGCAGGGACCACTGTCCCAAGAGCAGAGGGTGACAGCTTTGGAGGCTCTGTGGCCTGACCTGGCATGGAGCTGTAAGCCCAGATGGATGGAAAGTTGGGGGTAGAGAATCTGTTTACAGAAAGCACCCTTATTTCTTTAAGGCAGTGACTGAGGTCCTGGGTGCCTTTTCAATATGCTAGGTAATATTTCTAAAGAGCCCACCACAGCAAGGGCAAAGGGTTTAAATGTGGATTTTGTCTGTCGGGGACAAGCCAAGTCTATGGCTAGCTTGTGTTGTCAGAGCCCAAGTCTCTGCCTGTTGCTCAATAGCATGAAATCCATGCTGACTGCACAGCTGAGGCAATATTCCAAGGTAAAAATCTGTTCCCCCAAGAATGCAAGACTGTAACCCTTTCTTCTGTTATAAAATGGTTTAATCCTTCAAAGTAGAATAATACTTCCCATATTCCTGGTCCTAAAGGACCTTCTTTATTTAAATATTTTATTTAAATTTAAATATTATTTAAATATTTTATTTAAATTTAAATATTATTTACGTGTGTGTGTGTGTGTGTGTGTGTGTGTGTGTGTGTGTGTGTGTGTGTGTGTACATTAGAGGGCATTAGATCCCCTGGAACTAGAGTTATAGATGGTTGTGAGCCACCATGTGGGTACTAAGAACTGAACCCAGGTCCTCTGTAAGAGCAGCAAGTGATCTTAACCACTGGGTCATCTCTACAGACCTTAAAAAATTTATCTTTTGAGTATGTCTATGGATATATGCACATGGATACAGTGCCCTCAGGAGCCAGAAAAGGTATTGGCTCCATTGGATTTGGAGTTACAGTTGTGGGTGGTGGGAACCAAACTTAGGTCCTTTTCAAGAGCCGCAAGCTCTCCTAATTGTGGAGTTCTCCAGCTCCTGGGGGTTTCTAACTGAAGCAGAGGGGATGCATTTTGTCTGTATCCGGATGGAAGGACTTTGGAAAGTGTGCTGGGGAATCCCACCTCCAGAGCAGTAGCTGGCTGAGAACCGACTGACAACACTGGAGCCTGACCAGCATCCTTGGACCTTGTGGCCAATCTCCAAGAGGAGGCGCAGGTTATTTCTCAGGCTCTGAGGGAGGCCCAAATCTGGCTGGTGGTAAAGAAACTATGTAGCTGTCTGGAGGGGACAGTGTCCAGAACAGAGAGAATGGTGGGAAGAGGGGCCCATGGACTGGCTAGAGAATTGAGGACCGGGCAAGAGAAGAGGAGTAGCGCTGAGTGGTGAGGGCATCTTTACATACTGTACTTTGGACCACGGAGGCAATTCAGTGGAGAGAGCCCCCCCCCCCCAAATTTGGGCAGCCTGTATCCACAGCAAGTGAAGAACTATTTCCAGAAGATTCTAGGTGGAAAGATTGGACCCTCAGGGAGTGGGGACTCTGTGTGTACAGGAAGATAGGAGAGGGTGAAGGATGCAAGGAATGAATGTTGGAGGGAGCCCCCAGGAGGCCCCAAGGGAGGCAAATGTGAAATAATGGTGCTGTTCAGGGTTTACCAGGACCCTGGACCCTGTCCTTGTTGTCTGTCTTGAACATCAGTTCCATCATGGTGCTGGAAGAGCCAACGATCTCAGAGCCTCCTTTCTTTCTGCCTTCATTCTGATCTAGAATAGAGGCTGAGAATTCTTGAGGGCCAGTCTGACTACATGATTTCTGGAAGTCTGGTTTTCCCTGCCAGAGCTCTGCACACTAGCCGTGTGTCCATCTATTTTCAGGGGGGATGGTTAGGCTTACCAAGGGTGACTGCAGTGGACATTGAGGCCCTTATCCAAGGACAGCAAGGCACAAGTACCCCCAATCCCACCCACTTCTTGAAAGGGAAGGACTTGGGGGGAGCACAGGAAGGGCCTGGAGATTACAGGGGAGGAGGAAGGGCCAAGGCCCTTGCCAGTCAGGGCACCATGTGCCACCACTTAAAGGTGAAGGGCTTCCTGCGGACGTTGGTACCACAGTGCACCTCTCCCAGGAACTTGTGGTAGGCAGAGATGTCGTCGATGAACGTGCAGGCAAGACCCAGGGGCTCAAGGAGGCTTCGAACGTGTGTCTCCAGGCAGCACTCCTCCTCCACCTGGGGCCCGAAAGGCTTGGGGATGCCCAGGTCCTTGTCCAGCACAATCATGTTCACCTGGGAGAGGAGTGAGTGTTTTGGGAGCAGCCACCGTCTGCCTCCAGTGTCAAGCTGTCAGATCCCTGTTACTGTCCTAATAAGGAAGTGTTAGCAGGGTCCTCCTTCAGAAGTGGGGAAACAGAGGTTCGGATTGAGCTAAGCCTGGTTTGCGCTGTGACCTTTTGCAACACACTTGTCTATTTGTTAAAGGAAAGGGTCTGGGGACACTTAGTGAGAAAGCAAGGTTAAACATACTCCCCCCACCCCCACAAGCTGGGAATGGAGGATGTCAGAGAGGGCAAGTGCCAGAGGTGAGGTCACACAGCAACTGAGCTGCCATTCTGGAGCTGGCTGCACCCTGCTGGCTGTAGCAGGAGGGGCTGGGGCTGGAGGGCCTCACCATGTTAGGGAAGAAAGCCCTGGCCTGGCGGTCTTCATCCATCTTGAACAGTGCGGGCAGGTCAATGATGTCCTTCTCAGTCAGTGCCAGCTCCTTCTTGAGGATGTCACGGTTCCAATCCAGGCAGCGCTGGGGGAAAGGGAAAGAGGTGGTGTGGCGGTCAGCGGTCACACACCTGTCACTTAGCTTACATTCCAGAGAGACTCCTGCTTAGCTGGTGTCCCTGTCATCTCTCTAGCATTTCTCTACCAGGGCTAAGGGACAAGTAGTAATTTGTGTGTGTGTGTGTGTGTGTGTGTGTGTGTGTGTGTGTGTGTGTGAGAGGAGAGAGAGAGAGAGAGAGAGAGAGAGAGAGGGGGGGGGGTCTCTATGTAGCCAGAGCTATCCTGAATGTCTTTTTGTAGACCAGACTGCCTTTGAATTCACAGAGATCTGACTGCCTCTTCAGGTGTTTGGATTACAAGCGTGCACCATTATGCCCGCCTTAATGGGTTCAAAAATGGCTTGAGACCCAGATACCAATGAACAGAAAACACTAGACTCCTGCTAATAACTGCTAGTCTAGCAACCCCCAAAGCTCTATTAGCCTATCTGCCCCTTAAACTTCACAGTAGAAATAAGCTAGCAGCTGAGCTTGCCTAACAACCAGCAGACATGACAGTCATGTAACTGACAAACTGTAAAATAGACAGGGTGTAAAACAGAGACTGAAGCCTGCACAGTCCTTGCCGAAAGCCAGACAAACTTAAGTGGTAGAGACTCAGGTGACCCTGTAGGGTTGTGCCCCAGATTACTCAGCTAATGAGAAGAGCGAGGAGGGGCTGGCCTTAGGGTTTAAATGCTCTCTCTCTGCTGTCTGTCATTGAACCTGCCCCATGGGCTTTGCAAAGCTGTAAGATAAACTGCCCGGCTTCTGATGCTCTGTGCCTCCAGAGCTCTTATTACAGTGTGTGTGTGTGTGTGTGTGTGTGTGTGTGTGTGTGTGTGTGTGTGTGTGTGTGTGTGTGTGTTTCTCACAGGGATCATGGAGGGATGGATAGTCAGAAGTCACCACCCACGTAGCCAATGAGGTGTTGGCTTCAGTGGGTCCTGTGTAGCTCCCCTGGGACTCTGTTGTCCTGTCATGCTCCTCCACCCCCCACTGCAGTGGTACAAACCCCCACTGGGTTGATTCTCCCACCTTCAGGTGAGAGATGATTGGTGGGCCTTTCTCTCACCCCAGTGGTTAGACCAGGAGTGATCAGTGACTCAGCATTAAGCACACTAGTACTTAGAAACACTCTGTCCACAGTGGTCAGTTCAGGCTGACCCGAGTCAGAGTGAGACCAAACTCTTGTTCAAATGCTGTAGGACATGTAAGTCTTCATGGATGGTGTGCAGTGTTTATGTGAGGCTTCGAACTTCTATAGCTATGAGGGCACCTGCATATAACCAACGAACACAGAGCTAGAAGAGCCAGAGCCCTGATCAGCCTGTGCCTGAGATCCACACAACTGCAGGGTTTTCTGTCGGAATAAAGTTTAAACAAACTCTGCCCAACCCTGACCAAGGCCCTGCGTGGAAACCCCAGCCCTTCATCGCACACCCATTGCCCAACTCAGATGCCCACTATGACCCACATCCTGATGGCAAAGGCAAGACAGATTCTAAAGGTAAAACCCCCCTTGTCTGTGTTTAACTCCCTGCTCCTCAAACCTCCTATATAATCCCCAGGCATCCCCTTCAGCAGACATCCCTTCCCCTCACTGTCTGCCAGTCTCCAGTCTATTTCCTGCCCCTTTAAACTGCCTCAGAAATCTAACACCTTGCACTCTTTTTTTTTGTTGTTTTTTTTTTGTTTTTGAGACATGGTTTCTCTGTGTCGTCCTGGCTGTCTTGGAACTTGCTCTGCAGACCAGGCTGGCCTTGAACTCACAGAGATCCACCTGCCTCTGGTTTACAGGTCATCGTAACCCAGCTTATACGGTGCTGGGGATAGAATCCAAGGCTTTCCGTCGTACAAGGCAAGTGCTCTACCAACAGAGCTAGGTCTCTGGCTCTGGGTTCTATTTCTGGGTCAACTCTTAAGGCTCAGGCACTCAGAGTGTCTGTCACACCAGGATTAAAGCCTTCAGGGATGTGAACTGCTGAAGCTCCAAAGTGAAGTGTGGGCTCAGGCTGGCACTGTCCTGGACGGCAAGCCTGAATGAAGCTTTGGTGAGTTTTAAGGGAGTGTCCAATAGAACAACGGTGCTCTGCACCTGTGCCTGCCTTAATGGCCTGAGACCCAGCTCCAAATGAACAGAAAACACTAGACTCCTGCTAATGCCTGCTAGTCTAGCTACCTCCATAAACCATCTTAGGCTAGCCCCACAACTTAAACTTTACATTAGAAGATTGCTAGCAGCCAAGCTTGTCTGATGTACCTGACAAACTGCGTGATGTCCACACAGTCCATGCTACTTTCCCAAGTTATCCCAAGTCTCCTGCTGGGCTCTCAGTGCCTTGAACCCTCTGTCTCTGTCAGCATGGCAGAGAACCTGCACAGCAAGCAGATCCATCTGGTGCTTGTGGAGGCCCCTCTGGATCAGAAGCCCCAAGCCCCCTGACCTTTCTTCATCGAACCAGCATCACCAGCCCACACACACCTGGAAGTACTGGTTTTCCTGCGTGAGGCTCTCATTGGACAGGATCTTGTTGATGGTAATGCGTTTGCTGCTCATGCCCCCAAGGCCTGTGGGGGTCAGAGAATGACAGGATATTTTAGCTTACCTGTCGGCAGGGATGGGGTGGGGTGGAAGGGTGGGGTGGTCTCCTTCTATCCAGAGAAGGAGGACACATTCCTCTCTCCATATCCACCATGTCCCCTGAGCCAGGAAGCAGGTGTGGACATGCTGTTCTCTCTGGCAGAGGAGCAGATACCTGGGTCCCCATTAGAATGTTAGTAGCTGATTAAATAACTGGAGAGAGCCTGCCTTTGACTCCAGCTCTACAGCCCAGAAACTTTAGTGACACCCAAGCGCCTGACATCTGTTCTTTGGTTCCACTGCTAGGAATGGAATCCAGGACCTCATATATGCTAGATAAGCATTCTGCCATAGAACCACATCTCCCAGCCAAGACAGCATTGTTTTGAAAATTTAATGTGGATTCGTAGGCCCTCCCCTGTCACTGTGACCCTGTGGGAGGTAACTGCTACTTTTAAAGGTGAGGAAACTATTCTAGTAGCCACATACATAACCTGATTGCAGGAATGTGCACCACCACTGCTGGTTTCTCAGCCCGGCGTTGGTGGTGTACGCCTTTAATCCCAGCACTGGGGAGGCAGAGGTAGGCGGATCTCTGTGAGTTCAAGGCCAGCCTGGTATACGGAGCAAGTTCCAGGACAGCCTCCAAAGCCACAGAGAAATCCTGCGTCAACAAAACAAAACAAAACAAAACAAAAAGGATAGGGTTTCTCTGTGTAGCCCTGGCTGGTCTCAAATTCAGAGAGATCCACCTGCCTCTGTTTCCAGAGTGCTGGGATTAAAGGTATACACCACTGCCTGGTGTGAACCTCATATATTTGATTAAGTGTAGTTTGGCCCAGAACCCACAATCTCGCCTCAGCCTCCCAAAGGCTAAGACCTCTTACATTTGACTTTTGTTTGATCTAGGAAGAGCCTGCCTGCTCTTTGCATGTTCCAGCCTTGTGGCACCACAGCACCAAAGAGATCAGAGCTATGGAAGCCTGCCCCTGAGCTGCCGCCACACCACACTCACCTGTATTGGAATCTCTAAGCATGGGGAGTGGGGGGCAGCATTTGAGGCAAGTTTTAGATGGAAAGGAAGATCCTAGAAAGCCAAGCCCCATGCCTGGCAACCCAGGGCAGACTTGCCATCAGGTCGCAGGCACAAAAGGGACAGTGATCTTAAGTGGGTCTGTTCCCGACACCAGCAACACTCAGTCACACTCCTTAGACAAGGAGGACTTTTGAAGGGTCCAGGAAAAAGAAATATAAAACTGTGTTTTCCAAACACGTTTTGGAAAAAGAGTAAAGCTAACAGTCACTGTTAACCTTGAGCAACAGCTTTCTGCCTTAGGAGCAGGCATCCTGGCAGCCGCTGTGCACACAGGTAAATTTTTTTTTTTCGAGACAGGGTTTCTCTGTGGCTTTGGAGGCTGTGCTGGAACTAGCTCTTGTGGACCAGGTTGGTCCTGAACTCACAGAGATCCACCTGCCCAAGTGCTAGGATTAAAGGTGTGCGCCACCACCGCCTGGCCTCCCAGCTAGTTAGGTACTGCAGACAAAGGTTGGGTTCTAACTATTGCCTCTAAGAGACCCTCTGCATTGCATTCCCTTAATTTTAACTGTTCTCCTATGTGACTCTACACTCTGCTTTGCATTCTTTCAGGGACAGTGAAAAGTTGCTGTATCAGCCACAGGCTTTCTGCAAACATCCTAAATTAACATCCTAACATCCTATAACCAAAAGTTGTAACACTTAAAATGTAATGTGACTGTAAGCCTGACCTCAAGGTTGTAAAAGCTCTGTCATCCACACCTGGTGCTTGGTTTTACTATAAAAAGAGGCCCCAAACCAGCCCCCATTGCCACAGTGTCAGAAGCCTGAACTCTGACCTGTGGTCCCAGTGTACTGGAAGTTTTTTGTGCTCCGTGTGATTGGAATAAAGTTTGTTTCTGGTATCTAGGCTTTAGTGGTCTGTCCCCCATTATTTTGTGCGCCCCTAAGACCAAACACTTTGAGTGTCAGGATACTAGCCTAAGATGAGGCAAAAAGGTAATTTAAGAAAAGAAATGCCAAATGGGACAGAGATAGTAGAGGTTATTGTTCAATGCTGTAATATGTTGGATTCTAAGTGGTGAGGCTGTGTCTATTTTACCACGGTAAGAAAGTGCCGTGGCCTCTTTCAACCTGTTGGCTGGCTGGTTTCCCTAGCCGATTCTCTTTCTTATGATTAATTCAAGGGCAAAACTCATCCCCAGGCCTGCCCCACTTTGGAGGGAGATGGAGTCTCACTCCAGGCCCTGTAGGCACGATGTCAGCTGAAACCACTTCCCTTCCTGTGCCCCTGTATTAGCACTGTTTCTCTCCCCGAGATGACCATGGAGGGAGGTGCAGGCTTCCATCCCACTGTTGTGAAAGCACAAGCTCCTGGGTGCACATCACAAGGCAGCTTGGGGTCCTTGAGTTCCTCTCTAGGTTTGGTACCTTTCAAGTATTAGTTCTGAAGATATACTTTACCCTTCTCCATTTTGGGATGACCTTGATGTTAAGACCCTTCTGCCTCCACCTCTGGAGAACTAGGATTGTAGGTGAGTACAACCACGGCTGGGATTTGAACCCAGGACTTTGTGCATGTTACGCAAACACTCTATTAATTCTGCAGTCCCAGCCATATGTGAGTTTTGGTGGTAGAGTTAGGTGCTCAGAGACAAGGGCCTATTGAGGGCCTCCTGGGGCTTCTGGCTGAGGGCCTATGATCACTCACTGTGGCAGTGTGAACATAATTGGCCCGCATAATCTCATAGGGAGTGGCTCCATTAGGAGATGTGGCTTTGTTGGAGTGGGTAGGGTGTTGTTGGAGGAAGTGTGTCACCGTCGGGGGGGGGTGCCGCTTTGAGGTTTCCTATGCTCAAGATACTGCCCAGTGTCTCACTCAGTCACTTCCTGTTGCCTGCAAGATGTAAGCTCTCAGCTACTTCGGCAGCACCATGTCTGCCTGCATGTCGCCATGCTCCCCTTCATGAACCTCTGAAAGTGTAAGCGAGCCACCCCAATTAAATATTTTCTTTACATGAAGAATGTAGTCTTTACATTCTTTACACCAGAATGTAGTCATGGTGTCTCTTCACAGCAACAAAACCCCTAACTAAGACACTCACCCTTGAACATAATGGCCTCTCCGTGGCCTTCCTTCTGCTTCTCTCGGAAGAGCTGGTAGCAGGCTGAGGTGCTGGCCATGAGCAGCCGAAATTCCTGCAAGAGATGCATGCCCCAGTGGACAGCACTGTCAGGGAGGGAGCCAGGATGCCAGAGGGACTAGGGCTCTGGCTGCAATGCACTTCATGCCTCCCATGTTGAGTGTTAATGGTCCAAACTAGGCTGTAAGAGTAGAATAGGGCTGAGCAGTGGTGGCACACGCCTTTAATCCCAGCACTCAGGAGGCAGAGGCAGGTGGACCTCTGTGAGTTCAAGGCCAATCTGGTCTACAGAGTGAGTTCTAGAACAGTCTCCAAAAAAAGGCTACACAGAGAAACCCTGTCTCAAAAAAGCCAAAAAAAAAAAAAAAAGAAAGAAAGAAAGAAAGAAAGAAAGAAAGAAAGAAGAGTAGAATAGGAAGACCTGGTTCAAAGAAAAAGAATAAAATTACACAGGGCTGGCATGATTGGCAACATGCTTGCCCCACAAGTATGAAGACCTGAGTTTGGGTCCTCAGTATTCACTTTGGGGGAAGGAAAGCCAGGCACTAAAGTGTAATCTCAGCATGAGGTGGGGGGGGGTGGTGTGAATTAAAATGGCCCGCATAAACTCATATTTTTCAATGCGGGGAGTGGAACTATGACAGGATTAGAAAGATCAGGAGGTGTGGCCTTGTAAAGGAAGTGTGTCACTACAGGTGAGCTTTGAGGTTTCAAAAGTCCATGCCAACCCCATCCCCAAGCAGCCTGCACACCAGAACGCAGTTCTGTTCAGCTATTGTTCCAGTACCATGTGTGCCACCAAGCTTCCCACCATGATGGTCATGGGCTAAGCCTCTGAAACTGTAAGCAACCCCCCAGTTAAATGCTTTCATTCATGAGCCTTGCCTTGGTCATGGTGTCTCTTTACAGCAATAGAACAATGACTAAGACAGGGGGAGGAGGACGCAGAGCGAAGTAGATCCAGCTAGCCAGCCTAGCCAATTGGGGAGCTCCAGGATTAGTGAGAGACTCAAAAACTCAAGAAAGATACTGAACATCAACCTCTGACCTCTACATCCACACTCACACACATGGACACACCCACAGGAACATGTACATACAACACACAATAATATAACTTTTCTTCTTTAATATTCCTTTATACTGTGTGAATATACTTTGCTGTGATTGGTTTAATAAAGAAGTTGGCTGGCCAATAGCTAGACAGGATAAGATTAGGTAGGAAAGTCAAACTGAGAATGCTGAGGGGAAGAAGGCAGTGAGGGAGGAGTGGTGAGCAGACTCAGAGAGAAAAGGTTCTAAGCCACATGGCAAAGCATAGATACAATATGGGTTAACTGAAAATATAAGAATTAGCTAGTAGCTGCTGGGTGTTGGTGGCACACGCCTTTAATTCCAGCACTCGGGAGGCAGAGGCAGGTGGATCTCTGGGAGTTCAAGGCCAGCCTGGTCTCCAGAGTGAGTTCCAGGACAGGCTACACAGAGAAAACCTGTCTTGAAAAACCAAAAAAAAAAAAAAAAAAAAAAAAAAAAAAAGAATGAGCTAGTAGCAAGTCTGATCTATTGGCCCAGCATTTATAATTAATATTAAGACTCTGTGTAGGGGCTGGAGAGATGGCTCAGAGGTTAAGAGCACTGACTGCTCTTCCAGAGGTCCTGAGTTCAATTCCCAGCAACCACATGGTGGCTCACAACCATCTACAATCCAGTCTGGTGCCCTCTTCTGGCCTGTAGGTAGAATAGTGTATATGAAATAAATAAATCTTAAAAAAAAAGGCTCTGTGTAGGTTATCTGGTAGCTGGTGGGAGGGAAAGAAAAGTCTGCCTATATTTTCACATTGCTTACATGTGGAAATACTGATGTTTTGGATTTGTGGGTTAAAAATGGCCTGCCGTAGCCACACATTACAAACCCATCTTCAGTCTACTTCCTTCTTCTTCCGAACCCCACTCTCTGCTGGTGAGGCCGAGCAGTGCATGGATTCTTGGCTATGCAACTCACTCTAGTCTTGGGGATCAGCTCACCTTTGTGCCTGGGATGGGAACGAAAGTCATAAACTCATCTACATGGCCTACGGTCAGCCAGTCGGAGTAGAGCTCCACGGGCGCCTGCACCTGCTGGGCCTGCAGGAAGTCACGTACCACCTTGGTCATCCTCCGGCCTCCAGACCTAGGGCAGGGTTGGAGAGGGTTTTAGTAGGTTATACTTGTGCCCTGCACCACAGCACCTCCAGGATGAGATGTTCAGCATCTGGAATGCAGGCCAGATCTGTTTGGTACTATACAGGGCACAGGTGAGAGCCTGGTGCAGGCAGAAGGTATTGGAGCCCCAGGCAGGAAGAGGGCATGCTGGCCACAGTCAAACCTATGTGGAGGGCTTAGAGTTCAGCCTTTGCCCCAGAATTGGCCAGTGAGCCGCTGAAGTCAGCTTCCATGCTCAGCATGGAATTGACACATCTGTGACTGTCATCCTCTCCTCCCAGGCACTCCACTGAGGCACCGGAAGTAGCTGCTGAGTGGATGGGTGACCACTGAATTAGGGGAGGGTAGGCTAATGGTCATTACCCACGTCCCCTTGATAGTAGAACATTCCATGTGGATCGGACCCCGGACTGCTTGCTTTCTCCCAGCAACTGTTTGGATCTAGGTAGGATCTGCCTTTTCATTGGCTGGGCAGAGAGTATGATTATCATGGACAGCCAAAGGAGCCAGAGACTCACGCCTGTGAGGCAGGGCCATGCCTTGTCTCTCTCTTCCCCTTCTTTTACAGGCAGCCCCCACTCTCCCACTCCCCTCTGCCAGCGTGCCTTCTCCAGGCTCCCACACCCCTTCCCCACCTGGCCTACATCTCACCACACACCTCCCATTTGTGGAAGAGGGTTCTGGGTTGCATATTAGATCTTAATTCATACTAAGGCATAAAGGCTAACCTGGCTTTCTTTCCAGTCTATTGATTTACAGTGCACTGCGGCAGGGGATATTCCCCCTTAGATTCACTTCAGGCATATACACCCTAGGCTACCCCTAAAGAGACAGTCATGCTCCTGTGCCTGCTGCCCCCCAGGTCCTTTCCCCCTCTCCCCCGGTATCTTACAGAGGGAAACTGCTCCCGATGAGGATCCGGCCAAGAGGGTATGTTTTGCCATTCACTGTCACTGGGGGACTGACTTCCAGATTCCCAAAGGAGTCGAGGCTGGTGACTTTCTCAAAGAGGGGCTCCCGGGTCACATAGCCGAAATCTGGGCCCTGGGCAGAGAGAGGGCACACATCTGCCTTTAGCCTCCTACAGCCAGGAGCCCTCTTCACGAGCAGCCATTCTATGGTGACAATTCATGTGTTGTAGAATACTATTTTAAAATCTGTTGCATTTGTTTATGCTGTGGAACATTTGCTTAATGATGCAAAGACGTGTTGCATTCTTTTATGTTGCATTTGTTTAAGTCTGTGAAGGTGGGGCCAGTAGCAAGGCAGGAGAAAGGCTAGGTGGGGCTGGAAGGCAGCGAGAATAAATAGAAGGAGAGAAGAGAGAAAGAGAGGGGGGTCAAGGAGTGATAAATGAAGGAGCCAGCCACCCAGCCACACAACCAGCCACAGAGTAAGAGTGAAAGTAAGATTACAGAAGAAAAGGAAAAAGCCCAGAGGCAAAAGATAAATGGAATAATTTAAGCTAACAAAAGCTGGCTAGAAACAAACCAAGCTAAGGTCAGGTACTTATAATTAAGAATAAGCCTCTGTGTGTGATGTGGGAGGTGGGTGCCAGGTCCCCCAAAGACTAAAGAGTAAAATAACCAACTAAACCTGAGCCACCTGCAGCTCAGCGCTCTGAATTCTTGCCTCAAGGATGGCTGTTACCTGAGGGTAGCTTATTGCCCTCAGGGAGTCTGTGAGAGTCCTGACACAGTGAGGGAGTCAGTGTGGGTGCTGTGTGTGTGCTTCCCATCTCTGCGTGGGCCTTGCCCCCCAGGCCCAGACACACAATGTGATGATATCAAGATCTAGCCTCACAGGTTCTGTTGACCTTCCAGGCATCTCAGAGTTCTCTGGCCCTCGGTTTCCATTTCTGAGAGAAGGTTCTTCAACTAGGAGGTCAGAGGCATGGTGGGGAGCTGATTGTTCCCAGGAATTTGCTAGACCTGCCCAGAGAGCAAATTGTGCATCCTGACTTTTGACTTCTCCCATGTGACTTAGGGTCACATGACTTGCTCTGGCCAATGAAATATGAGCAAGGTGGGATGTTGGCAGGGCCCATTTTCTCCTCTTCCCACACTAAGGGAAAGACAGTTCTCAGTCAGGCTGTGGCTCTAGAATGGGGGCATAGAGACACAACCAGCCATCAGTTCAGGCGGTGAGCAGCAGGAGAGACTGGCTACTGTCAGTCACTAGGGTTTGGGGTTTGTTTGTCACTGCAGCCTTACCTACTGACAGCTGACTGACAGCCACTCCACCCATCCTAACAACAGCACCTATCCATCAAGCCTACAGCCGGCCTCATGGTCCTTAGCACTTCAGCAAACCGGGTTTTGTATACAGGAAGGGAAGATCCCACCTGTCCCTGGATTTTAATATTCCATATATGGAATCATTCATATATATATATATATATATATATATATATATATTCTTTCTTGATTAAAAAAAAAGTAGGGATCTTCTTTGGGAGTTTGTACTACAGCTGTGAGTAACTTGCTTGACCCAAAAAACCCAAGCCAACCAACAAAAAGACCCTGTGTAGTAGGCAGATACGGCTTACACTGACTCAGCTGAGAGGCTCAAGGGACAGGCACACTTGGTGGGGTGGGTGGCAGCAGCTTAGCGCTTTCTCGCCGGGGGCCCTTGTTAGCCATGTGTGGGCTAGCCACAAGTGGCAGCTGGGGCTTTACAGCATCACACAGGCCAGCAGGCATGCAGCACAAAGCCAGGTCTGGCTCGGCCTCTGGGAACAATGCAGACAGGCCTTGGCACTAGGCCAGCCTGGAGCACTGAAGACAGTTGGAGCCCAGGGGAAGAGAAAGGACAGGGTTAGGAGCTTGGTTCTTGTTCCTGCTGCCTGTGGTGGCCCTGGGGTGGTCAGTTTGATGGCCCTCTCCCCCAGTGTCAGGGAAAATGGACAATAAGCCACATGCAGGGCTACTGAGGGCAGCCTCCAGGCTGGGGCAATGAAACCAGACGGTGACGGCCACTGATGAGGCATAGTGCGATGCCTTCTGCATGCCTTGACTGACTAACAATGGTGGGCGATGATGTCTCCGTTTTGCAGAAGTGCACACTGAGGCTCATGAAAGTTCGAAAGCCTGCCTGAGGTCCCCTTTCTGATATCGGGGTGCTGTTCAAGGTCAGGTTCTTCTGTCATCCCAGAGTGGGGTTCACATGCTGCTTCTGCCACCTCTCAAGAGGGGACTTGGAAAGGGGTCACCTGTGAATGGCCTGATATCTATAGCAGGATCCAACTGTGGGGAAGTCAGATTTGCTGGTGTCTGTGTAACATGCTCTACTCCGGCCTCTGGCTCCGTGTGAAGAGTGGGGATGCAGAGAGGCAGATTTCAGTCCTCCACATGGCTTGAGGCCACAAAGTGGGCATGATAATGGCTTCCTGGGATGGGGCGGAGTCAAACTGCTTGAATAAACCCCATGGGACTGAGATTCATAGCCACAAAGTCCCGATGAGTGCTGACATCTGTAGACTTCTGCCTTGCCTCTTTGGACAAGCGCTGAGGTTTGTAAACGACTTCTGCCTTGTGTTTTTGAGACTTACTTAGCTACAAGTTGGAAGGTTGGGGCAGCAGCAGGGGTCAAGGCCTTTGGACCTGGGCCTTGCTCTGCCTCCCATGGTTCTTATTTCCTACAAGGCAACTCTCCCAGTTTAGAGACTACATTGGACCTCAGGGCCCACTGATGCATCCTGCAGATGAGAACACAGAGGCCCTGCGTGGAAGACCAGTTATTCTCGGGTGTCCCACATCATCTGGCTATGCTGGTCTAAGAGTCTCCACTATCACCCCCAGGTGGTCCTCAGCATCTCACCAGCAGCTGCTTAATGGGGAAGTCCTTCAGGCTTCCATCTCGAGGGGAGTCCAGCACCACTGGGAAGCCTTTGTGGGGCGCCTCAATGTAGCCAAACTCGATTTCATCCTGTGGAGGAGAAGGAGGGCTTTCAGATGTAGTGGTACCCAGGGGTATCTGGAACAGGATGGATGGGGTGTAATCCCAGATGGATAAGGGGCAGAAGAGGAGGCTGGAGAGTATGAGGCCATCCTGGGCTATATATTGAGACTCTGGTTTAAGGAACTCAAAGCACAAGGGGCTGGGAATGTAACCCAGCAGTAGAGTGCTTGGCTAACATATATGAAGTCCTAGGTTCAAGCCCCAGTTCAAGCCCACTGAGCATGCTGGCACATGCCTGTGTAATCCTAGCACTTGGGAGGTGAATGCAAGAGGATCTGAATTTCAAGGTCATTCTCTATTACATAGTGAATTCAAGGCCAGCCTGAGGTATGGGAGACCCTGTTACAGAACAAACAAACAAAAGCACAAGCAAACTCTGCATGGCAGTGCACACCTGTAGTCAGAACTCAGAAGGCAGAGGCCAGGGGCTTGCGAGTGTAAGGGCAGCCTGGGCTACAAAGTGAGAACCTGGCTCAAAATCAAAACAAAAGTAGAGCAGTGAGATAGCTCAGCAGGTAAAGGAACTTACTGCCAAGCCTGGTGACCTGAGTTTGATTCCCAGGACTCGCATGATGGAGGGAGAGAAGCAGCTTCTCCACGCTGTCCTCTGACCTCCTCCATGTGTGGGCTATGGTGTGTGCACCACCCCGACAAATCAGTGTAATAGAAAGGGTGAACACAAAATGAACACAAGTGAGCCCAGCTTGGGAAGTGTGTCTCACTCACAGCCTGTCTCTGGTCCCTGACTCTCTGCCTAATAAGCAAATATGACGGGGCATCTTTCCACAGATTGTCTCTGCCCACCAGGAAAGTCACACAATGATCTCTTAGTGACACTGAGCTCATTTAAAAAACATAAATAGCTCTAAGGAAGCAACTCAAGCATACTCTGTGTCTTTAGTCACAGACGGACCTTTCTCTTTTTCTTTTTAACTGCCACTTAGTACTCCCCATGAGGTCATCCCCAGCCACCAAGGATGGATACAGATTATTTCAGTCTAGGCTGTCACTAGAAGCCACATTGTTCTCCCAAGTCTCTGAGCACATGAGCAGACAGGAATCTGCACACACACAGGCAGCTGGGTACCAGGGAGTTCACAGCAAGCCTCTTTGGGCCAGAGCCCTTGCTGCATCCTTCCCCTGGGCCCAGGCTCCTCTCACCTGGATCCAGCGGTCTCCGCGATTCATGTACTGGAAACAGACTTTCAGTTCGCAGTTGGTTTTCTCCACCAGGTTCTTCACCTCTTTCAGGAACAGATAATTATCCTTCATGCTGAGGAGCATCAGGAAGAGGGCAAGAAGAAGTGAGAGGGAGGGCAAGGGCCACCCATCTTGGGTGGTCGCAGCTGCTGGCACTCTGGCTGAGTTGTGCTAATGCAGCTCTGTTTGTGTCCACAGCCACGTTGTAAAGGCCACTGGGGCCATCGGCCACATAACCCTTTGTACTTATATAGTTTTTGTCAAGGTCACATGAATAAAAAAGACAAGGAAGGGACCTATTACCCACACATGCTCTCTGATTCCCCAGATCTTAGAAAGGGCTATGCCTGGGACATGGAGGATCCTGGCATGAAGGGTAGGGGTGGGCAGAGGGTCCTTTCTGTAGCTGCCACTCATACACATGTAGATACTTCTTGCCCTTCCTGATTGTCCTGCTGTGCTAAACAAGCACATTTTAGAACTCAGTAAAAATCTGCTGAGCCAGTAACCTAGCCCCACACAGTAGAAGGCCGAGAGTGAGAAGAGACAGGAGAAGCGTGGCCTGAGCCACGATATGGGCATAGATAGATAGATGCAGAGGCACATTCTAGATCCTCACAGTAAGCCTGTGGTATGTGCATTTCAGAGAAACTGAGGCACAGAGACACCACGTGAACTGCTGCAGGTCATCTAACTGCTATGTGACGGAGACAGGAATTGGATTTAGGCCAGTCTGACCCTGGAGCCCAGCTCTTGGCCACTCTGCCCCCTGCCTTGTGGACCACACTTGCTCCTTACCAGCACACGAACACTGAGAGGGGAGGCAGGACGTTGGGGGTCATAATCCACGGTGCAATCCGGAACGTCACAGTGTCTGTGAAGATGGGCGTCAGCGGGATGGCCTGCGTGGGGACAGAAGAGGGGCACCAGTGCAGCCACATTGGGTACCTGTGGCCCCTGCTTCCCTCTTGGTGGGTGAGACTGAGAACCACGCATTTACTGTATGCTAGGAACTGTGCCAAGTATTGTTTTTATGTGTGTGTGTGTGTGTGTGGGGTTGTGTTTGTGTGTGTGTGCACATGCGTCTAATGCCCGTGATGGCCAGAAGAGGACATCAGATTCCCCTAGAGCCGGAGTTACACATAGTTGTGAGCTGCCCATCAGGTGGGTTCTGGGAATAAGCACTACTCTTCCGGAAGAACAGCAAGTGCTCTTGACTGCTCAGCCAAGTATTTTTGCCTGTACCAATTCATTCCCAGGGGACAGATGCTACCATCATCCTTACTTTTCAGATAGGGGAACTAGGAACTGTAAAGTCACATGGTTAGAAAAGCCTCGTTCCTGTCCTTCACACACACTTTGCCCCATCGGAGTTACCAGGTCAGAGCTGGGGCATCGTTGCACGGCGGAGACCCGTGGCTCTCACCTCAGCCATATACTCCAGCAGACTGACATGGATGGAAACCAGGCCTGAGAAGCTCTCGTCGGGGAAGCGGAGGCCTTCCACGAAGAACAGCAATTCCGCAGAGCCACCTGTGTACTTCACCACGTGGTAGAGCTTCCGCCGGCCCAGGATGTGAATGTAACGCTCCCCGAAGAATGGGTCTGTGGGGGATGGGACCCACGTTAGGACCCTCTCCCATCAGGTGGTCAGGGAGTGCTCTGGTGGGGCAAGGGGCAGAGCGACTTGTCCTTTAGACACAGAGAAATGCACAAGTGGAAGATAGCACAGGATGGTGCAAACTGGTCTTTGTCATAGACTGGGCATGCCGTGTGCCTGCTGGCATCTGACTTCCTCATCTGGAAAATGAGCTGTCTGGGGAACGAGGGTAGATGGGAATGGCAAGGCTAGCATAGCCGTGGGGAGGTGTTATTCCCATTTTACAGAGGAGGAAACCTTCTCAGAAAGCAGAAGTGGCTAGGCAGGGCCTCCAATCCACATCTAATTCCAAATGCCAAGTTCCTACTCTCTTTGCATGAATGAAACACGAGTGTGCCAGTTGCTTGAGACATTATCCTCTATACAAGCTCCATTGTGTGGATCTCGGGTGGGAAGGAAGAGTCTCCTGCCCCATGAAACTCCCAGCCCTTTACAGAGCTGTTCCCTCTGCCTGGAAGACTGACATCCTTAGTCCATTTGGGGAATCCTTTGTAGATTCTCAGAGAGCAAGCCAGGG
Organism: Cricetulus griseus; assembly: GCF_003668045.3. Classification (NCBI taxonomy): domain Eukaryota; kingdom Metazoa; phylum Chordata; class Mammalia; order Rodentia; family Cricetidae; genus Cricetulus; species Cricetulus griseus. The sequence continues at coordinate 12,323,764 of NC_048595.1, forward strand.
TCCATATGGACCTTCCATATTGCAGCCCCTACAAATTCATGCTGCCAGTGTGAGAGACAGCCCTGCCAGGCCATCTGCCTGTCTGGCACGTGGTCACGTTTAATAAATGTTCATTGAATGAAGCAATGGCTCCCACCAGTCCCTGTGGGAGAGGCCCACGGGGGATTTTAGGGCTCGTTCATGAATTGAATTAGTTGGGCCAGCATGAGCAAAGACCTTCAGGGAGCCAAAGGCCACGGTGCAGCCTCTGTGTCCAATAGCAATGCTCAGCCGATGATAAGACAGCGGATGTGGGGAGTGTCTAACGGCAGTGTCATGGTGGAGAGATCTTGTCTGTTACTTCGGGGTGGGGAAGGGTAGGGAGGCAGGGGAGACTTCTGAGCAGAGGGAAGTAGCTTTGAGATGCCCTTGTGGGGCAGCTTGGTGCCTGTAAGGACGTGGAGGGATAGGGATACTTGCATTGGCAAAGGCCTGGAGATAGGGCCCTACACAGTTCCAGGAGCAGCTTCTTTAGGCCCTGCAAGGCTGGAAGGGCAGATCATGCTCAGCTTAGCACTTTCAATGACGAAACATTGGTTAATGACCAGCTGCCCAAGGGTTAGAACATGGAGCAGGACCATTCCCAGTACACAGGGCTAAAAACTGTCAAGTCCAATGTACCTCGAAACACAGGCTTGAGACAGCACCTGTTTCAGGACAGCATGCTCATCTGTACACTGATTATGTATGACACCATGAACCCGTGACCTTGACCTCCCAAGCCAGAGGGACCTCAGGTCAGGCATCCTCCGGACTTTGCAAGTTACAAACCTTCCATGATCTCGATTAAACTCTCAAATAGGTCACTCAGTTGCTAACTGGGGAATAATAGCAGTACCTGTGTCACAGGGTCATTACAGATGACACAGTATCAATAACTTCAGTAACCTTGGGGACACGGGTAACACAGCCGGAACCTAACGCTACTGGGAGGAGAATCCAGGTTGGCTAGTGCTGCATCACTCACCACTTTGCCATCCAATGCCTTCCAGACGGCAGGCACAGAAGTGGCATCTCAGCCTCCCGGAGGTGGGGCTTAGCATTGAGATGCATATGCCCTGCCCCCGAAGGGCCCAAGCACCTATCACAGCCCAGAATGGAAGGTGACGTCCTTCTCATCCCAAATGGCCAGCAGGACCCTAGGGCCCAGGCTCTGTTCAGATCCAGTTGGATGTGTATCTATGGTGGCCTCCCTTCCCTACCCACAACACCCACATGACACAAGCTACACTCCAGCTGTTCTCATGGGAGTGATGTCAACACAGAAGCTGCCCTGATCTTACAGAAGCCTAGTTATTGAGTTTCCCTGGGCTCTCAGGGGGCCTGGGGAAGAGGGAATATGGCAGAGGGAGGTGGGTCTGGTGGGAGAATGCGTTCTGCACAGTGGCTGGCAGGTGGTGGCTTTCTCTTCCCCATGTAGCCGATGCCCTATGCTTCACAATGCATCTCTATTTGGGGCTGCTTTCTGGCAGTTAGTGCCAGCGCCAGGCAGATTGGATCTCATACAGAAACAACACAGCCCTTGTTTCCACGAGCCTCCATCACCGTTCACAGTCCTTGATTTGGTGCAGATCCTGCCACCCCCGGCATGGCTGGCTGTCCTTGCAGGCACCAACAATGTACTTCCATTGAGTGTCCTCCTCCCCCCAGCTTTGTGCTGGACCTGCTAGTCACCCTGAGCTTCAGTCATCTGCCCTGGCTGGCTAGTGCATGGCCTGATTTGGCACAACCTTCCCAGTTGCAAAGAGATGGATAGTGTGACTGTGTTTCAGCTTGCCTGTGATGGAAGGGTTTTTTGGCATGACAGACCTCCAGTGCTAAAAACCATGGAGATGCTGGACAAATGGGGGACAAGTTGTTTACTGTGTTCTTGAGAAGGTAAGTCTCCAATTTTGTGGAGTTCTGGGGAGTAAGTTTATAGGTCCTCCAAGGAACACTAGAGAATCCTGTCAATAACTAGCAGTTCACATAATTCTAACCAAAACGATGGCTACTATTTTACAGAGAGCTTTCCATGGACCAGTTAACAGTGGGGATTCCAATGCAGTCCGTGCCACACGACAGAGGAAGCCCTCAGGGATCCTAGAGCCTGGCTCCTGACCTTGTGGGGAACTAGACAGTATCTCCTAGGACACAGGTCATGACACTGAAGAAACATGAAATATTACACACAGGTCCCCAGACTCAGGTAAAACCCTCCATAGGCTCACACAGAAGAAAAGAATATTGGACCAAAGAGTAAGATTAATTATCCCTTTGGCTGGGCCCTGGTGACTCAGAGTAGTCCCCTGGGCAATTGTCCATTTGATACAGTGTAGACTCCCTTGAAAAGGGAAGTGTCTGTGAGGAACTGTCTAGATCAGGCTGGCTGTGAGTAAGCCTATGAAAGTTTTTCTTAATTGGTTAACTGAGGTGAGTTAATGTGGGTAATACCATTTCATGGGCTGGACCCTGGACTGAATGAAAAGAAGAGAGAGCTAAACAGCCACTGTGGTTTCCCTGCTATGATGGGCGGGAACCTGGAACTGCACGATGGAGTAAACCCTTTTTCTCCTAAATTGTTTTTGCCAGAGTATTTTCTCATAGAAGCAGGAAATGCAGCTAAGACACCGGGAGTCCATATCTAGAGGGAAACTGACTAGGGAACCTGACTGAGCAGCCACCTTCCCTGTAGGATGGTGGCCTAGCTAAGACATTAGGGGGACAGTCTCTGCTCACTTGCAGCGGGAGCTCTTTCTTGCCTGCTCAGGGCCCATCTCAGGTGGCCAGTGAGGTGGAGGTGAGAAAGTAGCCAGGCCTGAGTATACTCCAGTTAGCAAAGTGAAGACACCTTAAGAGAATGCCTGGATGTCGATGTTAGCCACAGGTCAATGCCCAGGCTGAGTCAAAGAACCGACTGGGTCCCCCTGGTCCCTTTCTGCCGCCTGGCGACTCTTATCTGGACCATGCAAACATCAACTTCTCAGCAACCCCCCTCAACCCCCTGGCAGCAGAGCCAGCCTGACTTCAACCATCTATCAGAGGGCTTTGTCCACTAGCATCCCAGCTAAGACCCTCCGTGAGGTGAGGGTCCTGCATAGTGACTGCTTGTTCTGCCTGTTTCTGGTGGGTTTGTCCAGAAGGGGTCCCACGGCGAGGCCCAAGGTTCTGGGCCCTAGAGAGCAGGTCCTATAACACCTGACAAACCATAAGATGCAGTATCTTAAAGCTCTTCCCCAAACCCTCCGGGGGCTGGGGATGTGGCTCAGGTGTAGAGTGCTTGCCCAGCACGCACCAGGCTCTGGTTAACCCCTTAGTACCACATTATGGGACATGGGGTGCTGGGTGACTGCTGTGATCCCAGCACTTGGGAGGTGGCTGCAGGAGGGTCACCCTCCCTTCCCTACAGATGGAGTTAGAGACCATGGGACCCTGTCTCAGCAAACAAACAAAAACAAAACTCCTTAGGTGACTCTACTGTCTTCACTCTGGCCCTCCCTGCTTTGTTACTGACCTAAGCGCACCCCACCCCTACCCCAGCCTGGTCTTTCTGTTTTTCTGAAGCACTGAACCAGTCCCCTCTTTGGAGGTTGCTGTACCCTGTGCCCTCTCCTTAGCTTGCTCCTCCCCCTCCCGGCTCCACCTCACTTTCCTTTGAGTGTCGCTCATCTCAAATGTCACTCCCCAGAGAGGCCTCTCTGGACCACCTAGCCAGCTCAGCCTCTGTGCTCACACTCCCTGGGACCTGATCTGTTCCATTTCTTCTGACATGTCTTCCTCGCACAGGGGTTGCTCCTCCAGGGCAGAGAGGGTGAGGGGGCATTTATGTTCACTGCATTGGCGCCCTGGTGGCTCTATGGCGCGAGAAGATTAGATGAATAGATTCAAGGTGGAGTATGGTTCTTACATAGTGGCATCCAGGTCACCCTGTCACCAACAAGAGGAAGAAGGGCAGCCATGGCATCATCTCCAGGGACCTTTGTAAGTCAGAAATGCCAGATAATACCTGGAGGAAGTGCCTATCTGGCCTCAGGTATCATGAAAGCAACAGGACCCTGACTTCCAAGGCCCTTCTTCCCCTGGCCACTGGACAGAAGAAGTATGTGGTCACAGGTCATTGAATCTCCTTGGGGAAGCAGAGATGTGTACCTGTTGCCCAAGTGTACCTGAGTCACTCTGTGGGGTCCACAGCCCCGGGCACCTGTGCAGACAGAAGGGCAGTGGCCACAAGGGCTTTGGGTGGGAGGGTGGCAGGGGCATGATGATCACTCACTCTCCACGTAGAACACGCCCACTTTGTCCGAGTCCGACATGGAAATGTAGAGGACTATTTCATACCCTGCGGGCAGGCGGTCAGGGCCTTTGGTCCGCAGGATCATCTGAGACATGTCCTTGAGGTCTGTGGGTAGATAAAGGAAGGTAGGAGGAGGGCCTGTGGGAGCTGTTTCACCATTGCTTAACTCTTCCCACCAGGGCCCAGGGCCCCTCCCTCATGCATGCATCATGGGAACTACTCAGAAGCCCAAGGGAAAGGAACTTATCTCCTGCCTGGGAGAACTGGTCAACCCTTTGAGAAGTTCCTTCTCTCTAGGTTTTTTTTTTTTTTTTTCATATGTAGACTAGGCTAGCCTGGAACTCATTATGTAGACCAGGCTGGCCTTGAACTTTCAGAGATCTGCCTGCTTCATTTATTTGTGTGTATGTGTATGTATGTATACATGCCATGGTATGTGTGTGTGTATGTGTGTGTGTGTGTGTCTGTCTGTCTGTCTGTATGTATGTATGCATGCCATGATGTGTGTGTGTGTTTGTGTGTGTCTGTATGTATGCCATGGTGTGTGTGTGTGTGTGTGTGTGTGTGTGTGTGTATGTGTGTGTATATGTATGTGTGTGTGTGTATGTGTGTGTGTATGTGTATGTGTGTGTGTATGTGTGTGTGTATGTGTATGTGTGTGTGTATGTGTGTGTGTGGTGTGTGTGGTGTGTGTATGTGTGTGTGTGTATGTGTGTGTGTGTGTGTGTGTGGTGTGTGTATGTGTGTGTGTGGTATGTGTGTGTGTGTGGTGTGTGTGTGTGTGTGTCTGTCTGTATATATGCCATGGTGTGTGTGTGTGTCTGTCTGTCTGTATGTATGCCATGGTGTGTGTGTGTGTGTGTGTGTGTGTGTGTGTGTGTGTGCATGTATGTGTGTGTGCGCATGTATGTGTGTGTGCACATGCGTGTGTAGGTCAGAGAACAGCCGTGGGTCCCAGGAATTGAATTGAATTGTCATCAGGCTTGGTAGCGGTGCCTTCACCTGCTGAGTCATCTTGTTGGCCCCTCCAGGTTTTCCTCTATCCATGCATGTGAAGGTGCAGTTGAACTGTTTTTACAGTCATGTCTTTTGAGCTTTGAACATCTGAAGCAGTATCTCCTGCTTCGCCCTCTGCCCTACCCGAGACAGGACACACATGTTCCCACTGTTCCTCAGTGTGGGCCCACTGGCACCTTGCTTGCTGTAGACCTTTTCGTCACTACAGTCCTCCTTGGGCAACCAGGGTGTGTCTCGGTCACAGTTCACCAGCAGGATGGCCCCCTGGCCCTCAGGACCCCAGGTCCAGGATGCCTGCAACAACAGGGGCACAGGTCAATGCCTTTTCCCTGGTTCCATCCAAGTACAGCTTCTGAGGGATACTGAGGGATAGACATGGTAAGGAACAGGTCCTAGCCACTGGGACCTGGAAGTCTTGAAGTGCCCAGAAAGGTCCCATGTGATTACCCAAGTTCAAGAGCAGAGAGACAGGAAGACTGGATAGGGCATGTGGGCCTCAGCTCTGGTGTGAGGTGACCATGCCTGGCAGAGATGGTGGCAGGAACTGACATTCTAGGACAGGCTTGAGGTGACTGATTCCAGACACGCTCTGAGTGCTCCCAAGGGGCCCGCCACCTTGCTCTGCTTTCTGTCCTGAAGCCACAGTGGCCAGAGCAGACTTCAACTGGATCACACCACTTCCTCGTTTGAAGCCCTCACTGTTGACTCAGATAAGGCCTGGATTCTCTGATCTTCCATGAGGCTGGTGAGACCCATGGCCTCTGCATCGGGTCTCTTCCACCCACCCTGCCCTAGCCACGTGAATGCCCTGCACCCTAGAAACTCCTGGACGGTTACCATGCCTGTCCCTCCTTCCCACTCAACTTGACCTCTTTTCTTAGACTCTGTGCACCTGGCCCTCCTTGAAGGAGCCTTTCTGACGGTCAGGGCAGCTGCCCTGCTCTGTGCATAGTCCTTTCTTCATGCCTTCTTTCAGGAACACTGAGGTCACAGAATGGTTACAATGTAGTCACCTATATCATTCTTCCTTGAATTTTGGTCTCTGGGCCTGACCTGGTCCTGACCTCGTCCTAGAATAGAAGAGATAAATCTCTTGTTGCTTTGAGACAGGGTCTCACATAGCTCAGGAGGGCCTATAATTCACTACCTATAATTCACTACCTAGCAGAGGATGGACTTGAACTTCTGATCCTCCTGCCTGTACTTCCTGAGATCTGGGATTCCTGGCATGCACCACCATTACTAGCTAATATAAAAGATATTATAGGGTGGGCAAAGACACGTGACAATTTCACTCATCCAGGTATGATGAGAATTAAAATTCTCATTAATTCAGGTCTACAGGGACTGGATGACTTTGCTTGATTGCCCTAGGATTGATGCTGGGGATCAGACACAGGTTTCCTGCATTTAAGACAAGCATTCTATTGACTAGGCTATATTCTCAGTCTACATTTTGTGCAGGATTGTCAAGACCTACAGTCGTTTTTAAGGGCTATCTCTAGAAAGCAGGTTGGCCTCGAACTCTTGATCCTCTGGTCTCCATTCCCTGAGTGCTGAGATGACAAGTATGAGCCACCTCTCTCAGCCTCCTTTATTTGTCTGGATTTTTGAGGCAGGGTCTCACTATACAGCCTTGGCTAGCTTATATCTCTCTACGTAGACCAGGTGGGGCTCTGCCTCCCAAGTGCTGGGATTAAGGTTGTGTGCTACCACAACTCCCTACCCCTTAATTTTAAAAGAAAAGGAACAAATGTGTCCCCTAGGCAGCCTCTGTCTCAGATACACTGATTCTTCCTCGGTTCTGTGATCTTCCAGCAAGCCTGGCTCTGCTGGGGACCACCCCCTGCTGTGCTGCATCTGCACCCAGCTTTGAGCCCGAGCCTCTGGCCCTGTGAAATAGTAGCTGACCCATCTGGTAGACAGCTCTGGCCGAAAGACTGTGCAGTCCCTGCAATGCCCTGGAAGCCTCCCCATGTTAGGGTCAGGACAGCTTCCACCCTCAAGACCAGTGACCTTTTTAGGGTTGTTCTTCTCCACCTCGCCATCCCGGTCTGCATCCACATCCAGCGAGATCTCTATGGGCAAGAGGTAAGTGTGAGTTGAAGAGCCATCCAGATAATGTGAGGCTGGAGGAGCCCCGTGGGAAACAGAGCAACTTCCCTCCTCCTGCCCAACTGGGTTCACTTGGTTGCTGGAAGAGGCCTTGCTGAGCTCATCATCTGCCCTGCTTACACCTGCTTACATTGTTACCATGCTACCACCCACCTCCGGGGACCTCAGCCAACACAGAAAGCTTCGGAAATGGGCGGGGCCCTGCAAACCCTGGTGGGCTTGGGAGGCTGATCCTCAATGTCCTCTATGGGATCTCAGGTCACATGCCCAGGGTCACAGGGTGGTATTAGAGTCGGGGTGTCACAATATTTCAAATTCCCTCTTCCAGCCTTTCTCAGGTGCATCTTTGCACACACATGCCTGTCTGTCTGTCTGTCTGTGCTTCTGTCTCTGGCTTTCTCTTTTTCCTCTCTCCTCATTTTATTTTTGTTGAGAAGAAGTCATGTCTCCAGCCCCTGTCCATCTAAGGGAGCCTATGACACCAGCTTCAGACAGGTGACCCAGGGCAGGGTCCCTACTGGCCCTTTCTCTTGGGAACCTTCTGCATTCCAGAACCTCCTTGGCTCTATGGAGCCGGTGGGACAGAGAGAAGGTTCAGCATGTGACCGTCTTAGGTTGGAACTCTGGTTCTCTGGCTATGAGCTGTGTGCCTTTGGACAGGTTCCACAACTTCTCTCAGAGTTCTGGTTTAGCAGTTGTACCAACAGAAACATCCAGCACTATTGGCTTTCTGAGCCACGTAACTCCAGGTGTGGGACTGTTCTGGGTGTAGGGTGCTTAGTGGCATCCCTGGCCACCACCTGTAAGATGCCAGTAACATTTCTCATGCCTCCAGGTGTTGTCTAACAGCCTGGGGAGGTAAAAGTGCCCCGAGTTAGTGGCTGGAGAGAGGAGGGTTGGGTGTTGCTGGGGAGGGATTGGAGCATGCTGGCATGAGATACGCTGCTTCCAGACCCTGAGCTGCCCCAGTGAGCTTGTCTCATGGTAATGATGCTTCAACCATGGTGGAAGCTGGGTGGGAAGGAATGTACCCCAGTCAGTCCCTTTAGAGGGGAGCCCCTTCTTTGGGAGGAAAGAGGATCATGACACAGGGAGGGTGTTGATGGTACCCACCCCTGGTTGCATCAGTCCAACAGTTCCAGAGTCACATTCAGGTGCCTCTTTTGTCCACAATTCAATTTCCACCGGCCCGACTACGACTTTTGTGGGTACAGAAGGAAACGGGAAGACCATGAGACATTGGTGTCCCATCCTCCTGGATCTGCCATGAGCCCTTTGCTACAAGCATCCCACTAATGATGGCTATGCAAGGTACCCCCACTGGAGTACCTGCTGCAACTCGGCACCGAGCTAGTGACACAGCAGACATCTCCAGGAGCCTGGGGCACCGGGGAGAAATACAATCACACCCAATTCAGAAAGGAACAAACTCAGACTTTGAGGAGCCACTCAGCAGCCACCTACATGGCTCGTGAGTGAGGCTGGGCTGGCAGAGGATTCCAGTACAGAGGGAGGTTCCTCTGACTGAAGTGAGAGGCCGAGGTGCAGGGACAATGTTGACTTTGGCTCCCAACGTCACCAACTCTCCATCCTGCCACGCCCCACTCCATGAGCACACTGCTCTGCCAACTGCTGAGACGCTCCATGGGTGATCTCCTTCTGAGTGCTCCAGGAGGAGACCCACAATGCCACATAAATCAGAGGTCTGAGGCCACCCAGCAGGGAGGTGACACTGCACACATCTGTTCTGTGCTGCTCCCTTCACTGACCAGTTGACCCCTGGCTGACCCAGGCTGACACCATACTGGACAGTGTCCAAAAGCCAATCTCATCTTTAAGGTCCCACATGTGCTCCCCTGAAGGCCACTGGCCACATCCTCACAGTGGAGCCCGGTGGCTTCATTTCTAGGCCACACTGAAGTTCCTTATGGGGGGTCTCCTGTGTCTCCCATGCAGACAGACATGGGAGATGATGAAGCACTTCAGGCCATACTGAAGGAGGGCTCTCTCTCTCTCTCTCTCTCTCTCTCTCTCTCCTTCTCTCTCTCTCTCCCTCCCTCCCTCCCTCCCTCCTTCCCTCCCTTTCTTCTTTTCTGAGACAGGGTCTCACTACAGAGTTCTGGATGTCCTGGAACTCACACTGTAGACCAGGCTGGCCTCGAACTCACGGATATCCGACTGCCTCTGTCTCCTGAGTGCTGGGATTAAAGGCGCGAGGCACTGCACCCAACCTCTCTCCTGATTTATTACCCTCTGAAGGCTCTGCCACCTTCCCATTATGAAATTTGTGCTTTCTCAGTGTCACTTTTGGCCACGTCCTCTCCATCGTCCACAGGACTTCTCAATTCTCTTAGGACTTGTCACTGTCCCTACAGTCAACTGACTTCTCGCTGCCCTCCAGTCTCCTTAGCTCCCTGGGCCTTCTCCCTGGCTCCGACAGGGCGTTTCCTTGTTTTCAGGCCAAGGAGAGGTTGGAACAGCCCTCCTGAGCTCTCCTCTCCCCAGGGGAGGGGAACACACCTGTTTCACAGCCTCTGGACTCCAGACATTTCCCAGAGGCTCCGGGTCCTGCCTCAGCTACCCAGAATAACCCCAAGGTGTCAGGTGGCGCCTGGGTGCCCGGGTGCCTGGGTGTGGGGCAGATTCATGGGAAATGTCACCAGGATTGAGTTTGAAGCCATCGCCCTGTGAACCCAGACACAGAGGCTGTGGCTGCATTTTGGTTGGCTGCCAGCCCTGTGGACTGTGGCTGTGCTGGCCTGGCCTTCTGACTTGTCCTGGTAGCTTGGGATGCAGTGTGAGGAAGGGCTCTGGGGACTAGCAGAGGAATGACATCCTGCAGTGGACACTGTGAGCTCCAGAGCTGGGCCTGTGGGGGGAGCTCAGGGTATGTAGAACATTTACCCAAGGTACAAAGGGGGAAAAAAGCACTGAGGCTCCAGTATCCAGCTCCTCTGCTAGGACCCCAGCAGGAAGGATAACTGTCCCCTTCCACCTTTCTATCCTCCATCTCCTCTGAAAAATCCTAATTGGAATCTCGAAGGTTCTTAGAGATGAACTCAAATCCTCATTCTACAGCTGGGGAAATGTGGAGCCCAGAGAGGGTGATCTACTTGTCAGTGCCACACAGCGGGGTCAGACAGAGATCTAGAGTTCAATTTGGCCAGGGGCTCTGTAAGTTTGTTCCCATATCACAGGATGAAGTCCCTCCAGGCAGAGAGTAAGAGAAAGGGGGAGGGGAGCCTCCGCTTGGCACCTGCTATACCTTGGCACAGGCCCTTTGCACATGCCACTCCCCTGAAACCTTGGAGGCACCGTGCTAGAACGATCTGCAAAGCCCCCTTTTGCAGATGGAGAAACTGAGGCCGAAGGTGATGGAGTTGGTGTGACATCACCATGAGGTGGACAGAGGAGGCAAAGCCGCAGCTTATTTCCACCTGCCCTGAGGCTTTTGCTGCTCAGTGTGGGCTTGGGACAGTCCCGGTGAGACTAGGGGTGTTTAGGGTGTCCCTGTCTCTTAGGTGCTGCCTCTAATCACTCAGAGTGGAGATGCCAAGGGAGGAGAACGCCAGGTGGGACATGGACTGTGGGTGGGCTACTGGTTCCTGCTAGTGGAACAGAAAACAAAATGAATGGTTTGAGTGGGATTTCATAGAGCCTGGTTTTTACAATGTGAATTACTGCCTTTTTGTTTGTTTGTTTTTCGAGACAGGGTTTCTCTGTGTAGCTTTGGAGCCTATCCTGGCACTCGCTCTGGAGACCAGGCTGGCCTTGAACTCACAGAGATCCGCCTGCCTCTGCCTCCCGAGTGCTGGGATTAAAGGCATGTGGCACCAACGCCTGGGGAATTACTGCCTTTTATTCTGGGAAAATGCCCTGTCTGGGGGAGCCCTCTACCACATGTCTGTATCTCAGCCCCTCCTCCTTTCCTTTATTTTTGGAGACAGGGTCTCCTTAGGCCGTCTAGGCTGGCCTTGAACTCTCTTCTTAGCCCAGACAGACATTGAGCTTTCAGTCTCCTGTCTCAGCCTCTGAGGAGCTGGGATGACAGGGTCACCAGGCCCCGCTTCTGTTTTTCTGCTTGGTTTGTTTGTTTGTGTTTTTAAAGACAGGGTTTCTCTGTGTAGCCCTGGTTGTCCTGGCACTCACTCTAGAGACCAGGCTGGCCTCAAACTCACAGAGATCCACCTGCCTCTGCCTCCTGAGTGCTGGGATTAAAGGCGTGTGCCACCAACACCCGGCCTTCCTTTCTGCTTTTTGAAAGTTACTTATTTATATATTTTTTTGAGATCGGGTCTTATGAAGTCCAGGCTGGCCTTGAGTTTGCTATGTAACCAAGGCTGGCCCTGAAACCCTGATCCTTCTGCCCCTGCCACGTAAGCCACCAAATCCAGCCCTTCCTGTTCACTGTGTGTGTGTGCGTGTGTGTGTGTGTGTGTCTGTGTTTGTGTGTGTGTGTGTGTGTGTCTGTGTGTGTGTGTGTGTGTGTCTGTGTATGTGTGTGTGTCTCTGTGTGTGTATATGTGTATGTGTCTGTGTGTGTATGTGTGTGTATGTGTGTATGTGTGTCTCTCTGTGTGTTATGTGTGCGTGTGTTTGTGTGTGTATGTGTGTGTGTGTGTCTGTGTGTGTGTGTTTATGTGTGTGTGTCTGTGTGTGTGAGTGTGTGTGAGTATGTGTGTATGTACATGTGTGTGTCTGTGTGTGTCTCTGTGTGTATGTATGTGTGTGTATGTGTGTGTGTCTGTGTGTGTGTCTGTGTGTGTATCTGTGTGTGAGTATGTGTGTATGTATGTGTGTGTATGTGTGTTTGTGTGTGTGTGTGTGTGTGAGTGTTTGTATGTGTGTATGTGTGTGTGTCTGTGTGTGTCTGTGTATGTGTCTGTGTGTGTGTATGTGTGTGTAGGGAGGGTTGGAGGACAGCTTTTGGGTGTTGGTCCTCTCAAAACTCAGGTTCTCAGGATTCCCGCTGGGCCATCTTGCTCACCCACTGCCTGAGTTTCATGTCAAAATGGACGGTGATAGTTGAAGACAAACTGTTAAGTTAATGTGGGTTCGCCCTCTCATGTAGATAAGCTTTCGTCCTCCTCATCATCTGGGAAGGCCAAGGGACATTTTACTGTCTCATGAACCTAAACATCTCATGGCAATTAAGTAAGGGCTGGCACACACCATGGAGAACCAGCGGCTTCTTTGCCTCAGGCATTTAGGTGTCACCAGGACCAATCCAGAGCTATCCTGAGCCCTGAGCTCAGCCTTGACAAACTTGACCTGCCTCCTTCATTCACCATCTCTCTGTCTGACCCCCACCACCACTTTTTCTTTTCCTGTGTAGCCCTGGCTGTCCTGGAACTCAGTCTGTAGACCAGAATCTGCCTCTGCCTCCCGAGTGCTGGTGTAAAGGGAGGGACAGGGTGACAGCACCAAGGCCCCTGAGGAGATTAGCTGAGGAGAGATAGCACTGTCATTGAGAGTCCTCCAGCCTCTGAAGGGTCACAGGAGACTTAAGAAGAGGGAGGGCCCTTGCAGAGCAGCTGGCTGTTTTTAGGGGAGGTTTCACGACCCTCAGAAAATTGATGTGACTCGGTGCCCTGCTAATCATTTCTAGGTGTAACCCAGGCAGGTTTGTTTTGCCTTTTCTGAGCCTCAGTTTTCCCATCTGCTTAAAGGGCACAGTATTGGTGTCTCTCCTGGAAAAGGCTGAAAGGGTAGATTGAAGTCATGGGGAGTAGACATCCAGGTCTGGAGCCTGGCATGCTGTGGGTGCTCAAGAAATGTCCCGTGTTTATCTGCCTCCTTTTCCTCTTCTGTTTCCTTCTTAACAAAGCACCCAGTGTAAACCTGGACAGTTCAGTGTGCAGTGAGTGGGTTAAAGCCTGTCAGTGTTTAACCACAGCTGCATGGACAGAATGAGCCTCTGGATCCCTTCTAGCATGAAAACACCAGTAACAAAATAAAATGAAACGCCTCTGCAGCGGGGACAGAGTGTTCAGAATATCACATTCTTGGGCTCTGCTCAGCCTACTGTGTCCCTGACACCCAGGGCAGGGCCCCGCAGGGGAAGAAGCCAGGAAACTGCTTCCAGTCTGGGACTCCACCTGCCACACTGTTGCTGTGTGACTGTGAATGAGTTTCCTAACCTCTCTGGGCCATATCACACCATCCTTTGTGGACTAAATTCAGAACATGGACTGGATGAGTTAAGAAGCCCAGGCTACAGCTGTGTGCCCAGGGCACCTGGGATGGTAGTTAGGACACTCAGGGACAGTGGGAGCTCCTGGAGTCTCCAGGCTGTAGGGTGTGTGTGTGGGTGTGTGTGTGTGTGTGTGTGAGAGAGAGAGAAAGAGAGACAGAGGCAGAGAGAGAGAGACAGACAGAGAGAGACAGAGAGAGACAAAGACAGAGACAGAGACAGACAGAGATAGAGAGTCGGAGAGAAGGAAAGAGGGAGAGAGGCTTTGCTCTTTCTATAGCTCCCAGAGACTGTGACGGAGACTCCAGGGCATAAGGCCTCTACAGAAGTTCCCCTCCCCTGAACAAAAATCCTAGTGTTAAGTGCTCTGCCTGCTCTTCCAGAGGACCCTGGTTTAATTCCCAGAAACCACATGGTGGGTTAACCCTCTGTAACTTCAGTTCCAGGGGATCTGACAGCCTCTTCTGGCATCCAAAGGCACCAGGCCTACATGTGGTACACACGGAAATACATGCAGGCAAACCATGCATGACTGCAAAGCTGGCATTACTCAGAAGTGGCCAGAAGCCAGCCTCCTACACTGAAACCTGCCCAGCTAATTTTTCTACCCCCCTCCAAGGTGAAGGCACCCAGATCCCAGCATCAACTCACCAATGGCTGTGAGGAAGAGCCCAGCCTGGTCAATGGGGGCACTGCCCTCCTCATCATAGTAGTTGACGGTGACCTTGGTGGAGGTATACGTGGGGACAAGACAGAAGGGCAGAGGGTCACAGGTTATAATGAAAAATAAAACAAACAAAAAACCAGAACTAAGCTCCTGCCTCTCAGCTGTCTCTAAACACAGGGCCCCCTCCTCCAGGAAGCACCCCGGGGCTGCTGATAACAGCCTCTCACAGATAATCTAACAGGACAGGGGGTTCCTCTCCCCTGCCTGACCTGTTCTCTAGCACCCCCACTCCTGCTTCCTAGGTCCACTACGCTGTGTGCCCAGCTCTGGCTAAGGCCCAGGGGCTCCATTGTTCCTTTGGATAGTGCCTGGTACCAACACAGCAACGGGCTAGAGCAGTGTTCATGAGACAGCCCAGAGTGGGGCTGTCTGGCTTTGGCTATATCATCTGGGCAAATCACTTTACCCCTCATTGCTCAGCACCCCACTTTAAGACAGGCCTGGGTTGCTATGGCTATAATCTCTAATCATTCTAAGTCTGAGAAGTTATTTATTTGTTGTTATTAAAAACAAAAACAAAAACCCAAAACAAAACAAAAAAATAGGACTTGATATATGCCCCAGGCTAACTTCGACGCAGTGACGCTCCTGCCTCCTAAGTGCTGAGATTACAAGTGTGTCCCCAAATCCTGGTTTCTCTTTGCATATGTGCATTTTGAAACACTGGCATCATGTAGCTCAGGCTAGCTTGGTACTAAGTAGTTGAGGCTGGACTCCAGCTTGCAGCAATCCTCCTGCCTCAGCTTCTGTTTCCTTCAGCTCTCTGGGGCTTCCTTCCTTTCTTCCTGTACTAGGAATTGAACTCACAGCCTCACACATGCTTGATACATAACTACTGAGCATTCATTCCCACTGAAAAAATTATTTTATGTGTATGGGGTTTTGCCTGCATGTATTTCTGTGTGTACTACATGCAAGCCTGGTGCCTTTGGAGACCAGAAGAGGGTGTCAGATCCCCTGGTACTGGAGTTACAGAGGGTTAAGCCACCATGTGGGTGCTGTGAATTGAACCAGGGTCCTCTGGAAGAGCAGACAGTGCTCTTAACCGCTGAGCCACCTCTCTGGCCTCTAGATTTCATTTTTTGAGACAGGGTCTTCTATGTTCCATGATGGCCAAAGCAGGCCTTGAACTCTTGATCCCACTGCCTCTACCTCTTAAGTGCTGGAGTTACTGGTGTGCGGCTCCACGCCTGACTGTTTTCTTCCCCCTTTTCACTCTGCTGAGGGACTGGGAAGGATTGATGACACACGCTGTTTTTATGGCTCAGGCTAGTGTGACCCCAATCACCCCCAAGACTCCAGCATGGCCCTGGGCTCCCTCAGTCCTGGATATTGACTTCCTGGCCATGTACCTTGTCGCTGCTGGCCTCTGTGCTGGCCTGGGCCATGCTGAGCCGCAATGTGGTGCTGGGCGAGAGGGCCCAGCGCTGCTTGCCGTTAGTGACCACCTCCTCAGCCTCCTCATCACGCACCACCTCCACCTTCACACCCTCCGAGTGCTTCAGGCTGAAGGTTTTGGCCCCAGCAGGGGCTGCACTGTAGGGAGAAAGGTCAGGAGATCAGGGGTAGCCTGGGCTAAGTAGGACAGGGGCCTCAGCAAGAGAGTTCCAGAGGGGCAGGGCTCCCAGGCTGTGTGGCCTGTGGGACCCAGGCAGACCTAGCTGTGATGCAGGAGATTATGAAGGGCACAGAGTCCTGGGCCAATCTTGTACCTGCTGAGTTGGAGTCCAGGAGCTCCAAATCTCTGTCTCTCTCTGTGTTTCCCTGTCTCTCTCCATCTCTGTATCTGTCTGTCTCTGCTATGCTAGGCAAGTACTCTGCCACTCAATCATGCCTTCAGCCTTAGAGCCAGAAATTTTTTTCTTGTTAGATAGGATATTTTCCTGCCATTCAGGCTGGCTCCAATGTCATCATCAACCTACCTCAGCCTCCCCAGTGCTGGCATTGTTAGGCATGTAACACCACATTTGACTTAGGCTCTGATTCATTCATTCATTCATTCATTCATTCATTCATTCATTCATTAATTCATTCACTCATCTTACTACTTATTTATTGAGACAGGGTCTCTCGTAGTTCAGGCTGGCCTCCAATTTGCTATGTAGATGAGGGTAACCCTAAGCTTTTGATTCTCCCACATCTACCTCCATAGGCCGAGTTATCAGCCTGTGTCATCGTGCCTGGTTCATGCCATGCTGGGGACTGAATGCAGAGTCTCGGCCATGCTAGGCAAGCACTTTCCCAACTGAGCCACAGCTCCATTTTAGGCCTTGAATTCTTACTGGGTTCTTGATGCCTCTGCAGACGTATGACCCGCTTTGGGAGCACAGGGCTCTATAGGGTGGAAGGCAAGCCTAGACGAAGGGTGGTTCTGCTCCAAAGGCAGAGCTGGGCCTGGAACCCACCTTCTTACCTGTTGTCACTGGGGACTTAACAGGATGGCACTAAGCCCTGTAGGAGAGAGGACTCTGTCTCAAAGATCCCCAGCCCTGGAATTCCTCACCACTGAAGGTTGTCTCTTGGGACTCATGCATGGCTTCCTGCTGAGGGGGAAATGGTTTGGGAGCTGTGAGACCTCACCAAGACTTGGGTAGGGAGGGCACTGGCTTGCACTGGCTGCTAGGTACTGAAATTGATGTTCCCCAGATTCATATGCTGCCGATCTAACTCCAGCAGGGTGGCATCTGGAGACCTTTAGGAGATGGTGGAGGTTACACAGGGGCATCAGAGGTTCTAATCAGATATGAGTGGTGACCTTTTAAGAAGTGAGAGAGAAAACAAAAGAGCGAGTGTTCAGCAGTAGGTGACAGGGAAGCCAGGGGAGGGAGGTGCCAGGGCTGGCAGTTTGGGGAAACCCAGGGTTGAAGGCTTCTAAGGACCACAGTGGGTCAAGAGGCTTCGGCACCGATTCTTGTGGGATTTGAGAAGCTGACACTGCCGGCCTGAGTGTGTCTCAGAGGCGTAGCTGCTGCTCTGGGGGCCCGCGCTCCAAGTTCCAGAAATCTCAGAAACATTGAGGCGCTGTTTAAATATTCAGGGCATTTTCCTTTTCTTTAGTTTTTTTTGCTTTTGGACACAGGGTTTCCATAGGTAGCTTTGCCTGGAATTCATTATGTAGACCAGGTTGGTCTTAAACCGGCAACAATCTTCTTGCCTCTGCTGGGAATGCTGGGATCACAAGCTTGTGCTACCGTGTCTGGGTTTAAATCTTCAGAGCATTGTTTTCTTTTCATCTTTTTCTTTCTTTCCTACAGACTTTAGGGGTCACACCCCCTGAGAGGCTGTATGTTGGGGCCAAGTGAGACAGGGGCAGCAGGCAATGAAGCAGGGGCCAGCTGAAGAAGAGGCTTAAGCTGTGACTCTCAAATTCAGCAGCAGCAGCAACAACAATGGCAGATAGAGCCTTTGTCCAAACAGAGACTGCTGGGTCCTAAGAATGTACACTCTGGAAACTCCTGAGGCCACACTTTGAGAACCACTGATGTAACTAACCCTCAGCAGTGTGGTCTGGTAGTCCTAGCCTGGGAGTGAGCTATAGTGAGTCTGCAGAGGTTGCCAAGAAATCCTTTCTTGGTCTTTTGGCTAAGATAAAGTGGAGGGTGCTAGAGCCCCACCCTCTTTGAACCAATACCCTTCCATCTGGCTTTATAATCAAGCTTCCTGCACGCAGTTCTTCTGAGATACCCATGCTTAACAAACCACATCAAAAGCATGATCCCCCCAGGATCCCGTTAGTCCCCCATGCCAGTGGCGCCTGCCTCCATCTCTCTGAGCCAACAGGAAACCAAAGAAAGGAGCATCTAGTGGGTTAACATTGGGCTACATCAGAGCTCCCTGGCCTCCGTCCTCCCACAGTCCCACACCAACCCTGCTTGAGGCTGAGCAAACAGCTATTCTTGGAGAGGCCCTGGCAGAGGCCACAAAGATGCCATTGTTCTATGTGGATCCTGTTGGCTGCCTCCTCCCTGGGGAAGATCCTGTTAAAGCCCCCTGCAGAAACCCAAGAGCCTGGGGCTACCGATGGCTTGGGGTCTTAAAGGCTGAGGGACAGTGTGGCGTGAGGGAAAGGAATGGAGTGGGGTGGCTATGACCTCCTGGCTTACTGGAAAGAGTCTAAAGAGAATGGGACAGGAGGCCAGTTTGAAGGACATGTCTGCACTGTGTTGTCCCAGCACCCAGGGCATGCCAGTAAATGAATGAAAGAATTCTTCCTGATTGGCTTTGCAAGCTGGTATCAGCTCATTTTTTTATGTTTATTAATTTAGTGCGTGGGGGGGGGATGTGTGTGTTTATAGATGTGAAGACCAAAGGTTGACGCTGGATGTCTTCCTCTATTGATTTCTTCCTTAGTTTTTGAGGCAGGGTTTCTCACTGAACCTAGATCTGATCATTTTGGCTAGACTGGCTAGACTGGCCAGCGAGCCCCTGGGATCCACTTGTCTCCATCCCTCAGTTCTGGGGCTACAGGCCTATGCTGCTGCTGCACCCAGCTTTGTGTTGGTGCTGGAGGGTCTGAATTCATGTCCTCATGCTCACACACAAGCACTTTACCCTCTGAGCTATCTCCCAGCCCCTAATACCTGTGATGCTGTTCCCCGATTCTCCACCTGCCAAATGCCCACCTCTCGATGAATGGATTTGTGCCTGTGTTTATTTTTTACCCGTGGGCTGCATCTTAGTCCTTATTTTTTTTCAGCCCTGGCCTAATCCAGGCACAAATTAAAGTAAAAAGATTAGCTGGAGACGGGGCTGGAGAAGAAGGGCTCGCTCACAGTTAACACACATTTCCTGAGCTTTTATTATGTACCAGGCAGAGTTCTGGGTGCTGGGGAAAGACTGGCTAAAAAATAACATATCTTTCAACCCATGGAGCTTATATTTTAGTGAAAGAAAAAGGCCTTTTGTAGATTATGTAATTAAATGTGTTGTTGACTGCAACAGAGAGACGTGGTTGCCTGACTCCCCAGTAGTGTGCTTGCCTAACATGTGCAAGGTCTTGGGTTCTGAAATTATGGGGTGCATGATATCTGTGGTTCTCAGACGGTTCTCTGAGGAAGTAACATTTGAGCTAAACTTGATTTTCAGAAGAATCAGTTAAGCCCGTGGGTCTGGAACTCCAGCATCAGCTAAGGGAGGCACGCCTCTTTGTCAAGAGGATTTCTTTCAAGCTCCAAGCTGCCCTGATGCTGTGGAACCAGGAAGGCCTGACACAGAGAAAAGGGAAGAAGGTGAGTGTGGCTGGGTCTCTCTCTCTCTCTCTCTCTCTCTCTCTCTCTCTCTCTCTCTCTCGTCTCTCTCTGTGTGTCTCTGTCTCTCTCTGTCTCTCTCTCTCTGACTCTCTCTCTCTCTCTCTCTCTCTCTCTCTCTCCCGTCTCTCTCTGTGTGTCTCTGTCTCTCTCTGTCTCTCTCTCTCTCTCTGACTCTCTCTCTCTCTGTCTCTCTCTCTGTCTCTCTCTCTCTCTCTCTCTCTCTCTCTCTCTCTCTCTCTCTGTGTGTGTGTGTGTGTGGCATGCGTGTATGCACATGGGGAGGTCATGACTGGGGGAGAGGTCCCAGACACGGTGGAGCTGGCCTTTCTCCTGAAGGAGGGAAGCCACCAAGGGCTTGCCAGCAAGGAGGAATTTCAGAAGAAAAACAATGGAAGTGTGTGTGGGGGGGTAGTGAGCCAGCCGGTGATGCAGGTGACGGCTACCATGTGTGTGGTGATGGTGCTTGGTGCTGGATGGTGGCCATGGAAACGGATAGAAATGGCTAGACAGACCAGTGCCCAGCTTCTCAAGTGCTGTGTGGCCTCTGGGGAGCCACCCAGCCTGTCTGATCTTCTCTTGGACAGTGGGGGAAGGTCTCGGGCCTAGCCTGGCAGGGCTGGAGAAGCCCACACAGCCTCACACTTGAGACCCACCGCCTCTTCCCTCCAATAAATACATTTATTTGCAGATAGGGATCAGAGGCCCAGAAAGGGGACAGCTAAGGGTGGCTTTCTGTTCTAAACTCTTGAGTGAATGACTTTAATGAGCAGGCCTGGGCCTGTCACGCCTCTGGACTCAGGGTCCAGCATGGCTCTGACTGGTCACGAGAGGGTCCCTGGGCATACATTATCACCTTAATTCAGGCATCTGTGGTGGGCAAGGAAGAACCTCATGGACCCCCACTATATGAAGGGACTGTGGGCTTGGCACACAGGGGGCCAGGTCTTTCCTCAACCTTCCCACCCCTGGGCACTAGTCTGAAACCTGAGTCCTAAGTAGCTTCTGGCATGCTTCCTGTCCAGGGCCCAGGGCTCTGGGTGTTGTTCTAATTTATGGGGCCACGGGACCTGGCCTGATGTCTTCCTTCGTCACTCTCTGGGCAGCAAGCATTGCTGCTCTGCCAAGCTCCACCACGTACCCTTGACCTTCCAGGGAGGCATCCAACAGGGTCTGTCTGTTGAGGTTGGAGGTGGGAAGTGCAGTCCCATGCTAGTCAGTCTGCAACTATCAATGGCCACGCTTGCTCACTCAGCCACCCACCCACCCACTCTACAGCCCATAATGATCCTGTAGGGAAATGAGCAGGGAGGAGCCATGCCCCAAACATGAGTCTTAGGAAGACAGATTGAGAGAGCCCCGGCAGCCTGGGCCACTCCTCAGCCGTGCGGCCTAACTTTAGGTTCCCCAAAGGGTGAAGGGGCTATAATGATGAGATAGGTCTCATGAAGTTAAGTATGAGGGCATCAATATGCAAATGATTAAATGCATATGAAATGAGCATGTAAATTAGGAAGGCTGCTGGGTGTTCAATAAATGTTAGGAAGCAATATTAAGTAAATAATGTCAAGATCTCTCTTGTGTGGTGTGTGTGGGGTGTGTGTGTGTGTGGGCACATGTGTATGCAAGTGTGTATGTTTATATGTGCATACTCACAGAGGCCAGAAGACAACACTGGGAGACCTACTCTATCTGCCTTAATCTCTCTCTCTCTCTCTCTTTCTCTCTCTGTTTTAGACAGTCTCACTATGCAGCCCTGGCTGTCCTGGAACTCATAGAGATTTACCTGCCTCTGCCTTCCAAGTGCTGGGATTAATTTCTTTGAGTCAGGGTCTCTCATTGACCTTGAGCTAGGCTGCTAGCCAGTTAGCCCCAGTTAGCCCCTGTCTCTGCTCCCTCACTGCTGGAGTCACAGTGGTTTCTATGTGGGTGCTGGAATTTAAATCAGGTTCCACCCACAGAACTATCTCTCTCTATTCTGATAAAAAGATCTTTGAAAACCCAAACAAAATAAAACAAAAATTTGTCTGTTTCTACTGTGTCAACAGCTTCAAAGTTTCTCAAAGCAGCCTCCACCCAGAGACCACTCGCCCCATATGCACAGGACTGGTGGGGCAGTTCCTACCAGGGCCAGAGGCCAAGGTTCCCCTTCACCCTCAGCCCTCGAAGAGGGAGTGGGGCTTGCTCATTCACCTTTGTAACTTGATGAAAGAATAAGTTCTCCTTCCTGCATAACTGGGCACACCACCTACAGGCCTTGCTGTGTGAAATCTACTCAGAGCTTCTGGGGGTGACAGCATCACTTGGGGTCCTGAGCCAGGACCTGTGTCTCATCCAGGGAGGACTTGGTGAGAATCAGAAGGCTGGGTGGGGGTGGCAATGCCTCTGGGGCAGAGAACTCCCAACGAGGGTGGAGTGTGGCCAGGGGTCACAGGGTGGAGTGGAGGAGGACCCATAAGCTCTGAGCTGGGCAGACTTACAACTGGGTCCTGGTTGTCACCAGGCAAATGGCTTCCTCTTTTTTCTTTTTTCTTTTTTTTTCAAGATAGGGTTTCTCTGTACATCAGCCCTATCTGTCCTGGAACTTGCTCTGTGGATGTGGCTGGCCTCGAACTCACAGAGATCTGCTTGCCTCTACCTGGAACTAAAGGTATGCGCCACTACCTCTTTCTGGGCCTCATTTTCTTCACCTGCAAATCAGGATGCTGAGAGAGCATCTTCCAGGTCACAAGAACAAAGGGGCGGTGCACTACTTCCTGATGTTAGGCAGCCATCCACCCCACCCCTCTTGCTCCTGCCTGCCTGAGAAGAGCCTTGCCCTGCAGATACTGGACGTGTCCCAATGGAGGGGGCATCTTTCTGCCTGACATGTGATCTCAGCTAATAGTGACTTTGCTTCCTGGGGACAACTGACACTGTCTGGAGGCATTTTTGGTTGTCATATTGTGGTGTGTGTGTGTGTGGGGGGGGCTGCTATTGACATTGGGTAAACCAAGGCAGGAATACTACTCATCATGCTTTACCATGCAGAATAGTCCCCTCAGCAAAGAATTCCCCAGAGGGTTTGTGGTTCTCTGCTCCAAATATGTGCTGTCCAGGATGGTGACTGCCAGCATAGGTGACTGTGGTGACCTTGCAAAGTGGTCAGCCTCCCCACTCCAAATGAACTTTGAATATAACAGAATCTTAAAGGGAAAAGAATGTCAGCTTTCTCATGAACCATCTTTCATTATCATGTATTCCTGTGACGGCATTTTGGATATGCTGGGCTTAACAAAATATAGTGTGAACATTAATTACATCTCTCCAACTTTTGTGTGTGTGTGTGTTGTACATGCACACACGTGTGTGTAGGGGGGTGAGTACACATGCCAGAGAAGGGTGTTGGTCGTCCTGCTCTGACACTGTCTGCCTGGGTCTCTCCTGGACCTGACTAGGCTGGTAACCGGCAAGCTCCCAGCAACCATCTTGCCTCTGCCCTCCACAGAGCACAGGAACATACAGCCATACTTGGCTTTTTATGTGGGATCTGAGGATCCAAACTGAGATCTTCATGTTTGGGAAGCAATACTTTTATTCTCAGAGCCATTTCTCCAGCCCTAACTTTTATTTTTGATGTTTTGAGATAGTGTTTTAGTGTGTCTCCCTGCCTGGCCTGGAAGTTGTCATGTGGACCAGACTGGTCTCAAACTCACAGAGGGCTATACTTTCCCCTGCCTCCCGAGTGTTGGGATAAAAGATTAAAGTCATGCACAGCTACTCCCAGCTTCCAGCCCTAACTTAAAAAAAATATTTACTAGTTTTTCTCCTCTCTCTCTCTCTCTCTCTCTCTCTCTCTCTCTCTCTCTCTCCTTCCTTTCTTTTTCTTTTGCTTGTTTTGGAGACAGGGTCTCTGTGTAGCCTTGACTGTCCTGGTACTTGCTATGTAGATCAGGCTGGCCTTGAACACACAGAGATCCTCCTGTCTCTGCCTCCCCGCTGCTAGGATTAAAGGCCATTCCATTTTCTTATTTTTTTGAGGTGTGCATGCATGTGTTGGGGGAAGGTTGAGAGTCATGCTGATAACCCAAGCTGACCTGGAACTTACTATGTAGTCTAAATGAGCCTTGGTCTCAGGGCCCTCTGGTGTTGGGATTACAGGCGTGAACCACCAACCCCATATCTGGTTAACTTATTTTAAAACACAGATTATTACAACATTTAAAGCTTCTTTTGGGCCGGTGCTGGTCTAGACTGTACTGGCACTTGGTGTTGGAGAACTCTCAATACCATGAGCTGTGAGTCCTGTCAGAGGCTGGTGGCACTAGCAAGAGCTGGCACCCTCCCTCTTATCCCCCACCAGGCTGGGCTTGTCTCTGCTAGAGTGGAGCAAGGACAAGGACTTAGGCATGGACCCCTTTTGCTCCTCAGTCCCCAGCAGAGGCAGTGTGCCAGCCTTTCAGACAGTACCCACAGTGCCCCAGCAAGCAGACGGGCATGGTGACAACTGTGGCTTAGGGACCTGGGCGCCCTGGATCCTGGCTTACCCCTTGGCAGTGCCCAATTCAGAGCTGGGAAGGGGGAGAGATGGGCACACTCCCAGGCCACTGGTGCCTAGCCCACACTCTGCCCTTACATTACAGCCCTCGGGGTCCACCCAGTCCTCCTTTGGGGTCTATATGCAGGACCAGTGAGGTCCAGGCCCAGGTGATGTGGAAATGGGGTATAAGACTATGAATAAAGGAACAGAGGGGGGCCCTGGTCACAGGGTTGCTGGGCTCAGCAGGGCCAGCACCTCCTGTAGAAATAAATGGCTGGGCACTGGGAGGGAACAGGAGAGTGGTGGGAGGGGTAAGGGGGAGCTTAACAGGAGACACACCGGTGGGCTTGGGAGAGTTGGGTGCTTTCATGTCAGAACGATTTGGGAACAACAAGGCACACAGAGGAGGTACCCACCCAGTCACCTTCACAGGGCCTCACCTCAGAATCCTGCATGCCCCTCCTTCCAGCGTGAAGCCCTCCCACTCCAGCAATGGAGAACATTTAGAATGCTTGGAGCAGAGAGCTGCATATCAGACCTCAGTGTGGTCTCTCAGGCTGCTCACCCCAACACCTTTCTTGGTCCCACACCACACTCTACCCATTTCCTATTCCTTCACCCTGTGTCTAGGGTACCCCAAACCCCATCAAGTGTGTGGACAGAGAATATGGGAGAGGGGAACAGATCCTGGCTCTCGGGACATCAGCAAGTGGAAAGTGACCCCTCCCTAATCTCAGGGTGAAGTCAGGAAAGGCATTTGGTGACACAGCTCACAGCCAGTGCCTGGGGACAGGCAACCACCAGCAGCCCCTGGGGCGGTGAAATCGGATAAGTCCCAGGCCAGATTCCACCTGGGCAGCTAACCTTCCCAGCAAGCCAGGCCCCAGCACATCCCAGGGAGTTTCTGCTTGCTGGGAGTAGGAAGTCCACTCTGCTTGCTGGGAGTAGGAAGTCCACTGGTGCAGGAGGCTGGGGTGAAAGGTGAGTCAGGAGGGACGGGGGGGGGGGGAGTGAAGGGGGCGTGCTATGGAGAGCCTGTGTGTGCTGAGGTCACCGGGGAGAGGGGCTCGAGAGACCGGGCGTGGGAAGGCTCGGATAAGGAGGAACAGTCACAGAGAGGGGTGAGGAGGGGGCTGCGACTGAGGACAGGGGTGAGGAGGGGGCTGGGACTGGGTGTCTTGGAGGCCTCAGGATTTCGTGGAAGCGGACACTGGCCTGGGCGATATCAGGTTTTTTGGAGTTCTCGGGATTTCTAAGGATCTCGAATTAAAGGACAACTGGGGTACTGCAGCCAGGCTGTCCTGGTCCAGGGTCTCAGGTTTGTGAAGGGTGGGTGGGTCGGAGGGGGTGACTCGCCCACTCGACTCACCTGTACACATCGGTCCAGAGCTGCGTGCCCAGCACGTACACCGCCTCCACGCGGCTCCCGTACAGCAGCCGCACCGTCCGTTCCCGCAGCATCTTTTCACGCCCGCAGGTCTGCCGTTCCGCTGCTCCCGGGACTGAGCACCTGCCGCAGGTGAGTGAGCCCGCCGCTGCGCCTGTGCCTGCGCCCGCCGCTGGGCTGCGGGCCTCCTTAAATTACAGCCGGAGGGCGGGGCTGGACAGGGCCGTCCGCCGGACTCCTCTTGGAGTGGGCCTGTGGCCCGTCCATCAGGCCTGGCCCCGCCCCCTAGCGCCCCCTAACCACAAGCTGTCAATTCTCACTTTCCGTATTTGGCTTGCTCATTCTTTTATTCAACAAATCTCCCTTTCTGCACCTACATCCCGGAGGGGCAGAAAATGCGAGCAGGGGCAGCCGAAGGGACAGAGCAGGAGTGGGTGGGAGCACAGAGGAGGCGACCACACCCAGCAGTCTGGGGTCAGGGAAAGCTTCTCAGAGGAGACCCCTGAAGTTTCTTAAAGAAGGTCTTGCCAACACAAGGGGGAGGAGAGTAGACTCCCGGACATCTTCTGGAAGCTGGGCACCCCCTCCCATCAGATCTACATTGCCGTGGGAAACAGGGAGTGGGTGGAACCCTGCACCTGGCGGGACCAGAATGCTAAGCCCAGTCGCGAGAGGGGCTGCATGAGCCTGGAATGGCTCTTCCTCAGGGGTGACCTGGGAGTATTCTGGCTGTCCCAGACCACGGAGAGCAGGCTGAGCCGGGGCCAGCATTGAAGACCCCGGCTGGAACGTGAGAGGGCCGAAGAGCGGAGGATTGATCCCAGTAGTGTTTATGGATGGAGATTTGGGTGGCTCCCGGAGGCTGAGCGAGTGTGCGTGTCTGAAGGACAGGGACCCGGTAGAGGATTAGGGTCCCAGCCTGGGGCACCAAAAGGTGTGCCAAGGTAGAGATCAGTGTGTGTCCTGGAAGGTCAGGGTGCATGTGACATCCAGTGGGTGGTGTGAACCATCCTGAATTCCATCCAGGCCCTTTCTCTCTGAACCCACCCCTGGGTCTCTGAAATAAACAGCAGCGTTTGAGGAAGTGGCTTCATGTCACGAGAATGGAAACTGACGGGTGTGATGGAGGGGATGCATACTGGGGAGGGAAGTAGGAGGATGGGAGACCCAGGAGGGGTTGCTGAATTAAACAGGGGCTGCTCCTAGGTACCGAATGCCCAGGCACACCCGAGCCAGCCCTTGACTCCAACCTTCTCCTCCAGATGCCCAAATTAGGAGGTGGTAAGGACCCCAGCTGTTCCTGGGAGTCAGGGATCTGAGAGGAATGTGGGTGGAGAAGGGAGAGGGCCAGAGTCCCTGCCAGAGGGGTCACTGTCCCCCCCCCCCAAAAAAAAGGCTTCCTGTTCAGATCCTAGGAGAAGCTGGTAACTTCTGATTGGTCCCTGGCAGAGCTTTCTCCAATCAGGAGGCAGCATGTGGAGGGCCACCTGCCTAAGTGGGGGAATGAATCCGGGTGGCATCAAGCTAATGGAGCCCCTCCCCCTCGGAGGTAGACTTGGATCTGAGCACCCCTCCGCATGTAAGCCAGATGCAGTGCCTCCCACCCCCCAGAGGGGCAGAATATCGCCTACTCCCACCAAGTAGGTGGGTCCGGTGTGGGGCAAGGACACATCTCCTCTCAACCAAGTCTCAAATGGGTCACAACACAGCCACGGTAGTGATGACATCCAGCCAAGGCCATGGTTACCCAGCTGAGCAGAGTAACAGTGTGGACTCATTGCTTGTGCGGTTTCTGTGCTCCCACACTGCTCCCAAGCGGCACTTTCCAATGTATTAGCTGCTTTTATCTTCCAGGAACCCTGCCACTTTGGAGATGAAGAGAGCGCAGAGAAGGTGAAAAATTAACCCAGGTTAATTTTTCCTGCACAGCTCCTGGCAGGGGCAGAGCAGGAACCTGGGTGGGGACACAGGGTGTGTAGGCAGGGGTTTAGTGGGCAAGGTGGCTCACCCTAAGAGTAAACTCATAGGCAACCCTTCAGCACGATGGAAGACAAGAAACGATGTTAAATGAGACAATATTCAGAAAATGCTGGCAGAGTCTGGTCCAAGGCTCAGGACAAAGCCCCCTCACCCTTATGTAATCCACCCCTGTCTGGCCACCCACACCCAGGCCTCTGACCTGGTTCTGGCTCACCTCTTTGGGCTCGGTGCCTGGCTTGATGGGGTAGGAGCTTTTGGAGCTCAAGGGTTTAAAATAGCTGAAGTGGTCACAGCTGTTGGTGGATTGAGGGCCGGAGGTCTCACACATTACGGCCGCTCTCGATGCTCCCACGAAGCCTAGAAAATCCGAATGGCATCTCTCGGTGCCTTTTGGAGAGTGCCAGCAAAGGGTAGGCTCAGATCTGACCAGCTCCCAGCACTGATGGTCCTAGACCCCTCCTCCAATACAACCCCTGCCAAACACTAGGCCAGAGAGCCTGAGCCTGGAGCGGCCTCCTCTGCCAGGTGCTTTGCTCTGTTGTGGGGTTCTTCTGTGCCTAGCCCTGGGGAGCCTGGCTGGGAAGTGACATAAAACAGCCACAAGCCTGCTTTGAAATGTGAGGCTCACCAAGGGCAGAATTAAAAAAGGGGGGGGGGAAAGAAAAGAAAAAGGAAAATAGCCTGGGTACTGGGGAAAGTGAAAAAAAAAAAAAAAGACCATCCAGGACCTAGCAGCAAAGATCAATGTGGACATCTTTTTTGGTAGGACCCCAGCCCCCCCCCATCCCGACATCACTTTCAGGTGTGTACACACATGTATGTGGTGTGCTCACTCATATATGCATGTGTGAAGGTTAGAGGTCAATGTCAGGTATCTTCTTGTGTCATCTTCTACCTTGATTTTTAAAATTTTACATGTTATTGAAAGGGGTAAACTAAACTCAAAGGCTTCACCTCTAGAAATAAAGGGACCAGACCCTCCCTCAGCCCCGGCTTTAGCAGCCATGACAGAAAAGACACGTAGGCCTCTGACACATGGAAACTCCAGATCCTCTGGCCTCCCAGAGCCTCGGGGCCAAAACTGAACACAAAGAAACTCCAGACCTGCCCCTCCCCAGCCTCTTAGGTACTTGGTTCCTGGGAACTGTTTGGCCACAAAAGAAATTCCAGGGGAGACCAAAACCTCACCTGTAGTCTCCAGGATATAGTTCAGAAAACTATTGGTATCTATGTACATCAGGCCACCTGCAAGTAACAAGACAAAGCCATAGAAACCACAAAATGTTCCCTCTTAGCACTGACCAATAAAAATGATTGGTACACGGGTATTTCATGCCAATATGACTTTGAGAAATTCTTCTGATTGTTCCCAAATGCCAACCAACTAGAAACCAACCCATACCTAGTGATATAATCCTGTAACTTTTGCATTTTAAAATCTAGCATTAGACAAGGAACTTTGCTCCCTCTGAAGCTGCTGTGTTGGCTAGCCAGACGGGATCCCTGTCATGGTTGGAAGAACAATCAATAAAACCTTGCTTTTGCAGTTTGGTGGGTCTGTCTTCCTGGTGATCTCGGGGGATCTTTGCGACTTGGGCACAACAGTTATGTATATGGGTGTTTTATTTGCATGTGTGTCTATGCACTATGTGTGTGACTGGTGCCCCGAGAGACCAGAAGAGGACTTTGAATCCCCTGGAAGTGGAGTTACAGACATCTGTGATTCCCCATGTGGGTGCTGGTCCTCTGGAAGAATAGCCAATGCTCTTAACCACTGAGCTGAGTCATCTCTGTGCTCCAGCCCTTCCACCATAGTTTTTGAGTCAGGGTCTCTCCTGAGCCTGGAAGTCAAAATTTTAGCAAGAGTAGGGGACCAGCAAGGCCACCCACCCCATCCATCTGATAAAGCAAATCCTTTGCCGAGTTTTGAGTCTCACCCTGCAGGTTTTGTCCAGGGGCAACAGCCATGACACAGAGCCCCAAGGCTGTGCCAGGAACTGCTCTGACATTTCCCCACATCTGAGCTCATTTCACCCCTACAACAGCCCTGTGCAGTGGGCGATGTCACTCCCACCCCCATTTGAACAGAGGCCCCGACACTCCCAGAAGAAAGGATGTAGGCCTTTGGATTTGGATGATTTGGGTCTGCTGGAGCCCTCTCTGGCCTTCTGTATCTTCCTCTATATATATAAAAAAAAACACTTGGGGGCTGAAGAGATGGCTCAGAGGTGAAGAGCACTGGACGCTGCTCTTCTAGATGTCCTGAGTTCAATTCCCAGCAGTCACATCTCACAACCATCCGGAATGAGATCTGGTGCCCTCTTCTGGCCTGCAGGCATACATGCAGGCAGAACATTGTATACATCAAGAAAACACTACCCAGCCTGCATGATTGCAGATGGTAAAAATAATAGATGGCAAATTGCTCAGCCTATGGTGGCCTGGCCCAGAGCCAAGTCCCACTAGCTCATGTTATTTTCTCTGCAGATGACCCTTGTCTGAAGGTTTTGCAAGAGGGGCTTCTGACTGTTCTATTTTATTAGACACTGGGACACACATATCCACCGTGTGAGGGACAGCCTGGCTCCACCTTGTGAGTCCCATGAAAGGACTTGGGCTCTATCTTAAGGTCATGGAAGGCTCCGGAATGTGATGATGGCATGACCTCACTTGAGGAGACTCCCTGTGGAGACAGGAATCCTGGCTGGAGACCAGAGTGGACTTGAGATGGAGTCAGGCACCCTCCCCTCTGTGGCTGCCACGGGACCTGCAGACCTGGCCTTGTCTCCCTCCTTCAACCCCCCTTTCCCAGAAGAGCCCTGCCCCTTCTCCTTCTTAGGAATGGGAAGCTGGCTGGCTGGTGGGGGGGGGGAGCTGGGGATGGTGGTGATGGCAGGGGAGGGTGATATAACACTGGGTGGAATGAGCCAACTTCTGCACTTCTCCAGCCATCCATGGCCAAAACACTCTGCAATTCCTGCGAAGAGATGATGGCCACAAGGTGGCACCAGGTCACCATTTTTGAGACACAGGGAACCAGTGTTCCTGGTGGGGTTGGGTCATCGAGAAGCCTCCTGCTGATGTCCAAGTTGGCCTAGCATCTTCCTTTGGCACCCAGGAACCTCTTCCTCCCTAGAGCTTGGGTTGGGATTCAGGGACTCCACTGGGTCAATCCATGTCAATGCCAGGTCCCCCAAGTGAAACAGGCTCTCTGATTAGAGAAACAACCGAGAACCCAAATGTGGACCCCAGTGACCTGTCTGACACCAAACAGCACTTTGGGCAGTAGAGGAAGGTCTACGTCCATCTTATTACTTTAATGTGTTTGCTCTGTGAGCCTGGGGTATCGACTCATTTTTAAAGTTGAATTAATTTCTTAAGTGTTGTGTTTGTATGTGGATATACATGTGTGTGTCTGGGTGTCCATGGAAGCCAGAGGTATACTGTTCCTCTGGGGCTGGAGTCACAGGCGATAGTCAACCACCTGACATACAGGTGGGAGGTGGTGCTTCAGGAGACAGTGGCCGCATGGACCGATTGGATGAGCCTCAGAGGCATCGTGGAAATGAAAGAACTTTCTGGAACAGTTCCTGGAGACTGGAGCCCACAGCCCTCTGACCCTCCACTGAGCGGATGCTTCAGGCAAGTGCCATGGACCTTGCTGCCAGCAGGAGGCGCCAGGAACCCAAGGAACCTGGTCTAAGCCTTTAAGAGGACCCTGGAAGGCGTATGCCGGCCCCCCCCCCCCCCCCCCGCACCCAGGGCAGGGCAATCACAGGGTTTCCTTCCCCAGAGACAGGGAGCAGAACCTCAGATCCAGCATGACACTGCCTAGAATCTCAAAACCAGAAGATCCTGGGTTTGAAGCCCCAGGTGGAATGTGCCTTTCTGTGCCTCAGTTTCCCTACTTATAAAGGGGAATGGTGAAAGTCTTGTACATGATTGTTACAGGAATGAAGTGAGTGGCATGGTTGCGCATGTTTTTAGCCCCAGCACTCAGGAGGCAGAGGCAGAGGCAGGCAGATCTCTGAGTTTGAGGTCAGCCTGGTTGACAGAGTTCTAGAACAGCCAGGCCTACACAGAGAAACCCTGTCTTGAAAAACCAAAACCAAGAATGAAGCGAGCTAAGTCACATATAGGCTGAGTGCAGCCCACGCAGGCCTGGTGCAGCCTGGTCCCTCAGGGTCATAAGGCACCGCCTTAGCTGAGTCAGCAGGAGGGTAGGCGTGGGTGACCCTACTATAATTTCCACGGCTGTTGTTTCATGGACGACCGGGGTGTTGTTTTGGTTCCCTTGAGGCGTTTGTGATGAGAATAAACAATCAGTTTCCTTTGGCTTTGCATCTCGGCCCCTCTGGGGGTCGCATATCAGATATCCTACATATCAGATATTTACAGTACAATTTATAACAGTAGCTAAATTACAGTTACGAGGTAGTAACAGAATAATTTTATGACTGAGGGTCACCACCACATGAGAAACTGTATTAGAGGGTCACAGTGTTAGGAAGGTTGAGAGCCACTGCCTGAAGCTGCGACTTCAGGTTAAACATCTTTTATGAACATTGTCCTCAACCTCCCCCCCACCCCGTATGTGAGACACCTAGAGGAGTCAGATTCATGGGGGGAGGGCAGGAGGATGGTGGCAGGAATGAGATTCCTGACGAGCCTCCCCCCCCCCCGCCCTCTTGTGGCCACCCTTTGGCTAATCAGACTACTGAAGCAGAGTCCTGGAAGAACTGCAAAGACCCCAGAGTTTCAGGAGTCTCAGGCTGGGAGAAGGAAAAGGAGAGGTTCTGGCAGCTTGTCAGACCACCTTCAGGGAGAGACAGGAACAGAGATAATGATCGGCCAGTGCCAGTGTCGGGCAGGGCCACACCTTGCCAGGGACTGCTTGGTTATACACACCTCTTACCCTCCATTTAAACCCGAACCTCATGTCAAAGGTCATGACCAAGAGGATGGACTTCCCGGGAGGAGGGTACCTGGATATCTTTGTTTCTCTTCTCAGGGCCAGGGTGGAGTCGGGTCGGGGTGGGGCACCCCCAGCTCTCCCAGTTAGTTCTAGCCTTGTATCTTCCCAGAACTTTGCATGGAAACACCCAGACATTACAGTTTCTTTGGGTTTTCTTTGGCTCACGAGACTCTAGTGTTACACACAACTTCCATGTTTTTCTTTTGTTAGTTTGTATTTGGGGGCAGGGGGACCCTTAGATTGAGAACCTAAAAATTAAAGGAAAAACAATTTCTTTGAGACAGGGTCCTTCTGTGTAGTCCTCCCTAGCTAGCCTGGAACTTTCTATGTAGGCCAGGATGGCCTGGAACACACAGAGATCCACCTGCCTCTAAAGATATGCACCACCATGGCTGGCCTTTTTGCTTTTTTACACTCAGTTACAGAGGAGGAAGCAGGCTCAGGGAGGAGTTGTAACCTGCCCAAGGGCACACAGCCAGCAAGTAGGAGAGTTTGGACTCAGACCCAGGTCCACTTGGCTGTTGTGTTCCACTTTCAGGCTCAAGGCTGGACAATGGCATGGACCAGACTAACGAATACAAGGGCTTTAACACAGCACCAAGCTGACAGTGAGCGTTCACCAAACACAGCACCAAGCTACCAGTGAGAGTTCACCAAACACAGCACCAAGCTAACAGTGAGCACTCACAAGCACAGCACCAAGCTAACAGTGAGCACTCACAAGCACAGCACCAAGCTAACAGTGAGCACTCACAAGCACAGCACCAAGCTAACAAACAGTGAGCACTCACAAGCATACCATGCATCTCCTTAGAGGCCTCCTTGACTTTTCTTTCAGAACAAAGGTCTTAAACACTATCAGGCTGTATGATTGACATCCCCACCCCAGTGATGCCAGTACTTAGGGGATGGGAATTATGGGCTGACCTCATGGCACAAAGGGGCTGCCTGATAGAAGCACTCAATCCTCTTTCTAGGACCCCCCCCCCATAGCTGAACACACATCATCCTTTCTTCCTGGGTTCAGCCCCTCCTTGCACTGGTCCTGCACTCTATAGGAGACCATGCATCTGCTGTGGCAGCCAGGGCTCAGTTCTGGGGGCTTCTGATGTGTTATCCTGTCGATCCCTTCTGTACCTGGCTCTGAGCCAAGTATGTCCTGCATTCCCTCACCCCATTCTGCATCTGCCCTCCAAGGGACACTTATTCTCCTCATTTATTGGATGCCAAAACTGAGGCTCTCACAAAGAACATGAGTTCAGTTCCCAGCACCCATGTCACATATAACCCCAGTTTCAGGGGATCCGATGCCGCTTTCCGGCCTCTGTGGGTGCCTACTCACACACACATGTGACACACGAACACACTAGCAAAAATTAATAAACCTTAAGAAAAATAAAAGGCGTGTCCCTGGCATTCAGGTGTTCCGTGGCACCCGGTCCTTCAGCATCCCATTGTCCCTCAGGACCATCAAAAACAGTTACAGCATTTGGACATTTTTGTGGGTGCTTTGAACCCTTTCTCACACTGAGACCCCTCATCTGAACATCGCCAGGGGCCCGGTTCCAACATTTCTTCTATTCTAGGATTCTCCCTAGTTCCCTGTAGTTCACAGGTGTCAAGCCTTGTCTCAGGTACTATAACGTGGAGATTACATGATTACATTTAGGAAGGTAGCCAGCCCCTGGGTGGGCAAGTCAGGTCTCTGGGCATAGCCTGAGGCCTCCCCGCTCAGGCATCATTTCCCAGGGGCCTAGTCATAAACGACTGACTGTTGGGCTGTCCTAGGACACAAAGGACAGGGTGGCTTCGGTTAGGGTAGGGTCTGAGTGTCCTAGGCCTGGGGAGGATTGGTGACAGAAATGGGATTGTATGGCAGCAAGTAGGTGATCTGGCACCCTCATACAGATACATATGCTGGCAAAACACCAATGCACATAAAAATAAACAAGCCTTAAGAAATAAATTAATTTAAAAAAGAGACAAAATGTCAACATGTCTATGCCAAAGTAAGTGATATGGATTTACAGCCTGTTAACCCAAATTTTAAAGATTTATGGAAAGTACAGGGAGTCAGTTACTACTTACACACCTGGCTATCTTTACGAGTCACTTAGACATTTTATTTCTTTTTATTTGTGTGTGAATGTGCATGCAGGTGCCTGTAGAGGCCAGAAGATCCCTGAAGCTGGAGTTACAGGCAGTTGTGAGCTGTCTGACTCGGGTGCTGGGAACTGACCCGAAGTCTCTGTCTCTGTCTCTCTGTCTCTCTCTCCTCTTCCTCTCTCCATCTCCCCCTCTCTCTTCCCTTTCTCTCCCTCTCCTCCCCCACACTCCCATTTTGAAGACAGTTTCACTCTGTAGCCCAGCTCTAAACTTGTGGTCTGCCTTCCTGTGCTGGGCTTGCAGATATGCGCCCCCACACCTGGCAGAAGTGTCCCTTTTCTTACGGCCCTGGGAATACACCCAGGGTCCTGTGCATGTTAGGAAAGTGCTCTGCCTCTGAGATGCTTCCAGTCCCACATGTCTATTCTTGAAAAGCCAGTTTCAGAGAGTCTTGGGTGGATTCTAGAGGCTTCTTCTGAAACAGCTTAAACGTGTTGTCATTTAAAGAAATTATGTTCAGGTGTGTCTGGTTCATTTTCCTCCCTGTCCACAGATGGTGCCAGAACACCAGAACGTCTGTATGTAGACACATGTAGGATCCTGAACTCATGAGGAGGAGTAGGTTCAGTCTCCAAGGAGTGCCAAGTTTGGTGGGGACACTCACACAGGCTCCGGCCCCATACCCATTAAAACAGAGAGGGCGTCCTCAAGACCAGATGCTGAGTTCCATCTCTGGGACCTACATGGTGGAAAGGGGTGGCCTTTGAACTGGGTCTTGAGGCCAGGTAGAAGTAAGCCAGGTGGCAGGGTACTGAAGAGATGGCTCAGCTGTTAAAAGCATTGGCAGGGCTATGGTGGCCCACGCCTTTAATCCCAGCACTCGTGAGGCAGAGGCAAGTGTTTCTCTGTGAGTTTGAGACCAGCCTGGTCTACAGAGCCAGTTCCTGGACAGACTCCAAAGCTACCCAGAGAAACCCTGTCTGGAAAAACCAAAAAGAAAAAGAAAAAAAGAAAAAGAAGAAGTAAGTCTGGTTGGTTGGACTGAGAAGCCCACACTATGTGTTGTTGAGAATCTATCATCTTCTTTCTCGTCTATTTCCTTTCTTCTTTCTAGATGTATCCCTGCTCTTTCTCTCTTGACATCTTCCTTCTAAATACAGCTTATATAGCCCAGAAAAATCTTTCAAGAAGTATGAAAATTACAATGTGGTTACATTCTAATTTTTAAGTGGATGAATACAAGTAAAAGACAACCTATTTTCCATACCCTTTACATGGTTAAATTTTTTACATATTACAGGTGAAAAACAAGTTTTTTCATGCACTCATACCCACATGCACTCATACCAACATTCAAGCGACTTGTTATAGATTAACAGAGTGTAAGCCAGCAAGGTAGTTTTCTCTGCCAGTTCTTTGGCTAGAAAGCTGCATCTTGAGGTTACAAAGAAAGGACCAATCATTTTATTAGTTATCTCTAAAGGTAACCTTATAAGAAATCTTAGAAGTATTGAAAATCTAAACTTTTATATGTAAAAAACAATTAGTCATCTCTACTTTAAACCCTCAGGGTGAATACCCACTCATCAACAGGGTGGTTTTTTTTTTTTTAATATCAGGAAGCTGAGGGCAGAAGTAGTACAAAGAATTAATCATCACCTTTGATTGCCAACCCATCCTAACAAGAAAGGCTTGTCAGTTAATAGTAACTGGGCTGCTTTGTTCTCATTCCCTGACCTCAACGAGTCCCTCACTCAACTGCGTGCTTTGCTAAACTTTAGATTGTTTCCTTGTGTTTTTACCTTAAAGCTATTAACAGAAACACCATAACCTCACCTTATGTCATTATTTAAACACTTTGTTTCAGCTATGATGCACACCGAAACCTGTGAACACATCTCTCAACATTAAGATTAAAAGAACTTGAGCTAAGTTAGCTTCTGGAACTCAACTGTTTTTCTTAATCATTAACCTAAGCCACAGTCTATGTGGCTCCTCAAGAGGAACTAGCTGTGTGACACTTCCTTGTTCTAATTTTTTATCCTCTGCAGCCCCTGCTTAATCAGGGGTGGGGGCAACACCATATCTTATTTTTATCTATATTAGTTTTCCCACTAAATTAACCTCTATCATAATTCCTTATTATATTTATTAAAGACCCTCAATCATCAAAATCCTCTTTGAACTAACGCTATTATTGTATAAAATCATTCCTTCAATTAAACTATAGCTTAGGAGGAAGTCATCTTCTTAATAATCCATAGGTAAAAATGCCCAGTAAAAACAAGGTGTAGTGAGAAAACCACACTACAATAAAGGCAGTGGGATCACCCACACCCATTCACACCATGCCAGACACCAGAGAAAAATGGCAGCGGCAAACATGGAAATACATAGCAGTACCAGGAGACATTCCGGGGCCAAAGCCCTTGGGGCCTTGCCTATCCAAGGCTCACCACCTAGTGGACCAACCTCCTGGACTTCAACTGCCACCTTGCTGCTCCTCTGACATGGCCACCAGCATGTGACAATAACGGGAACACTTAAGGAAAGCCTCTAATCTTTGAATTCTGATTGGTGAAAAACTGTAATTGTAGCTTGGCATTAATGTTTATTATTTTTGTGCTTAAATATTTGCTTCAACTGATGTTTGGTGTCACAGTTCAGATCCTGAGTCTGTTCTCTGGCCCTGATCTGTAGTTGGGTTTTTTGCTCTTTGGAAGCCCACTACCCAGCTTCCAAATAAATACATGGAAGACTTATTCTTACTTATGAATGCTCGGCCTTAGCTTGGCTTGTTTCTAGCCAGCTTTTCTAACTTAAATTATCCAATCTCTCTTTAACTATGGTTGCCTTTGGGCTTTTTTTTTTTAACCTTTCTTTATTCTATATATCTTTTCTTATTCTGTGGCTGGTTGTGTGTCTGAGTGGCTGGCCCCTGGCATATTCCTCTCCTCCTTTTCTTGCTCCTTGCCCTTCCCTGGATTTCTCCTCCTACTTATTCTTTCTGCCTGGAAGCCCCTCCTATCCCTCTCCTGCCAAGCTATTGGCCATTCAGCTCTTTTTTTTTTTTTTTTTTTTAGACCAATGAGGATTTTGGCAGGCAAAATATCATAGCTTTACAGAGTTAAACAAACATATCATTAAAGAATGCAACACATCTTTGCATCATTAGACAAAATTTCCACAGCATAAACAAATGTAACACATCTTAAACTAATATTCCACAATACTGATCGATCATTAGTGGCTTGATTACAATAAATTTTGTCATCTGCATTGACTTGATGTATGAGTTATGTGGGCTCCAAACAGACCCCATAACACAATTCACCAGGACTCATCATGTCAGTCAGGCCTTGAAATACCAAGCTGAGAAACTGTCCAGCTACAAAGTTACAGAAGAAATGCCATTATTCCCTGTTGCTCATGACTTGGGTTTGTCTATGGCTTAGAGTGAGACTATGCTGAGAACTGCCAAAACAGTTCTGTGGATAGAATAGTGCACCATGTTAATGTCCTCTGGTTTCATAGTAGAATCCTTCCTGATGAAGGCTGTCATGATGGCAACTAGCAGGTAGTTTGGGTTAATATACAGAAGATAACAAAGCATAAATGTCTAAGCCACCTTTTTACTACTGTGATAAAACACCATGAACAAGGCAACTTATAGAAGAGTTTATTTGAGGCTTATGGTTTTAAAGGGTAGGTCCATGACCATCGTGGTGGTTGGTGGTGGTAGCTTGGAATGGCTAACAAAGCCACACCTCCTAATCCTTCCCAAACAGTTACACCAATTGGAGATCAGCTATTCAAACATGTGAGTCTATGGGGCCATTCTCAATCAAACCATCACAATAGAGATATATGATTTATTAAAATCATACTGTACATAAAATGTAAGTCTAAATACAGAGTAGAAAGAGAAAGGCAGAGGAGGAGGAGAAAAATGGAGAGGGAAAAATGTAAAAGAGGGGTAGGGAGGAAGGGAAAGGAGAATGCTAAAGTTAGAATCTGGGGACTCTGGAGATGCGAATGATTTTTGCACTTTGGGGTGCATCTGAAACTGTGTCAGGAAAAACTTTATGGCCAAGTATAGACTTGATCATCCTACCCATTATTATTTTGCAGTGGGTGCTAGGCATCAAACCCAGAGCCTCTTGCAAGCAAGGAAAGAGCTGTACCATGGAACCATGCCCCCAGGCAGTGTGTCACTGAATCACACCCCTGGGGTCTGTCCCACCGAGTCACATTGCCAAGTACTGTGCTCTATTCCATTGCACCATTTCCCCAGGGTCTATTCCACTAAGCCATGCCCCCTAACCCTGTATCACTGAGCCACTTCTCCAGGGTCTGGGCTGAGTCTGCATCTCTCCCTTTGTGTAAACAGTGATGTAAGCAGCCCTGGCCAGATATGCTGGAACCTCCTGTGCTCAGAAGCTCCAGGGAGGGAATCCCAGCTGCGCCTCACTGGGACAGCTGATGAAAGAGAGTGCCTCAAGGAGAAGGGAGGGCCACCTTCCAGAGCTTCCCAAGAGCTTGTATGGACAGAGGAGTGATGGTGAGATCTGGAGCAGGCAGGTCACAGCCTTAGCAGATGCTGGCATGGGAGCCTCTCAAAGTGGGTGGAGCAGATGAAGGGAGAGAGCTTTGGGAAGACATAGACCTCCCCACTCAGTCAGGAAGTTTGCAGAGAAACAGGGCAGGAATCAGCTGTCTGCGTGCCTGTGTATGTCTGTGTGTCTATCTGTTTGTATACATCTGTGTGTGTCTGTTTGTCTGTATCTGTGTGTGTGTGTGTGTGTGTGTGTGTGTGTGTGTGTGTGTGTGTGTGTGTGTATCTATGTGTCTGGGTATATCTCTGTGTGTCTGTTTGTCTCTGTCTGTGTGTCTGTATGTGGGGATGATTCAGAAGAGAAACCGGTGATGCCTGAGAGAGCAGTCACAGAGAGGGAGTGTCATACTCTCCTTAGGTAACCCCAACCAGTCCTATGGTGACACCCACCACAGCAGCTCCTGTCACATTCATGTGCCTGCCTGGCCCATATCACCCTGCCAGTGGTCACTGCACTCTAGAAAACAAAAAGCCCACAAAAAACTGGGTGTTGGTGGCACACGCCTTTAATCCCAGCACTCCGGAGGCAGAGGCAGGTGGAACTCTATGAGTTTGAGGCCAGCCTGGTCTACAGAGTGAGTTCCAGGACAGGCTCCAAAACAATACAGAGAAACCCTGTCTCGAAAACCAAAAACCAAAACAAAACAAAAAAGCCCACAAAATTGTCCCTGCTCCCAACTAGACCTCACAGCTTTGGATAGTTATGCACAGGTCTTGGTTTCCTCACCTGTTGAATGGGCACAATCGAAGGAACAACCCTTTCAGTGGTTGTGAGGGTTCTGTGAGGAAATTCTTGTACAGCAGTGGCCTAAGCCTGGAAGGTTCCTCCCCAGGAGCCATGTGGCAGTGTCTAGAGAGACACTGGGTTGACCATTTGGGGAATGTGTGTACGTGTGTATTTGTGTGTGTGTGTGTGTGTGTGCACATGTATGCACACATGTATGTGCTGCTGGTGAGTAGAGACCAGGGATAGTGTTCAACATCCTACAATACACAGAAATGGTCCCCCACCCCAGAGCACCCTAGTGAACTCTCAGCTGCGTAGGGTGGCACATGGCAATCCCAGCACTTAGGCTGAGGCAGGGGGATCGAGAGTTCAAGGCTAGCCTGAGCGCATAGCAGGGCTGTCTTAAAAGAAAAAAACAAAGGGGAGGAGGGTGAGGAGAGAGAGAGGGAGGTGCTGACTTTCACCAACCTATGCAGATCTGTTTGGAAGTCCTGGAATTTGAGGATCTTAAAGAATGGGGTGGCCCACTACAGCCCAATGCTGTAGACAACTTCACTTTTATGCATGAATGTAAAGAAGAAAACAGTGATCCAAGGTGTATTGTTTGAGTTCAGAAAAATGTGATCAGCCAAACGTGTAAATACATGTCAGTAAGCACATACTAAATATTAACAGAGCAGCCCTTTCCCAGAACTTCCTCAGGACAGAGCAACGCAGACATGCTTGCCTGACGCATAAATCAAGAGAGCAGGGCAGAGGGCCATATGCAGATCCAGGGCACACTGACCGGATTGGGTTCTGTATGTTCTATGTTCTGACGTCCAGCAAGAATAAACACGCCTTATAAATTGAGTGGAAATGTTTGTCCCAGGAGGCATGAGATCATGTCCAAGGACAATCCAGGGAACAAAACGCACCTGAAGGTAGAAGGCCCTCTGCCTTTTTTTCCTGGAGCCTTTCTCACAGTTCCCCAAGGCACTGTTCACCATGGGCCATTCTTTTGACTGAAGGGAGGGAGAGGGAAGGGAGGTGAGAGAGGGGGAAGGGGCAGGAAGGGGAGAGGGATCCAGATCACTGATCTGCCTACAGCTCTTGATTGGCCCTGGCCCTATAAGCTTCGGGGCGACCAGACATAGAAAGGGTTAATTCAATGATATTAAATGTAGCATCAGCACCATGACATCAAAAGCCCTCCTTAGAGATGTAGTTAAATTAGGCTGAAAGAAAGCACGGCCCTGAGTTCAAACCTCAACACTGCCTCTGTCCAGCCTCAGGTAGATGCTATACCACCTAGTCTCTTAACCTAGGAAAAAGAAACAAGGATAATGTCTGCATCTCGCGGGGCTAAACACAATATGCAAACAAATTGCCAACTCACATGGAAAATAGATTTCATTTCCCAAAGTGAGAGCAAAAGAAAGAATGAAGGGGCTGGAGGGATGGGTCAGCAGTTAAGAACCCAAACCTGAGTTCCGTTCCCAGCATCTTGGTGGGTGGGCTCACAACCCCCGTAAACTCCAGCTCCCGGTCATCTGATGCCCTCTTCCGGCCACCACAGTTATTGCACATACAAAGAGAGCACACCCACAGACACACACCCATGCACATAATTAAGGATAAAAACCCAAATCTTTAAAAAAATGAAAAATGAGTTTCATAAACACCAAGGGCTGTAGAGCCTTCTGTAAATTCCAGAATTTCCTACCCCTCACTTTTAAGTCTTTAGACCATAATCTTTCTATTTTCCGAGTTCACTATGGGCCTCTGTTGTCCTTCAAAGGGCCAGATTCATTTATTTGACACTCAGTGAACGCTGTGATCCAGGCACAAGCCTAAATTGTAAGGCTTGAGTGTGATCCCCAGAACACCCCTTTAGTCTCCAGCACAAGAGAAAGAACAGCCGGCCAGTAGGCTCTCCAGGGCTTCTGCAGGGAGACCAGCTCTGTTCCTTCCTACTGGGCCTTGTTTTTTCCCAGGTGACCCTGGAATGAAGTCATTCTTGCTGTGGCTTAGTGTGGGTGGGGGTGGGGCCTCCCTTCTGAAGTCCTAGGATTTGGGAGGGGGATTCGTGTGTTTTGAGCGGGACAAGTCATGTGCACTTGGCCCTATAGTGACCGTGACAATCACCAGTGGCATGAGCTGGCAGTAGTACTTAGCTGGGATTAAGTGGATCAAGGCTGGCTGTGAGGTTGATGGTGACTAACGCCATCATTCTAGTTCAGGGCGGGGACCCACAGGAGAGAAGGCTTGCATGACAGTGGTCCTCCAGGGACAACTGTGCTTCCCAGGCCCCCAAAACCCCCCTATGGGTGGTGCAGCTATCCTACAGCCTCAGGTCCCAATTGCTTGCATCCCCTGGTCTCCACAAACTGAACTCTCTAAGCCCCGGCTTCCTTAAAAGACCCAGGTAAAACCTCATCTTCCAGCTTCACAGTCACAGGGCCAGGACAGAGGACAAGAGCACCTGCCTGGCATTCACACGGCCCTGGGTTTGATCCCCCAGCCCCACCAGGAAGTGAGGTTGAGCAGCGAACAGACTCAGTGGGGATCCTGATCACGCCAACAAGTGTGGTCCTCTGAGGAACAGCATCCTGCATCTCCACAGAGTCACCTGGCTGGAGGTGTAGCCTCAGGAGCCCTGCAAGACCTGTAAAGCCAGACTGCATCTTAGCCAGCTCCCCAAGGCTGAGGAGCACAGTGTGCGTGCTGGAGTTCCAAATCCCAGGCTCTGCTGGGGCAGTCTGGGTTATGCAGGGGTTGTGGTTTCCTTCTTTGGAAAGTAGAGACCAATAATAGTGTACACAAACTCGCGCATATGTGTGTGTGTGCGCGCGCACGCGCACACACACACACACACACACACACACACACACACACACACACACGCGCACGCGCACACACACACACACACACACACACACACACACACACACACACACACACACACACACACACACACACACACACACACACACACACACACACACACACACACACACACACAGACACACACACACACTCACACACACACACACACAGACACACACACACACACACACACACACACACACACACACACACACACACACACACACACACACACACACACGGAGCGGGGTGGGGGGGCGCAGGCAATGAGCTGATGGGCTAATACAACCTAAAAATGGAAAAACCATAAACAGGGTTGGGTCCAAAGTAGGGACTTCATAAATAATTCTGGGACCAAGTGGCCCTGGTCACCCAGTTCTGTTTGTCATGTTCAACCTGGGAAGTAGGACTCTGTCCCTCTGGGCCTTGGCTTCCCTCCCCTCCCCTCTCTCTGGTGGTCAAGCTGTGGCAGAAAAGGGACTGGTGTGTGCTAGGGCTTTTACATGGTACCCTGAGTAGTCAAGCAGATGACAGTGTGTGGGTGGGGATGTAGGAGCTGACGACACCCTTCCTGGAGTCCCAACACACTCCTGGCTTTCTAACCCTTGATAACTATTCCTTCCTTTCTTCCTTCCTTTTTTTTTCAGACAAGATTTCTCTGTGTAGCCCTGGCTGCCCTGGAACTCACTCTGTAGACCATGTTGGTCTCGAACTCTCAGAGATTCGCCTGCCTCCGCCTCCCAGCTGCTGAGACTAAAGGCATTCACCACCATGGGCCTCGATAACTATTTTATGGGATTGTTCACCTGGTGCTTCATAGACAGCTCTGGGAGGTATGAAGCTCTCTCCTTACTCCCTCATTCAGCCCTGAGGAAGCAGGGGAGGGAGGAGAGGGAGAGAGAGAACGTATACTTCAGTAACATCTCTAATACCAGATGGCTCTGCGATGCTCCCCCCA
Organism: Cricetulus griseus; assembly: GCF_003668045.3. Classification (NCBI taxonomy): domain Eukaryota; kingdom Metazoa; phylum Chordata; class Mammalia; order Rodentia; family Cricetidae; genus Cricetulus; species Cricetulus griseus. The sequence continues at coordinate 12,367,509 of NC_048595.1, forward strand.
TTCTGCAGGTTACTACCTGAGGCTGGACCTCACGGCCTCTATGGATCCCACAGCCAAAGCAGACGATGCCCACTGAGCTGCTCCTTGAAGAGCTCATTTCCCAGTGTAACTGCCCTGGCAGGAATGAAAATATGATTGTCCCCAAGGAATTCAAATTTCCCCTGGCAGTTTCACACTGGGAGAAGGAAAAGGCTGAAGGCCGGTGCAGGGAGGAGGAAGATAGTCTACCCTCTGACAATTTGCCAGACCACCTCGCAGGACAGAGGAGCTGAGACAAGGATGGTCGGTGATGCAGGGCCACACCTTGACTAGGACTTAAGTTGTGCGTATCTCTGTCCCTTTATTTAAATGGCACACATCAGACCACCCACCATACATACGTGAGGGTCAGGGGACAACTTTCAGAGGTAAGTTCTCGTCTTCTACTATTAGAAATCAAACTCAGGCTGCCCAACTTGGTGGCAAGGACCCTTACCTGCTGAGCCATCTCTCTGGCTCCCCGTCTCTATTTCTATTTCATGTTAGGAACTGGAAATGGATGTGGGGGAGGGCCACTAGACTTCTTAATTCCTCTCCCCAAAGTGGCCACATGGAGTAAATTTTCTTTCCCTGCTTTGCACTGATGCTTTTATGTTTAATTAGCATACTGGGAACAAGTGGCTGAGCCTAGCTTGTTAGGGCTGCTGGGCTCAGGCTCTGCGCCTGACAGTTCCAGTTATCCCAGCAGTCTGGGGTGCAGCTGGCATCTCGCCTGCCCTCGTTCCTTCCAGTCCCTGTCAGAGCTCTCTTAATCCTCACTGTTTCTGCCTGGCTTGAGATCAAGGTCCAAAGGAGGAATGAGGTGGTACTGGGCTCCATGGCTGGTCGGAGAGCAGCCAGGGGCCACACCCTTGGGCTGCCGGCAGCAAGCACCTGCTGGAAGCCTGGGTTTGAACTTCAGGCTTGGTGAAGTTAGAGCTGAGCTCACATGGACCCTGTAGGATTCCATGGTGGTTGGTAAAGGCCTCCTCTCTCCTAAGTGAGGAAGGCGAAGCTGGGTACCCGTGTTCGTTTCTATGGCCGTTGTAATAAAAACAACAGATTTGCTGGCTCTGTAGCAGTTCTGGGGGTCAGAATTCCAACGGGGGTCTCTCTAGACTTGTACAATCACCATCTCCCCTGAGCAGACCCTTCTCTCTGCTCCTAGAGCCCCCTCCTCTCCTGGTGTGGAGCCCCTCCTCCCCTGGTGTGGGGCCCTCCCTCCAGCCACAAAGTGAACACAGCTGAGTCTCACGGGTCCCTGCCATGCAGTCACTGCCCCACCACACCCAGCAAAGTGTCTCTGCTGTCAAACCCTGCTGCAGTCAGGTTTGCACCCTCTTGGTGAGACAGGGTTTCTCTATGTAGCTCTGGTTGTCCTGGAACTCGTTGGGTAGACCAGGCTGGTGGTAAACTCAGAGATCCACCTGTGTCAGCCTCCTAAGTGCTGGGACTAAAGGTGTGCGCCACTGCCATTTGGCTAAAGCATTGGAGTCTTAATCCTAATCACAAAGTCCCCTTTGCAGGCTTCGAAGATTCTAGGAATTAGGAGGTAGACATCTTTTGGGGGGGTGAGATGGGGAGAGGTGGGTTGACTTAGAATTCTGTAAGTAACCAAGGATGACCTTAAACTTCTGATCCTCCTCTCAGACTCTGACATTTGTGGCATGTGTTACCAGGTCCAGTGGTAGTGCTGCTAGGGTTGGAATCCAAGGCTTAATTTATGCTAGGTAAAGAGTCTACCAACTTAGCCTAGGGTGAACCTATTAGATGGGCCATTATTCTGCCTACGACAGAGGTTCAGCAATCTGTCCCATCCCACTGTCCATCTCCTCCCTACAGGCCGGAAGCTCTGCAGCCAGTGGCCCCTCCTCCCATATTCTTCCATTCTGGTTCTGACCTGGGTCAGGGCTCACGGGAAAGCGGTCATAGGAGTCTTCTAACTTGACAATTTTTAAACTCCTGAGAACTGAGACATCATTTCAGTTGGAGATAGGAGATCTAAGGACAGACATGGTGAAGACAGAGAGGAAGCCCCACTGCCTAGAGCCAGGGAAAGTCTGTCTCTACCAGGCTAGCTAAAGGCAGGAGGTCCTTTGTGTGTGTGTGTGTGTGAGAGAGAGAGAGAGAGAGAGAGAGAGAGAGAGAGAGAGACAGAGACAGAGACAGAGAGACAGAGAGACAGAGAGAGAGAGAGACAGAGAGAGGGAGAAGAGAAGAGAGAGAGAGAGAGAGAGAGAGAGAGAGAGAGAGAGAGAGAGAGAGAGAGAGAGAGAGAGAGAGAGAGAGAGAGAGAGAGTGTGGCTCATTGCAGGTGGCAGTGAGAAGCCTGGCCCCACCTCCACAGCCCGAGTGCTCACTCAACCTGGCTGTCTGGGCCACTGGACATTGGCATCTGACGTGTGACCTGGAGGTGGTTGCTCTGAGCTGTGGAGGGAGGCAGCAGTGTGAATGGAGCTGGAGGGAACGAGGACCCCCCTCCTGTTCTTTTGCCTGGTTTTCAGACCATAAGAGGAATCTTGAGACCCCTGTGTTTTGCGGAGATGGGCTTGAAGCCGCTTAGGTTCGTTAGGGTACCTTTCAGAGTAAGATCCTGCTCGACTAACTCACAGGGGGTGTTTATTGTCTCAGGCAGTGTTTGATCCAGCTGTTCATCCAGATCCAATTTTACAGCTTTATTGTCAGCTCTCCCACCCCTCACCTTCCTCTCAGGCAGACTCTCCTCTTGGGTTCTTAAGATGGCTGCTAGATTCAAAAAGAAGAAGAAGAAGAAGAAGAAGAAGAAGAAGAAGAAGAAGAAGAAGAAGAAGAAGAAGAAGAAGAAGAAAGTTTTGGTGGCTCAAAAAACCTTGGAATGAGACCGTGTTGGTCCCATTGAGCCTGCATCCTGCCTCAGGACATCTGTTCATTCCCAATGGATGCCTGTCTCCATGTGGGTTGGCTTGATTCAAGTTGATCAGCCCTGGTTCTGAAGTTGAGGGGTGGGGGTGGGGGTTCATTCCTCACAAAATACTAGGCTTGTGAATTTAGGATCCACTTGCTAAGACAGGATGGGGCCCATGTGTCCTTCGAGCTGCCACTTTCCAGCTTTGCTCCTTCTGAGCAGGGAAATTCTGGATGCTGGATGTCACCTAAGGTTCACGTGCTGACAGTTTGGTGTCCAGGGTGACGCTATTGGGAGAGATGAGTTCTTTAGGTCTTCAGGTGTGTGTCACCAGCAGCCACAGTAGGCCCTTCCTCTTCGTGAGTGCTTTTCCTGGCTTCTTGGTTATAAGGAGACCTGACTGACAGAACCCGTGGACACTGGTGTGTGAGTTCAGACAGTAAGGAAATCCGGAGGGGACAGTAGAAGTACGGAGGATAAAACTGGGGAGAGCCGGTTCATGGTTAGCTAGCACATGCGCGTGACTTGACTGAGCCTATTCCCTCATCTATAAAGTGAGAATTCAAATCCCTGGAGCGTGAAACCAAGAGGAGAGGTTTGTAAAAGAAAACAGAAGCAAACAGCTGATCATTCAACACCATTTCTTAAGGTGCCTACTATGTGCCAGGCCCCATCCTGAGGACCCAATGATGGGCCAGGCAGATTCAGGTCCTTGTATATGGGGACCTAAAGGGATTGTCACAGTAACTAGAAGACGTTGGTGTCATAAGAACATCTGCAGCTGCCACTGATGGGTGATGGCCTTCCTAAAGATGCTTAAAGGTGGAGGACCTGGGACTTGAAGAGCCCAGAAGCCCCGAGGGCCTTGGGTGGGTCCCACAGCCTCTCCCTTTCCACACAGTAGCTGCCTTCTGGTTAAAGGGCTGCACTTCCCCGTGGTTTTCATTTGAAGTTGCTCTTCCTGGCTCCAGGAGAAACAAGCCCTTCCCAAATTGCTCCTGGTAATTGGGGCGGAGAATGAGTCAGGGCTCGTGGCTCTACTTTCCCTGCCAGCTGCCCCAAGTGCCTTCCAGGGAGGCAGGCAGAGGATGAGGGCCATGTAATGATTTTTGCATTCTGGGATGAAGCCACAAGGAAAGGCAAGGCCAGTTTTGCTGCGGCTGTTTCCTTCTGTGGCATAGCATGTAGGTGGGTCTGTGTAAGAGGGTCTGTGACCTCCCTCCCCCGGGTCCCAGCCTCTCTAAGGTTGAGGTCTCTCCTTTCTGGGCCTCAGTTTCCCTCCCTGTACATGGGTGGCTCTTTGTCCTGTCCATCCCTTGACTTCCTTAAGGGGAAGATGTCTGCTAATACTGAAGAACGGAAGGATGAGGCAGGATGATGGCCACAGGTTTGGGTGCAGATGCCCCTGTTCACCTTCCAGCTGCCTATCTGCAGTTAAAGGAACATGACTATAAGAACAGTGCGAGAACCCAGCTGCAGCTCAGACTACATCTGCAGCCCTTCTCCTCTCACAGACACTGACAGGCACCTACTGAGACACCAGCTGTATGTCCCCCGCTAACACACTCCCAGGGGCCAGGGCATTTCTTCTGGGAGGTGAGTTTACATCGAAGTGGGTATTGTTGAACACACACTATGTTCCCCATCTCTTCCCTGCTTCCTACCTGGGAACCGGAGAGCCTGGTTGCATGTGTGTGCTGTGAAACCTCCCCTAGTATCAGAAGAGATCCCCCACCCCACGCCTGCTTCTGCTGTGTAGACCCCAATTTTCCTCTTCTCAGAGCTCCTGCTGTGCTGCCTCTCATGTCACTAACAACCCCCCCTTAACCCCAATAACCCACACCAGTGCCCCCTTTTTCTTTTTTGTTTTTCAAAACAGGATTTTTCTATATAGTTTTGGCTGTCCTAGAACTCACTCTGTAGACCAGGCTGACCTCAAACTCACTGAGCTCTGTCTGCCTCTGCCTCCTGAGTGCTGGGATTAAAGGCGTGCGCCACTGACATCCAGTCATCAGTGTCCTCTTGAATCTGCATCTGAGACCTTTCTGTTACAATAAATCTTTCCGCCAAAAGCCGCTGAGCCCCACCGCCACGTGTACGCTTTATGCCAGCAGCCTGCCCGAGTTAGGCCCAAATAAATACACAGAAACTTGTATTAGGTGCAAAGCTGCTTGGCCAATGACTAGGATTCTCATCTGTTAGCTCAGTCTTAATTATCATAAATCTACATATTTTATAAGACTTATCTTATCGGACACCTTATTGGCGTCCCTCCTTGTCGGTGGATCACATCTTGCCGCTGGAGGAGGCGAACGGGAAAAAGGGACGCTTCCTGTTTCTCCTTCGCTTAAATATGAGTCTCCTTGCTATGTCACTTCCTGCCTGGATCAGCACTTCTCTACTACATTTCCCAGAATCCTCTTTGACTCCTAGTTCCGTCTAACTTGCTGTCTCATTGGCCAAACAGTATTTTATTTAACAATCAATAAGATAAACATACACAGCAGTACATTCCCCATCACCTTTCAATGATTTAGGCCTTAGTTTTCTCATTTGCAAAATGTGAAGATGAAGAAGGCAGTATTCCATCAAGTCTAAGACCCATCACTCCACAAACACCACTATTTTAAGTACTATAAGTAAGGAAGCCAGCTGGGGACACAGCTCAGGTTGTAGAGAGAGTGCCTAGCATACACAAAGACTGGAGTTTAATCCCAGGTGGTGATGTGTGCCTGTGATCCCAGCACTCAGGGATGGAAGCAGGAAGATTAGCTGTTCAAGGTCATCCTTGGCTATATAGTAGGGTTGGTCTAGCCTGGGGTGTATGATGTAAGTGTTATAGCTCTGCAGGGAAAGGTATCCCACAGAAGTGTTAAAGCTCTGTTGCAGCGGGGGATGGTTTCCCCAGCAAAGTGTTACAGTCCTTGCTTTGGGAACTGTTTCCCTAATGCAAGTGTGTAACAACTCTGCTCCAGCAGGGGAGGGTTTCCCCAGTGAGGTTGTTACAGCTCTGCTCCCCTCTCCTCGGGAGAAATGCTACAGCTCTGCCAGCTTCCCTGGAGTGTAACAGTTCTGCTCCAGCAAGGGCAAGATTCCCCCAGCCAAAGTGTTACAGCTCTGCTCTGCTGGGGGTGGGGTGGGGAGTGGGGGTGGGGTGGGAGAGTGGGTTGTTACAGCTCTGCTCTGCTAAGGGAGCTTCCCAGCAAAAATGTAACAGTTCTGCTCTGTTCCAGCAAGAGTTGTTACAGCTCTGCTCTGTTCCAGCAAGAGTTGTTACAGCTCTGCTCTGGTGAAAGTTGTTACAGCTCTGCTCTGGTGAAAGTTGTTACAGCTCTGCTCTGGTGAAAGTTGTTACAGCTCTGCTCCATTCTGGCTAAAGAAAGTCATTATAATAAACCTCACTCAAGAGGTTTATTGGAAGGGACGAATCCAGGAGAGTGGGTGCCTTTGCCAGGGTGGACAGCTCCAAACTGACCAGGGCTTATATAGGTTTTTTTTGGGGGGGGGCAAGAGCTTTCCAAGGTAGAGATTTTTCAGGGTGGGTATTGGTAGGATTTCAATTCCCGAACTTGGAACAAGTTCAGAGATTGGTTGGATTTCACGCTTAGGGTTGGTTTTTTTTTTTTTTTTTTTTTTTTTTTTTTTTTTTTTTTTTTGCTCTGGGATTGGTTGGATTTCAATTCCTGAGTTGGTTAGTTGTGGGTGATGCTTCCTTGGCTCTGGTCTCAGGTCCAGTTTTTTTCCCCACCACTGGCCTTTTTTACCCTACACATGAGACTTTTTTCTTTTTTTTAAAGGTGAGTCACAAACCATATGTCATGGGCCTCTGAGTCTACTTGGATACAGATGTCCCCAGATCCATCCAGTGCCAGTGTGTTAAATTAGTAACTGGAACCTGGAACCTGGAAGCTTCAGTGAGAGAAGGAAGGAGTTGGCACTTGTCTGGTCTCCCAAACTGGAGCTGTGTCCTGGGAAACCCAAGCCCACCACACATCAAACTCAACTGTGTGCCCATGCTAATGATGTTTTTGTCAATGACAGACTGCATGTAGGATGCCGATGCCCCCCTCAGACTGCCTGGCTGTGTTGTTGCTATCTAATGTGTTTGCACATGGACACTACAGCCTAACACTAAGGGTTTTTCATGCACGTCTGTCAGGAAGTGATGCAGAACAGAAAGAGCATCTGGGTAAATAGGTGGGCACTGGTGTGGGTGCCTGGATAATGCCATGACTCCTCTTCACGGGACAGCTCTTCTAGGAATCCTATAAACACCAAAACCCAAACAGGCCTGACTGAAGACCATGAAGCATCTTGTCCTAGTTAGGGTTTCTATTGCTGTGACAAATCACCGTGACCCAAAAGCAAGTTGAGGAGGAACGGGTGTGTTTGGCTCACACGTCCACATCCACCGTCCATCACTGGAATAAGTCAGGACAAAAACTCAAATAAGGCAGGAACCAGGAGTCAGGAGCTAGTGTGGAGGTCATGGGGGCTGCTGCTTACTGGCTTGCTCAACCTGCTTTCTTATAGCATTCAGGACCACCAGCCCAGGAGTGGCCCCACCTGCACTGGGACCTCCCCCATCAATTAAAAAAATCCTCTTCAGGCTTGGCTATAGCCTGATTTTTTTCTTTTTAAATACATAACAGTTATTATGAGTCAGTTATACAACAAGCTTGTTTTTTTATTTTTAAATTTTTATTTATTTTTTTTAAGATTTTTTTTTAGAATTTATTATACAGTGTTCTGCCTGCATGTATGCCTGTAGGCCAGAAGAGGGCACCAGGTCTCATAACGGATGGTTGTGAGCCACCATATGGTTGCTGGGAATTGAACTTAGGACCTCTGAAAGAGCAGTCAGTGCTCTTAACCTCTGAGCCATCTCTCCAGCTCTGGTTTTTTTTTTAAGTTAAACATGAAATAAAAGCTACAGTACTGCTGGGTGTTGGCCATACACACCTTTCATCCCAGCAGTCAGGAGGCAGAGGCAGGTGGATCTCTATGAGTTTGAGGCCAGCCTGGTGTACAGAGTGAGTTCCAGGCCAGCCAGGGCTCCACAGAGAAACCCTGTCTCGAAAGGCATACAGCCCAATCTTGTGGAGGCATCTTCTCATCGAGGTTTTCTCCTCTCCCAACGACTATAGTTTGTGTCAAGTTGACATAAGTCTAGCTAGCACATTATCTCTAGATGGCTTAGGCTACCCAGTGCAGGGTAGACACTATGGGGAGGGCTGTTACCCTGAACTGTTTAGTAAAAAAAACAAAAATCCTGTACTTGTCCAGCACAGATACATTTCTCTTTTTTAAAAAAAGGAGACAGCAAATAATTCTTCCAAATGCGTTGTCAGTTGGCTTTCAGTAGTTGCTGTCACAAAGATCAGAAAGGCAGTAGCTTTAATAAGAGCGGGGATGACAAGAGTGGGACTTGTGTTGTCTAGAACTAAGGGAAATGACTGATGTTCAAGGGACCCAGGATCCTTCTCTCCAATTGCTCCACCCACCTTATACTTGGCTGTTACCTCATGATCCAAAGTGGCTGCCTAGGACCCTCTATCATATCTGTATTCTAGCTAATGAGGAGGGAGAAAAGGGGGAATGGGAAGCGACTGCCCTCTGTCCCTCCCTCGTTTCTTTCCCCCTCTCATCTCTCCTTCCTTTTTCCTCTCTTCCTTTCTTAGACACACAACTTGGACATAACACTGGTTACACCAGTTGCCACAGATGTGGGAAAAGGGTTCTCAATGGAACAACCATGTGTGTTCCTTCCTGTTGGTCACCTCTACAGGAAGGGCAGCCCTAGAGACTTCTTAGGCGTGACCGAGGCCTCTGATGGAGTCCCCAGTGCTGGCTTCCTCCTCCACCCACCCAAGCTGCTCCCCTCGTCTCCCCCAGTGATGATCTGAATACACCTACCAATTAGTCTCCTTCTCATTGTCTTCCCAGAATCCCAGGCTGACTGACACACGGCTCCCTGCATCTGACAATATTGTCACAGCCAGAAACATGACATTTTTAGTCAAACACACAGCACATTCCAGCTGCTCAGCAAACCATGGTCCTGTGACCTACGTGGAAGGGGGATGGGTCTGGCTCCGCCCATCACCTGCTGTGTGGGAGCTGTTGTTCTCCCATTTCACAGATGGGATGGAGTAATGTGTTCCCGGCACCCTGCTTGTAAGGATGGGGTTTGTAGCACAGAACTGTCACTTGCTAGATTGGGAGCAGGCCACTCCCAATCTTTCCCGGCCAGGAGAGTCTCTGGAGTCTGGTCTCTGGAGTCTGCAGAGAGCCTCCATGTCTGTCACCTCATAGGCCTCCTCCAGGCTTCCATGCTCTACAAAATGCTTTGTAAACTGGAGCACTGGGCACCAGGCGCGGTCCTCTGTCATGATTCCTTTTTAATGATGACAACAGGGCCCATTTGAGGGCCACTCACCTGGGGCTGGTGAGTTAAACACTCCACAAACATTGCATCATTTATTCCTTGCCAGCCCCTCAAGGCACCTGCTGTGGGTGGGGTGGTGGTAGCAGATTGCTTGGGGTCCCACAGCTGAGAGTCAGAGGTTGCCTCTGGCCTTGTGCCCTGCGGCTGTACTCAGGGCCCCATAGTGACTCCAAATAGGAGAAGCTTATCTAGTATCTCGGGCAGGAGTCTAGAAGGTTCCTGGTGCTGTTGGGGGCAGGTTTCTCCAGGGCCAGCTCACTTCTGCCCAGGCAGAGTTCTGGGGTGCCAGTATAGAGGAAGGACTCAACTCTACCTGTGAGTGAACCCTCTAACCTGGTTACTGGGCCCTGTCCCCGAAAGGAAAGAAGAAATGACAACGGGGAAGTGCGAGGGGTGAGTGTGTGTGGACAAGGTCAAGTCCTACCACCCTCCTCCATGGCTCGGGCCTCTAACTAGACAGTGAATAACATGCTTAGTGGCTGAGTGACTGGTCACAAGGACGTGATGGGGCCTCATAAGGAAGCCACACAGGGCCCCTGGAGGGAGTGACTTGTGACTCAGGGCTGCCTGCGGGGGAGAGGGGGGTCATTCACCAGCTGCTGGAGCTGTGCGCCCCATGCCTCTTGCTGTGTGTCCCAAGCCACTCCTTCTCATCCCTCTGGAGGACATCTTTGCTGTCAAAGCCATAGTTCCTCCTTGACTGTCACAACCGCCTCGACCAGCAAGGAAGACGCAACGCTGAGACTCTTCCTTAAGCAGTTTAATCAGGAACCTTGAACAATCTTCTGACTCCGGGAAAAGCCCCCCCACAGCTTAAAAGCACTCTTGCCAGCCAACCCCAGAACGCCACGTGGCTAAGGCGGATAGGCTCGCATTTGCTGATGCAAGTTTGAATCTTAGACCAAGCCAAATAAGGAGTTGTTTATTCCAGAGAGCGCTCACCCTCGGGATGGTGGAAGGCGGAAACCGGCGCCATCTTTAAGGCGTGGCGCATCGCAGCTCTCCACACTTGACCTTCCAGAGGCTTTGACCTCATGACCTTAGTGGTGGGTGCTCCCGGTTCCAAGTCAATCCTTATGCCTGTCACCCTCTTTATGATAGCAGGGTACAGGGGTGGGGACACTCAGCTGGACTCAGCTGTCTCTCCCAGCCACTCATGGGCTTTCCTTCGGGTCTCACTCCAGATATTGAACAGGACAGTTCACTCAGATGTGATGTATTGTCTTGTTTAGGTCTGGACCACACTCTGCCATGAGTGAGGCCTTTGAGTGTCTCTACCTACAGGGCCCACAGCCAGGTGCCACTGGGGTACTGTGCTAAGGATCTGATACTGTGTGTATCTCACAGGTTTTTGTCCTGAGCTCCAGACCATAGCATGTTCTAGGTCTTCAGCAAACATCTGTGGCCTGTGGGTGACTACATGATGGAATCAATGCCTTGGGCATCTTTGTGTGTATGGAAGGCCCATGGGGAGGAGAGCGGAGGAGCTCTGGGTGGGTCTGGACCATGTGCTGCCTACTGTTGTCTGAAATGACTGTCGTCTGGCAGGGCAGAGTGACAGGAACTTGCGTTTTTGCATGATTGGACTCTGTGGGCCTTGATTCAGACCTGGCCTTGGGGCCAAGTGCAGACTAGCATCTGTCAGACACACCAGTTCCCTGAGGACTTGTGAGCCTCTTAGACCCCAGGCTGTCATTCAGTGTCTACCACAGTCATGGAGAGTGCCCCTTTTAGAAGACCCCCACCCCAAAGAACAGAGCTGCACAGGACTGTCCCTATTGGTGAGTCCCGGGGCCTGGCCAGTGTCTGAGTTTCTACCAAATGGCTGCTGTGTGCTGTCTGGGAGGGGGGTTCCGGTTGTCTGAGAGAAGTGGCTGCCTATGTAGACCAGAGTCTGCCAGACTTGCTGTCACCTCCAGACCTGGTGTCCGTGGAGAAATCTCTTTAAGTATAGAGCTTCAGTCTCTCCAAGCAGCAAGGTGCCCATGAAGACAGGGTGTGGGGACACCCCAGAGTGGGTCATAGCACTCCATGTTCGTGATACTGCCCCCCCAGCCATGGAGAGTCCAGGAAGCAGTGCTCAGCCCTACATTTAATTATAAGGTTTGGCTTCAGCCCTGAAGGAACTCACAGGACACCTGAGAGCTGGACCAGCAGGAAGGGAAGCAGGGTCTGTCACTCCCATTACTCCCAAATGAGGAGGGCAGGGAGTGGTTATGCCAGCAGCTCCTCTGGGTGGGCCTGATGTGGTAGGCCGTGTGTGTGTTGGGGTTCCTGGAGGACAGTTTCGGTGACAGGATTCCCTGGAGAGGGATGAACTGGGGAGCAGTATGAGGGGTGGTGAAGGAGAGGTCTGGGGTGTGACAGTAGGATGAAAGGCAGGGCCACCCTTTCTTGGGGAGGGGGGGCTGCTGAGGGCTTGGTCTTAGGAAAGCTTATCGTTCCCCTGCCTAGTTGGGCCTAGACTAGATCTCAGTGGCTCCGGGAGAGGTCAGAATGTAGCTCAAGCTCTCCAACCTGGCTGGGCCCCTTTGGCACCAAGATCTTTCCCACTCTTTAAGCCAAGCATCATTCCCAGTCCCCCTAGTTTTACCGGAACCCACTCGAAGCCCCTAAGCACCAATCTGCCTTGTGCACAACCTGGAAAACTAAAAATCCCTCAGGCTGGGCTGGTATAGCCTCTATCATGATGCCTTCCCCAGTCTATGCAGAAGGTAGACACCCTGTTCCTCAGGGGTCCAGGCAACTCCTGCCTAGAGCCAGCAGAGCATAGGAGCTCAGGTAACTGGCCAGAAGACCTCAGGTGAGCTGTTAAATTTCCCTGTTTCCTCATCTATAAACCAGGGTGTATAATGGCTCCTGCCTTGAATGGGTTGACACTTGTAAGCTCTTCTGAGAATGCCTGCTATGCACTAAGTAGTAAATATTACCCATTATTAAAGCAATTACTCTTACCTCATCTGGCTGGCATGGGGATCAAGCGATTAGTACCTTGCTAGGATCGTGGCAAGCACTCATGAGGGCAGCGTGGTCCTCCCTATCACCGTCCCCACTCCAGCCTCAGCAATCAATCTCACCTGTCACTACCATAGTCACTGTCATCCCCACCCCCATCCCTTCCACCCCACCAGTTCTCTTTCCAGGTGGGAACCCTGGAGGCAGAGCTGGGCCTGGTTCTTTGGTTTGGGCCTGGGCAGGGGTGGGGGAGTAAGCTTGGGACTGAAGAATATTGAGTGTGGCTGGAGGGGGGCCAAGCTGCCCCTAATCTGGGGACAGGAACAGAAGTTCCAGCCTTTACAGAGATCTCCTTGTAGCCCAGGCTGGCCTTCAACTTTGTAGTGGAGGATATAGTGTAGCAACTTCCTGAATGCTGGGATGTCAGGTGCCCCTCCCCCCAGACAGGACCTAGGGGCTCCTGATGTGAAGCAAGGCCCCTCTCCTAAGGAATCTGGGAAGCAGGGCCCCTCTAGAACCAGGTCTTCCTAAACCTCTGCTTTTAGACATTTTCTCCCTGCCAGACTCCACCCTCAGCAGAAGCTATTAATCCTGTAGTTAGGAGGGTGGCACTGGGCGGCAGGGTGTATGCTGCTCTGGGAGAGTCTCCTCTATGGGCAGGGGGTGGGAGAATTAGGGAGGGCTTCCTGGAAGAGGTGGTTAGAGCTAGGAAACTAATGTGGAGGAGACCTCCGCATCTCCCTGTCTCCTGCCCTCCTCCTCAGCATCCACTGCCTGCCTGCAAGGCACCCTACTCCCTGGAGGTCACACTTCAGGGCTCAGCTGGGGAGGGACTGCTTGTGTCCTGGCCCTGCCTGTTTGCTAATTCCTTGCCCTTCTCTCTCCTCGCCTTCGGTCCTTGGGGTCTCATGCATCCCCTAAGTCCTCAGGATGGGATTCACCCCCGAGACCTGTGTGTATACTCCCTTCTCCCCACATGGACACTGTTCCTGACACTGTTCTGGGCTTACCCACAAGGCTTCAGCTCCCATGTTTACACAGGAGGCTTCCTCCAGGTTTCCCTAGTTGTCTCTTTCACAGACTTCATTGCATTTGAAATTGAGTTTTCTGGTTTAAATTTACCATCCCCCTTCTCTACCAGAACATCGGCTGCAGGAGGACAGGCAGGAGGGACAGGGTCCTGTCCCCTGCGTGACTAGTGACTAAGGTCTCTGTGCATTGAAATGAAAGGTGGGGGAAGGGCCACAGAGGGTTCTCTGGAGGAGTTCCCTGGGGAATGAAAAATTGGGGGTAGCAGTGAGGAGGGGAATGTAGGGGATGCTGTAGCCACGCCTACTTAGGGGCTGGCTACCGCATCCTCTACAATTCCCCCTTAGTCTAAAGGGCGTGGCCACAGCATCCCCTGCAGGGGACGGGTATCAGTGAGGGGGGTAGCAGTGAGGAGGGAGGGTGTCAGTGAGGAGGGGAGGGGTGAGGAGGGGAGGGTGTCAGTGAGGAGGGGAGGGGTGAGGAGGAAGGGTGTCAGTGAGGAGGGGAGGGGTGAGGAGGGAGGGTATCAGTGAGGAGGGGAGGGGTGAGGAGGGAGGGGGGAGGGAGGGTGAGGAGGAGGTGTCAGTGGGGGGTGAGGAGGAGGGTGTCAGTGAGGAGGGGAGGGGTGAGGAGGGAGGGTGTCAGTGGGGGGGTGAGGAGGGAGGGTGTCAGTGAGGAGGGGTAGTGTTGCTTGGGCTGGCAGTTGTACTGTACTTCCTGTGAGCTGGAGCCTTGCTGTTTTAAATCATGGCCAGATTTACATGTGGGAGGGGCACAGGGGAGCCACAGCCATATCCTTGTAATACTTTTATTCCCATGTAGGTCTAGAAGCTTCTATCAGAGCAGGCTTTGCTCCCGAAGGGCTGTCCTGTGAGGTTTTAGACCATGACATACCCATTTTGCAACCTGGCAGCAGTGTGACTCTGGACAGGTCCTCATTAGCACCTGGGTGACCTCACCTGCTGCATGGGTGCGGGTGGGCTAATGACAATGGCAGACAGGTGCTAAGTGCCTTTTAGACATGGCTGATTGGACCCTCCCACTGCCCCAGGAGACAGGAGGCTCAGCAGCTGTCTGCATGGTCAGTCCCGGGGGTGAAGGGCTTGGTTCCATCCTGGTCTTTGAGAGCCCCATCTGATCAGCTGCCAGTGGAACTAGCATTGCGGATTTTGGTCTCTGGCATAGGCCTGAGTCCTGCGGATGCTGAGTAGGCCTGGGTCCCTGTGGATGCTGAGTAGGCCTGGGTCCTGTGGATGCTGAGTAGGCCTGGGTCCCTGTGGCTGCTAAGTAGGCCTGGGTCCTGTGGATGCTGAGTAGGCCTGGGTCCCTGTGGATGCTGAGTAGGCCTGGGTCCTGTGGCTGCTAAGTAGGCCTGGGTCCCTGTGGATGCTGAGTAGGCCTGGGTCCTGTGGATGCTGAGTAGGCCTGGGTCCTGTGGCTGCTAAGTAGGCCTGGGTCCCTGTGGATGCTGAGTAGGCCTGGGTCCTGTGGATGCTGAGTAGGCCTGAGTCCCTGTGGATGCTGAGTAGGACTGGGTCCTGTGGATGCTGAGTAGGCCTGGGTCCTGTGGCTGCTAAGTAGGCCTGGGTCCCTGTGGATGCTGAGTAGGCCTGGGTCCTGTGGATGCTGAGTAGGCCTGAGTCCCTGTGGATGCTGAGTAGGACTGGGTCCTGTGGATGCTAAGTAGGCCTGGGTCCTGCAGAGGCTGAGTAGGCCTGAGTCCCTGTGGATGCTGAGTAGGCCTGGGTCCTGTGGATGCTGAGTAGGCCTGAGTCCCTGTGGATGCTGAGTAGGACTGGGTCAAGTCCTTTCTTAAAGATCTGACCTTAATGCCACCCACACTGGAACATCTTCAGATCTGCTGGGCTCTCTCAGGAGCCTGGCCAGCCACAGGCCCCCTGGGCCAGACCTGCTGCTCCCCAGCAGTGTGGTGAGTCACAGGGTACCACCTCTGTGCCTGTGGGCCCAGCTGGCTGCCTTCTGTGCATCACATTTTTATACCAGTTAATTATGGTCATCAGTGTCACCAGAGAAAAGTGATGTGATCTCCAGGAAGCTGGGGAGCAGCTATGTGTGGAGACCTAATGGGGGGGGGTGCTCCCCAGTTCTACTCACTGTGTTCCTTTTGAGGTTCCTGGTGGTATTTACCTGGTTGTCTTAGAACTCTGCACAAAGTGTCTCAAAGCACATGGCTAGGCAGGCAGAGGAGCAGAGGCCTGTCCACACTGTGCATGTGTGTACACACATGTGTCCGCGTGCACACACAAGAATGCATGTCCAAATCAAGAGAGGCAAATGGGCCTTGGGCTGGCAGCTGTCCTGTCCTTCCTGTGAACTGGAGCCTTGCTGTTTAAAGACATGGCCAATTTACGTAGAGTAGAGCCCACATCTTCCAGGGTGAAATTCTTTGGGGCTTTGTGTCTGTTACTATTATTTGTTTGAGACAGGCCTCATAGCCCTGGCTGGTTTCAACCTCCCTGCTTAGCCCTGGCTGACCTTTAGCACAAGACTCTCCTGCCTTCACCTCCCTAGTTGTTGGGTTACAGGTGTGTGCCACCATGATTGGTTTATGCAATACTGGGCATGGGATCCAGGGTGCGGCAAGAACTCTACCAACTGAGCTACATCTTCAGCCTCCCTCCCTCTGAGTTTTGACCAGGACTACCCTTTACCACAACTAAGGCCTCCTTCCCCAACCTGTTATACAAAGATAAGTCCCTATATCTTTGTAGCCCCTCCCCTTCTCAGCTCCAGACTCAGGCAGATATCCACTCTGCCTTCCTGATTTACCTTTTCTAGGATTCTATACAAATGGATCCAGACAGCTCCCCCTCTTTGTAACCTGCTTCTCTCTCAGTGCACCAGCAACTCCTTCATGTTGCGTGTGTTTGTGTTGATAGACGGTGGGGTGATCTGTGTGCTTGTTGAAGAATGTGGGGGGTTGTTCTCTGATCTTTACAGTGAGTGAGACTGCTACCAATGTTTATACTCAGGTGAGCTCAGGTTAATAGCTAGTTGGGAGATTGCTGAGTTGCCTGGGAAGCCTTTGTTTGACTTAAGAAGAAACTGCCAGACTGGTTCCTAAAGTGGACATGCCACCTTGAGTCCCTTCTGTCATGACGGTGGAGCTTCACTTTCAGTAGATACACATGAGATAGAATGGTGGCTCAGACCTGAGAAAGAGTGATCTGAGACCTCTCTTGTATTACTTTCCTCCTTGCTATGAGGAAATACTTGACAGAAGCAACTTAAGGGAGGAAGCATTTGTTGTGGCTCACAGTTTAAGGATGCACAGTCAGTCCATCACAGTTCAAGGGTGCACAGTCCATCATAGTTCAAGGGTGCACAGTCCATCACGGCGAGGAAGTTATGGTGTCAAGAGCCTGAGGCAGCAGGTCACATCACATCTGCAGTCAGGAAGCAGAGAGATGAATGCTGGTGCTCAGCTCACTTTCTCCCCTTATGTAGTTGGGGACCCCAGTCTATGGGGATAGTGCTGCCCAGTCAGAATAGGTCTTCCCTTCCCTTCTCAGTTCAGCCTCTCTAGAAATGCCTAGAGATGTATCTCCTAGTTAGTTGCAAAGCCTGTCAAGTTGATGGTGAGGATCATATTCCCTGAAGTGAGAAGTCCCATGGTGTGTTTGTGTGTGTGTGTGTGTGTGTGCACCTATGTGAAGAGACAAGCTTGAGAGATATTTAAATCAGGAAAGAAGACACATCCTGATTGTAGGCCACACTGTCCCCAGGGCTGGAGCCCAGAAAGGTGTCTATTTGAAAGTGAGCTCTACCTAGAACCAGCCCCCAGGGAGCCCGGAGCTCAGCCCACTACTTCTTGATGATCTTGAAGCCTAAAGCCAGTGTTTTATTTATTGATTTATTTTAAAGACTTATTTATGCACTTTATGTGTATGGGTGTTTTTTCCCTGTATGTACGTTTGCACACCAGAAAAGGGCATTAGATATCATGGAACTATAGTTATAGATAGTTGTGAGCCACCATGTGGGTGCTGAGAATTGAACTCAGGACCTATGGAAGATCAGTCAGTGCTCTTAATTGCTGCTGCAGCCCCAAGTCAATGGTTTATTAGAGGAATCCCTTCCTGTATCCCCTTAGTTTCCCCAGTCTTTTTGTCCTGCCTCAGTAACAGAAAAAGGCTCACAAATACACACTTGACAAGTTTGATAAAATGGGCTACTTTCTCAGAAGACACAATCACACACACACACACACACACACACACACACACACACACACACACACACACACGTTGCAATAAAAGAGATAAATGAAACCAAAATTGACTGGTCCAGTTCTTGTGAGACTAGTAGGGGAAATAGTAGTTCATGTTTCTCAATAGTTAAAAAATAGAGAGTTCCAAAAACAAAGCCGTACAATCCACAAATCCAGAGAAGCTAAGTAACAAAGAGGGCTCATGGGTTAAGGGGAAATAGAATAGACATTGCTAACAGACAGGCGAGGGGTCTGGATGGAGAGGAAGGGATGGGAACAGGGGAGATACGGTGGGGGAGGTGGAGGAAGAAAGTCCTGGGAAAAACAGCTGGAAGGGGGGCACCTCTGGGATGAGCTAGAAACCGAATGCATTGGAAACTCCCAGGAATCTATGAGGGTGACCCTAACTAAGACTCCTGGCAATGGGGGTTACAGAGACTGAACCAGCCACCTCCTGTAACCAGGCAAGACTTCCAGTGGGAGGATTGGGACACCAACCCTGCCTCATAATTTTCCACCTACAATTTGTCTTGCCTGCAAGACGTTCTGGGTTAAAAGTAGTGCAAAGATTGTGGGAGTGGCCCACCAATGACTGTCAGCTTGAGACCCGTGCCCCGAGAGGGAGCCCACCCCCTCACCCCCCCACCCCCCCACCCCCCCACTCCTCACCCCCCCCACCCCCCACCCTCCCCCACCCCTGGCACTGCCTGCAGCGCCAGGACCCAGAGCTGGAGAGCCCAGAGACCTAGGATAGACTCAAACATGACTGGCAAAAAAGTCAATGAAATGATTCCTAGTGATATTCTACTGTCCTCATAGATTAGTGCCTAGCCCAATTGTCATCGGAGAGGCTTCACCCAACAACTGATGGACACAGAAGCAGAGATCCACAGTCAAACATTAGGCTGAGATTGGGGAATCCTGCTGAAGAGCGAGAGGAAGGATTGTAGGAGCCAGAGGAATCAAGGACATCACACTCACAAAAAAACCAAAAATCAAAACAAAAACAAAAACAAAAAACCAGAACCAACTAACCTGGGCTCATAGGAGCTCACAGGGACTGAACCAACAACCAGGTAGCCTGCACTAACCTCGGCCATCTGCACATATGTTACAGTTGTGTAGCTTGGTCTTCTTTTGGGACTCCTAACAGTGGGAGCAGGTGCTGTCTCTGACTCTGTTGCCTGCTTTTGGGACCCTTTCCTCCTACCTGATTGTCTTGCCCAGCCTTAATAGGAGAGAGGCGTCTAGTTTCACTGCAACTTGATATACAATGGCTAGTTGATATCCATGGGGAGTCTGCCCTTTTCTGAAGAGAAAGGAGGAAGAGTGGATGGGGAGGGGAAAAATGGGGGGCCCAGCAGTGACTGGGAGGAGAGAAGGGAGAAGAAACTGAGGTCAGGGTATAAAACAACAATAAATACAAAAAAAGAGCAGTTTTCACCAGAAGATTTGATGAACACAGATAGTAAGTCCAATCCAGTCAACTGGAAGGGGAACTCAGGGTCAGCCATGAGCAAGGCATGGGACAGCCTTGAAAGCAGAAGCAGGTTTCAACAAAACTGAAATAAATCGTGTCATCTGACCGCATCCTCTGATGCAAATAGCCTGGAGCTCCGAGGAACCACAAGAAAACCCATCCATCCGGAAACGTCAAAAGCAGCCTTTGAAATAACGCACTCTTCAAAGAAGACAGCAGGATGGAAATTGTGGATCAAGCAGTGGTAAGAAGACCACAGGGAAACCATGCGCTCAGCAAAAATGGTCCTGATGAGAGCAGAATGGGGCGTGGATGCTGACCAGAGCAGAGCTTTGGAAGAAATGGGCCCCAAGTTTGGGAAGATAGGAAAACCACAAGATGAACCCAGAAGAGAGATGGACAGCTGTCAAATGGAAATCAATGGGGAAAAGGTTTTTTTTTTTTTTTTTTTTTTTTTTTTTTTTTTTTTTTTTTTGTGTGTGTGTGTGTGTGTGTGTTGATTTCTCTTACAGTCAAAATTTTAGGAAAGATTTGGTGAAATTGATGAACATCCAGAATGGATCCCTGGACAAAAAGAGAAGGTCCAAATAAAGGAACTTAACAAGAGAAGGCTCGAGCTGGGATGGAGCTCAGTGGTACAGAGCTTGCCTGGCATGCACAAGGTCATACAAACTTAAGGTTATTTTTGTTACAACATACTGTAAGGTATTGTACTTAGGTAGCTCATTTGAAATTGTAATGTACAGTTCTAGTGCTTGAAAACTACTATTACAAACTGTTTAGGATAATTAAGATAACAACCAAACTTCTATTAAGGGTTTAGATGTAGACAGAAAAAGGTCTATTTAGCCTCATGTATTTTAGATAGGTAGGTGGTCTTCAAACACTTCAGAGATCTACAGAATGTGGCAAAAACATAAGGCTTTTCATGACTATGAGACAGGTCTGCTCCTGACAGCACAACCTTCAATTTGTATCAATATACAAAAATCCATATCAATGTAAAATATTTGAGACTAGTAGTTGAGTTTTAGACTAAAAGTATATTCAATCTACTCTTTTAACCTATCATTCCTACATCACTCTTTTCTCTTTTCAAGAAGAAATCCCCAAATCTACCTTCCTTTGCTTAGTTTCCTCCCTGACCGTGACCTATTAATAACAACTTGCAACTAACCCTCCTAAACAATGACAAACATCCATAATCTATCAAGTGACCAAAAGCCATCCACCTCACCTTTTGCGAATGTGGGCATTATGTTCTTAAAATTACTTCCTGTTGTCTGGGATGTGGCATCTTTACAAAACCCTGAGAAAATTGGGATAGTGGTGAAGTCCTGGGAAGCTAGCTGCATCCTTTGTTGTCCAGTCTCTGTGTGATGGGAAAGTGCAGGGCTTGTCTAAAGTTCTGACTGGAGTAGTCTACAAGGTTGGGCCATCTTTGCTAACTGTGTTGACGTTGTCCTGAGCAGTTTATAGTCTGAACTGATCTTTGGGTGGCGTTTGTCAGCTTAACGGTGTTACCACAATCTAGGTGGGTTCATCATTTCAGGGCCCCATCATCATCTTTGAGACCTCAAAGTTCACTGCAGAAAACTTAAACATTTTCAAAGTCATATGCGATGTTTAAGGATCACAATCTGATAAATACACAGGGGGGTATACAAACTTTGTTCCTAGTTAGCTACTTCAGACTCAAGCCTGAAATCACATACAGGAAGCTGGGTGAAGCCCATTTCTAGAATTAGTTAATACTCTATATGACCATTATTATCATGACAGATACGTGTGTGTGTGTGTGTGTGTGTGTGTGTGTGTGTGTGTGTGTGTAATCTTATAAATTTTTAGACAATATTTCTACTTTAAGAAGAGTTTTCAAGGATCACATTGAAACCAAAGTCTGAGAAGACTAATGGCAATGGAATAGTCCTATACTTCTTTGTGTTCTTCTGTTTCTGACATGAGACAGAGATTTTGGATTTCCCTTTAACAAGCATGTATGGGTTTAGAGAAGGAGAAAAGAACCATACTCCAAGTCCAAAGCCAGCTTTAAACATTTAATTGAATTGAGACCACAAAAAAGGACCATTTGCCTTATATGTCTGTAGAGAGCAGCGGAAGCAAACATTTGGGAAGATTTCTGAACTTCTACCCTGTTGGAGTTGTTCTGTACCACTAAGCCAGCTTACTCCTTTTCTTGGGACATTTTCTCTTATGAGTCATCCTTCTTCTTCTTCTTCTTCAGATGTCTCGTTTTTCCAGTAGGCTTTAGATTCCTTAGTTGGATGCTTTTATTCTTCTGAAAACACAAAAACAAAACCCTGTCCAGTCCTAAGTCTGGGGAGTTCCTCTGTTGGCAGGTTATATATTTGTTAAGACAATTTTTTGGCAATAAAAAGGATTATATTTTAATAATAAAATTATTTTTTTCGGCTGAGTGGTAGTGGCACACGCCTTCAATCCCAGCACCCAGGAGGCATAGGCAGGCAGATCTCTGTGAGTTCAAGGCCAGTCTGTTCTACAAAGCTACACAGAGAAACCCTGTCTCGAAAATTTTTTTTAAATTATTATTTTTTTCCTACTTGATCAATTGAAAGGCATTTGTTAGTCTTATAAGTTAGTTTGGGATGAACGGCCAAGCTGTCTGATGAACTGTGACTTTCCCTTATTCATGACGTCTCTCCTGTTCAAATCTAATCTTTATTAGTCTTGATGGTATCCATAGTTTTTCTTCTCCTGTGGAAACAAAAGCAATACCTCTTCTGCAATGTAACACAGTCCTGGTTTCCATTCTGAGGTCAATATATCATTAAAATATGCAGGCTGACTTAATTCAGCAGTTTTTTTAAATTATCAAATGTCATTCCTTTCTCATTAGAATTTAAAAATTTAAAGTTAATAAAGCATCGTGTAATCTATCTCTGGGGATCTTTATCACCCTTTTTATTTATTTTATTAAGCATATTTATAAAAATGTGATGAGATCTTTCTATAACTGCTTATCCTGTAGGATGGTGTGGTATATCTGTAATGTGCTTTATGTTATAATATGCAAAAAAGAAACTGTTTCATTTTACTAGAGACATAGCTGGAGTATTGTCAGTCTTAATTTGTACAGGTATTCCCATAATGGCCATAACTTTTTCTTCTTCTTTTTTTTTGAAACTGTATTTCTATTTATTTATTTTTTACATTCCAATCCCAGTTCCCCCTCCCTGGTCTTCTCCCACTCCTCACACATCCATCCATTCCTCAGAGAGGGTAAGGCCTCCCCAGGAAGTCAACTAAGTCTATCCCGTCATCTCTTTGAGACAGGACCAAGAGCCCTGCCCCATGCCTAGGCTGAGCAGGGCATCTCTTGTGGAGAATGGGCTCCACAAAGTCAGTTTATACATTGGAGTTAGATCTTGGTCCCACTGCCAGAGGCTTCATATACTGCCCAAGCCACGCCATTGTCACCTGTATTTAGGGATCCTACTTCAGTCCTACGCAATGGCCATAACTTCTAATAAAGTAATTACAGAAATCAGCCTTTTCAGAACTTAAAGCAGTTGCCCATTGAAATCCTGAATAAGTATTTATGGTATGGTGCACATATTTTAATTTTCCAAACTCCACAAAATAAAACACATCCATTTTTCAAATTTTATTTTCTTTGAGTACCCTTTGAGTTATATCCTGCAGGTAGTGGAGTTTGGTTATACAAAGAACAAATAGGACATTTTCTTATAAGGTCCTTGGCTTGTTGCCAAGTGATAGGAAAAAAATCTTTCTTCAAAGTTTTGTGATTAACATGGTTTTTCTTACAAAATTCTGAGTCTTCTAACACATTTCCTACCAACAGTTGATCAATTTCATCATTGCCTTGTGCTAGAGGGCCTGGTAGACTCATATGGGATCTGATATGTTTTATATATAATGGATGATTTCTAATTCTGATTACTTGTTGTAGTTGAATAAATAACAAAGTTAATTCTGCATCACCTGGAATAAGTTCATCGGTCTCAATATGTGAAACAACTCTTTCTGCATTGAGAGTCGGTAACTACATTAAGAGATTCAGGAAAATCTAACAATACCATGAGAATGTCATAGAATTCTCAGTTTTGAACAGAATCATAAGGGCTCTGAGACACTTTACTTAATTTTCCTGATTTATAACCCGCCTTTCCTGATTTGTTTGCATCAGTATAGAATGTAGGGGCTCCAGAAATTGGTGCTCCTTTTATTATATGATGGAGAATCCAATTAGTTCTTTTTTATAAATGGAAGCCTCTTGCTTTGGGGATATTTGTTGCTAATCTCTCTCAAGAAATTACTACAAGCCCTTTGACAATGTTCATTTTCTGCCCATAATGGGGCAATTTCAGCATTAGTAAAAAGCACCACAATTTCTGCTGGGTCTATCCATGTTATTTGATGAAGTCTCAATTTTCCTTTCAGAATCAATTCAGAAACCTCCTCTACACAGATCTTTAATTTTTAAATCTGTTTTTGTGGTAAAAAAATCCATTGTTAGATAGTCCCTTCTCTGTGAATAAGAATTCCTGAGGCTGGAGAGATGGCTCAGGGGTTAAGAGTTCTGCTCTTCTATAGGTCCTGAGTTCAATTCCTAGCAACCACATGGTGGCTCACAACCATCCATTACAAGATCTGGTGCCCTCTTCTGGTGTGCAGAAATACATGGAAGCAGAATGTTATTTACATAATAAATAAATAAATAAAATCTTTTAAAAAAATTCCTGTAGGAGAAAGCATAGAAGGTAGTGTGACTAGGATACAATCAAGCTCTGGATCCAAGCAATTCACATGAGCATCCTGTAACTTCTTTTCTACCAGAGCCAATTCTCTCTCAGCCTCAGCTGATAACTTTCTCAGACTATTTAAGATATCACCCTTGTAAGGTTTGAAATAAATCACTTAGCTCTTAAGTTGTTAATCCAGTTGTGGGACAGAGCTAGTTAGTATCTTCCAGCAATTTTTGAAAATCATAAGAGTTCATAATTGATCTCTCCTGATTTGTACTTTCTGTGGTTGGATTTTCTGTAAATCTATCTTATATCCCAGGTAATTAATAAAATCCCCTTTTTGCATTTTTAAAGAGCAATAATCTCCAACAAGGAAAATTATCTTTATTTCATCAAACATTTTTTTCCTAAGTTATCTGCATCTGAATCAGCCAGTAAGATATCATCCATATAATGGAAAATTATAAGTTGAGGAAACTGTTTACTAATTATTTCTGATGGCTGTTGTACAAAATATAGACACAAAGTGGGGCTGTTTAACATTCCTTGTGGCAAGACCTTCCATTGGTATCATCTAACAGGTTGAGAATTATTATAAGTAGGTGCTGTGAAGGCAAATTTTGTCTATCCTGTTCTTGTCATGGTATAGTAAAAAGGCAGTCTTTTAAATCAGTCACTATAATGGATCATCCTTTAGGTAATAAAAAAGGCAAGGGATTTCTAGGCTGTAAAGAGCCCATTGTCTGATTCACCTTATTTATAGCTATCAGATCTGTTACCATTCTCCATTTTCCAGATCCCTTTTAAATAACAAATATAAGAGAATTCCAAGGACTGGTCAACTCTTCAATATGTTGAACATTTAGCTGCTCCTGTGCCAGCTGTTTTTAGTGCCTGCAATTTTTCTTATGTCAAAGGCCACTGTTCCACCCACACAGGTTTGTCAGTTAACCATTTTAAAGATAGGATTGTTGGCGTCTTTGAAAGATCAGCAGCTGTTGTCCCTTGCTTCTGTACAACCTGAATAGTCTGCGCCTGTTCTTGATAATGCCTTTTAATATTTCTCTCAGAAGCATTCTTTATTTTATAGTTTGTTTCTGAGATTGGAGGAATGTTAATCTGTTTTCCATTGCTGTAACAAATCACATCCTTGTATATTCATTGCTATGGTAGCCACATATGCCTTTAATTTCCTTTCCTGTCCTTCTGGCCCTGTACACTTGACCCACCTTGTACTTTGTTTTACCTGACATAAAGTTCCAATCCCTAGAAGCTGACTGTGTACCTCCTGAAGAGGCCTATCTGAATGCCAAGATTTTGATGAAATCATTGTTACATCTGTGCCTGTGTCTACCAAACCGTCAATCACAATGCCATTTTTTGTATATTTCGTCTTTGATCATTTACAGAAGTCTGCAAAATACTTGTTTTCTGGCCTCTCCTGAACTTTTTCTTTTCATCTACTGAAGCTCCTCTGTCCTTGATCACACCCAAAGCAGTGCTGTTTTTAACAACAGGTACTTAAATCTTTTAATTGCTCTGTGGTCATTCTTGTATGGTAACTGGATAAACTAAGGTTGGTTTTCTAATAACCTTGGGCTGCCATCTTGAGTTTCATTGTGCACTGGTGCAGTAAGTTCTGATCTAAATTCCCCTGTCTGTGACTGGATATTTTTCTTATTTTCATTAGTACACCTTTCTAAAACCTTATCAATTTTTCATATTCGGCACAGTTATCAAACCACTTTTTTAAGGATAAAATATTAATTACCAAACTAATAGTAATAGTAATTGATATTATGTCAATCCCAGCTAAGTCAATTATCCATTCATTTAATTTTTTCCATTTTTAAGCCATTCATAGTTGCATTCTACAGAGTCCTAACTCCCTGCATTGTGATATTTCCCATTCTTTGGAAATGAAGATTTTGGGAAGATTTTTCTTTGGACTTCCCCGGTGTCTTACCAAACCTACTGACTTTTCTTTCAGTTTGTCCACAGCAGTGGTTGGCTGTGATGGCAATAATGGGTGACATGAGGGAGAGGAATGGTGGGGTGCCCAGATGGCCAGGCTGGTGCAGCAGGCACTGGGGGGGCATGGGTGGCATTTGCCCACGGCATAGGGCTGCCTGGATGACAGAGCCGGCAGCAGGTGGCTTTGGGTGAGGCACCTGCAGAAGCAGGCAGGACGGTGTGTCCTGTGTGCTTGTGTGGAGGATTGGTGGCAGCAGAAGCCAGGGGAGGCTCTGTAGTGTAAACGGATATCATGCAGAAGGTGTCATGTGGCGTATGTGTGTGGCATCCTTCTAGGGAGCAGATGCAGGAGGACCATGGTGAGGGAAGCCTGTGATCTGTGGGGAGGGAGTGGGGTGATGTCAGGAGAAGCCACCTGAGCAGTGGCTACAGCAGTAGGGAGAAGTTCTTGTGTCTCATGTTGGGCACCAGTTGTGTTTCTCTGAGTTGCTCTATTTCCAATAAATATTTGGGAGTCATGTGTTAGGGTGAAGACCTGATAGAGCAAAGACCTACCTGGTAGAGGAGCAACCAGCTGTTGGTCTCTCCACACTTCCCAGACCAAAGCCCACCAATCTCCAAGTCCCTTCCTTCTCTTTCCTGTGCCTCTCTATCCATATCCTGGGTCCTCCATATCCTCTATGACTAATTCTTGTGAACTAGGCACTGGCTCCACCCCCTGATTCAAAGTTAACTTATTAACACAGTCTCGGGATGTCACAGTGTGATCAAGTATCTCTCATAGCTGCTCTCACAGGAGGACCTGGGTTCTGTTCTCATGAAACTCAAGTTCCAGGGTATTCAGTGCCCTCTTCTGACCTCCTTGGGCACCAGGCATGCAAGTACAGCATAGACATAAATGCAGGCAAAATATTCTTACACAGAAGATAAAATATATAATCTAAAAAAATTTAAAAAGAAAATAGCTCACTTGGTAGAGTGCATGTCTACTGTGCATGAAGTTC
Organism: Cricetulus griseus; assembly: GCF_003668045.3. Taxonomy (NCBI): domain Eukaryota; kingdom Metazoa; phylum Chordata; class Mammalia; order Rodentia; family Cricetidae; genus Cricetulus; species Cricetulus griseus. Next base: position 12,394,280 of record NC_048595.1, read on the forward strand.
TCTCCCCAGCACCTTATAAAACTGGGAGTGGTGGCAATGCTTGTCGTCTCTGCACTTAAATGTTTCCCTTTATAAGTTGCCATGGTTATGGTGTCTCTTCACAGCAATAGAAACCCTAACTAAGACACCTTCCTTCCTTTGGTTGCTTTTGTCATGTATTTTGTTGCAACAATAATAAAGAAACACACTTCGGGCTGGAGAGATGGCTCAGAGGTTAAGAGCACTGACTGCTCTTCCAGAGGTCCTGAGTTCAATTCCCAGCAACCACATGGTGGCTCACAATCATCTGTAATGAGATCTGGTGCCCTCCCTGGCCTGCAGGTGTACATGCAGACAGAACACTGTATACATAATAAATAAATCTTTGAAAAAAAAAAGAAGAAACACACTTCTAGAAAAGTACCTGCAACCAGTGATGTTTGGTAAATGTTTAACATTAGCTTCTAAGACAACCAGCCCAATGCACAGAGGTCAACCCCTGACGTAGTGCTAACCGGTTTCTATACATCAGTACTATCACCACGATAGTTTCCAGCTACCCATGTGTCTTCGTTGTGTGTGATGGTTGGCTCCCCAGAGCACTTTCCTGCAGGATGCTGGGCGGTGGTGCAAAGCTGGAGATCTAGGATCACACACACACACACACACACACACACACACACACACAGACACACACACACATGCACACGCACACACACCACACAGACGCAGACGCACACGCACACGCACATGCACACGCACACGCGCACACGCGCACACACATACACACACACCATACACACACACACACACACGCACACGCACACGCACACCCACACGCGCGCGCGCACACACAGCGCAAGGATGACCATGACTTTCTTAGCCTTTTGCCTCCACCTCCCAAGAGCTGAGATTTCAGGAATTCCCTACCAGGAATTCCCTACGCAGTGTTTGGGGTTCAAACCCACGACTGCATGCATGCTGCCAAGCCCTCTACCAGCTGAGCTACATCCCAGGCCTCCCTCCCTGCAGCTCTTGAGCTTCCAATGTCTCTTGTCTACCTTTAGAAGAGACCCCCACCACGCTGTCTTCTGCTCTGGGAGAGTGGCCGATGCTGCAACTGGGTGATGTCCCACGTGTGGCCCAGCTCTCTTCCTGTCTCCTCTTTAATTTTTAAAATTTGAAAGAATGACAGGGTCTCACCCACGTAGCCCAAGCTGGTCTAGAACTTGTGATCTTCCTGCTTTTGCCTCCCAATGCTGGGATTTTGGGGGTGTGATTCTATGCCAAATTTCTTCCCTCCCTGGGCACAGATAGAGAAGGCTCAGAGAGAGCCAATGATACACCCAAAGTCACATAGCAGGTCATACATGGCAGTGTTCAATTAAGCCAAGCATCTGGCCTGTGCATTCTGGCCCACAAATCATACTCCCCACTCCCTCCTGATGCCCTGAGCCTCCCTGGGAATCTCAGTAGCTCAAGAAAACCCCAGGGTCAGTTGCATGTTCTGCCCACTCCATTATTCTCGGGGGTCCAGGGAGGAGGTGCAGCTCGGGGCAAGGCTAGCTGTAAGAAACTGCACCTGCAGGACTGTGCCAGTAAGCAGGTGACAGGGTGCTTGGAGCCCTCTGTGGAGGTGCAGGGCAGCCCCAGAGGGAGGAAGCTGAGGGGCAGATGGAGAAATAAGTGTGGGCTACAGAAGCAGACAGGAGTGCTCACCTCTCTACCTAGGTGCTAAGTAACCGCTGGTGAAGTGTCTAGGTGCAGTGTCTTTAAACCACCATGTCTTCTTGTAAAGTTGCATGATCTATCAGCAGCTGCAGACTCCAGCAGTTAATGGGTGATGTATTCCAGTACCCTGTCCTGACTGTGTCCAGAGGGGCTCGCTACGTAGTAGGGCCCTTCTGTTTCCAACATTATCACAGCTAGGCCATCTTAGGGGACCCTGGTGACTGGTTAAGGGAGGGGTGGCTGATCCTCTATGTCCCCCAAACCCTGCCTTGCCAGGAATGCAGCCCCGTAAAAAGTAAAGCCCATAATGTCCTCAATATAAATCTTGCTGACATCCTGAGCTGCACCTACCAGCATGAAGACCTGTTCCCACCTACCTTTGGCACTGTGAGAGTCCTGGACAGAGGCCAGGGGGACAATATCAGGACCAAGATCTGCTACCGGGGTGCTGTGTGACCTCAGTAAGTTACTACCTATCTCTGGTCCTTCCTGTTCCCTTCATTTGCTGACTCATGCCTAATCTTGGCTTAAGGAGAAGCTGAAGTCAGAGCCCAGGTAGCATCTAAGTGGGTAGTTTTGTTGGCACATGCTAAAGCTGTGCCCCAGGCTCTCTGGACCAGACCCATAAACCAGGCTCATAAACTCCTGATGAGGCAGCGGGCCTTCCTCAAATAAAAAGCATTTTCCAAACAGGGTTGGGAAAGGCCAGCTCTGGGCAGCCTGAGGCAGGGCATCTCAAGGGCACTGGGGCAGAGGTGCCAGGCAGGCCTAGCCTTCTGGGGAAAATACATGGGGAACCAGCTCCCTGAGTCACAGGCTGCTTCTCCTTACCTCCCTGTTGTAGTAAAGCTGGGCCCCAGTCTGGCCTTGGTGTGTGGCCTTGGCCATGTATCTTCTCCTTTGAGGTCTGGTTCCTCTGCTGTGTAACAGGAAAGTGGCTGTCTGGCTGGCCATGCACATGGACAGCTGGGACAGCATGGGACAAATGGTTGTGCAGTTTGGGAGGGGATTCTCTACCCTGGAGGTGGCCCCAGCACATCTCCCGTGGTGACTCTAGTTTGCACTTGCCCTTAACCCTGACCACATTTGTCCAGAGGGAGCCTGCAAGCCTGACAGGGACAGCCTGGACCATGGCTACCTAGAGACTCTGCTCTGTGACAGCCTCCTCTCCATCAGCCGGGCCTGAATCCTCCTGTCCATCATGTCAGGAATCTCCAGGGCAATGGGACTTTGCTACCTCAGAGAGGAGGCTCCCAGGGCTGGACACTCAGCCTGCAATCTCACAAAGGCTCTGTCTCTACCATCAGGCTCCCAGCCCCACCCGGCCCTATCTGTGAGAACAGCACACAGTAGGCCCTCACTGCTCTGCTGGTGGCTGGCACTTGGGGACCACTGCTTGGGTGTCAGGGTGAAGGGAGCCATACATCCGCTGGAGGAAGTGTGACAGGAAGCAATAATTCTGACCAGGTGCTGCCCTGCCCCGCCAGGCCGGCAACCCCAGCTCCAGGGCTGGAGGCCAAGATCAGGAGGAATGATTCAGGCCTGGGTTGGGCTGTGGGTACTCGGACCCAGCCCCAGTCTGACTGACCTCGTTCTGGAGAGTGGCGCTGAGGCTGGGGTGCTGCTGGGGAGAGGGTGGGGAAAGGTCTCCTTTGGTCTCATGGAGTCAAAACTGAGCAGGCCTCAGAGCAGCAGCTACTCAAAGCTTCCTTGCATAGAGTTAAGAAAGATACGGCTAAGGAGAGAGAGAGAGAGCCAGAGGTCCCCAGCAGCCTGTGGGGTCCCACTACTGGGACCCCAGGCTGCCTATTTTCTGCCTGGCTACCTCTTGGAGAGACCCAGTTTGTACTGAGGGAGCCCCCTCCAGTCTGGGGGTGTGTGGTGTCCTTCCCTTGCACCCCTAGTTAGTCAGCTTTCCATTCCTGTGATAAACGACAATTGAGAAAGCAACTTACAGGATGACAGGTTTATTTTGGCTCAGGGCTCTGGAGGTTTCAGCCCCTGGTCACCTTGACCAGGCAGGGAGCATGTGACCAAGCTGGTTGTTCTCTCCAGGCTGTCCGGGAAGCAAAGAGAGAGGATGGGGGCCAGGACAACCGTCCCCATTCAAAGACACACTCCCAGTGGCCTACTTCCTTCCGCTGGGCCCCATCTCCTGAAGCCTCCACCGCCTCCCAACAGCCCATTAAGCCAAGTCCATTGATGGATTAATCAATCAACTGTGTAAGAGTTTCAGTGATCCATCACTCGGGAGGCCGCGCCTCTGAACCCGCACACAGGAGCTCTTAGAGAATGCTTAAGATCCAAACCACCAACAGTTAGCACTGAGCCCATGATCCTCTCCCCCACGGGGGCAGGGGCAGGGGCAGGGGGCAGGGGGGCAGGGGGCAGGGGGCAGGGGGCAGAGGGCAGGGGGCAGGGGCAGGGGCAGGGGCAGGGGGCAGGGGCAGGGGCAGGGGGCAGGGGGCAGGGCTGGTCCTGTTGGGGAAACCACCCTCTGCCTCCTCTTCTGATGGCAGTCTCCTGCATCCTTCTCCTCCTCTCACTTAGCACCCTCTGGGTCTATGAGGCTGAGGATGCTTTACACAGGACCTTCTGAAAGAGACTCATGGAGACATGGCTGGGAGAGGCCCAGGCCTCACAGCTAGCTGCAAGCTCAGAATCACACTGCCGTCCATGTGCACTTTAGCCAGGCAGTGGTGGCACATGCCTTTAATCCCAGCACTCAGGAGGCAGAGGCAGAGGCAGGTGGATCTCAGTGAGTTCAAGGCCAGCCTGGTCTACAGAGAGAGTTCCAGAGCAGCCAGGGCTAGTGAAACTTTGTCTCCCAAAACGAAACAAAAAAAATGCCCTGTGCACTTAGAATTCCTCCGCACAATGCACCATGTAGGGTGCTCTGAATGGCCGAGCAGGTTGCTTACTGCATACAGGTATTCAAGGTAGAGTTGGGGCTACCTTCCTGTCTGAACTGCTCTTGTCTCCTGAACTCAATGGGTTCATTTAACCCTCCCTGCTGCAAGACTTCTTCAAAACTCAGGGGCCCCAAGAAGCAGGCCTTCCATGCCTTCACATATAGTGAGCTATGTTTACCTGCTGTTTTCCATACCTTGGAGGACAGAGACCCCACAGGGCCTGGTGGAAACCTTGGCTACAGAACCTGGTGTTTGGGAGGAGAGCTGTCAGGAGAGCCGGGGAGGATGGAGACTTTGCTGGGGTGCAGCGGGCCCCACCTAAGAGGGTTCTGAGGAGCAGGTGTGTGTCCAACTCAGATGAAGGCAGAACCTGCTTTGACCCCCTGTGGTTGCCCCTGCTGACTTTGAGCCAAATGTGTCACAGAGGGCAGACACATTGGCTGTGTGATGCCAGACAGGATGGCCTGTTTGGGAGCCAGACTCAGGCCAGGACAAAAGTCTATGGCCAGTCAGTAACTGAGTGGGCAAGGATCTTGGCAGATGTGGAGGCAAGAACAAATACAGAGAGCATTGCACCAGGCGCCATGGAACCTAGGGTTCTCATCTGTCCCTTGTCTAATGAGTCCATGCCATTAAGTCCCTTCTAGGTGGCAAATATATCCCATCTGGTAGCCTGGGTGTCATTTGGGAACTCCAGTTTACTGAAAGGGAGCCATTGTGGACACCCAAACTTGAGCACCCTGAGGTAGGACAGGGGAACAAGGGGCATGCATGACCTATGTCATAAACCCTCCCTTGCTCAGGCTGCCATCCCAGCACTACCTCCCACAGAAAGGCTCTGCCCTGAGCAGGACCTGGCACCCCCTCTCTGCATTCCTGTGATGGGTTATCTTAAAGCTGTCTGTCTGTGACAGATCACTAGATTCTCTTGGGCACTCAGCCCTCCTTCTCCTGGGGCCAGAAGAGTCAGGCGGGTCACAGCACCCTTGCCTAGATGACCCCTTTGCCCCAGGAGTCTCCCAAAAGGTCTGGAAGCCTGACCCTTGAAGGAGAGAAGGGAGGTCTCTAATCCCAGAGAGGTGAAAGGTGAAGGAGGCTGGTCTGTGGCTCTGAGAACATTGAGGCTCCACTCTACCTGTGAGATGCGGGCCGGAGAATTTTCCTATCTGAGGAGACATTGCTAGAGAGTCTCTGTCCCTGCCCAGGGCACTTCAGGTGTCTGGCTGTGTGTTGGTCACCTCACACCTTATTCCAGGACAAGAATGTGAGCAGGACACAGGAGACACAGCTGGGGAGCCCAGGAAGTGTCAGGAGTGGGGGATTGGAGGGTGACAACTGTCCCATGTCACCCATATGAGCCAGTGGAGGCATCCTGTGTCTCCTGCTCACATAAACCTCCCTGTGGGGTGCCAGAGACACGGTGAACCTGGGCAGATGCCTAAGGCCGATAGGGCCCCTCTCTGCCTCCAAGGGAGCTAAAGACATCCCATTGACACAGCCACCTGCCTCTCACCATCTCTGCATGGTGGCCTGGCTTGGACAACAGGGGTGGGGAGGTGGTGTTGCCATGAGCTGGGACCTAGCTCCAGCTTCACAGGGAGAGGACAAGTTTGGGCAGTCCCTAGCTGCCTCTTCCAGAAAGTGAGCGGAGGGAGGCAGGAGGCAGGGGAGGAGGAACACATGGCAGGATGTGTTGACAAATCAGATGGGTGGCATCGCCCATCTGATAAGATGTTGCCAGAGACTTAATGAGATTTACTTTGTTTTCTCTGGAGCCAGGCATTGAGCCAGGGGAGGTGGCTCTGCAGCTGCCTGCTGTGTGACCCAAGCCAGTCACTACCTGTCTCTGGGCCTCAATCTTTCTGTCACCACTTTCCAGCTGATGTCTGCCTCTGCCTTCCTCATGCTCTTTCTTCTTCTTCACCCAGCTCTGAGTGTCCCTCATGTCCACCCCAGCTTTCCTGTCTGTCTATCCACCTGTCCCCCTGTCCTTCCCTCTCTCCACCCACTACCACTGGAATGCAGGGCCAGGAGAGGTAGGGTTATGTTGAGAGTTCTGCTCACAAATGACCTTACTCCCAAAAGCCACTGCCCAGGGCACTGGGGGACCATGGGGATTCTGTTCACCAAGGGTGGTTGGCTGATGGCTCAGAACACCCATAAGACTGTTAAACCTGGAAAATGGAGGAGAAAGACTGAATCCATGACTGTCTAATTGAAGTAAGCTTTATTCTGGGGTCAGGACTGGCCAGTCCAGCTGCCTTTCCCTAGGTTGGGATGTTAGAGATCAGTCCTGCTGGCCTCTTGAGGATCTTTTTACGGGACAGATAAGGCGGGCGTTCACAGGGGCGAGAGACTTGGCTGTTACACGCTGTTAGAAAAATACAATGAGAGGGAAGGACAGGAATCATGAGAATGGGGTCGCAAGTTGAATGTAGGTTGAAAAACATGTTTTGCCGTTTGCATCAGATCTAAGAAGGAGGAACGGATTCTTTGGTACAAATAGAATTCCTAACGTGCAAAGGCTTACACAGGACAAACAGGAACTTATTCTTAATTGTCTTGATTGCAAACAGAAACCTTAACCTGCAAGGTATATTGTTCCTGGTTTGATCTCACAAGACCTGGAGTTGAGACTTTCTTTGCATGAGCCCTGACCATCTGTAGACTGGATCTTGCTAGAATGACAAGGGAATGGGGCTGAAGTCAAGTTTTCCATAGCAGAGATGATGGGTGTGGCTTCAAGAACAGAACACTTCCTGAGAGCCAGGGACAGCTGGGAAGGTTTCCTGGGGGAGGTGAACCATGAAGGGCCAGCATGCATTTCGTGTGTTCATGGCCAGCTCCCCGGGAGGCACTGGAAGGGCATGGGATAAAGCCCTGGTGCTTGGGCCGGGTATTCGGCTGCTGTTCCTAATAGTCCCATGGACAGATGGGTCCAAAGCACCCCCAGAAGGCTGAGACAGCCAAGGAACACTTGTTCTTAGGCTCACACTCTGTCCTCTATTGGTTCTGCCTGCCCTACTACTGGCCTTCATTCTTCACCCTCTACCTTGGTGCCCTCCTCTCTTCGGGTATGGGAGAAAGGGAATGTGCTGTGTGGCCTTGGATTAACTGCTCACCCTCTCTCGGCCTTCTTAGCAGTGCTAAGTCAGTCATGGCTTTCTTAGAGCATCTGTTGAGCCCCAGGCTCCTGCAAGGGTCATCGGGACTATGGGTGCTGAGGGGTCTCTGCCAAGCTTGGTCCAGACTTTTCAGTTCTGTTTGTGGAGCCTTTGGATTTGGGTTATCTCTAAGTTTCTTCTTCTGATGTTCTTGGTGTGGTCCAGCCATTGGGATGCTCTCTGTGGCAGGTCCACTCCCAGACTCACCTTTCAAATCCCAGTACTCAGCTGGGGCAAGGCTATTAGGGGAGATGGATTGCATGGCTGGTGCCTGGACAGCCTGATTGGTTTCGCCAAGCCTTCCTGTTGTAACTGGCCCGACTCCAAGTCAATGATGTGCAGTGCAGTGCAGGAAGAAGAAAGAGAACTATTGCTAAGACGCTGCCTTGGAAGATGGGGGTCAAGCACCCTTAGGGTAGCCATGCCTTCCAACATAATTACAAGCCCATTATGCTATCCCTGCCCTATTTGCTCTAGAGTGCGCGCGCGCGTGCGCGCGCGCACACACACACACACACACACACACACACACACACACAGCATATACATATACACATACAAACACAAACCAAAAACACTTTTTAATGTCCCAGTAGAGGGCTGTTGAGATGGCTCAGTTGTCACAGTGGTTGTCACACAAGCATGAGGACCTGAGTTCAGGTCTCCAGCAACCATGTGAAAAGTCAGGCACAGTGGCGCATGTCTTTCATCTCAGCACTGGGAAGCTGACACAGCCTATACCTTGAGCATGATGGGCTAATTAGCATATCAGTGACTCAAGGTTCAGTGAGAGACCCTGTCTCAAAATATGTAAGTCAGAGAGTGACAGGGCAAGACAGTGGACACCAACCCCTGCCCTTCACAGGTACACATGCATGTGCATACAAACACCACACACACACACACACACACACACACACACACAGATGTCCCAGTATTCATACCTGAGGTCCCCATGTGACACCCCCACACACACCCTGAAATCAGGCTGTCACTAGCTCTCCCTAATCACCTCTGGTCTGGATCAAGACAGGTGCCCAAGAAATGGCTGCTAGATAGATGGTAGGTGACTCCAGGAAAGGGGAGGAACCCTCTCTTCAGTGGGGGCTTAGGGAGTCGCTGTCTTGCTTAGGATGACATGGGAGAGAGCAATGGGTACAGGTGACAACAATAGTCTGCTCTGGGCTACCTACGTCATGGGTTACAGCATGGTGGTGTATGGTGTGGTGGCTTTCAGCTTGGCTTTGCTCCCTGTTACCATGTTTTACAAAGCAACGGTTTGTCTTGAGTTACTCCATGTTGAGTACAGGTGCCAAGACAGGACTCCACCTTGTTTATCTAAGCAAACAGCTGTCATCTGCCAGCACACCAGGATCCACAAACTGATAAATGATTTATCTATGCCAATAAGCAATGCCTGTGAGTGCATCAAATCACACAGAAACACAGGTCATGAGGGCTTAGCTATGTACCGGATGCCACCTCACACTAGGACTATCAAGGGACACCACAAGACTGCCATTTGGCCTTGCATGCCATCCCCTCACTCCCAGGAAATCATCGCCTAAGCAGAGAACCTGCCTGGTGATCTCTGCCCCTTGGCAGCTTCAGCTCAGGTGGGATGTATCCTTGAAGGTGACATGTGGGACACAGGGCCCTCTTCAGACTGACAGTCTTGTGCCCAGGTTGCTAAATTTCTCATCTGGAGGGGCTCAGCTGTCTGAACCCTGAAGCTCCCTGAACCCTGGCCTGGCTGTAGATTATAATCTATATAATCTATCTATAATCTGTATTTAATTATATATTACATTTTAAAAGAGCCATGTAAACACAACACCTAAATAAGAATAGAAATATACATATAACAAAATTGACTGTAAATTTGTATCAATTAACCAAAATTTATACCAGTGCAAAGTATTCATTTCTGTATCACAGTTCCTTTTTTTTCTTTAGAAAGAGATTGAATGTGATCTTTAATCATTTATAATCAACCCATTTTAAATGAAAACAAGCATTTATAAACAATATTTGGGAATGTGGGTGTAATTCTCTTCAAACTGCTTCTTGCTTTTTGGGGGTGCTGTCAATCCTAAGGGGATCCTAAGAAAACCCAGAACCATGGCAAAATCCTGGCTGTGGTGGTCTGTGAGGCTGCAGGGTGTCAGCTGTTTTGGATGTTGGATCACCTGGGCCACTGCTTCAGAGGGTCTTGTTTGATCAAACCATGTTAGTCTGGAAGGAATCCACAGTTTTTCATCTTCTGTGGAAAAAAAGCAGAACCTCTTTTCCAAAGTAACATGTCCTTAAAATTTGAAGTCAAGGCATTTTCAAAATATATAGGTTGGAATAATGCAGCAACATTTATAATCAAATGTCTCTTAGCAACCATTGCTTGTTCCTCAGCAATTAAAAAATTCAAAGACAACATAATGACATACAGTATCCAGACTCTATGTATTTTCCATCTTTACATGACTTTTTTTATTACTCTATTTCTTTAATTTTTTTGTTTATTGGGGCAGGGTTTTTCTGTATATGTTTGGCTGTCCTGGAACTCACTCTGTAGACCAGGCTGACCTGGAAATCACAGAGATCCGCCTGCCTTTGACTCCCAAGTGCTGGGATTAAAGGTGTACACCACCACACCCAACTACTCTTTCTTTTTAAAGGACTTTCTCTGTCCTTTTTCTTTTCTCTCCCAAGCCTATGTATAGTTTTAAACACACGATAAACTGTTTAGAGGGTTTTTTCCTCTGAACCTGTCTTTACTGTATATCTCTATCTTTTCCTGACCACATGAGTCTTTATTCTGCTAAACTGCATGGCTAGGATTAAAGTGGAGATTTTGGCTGTTGGCTGTACCCAGTTAGGCTTTGCAACATGGCAGGGGTATGTTTACTGCCAGCTCTGGGAGCTGTGCTCACCACCTCAACTCTGGTCTATGCTGCCATCAAGCAGCTCATAGCACACTGCCCATAAACCTTTTTTGGTCTGTATGAGTAAAAGCTAAATCTGCCATGGAGCTTGCTCTGCAGCTTGGAAACGCGGCTTCTGTGTACCACGACAGGAATCTACCATGCTGTGCTCCAGCCCGAATGCCATAGCATCTCTGCACCATGGCCTGCATGAGACTGTGAGACTAGGAAGCCCGCTACAGCTCTGTTTTTGTGCGTGCAGAATCCTTTTAAGCCTTTGTCAAATTTTACATGGAAATTCTTGCCCAAGGTTTGGGCTCCACATGTGGATAGAATTTCTGTCCTGCTCAGTCCCACAGTGTTTAGTCCCAAATAAACACGCAGAGGCTCATATTAATTATAAATTGTTTGGCTGATGGCTCAGGCTTCTTATTGGCTAGATCTCTCTTAATTATTAACCCATTTCTATTAAACTACGTATCTCCATGTGGCCCTGGCTTACCAGAGAACGCCCGAGTGTCCTACCTTCCCGGTAGCTACATGGTGTCTCCTTGACTCCACCTACTACCTTTCTGTTTGGATTCCCCACCTGGCTAAATCCTGCCTGTCCATTGGCTGAAACAGCTTCATTCACCAACTGATAAGAGAATCATAGATTCATAGCACACAGAAGGACATCCCAGATCAGTGTGGTTTATGACAAGTCACACAGTTCTTGTGTCCATGTAGCCCATGAGGCAGGTGGTGTAAGTTTCATGGAAGGACCAGGTGAGTGCCAAAGTCTTGTGCTGGAGCGATGCCCAGCAGAGGGGCTGGGACTCCTGGAAGGATGTCCTGGCTCTGAGAGTCGGTGGAAGGTGCTGGGCCTCTGCACTGGCAGTTTCAGGGAAGAGCCAACTTCAGGACAGTCTGGAATCCCTGCCACATTCTCTTTACCCAAAAGTTTGCTTGAAACAGAGTTCTCAGAGGAGAGTTCAACAGAGGCCAAGCATGAGTGCCTATAAACACCGTCCCCCAGATAACCCTGGGGGTTCAGCCAGATGCAACTGTATGACTCCCATGAGGCATAGGGTTTGGGAGTCTTCCTTTGACCCATTTATTAAACTCCACCAGGTCCTGAAGAGCCTGACTTCTCTGCCTCAGCTAGCTTAGTTTTACCTTAAGAATACCAAGTTTAATGAGATCCATGGTACTTTCTCTTTTTCCTGGTCTACTAGGAAACTCATAGCTAAGTCTACCATACAGATAAACTCTATAACATCTCCCCACTCCCCACCTCTCTCTCTCCCTCTCTGTCTCTGTCTCTGTCTCTCTCTGTCTCTCTCTCTCTCTCCACTTTGACTTAATATCCTCACTTGGGGAGAAAAAAGCGCTAGAGCAGTGGTTCTCAACTGTGGGTCCTGACCCTTAGGGTCACATGTCAGCTATTTACAGTACGAGTCATTCAGTAGCAAAATAACAGTTATGAAGTAGCAACTCAATAATGTTATGGTTGGGGGGGTCACCACAACATGAGGAACTGTATTAAAAGGTCCCAGAGTTAGGAAGGTTGAGAACCACTGCCTAGAGGGAGTATCATGTGGGCATTCTCCAGCCGTTTTCCCCTGTGAGGATGTGAGTGTGAATCCCCCAAGGTAATGATGCTCTGAGTCTTTTGGGATGTGTGAAGTGCTGAGAAGTGGTGGCGGGGGAGCGCTGGGGACCAGAAGGCATGAAACTCATGGAATCCCCAGGTCAAGGAATAGGTCCCCAGTGGGAGCAGCAGGAAGGCCCAAAGGGATTTAGAAGAGGTACCCAGTCAGGAGGGTCACTAAGGGGAGTGGTCTTGGGGGCCTTGAATGCCAGGTCAAGCTTGTATTTTGCAATTTCTTGAGCATCAGCCATAAGCCCACAACTATTTAATGTATATCTCTAAACTTGTACATTACTAAAGATTTTAGAAATTAGAAGGCTGAGAAATTTAGAAGACTGGGAGCCATTGAGAAGTTCAGTCATGTAGAATTCATGGAGAAGCCAGCCCAGGATCCTGGTTTGGCCAAGCCCAGACTGGAATACAAGGGCCAGGCCCCAAAGCCTCTCTGCTTCCCACTCAGCCATCTTCTACATCCTGGGGGTTTTTGGATTTTTTTAATGTTTGTTCATTTTATTGAGATAGAGTTTCATGTACCCCAGGCTATCCTCAAATTCCCTTTGTAGTTGAGGATGAACTTGAACTCCTAATGCTACTACTTCTATCTCCTGGGTGCTGAGATTACAGGTGCGAGCCACCATACCCTGCTTATCTGGTGCTGGGGATTGAATTTAGAACCTCAGGCAGGCTAAGCAAGCATTCTATCAACTGACCCATATCTGAGCCTATGCAGAGGGCTTTCGGGAGAGGAATGACATGATGGGACTGCAGCAAGCCAGGGCCTGGAACGCCAGGAGCTACCCAGGTCTCCAAAGAGAGACAGTGATGTCCTGGTCAGGGTGTTAATGATGGTGAAGGGGTGTGAAGAGGAGGCCTGTGAGGAAACCTGGAGGCACAGGAGATGAGCTGGAGGGTGACCGTTTAGAGTCTGAAGATGTGACCCGTGACCTAGGTGTCCAGTCCCTCAACACCATTTTTAGAGAGGTGGGGCCAAGCGTGGCCTGGACAGGGCTGATTGATCTGAGGTCACTCGTTGGTCACCTGCAGGGTAGCACTCTTGAACCTAAGCCCCTGAGGGCAGCATCCTCGTGCCTGCTCAGCTGGTGCCCAAACCTGGCCCAGCCCCAGCAAAGGTATCATTTAGCGCTGCTCATACAGTCTCATGGGCCTCAGGTGTCCCTCAGCAGAGAGCTGGGCCTGGGAACAGGGCTGACAGTGTCACATGGCTTGTGGCCCTCACCCCTTCTGCCATTACAACCCCTGGCCCCAGGGCCCCCTGCACTCAGAGAATTGGTGGGTATTCAGCTTTCTTGTGATAAGAGAGTCAGAGCGTCTGGGGACACTCCCCAGTCACTGGTAAGCCCTGAGTCCTACCTTGGGTGGCAATGTTACAGAAAGAGGTTAGGAGATATCCGGGAGACCCCAGTTAGAGTTGAGAGCACTCACCTACTGCCTGGAACTCTTGGTTCTATGGTGGCACCTGAAAATAACAAGTTCCCTCTAGATGTTTGCCAAATGAATGAGTTAGTGAATGAGTGAGTGAGTGAATGAATGAATGAATGAATGAGTGAGTGAGTGAGTGAATACTCTGGGTCTTGGTTCGGCTTCCAGTGATTTCTCCCATGTCACCTTGGGTAAGTCATTGCTCCCTTCAAGCCTTAACTAACCTGACTGGAAAATGAGCCCAGAGACCATGACCTCTGACAATGACAGAGGATCTTTCCACAACAAAGGCAGCAGAGCAAGAAGCAGGTGGTGCTATCCCTGCTGTTCCCTCCCTCAGGTCCTGCAGGCTGCCCTGGGTAAGCAGAGCAAGGGGTGTGACCCTCAGGTTGGAAGGGTCATGGCTGGAGTTGGCAGTCACCAGGAAGCCTCTCGACCCCTCAGATTTGTTATAAGACCTGGACTGGCCATTCCTGTGCCTTGCTGGTTGCCAGGGATCCCCTGACCCCCCCCCCCACCTCCCGTGTGTGCCTAACCTCACAGACATCCAGGGACCTCCCAAACAGACTTAACCCTATCCTTACCCAGACCCAACACCATGATGCAGTGTATGGGGGCTCTGTGGTCAGCCCAGGCGGACTGTTCCTGGGCCACAGCAGTCACCCAGCCCTATTGTCTTACTCTGGAAACTCCTCTCAGCCTACCTGACCCCTGAAAGGTGACTCGGGTGAGAATTCTGACCTAGTTCCACACACAGAGGGCTGGGGGCCTAGAGGGGACAGGAGTCATAGTATCTGAACTCAGCAGCACCTTGGGACTTACTAAGAGTGTGTGTGTGTGTGTGTGTGTGTGTGTGTGTGTATGTGTGTGTATATGTGTGTATGTGTATGTATGTGTGTGTATATGTGTGTATGTGTGTATGTGTGCATATGTGTGTATGTGTATACATGTGTCTATATGTATGTATGTGCGTATGTGTGTGTGTGTCTGTGTATATGTGTATATGTGTATGTATGTGTATATGTGTATATGTATGTGTGAATATGTGTGTATGTATGTGTGTGTCTGTGTATATGTGTATATGTGTATGTATGTGTATATATGTATGTGTGTATGTGTATATATGTGTGTGTGTGTCTGTGTGTCTGTGTATATGTGTATATGTGTATGTATGTGTATATGTGTATGTATGTGTGTGTATATGTATGTGTGTATGTGTATGTATGTATGTGCGTGCGTGTGTGTGTGTGTGTGTGTCTGTGTATATGTGTATATGTGTATGGATGTGTATATGTGTATATGTATATGTGTATATGTGTATATATGTGAGTATATGTATGTGTGTATGTGTATGTATGTATGTGTGTGCGTGCGTGTGTGTGTGTGTGTGTGTGTGTATGTGTGTATGTGTATGTATGTGTGTGTATATGTGTGTATGTGTGCATATGTGTGTATGTGTATATGTGTATACATGTGTCTATATGTATGTATGTGTGTGTGTGTCTGTGTATATGTGTATATGTGTATATGTATATGTGTATATGTGTATGTATATGTATATGTGTATATGTGTATGTATGTGAGTATATGTATGTGTGTATGTGTATGTATGTGTATATATGTATGTGTGTATGTGTATATATGTGTGTGTCTGTGTGTCTGTGTATATGTGTATATGTGTATGTATGTGTATATGTGTATGTATGTGTGTGTATATGTATGTGTGTATGTGTATGTATGTATGTGTGTGTGTGTGTGTGTGTATATGTGTATGTATGTGTGTATATGTATGTGTGTATGTGTGTGTGTGTCTGTGTGTCTGTATATATGTGTATATGTGTATGTATGTGTATATATGTATATGTATATGTGTATATGTGTGTGTATGTGTGTGTGTGTGTGTGTCTGTGTTGTTGTTTTTTCCGACTTACTCCCAAGTCGTTTGTATAGCCAAGCTCCCGATCCCCACCCTTCATACAAGTCTCCCCACCTGTTTCGTTCTTCATCGTCCTTGCTTGTTGCCTGGCTGTCACTGCGTGTACAGCTTGCAGCTGTCTGTGCCCTGAGAGGACAGGGTCTTGTTGGTTGGAAAATGATCAGCCTTCGGGAAGCCAGTGAAGAGATGGGACACCTGCCCAGCTGCCGTATGAAGGGCTTGTTCCCACAGCTCCTGGGCAGGTGTCCCTTGCACAGCATGCGTTGTCTTTTCAGCTGCCCCAGAGAGAGCAGGAACTCTGAGCTGAGCATTCCATCTCTGGAGGGGGTGGTGAGGTCACCCAGTGTCCTCCCCCGCTGCTCCCAGGTCTTACCCATCAAGCCTGGAACCTCAAGTTCAAAGAGACCACAGCCTGGACGTGCAGGATGTGCCTTTGTGGTTGTGGGTTGGGCAGAGGCCTGGGCAGGTCATGGTGTCTTCCGAGAAATGTTCTCAGGGAGAAGAAAAGGAAGGGGTGAGGAGGGTTCAAAGTCTACGTAGGGCACCGGAGAGGAGACACGTGGGTTTCCTTCAATGAGACAATAATGACGGTACATGCTATTCTCTAGAACAGTGCAAATGACCAATCAAATTGCTCAGGGAGCCTGTTTGAACAATGTGGGGAAGCACACAGAAGGAGCTGGGGGCTGAACACTCCCCTGGCAGGGACCTGTGGATGCTCAGAAGTCCATGTAGAGGTGAGGTGGCCTGTGTGCAGAAAGCCGACCTTAGGAGTGAGTCTTAGCTCTGGTTTCAGTTCCTACCTCTGTAAAACAGAGGTGTAGTCTACGGTACCCCTGCCCATTCCTCTATATCCCTCCTTGCCTCCCTTCTTTTTCCTTAAACCCGAGCGTGACCCCTTGGAGGAGCTAGGTCCTGCTGCCCTCTGGTCTCCCCACACTGGCCAAGAGCATAGCCAGACCATGATCTGTCTGAACTTGATCTTCAGACTTGGTCAGAACCTGTCACCTGGAATTGTTGGGAAAGTCAGATGAGAGAATCTGGAAGTCTTACAAACTGCCTGGCAGACGGTGACACTGGATCTGTGGTCACTAGAATGGCAGATTTCACTGTCATCAGCACTGACACTGTCCCATCTATCTACCGGTCCATCCATCCATCCCTCCATCTGTCCAGCCTTCTTCTGGGGAAGCCTGTGCACTCAGGGGGAGCTCACTTTACATACCTTACTCTGTTTCATGGGAAATGGACATGTTTCTACCACTAGATAGGTTTAGACAAAATGACTGGGGTCCTGGTTATGGTTTCAGGGAAAAGTGGTGGGAAGGCCACTCCTGCTGGACTGTTTTGCGTTTTTGTGTCTGGAGGGTAAAGTGAGGATTAGCCTTGATGCCTATAGGTATAATGCTTTTGTTTGTTTGTTTTTCAAGACAGGGTTTCTCTGTTTAGCCTTAGCTGTCCTAGAACTCACTCTGTAGATCAAGCTGGTCTTGAGCTCACAGAGACCCATCTGCCTCTGCCTCCCGGGTGCTGGAATTAAAGGTGTGCGCTACCACCGCCCAGTGTCTAGCAAACTTTTAAGGCCAGAAATATCACACTCAGATGTGCTGACAAAAAGGAAGGTTATTCTGGAAAGAGGAATCAAATAAAAGTTTGTGCCATTTTTCTGTTTCCTGACTTCCTAAGCAGGCTGGAGGTTCCTGGGGGTAGTTCCTCCATGGGGCTGTCAAGTAGCCCACCTGCAAGGAATGCCTCTCCTACCTCCTACCTGTCTTTGCTGTCCGGCCCCTGTGGACAGGATTCTTGGTTGTGAGTTTGCTTCTTGGAAGGCATGCCCTATGGCTCCAGAGAAGTCTTTCTGCACATCCTGACCCTCATCATGAAGGGGACATGTCATCCACCTTCTCCAATCAGCAGCCCTGTGGCCTCTTCATGTTTACAACAGAACAGCCAACCCCTAGACCCACACCCAGCCTTCTCCATCCATCAAACCAAGATACCATCCCTTCGGTCACTCGAGCCCAAACGCTGTGACCATCCTTGGATTCTTCCTCCTATGCCACTTCCAGTTCACCCGCAGATGTCATTGGCCACACTGCTGTCAAGGCATGTTCAAATCCTAGTCCTCTGCCCACTGACATCCCAGGGCCAGGCACCCTCACCTCTGCCCAGAGGATGGAGAACCTGCAACCCTCCATGTCACATGCCTCCTTCTTGCCTCTGGGAGCTGTCTATTTCCCTGACCATCGAGTCCTCAGAACAGGGAGCCTGGTCTCTCCTGTGTCTCCTGGGGTGCGCCCAGCCACACCAGTGTGAGCACAGGGTATCCCAGGAACCATCACGAACAGGTTCCGAACCTGCCTTCTGATCTCAAACAAGAGTTTTCTATATGCTTTTCTCTTCTTCCTTCTTCCCTCCCTCCCTCTTTCCTCCCTTCCTTCCCTCCTCTTAAAATAGCAAATTTCATTAAATACTGACAGCAGTTCATGAAGAAACAAAATAAAAGACCAGAGGTGTGCCTGGCTTGGTAAAGTGCTTACTCAGGCTGCACAAGACCCTGGGTTTGATCCCAAGCACCACATAAAACCGGGTGTTGTGGCCTTAATGACAGCAGGAGGGTGGGAGCTCAAGGTCATCCTGAGCTGTATAGTGAGTTTGAGGCTGGCCTTTCAAGAAGGAAGGAAGGAAGCAAGCAAGGAAGGAAGGAAGTCAAATCACAAAACCATTTCAATCGTCTCTGTGTGAATTTGTCTGTCTGTCTCTCTCACACACAGAGATACACATACATGATCAGAAGATCATATGTCAAAATTAACAAACATGGTCTATGTAACTTTTATTTTCTTCATGTTTCCCCACAGGTCATTTTCAACTTTGAAGAAATACATTTCCTGAATAAGAAAACAATATTTGGCCAGGTGGTGGTGGTGGCAGAGGCAGGCGGATCTCTGTGAGTTCTAGGCTAGCCTGGCCAGTAGAGTGAGTTCCAGGACAGGCTCCAAAAGCCACACAGAGAAACCCTGTCTTGAAAGAAGGAGGAAGAGAAGAAGAAGAAGAAGAAGAAGAAGAAGAAGAAGAAGAAGAAGAAGAAGAAGAAGAAGAAGAAGAAGAAGGTATTATTCTGGGCAGCTTTGTGTAGATCATGGTCTTGTGACAGCACCTCCGGTCCTAGCTCGTCTATGGGAAGGCTGGGAAAGAGAGCAGAGAAAACCTCCATTCTCTGCAATCACACAGACACAATTCAAACTCTCCTCACAGGGCCACTGTGGGAATGAAAGACACGTAAGAGAAGTCAGGGATGGTGGCTAGCACTCTGAGGCCCTGATCAAGTCCCCTCCCCTGTGGCTGGTGAGGGTGCTCACCCACTGACTTGTACCCTCTGAATTCCGAGCACCAGGGCATCACCTCTCCGTGTGGTGTGTAGGTCAGGTGGAATTGTGCCAGGCAGCCCTGCCACTCACTAGCGATGTGATTAGAGACCCGAATGATCACCAGCACATCTTTTAGACCAGGTGAACTCTCACCGAACAGGCCCTCCTGTTACAGCAGCCGTTACACACATGGGGTAAACAGAGTCCTGCAGAGCTCAAGTGACCCTATCCCCCTAGTGGCTCTGAGTGTCAGGGTTGGGATTTGAACTGCATAATGCTCATCTGCTGAGCTGCCCTTGAAGACTGGATTGCCACACATAGGAGACAGGATCTACAAACTTCCTACCTGGTGCCTGGCACGAAGCCCTCAGAAAGGTTGACACAGCGTGGGTTCTGGCACGAGAGCCTAAGAGTGAGATGGATAGACCCTCTGAGTTTCCTGTCGGCAGCTGAACCTGGCTGTTCCCAGGGCCCCTTCTCACCCCACAGAGAGCTTCAGACACCTCCCTCCCAGCCTCCTAGATTGACAGCCCATGACTTAGGTGACTGGGCGTGGAGCCAGGAGGTGGGGACCAGGCTCAGGCAGGCTCCCCAGGTTGCAGCGTGAAATTAAAAGGGAGGAGAGAGCACCAACCCATTAGAACGCACGCTCCCGGCAGCCAGGTGTCCCCAAGAAGAGCTGGGGAGCCAGGGAGGCAGCCGGGGCTTGTGGCTTCTGGGCACCTGAGCTAACCAGACCAGAAGGCTGGGATCTGGGCACAGGATGGCCTCCCAGAGAGCTGTGAAGCTATCTCTGAAGAAGCCCACTCATGCAGTGTGTGTGGTAGGTGTGGAGACGCTGGTGGATGTCTACAGGTAAGAAGAGCTGGGCACTTTCCTGTGCTTAGGTTGGTGATCCCTGGGCCAAAGAGTATGCAGTGTGGTGTTGGCAGGATGGTGTTTGGACACCAAAGAAGGAGCAGCTGACTTCAGAGCTTGGGATGGAAGGGAAGAGGGTCTGCCCCGGTGCTCTGGGGACAGGACACTGGGTCCAGTCCCTGGATGAGGGCGACCTCAGAAGATTACTCTGAGTCCTGGGGCCAAGCCCTGTCTGGGTTCCACATGCCAGTCTTCAAGTGCAGCGGCAGAAGGAGCTGGGGCTCAAGCCAGGGAAGAGGGTTGCCCCCCCTTTCTTCCTTCGTGTCTTGCCAATTTTCTACCTCTCTGCGGTTAAGGGTGTGCATGTGACATCTTGACCCTTGGAGGCCAGCCAGGGACAACCAGAGTGACTGGGATTAAGAGGGAGTGGCCAAGGGATAACTCAATGACTTAATTTAGGAAGTGATCCTGGCACAAAGCCTGGGACTTGGGCTGGCAAGAGGTGATGATGGTGGTGATGATGATGATGATGACTGTTCAAGTGGCCTTGATGGTGGCGGTGATAGTGTCAATAGAGACATCTGAATAGGACATCCATGACATCAGTTTCCGCCACTGACCTGAATCTTTCCTGCCCTGGTCTGCTTAGACAGGGATGCCAGGACCCAGGCCAGCCCCAGTTCTTTGGATGGCTACTGGGGAAGTTGGCTATGGTGATGTCTGGGGCCTCTGGATCTCTAGGTAGGGCACCTTCTATAGGGAGCTGAGTGCTAGGGGTTCCCAGACACCATCTGAACCCAGGTCCCCCTTGGTGCTCAGTCCCTGTGCTTGCCCAGCCAGGTGGGTGAGTGCTGTCTTTATGCCTGCCTGGATTCCACTGATGCTTTGTCTAACTGTCCCCTCTCAAGTAGTGGTGTGGGACCCCTGGTGACAGGGATGGGGAGGAATAGACAGGAGCTCTGGAAGTCAGACCTTGAGTACCTACTGCTGGGGACAGGAGGTCAAGCTGTTCTCATCAGACCTATATGGCTGGTGGGATCATATCTACTACTGACCGTTTAGTATAGGATTCTAGATTTAATGCATAGAGAGTCCATCGAGTGGATCTGGGGGAGAGGGAAAGGAGAGACACAGAGAGAACTTTCTGCTGCTTCCCAGGGGTCTAACACAAGCTGAGCAAATGTTCTACTGTGGGCCGAGCCCCCAGTACGTTTTTAGCGATGGCATGGGACATGTGTATCCTGCACCCTGAGGTTTAGCTGAAACCCAACTAGCCTTCCTGTACTGCATCCAGCAGTCCTGATTTGACACTGATGCCAGGGAAGGTGCCCATAGGTCCTACCTGCCCGATCCCAAGCCTCTGCTCTCACCTAGGGACAAGGCTGTTTCTTGAAGGTTCCTTTAAAGCTCAACCTTGTGTTACTCTATGGCACTTAGCAGCGAGCCAGATCTGCCTTCTGTCACCAGCTTATCCCTTGCTCCTCCATGCCGTGTGAGCTGAACCCCGATTGGATGCCCTGGACCCCCTCTGAAGTTCAGCATGGAGGTTATACATACAACTAGTGCATCCTGGTCCTATTGGTCCCTGGCTGTGTGACCTTGGGCATGCCACTGCCCTTCTGTTAGCCTGGCCTCTGCCTCTGAGAGTCCATGGGAATGTAGCAGTACCGCCATCATAGGTGTGTGTGTGTGGGGGGGGGTAAATGAGACGCGCATGTGCAGAATTTCCATGGTAGGTGCCTGGTAGGCCATGCCAGCTGTGGACATCCCCACATCTGTTCTTCTCATTGCTCCTCAGAGGTGGGAGGGGACAAGGACAAGGACAAGGTGGGGTATGTGGTGGGAATATCAGGTACGTAGCATCCTTCAGTGTGGTGGGCCCAGATTAAAGCAGAGGAAGCTCCCTTGGCTGTGGTGTTCCTTGGCTGGTTCTAGGAGGGACTGAAGGGTCACTCTGCACCACGAGTGGTGAATAACATCACAGCTACCCAGAATGTACAGGGGAGCACAGGAGTTTGCTCTGTGACACTGAGGAGGGCTCTCCTGCCCAGGCAGTGGGGAAAGGTGACTTGGATGAGCAAGCCAGCAAAGCTTCCTGGAGCCTGAGGCTCCCCCAGGGGCTGGGTGGGAGCCAGGCCACACTTGATGATGAGTGATGAACTTGGGGCTCAACCACCCCTTTGCTTGGTGACTAGTTCCGGCTGAGGCCAACCAAGGGGCTTAGAACTGGTCTTGCTTGCTGATAAGCCTGGGGAAGGTCCCCCAAGTGGTTGGTGTGCCGGTCACCTGAGCTGCCCAGAGTTTGAGCCTCCAGGTGATGGCGCTTAAGGTGACATCAGAGGAAGTGATTAATTCCCCATGGGCCCCATGGCCTGACTATTTGGAAAAATGTTTGTGTGGGGGGTTAATTGTGTGTCATGGGGTAACCAGACTTGGCAGGCGCTGTAGACCACCCCCCTAATTGGGCTAGCTCAGCACCCTTACCCCAATTTCCTCACGGGCTCTCTCAGCACCTAGATGTCTATTCCCCAGCAGGCTGTGACTCCACCCCCAATTGTCTGCTTCAGCACCCTGACCTTCTCACTCCCGTGGGCTACTTCAACACTCTCACCTCCCTTTCAGCAAAGCAAAATGGGGTCTTCAGCTCCTATAGCTCTGGGGCTTGGGACGAAGGAGTGTGGAGCACTGTGAGCCTCTTAGATGAGCCACAGGGAGGACCAAACCTGAGCATCTCCTGGGCTTCCTGGATTCCAAAACCAGCAATGCCCTGTAGTGTGTCTGTCTGTTTCCTGCAGTGAGTCTGTCTGTCTGTTTCCAGCACCCTGTGGATAGTGTTCTGGACATGGGTGAGTGTGGGCCCAACCTCTGGACCTGGTGAGAGATGAGGGCTAAATCCTCCCCTCCCGGACTCCACTAATACTCATCTGGTTGCACTATATGGAGGAAGTGCCTAGAGGTGACCAATTTGGTGGCTTCTCAGAACAGGATAGCTGAGGGATCGTACTGGTCCTTGAAGGCTGTGTGACCTTGGGCCAGTCACTTAGCCCCTCTGAGCTTGCTTTCTCTCAGGCTAGCTAGGTGGGGGTGGCATCATTTATTATGTGCCTGTACAGTTGGCATCCTTGTTCTCCCATTTTACTAATGAGGAATTTCGTCACTCATAGGCCTCAGATCTACTTTGGCGAGAGGAACATGACTCACTGCACTGACTAAAAATCGGGGTCCTTTCTCTTGCCGTACTTTGGTTCCAGACTCTAGTCTTCCAGAGCTTCGAAGAATAGGGAGTGGCAACTTCACCCCCCCTCCCCCGGGGGGGGCCCTCTGTCCACTGTGGGGAGACCTGCCTATCTCTGGCCATGCTCCTGGGCTTGCTAGGTAGCCTCCTCTGAACAATGACAGGGCGTTGCAAGGTGCCCATGAGCCACCGATCACTATCTTTGGGAAGGAGAGGTCACAGACACACCCAATATGGTGTAGACCTTAAGGAAACGTGTATATATGGTGCTGGACCAGCCATGGCCCTTCGTGACCCCTGCCAGCTGCAAACGGCTAAAGGAGGGCAGAGGGAGAAAGCCAAGGCAGGCTTGTGTCTGAGTGGCGCCTCCCTGCTGAGTGCCCCCCTCCACCTGGTTGAAGAGCCCCCCTCACCCCCCACCCCCCGCTATCTCCCCTGCCCTGCCAGGCCATCACTCAGCACACATTCAGACCGGCTTTGCTGCGCTCTGGTGCATTAAGTCCACCTGGCTTGTGCCGGTTGTAGGGAACTCACTGAGAGACAGTGTTCCGGATGTTTTGTTCTTGTTCTTTGTGTGTGTGTGTGTGTGTGTGTGTGTGTGTGTGTGTGTGTGTGTGTATACACCACATGCATGCAGTGTCCAAGGAGGTCAGAAGAGGGCATCAGATCCCCTGGAACTGGAGTTATAGGCAGTTGTAAGCTGTCTAGTGGGTGCTTGGAATTGAACCTGGGTCTTCTGCAAGAGCAGTAAGCACTCTTAACCACTGAGCCATCACTCCAGCCCATAGTCAGGTTTTTTTGTTTGTTTGTTTGTTTGTATGTTTGTTTTTTATGCGGGTTTTGGCATTGAATTCAGGTCCTTATACTTGCAAGGAATTACCAATGGAACTATTTCCTTAGTCCCTGGTTTTATTTGTTTATATATTTTAAGATGGTTCTTACTACATAATCCAGGTTGGCCTTGTACTCCTAATCCTCCTGCCTCGGCCTCCTGCATGCTGGCACCTTAGACATCTGTCACCACTGTAGATGTTGGTTTGTGTGGTGGTCCCGGTGGTCTGGCTCCTTAGTCTGCTGAGCGTGAAGGGGATCATAGTAGCATTCTCATCCATGGGTCCCTGTCTCTCTTCCGAAGCAGTGGCTATGGCTGCTACAACTGCCACAATACACCTGTTAACTCTCACAGAAAGTTTGCAAGGCAGAGATCACTGTAATCCCTATCTTGCAAAAAAAAAAAAAAAAAAAAAAGTAAGACACAGAGAGATTGAGAGACTTTCTGAAGTCATACAGCCTGCAACTGCTGGGGATAGGATTTGAACCCAGGTCTGCCTGATTCCAGATTCTGTAGTCTCTACCTCAGGGGAACCTGATCTCTGGAAATTTGCTAAGCTGCAGGGCCCTTGTAAGGAGTGGGATGAGGGCAGGGCAGTGGGCACACTCTGGGCTTGAGTCTCATCTGTGCTCCACATAGCCCTATGTGACTCCTCGGGGTTTCCTCTCTGCCCTGTACACGCAGGTGTTACCTCTGTTCTGCAGGCAGATGGCTGGGGATGGAGTCAGAGAGCAGACCAGGGGCCATGGGGCCTCTTTGCGGTGTCATTCTTCACCGTGTCTTGTGGGACCCACACCGTGCAGGACAAGGGTACTCGGGTTGAACCGAGGAGAGCCTGTGTATTGGAAGACTCAGATTGAGCAGAGAACAGATGTAAAAGAAACACCCACTGGCTCTCAGGGGCAGAGACGCTGAGGACCAGGTCAACCTGGAGGACTGCCAGCTGTGTCACAGGGTCTGACCTGCCACCGGTCCGCAGCTCCCGGTCACCTGGACCTGTGGCCTCCCCTGTTTCAGTCCAGGAGACAGCCTGCACCTCCTGCTCCTGCTGGGCCACTGCCTGGCCCAGGCCTCTCACAAGCCCTGCCTACCCCGCTCCTGCCCCAGTTGCTGGTGATGCCCCAGTTGTGTGTGGGGGTGGCACAGAGATCTTGTTCCTCCTCCTCCTCCTGAGGCCAGGTGACAAGTTTCCTAGCTGCAGAGCTCCATGTGGCCTGAAAGGTGGAAGTCTGCAGCCTAGCAGGAAATATAACTACAGGGGAACTTGTGGGGAGCTGCCTGGTGTGGGAAGTGCTAAGGCTGAATTCTGATGGGGTGGAGGCTGGCAAAGATGAGCTCCGTGTCCCCGTGACCCCCAATGGCACATGAAGTGTGTGCTCATTGTTTTTGGAACCAGAAAGTCACGGACACCATGTTCTGATCTGACAGAACCTTGAGAGGATCAGGTGGATAGGTGAGGACACAGACAGGGGTGGTGGCTTCCCTGCTTGGTTTCCCAGGCTTGCTCACAAGGAAACCCTCGATAAGGAGCTTGTACGGGAGTTTGCCATTTCCATGTCTGGAACCTGCCATGTGATCTCCTCTCTCCCTTCGGCAGGACATGCCCCGGTCACACATGAGAGATGGGAGGTAACTGTGACTCCTTCTGTGTGATCTGAGGAAAGCGACTTGGCCTCTCTGAGACAGGAACACCCGCATGAGAGGGTTGTGGTGGAGTGGAGATGAGGTCAAGAGTACACAAACTAAGCTAAATTAGGTGCTTGAAGCACCACACACCACACACACACCACACACACACACACACACACACACACACACCACACACACACACACACACACACCACACACACACACACACACACACACACACCACACACACACACACACACACACACACACACACACACACACACACACACACACACACACACACACACACACACACACACACACACACACACACACACACACACACACACACCACACACACCACACACACACACACACACACACACACACACACACACACACACACCACACACACACACACACATACACACACACACCA
This sequence comes from Cricetulus griseus, assembly GCF_003668045.3. Taxonomy (NCBI): domain Eukaryota; kingdom Metazoa; phylum Chordata; class Mammalia; order Rodentia; family Cricetidae; genus Cricetulus; species Cricetulus griseus. The sequence continues at coordinate 12,420,357 of NC_048595.1, forward strand.
CACACACACACCACACACACACACACACACACACACACACACACACACACACACACACACACACCACAACACACACACACACACACACCACACACACACACACCACACACACACACACACACACACACACACACACACACACAACACACACACACACACAACACACACACACACACACACACACACACACACACACACACACACACACACACACCACACACCACAGACACACACACACCACACACACACACCACAAACACACACATACACCACACACACACACCACAGACACACACACACACACACACACCACACACACACACACACACACCACAAACACACACATAAACTCATTCCTGCAATTTGTCCTCTGGTTTCCAAATGCGTGCACACATGAGAACACACACACACACACACACACACACACACACACACACACATGCTACACACACACACTGGACAGATGTCCCCAGCAGGCAGGCAGGTAACCCTGACTGAGTGAGCAGTCAGACAGAGGAGGGTTGATGCTCAGCCTCCATCTTGCACTCCCTCCAGTCTACCCTCAGCCCCCTTGGTGTTGTTCTCTAAGGACGCTTGAGGTTCTGGTGGCTTCCACTGAGGCTGGTTTGGCTGGTTCTCCTCCAGGTACCAGGCAGGAGACCCTACAGGATGAGACAGGCTGGCACTCCTGCTCTCCAACATATCGACAGAGCTGGTGCAGAGGCCATGGAGGGGAGCTGCTTACTGGCTTCCTCCTCATGGCTTGTTCAACCTACTTTCTTATAGAACCCAGGACGGGCAGTCCAGGGATGCCATTTTCCACAGTAGTCTAGCTCCCCTCCACCAACCATTAATCAAGAAAATGCCAACACACACTTGCCTGCATGTAGCCATTTTCTGAATTGAAGTCCCCTCTTCCCAAATAGGCCTCGCTGTGTCAAGCTGACAAAAACAAAACAAAACTGACCAATGCAGCTTTGAGATGGGGTTTTACTATGTAACCCCAGCTGGCCTGGAGCTGGCTATGTAGAGCAGGCTGGCTTTAAACACACAGAGATCTTCCTGCCTCTGCCTCTCCAGTGCTTGGATTAGGGGAATGCATCACCATGCCAGGCCTGTCCCTTCATTTTAGAGAGGAGGCTTCCCTTGACTGTGAGCCTGGGGACTTGCCAGAACATCACACTGGGAGCTTCCCAGCAGGATCCCCCACAGAGAGGCAGTGTGGGGAGGCATCAGGTGGCATGGCCGGAAGTAGACCCAAATGTGGATTTCCTAGGCGTACCCAGCTCCCACAGATGCCTGTCACTGAATTCATGGCCCACCCACAGACCTGTAGTGCCAGTCCAATGCCTGAGGCTCTAGGAGGGGTAGGGGCAGGATGCCAAGGACACACAGAATCTGAGGACACACAGCACTCTCCAAGCAAAACCTGCCTCTCTCGGGTACCACAAGAAATAGCCATGACTCCACTGTCACCCTTGGACCTTGCTGAGCACCCTGCTACTGACATGGGCAGGATGAGGGTAGCCAGAGCTTTGAAGGCAGCAGGATTGGACTGTTCAGGCCCCTCCACGCCCCAGGGAAGGGTCCTGCAGGCCTCTTCTGCCTATAGCTGCCTCTCAAGGGAAGCCACACTGGTCCCTACCTATGAGTGCGGGTAGGCAGGGATGTGGCACCTTTACAGCCGTGACAAAGCACCATGATCAAGGCAACTTATACAAGGAAACATTTAATTTGGGACTCGTGATTTCACAGGGTTGGAGTCCATGGCCATTACAGCGGGGAGCATGGCAGCATACAGGCAGGCACGGTGCTAGAGCAGTAGCTGAGAGCTTACATCTGATCCACTAGCAGAAGACAGAGGGAGAGAGAGCTAAGGATTTGTGGCCCCTCCAAGCCCACCCCAGGGATTCGACTCCTCCAAAGCCATGCCTCCTAATCCTTCCATCCTTACTCCAACTGGGGATCAAGCATTCAAATATACGGCCCTAGCCCCTATGGGCGCCGTTTTCATTCAAACACCACACCTTCCAGCACTGACTCTGCAAAGTTGCTGACTGAGGGGGCGACACTGGGTGAGACACACACACCTTCGTTTCACACACTTCTCAAACCATAGTCAACTCGCCCTCGTATTCAATGACAATAGCTTTATTGGTGAAGTAATTATTCTGGGGCAGACACTACTGCCCTTGTCAAACTGTGCTGTGAGCTGCCCCACAGCCAGCTACAGCAAGGACAAGTGGGTTCTACAGACTTGACTAGGCACTCACCAGTAAGGAGTAACATACAGTGTGACGTGACAGCTGTGGGATATACCTTGTTGAAATCAATAAGTTTTACAATAAACATGTGTGCATATGTGTGTCCCCACCCCCCGAAAGCCGTTAAACCCGGGGCTGGGGGTGGAGCCGCAAAGCACACATTGGTGAGGCTGGGTGGAAGGAGAGCAGCAGAGACTGGGGGTTTGCAGCCAGCTGGGGAGTTTCAAGCGAGAGGGAAAGGGTCTCGGGATGGGGATGAGTAACTCTGGTGCCTGGGTAGGAGGAAGGCTGAGGCCTGGGTGAAGGTGTGTTCCAGAGACCACGGGGGGGGGGGAGCAAGAGGGAGGCAGGAACTGTCTTATAGAGGGTGCCCAACAGTCTGGTGACAGTGAAGGGAGCAGTGATGATCCAAATGGGTGACATTTGCAGTGTATATGGGTTGAGTAAGAGGGAGAAGGGAAGGTGGGGGTGGAGATGACACTCCTGGTCCAGGCCAGGGACAAGCTTGGATGGGGCTAAGAGACGGGTGTGATAGGGAACAAGTGATGCTCAGGTGACCTGCCCTGGGGAGAAGGGAGAGGTGGCAGTGTGTGTGTGTGTGTGTGTGTGTGTGTGTGTGTGAGAGAGAGAGAGAGAGAGAGAGAGAGAGAGAGAGAGAGAGCACTCAACAGCAGTCAGGCAGTGTCAAAGGTCATATTCAAGGTCAGCAAGCACAGACCCAGACAATCCATTGTCTCTAGAACAGCTCAGGAACTGAGTGGAGAGCTGGCCCTGGCAGCTGCTGGAGCTAAGCCAGGCAGTTGGCAGAGGGAAAGCTGGGCCCAAAACATCCCAGGACCAAAGCTTCGAAGGCTGGGAAGGTCAGGTGCAGAAGAAGGCCCAGGGGATTGAGGCCTGGTGTGGGAGTGTTGGGATTCAGAAGTCCCTGTGGGTGCTGACAGGGCAGCTCACAGCCAGTTGGTCCTTAGTAATGACAGTGTGTGGGGCCTGCCCCAGAGAGATGCCTGAGGCTACACAGAGGCATCTGCATTGGAAGCCTGAGGTGCTGAGGTGCGGGGTAAGAGGACATCAGGAACTGGTGCCATTGACAACAAACAAAACCTGGGGACAGCAGACTGCAGAGTGCTGGGAGCTGGTACCCTCCAGGGGCAGGAGCAGAGTGACAGCCAGCAGGGAGGAAGGGGACCTTGTACAGGCTGATGTCTGAACAATTCAAGGGCTGGAGGATCAGGAATTCAAGGTCATCCTTGGTTATATAGTGAGTTCAAGGCCAGTCTGGGACAGTGGGGAGCAAGGAATATCTGGGGTCCCGAGCCATGTGGGCAGAATGGCAGTAGCCACAGGGATAAGGTTTCAGGAGGGCATGGCCACTGTGGAGGCAACTTGGTCCCTGGTGGTCAACGGGACTCTAAATCAAAGGATCATGATATCTGGAAGAAGCAGAAGAAACGAGATGTGTGGGGTTTCCATGGCAATGGGAGTGCAGCTTGAAGGAAGCTCTGAGGGTGCATCAGGGAGGCCTATGGTACTCTGGGGACCCCTCCCCTCTGCTTCTGCCTTGCTGTGGTGAGCCGTAGGGTGTGAATGAAGGGATTGGGGCCATCAATACTGCCAATTAAGACAGTTACTTGGTGGGGACAGGATGACTATGAAGAGGGCTGTGGGAAGGTTTTTTTCCAGAGGTGTGCTTGGATGGATTCCCGGGGGTCCAGGGAAGGGTGGAGACAGGAGGAGATGAGAAAAGATCTCTGGTTGATGTAGTCAGGGACCTCTCTAAGTGGACCTGTCTTCAGTGATGTCATCAGCTGTGAGACGATACGGTAGCGAGCCCTGAGCACTGGCGGGCTCAGCCCTCCCACTGCCCTGGACAGTCTGGGATCACCTGCTCAGGAAATGGCCCCACCCATAATTAAGATGGGTATTCCCACACCAATTAACAAATTATCTTTTAAAAAATCTATGTGTGTGCACGTACATAAGTGAAGGTCAGAGAGAGTTGGTTCTTTCATTCTGCCATTAGGGCCTGGGGAATCGAACTCAGATTATCAGGCTTGGCTGCAAGCCCCTTTCTGCTGAACCATCTCACCAACCCATTTGTATCAATGAATGTAATCAAGACGATCCCCCATAAGCATGCTCTAAGGCCCAGACTCCCAGATAATTCCAGATGCTATCAATTAACTTAACCATCAGAAGAGCGTGGTTGAAAGGGGGACAATTTAAACAGAGCCCTAAAGTCTGAGGGTGTGAGCCTTGTGGATTTTGGGGTGGGCGAGCATTCACTATATGAAGGTCCTGAGGCAGGAAAGCCTGGTGTTCTCATGAACCAGTGGGAAGGACCAGGTGGCTAGAGCAGAGACTTGGAGACAGGGGCCCCAGCCCCACTGATAAGGGGTACATCCTGACCAGCTGACATTTCAGCCTCTACCTCACATGGCCACTCTGAGTCCCTCAGCCTTCCCCCTCCTTTCCTTAGTGATGTGCCCAAGGGTGCCAACACCTTTGGGGTGTCTGGGAGCTCTGAAGTGAAGATCTACATGGTCTATGACCCTGCACGGGTAGCAGAGCCCACAGGCCGGGCCCACTGGCCCCTGGGTGCCAACGTGGATGTGGTGGTGGTGGCCGACACAGTCAGTAAGGACTTAAATGACCTCAAGGTAAGTCTCACTCCAAGTGGCTTATCCCAGCCTGAGCCATCTCAGACACTTCTCCACAGAGACCCGGGCTTCACGCACCCCAACACCACACAGCACATGGGAACAACCCCGTCACCCCCAAGATCCACAGAGACACCCAGATACACATCCCACCTCATGCACCCCAATGTCATACAGCTCATGGGAACAACCTGGTCACCCCTCAGGTCCACACAACTCTATGCTACTCACTCTAGTTGCCCACAAACCTCTGTGCTCCCCAAGCAGGATCCCATGGCCATGCTCAGATGTGCTTGCACAGGGCCCTGGCACAGCCACTCAAGCCTTCACACACACATAGCAAGACACCTCTGGCTCACCCCTCCCTGCTGGCCCTAGTGCCCCCCATAAACCATGTTCCCTCAACTCCTGGCCCAGTGCTTTCTCCAGGATGGGACATGGCTCTACACAGGATAGGGCCTGTGGCAACCTTCCCTGGAAGGAATCCTGTCAGGTGGGTCATGTGGGGGAGGGGTAGGAGTCTGGACTTTGGCAAAAATCCTGACACTGTGATCATGGGGCCCGGGTGGTCGTTCCCTCAGTACAGAGAATGGAGGATGCCAAGGCAGGTCAAGCTGCCTAGGCCAGCAGGGACAGTGGCCCCTCTGTCTGTCCCTCTCATATCTGTCTCATGTCTGTCCCTCTCTGTCTGTCTGTCCCTCTCATAGCCCAGGTTTTGGAGTCACCACATCCCTCTTTGTAGCCCTCCTTTCTTCCTCCTCAAATTGCTTGGCACCCTGGAGCATCACCCCAGGTCATAATTGCCAATGAGTTTTGCCTCCACCTCAAAACAGGGCTGTAGGTGTGGCCCCCATGACCCCTGCCTCGACTTCTCTTAAGATTGACTTCTTCCCCAGGTGAAGGTGTCATACTTCGGGTCTCAGGAGGCTGGTGCCCTGGGCCACAGCGTGCTCTACCTCACTAGTGTTGGTGAGTCCCTCTTCTGCCTGGCTGTGGACGTGGTGGCTCCCGGAATGCGGTGGAGGTGACTGTGGAGCCAGCTGCCTCTCCTCTCTACTTCCTGGAAACACCAAACATTTCCAGGACTGCGGGCATTGAGACCCAGACATGCTTAGGGCCAATGGGGTCTAGAAAGGTCTCTGCTACCAGCTTTAGCCACCGCGGCCTCCTCATGGGAGTCCCACACGTCTCTGGATCCTGGAGACCCAACCTAGAACCACAAAGAGTCATGTACCTCTTTCACCCAGAGCCCACGGCAGCCTCCCCTGAGGACGACAGGCCCTGCTCATGGGTGTCCAGTGAATACAATTAAGGGCCCACTGCATGTGGCATAGGAACCCAGGGCCACCAAGACATAGTCACCCAACACACATGGCCAAGCCAGTGACTTGTGTCCCTCCAGCACCAGCACTCCAGTGCCAGAGCTCCAGTGCCAACATGGGCTCCCGGATATCGAGTCTCCAGAGTTGGACTTCTGGGTTCTCGTCAGCTGGGGTGGGAGCCAAGATGGCTGGGCCTGCCATCACAGGTACAGAGACAGGTGACGTGTCTGCCCTTTGCAGATATGTCCCTCGATGCTGACACAGGCCGCACAGGCAAGGTGAAGAAAGGCTCGGGTGACAAGGTGAGACCCTGGATACCCCAAGAGTGTGATAGGCAGACGTGGGGGATCTTGGCAACAGAAGAGCGGCCAATTCCAGGATCTGTACTGTTCATGGAAAGATGGCCGAATTGGCTCAAGTGAGCATCAGTTCAGGCCATGTGATACACACTGTGTGGCTGTTGGGAAAACACTTACCCTTTCTGATCTGTCTTAATTTGTTTGCTGCAGTTTCTACTCAGAGGGACCTCTCAACATGGCAGGGGCTTCATGAAAGACTATTGAGTAGCCGGATGACCTATTTCTGGTAGAGGGGGTCAGGGTGCTCAGTTACAGCTAGGCCACGAAGAATGAAGGAGAATAGAGTTGTCCATGGGAAACATGCAGCCCACGTAGGGGCAGGAGGCACAGTTTGTAGGGAAAGACCCAGAGAGGCAGCCTGGATCCCAAGGCTTTGTGGACAAGGCGGGGCAGGACACCTGAATCGCTGTAAGGTTATTCATTGCACGGTCTTTCTCCAGGAGGCTGTTGGCAGGAGCTACAGTGAAAACCATGGTGTGGGTCCTGGCACAGGGTAGCATCTACTCAGAGGGGCGGGCAAGAGTGCCATGAGTGCCATGGAAGCAAGCAGTGGACCTGTGAGTCCCAGAGACCGGGGTTTGAAGATGGACTATGCAACCTAAAGATTTCCTCCCAGAGAGTCTCTTTACTTTCTTGCCAAATGGAGAAAACACATAGGGTATTGGGGACAGTAGTGACCCCAGAGTCAGGCAGCTTGTCCTCAGCCTGAAAGGACCTTCAAGACCCCGATGAATGTTAGGCCCAGGAGAATGCTGGAATGGGGGAGTCTTCTTCATGGGAGTCAAGGTGAAGCAGCTTCAGTCTCAGGCAGTGCCAAAACGTGCCCATTTCTGTATGTGGTGGCGTCCCTCTGTTCCTCCATTGGGGGTGTTCTGTATGTGGTGGTGTCCCTCTGTTCCTCCATTGTGGGTGTTCTGTATGTGGTGGCGTCCCTCTGTTCCTCCATTGGGGGTGTTCTGTGTGTGGTGGCATCCCTCTGTTCCTCCATTGGGGGTGTTCTGTGTGTGGTGGCGTCCCTCTGTTCCTCTATTGGGTGTGTTGGTAAAGCCACTGCATAAGGTCCTACGGGTCGTTCACTGCACAGGATGGTTCTCTCTGGGTCTGAGCCTTATTAAGAGTTCTGTGCCCCATGTCCATGGTCCCCTTTTAAATCTTTTAAACGAACCCAGGATACGAACGCGCCTACCCAGGCATGTCTAGTCCCAGAACCCCTAGGCTTGACTAACCCAAACTTTCCTGTGTGTCACAGAAAACTTGGCGCTGGGGCTCCGGGGGTTCTGGGGCCATCCTGTTAGTAAACTGTGACAGAGACGTCCGTGGGTCGAGGGAGGACCTGCATTCCAGCCATTTGAGGTCGCTGGAGGGTGAGTGACAGCAGGCATGGGAGGGGAAAGAGGGGGCCTTGTGTAGCAGGCTTTCTTTTGGGCCACCAAACAGCTCCCAAATCATGACATGGAGACTTCTTAGTAGTTATGAATGCTCGGCCTTAGCCTAGGCTTGTTTCTTGCCAGCTCTTATGACTTAACCTGTTTCTCTTCATCTGTTTTGTCTGGGGGCTTTTTATCTTTCTTTCCTTCTGTGTACCTGACTTTCACTGCTTCTCGTGTCTGGCCGGTGGCTGCCTGGCTTCTGGCCCTGGGCGTGTCTCTGTCTCCCTTGTTCTCTCCTCCTTCTTCTCTCTAGATTTCTCCTATTGGCTGTTCAGCTTTTTATTAGACCATTCAGATGCCTTAGGCAGACAAGGTGAAGCAAATGCAGTCCATCTTTACATAGTTAAACACGCATCCTTACATGGTTAAACAAATGCAGCATAAACAAATGTAACAACACACCTTTACACAGTTCAGGCAATATTCCACAGCATAAACAAATGTAACAACGCACCTTTACACAGTTCAGGTAATATTCCACAGCATAAACAAATGTAACAACACACCTTTACACAGTTCAGGTAATATTCCACAGCATAAACAAATGTAACACACCTTTGTCTAGTTAAAAGAATATTCCACAGCTGAGCAGTGGTTGCACACACCTTGGGAGGCAGAGGCAGGCAAATCTCTGGGAATTTGAGGCCAGCCAGGTCTACAGAGCAAGTTCCAGGACAGCCAGGACCATCCCACATAGCAAGCCTGTCTTGAATAACAACAACAACAACAACAACAATAATAATAATAATAATAATAATATTCCCCACCAGTCTTGGTTGGGGAGGAGGGCATTTGTCTCAGAAGTCACTCTCCCAGACCTGCAGGACATGTCCCCAATGGTGCTGAGCTGCGGTGGCCCCGATGAGCTCTTTGAAAGTCACAAGCTGGTCTTGAAGGTATCTTTGCCCGATTCCAGAAGGCTGAGGGTCTTCTGTGCCCGAGGTGAGTGGCGGTGGCCCGTCTCATCCCCTTCTTCCTTCCTCTGTCACCTTTCTGTAACTCATCGTTGCTTGCATGACTACTCCACTGGGGAAGAGTGTGACAGCCAAGGATGGGGCCCAACTGCTGGTTCCAATGCACAGAGAGAAAAACCGAAGCTCAGGCACAAAGTCACCGTCACACAGCCAAGTGGGGTGGAATGAGCATTCCAAGCCAGGCTTCTTGGGCACCAAGGCCCCTCCCAAACCTCACATGGTTTGTTAGCTCCTCTAGCCAGTCAGTCAGCACCAAACTCTTGCTGTCTGGTGGCCTCACCCAAGCAGGCAAGAAGGGCAAGGACCTTGGAGGCTAGGGCTCAGGACCTGGCTTCAAATCCTGGCTGAATTGCTAGATTTTTCTAACCAGAATCTGCAGCTTTAGTGGACTGAGGTGCAGTTCAGTGGCGATATGTTTAATCACCCCAAATAAAAATCCAGCCACATCAGAAGCCACTCCCATCCTCTGTCACCACAAATGAGATTCATCCATTATGTGGCACACACGATCCCCTCATTGCTTTTTGTGGGTGTTTAATAGCGCATCTATGGACGTGCTTTATTTGACATAATTTGTTTATAGGCACTGTGGACGGACATTTGGGTCATCATCACCTTTTGGGTCAAGATGCTTTTCTCTAGTTATCTCAGTAGAGCTCCCCAGAGGTGGTCCCCACATGGGCCTGACCCTGTTCTCCTTAGGTGGGACCTCCCTCTCCGACTACAAGCAGGTGCTAGGACCCCATCACCAGACCTATGAGGTAGAGCGGCACCCCGGGGAGAGCAACATCCAGTTCTACGTGGCAGGACTCGTCTTCCCAGACGCCAACTTCTCGGGGCTGATCTCTCTCAGCGTCAGCCTGGTAGGCACAGAGGTAAGTGCTAGATGAGGGCTGTGTCAAGGGAGGGGTGTGGGGGACAGAGGGCAGCTGGGAACCTACAGTGCCACTGAGTACTCCTTTCTCCCAGGGCCTCTCCGAGGTGTCACTCTTCACAGACAGCGTGACCTTCCGAGTGGCCCCCTGGATCATGACCCCCAATACCCAGCCACCCCTGGAGCTATACGTGTGCAGGTGAGTGGTCCCCACCCCCCACCCCCTCCAGGCCCAAACCAGAAGAGTAAGCAATAATGCTGTGTGACTGGCCATAGCCCTGAGCTGCCAGGGGATCGCAGTAGAGGTCCTACCACAGACACCAGCACCAGTTAGTTCTAAGTCTGCTGGCTCTCTACCTGTTGCAGAGGCCTAGACACCTTGAATTCAGTCTGGGTTGTGGTCAGGTGTGGTGGTACAGGCCTGTAATCCCTCATTTGGGAGGTTGAAGGAGGAAGACTGGGAGTTCAAATCCAGCCTCTGCTACAAGAGACCCTAGCTCAAAACAAAACAAAACAAAATCTGGGTGGTGGGGCTGAGCCCTGCATGTGTGCCACGAAGGACCTGGCTTCACTCTTCTGAAGTCACAGTCTGCATCTTTTGAGGACATAGGGACCCAGTCAGTTGAGTCTTGCCCATTCGGGGCGTCCTGGTCCTCTTGCTATGCCCTGGTATCTAGTGGCCTCTGCTGGTCAATCCTTGAGATGCCACAGATAGGAGTGGAAGACAGGGCCTGCTGAGCCAGATGCAAATTCACAGCAAGAGGATGAGGCCACTCAGGGTTATCTGTCCCCTGGAGCAGGGGTGTCCCAGCTTCCTGTCTGCTCAGAGACCTACCTCAACTCTCTGCTCTGAGAAGCCAGGGCTAGTCCACCTACTGCCACCTAATCAGTGGCATCAAACCCAGGTCACCTCCATAGCCACCCTGGACTGCCTGGGCTAGTTCAGGCACCCTGCCTCTGGGCTCTACAGTCTGGCCTTGCCCTGCTTAGGACCCAGTCACACACAAACGCGCGCACACACACACACACACACACACACACACACACACACACACACACACACACACACACACACACACACACACAGACACAGACACACACACACACACACACACACACACACACACGCACACACACACACACACCTCCCCGTCCCCCAGCCTTCCAGCCTCTCCAGGGCAGGGATAAATCTGAAGCTCAGTGCCCAGAGACACAGGGCCTGACACATCTGAATTCTGGTCCCAGCTTAGTCACTGTCCTTGCAGTGTGACAGATGCCCATGGCCGCAATGACAAATTCCTGGAGGACATGGCCCACCTGGCCCAGAAAGCCAACTGCAAACTAGTGGTCTGTCCCCGGGTGGAGAATAATAACGATCGCTGGATCCAGGTGGGTACAAGGTGGATCCAAAGAAGAACTGGGTGGGTGGTGGGTGACTGGGATAACAGGAGTTCAGTCACATCTGCCTGCTAACCTGGGGACATGGGCTCAAGCTAGAGCAATCGCTCCCATCTCCTCCAGATGTCCTGCCTTGGGGCTGGGTCTTCTGAATGAAGCCCTGGAGGCCTCCCCCATGTCCTCCCCAGTTCTTGGGTAATGTCACTGTCTGGGGTCATCTCTCCTGAAACCCCCTGAGGAGGCCTGCTGTAGATCTTTCTTCCTCACACAGGATGAGATGGAGTTTGGCTACGTTGAAGCCCCTCACAAATCCTTCCCTGTGGTCTTCGACTCCCCACGAAACAGAGGCCTGAGGGACTTTGCCCTTAAGAAGATCCTGGTGTGTGGCCAAGTACATGGTGGGGGGGGGGTCAGGGCTTTGGTGGCTCCTCTCCTGGAAGCCCTGGTGGATCCTCATCTTTTAGGGTACAGAGACTGGTGGGGGTGGTGAAAAGCAACCTGGAGAGTGGGTAGAAGGTGTCATCTGAGAATGCAAATGATATGCAAATCACACCCAAATAGACACCCACTCCCGTTACACCTTCTCCAGGATGGGAGAGACAGAACAGCAATGTTCTTGGCCAGGGGAGATTCTTAATGATCAGGGCTCATTCTCAGTGGCCAGGGCTCATTCTCAGTGGTCAGGGCTCATTCTCAGTGGCTAGGGCTCATTCTCAGTGGTCAGGGCTCATTCTCAGTGGTCAGGGCTCATTTTCAGTGGCCAGGGCTCATTCTCAGTGGTCAGGGCTCATTCTCAGTGGTCAGGGCTCATTCTCAGTGGCCTGGGCTCATTCTCAGTGGCCTGGGCTCATTCTCAGTGGCCTGGGCTCATTCTCAGTGGCCAGGGCTCATTCTCAATGGGGAGTCAACAGAAACAGCAGTCCTGGAGACCAGACTGCCTTTGAGAGGCTGTATACCCCTAGCAAGCATGCCAGGGACTGGTACTCCCTATACACAGGATGGCAGCCACAGCTACTGCCACCCGTGAGTTCCAGACACTGCCCCCTAGTATTTTTTAATGGTTTCCTACACTCAGTCCACAAGATACTCTGCCCTATTACTAATAATTGTTATTTATAAAGTTTCCTTTTCAGTACCAAGGAAACTGAGGCTTGGGGAGGTTAACCAACTTGCCCAAGGCAGGGAGCCAGTGGGACACCCATGCACAAACCCCAACTGGTACCTACAAGGCTGCAGTTTCTCCTGAGTTGGTCCCGTTTCTGTTGCCCCCGTTTGTGGGCCCCAAGTCCCTTCCTGCCAGGACAATGCAGACCAAGGAAAGAGTTTGGAAATAGGGTGTCTCAAGCCAGTAACTATCAGACCTAGACAGGGATGGGGGTGGGGTGTAACGTGTAACAAGTCTTTCTCTGTCCCACCAGACTGCTCCCAAATAAATACACAGAGACTTCTTAGTAATTATGAAAGCTCTGCCTTGGCTTAGGCTTGTCTCACTAGCTCTTTTTTTTTTTATGATTTGTAGTGGAACAAAGCACATCTTTTTTTTTAAGATTTTATTTATTATGTATACAGTCTATACAGTCCTCTGCCTGCAGGCCAGCAGAGGGCACTAGATCTCATTCAAGGTGGTTGTGAGCACATGTGGTTGCTGGGAATTGAACTCAGGACCTCTGGAAGAACGGTCAGTGCTCTTAACCGCTGAGCCATCTCTCCAGCCCAGTCTCACTAGCTCTTATAACTTAAATTAACCCCTTCGGTAATCTACACACTGCCATGTGGCTCATGGCTTTTACTCTCCTCTGTTGTTTCCTCTGTGTCTGGCTGACAACTCTACCTTTTTTCCTCACCGAGTCCTCTCTATCCCCAGAAGTCCTGCCTACCCCTTCCTGCCCAGCTATTGGCCATTCAGCTCTTTATTAAACCAATCTCAGTGACACATCTTCACACAGTGTAAAGCATTGTTACACAATGGGGGGAGTGAATCCTGCAGGGTGAGTGTGTGGGGAGACCAGGGCACCCTGGCTCTTGGCTCTGTGACCCCTTGGCCTTCTCTTCCTTTGGGTTCATGGCGCTCCTTTCTTCTTGGCTTGCTGTGAAGGCTAAGGCTGCTGAATGCCTTCTCTTCCTGACTGGTGTGTCAGGAATCCTGAGCCCTCTGTCTCCCCAGCGGCTCACAAGTTTTAATGTGTGGGGCATTGTGTGTGTGCATGTGTGTGTGTGTGTGTGTGTGTGTGTGTGTGTGTGTGTGCGCGCGTATGTGTAACTATGTGTGTATGCATGTGTGTGCCTGTGTGTGCCTGTGTGTGTGTGTGTGTGTGTGTGTGCGTGCGCGTGCGTGCGCGTATGTGTAACTATGTGTGTATGCATGTGTGTGCCTGTGTGTGCCTGTGTGTGTGTGTGTGTGTGCATGTGTGTGTGTGTGTGTGTGTGTGTCCATGCACATACATGTGGAGATTAGAGGTCATCCTTAGATGTCATGCCTTAAGAGCTGTCCACTTTTTTTTTTTTTTTGAGACAATGTCTCCTATTGGTCCGGGACTTGCCAATTAGGCTAGGCTAGCTGACTAGTGAGTCCCAGGACTACCCTGCCTCCCAGCACTGGAATTGCAAGTGTGTGCTACCATACCAGGCTTTTATGTGGGTGCTGGGAATCAAACTCAGGTCCTCACGCTTGTGTGGCAAGTGCTTTCTTTACCTCCTGAGCCATCTGCCAAGCCCCAGTGTGCTCCATCCTTCTCTCATTTCCTACCATGGTCTCTGTTCCATGTCTGTCCATCCATGAATCCTTTGATGTCTGCTGCTTGATCAAGGGCCTGGAGACTGCTCACCTCTGGGCACTGACTTGATCTAGAACTTCTCAGTGTGTAAAGAGAGGGGCTTGTTAGGTGTGGATGGAGACCTGGGAAGCAGTCTCCAGTGTCCTCCCCTCCTCTAAGCATGACTCCTCCTGCCTGTGGGTGCTCTGATGGTGCGTCTCTCTAGGGTCCTGACTTTGGATATGTGACCCGGGAGATCCAGTACGCAGGTGCCTCTGGCCTGGATTCCTTTGGCAACCTGGATGTGAGCCCACCGGTGAAGGTGGGCACCAAAGAGTACCCACTCGGCAGAATCCTCATCGGCGGCAGCTTCCCCAAGTGAGTGGCCTGAGAGGGTGGCGGGTTTGGGAGGGTGCAATAACCTCCTCCATGTGGCTCCCCAGACAGGGAGGTGCCCTCCAGAGCCCATGGGAAATGACTGTCCCAGACTCTGGACTGCAAGGTGTTCCCCAGGGCTCATGGTATGACTGTCACACAGGTCTCAGAGGCAAATTAGTGGCCCAGAGTGATAAGGATAAACGCCACGTTAAACCAGCCTGTCAGAGGCTGGGGATGAGCACGGTTGATCGAGGTTTACCCTCCATGAGTCCCTCCCTGCGTTTGATCTCCAGCTTGGAGTAAGCAAGCAAGAGTGACGGCTCACAACTGTGATCCCAGCACTTGGGTGAATGGAAGCAGAAGGATCAGAAGTTCAAGGTTATCCTCAGCTACATCACAAGTCTGAGGCAAGCCTGGGCTAATGAGACTCTGTCTGAAGTCAGCCAAGCTGGGAGGTGACATGCCCTCTGCCACATAAGCAGAGACAGGCTCCTTGCACTGGGAAGCCAAAGCCACTGATATCCTGTCTTGAAAGGGCCCAGAGGCAGGACAGGCAGCTGGAACACTTATGACAGAGACACTCAGTGACCCCACGCTGGCCATCTGTGATGGTGCCGAGGACAAGGTGTTTAGGGCTCAGTTAATGCTCAGACAGGTGCAATGCCCACTTGTGCAGCAGGTCCCTCCCTGACCTCAGGTAACCAAATGAGGGTGTGCTCCTTGGAGCCCACAGGGGTTTCACCCTGTCACAAACCCTGGGTGTCTCTTTCATTTGTGGAGCCTGGATGTGCCCCAACTTGTCTTTTGGGCCCCAGCTGGCCACACAGCCTCAGGTGAGAGCCTGGGGCTGCTGAATCAGACAAGGTGGGTTTTGCTGGTACCAAGTGAGGCACAGAGTTGGGTGCCTGGACCTGCTGTACTGGCTGAGGCTGGCTAGGAGATGGACAGAGACCCTGGTGGCCACCCACCTCAGAGAGGGCGCTGGGGCTGGGCTTCAGGCCCCGAGGTCCCAAGGAAGTGGCCTATGAGTCTCCAGGATCCGATGTCCATTGATTTGGTCTGTGTCACTCAGCTGGTGCTCACCATGGTGTCTGGCAAATACTCGGTGCTCAATTTGTTTCTTCAAATTGGGGTCAGGTGCCAGGCATGGGTGAAAGTACTATGGGTGCTAAACATGGACATACAACACAATAACCCCATGAGTTTGAAGCAGAGGGTCGTGAGTTCAAGGCAAGTCTTGGCTGCAGAGTGAGGCTCTGTCTTCAAAACAAAACAAACAAACAAACAAACCAAACAAATAAAACAAAAACAACAAGTTAAAAGGATGGGGTGGGGACTAAGCAAAATAAAAAACCCAACATACAGAAGAGGAATTTCTAGGGATGTGGGGTGAGCAATGCTGATACATTTGAAATAAATGATTTCTTTTATATCCCATTCCTCATTTTCTTCAACTGTAAAATAGGCTTGATAAAAAAAGCTCTCTCCTGCTGGGAAGAAATGGTGCATGCCTTTAATCCCATGCCTTTAATACTCAGGAGGCAGACACAGGTGGATCTACAAAGGCCAGGTTGATCTACAAAGTGAGTTCCAGGACAGCCAGGACTGCTATACAGAGAACTCCTGTCTTGAAAAACCAAGACAAACAAACAAACAAAAAAACAACATCTCTCCTCTAGGATTAAAGGCGGTGGTGGTACAAACCTTTAATCCTAGCACTCAGACTCATAAGGCAAGAGCGAAGCCAGCCAGGTCTACAGAGCAAGTTCCAGGACAGAGGGTACACAGAGAAACCCTATTTTGAAAAACAAACAAAGAGCCTCTCCCCTGGGCTGACCAGATAGCTTAGTGGGTAAGGTATCTGCTTCCCAAGTGTGAAAGCCTGAGTTTGGGCCCCCAGCACCCCTGTAAACAGCCGGGCATAGCAGCCATAGTGTCTTCCGCTCTCCTCCTGGGACATCCTAACTCCGCTCTGTTCCCAATGGCTTCAGCTTGGGCTGCAAATCTCTGGGCCTGTAATCAGTGGAGTCTGGTCTTGACCTTTCTCAGCAGGGTGGCTCAGACTATGTCACTTAGCTCACTGAGCCTCAGTTTCCCCTCTGGCAAAGCAGACCCACTGAGAGGGCTGTGAGGGCATAGGAGAGATGTATAGGGGATACGGGGAGGGGGGTAGGACATAAGATGACTGACGGAGCCTCTCTCTCCACCAGGTCCAGCGGGCGGCGAATGGCTAGGGTGGTGCGTGACTTCCTGCAGGCTCAGCAGGTACAGGCCCCGGTGGAACTCTACTCCGACTGGCTTTCCGTGGGCCATGTGGATGAGTTTCTGAGCTTCGTGCCCACCTCTGACCAAAAGGTGTGTCACCTGCTTCACCATTCCACAGCCTTCCAATTAAGTCACCTCTGCCCCCACCTGGCCTGATGGGATGGTTCTGGGCATGGGCACTGCCACCAACTCAGTCCCATGGGGTCAGCATGCCCTGGGGCTTAGGCTGTGTTAATCAGGAAGGGCTTCCTAGAGGAAGCCAGGAGACTGTGTGCTTCCTGCTGGTCTTTTCAGACCCCAGAATACTCCAAGAGTCAGGAATGATACTGGAAAGAGTTGAGAAAAGAACTCAAGCACCTACTATATGCCAGGCTCACACACATTTAGCCAGGTAACCCTCCGAAAGCCCATTCTTGCCTCCATTTTATAGGTAACGAAATCAAGGCTTAGGAGGGTCGTGCACACTCTCAGGTACATACAGGCCAGGGTGGTTGTGGAGGATTTTCATCAAGATTTGGGCTCTGGGTTCTATGTTGACCATAGAGTCCCACTATCTTGTAGAGAGGGCCAGGAAGAAAGTGACCCTCAGCCCTCACAGAGAAAGCCACCTGGGGCGGGGGGGGGGGGCGCTTCCTAGTGGCCAGTGACTCTGGCCCAGCTGGTTAGAGCTCAGATGGGGGCAGTGAGCAGCTGCAGCAGGGACAAGCCTGGATGACGTAGAAGGCAGAATGGAGTTCCTTGGCAGGCAAAGTGAGCAGGAAGCCAGGTAGGGAGACAGGTGTGGGAAAGGCCGGCAATTGGGACCCACTTGGTGGGTGGCGTGGACAGGGAGGGCGGGGAAGGAGCCCAGTGCACATCTGGCTCGTGAGCTCAATCCTTGGAGGTCTCTGGCATCTAATGGACCCGCACTTTGTGGCAGGGCTTCCGGCTGCTCCTGGCCAGCCCCAGGGCCTGCCTCCAGCTCTTCCAGGAGAAGAAGGAGGAGGGCTACGGGGAGGCAGAGCAGTTTGATGGTGAGTGCCAACGCTCTGTCACCTGTCACCTCTACCCTTTCATCACCATCCCTGGGGACGTTCCTACTGCTGCCCTGGAAAAGGGGGGAAATTAAGGAACCAGAGAGTCACCCAGATACATTGATGGTGGTGCTGCTCATTGATGGTGTAGGCTGGACCTCGGGGGAGATGAAGGGATACCGGATCCAGATCCTAGCTTTAACACTTGCTGGAGATGGAGTCCACCGGGCCTGTGCTCTGCCTCTTAGAACCCTTTTTCCCTTCTCTGAATTGGATATGATAATCGCCCTCACTGGAACATCTTAAAGATCAACAAGGATTAAGCTGCCCCAGCAGTTGTGGGAGGTCAGTGCTGGGAGCCCTGAGGAGACCTGAGGCCTTCTCCCAGCACCTCGATTCTTCTCCTTGGTTTGGCTACAGATGACACCAGCCTCCCAGCTTCTGGCCTTTCTCTTTCACCATCCTACTTGTGCTAGTCATTGGCCTGTGCTGTGCTGCTGCAGGCCTGGGGGCTCCAGGCAGTGTCCCTGAACCCACACACCGTCTGTCTGTGTCCCTGAACCCACTGTCTGTCTGTCTGTGAATTCACACTGTCTTCCTGTCCCTGAACTCACCCACTGTCTGTCTGTCCTTCACAGGCCTCAAACATAAGACAAAGAGAAGCATCAACAATATCTTGGCTGACAGACACCTCAGGAGGGACAGTACGCATGTGCAGGTGAGGGCAGGACAGTGGCTAGGTGGTGGCAAGGTCCAGAGTGTGGGGGACATAGCCCGGCCTCGGTTTGTCCTGTAGGTTCCTGAGGGTGTGAGAGTGAGAAGAGTGTTTGTCCTCAGAGCTGGTAGACTTGGGGGACGGGCCGGCCACCCTCAGACCACAGCAGGCACCTGGACTTGCCTGACTCTGGGGGTGCAGTCCATTTCCACAGATGTGAATCCAAGTCCTCATGCTGGGAGTATGAATGTGAGATGCAGTGACATGGGGTCCTCCTCAGAGGCCCTGAGCAGAGAGCAGGTGGGACACCAAAGACAACGCCTGCCCTGTGTGTGATGCTGGGCTCAGTGAAGGGAGGAGACCCATCGGCTCTTCTTCACCAAGCCAGGGACTTTACCACCATGGCTGGGGTGGGGCAGAAATATTAATGGTTGGGACAGTGTGTTAAATGACAGGGGTTGCCGGATGGTGGTGGCGCACGCCTTTAATCCCAACACTCAGGAGGCAGAGGCAGGCGGATCTTTGAGTTTGAGGCCAACCTGGTCTACAGAGTGAGTTTCAGGACAGCCTCCAAAGACAGAGAAACCCTGTCTTGAAAAAAAAAATGACAGGGGGCGTCATCAAAGTGACTCAGCAAGTAAAGGCTCCTGCTGCCTGAGGAGCCAAGTTTGATCCCCAGAATTCATAGTAGATGGAAAGAATTGACTGATCTCCACATATGCCTATATTGTACACACACACACACACACACACACACACACACACACACACACACGCACGCACGCACACACATACCACAATTAAAAAATGTAACTGGGACTAAAGAGAGGACTCAGAAGTCAAGAGCATTAACTGCTCTTCCAGAGGACCCAAGTTCTATTCCCAACACCCACATAGCAGCTCACAACCATCTGTAACTCCAGTTCCAGGAGATCTGATGCCCACTTTTGGCCTCCATTGCCACCAAGGCATGCACATAGCACACAGGCATACGTGCAGGCAAAACATCCATATACACAAAATAAAAACGATATTTAAAAATTGTAGGGGCTGGAGAGATGGCTCAGTGGTTAAGAGTACTGCCTGCTCTTCCAATGGTCCTGAGTTCAATTCCCATCAACCACATAGTGGCTCACAACCATCTGTAATGAAATCTTGTGCCCTCTTCTGGGCTGCAGACATACATGCAGGCAGAACACTGTGTACATAGTAAATAAATAAATAAATAAATAAATAAATCTTTTTTTAAAAAATTGTAATCAAGTGACAGAATCCTTTGGAACCAAACCTCAACTATTCCTAGCTTTGTGCAGTTGGGCAAGCTGCTGAGCCTCAGTTTCCCTGCTTCAGACAGCTGTGAATCCTTTTGCACAGAACCATCGAGAGCCTCTGAGGCGCCCACAGGTGCTCAGTGCTGCACTCACACTCACACTCAGATTCTACGGTTGGGGGCGGGGCTTCCCTCCTCCCCAGGAATGCATCGACTGGAACCGGGAGGTGCTGAAGCAGGAGCTGGGCCTATCAGAGAGCGACATCGTGGACATCCCGCAGCTCTTCTATCTGAAGGGAGCCTATGCTGAAGCCTTCTTCCCCGACATGGTGAGAGTCCCTGGTGGGTGTGAGGGCGGGCGGATGCAGAGGCCGCACAGAGAGGGACAGCCGTTCCTAGACGGGGCAGGTACATGCCCCTGAGAGTCTCAGATGGACACAATGAGTTCATGCCTTTGGCACCTGGTGGGCAACAGCTGGGAGAGCAGCGAGACACCCTACAGTGGGCAGCCAGCCCCACCCCATTTTCTAAATGGAAAGGCGGACACAGACGTTTTTGTCTTCTATCTGGAGACTCACTGACTTGCTCTGTTCCCACCTTAGCCTTCACATGAGGCTCCCCCAAGGGACTTCTATGTCAGCCTTCCTGGCAGACAGAACAAACAGTAGCCACCAGGTAGCAGATGGGGCCAAAAGCCCTCAGTCGGGGGAACGGGGCTGAGTGATGCTATCAAATCAGCTGACCCACAGGCCCATTTCCTGCCCGGCCAGGAAAGGATACAGGGTGAGGGCCTCAGTGAGAGGAGGGCTCTGGAGCAGGAAGTGACCCTCCTTTTCTATGGTGCCTTTAGCCTGGGTACTTCTCCCGGGACAAGACTAGAATAGAACCAAGTTAGGGGAAAGGGTGTGCTCACTGGAGTGAGGGGATGCCTCACTCTGACTTTCCATGAGGTCTAGCCTCTAGGCTGGCAGGGTGCTGCTCCCCAAAGACAGGTGCTTTCCACCTGAGCCTCCTGCTGCTGGACACCGTAGGGTGTTCAGTGGCATCTCTGGCCTCCTGTAACAACCAACAATACCAGGCTGGCGGATCCTTCCTCACTGAACAGCACTGCCCGAAGCTCTGCCTTCTGTTAGAGCTTTCCCTGCTGGGGTGAGCACTCTGAGTATTGGGATGGCCTGTAACTAACAACCAGGGACAGGAAGTGATTTTAATCTACCCAGCCATATGTGGCTAACGACGGCTGGCATAAAGACACAGGGCTTTGGTTCCCATTGCAGGTGGGACGTAGCTTAGGTTAAAGCCTATAACCTTGGGCTGTGACTCAACTCCAGGAGCAGAGGCCTGGCCATGGCAGCAAACATGGGTTTCTATTCCTCTCCCTGCCCTTTGAACCTGGCATTCCCCACCTCCCCAGCATGCACATTCCAGCCTGTCAGTGGGCAACAAGGCTTCCTGACTTGTAATGCCACTTAACCTGTCTGAGCTACAAACTCAGAGGGGGTTATGAGATTCAGGGATGGTGTATCTGGAGTGCAAATATTCTCAGTAAGTGCCAGACACTAAAGAAAGGGCTGCTATGAACAGCCAGCCGAGCAGGCTGTGTACTGCACAGCCATTAACACTGGTGAGGACAGTTACAGGACAGGCCCGTAGCTCTGCATGTTTAATCCCTGGCTGTGACAAACTTGTTACAACATGGCAATTGTCTGAGAGATGGGGGAAAGCGTAGGAGGAAGGGGTGATGGCCATTGGTAAAGTTAACCATACCTGCTATTAACTATGGAACCACTCTGCCACTGAAATACAACACTCTCAGCCCAGCACTCCTCCCCCCGCTGTCCCCCTTTTTTTCCCCCTTTTTTGCATGTTGAGATAATGCCTTATTTATGTAGCCCAGGCTGGCCTCAAAGTCACCATCTTCCTGCTTATGACTCCCAAATTATAATGGGCATATACCCCACCCCCATCTCAGACCCTAGTTCCTGACCCATTTCTGGTCCTGGTGGGATGCATCAGCAGAGCCAGAACCCAGAAGGGGCCCAGGGTGTGGCACATTCATGGCCAGTGGGGCTCTTCCTCTCTCTTGCAGGTCAACATGGTGGTCCTAGGCAAATACCTGGGCATCCCCAAGCCCTTTGGCCCCCTCATCAATGGCCGCTGCTGCCTGGAGGAGAAGGTACGCTCCCTGCTGGAGCCGCTGGGCCTACACTGTATCTTCATTGATGACTTCCTGTCTTACCACCAGTTGCTCGGGGAGATCCACTGTGGCACTAATGTGCGAAGGAAACCTTTCTCCTTTCGGTGGTGGAACTCAGTGCCCTGAGCCTGCCTGGCAACCACCCTTGCTACTCTTTTGATGGGAGTACCAGGGCAAGGGTGAGGGACATGGACCAGCCTCCATCCTCCTGGGGCCTGAAAGTAGGCTGGCTACTGTGGTCGCCAGACTCCAGGGGGACACCATGCTTCTTCGTCTCTGGAGCGGTCTGTCCTGCCCAGGGAGATTATTGTCACTCTTCCCTCTCCTGTTCCCAGCCACAGCCCCCGGAAGGTCAAGGTTGGCAGCTGAGCCTGTTAAAGGCATGGCCTCTGCAGGCACACCTCACTATGAGTTGCTCCCCTTTGTTTGGCTGCCTCTTTGGAGCTGGAGACAATGGCCTTGGGGCTGTTTCAGAAATGCTCACCATGCCTGGACCCTGGGCTGAGAGCATTACGGTTCCATATGACTCCTGGATTATGTAAGATGAAAAGGAAGATTTGGGGCATCCTTTTTCCTAAGGGGACTTCAGGCCATGGCCCTTAAACACCCTTCTGCTCTATGTAGGCAAGCAAGGACCGGAAAGGCCAGGGGCCTGAACTCGAGCAGGCAACAAAGCCCCTTTAATACCCTACTCCATCCACTCCATCCTCCGCAGGATGCTTGTTACTTGTTGGGACAGCCTTTAATTATGAGACCTGTTGCTTCCGGTTGGAAGGCGCTAGGGGCATAGGGAGGCCTTGGAAGTCCGCAAGCGGGGGCGGGAGAAGGGAGGGGCAGGCAGGAGGGTCTGAACAAGAAGTCAAATAGGTTGCCCATCTTGGGGTGGGGAACCTGGAAGCCTGGGACTCCTAGCTGGGCGTTTGGGGCCCCTGAATCTGAAGGCCGTTTCAAATGTGAAGGGGTTGGGACCCAAGGTGTTAGGAGAGGGTGGGGCAGACCATTAAGTTACAGCTGGAGGTGGGGCTTAATTTCCTCTAATAGTCTCTAATTACTCCCCAACCTGCTGCAGGCAGTGGGAGGGGAGGACCCACACTTCCTCAGCAGCCTGGGACCCTGCACAACACTTGCACTGCCCTAGTAAACCCCATGGCAGGCCTGTGTCCCCCTCCCACGGTAGGACAGACAGCTGCCCTGGAGACTAATAGTACTGGGTGAGGTCACAGAGGCATGTGCAGGCAGGCAGGCAGGCAGACCAGGCTGGCTGAAGGGCATGGCTGGCAGAGGGAGCTGGCTGCTCCCTTCCTCCACTGGTCAAGGAGCCACACCAGGCTGCCAGTGGCTGGCTTCTGTCTTTGCATTTTTAGTAACTTCTCTTGGGATCCCAGGCTTGAGGCAGCTGCTGCCACTTTGTAGCCACTGGACATTCAGTTAGCAAAGGCTCCCATGGAACTGTTAGAATGGACTTGGCCAGGTAGGGATTGGCTCCAACCCGCTAGAAGGTTCTGTGGAACTGGAAGCCCATCTGCAGGTTCCTGCACCCTCCTCTATGGTCACGACCCAGCTGGGGCTGAGCCTTGGAGAAGAAGAAGGAGGAGGAGAAGGAGCAGGGTTGGGGGCAGGGCCTGGCCTCTGAAGAGGAGACTGCTGAGCCCTGGCAAGCATGGGAGCAAGCCTTCAGAGCCTCATGAGGGGGACCCTGTAGTTGCTGCCCAGGCTGTCTGGGGTCCTGGATGACTGGCCACACTCTTTCTGATCAATAAAAACATCACTTGTGCATTCTTTAAGTGGCTGCCTCATTTGTCTCTGGGCTGACACAGAGAGAGGAAAGTGAAGGGCCCTGCTTCCCTGTTCTACACACCCTGACACAAGTGTGTGGGCTCAACCTCAGCAAGCCATAGGCTGCCCCTGTCAGCTGAACAGCTTCCTGGCTGAGGCAGGTGAGTTCCAGGCAGCAGCTGATTCAACAGAATGCTTGGCACATGGGTGATTCCACCCTGCTGCCTGCCTGAGATACTATCTGGCAGGAGGGACCTGCCTCTTCCTCTCCCCATTCCTTGACTTTATCTTCATCTGTCAGGGAGGATGAAGAGGCGGGAAGCCTAGGGTCCTGCTAACGGAGGGAAATGATGCTCCAACAGTTCTGGGGCCCAGGACATAGGCCCCGATTCTCACGAAGAGTTACCAGCTTTGGTGGTCTGATCTCAGGAGCCTGGAACTACTACTCCTTTCTTATCTTACACATTTGCTATCCCCTCAGACCGTACCCTTTGACATAGTTATTTTAGCTGTTTTTATGGACTAAGAAATTGTCCACCAATCATTGACATCTAATAGCCTGAATCAACCATAGGGCTGTTTCTAAAAGTTGGTACTTGGGCTAGCAAGATGGCTCAGTGGGCAAAGGTACTCAGTGCCAATCCTGATGACCTGAGTTCAAATCCCAGGACCCACATGGTGGTAGGAGAGAACAAACTGCCACAAATTGGCCTCTGACCTCCATGTATGCACTGTGGTGTGCATATGTCCACACACAAAATAAATCAATACATGTACTATAATAAAATGCAGTTTAATAGCTGGTACCAGCTGGATAGATTTGACAGCAGGGATCTACTTCCAAAGGGAGCTATAGACTCTGGGCATGAGACTCATGTCCCCAGCACAATGTGGCAGCATTCTTGGAGGGGAATTCCTCACTCTTTCCAGCCATCCCCCACAGTTAGGGAGGCTGTCTGGGACTTTCTCCAGAATTCTGGTGAAGCTGGGTCCTGGCTACTTTAGGGAATGCCCTTCCCAGGCACTGAACTACTGCAGAGGGACAGTCATAGGCTCCAAATATCATCCTTTGACTGGTGCAAATAGAGGACCCTGGGAAATGGGTCCTGGTCCCTACCCTGCCCTGGAGGGAAGCAGCCACGGGGAGGAGGGAAGAGCCTGTGTTCAGCACTTCTGAGCCTCTAAAGCCATTATCTCTGCCAGCGCAGGTGACTGGCCACATTTTCTACACATGAGGAAACTGAGATGCACCCTCATCAGTACAGGTGCAGCCTGATCAGACGAGCCCAAGACTCCTCTTGCCAGAGTCCTCGCTCTTGATATTCCAGACACCTCTTGGCTTCAGTTTCCTCACCTACAAGCGGGCCTCCTACTCTGATTTTTTTGGCTCCGAGTGACTAGGGATGATAGATGTTTACTTCTGCATCATTTACCCCCTTTGGGGGTTTTGACCTCCAACAGTAGTAGCAACAGCAGTCGGGAGAATGAGCCCAGGTCCGTGTTAGATCTGCCCGCCATTGAATCCTTTAGCCTCATGGCAGCCATTGCTCACAGGGAAAAGGTGAGGCTCCACCAGGAAGCCCCTGAGGCAGGGAGGAAGCCCAGTCCAGTCCTACAACTGGCTTTTAATTAAGAAAGTCAGGGGACCAACAAGATGTCCCAGCGGGTAAAGGTGCTCCTCACTAACCCTAACAACCTGAGTTCTACCCTGGAGTACACACAGCGGAAGGAGAGCACCAACCCCGCTGCCTGCACACAAATGTGCACTGTCTCCTCCATAAACACATCAAGGTAAAAAATCACATATATACATACAGTTATAATATGTTTAAAAAAAGAAAAACCAGGCCAGTTGGAGATATGGCCTGCCTAGCATCCACAAATCTCCTGTTTTGATCCCTAGCACCAAATAAAGCTGAGTAGAGCAGTGCATGCCTGTATTCCCAGCATTTGGGAGGCAGAAGGATCAGAAGTTCAAGACCATCCTCAGTCTCATAGTGACTTTGAGATATTGGACACCTTGTCTCAAAAAAAAAAATTAAAAAAAAAAAGCCAGTCTGTGGTAGTGCACACCTTTAATCCCAGCATTCGAGAGGTAGAGGCAGGTTGATGTCTGTGAGTTCGAGGCCAGCCTGGTATACAGAGTGAGTTCCAGCCAGGGCTACACAGTTCTTTTGTCTCAAAAGAACCAAAATAAATAATTAAATTTTAAAAAATGAAAAGAAAAAGAAAGGTGGGGAGGTGTGTGGGGAGGGAAGGAGGAGAAGGAGAGGGTGGAGAAGGAAAAGGAGAAAAGGGAAATATTTCTCCCATGCTTGGGTGAAGAATCCAGTTGCCTGCACCAGGTTGGAGCCGGCCTGGGAACCTGCATTCTCAGCAGTCCTTCCACAGTGTAGAGAAAGGAGCGCCAAGAGGACAGTGAAGGGCCAGGGCAAAGCCCTTCGTGCCCTCCCTCTTCCCCTACCCATCCCAGATGTGATGGCCAAGTGCCTGCCTGTGGGGACTTGCTTTCTTTCCACCTAGAAATTAACTCTCTGGGTGCCCTGGAGTGGGAGCCACAGGTTCATATGCAAATATAAGAGCCCTTCCAGCCAATCCTGAAGAGGGGGTTGGCTCTTTGGCCTCTGAGAAGAAGCTGAGCTTCTAGGACTGGAGCCAATGAGCTTGCGCCCTGGGCTGGAGGGGTGGGGCTGGGTCCTTTTAAACCGCATCCTGGGGGACCTCTGCCTAGTGCTGGGTTTGGTGGCCAAAGCCCCCATCCTAGGCCGCTATGTCTCTGCAGAGGATCGTGCGTGTGTCCCTGGAACACCCCACCAGCGCTGTGTGTGTGGCAGGTGTTGAGACCATCGTGGACATTTATGGGTAAGAATTGGCCCTGGAGGGTCTGGGGTTCTTCATGCAGAGTCCCTAGGATCTGTGCGGGCGTTCCTCGGGTCGCAGGCCAGTGGCCTTACCCTTGGAAGCCTGCCCATGGGAGGATGCTTTGGTCCTTGCTGTTGTCAGTTAGGTTCCCAGCAGGGTTCTTGAACCAGGGGGATGAAACCAAGCATAGCTGAGCTCCATCTAGGGGCTTTGAGGGATCTGGGACATGGGCTTATGGGGCCATCGGCTCATTTCTGTCTTCAGGGGTGCTCGAAGAGGCTGGGAAGTCTCTCTGTGGTCCACAAGGAAAGGAAGGGATGTGTCCCCTTGTCCTACAGCCCCTTGGCTTATGGGTATGGGAGAGTTAAGTCATTTCTGAAAAGGCCACATCTTCTCACACAGCACTCAAGGTGCCACGCTGCGTCCCCAGAGCTGGTCAGACTTCTCAAATGCCACCCTGACAAGAGCACTGCAGTCTAACAGTATCTCACATGATGTGGGTCAATGTACAAATGGAGGCACAGAGAGGGTGAGCCGTTAGCCCAGGCCGCACAGTCACCAGGACGCAAAGCTGGGCTTTAAGCCCACTGCAGACTTACTGAGGACTTAACATCCAGCCACTCAGCCACGGGATCACCGGGGCTTCAGATCCACCATCACCAGCCACTGGCCACCTACTCACTGCACCTGCTACGTGCCAGGCTGAGACTTGACACTCCGGGGTAGCTTAGGTAGGGGTTGTAGGAGCAAGTCTGGCTTGTTAGGCTCTTGTGTCCCAGCTCTGAGGCTCAGCCGGGGACAGATTTCAAGGATTCTGGGATAAGGGTGCCACCTCTCAGACCTCCCTGTCCCCTTCTTGGACTTGGTTTCAGCACCAGGACATCAGAAATCCTTGTGAGATGATGCCACTCACTGTAATACCACGAGGGTCATCCTTGGCCTCCATTTACCAGCGGCCAATGGTGCTCCCGCCCCTCCTGGGTCAGCTAAAAATGTCTCTAGATATAGTCAGATATGCCCCAGGGGCCGGAAGTTTCATACCCTTTGAGAACAAGTCTCTAGAACTAAGAGTTTAAAAAGTGGAGTGAACTGGGTTGGAAGCAAAGAGGACCCAGGTGTGGAAGATAGGAAGTGAGTTGCCAGTCACAGGAAATAACCAAATCGGGATGAAATGCATACCAGGAGCTAAAGCCTGGCTGAGGGTAGGGGGGCTGTGAGATGGGCAGAGGGCAGGTCTGTGGTCCCAAAAGAATCAGGCAGGACAGGAGCGGGGTAGATGCTGCCTGGCGCCACAGCCTGCTCCAGGGCTGCGTGCCCATGGGGGTGACTCACTGCTCAGCTGCAATGAGTAGATATGTCTCCAGTTTGACCCGTCCAGGGAGCTGGGGATGGCTCCTCCTACCCTCAGAGGCACCTTTGAGGATGGGGGATGGCCTGGGTGAGAGGCAGGCAGCTGATAGGGGGTGGGTGACTTGAGGGATACAGGCAATGTTGGGGATTCACCTTGAAGTCTGGGGATGGGATGCCATGGGTGGTGGCAGGGCTGCGGTGTCACCCTGATGGCCAATCCCCCTGGAAAATGGAGGGTCCCGTCATTTATTCACACACCGTGGTCTTTGAGCATTAGTGATTTCCCAGTTGTAACATAGGCCAGGCTGCTGTTCAGTGAGGGCTGCAGACTTATCTTGGAAGGGAAGAAGGAGATGGGGCATCTTGGAGGGCTCCTCCTGGAGCCAGGCCCTGACCAACAAACGGGAGCTGCAGGGTGGTGGCTCAATCCTGACTCTGACACTCCCCAGGCGCCTCATCTTGGGAAACTCTTTCCCTGTGGACTCTGCTTCTAGCTCTGCAAAGTGGTGGACCAGTGAGTGATGTGAGTGGGTACCGGGCCTGCACCACCCTACACACTTTACCCAGATAACCAAGCTTACCACAGCCAAAGGGTGTCGGCTGTTCTCACCACTGCATAGATGAAGAAAGCAAGACCCAGAGAGGTCAACTAACCTGTCAAAGGTCACACAGCCAGTTGGTAGAGAGGCAGGAGACCATCTGAACTGTTTGGTCCTTCCTTCAAAGAGACACTGGGAGGAGGTCATAAATAGTATACAGCATATGGAGTGCAGAGGCAATGCTAACATGCATAGAGCATTTTATTACGATCTCCGTCACCGTCATTATCATTGCCATCATTTTATGGCTCTGCAGTGATCCTGGGGAAAGTCTCAAGTGTTCCCAAGCCCACCATGTACCAGCTGGCTAGGACACAGCAGGAGATGGAGGGGTGTGCTGGAAGAGGAATTGGCATGGTTTGAGCAATCAGAGCAGGCTTCCTGGAGGAGGAGCCTGAGGAATGAGGCAGGAGAGAGAATGCTCAGAAGAGCTTGAGTGGCCAGGGGAGGGAGGGAGGCTCCCGACTGTTCCTCTTGGCAACTGGAAGTACTTATTCATCTCCATTTCACACGTGCATGGTGAGGCTCTCGGGGGCACAGGCTGTCCCTTTTCTTTGCTAGGAGATGCAGGAGCCTTAGAGCACCCTTCTCCGGGGGGCTGAGGTGTTCGCTAAGGTGTAAGGCTGAGACTTCAGCCTTGGAGGCAGAAAAAGAAAGCTTGGTTCACACTGGGAAGAAGAAAGTTCTGGAACAGGTAAGTGGGCTAACCCAGGGCCAAAGTCACTGGCTGCAATGAGGCGAGAAGACAGACTGAAAGCAACCATCAGTCATTTCGCTACCAGGTGACTCACTCACTTCTAGGTGTCTGTCCCCTGGGGCTGCTCACGGGGCTGCCTTGTCTGGGAAGCTGTCATCTTCATGACATGTCACATATGAGTGTGGAAAGCAGTCCCCAGGCTGGCCCCGTGGTGGCCTCTGGGGCTCACCCACCCCTTCTTCTAAATAGGGAAACTGAGGCCTGGTGGGTGAAAGAACTTACTCACCCAGGTATAGAAAATGAGCTAAGACAGAAACCAAACAGCCAGTGATAGTGACCCAGTTCCAAAGGCCCTATGGGGCTGCTGGGACCTCAGTGTATTCAGGTAGAGAGTCGGGTCTGGTCTGCATGCTTCTTGGCCTTCAGATAAATCCCAGTCACCTTGGAGCAAGCCCCAGAAGCAGCAGTTGGGAAAGCCAGAGGGTGGGGAGGTCATGACTGAGATCCACCAGGGAGATCTCCATCACCGGGAAGCTGCCGTGGGCATTCCTCAGGGAAGCTGTTCTCCAAGAGCAAGTGTCTCTTAAGCGACCACGCCTGGCGAGGCGATGAGGCGGCCCTCTCCTCTCCGCAGTGGAGTGTCTCTGCGCCCGCTGAATCTTTGAGTCATGTGGGACTTTTAAAAAGTACTGCTCAGCAGATAGAAACTGATAGAAGGCTTCCTTAGCATGTACAAGGCCATACCTTTCATTCCGAGTACCATAAAAACCAGATATGGTGGCACATGACTGTAATCCCAGCACTTTGGGGGTAGAAGCAAGAGATTCAGAAGTTCAAGGTCACCCTTGGCTCAATAAATTCAAGGCAAGCCTGACCTACATGAGACTCTGTCAAAAAATGAAACCCTATTCAAAATGAAAAACCAAACCCCAAAGTGTTGATTAGGCTAACTCATCTGGGGTGTGGCTGGGGGTGCCTTGTGGGGCAAAGCTCTTACTTAGTGTGTTTGGGGTTCTGGGTTTCACCACCAGCACTTTGGGTATCTTAAAAAACAAACCAAAAAGCTACCCCCCCTCATTTGCTGAGGAGCTTGGACACTGCTCCCCTAGTTGAGAGAGCAGACAACTCATGGCACCAATGAGCTGCCCGGTGGAGTCAGGAAGGAGCCCTGAGTTTGGCTCCTAGGTATCTCCAAGGCTGTATCGTCCTGAGCCACTGGCTCTTCCTCCCTGGGCCTCAGTTTCCTGCAAGATAACTAGAAGAGTTTGGCATAGAAAGTGCCTTTTGGGGCTAGAGAGACGGCTCAGAGGTTAAGAGCATTGACTGCTCTTCCAGAGGTCTTGAGTTCAATTCCCAACAACCACATGTTGGCTCACAGTCATCTATTGTGAGATCTGGTGCCTTCTTCTGGTGTGCAGGGATACATGCAGGCAGAACACTATGTATAATAAATAAATGAGCCTTTTAAAAAGAAGACAAAGAAAGAAAGTGTCGTTTGAGCTCTGCTTTGAGGTCTCAGAGCCTCCTGGACCAACTAGACAGGCTCCTCTGTCCATATGGGGGTTCTGGCGAAGGAGCTCTGAGCACCCAGCAAGGAGCTGAGTCAGGGGTCTCAGGGCCACTCAGTCTTTGGAGAAGTGTCAGTGTGGCCACCACTGCCCAGGACCAGAGCAGAGTGGGAGGGATGTGGAGTCAGATGTGCCCAGAGTTTCCTGGGCCTAGTCCATGAGCAAAGCTGGCACGATAGGGGGACCTGAGGTCCCTGTTGATTGAAATGGCCACTCAGAGCCTGTGCTGTTTGGACTGTGGTCTCTGTCCTCACCAGCCAGTGCTGAGGGGATCTTGTCTTTTGTTTTTGTTTTTCTGTTTTCTGTTTTAACCACTGGAACCTCTCATCAGCAGTTTTGTTTTGGAGGTCAGAGCCTTAGCAAAAGAGGGAGGCATCAGGTCAGCTTTGCCTGTGAGTGAGGACAAGACAGCTAAGCCCCAGGACATGGAGTTGTCAGTTAGCAACTGCTTGACTTTGGACAAGTCACCCCTGAGCCTCAGTTTCTCCCAAAGTGAGATGATAGTGTGCATATCATACCGGGGCAGCTTCATTTAACAAAGTCACCAGTGTCATCCTCATGGTGGGCAGGAGGACAAGGGTAAAGAGGAAGAGCTGGCCAAGGGCTCCCATGTTGTGCTAATATCGCCCCAAGTCATCCGTGTGCCCCCAGTGGGGACTTAGGGCCAGCATTTCTAAGCAGTCCCTTTGCCATGAGGCTTAGGCATCAGTAGCCATCAGAAGGACTTGATGGCCAGGTCTCTGTAGCTCCACTGGCACTGGGAGCTTTGTCCACAAGGTTCCAGGGACTGGCCACATGTAGGATAAATGAGCTGTCCCTGTTTTCAAGGACTGTCCAGTTTTATAATATACTATTTCATCTATTTATTTATTTGTGCAGTGGGGTGGAGAGGTAACATAGGGTGCAAGTGGAGGTCAGAGGACAATGTTCAGAGGACTTGGATCTCTCTTTCTACCATGTAGGTCCAAGGGATCAAACACAGGTCATCAGCCCTGGTGGAAAATGCCTTTACCGGCTGAGCCATCTCACCAGGCCCTACCTAGGTTTCAGCTCTGAATGTGCTATGTCTCAGAAAACATGCCTTGGTTCCTGCAAGGCTGGTCACCTTACTGTGTGCATAGACACTGTATACTCCAGGTACCTGGGAGGACTGTGAACAGGCTCAGTTGGGTTAAGAGAATGGCCTATAGCCATCTGGAAAGTAGGGCGAAGGATTTGCCTCACTGACTGTCATGTCATGGTGGCCTGGCCCCAGGAAGAATGTTGCTCAAGAGAGGTTCTAGGCACTTCCTAACTCCCAGGAAACAGAGATCTGATGCCTCTGGCCCAGTTCTTCTTTCAGTAGCCACCTTGGCCATCCCAATACATAGCTTCCATGCTGGGGCGTCAGCCCTGTGGGGCTCTAAAGTCTTACCTTCTGGCTGCCTCAGTTTCCCTAGCAGTAAAATAAGGTTATATGACGAGGGATATTTGGTGGCACCGTGGAACTTCGAGACTGTGTTAATAAAATTAACCTCAGATCAGGGGATGGAGCCAGCTACTAGTTGACAAGAATTGGCCTTAGAGAAGATGGAGGGCCCAGGATAGAGAGACACAGGGGAAGGAGTAGGGAGGGACTTGGAGATTCTTGGTCCTTTTTGGTTTGGGACAGGTGGAGAGCCACTTGCTTTCTGGGCCTCTGGGCAAAAAGGAAGGTCAGCTGGTTGTTTCTCAGCCTCTGATGTAGCAGGTTTTCACCCCAACATCTGACTCCTGAGTCTTTTTTGTTTGCTTGTTTTTTCAAGGCAGGGTTTCTCTGTATTGTTTTGGAGCCTGTCCTAGAACTCACTCTGTAGACCAGGCTGGCCTGGAACTCACAGAGATCCACCTGCCTCTGCCTCCCGAGTGCTGGGATTAAAGGCGTGTGCCACTAACACCCGGCCGCTGACTCCTGAGTCTTTATTGATAAATAGAGTGATAGCGACTTAGTTTTAAAACCTACATTTGATGGCTACGGCAGAGCCAGTGCCAGCAGACTGAAATCCCACCAGGCCTTGGTCTGAGCGTCCGGGCACTGGCTGCGGGGCTGCAGGGCACAGACAGTAGTTAAAATAGCAGTAGATTCAGGTGCAGCCGCTAAGTCGACAGAAAAACCAGTTACAGCTTTCATTCCGAGTGCTTTCCGCTCACATGCTCACATTCACTCCTCCCACCTTCCCGCCTTCTGAACAGGGTAGCGTGAGCTGCCGAGGAGGCTGTGGCATATCCTCCAGGTGTGAGCAGTGGCCTGGGATTTGAACCTGGGCTACCCGACTGCAGGGGCCACTGCTTTAATCACCTTGCCACATCACACCCCTCAAGAACCATCGGTGGCTCCACACTTCCTACGGATAAAATGGGAATCAACCCCCCACAGTCTAACACTGACCTCCTGAGGCTCCTGCACGAAATCCACTTTTCTTTAGACAAATCTCAGTCGCCCCAGTTTACTCTCAGAGCTGTCTCCATCCTCCTGCAGCCTGCACCATAATTCATCTTAATAGCACCTTCCTTATCCTGGCCAGGGGTGTTCCAAGCCTCTCAGGGCTATTTATACACCTGAGACTCCTGATTTCCCAAGAGACTGGCCAAGTGTGTGTCATTAGCCCACGCTCTAGGTGACTGAGTCAAGGTCACCTGGCTGAAATTGGACCCGGCTAGATAGCCACCTGACCGATGATTGTGGCCTTGGCCACTAAGCCCTTGACTCTGCCAAGGCTGCAGTGTGTGTGTCAGTGTCTGTGTCACTACCTTTGCTTGTCCCTCCTGGACACTGCTGTTCTCCAGATTCCCTAGGGATTCCTAGCAACTCATGGGGTGGCCTAGGGAAGAGCCCAGGGGTGCTGAGCTGAGGTGACTGGGACCTCTGAGTCAAAGGGCTTCACAGCAGGAAGGTGTCAAGGCACCTTGGCCCTCCATGGCGGATCCAGAACCAAGCTGGTGGTGGACTGGCTGTAGAAATCTGACCAGTTTCCTGGGTTACCAGAAGCCAATTGTCTCTGAGAGTGGGGTACTCCCTGGGGTTCAAGAGAGAGCTCTCCCTCGCTGGCTCAATCACCTACCTGTGTCTGCCTTTTTTTTTTTTTTCTTTTACCATTTTGTTTTTTGAGACAGGGTCTCACTGTAGCCCTGGCTGTCCTGGCTCTGTAGATCAGGCTAACTTCGAACTCACAGAGATCCACCTGTCCTCCTAAGTGCTGGGATTAAAGGTGTGTGTCACTGTGCCCAGCCCATGTCTGTCTTTCTCACTCATCCATCTCTCTGAGTCTTTCTGCCATGTGTGTGTGTGTGTGTGTGCACTCGAGCGCATGCTCATGATTGTATGCATGAGTGTGCACGTGTGTGGGCATACTTGTACGTGTGTGTGTGTGTGTGTGTGTGTGTGTGTGTGTGTGTGTGATCACCAGCACCAAATGAGTAGGATGGTGGTGACATATTGGATCTCAGCACTTAGGCACAAGAGTGTGCATGAGTTTGTGTGTTACCTACCTGGGCTCTGCCTCCCAGACGTTGCTGTGAGCTGCCTTGGCAGTTGGGGAAGGCTTTCTGGAAGAGGGCCCGAAGCTTGAGCTCACACATCTCAGTAAGTTTCTCTCACATTGCCCATGGTCCCCTGCTGTACTCAGGTCGGTTCCCGAGGGCACAGCCATGTTTGAGGTCTATGGGACACCCGGTGTGGACATCTACGTATCAACCAGCATGGAGAGGAACCGAGAGCGAGCTGACACCAGGCGGTGGTGTTTCAACGAGGGGCTGGAGATCATCGTGGTCATGAAGTCCCCTAGCAATCATCTCAACGACAGTCATGTGAGCTCACCCCTGGCCCTGCACCCCACCTTTCTGTAGAGTGCCACAGCTCCATGGGGAAGCACTTGGCCTGAGGGCCACATTGCTGGGTGTGAATCTCAATTATGCAGCTCACAAGTCCAGGCTGCATGTCCTCGGACCTCAGTGTTTCAATCTGTAGGGTGGGGCCGCCGCAGTCCTGCTCCCAGGGTGGGTGGGGATGGACCCTCAGTGTCTTCTGCTTAATCAGCCCCTGTGAGGGGAGGAGTTAGCATAGTCCTGCTGGGTGGACCTCAGTTTCCCCATCTCTAGGGAGAGGCTTGGTTAGGGGGTTTCTGCTGCTCTGGATGGAGGAGAGAGCAGGGATCGGGGAGAAAACTGATGCTTAGGAGTTGGCAGTTCCCTGATGGGCCTCACCTCCCTTCCAGCCATCCTCTTCCTGTCCCCATTTAAAAGGTAGGAGAGATTTAAAGCATAGAAGAAACAGTGGCCTTTGAGCGGTGACTGGAGTTATTCCCTTGAAGGATTGATGGGGACCAGGACCTCTCATGAGGGAGACATTCCTGCATCAAGGGCAATGTTTTGGGGAGCTAGCCCTTTAAGGGGCACTGACCATTACTAAGCCCTGGGTAGCCCATATATCATGAGCTGGCCCTCCCCTATGTGGGGCACCAAGAAACTGTCAGGGGGCTGACCCAGCTAGGGAATGGAAGGATTCTCACACATCTGTCTCCCTCCTTGCCTGTTCTCATCTCCCTTCTGAATCTGGCTTCAGCCCTAAGCTCAATGAACCCATTTTTCAGAGGAAAAAAACTGAGGCTAAGAAGGAATGTGGCTTATCTAAAGTCCCAAGTTCCAGTGAATAGTCTAGTTGCTGAGGATCAGAATCTCTAAAGCTGGGCAACAGGACCTGCCAGGCTGTGGAAGCTCTGCCTGGTGCTTTGAAAGTCGAGGCTGTGTGGGTCCCTCCCCATTCTGAGCTCTGGGGCTCATGGGCCAGTAGGACTGAGGAAGGCGCTCCTCCCCTCCCCCACCTGTGAGAAACTGGTGTAGATACTGGGGCTCCCAGACTGAGGGGTAGGTGGGCTCCACAGGGCCCTGACACTGTGACCCAGATGAAGGAGGATGTCAGAGCCAGGGTGGCATGCCCCAGGGTCAATGACAGATGCCACCACCAGCTTCCCAACATGGCTACCTCTGTCCTCACCCTTAATGGTGTCTGGGAACTGAGCCTGAGCCAGCTGTGATGAACCCCCACATGCTGTGCCCCTTTAATCTGCCTGGCTGTAACCCATCCTACAGGGTAGAAACCATCATTATCCCCACTTTATGGTTGAGGAAACTGAGGCACAGAGAAGGTCAGAAACTATCTCAGGAGAGTCGTGATGGGCAAGTGCGATCTGAGACCAGGCCACCCCGCAGAGCCCATAGGAGTGCGCTTCTGTGAGCAGCAGGTCAAATGCAGGGCTCTCAGGTTTTCTTACCTGCAAAGTGGGGGCTGTGCAAGTCCCACCCTCAGAGGATCCCCAGTTCTGGTCAGAAAGGGTGGGGAAACTAAGGCAGTGCAGAGAGGCATCAGACCTTCGCCAGAAGATGCTGGGCTCAAGTCCAGGTACTTGTTGGTAGGACTAGAACTCAGATCCCCATGGACCCAGGACAAATGGTGCCCATCTACAGACATGCCAAGGGATAGGAATAAATGACTCTGAGGAGCTCAAATGGGAGCTGGCACAGGGACAGAGGTGGCTGAGGGTCCTGCCCCTGCCCACCATGTCCCATGGGCCTGCCCAAGCTCCATATATGTGACATTGAATATGTCTCTCTGCAGATTCAGATAGCCTACCACTCCAGCCACGAGCAGTTGCCCCTGGCCTATGCGGTACTCTACCTCACCTGTGTGGGTAAGCTGGGCGGGGCTGAGGGTATGGCCAGCGAGCCCCTGTGAGAACTGCTGATAAAAGAAGCAGTTAGGAGCTGGACATGAAGCTCTATAGTAGAATACCCTGCTGGCCTTTGCAAGCACTTGGGTTTGGACCCAGGGACACTCGCACAAGCGTACACACAAACACACACACACACACACACACACACACACACACACACTAACCAACTGTTTTTTGTTTTTTTTTTTTTAATGAAAAAAGAAAGTGCACATTAGAAAATTCAAACATAGGGGATGAAGGGCCTGGGCATGATAGGTAAAGTGCTTACTGAACAAGCATGAGGACCTGAGTTCAAATCCCCAGTGTCCAGATAAAAGCAGCCCATGGTGGCCTGTGTTATAATCCTAGCACTGGGGGGGGGGGGGACAGGAAAACCCTAGAGTCTTGCTGGCTAGCCAGGCTAGTTGAATCATTGAGCTCCAGTTTCAGCAAGAGACCCTGCCTTAACAGGTAAAAGAGAGGGCCTAGAGAGGTGGCTGCTCTTCCAGAGGTCCTGAATTCAACTCCTAACAATCGTATGGTGGCTCCCAAACATCTATAATGAGATCTGGTGCCCTCTTCTGGTGTGCAGGAATACATGCAGGCAGAACACTGCATACATAATAAATAACTAGTTAATTAATAAATAAATAAATCTTTTAAAAAATGATTAAAGTGGAAGCCAGGTATGATGGCACATGCCTTTAATCCCACCATTGGGAGGCAGAGGCAGGAAGATCTCTGTGAGTTCCAGGCCATCCTGATCTACATAGCGAGTTCTAGGCCAGCAAGGGCTACATAGTGAGACTCTGTCTCAAAAACAAAAACAAAAATCACTACCCATACCCAGCTGTGCACATTAAATGAACAGTCACAAACCATGTACCCAACACAGTAGTCACTGAGTCAGCCCCCAGAGCCCCCAGATCCACTCCACCCAGTGACTCTCACACTGTCTTCTGCTGTGTTCCCTTTATCTTCTATATGGTTTATAACCACGCACGGGTAGCAAAGCCTGGAAAAAGCATGTAGTCTGTCGGATTCCTGCAGCTGGAATCCCTCCCTCCACATCTGTTTTTCTCACCCACGCTGTGTTGGTGAGATCCCACCAACCATTCTTGTCATAGTGATTGTGGAATAAAGTCACCCAAGTTCTCTCTCTCTCTCTCTCTCTCTCTCTCTCTCTCTCTCTCTCTCTCTCTCCTCCCTCCCTCCCTCCCTCTCTCCCTCCCTCCTTTGAGCACTAAGTGAGTTTTATAGGCTGAGTCTGACACCTTAAGCATTGTAAACACTGCACCATTAGCACTGTAAGCACTGCACCATTAGCACTGTAAGCACTGCACCATTAGCATTGTAAACACTGCACCATTAGCACTGTAAGCACTGCACCATTAACACTGTAAACACTGCACCATTAGCATTGTGAGCACTGCACCATTAACACTGTAAGCACTGCACCATGAGCACTGTAAGCACTGCACCATGAGCATTGTAAGAGCCCTCTTTTCCTAAGAGAGGAAGACTGGGAAAATGGCCTGGGGTGGGAGAGAAGATGCCAAGGCAGCGTTTCCCAGACTGTGCAGTGAGGAAGCCAAGCCCATCTTCACACCCATGTCCTTCTAACACCAAAACCCAAGCTCACTGCTCCATCCCAAGGAGCTAAGACAGCTTCATGTATATGGAGACTGTCTGTCCCCAGCCACCGGGGCTCAGTGATGCTGTGCCCCACACAAGGGTTCTGGGCCTTCAGAGTATGTTACCTTCAGGCAAAGCTCCTTTGGTCCATTCTTTGTCCTGACTCTCCTTCCTCCCCAAAGCCCCTCCCGTTGCCCAAGGATGGGAAGCTCCAGAGCCCCAGCCTGTGGCTGTCTCCTGGGGGATGGCACCCATCTACCCAGCCCCAGATGACTGAGGTGGACACCAAAGTCTATCATGGGACTCACCTGCTGCTGCCTCCCAACAGACATCACCCTGGACTGTGACGTGAATTGTGAGGGTCGACAGGACAGGAGCTTCGTTGATAAGGTGGGCTTCTGGTTGAGCCTCAGACAGAGGCAACAAGTGTGGCGTTCCTATGCCACACAGGTCAGAGGTGCAAGGCCATATGAGTGAACCTTTCCTCCCAGTTGACTTGAGGTTGAGATAGCCAGACAGGGACCAGGCATGGCTGGAGTCATCAGCAAATGAGACCATAATATGGGTCCCTGGACCTGGACTATCCTTGATTGATGAGAAGAAAGTTCTCAGGTTACAAAGTAGGTCAGGGGTTATGAAACTTTTAGAAATAAAATAAAAGCCTTGCCAGGAGGTGGTAGCACACACCTTTGATACCAGCACTCAGGAGGCAAAGACAGGTAGATGTCTGAGTTCGAGACAAGCCTGGTCTACAGAGCTAGTTCTAGGACAGCTAGGGCTACACAGAGAAACACTTATCTCAAAAAGCCAAAATAAATAAATAGAAGCCAGATTGTAAATGCTTTACACCTTGTGACCTATACTACTTTGAAACAGCCAGTTAACTCATAAACTAATCATGGGACTGTGTTCTGATAAAACTTTATTGACAAAAAATAGGCACTGAGCAGATTAGTCCTGTAGGTAATAAATGTGAGGACCCAGGTCTGGGCGGAAAGAGCAGCCTACTGAACAAGACACTATTAAAGGCCTTTGGTGTGGTCTGGTAGGCCTATGCACTGGGGGTTTAGAAGAGGCCACGGTGGCCGGAAGGACAAGGAGGATGTCTAGGAAGGAATGCCTGAGCCAGGCAAGGAGGGTTTCTGGGAAGGAATGCTTAAGCTGGGTTGAAAAGGGATTCCATTAGCTGGAACAGAGCTTGAACTGGAGGGATGAGAGGAGAATCAAGAAGCTTCCCATAAAGAAAGAGGGTCATGATCAGGGGGACACCTCACAGCCAGCCATGATGAATAAATAGCCCTGTGGATTGGACTTGATGGTGTAAACACTCGGCCACCATGGATATTTATTGAGCAGGGGCTGCTTCAGTGAAAGTGGACTTCTTACAGGATAGTGTAAAGGCTCTGGAGGCTGGCCGGGAAGTACTGAGTTGGAAGCCTGCCCTGCGTCTGGCTAGAGCCCCTGTTGCCAGCTGCGTTTTCTCATTGACAGAGCCAGTGGGTGTGGGGCCCTGACGGGTATGGAGCCATCTTGCTGGTGAACTGTGATCGGGATGATGTGGGCTGTGATGCCCAAGATAACTGCGACCAACATGTGAGCTGCCTGAAGGGTGAGTGTGCTGGGGTAACCCAGTCTCTGGGTACCCATGGCCCCTCCTAAGTTACCCCTCAGGGGTTCCTACCCCCAGGAGGGGCTCTGAAGTTGGGCAGGGGAGTGTCAGAATTCACCATGAAATTCTTCAGAACCCAGCCCAGGCGTCTCTCCGCAGTCCCCAGTCCTTGTGGTACTGATGCTGGGGCACCCAGCCGTCTCTTCCTGCAGGAGAGAAAGGGCTGCTGGCATTGTCTGAGTACCCACTGTGTGCAAGGCCCTTCCCCAAGATCTTTCTTTCATCATTTAGAGAGGAGAGGGCTGAGGCTCATAGTCAGGAGGGGTCCCCCACATCCAGCCTGTGCACTGCTAACCCCACATCCAGACCCCTTCCCTCTGGATCTCTGGCCTGTGTTGGAATGAGGCCCTGCATTGTCTCATAGGATGCCTTCAAAAGCAGGCATCCCCTGGGGATGGAAGGGAGTGTGGCTTGCCCCGTAAGATGCCCCCATGACCTTCAACTCTGCTATGGGCATATAGGGTATGTGGGCTGCAGAGAGGACATGGAGCAGGGCAGCATCCCATGTGCACACACACCTCTCTCAGTCACACCAATGGGTCCTAATAGCTCCCTGAGCAGAGGACACCTAGTGCACTTATGGAGCAGTTGTCTGTCAACTCCCTCTGCCTGGCTTCACAGACCTGGAAGACATGTCCATCATGGTCCTACGGACCCAGGGACCTGAAGCCCTCTTTGACGACCACAAACTTATACTCCACACCTCCAGCTGTGATGCAGAAAGGGCACGGGTCTTCCACGTCTGTGGTAAGTGCATATTGGGCACCTCCCAACCTCTTCTGCCTCCCTGCCGTGGGCAGGTGTGTGTCCCAGCTCAGGTCCCGTCCATGCCCTGGTGTCAGAGCAATCAGAGGTGTGAGCTGTAGTGTGTGTGTGTGTGTGTGTGTGTGTGTGTGTGTGTGTGTGTGTGTGTAGACCAGAGGACAGCCTCAGGTATCGTTCCTCAGGTACTGTCTTGTTTTGTTGTTGAGTCAGAGTCCCTCACCAGCTTTTTTGAGCGTGAGTTCTGGGCACAGCACTTGGGTGGGTCCTCATGCTCTCACATCAAGCACTTTATCAATTGAGCCATCATCTTTGCAGCCTGTAGAATGGGCTTCTCTACCAGACCCCTGAAGAGGGTTTTTTGTTTGTTTGTTTGTTTGTTTTTGTTTTGTTTTGTTTTGGCTTTTAGAGACAGGATTTCTTTGTGTAACCCTCACTGTCCTAGAACTCGCTCTGTAGACCAGGCTGCCTCATAGAACTCAGATGTCCCCCTCTGAGTGCTGGGATTAAAGGCGAGCATCACCACCACCACCTGCTTGAAGTGAAAACTTCTTAATGCAATTTGCACCCATATATAGTTTCATTTTTGTTTATGTACATGGGGGTGGGTATTGCACACGTATGCAGGTGATCATGGGGGCCAGGAGAGAGCATCAGATCCCCTGGAGCTGGAGTTACAGGTAGTTGTGAGCCTTCTAACATGGGTACAGGGAACTGAACCCTGAGGCCTCTTCAAGAGCAGCAAGCACCCCTAACCACTGAGCTGTCTCTCCAGCCCCTGTCTACATATTCTTGTAGGAAAGATGGTGAGAGGAAGCATGCTGGGTTAGGGTAAACATTACCTCGTCTTTCAGAAAAGAATGCCCTTCCCCACCATGCCCATGGAGCTGTGCCTTTTCTCCTTCACTGCGGTAGGAGAGGAAGGGCCCCTTTGAAGGGCTGCTTGCCTTGCACCTGGGCAAAACTGCTCAACTCTCCTGAGACTGTCACATTCCCTGAGCAGCCCAATAATCACAGCCACTCCTCTTCTCTTAGGTCCTGAGGATTCCTGTGAGGCCTATAAGTGTGTTCTGGGACCAGACAGGGTGTCCTACGAGGTACCCCGCCTCAATGGCCATGAGGAGCGCTTCTTTGTGGAGGGCCTCTCCTTCCCTGATGCTGGCTTCCCAGGGCTCATCTCTTTCCACATCACCCTGCTGGATGACTCCAACGAGGTAAGGGTGGCCCTCCAGAGGGTGAGACAAATGTCCCTGGCAGATGGAGTTAAAGGCCTCACGCTTGAATACCCTACTGGGCAGCTCCATCCTTTAGAGAAGCCAAGAAATGTTTGCTTGTTTAGAGGCAGGGTCTCTTGTAGCCCAGCTTAGTCTTATGTAACCAAGGATGACCTTGAACTTCTAACCCTCCTGTCTTCACTTCCTGAGTGCTAGGATTTTAGGCATGCACTACCATGCCCCCTTTTATGCAATGGCGAGGACAGATCCCAGGACTCAGATGCAAGGCAAACACTCTTCCAGGGGACCTACATCCATTGCCCAAGCCAGGGCATTTCTTGAGGACTGAGGGGAGGGCTTCAGGGAATCAGAAGTCTTGTCCGGCCACTGCACTCTTGAGTCCAGAACTCTTCATCTCCTTCCTCCCGTGAAGGACTTCTCTGAGACCCCAATCTTCACGGACACTGTGGTGTTCCGGGTGGCACCCTGGATCATGACACCCAGCACCCTGCCACCCCTGGAGGTGTATGTGTGCAGGTGAGTCTGGGTGGAGTCCTAAGCCTTGGAGTCAACTCTGGTCCTGGGCCCCGGCTCTGAGTTCCCCCTTCCACCTGGATCGCTCACAGGGTGAGGAATAACATGTGCTTTGTGGAGGCCGTGGAGGAGCTGGCCAGGAAGGCAGGCTGCAAACTCACCATCTGTCCTCAGGCAGAGAATCGCAATGACCGCTGGATCCAGGTAAGCAGTACCACAGGCAGCCCTGCTGGGACAGCATCCAGCAAGGAAATACCCATGAGGACCCAGGGCTCCCCGACTCCAGTCATGGAGTCCTCATTCCAAAATTTCTCAGTCAGGCAGACCTCTAGGTAAGGTGGCAGAGGCCATACACTCCCAGCCCACCGAAGCTGAGCTGAGAGGTAGTTTGTCCCTCAATGGGATGTTAGGTAGCATCTGGAGACATTGTGGTTATCACATAGGGTGGGGAGAGGGACTGCCTTTAGCACCTAGAGTCCCATAGTGTCGCTATAACTCCAGGGCCAAGTTAAGTCCCACAGGGAACAATCTGGTCCAATGTGTCAACAGCACAGGGTTGGGAAGCCCCACTCCAGTGACTTTCAGAACCCCTAGAGTCCAGAATATAAGGGGTACCAGAGTGCCAGAGGGGACTGGAGGAAGCCTTATTGTTTCTGCTGGGGAAATGGATGGATGGGGGGTTCTAGGAGGTGGGGGAGGATCCTCCAAGAAAAAGCCCGGGAGGGAGGGGCCTCTGTGAGCTGGACTAGATCCCACGGACTGGGAAAGTGGGGATATTCACGGCTATTCCCCAGGCGCTTCCCCCACAGGCCCTGCATAGCATCACTTCATCTCCTCTGGCCTCTTGTAATCACACATGGGTGTTTGCTGATGAGCTCATGCAATGAACACCCAGCCACTGTGCTGACAAAGGCTTGGACTTGGACTGCCAATCATCAGGTGGGATGGGATCGGGAGGTCCTGACCGAGGAC
This sequence comes from Cricetulus griseus, assembly GCF_003668045.3. Classification (NCBI taxonomy): domain Eukaryota; kingdom Metazoa; phylum Chordata; class Mammalia; order Rodentia; family Cricetidae; genus Cricetulus; species Cricetulus griseus. The sequence continues at coordinate 12,463,590 of NC_048595.1, forward strand.
CAGCACATGCCAAGGCCTGGAGGCAGGAGGCAGAAGGTTGAAGCTCATTTGCTCCCTCGGCCAGGGCAGGGTTCTGGGAAGGGACAAGTGCTGAGGCAAAAAGCCTTGAATGCCAAGCTACGGAGTTTCTAGTTCAGCTAGAGGTTAGGATCCTGGAGTGAGACACCTGGAGTCTAGGTTCTTGTCATTGGCAGGCTGTGTGCCCTTGAGCAAACAGCTAACCTTCTCTGTTCCTCTCTGCCCTTGTGTATCATATGAGTGATAGCCATGTCTTCTATGGATGGGTCATGGAGATTAATAGAATTTGTGTTCATAAAGAGCTCAGTGCCTGGCACACAGCAGGCCACTCACTGGCTGTGCCATCATGGATTCTGGGCCATCATTTCCTTAAGAGCTCTGAAGAGGGGGCATCCCTGTCTCAGGTCTCTCAGCACTGCTGCCAGCCCTTCATGACCAAGTATAGAGGCCGTGGGAGTGGGTGCATGCTCAGTGAGTGACCTGTGTGTTGAACTTGGTCCATACTGCATCTCTCTCTGTACCCACCCTGACCTGCCTCAGCACAGGCACGCCCCAAAGTCTGTGTTCCCCCTTTATTCCTCTCATGGGCAACCAAGCCCCCATCCCCTTCTCTTGGCTGTCTCCCACACCTTGAAGAGCTGAGAATGACCCACACCTAGGAGCCAGCCTTCCCAAGAGCTCAGTGACCAGCATTTGGGGGCGCTGTTGACTGTCCACAGCTATGGTCTCTCTCCCCATCTGCAGGATGAGATGGAGCTGGGCTACGTTCAGGCGCCACACAAGACCATGCCCGTGGTCTTTGATTCCCCCAGGAATGGGGAACTGCAGGGCTTCCCTTACAAACGGATCCTGGTGAGTGGGGGGGCCAATGCAGCCCTAGGGACTAAGACGACACAGCCCCAGGGACACCCAGGAATACAGGGAGTAGTGCCCGGGACCTTGTTCTGTAGGAGCAACAGCTGGCTGGTTACTGTATGAGAGATGATGTTTGTAAGGAGGCAATCAATTCTGGTGTAAGCCTGTCCCGCACTTAATATGGGATAGACTTATGCATTTGTCTGTGCTTCAAGTGAGATAGTACTATGTGCTTTTATTTGCTGATCAGCAGCGGGAGGTGGGCTGCACAGCAGGCAAAACCTAAGGGCTTTGGTGTCATCCACATGCTGTGTGGCACTGTCAGACGTCCCTCTCACAGCCTCTATTTCCTCAAAGGCAGAAATAGTTTCACAGGAGTTTATAAAGCTTGTCATTGTCACAGTGACAGCTACCTGCTGGAAAGGAGCCTGTCTTACTATGAGTATGTGCTGCCTTTTGTTTTTTTGTTATTGTTTTGGTTTTTTGTTTTGTTTTGTTTTGTTTTGGAGGGGGGTTCCAGACAGGGTTTCTCTGTGTTACATAGCTCTGGCTGTCCTGGAACTCACTCTGTAGACCAGGCTGGCCTTGAACTCACAGAGATCCTCCTGCCCCTGTCTCCTGAGTGCTGGGATTAAAGGCGTGTGCCACCCCGCCCCCCTCAGCAGTTCTGCCTTTTGGAATAAACAGAATAACAGTGAATGCAGAGAGGACCCCTGAGCACTGAGAGGACACTCTAGTTTCTTAAAGACTGGCTCGCTGCTGGATCCCCAGCAGATCACTGGGTCACATGGTGTCAGCACTCATCAGTCCTCAGTGCTGTCTAGATTCCTCCTGAGAGACACCAGGGGAGGCCGTGATTCTGAGAATTTGAAAACAGGCTCAGAGGTCCATTGCCAGTTTCTGGCCCCCTTGAGCTGGACTTGACAGGAGGACCCTGTGCAGTAGTAGTTCAAGGAGCCTGTCTCCACAGGGTCTGTCTGATTGGAGTACAGAGTGACTAGGCCTGGCAAAATGTCATTGGCCTAACAGGTCCACTATGGGCCTTGGTGGGATTAAATGCTTCCCAATCTCAACTTTGGCCCCTTTGCACATGTGACATAAAACCAGATCAGAACCCATTTCAGACACAGTATTTCCTCTGGAAGAATGGGAAGCTGCTCCCATCCGTCTTTTAGGAGCTCAGAGCCCATCACATGAGTTCAGGCTCTTCCTAGTACTCTGTCCCTGTCTGCCTGAGTTTCCCCTCCCAGGGTCTAGATTTCGGCTATGTGACTCGGGAACCTCGAGACAGCTCTGTGAGTGGCCTGGACTCCTTTGGCAACCTGGAGGTCAGCCCGCCGGTGGTGGCCAATGGGAAGGAGTACCCCTTGGGGAGGATCCTCATCGGGGGCAACCTACCTGGGTGAGAGGCTCTGGACGGTAATGATGGTGGTGGGGATGAGAGCAGGGGAGTCCTGGTGGGGTGGGCTGCTCTCCAGACTGCCTGTGCTTACCCTGGGAAGTCAGATAGTACCAGTGAAGCAGGCCAGAGTGAGCAGGAACCTTCAATGTCGTTAAATCCAGCCCTTTCCTTTATAAGGGGGCACAGAGAGGCTGGGTCACACACACAGTACATTCTGGCTAGACTGAAGTCCTCTGTGGAATAAATATATGGCACATGTAAGGTAGCAGCTGAGAGCATAGAGAAAATAGCATTTAAGTCAAACCTTGTTCATACGATGGTGGAAATGGTTAATGTTGGGTCTTTTTCTGAGAGCAAGGGAGGGATTAAGTGAAATGTGTCTTGAGATGACAGGGGCCTTAATGTATACACACATACACACTTACGTGCACGCACACATACACACACACTCATGCATGCACACACACATGCACAAATGCATGCACACTCACAGGCACACATGCTCTCTCTCACACACACATATACACATATATGCAGGCATGCACAGGCATGCACACACATGTATTCTATATGTGACACGGGTGGATGATGGACAAGGCGAGTAATAGCTACAGTCAGGTAAGCAAAGCCACTAGAACAGATGAGATCAAATATAGATGAATCCAGAGTCAAGCTAGAGAGAAGATATCGAGACTGTGCTATAGGTATTTTTTTCAGAGGGCCAAAGAAGGATGAGTTGTAAATGCATGAACAGAAAATACCAGGCCTGTGAGATCTGCTGGGGCGATCTTGTTGACCTCTCCCATGGACGTCCAGCAAACTCAGGCTGCAAGAGCGATGTAAACTAACTCTAGGAAGAACTCCTCAGCTCTGTGAGACCCAAGACAAGAGTGGGGGTGGGTGGTTCAGTGTCCTAGAGAACATGGTTCTCAGGACTCACATGTGTCATGGGTCATTCATTACTGTGACCACCTGTGCTAAGTGGCTTAATCAGAACCCACTGTAAGTGGAATATTAAAATACACTAATTGTCTTTCCTGTTTATAAAGGAATATGATGCTTTGAGATTAAGGCCTTGCTATGCAGCTCAGGCTGGCCGGGAACTCATTATATATCCCAGGCTTTCCTTGAACTTGCAATCCTCCTGCCTCAATTTCCCAAATGCTAGGTCTGTGCCACTATGCCTGGGAGAGCATTTTGGAATCGGGTACTAGGGAGAGCTGCCCTCTGGTCAGTCTGGCCATTTCTTGTAGAGTGTGTGTTTAGTTTGGTGTCTTTTCCTAACCACATTCCAGGTCAAGAGGCCGCAGAGTCACGAGGGTGGTGCGAGACTTCCTCCGTGCCCAGAAGGTACAGCCCCTGGTGGAGCTCTTTGTGGACTGGCTGGCTGTGGGCCATGTGGATGAGTTTCTGAGTTTCGTCCCTGCACCAGACAGGAAGGTAAGGACTTGTGGGCATGTCTTGGTAGCCTTGAGAGTTTGGGGCCAGGGCCGAATGGGGGTGACGGGCACATAAGGCCATGAGTTCAGTTGTGCCTGCTCTCCACACACAGGGCTTCCGGCTCCTTCTGGCCAGCCCCAGTGCCTGCTTCAGGCTGTTCCAAGAAAAGCAGAAGTGGGGCCATGGCAGGTCCCTCCTTTTTGAGGGGGTCATTGGTAAGTAAAGGTGTCAAGTCTCCCCAAAACAGTGTATTGTCTCTCTCCTGAACTAAGCACCCCATGACTTCAGAAAGGAATGAGCATTTTAAAGCTAAGTGGTACCCTCAAAATTCAGGACTGCTTCCTCCTGACATGGCACACACTGTGTCACTGGTGACCACTACCTATGGGGGGGGGGTAGGGCTAAGACTGGCACAGGGCAGAGGGTGTGGAGAAAAAGGTGAGGGCCAGGTGTGCCCAGAATGTCCCATCATGCCTCCACTCAGAAGGTCCCAGAGCCTAGGTTTAGTGTTCTTTGGTCATCAGTTTGAAGTCCAGATGATTTAAGTGAAGTCTAACAGCTCTACAAAGCTGCTGGAGCCCGCAAAGCCTCCATCAGTGGTCTTCTGTCTCTCTAAGAGGGGCTCTCTGCCACTCTCTAACATGCTCTCTGAAGCCTCAGCTACCATGCCTTCTATGCCTGGTCATCACCTACAACAGGGCCTGGGTTTAGGGGGAAATCCACAGCCTAGCATTTATCACCCTTGTCCTTCAGGGACAGCTAAAGGGCAACTTGGTGGGAGGAGCCCCTTGCCAGCACATCTTTGCCAGGAGGCTGCGACACTCTGGCCACCTCCAATGGTGGCTGCTTGAGGTGGTGAGCCTGTGGGAGGGGAGAGGCCTGGCTCAGTGAGTCACCCCATGCCATCAGAGTACCTCTCTCATTCAGACACATCAGAGCCAGGTCTTGGGACTGTGAAGGTCCACACTGCCCCCATGGATACTCTGTCAAATAGCAAATTTTAAACACTATGATGAGTCAAGAGAGACTGTGGTAGGAGTGTTTTCTATTTACGTGTGTTTAGCTTTTTCGCACCTTGTTTTTTAATGAGGGACTTGTACTCTCATTATTCAATGGAGCAGTTTGGATGGGCAGGGCTGCTGGGACTGTAGCCGGGCATGGTGCATGCCAGCTACCCCAGCACTCAGGATGGAGTCAGGATAAGTACAGGTGTGAGGCTAGCCTGTGCTACCTAGTGAGAGCCTGACTCAATAAACCAAAAATAAAGAAAATAGAATAAAGCCCTTTGGGGCACCTAAGTCCTAGATTTTCTAGGCCACATGGAAGGTAGACTATGTCCTGGCCCAAATCTGCTCCCAAGTCCCCTGCTCCCTTCCCCATGCACAGCACTGGAGCCCAGAAAATAAAACAGCAACTGTGTTCCCTATGCCATTGCTCCAAAGGGACCCTAATAAGGTTTCTTTGACCCAAATTCAATCTAAAAAACAAACAAACAAACAAACAAACAAAAAAACCCTTAATCCCAAGTTTTGTACCAGGTAGGGATGGGATGATTGGCTCTTGATCATTCCCTTGGGATTGTTTTTACCGTGACCAATAGGTGGGCCAGAGTTAGTTTAACCTGCCCAGCTGGGAAGGGCAGTCGAGGGACTTGCCAATGTCAGCCATATGCAGCAACCACATCTCCCAATTGCTGTGTGACTTATGAAGAGCCTAGGAGTGGCCATGTGGTGGTGGCTCACAACTTTAATCCCAGCACTTGGGAGGCAGAGGCAGGCGGATCTCTGTGAGTTTGAGGCCAGCCTGGTCTACAGAGTGAGTTCCAGGATAGCCAGGGCTGATTCACAGAAAAACCCTATCTCGAAAAACAAAAAAAAAACAAGCAAAACAAAACAAAAAAGAGCCTAGGAGTGTCAGGCCCCAGGTTTGGGGGTATCACAGGTATTATCCTGCTGGTCCTGGTGGGGGCACCGAGAGAATCTGCTGTTAGTTGAGGCTTAGAGGGAGAAGGTGGTGGCCCCAGGGTCTCATGAAAGATGCCACAGAGCTGTCTGTAATGAGACTATCTCCAGGTGGGGACATGGGACCTACAGCTATGTGTATAGGTCAAAGGAGCCCTCTTCTGCCCCCCCCCCCAGGCCCTCAGATGCACAGGGCTCTCGCCCTTAGTTTTCCAGGTTAAATGAGGGTCTGGAAGCCCTTTGCAAGCACCTGGCTCCCAAGGCCCCCAAGCCCTTGCTGTATGACCTTGGGTAAGTCACCTGAGCACTTGGAGCCTCAGTTCCCTCGTCAGTCAGGTGGCGGTAATGACGCATCCCTCGCAGACTGCAGAGAATGAGACACTGCAGCGGAGCTCCTGGCCAGGGTCTGGTTAGCTGGTAGCGGGGAGGACTGCAAACTCCACTCCCCTGGCCAGTCCTGTCTCCACGGCCTCTACTAGGCAGGCAGGAAAACCAGACCTTAAGTTGCTCCTAAAAAGAAGCCAGAGCCTGCTGGTATTGGACTTCTAGGACTTGCCGGGCTGGGCTGCTTCACTGCCTAAAAAAACTGTAAACCCTGGCCCTGGATAAAGGCCCTCCACAGACCCGGCTTCTCCCCAGAGAGCTGTAGGAGGAGCAATCTCTACCAGGTGCCCAGGGCTGCTGTTAAACCCAATTAGTCATTACCACCTCCAGTGAACTCAAATAAAACTGCAGTTCATTGCACCCTGGCAACCAGGCTCCTCCAATCCCTCTTCTTCCTCCAGATGTGCCCATTGGCCAGGCTAAGCTCTCACAGGTGCTGGTCACCCCTGTCCAGGAAAGTCTAGGAGCTATTGACTCAGCCAGACCAGCAGCTGTGAACTCGGCCTCTGGTCTCCAGAGGGAGGCCCCCACACAGCCTTGTGCTAGCTCCCCAAGGCCTCTCTGTCTCTTTCACAGGTGACAGGCGGGTCAAGACCATCTCCATCAACCAGGTCCTTTCCAACCAGAACCTTATCAACTTTAATAAGTTTGCACAGGTACAAAGGTCATGGGGCTGTGGGTGGGATGTGGGTGTCTATAGGACTGGGGTCAGGGCCAGGGCAGACATCTGGGACCCACAGTTCACAAAAGGTCAGTCAGGTTGAAACAGGCCCAGATCCTCCTTTAACCTGGCAGAAGGGTGTGAGCCCTGTGCATCTGAGAAATACAGGCAGCCAGGGCTGTGAGCACCCAGGGCTGTGAGCAAAGAGATGGATATAACTCAACCCCCAGGAAGGATGTCAGAGTCTATGGCAAGGGTATGGCCTGTTACACCCCTGAACTTGGGACCATGTGAGGACACAGATGAGAGAAGTATGGAATAAATCAGTGGGCAAAGGCACTGCAACCCACCAGGCCAGAGGGCAGCATTCAAGGGGTGTCCTTGAAACAAAGGTGGTGAGAAAGGTGCAGACGGGGACAGACTGAGATGGAGCTGATGTGGAGTGAAAGGAAAGGAGAGGTGGGAATAACAGCAAGGCTTGTAGCCCCAACAGGCTAGTGTAGGGTGGTCATGTGGATAGGAAAACTTGGGAAGTCAAACTTACGAATACACCTTTGGCCTGGGGGATATGATGCCCTCTTCTGGCCCCCAAGGGTACTGCATCCAGGCACACACCTGTATACACACACACACACACACACACACACACACACACACACACACACACACTTAATGATAACATAAATCTTAAATCATGTATTGAATAAGAGCCCCTAAATTGGGGTCTAGGTCGGTGTGTTCTTAGTGTTTGCTCAGACAGAGGAGCAGGACATGGAAGGGTAGGATCTAGGCAGGAGGGGTTTGTATACTTGATGGTGGGCACTTTCGCACCTGCCTCGCCACACTAGCGAGGTCTCTCCAGTTTCATCCCTTGCCCACCTGCAGAGCTGTATTGACTGGAACCGTGAGGTGCTGAAGAGGGAACTGGGCCTGGCTGACTGCGACATCATTGACATCCCACAGCTCTTTAAGACGGAGAGGAGGAAGGCTGTGGCTTTCTTCCCCGACTTGGTGAGATCCCCACTTGGGCTTCCTCGGACGAGGCTCTCAGTCTCAGTATGGGGGAAGGCATTTGATTGCCTTCATGTGTGGAACTGCAGTGACCTGGGGGTGGTGGTGAGAATCGAGGCCCCAGGATGCCCAGGCTGACATTATGGCTTCCTGTGGCTCCCTGGGGAGGAGGGGACCTAGTTCACATCTGTGGCATGAAGAAAAGTTGCATAAGATCATGTGTGCAGAGCACATGGCATCACCCAGGAGCTCAGGGGTCAGCTCTGAATCTGCTGCCATCATTCCACACAGAGCCAGATGTCCCATGGAGAACAGAGATGGCTGAGAATGGTCCCTGTCCTCTGTTAAGGGAGCATTCTCCTCATCGCTCTGAGGGCATGTCCCAACCATGGACTCTGCGTGGTGAAGGGATAAGGGGTCAGATCACAGACAGGACAAGGTGCAGCCAACTTGAGATAGGAGTAGAGACCCCAGAGGGCTTCATGGAAGGCATGCCTTTGATGGAGCATGCCTGTTTCTGCTCTCTCTAAACCTTGAGTTTCCATTTCAAAGCACCCAACACCCGGAGCTCCCCTCAAGTGTCCTGACCAAGCAGATCTGAGGGAGAGTCATGGAGTATGACTGCCTTCTAACACACTGCCAAGGGGCACTGTTGCTGCCCTGGTCACCAGCTGTTCTCGTCACTCACCATCCTCAGAGCTTGTATCCACTAACCCTAACCCTAACCCAGTCCTCCTTTCCTTCCCTCTCTGGGTTTTCACCCTTGCTTGCAAAGCCTTTCTCTGCTCCCCTTCCTTCCTGCATGCTTGGGGCAGCCTTGTAATTAATCCACATGTTCCCGGAAACTTGCGCAAGGGTTGAGGTTCTTGTATTGCCTAGAGGCCGAGGCCCACCCAAGCTGGCTCAGCCAGATGGAGATTTGACAGAAGGGCACTGTGACATCCGAGGGTGGGGACAGCTGTGGCAAGCCCTCGGTGTGACCTGGAGCGCTCTGGTTTCTGCATCCACATCACTGCCTCTGCTTGTCTCCCCTTCTCTGCCCCTCTCTCCTTTGCTGTTCTGCAGAGATTGGAACATCTTTGTTACTTTTCTACTGTTGTGTCAAAGCACCATGGCCAAGGCAATGTATAAAAGGAAACATTCAATGGGGGCTTACCGTTTCAGAGGGGAAGTCCCTGACCTCAATGACAAGGGACAAGTCAGGAGGCAGACAGGCATGGCACTGGAGCAGTAGCTGAAAGCTTATGTCTGACCCACAAATGTGAGGCAGACAGAATTAACTGGGAATGGTGTGGGCTTTTTGAAGCCTCAAAACCCACCCCGAGTGACACGCCTCCTCCAGCAAGGCCATATTTCTTAATCTTTCCCAAACAGTTCCACCAGCTAGAGACCACACATTCATATTGTCATTCAAACCACCACAATGAACGGTGGCCATGAGATGCAGGACCTGTATAGACAAAGACTAAGACTCATCCCATGTCAACGCTAACTTTCTGGGAGAGAGAATTTGATTGGCTCATCTTGGTCAGCTGTTTAACTTGGTCCAATCAGAGATGGCCTAGGAGGTTGGGGCCTCTGTTGTGCAAACATGGCAACCACCAATGAGGAGGGCAGTGGCTGGGCTCTGCAGATCCTTCTGCAGGTGTCAGATTCGCTGACTCTCTCCAGGAGAGAGGAGTGAGAGACCAGATATGTTCAAGGCTGCCCAGAGATAACCCCAGATTCTCTTGGGGCTTCCAGGGTGGGCAGGTGATGTTGAAGTCCTGACTCTGATCTGGGTCCCCACTTTCCCGCAGGTGAACATGCTGGTTCTGGGCAGGTACCTGGGCATCCCCAAGCCCTTTGGGCCCATCATTAACGGCCGCTGCTGCCTGGAGGAGAAGGTACGCTCCCTGCTGGAGCCGCTGGGTCTACACTGCACCTTCATTGATGACTTCACACCCTACCACATGCTGCATGGAGAAGTGCACTGTGGCACCAATGTGCGCCGGGAGCCCTTTGCCTTCAAGTGGTGGCACATGGTACCCTGAGCCACCACCTACCTGTCCCTCATCCTTCCCCTGGGATGGGGTATCCGCCCAGGCGATGGAAACTGAGACAGACCCCTGAGCACCAAGCACCAAGAGACTCCCAGTTTCTAGATGGAATGCCCAGGGTGACCCATTCCCTTCAGAAGCCTTTTCTCTTGAAGTGTCTGCATTCATCTGCAGCCCATTCAGTCCCCAGGAATGAATCCCCCTAAAGAAGGGCTTGGTGTTACTGGACTCTCATGTAGATCAACATGACCATGGGACTCCCCTAAATACCATCCCCACACAGTCCAAAACTCCTCTGTGAGTAAATCCACTTGGGTGTCTAGAAGTGTTGGCACATTGTCTCATCAGCAGCTTGGCCTGTGTTTCCTATGGTGGAAGGCCCCATTGCCTCCTGTCCTACAGGGGATGACGGTAAAGTCAGACTAGTCCACATAAGACAAGAGAGATTCCACCCACCCCACTCCCAGGAAGCTCTTGGGGGTCCATTAGGTCAAAGTGTGACCATCATTCCCACTGCAAGCTCCTGGCCAGGACCCACCTCTGTCCCACCCAGCCTAAGCTGTACACAGTAGGCACCTCTGTGAGCTGTCGTCACACAGTGGGCGCCTCTAGATGCTCTGGGAATGGCAGGTATCCATTTTATCCTTACACACTCCCCATCATCTGACATTTGAGAACCTGGTTGTCCAAATCAAATCCTCTGGGAGGTGAAGTGACTGGAGGGCGGTTGGCGATTAGGAAGACTGGCTTCCGAGTGGAGAGTGTCTTTCCTAAGACACAGGATTGACTGTGGTGGTCCCGCTGTTTGGGGAGGATGGTCAATGGTCTGGGAGCTCTGTGCAGGAGAAGAGACCACTGGCTGACGTAGCCCTACACCTTCTGCCAATACTCCCATCCTGCAGGAGAGGCCCAGGGAGCCCAACCCCAGGCGCCACCAAGGCACGACTCAGTGGGACAGTTGACCCTCTCCACAGACAGGGAGAGATGAGGGGCTTGGCGGTCTCACAATGTGTGATCTGTGGGTCCAGCTGGCCAATAAATCAGCAGAAGCACGAATGCCCTGGGTCTAGTCTTAGCTTTTCTTTGGTGATTAAATTGGGGGGGTTCCTTGCAACTGTGGCATTTGAGGCTCAATAACCCCCAATTTGGGCAATAGGGTGAGAGTGCTTTGTCTTGGCTACAGGATGACCCGGGGTTTCATGAGCACATAGATGGTATGGGTGAGTTGCTGGACTTGGACTGAGCAAGCTGCCAGGAACCACTGGAGCTGGAGTCAGCGTCATTGGGGCAGGAGTTCTGAGTGCTTGGAAGTGCCAGTTGCAAAGGGACAGAGACACAGCTCAACACTGTCACCCTCAAAACCTGAGGAGTCTCCCTAATTTTTAAGGATCTTGGCTCAGATCAAACCAGGATTCATGGCTTTAGTGCAGAAAGGAATTTCAGAAGTAGACAGTATAAAGCAGAGTTTAAGGTTTTGTTAAAGATAACCTTAATACATTCTGAGAGAACATGATGAGGAGAAACACACCCGAGGGCTGAGGAAATGGCTCCGTGGTATAAGAGTGCTTACTGCTATTCCAGAGGACCAGGGTTTAACTCCCAGCACCCAGTGTCTAGTAACTCTAGCTCCAGGAGATCTGGTGCCCCCTTATGGCCTCTGTGGGCCTCTGCACACATGTAGCACACACACATACACACATACATATATTTATTTTATTTTTGAATATTGGTTGTTTTTTTTTTTTTTTTGAGACAAGATTTCTCTGTGTAACAGTCCTGGCTGTTCTGGAACACACTCTGTAGACCAGGCTGGCCTTGAACTCGCTGAGATCCACAGTCTCTGCCTCCCCAGTGCAGGGATTAAAGGCATCTGTCACGACCACCACCTGGTTTATGTATGTATTTTTTTATATATATAAAAAACTAAAAGGCACCCAAAAGCATGGGTGTGTTTATGGGCTTCCAAGGAAGTGGCACATCTCACTAGATGTCCCTAAGTGCAGTATGAGCAATCCCAGAAAGAGTGGCATTAATCCATTGCTAGTGGTAGAGTGAGAACAGTAAAGCTAGGCAGGAAAGAGAAGCCCCTGGCAGAGCGGGCTTTTCCGTGAGTTCTGCAGGGGCTGTGAGCTCATCTCAGAAGGAGACGGCTGAAAACTAGTGGGAGGCTTCCGAATGAACTCTGTACAGACAGTAATGTAGAGACGGGACCCAAAGCCTGTAAAAAAATCATCCCCAAAGCCGTGCATTTCACCCAGCTGGGAACTTTAAAAGGCTCTGACTCACCAAGGTAATAGTAATGGCTGCTGACACCTGCTTTCCTCACTTTCCGGTTCCTCCTTCCTTCTTGAGACTTGTTAGTCAACCCCACTCCCCTCCTCCAGTCTGTTTCTCCTACCTCACCCCACACCCATCCAACTCAGCCAAACAGAAATCTCTAAACTCAATTACAGTTTACATACGGCCCAAGCCAATTAGGACGGAAAACAGAACCAGGAGGCCCGCAGGGCTGGCAACACACCTTCAAGTCCATTCCCTTGTGGGAAGCTGCTTTCCAATTCAGTAAAGCTTTGCTTTTGTACTGTCCATGCCCATCTCAGAATCCAAACCTGGGAGCCACCGGCTTGGAGTGGCTTGAATGACTATCAGGCTTCTGGGACCCTTGTTCTCCTGGCCGCTCCCGTCTGAGCCAGGAAATAGGTGGCTCTGCTCTGCTGGATCACAGAAACATTAGCGTTATCCATGTATACCGGTTCCCTTTCCTTTCTCATGATGACTGAGATTGTGGGATGTCTGTGGAGAGGCCTTGGATGGGGCTATCAGACAGTCAGTTAAAGCCAAGAGGCAGTGTGTGCTCCTTCCTTGTGAATGGGGTTTCTAGAAAGATTCCTAGGTTTAGACTGTAGGTTCATAACTGGGAGGCAGAAAGGTGAAGAACCCCTTCATGTCCCCATAGTTTTTCCTGTCTTTCTATCCTGCCTCAGAGGTGTGCTCTGCACTGCTGGGTCTGGTTAGGCAGCAGTGAGGCACCCCCAAACCAAAACAACATGTAATTTCTTTCAACACTGGGTGTGGCTCCTGGGGCATATCTTTTCAAATCCTGTTAGAATACTAATGGAGCTCCCCAGATTATTGAAAGGTGGGGTGATGGCTCCAGGGTCGGATACAAAAGGGGGTGTTATGGGGGATGCATTCACCCGAAAGGCCAGCTCCTCTAGCAGAAACTCTAGGACGCACAGATGGACAAAACCAGCCATTATAAACATGCCTCTCTTGCCCAAGTCCACCGGTGAAGGTGGGTCAGGGGTGAGGGGATGGCTCAGTTGGTCCAGGCACTTGCTGTTCATGCCTGGCAACCCGAACTCATCACTGAAACCCACATAAAAGTGGAGCGCACTCACTCCACAAAGTCGTCCTCTGGCCTCTGCCTTCATGCTGTGGCTTATGCCCCGCCCACACGGACACTACTGAGTAGTGTGGTTAGGTCTGAATAGTGAACTCACTATGTGTCAGGGTCAGGTGGGGACAGCTCCATTCCACACTTCCCTTCAGAGACCCAGGCTGGCGAAGGTCTTCCAAGTGTGGATTCCAAAGTCACCTTGAACTTGACCCTGAGAAAACAGAAAGGAGAAGACAGAAGGCAAATCTGATTATTGCCCATTTCAGATCAGAGAGTAAGTGCAACATTGCCAGTGCTATGTTTGGGTACAAGGGACTCTGGGATATATATATATATCAGTTTTGGCAGCTGGGTCCCAGCCTTCCGTCTTCAGCACATGTTCCATTTTCTTCATGTTAGGATGTCCTCACAGTTTCAGTCACCTTTTCTGTCACAGCTGTAGCCAAGCAAAACCAGCCCAGGCCTGCAGGCTCCTGTCTGCCCCGCACTCCACTCAGCCATTCCCCTATAAGCACCTACTGACCATGGCACCTGTCAGCATGCAGTATCCTGGAGAGATCCGAGAGTCAAGGGTGGGGCTGGGGAGATGGCTCGGTGGTTAAAGAACTCGCCACACCTGCATGAGGACCAGAACTCAGATTAATGCCGGGTAGACACAGGCAAGCCGTCTGGGATTGTAGTCTCAGAAGGCAGAGACAGGAGTATGCCCAGAGCAAACTGGCTAGCAAGGTTAGCCATATTGGCAAACTGTGGGTTTGATTGGGAGACCCTGCCTCAAGTAATAAGGTACAAGAGCAACTGAGGATGGATTCAGACATTAGCCTTGGGCCTCCACAAACATGCATACACATGCAGAAGAAAAAATACATTCATGCACACCACACCACACACACACACACACACACACACACACACACACACACACACTGGAGAATAGAGGGAAAAAAGAATCTGTGGTTTCTTCAGTGTAAAATGCAAAGCATGCTGTGGAATAATCCTTTTGCACACTGTGAAAAATGTGTTGCTCTCATTGTTAATACAAACCTGACTGGCCAATAGCTAGGCAGGAATAGGTTAGGCGGAAGAGCCAGACTGAGAGAAGGTGGAGTCTTCAGTCAGATGCAGAGGGTGTAGGAGCCGAACATGCTGTGCTGAACAAAGAAACCCCCACGTGGTGGAGCCTAGGTAAGAAATATGGATCAGTTTAACTTGAAAGAGCTGGTTAGTCACAAACCTAAGCTATGGGCTGAGCATTTATAATTAATAAGAAGTCTCTGTGTGGTTATTTGGGAAGCCAGCAGTCCTGACGAAAACCTCTGCCTACAAAAGCAAAACAAATAAATGTAAAGAAAGGGAAGAAAAAAGAGAAGTCTAAGAGTTTGAAGACAGAGGCCAGCCTCTGTCTGGGGAGGTGGCTCTTTTCCTATTTACAAGGGAGGAAGTGACTGATGTGCCAATGCACTAGGTTGAGGTTTTGTTTGCCACCCTGTGGTCAGGGCTGTGGCACGGATCCTGTAGTTCCAGGATACAGGTCCTGGCTTTGCCATTCACTAGCTGTAGGACCTGGGCAAGTTGCTTACTCTCTCTGGACTTTACTCTCCCTTAGTAAGCTGGAGACGGTGCTGGCATCTGTCTCCAGGGATGGCTGAGAGCAGCTAAGTAGTCACCATGCGGGTGACTGGCCGAGTGCAGCAACCAACCAAAGATGTGTGAGATGGAAAGGATGCAACGTGAAGTAACTGAAGAACCAGAGGAGGAGGAGGAAGGGGAGGAGGAGGAGGAGGAGGAGGAGGAGGAGGAGGAGGACATGACGACTTACACTTTTAAACCCAGTACTCAGGAGACAGAAGCAGGAAGATCTCTGTGATTTCAAATCTAGCCTGGTCTATACATAGTGAGTTTCAGGCTAGCCAGGGCTACACAGTGAGACCTTGTCAAATAGATGCCCCTCAACCGAAGAATGGATTAGGAAAATGTAGTATATTTACATAATGGAGTACTACTCAGTGGTAAAAAACAATGACATCTTGAAATCTGCAGGTAAATGGACAGAACTAGAAAAAACCCATCCTAGTGAGGTAACCCAGACCCAGAAAGACAAATACAATATGCACTCACTCATAAGTGGATATTAGATATAAAGCAAAGGACAACCAGGCTACAGGCCACAACCCCAGAGATCCTAGGTAACAAAGAGGACCCTGAGAGAGACATACATCTATCTGCTAGGAAAGGGAAAAAGACAAGATCTCCTGAGTAAACTGGGAGTTGGGGCGGGAGGGGGGGGAGGGAGAGGGTAGGAGGGAAGGGAAGGGGGGAAATGTATTTCTCAATAAAGAAAAAGAAAAATGGTGAAGATTGTGATTTTACAATTCTAGGAAATACATTAATAAGAACACACATGCAGGATGTTACTGATAATGCCCACTATGAGAAATACAGGACTGAAAAACTAGCAGTGGTGACTTACTAAGAGCCCTCTGGCTCAGATGGGAAAAGAAAGAATGGAACATGTAGCCAAGATGAAGACGATGGAGATGAAACAGGTGCTTGAGATGACGGTCGAAGAAAAAGCTCAAAGCCTAAAGGACTCTGAAACAAGGGTTAGCGGTGCCAGGAGCAAGTGAAAAGGAATTTGGAAGCACAAAGAATTACAGGGAAAATGTCATCAGTTTGAAGACAAAAAAGCAAACTGGGATGCTCAGCAACACATTTTAAAGCAACAGAACTCAAGAACATTAGAAAAGAACAAGAAGAAAGGCAAGATCTTTTAAATTCTTGACCAGCAGTTATGTGCTACTTGCCAATATGCCAACTTGGACATCAGTGTTTGCCGAATCCATGTGACCAGTTTGCACCAATTTTATCCATAATGATGGATTTAACGGCTGTCGATGTTTGAGGAGAATCACTGATATATAAGAAACCACACCGTTAACAAGCCCATGTCCATTTACTCATGGCTCAAACAGGCCCCAAGGGCTGACAGGGTGTCCAAGTGCTTGTCTTGGAGCCTGGTGACCTGAGTTCAATCACCATGTGATCAAAAGAATAAATCCACTCCTGACAACTCTCCTCTGACCTCCACACTCATACCCCCCCACGTCACACAGGACACAAATACATAAATAAACAGTTTAACTGGGGATGCCTGCTGCTCCTCAGTTGCAGAGAAGACAAGCTGCCTCACACAGCAACGGAGATTAGCAAGAATGTAGGGCAGCTAGATCCCACGGCTACTAACGAGATGAGATCGTACAACCATGAAAAACAGCCTGTTGCTTCCCAGTCAGGTTAGCAGTGGCCACACCCTGCTCCAGAAATGCAACTCGTGGGTATAACTAGAACAACTCTGAAGTGGTACTCCAGGACACGAGAATAAACCCAACAACAGTCATATTAACCATAGACTTGAACACCCACTGCTCTTAGGATGGGTAATTACATTGCTACACATGCTTGGTCTGAAATGGTAGACAGTAATGACCATGGGCCATCCGTGCCCCACACAGTCACATGGATGAATCCCCTTAATGGCATGGAATTAAAGGAACAAGTCACAGAGGCATACAGTATCCATCCTTCAACACAAAGGCAAACCCTAACAATAATGTAAAGCCCATAAAGAAAAACCAGGGAATAATAACTGCAAAAGGCATATTTGTTCTGAGGTTGGAGAGGTGTAGTCAGGGAGATGACTAGAAACATCTAAAAGTTCTGTTTCCTTAGCTATGTGGCATCTGCTAGGCCTCACGTTAATATTCTTTAAGGTTCTAGTATGTTTACACATCCTCCTGATGTATGGAATATTGTGCTATGTTTTTTTTTTTGCTTGTTTGTTTGTTTTGGTTTTTTGAGACAGAATTTCTCTGTGTAGCTTTGGAGCCTATCCTGGCACTCGCTCTGGAGACCAGGCTGGCCTCGAACTCACAGAGATCCGCCTGCCTCTGCCTCCCGAGTGCTGGGATTAAAGGCAACGCCGGGCAGTATTGTGCTATGTTAACAGAAGGTGACTGATAAAGAGAACATGCAATGCATCCATGAACATCCGTGAGCATCCGTGAACATCCGTGAGCATCCGTGAGCAAGCCAAGCCTAGCCTGTGACAGGTAGTGGCCCACTGGGCAGATCACGGAGAGGACAGCTGGGGTTGGGCTGGCAAGGGGCCAGTTGCCTGAAACTCCCAGAACAAGATTGCGCTCCAACAATCACACTGCATGCTACGGCCAGAAGTGTCCCTAAGTGTGTGGGAGGAGGGACAGCTGTGTCAATAAGCTTCACCTACCCTGGTGAGGACAAGTGGACTACAGAGGAGCAGGCGGAGGGTGAGTCACACTGGAAGTCTAGTCTAGCCAGTATTCTTACTCTGGATTCTCCAGCTGGGCTCTATGAGCCCATGACAGTATAATGTTTTCTCTCTCTCTCTCTCTCTCTCTCTCTCTCTCTCTCTCTCTCTCTCTCTCTCTCTCTCTCTCACACACACACAATAAATAAGATGAACCTTTAAATTTTTTATTTAAATTTTTTTATTTCTTAAAAAAAATTACGTGTTTGTTTGTATGTGTCTTAGGGTTTCTATTGCTGTGATGAAACACCATGGCCAAAAGCAAGTTGGGGAAGAAAGGGTTTATTAGGCTTACACTTCTGTATCACTCACTGTTCATGACTGAAGAAAGTCAGGACAGGAACTTAGGGCAGGAACCTGGAGACAGGGGTTGATGAGAGGCCATGGAGGGGTACTGCTTACTGGTTTGCTCACATGGCTTGCTCAGCCTGCTTTCTCATAGAACCCAGGACCACCAGCCCAGGATTGACCCCACCCAAAATGGTGGTCCCCCAGCAATCGCTAATTTAAAAAAGGCCTTACGGAGGCATTTTCTCAATTGAGTTTCCCTCCTTTGTGTTAGTTGACATAAAACTAGCCAGCACAGTGTGCCATCATGAGTTGACATGCACCCCGTGTGTCAGGTGCCCATGGGAGCCAGACAGCATCATTTCCCCTGGAGGTGCAGAGCTGGAGCAAAATTATTTAATGCCCATAATGGCCACTCCTCAGCCACCAGGGTCTGGCCTACCCTTAGTGGGTGTCACTGAGCTCTCTGGGGATATAATGACTCTTAGTAGGTGTCACTGAGCTCTCTGGGGATGTAACTTAACAAACCACCACCAGGCAGCACCTGAGGCCTTCAGCAGAGCTCCCCTTGCTTCTGCAACCTGGTGTTCCCACCAGCGTATTTAAAACATGCCTTGATTTATTAATTTTTCTTTGAGACAGTCTCTCTCTCTGTAGCCCAGGCTGACCTTAAATCAGAGATCCACCCCCCTGCCACTGGCTGGTGAATTCTTCTTTGTTCTATTCCTGTAGAGGCTTCATGGAACTGTTGTGGCACTGGACCACAGTGTTGAGGGTGACCTGCATGTTTCCAGGCTGTACCCAATCATATTTGACTTCAGAATAATCTTTTTCCCTTTAGGTGAGAGCCATGTTTATGCATCAACAAGGCCTCGGTGTTACATGTTCCCTGTCAGATCTGGGTGGCTTAAGCAACCACTGCAGCCTCACTGCACACTCTCACAGCCCACCCTTTCTCTCCAGCAGGTAAGAGGGTCACCCAGAGCTCAGGATACAGCCAATAACCCTGGGATGTTCTCTGCACACAGGGGCCACATACCAGCCATCAACGTGGCCTGGAAGAGATGAGGATTTTTTTTTTTAAGATTTATTTATTATGTATGTACACAGCGTTCTGCCTGCATGTATCCCTGCAGGCCAGAAGAGGGCACCAGATCTCATTACAGATGGTTATGAGCCATCATGTGGTTGCTGGGAATTGAACTCAGGACCTCTGGAAGAGCAGCCAGTGCCCTTAACCTCTGAGCCATCTCTCCAGCCTGAGGATATTTTTTTTATGGTGAAAAGTGTCTATTTGGAATTAGCCAGCTGGACTCAGTTTAGATGATCCCAGTTTTGTTGGCAACATCCAGAGCATCATAATCAGACACCAACCAAACGTATGCCTTCTTC
Organism: Cricetulus griseus; assembly: GCF_003668045.3. Taxonomy (NCBI): domain Eukaryota; kingdom Metazoa; phylum Chordata; class Mammalia; order Rodentia; family Cricetidae; genus Cricetulus; species Cricetulus griseus. The sequence goes on from NC_048595.1 coordinate 12,482,786, forward strand.
TCTCCGTCAGGCCTTATGAGGGGCGTTGACTTTGACCACATCAATGTCATAGAGCTTCTTCACAGCCTGTTTGATCTGGTGCTTGTTGGCCTTGACGTCCACAGTGAACACAAGTGTGTTGTTGTCTTCTGTCTTCTTCATGGCTGACTCAGTGGTCAGGGGGAATTTGATGATGGTATGGTGATCAAGCTTGTTTCTCCTGGGCGCGCTCTTTCGAGGGTATTTGGGCTGTCTCTGGAGCGGCAGGGTCTTGGGCTGCTGGAAGGTGGGTGACGTGCAGATCTTCTTTTTGTGGCTGTGGATGCCTTTCAGCACTGCCTTCTTGGCTTTCAAGGCCTTCACTTTGGCTTCGGCTTTAGGAGGGGCAGGAGCTTCCTTCTTCGCTTTTGGTGCCACCTTGGCAAAAAGCGAGATGGGGACATTTTAAAAGACACTAGTGTCCTTCACTCTTCAATAGTCCCTATTAGACTATTGAAACAATGGTCACCCCAACATTGGAATTCCCCGAAGGTATCTCACGGTGGGTGAAGGAAAAGGCTAAAACCCAGCATCAGCTGGAGGTTACATTTGTCTCCCAAGTAGTGCCTCCCACAAATGCTGACGGTTTGCTAGATTGCCCTTCTGAAGACACTAGAGCCCAGACAATGACAGGTCAGCAGTGGGTTGGACAATGCCTTGATCATGACACGCTTAGACATGTAGATCCCTGGCCCTCTACTTAAATGTTAAAGATCTTTTAAACTTTTTTATTTATATGTATGTGTGCCTCTGTGTGCCCACAGCAGCCATAAAAGGGCATCAGACCCCCTGCAACTGGAATCACAGATGGTTGTTGCTCTGATGGAAGGTTCAGCCCAGCCCCTGGCATCCATATACCCAAAGAGTCTGAGATGTTCTGGTGGAAGTTTCACCCAATCAATCCCCCATCCCCTATCGCACTCCAAACCCTGGGCATCTCAGAAAGCCTGCCAAATGATGACCTCTCCCCCAGAGATGCTCAAGATCACTCCCACAGAGTATTTAAACTGCTCTCCCCACCCCCAGAAAACATACCTGTGGTTTTCCAGTCTCTCTTTTTCATCTCCTCTCTGGGAGGCTGGAAAATCATCCAGGAATGTTGTATCCATTAAACCTGGGCTTTTTCAAATTCGGTTTGATTTGGTCTGATTTGGATTGCTGCGTCAGTGGAGAGGCTTATAGGGTGTAGAAACTTCAGTTGTGAACCACCATGTGGGTGCTGGGAACTGAACTCAGGTCCTCTGCAAGGGCATCAAGCTTTCTTATCCACTGAGTCATCTCTCCAGCCTGGTACTTAAATTTCAGGCCCCTGAAGATGGACTTGAGAAGATCACTGTATCTCTTTGTCCCTCTTCCCAATGTGGCCACATTGACTAACTCTCCTTTTTCTGCTCTTTGCTATTAGATGGTTGTTTTAATTGGCTTCTTGAGTTTGAGTGGCTCAGCCTGGCTTCTCAGACTATGACCCAAAATTCAGCAATAATAGCATCACAAAGAATCAAAGGCCTGGATCCTTGAGACTATGGAAGACGATGTACCTGCCAGTGATGGGAGGATGGTGTGTAAACAGCCAGCTGCTGAGACTGGGAGAGCAGGACACAGTCCAGGGGTGTGAGCATGGTTATGGTTACTTACGACTTCTGTAACCGCCAGAAGCTTGTTCATTCTACACCACAGGACCCTTGAAGACGATGAGTGGCCCTGCTTCATTAGTGGGGAGCTTGGTGAGGTCTGGAAGTCAGGGAATGGAAGCACTGAAGAGCTAGCAGCAGCTAAGGAGCCCAGGGCAACCCTGACCACACCGGGCCACTGTGCAGCCCAGCCCTGCCTGGCAGCCTTCCGCTGGGTGTGAATCCACCGGGCAGATAAACACATCCAGGAAGAGAATGACCCACGCATAGCTGAGGAAAGTGCAGGTGTCTGTGTTGTTTTAAACCCGACCCAGGTTCAAGTCCAGATGCCAATGTTATTCCTGAAGGCTGCTGGCCCAGCCCTTAAGTTGCTGCGGAGAGATGTGATTGCAGTCCTGACAGCCAAAGCCACAGGGGTGACTCTTTAAAGTCACAAGGCACCTGCAAGGCCTGTCCTGACTAATGCCGGACGCCCAACATCAATAGCAAATGACACCATGGAAACAGAAACCACGCAAACAGGGACTGGGCAGCGATGACCAGGAGCAAGCTCACGGAGGTGTGGTTTGATAGGATCATTTGGAAAGCAATCGTCTGACTCTGCCATCTTACTTCTGTGGGTGTAGACGAAATAAATCAGTATCTGGAAGAGAGGCTATGCTTCCGGCATGGCTCTGCTCTGCAAGATCTCATGACACGAAAAGAATCTAAGTGCCCACCAACAGGGGCAGGCTAAGCAAGCGCGTCACCAATACAGTTCCCTATGTGAGGAGATGGATGCGTTAGTCAGCTGGATTGTCGCCACCATTTGACAATGGCTACCTTGGGTCAGCAAGACAGCTTGGAGGGTAAAGCAGCTTGCCGCCAAGCCTGACGACCTGAGTTTGATCCCCAGAACCTATGTAAAGGTGGAAGGGGAAAATGGATCCCCAAATTTGTCCTTTGACCTCTATTCATGCCCTATCACATAATAGGAGGAGGAGTAATAATAATTCAACAACAGCGAAAACATCCATATCACACTGTGCATCTTAAATACATACACATCTCAATAGCCGGTGGTTAAAGTCTGGGGTGATGGCTCAGCCAGTAAAGTGTTTGCTTTGCAATCATGAGGACCTGAGTTCTATTCCCAGCACCCATATAAAGAGCAGCCTTGCCTGTAGTCTCAGTCTGGGGAGTTGGAAGCAGGAGCACATATGTAAGGCTCACTGGTCAGAAAATCTAGCCAATCAGTATGGGTTCAAAGAGAGACCCTGTCTCAAAGAATAAAGTGGAGAGCAATCAAGGAAGACACCCAATGTTGCCCTGTGGCTTCTACCTGAGTACACACAGTCTTGTACACAATGACATGTGCACACAAGGTGACACATGAGGCCAGGCAGGGGTGGAGGCACACGCTTGAATCCCTGCGTTGAGGAGGCAGAGAGACATCCTGGGGCTCCCAGGAAGCAGGTAGGTTCTGACCAGTGAGAGAACCTGTCTCAAAAATCAAGTTGAGAAACAGGGAGATGATGGTTCAACAGGTGTTTGACACAAAGCCCGGAGACCTGAGTTGGAGCCCCTGGACTCCTGTGAGGGAAGGACAGACTGACTCCTGCAGTGTCATTATAACACAGCTGTGCTGGCTTTTCCTAGAGAACGGCCAAATACGCATCATCAGCCCCTCAAGTCAAGTCTGATCAAATGCTGCCTGCTCTGCTTGCCCCATTTAAAAGGAGAGACAGAGAGAGAAGGATGAAGCAAGAAAGCTATTCCAGGAGAGACTTGAGTACCTTCTGGCCCTCCCCCTGATTTGCTGCGTGACAGTGGGTCTATCAATACCCTCTCTGTGTTCATTTTCTCCATGTACAAAATGAAAGCCGTGTGTTGCCTGAGGGCTCCCTCCTGCTGTTAGACAGACACTCCTAATCACATGACCAGCCTGAGACACTGGGCTTAGTTTGGGTCTACTGTGAACCAGGTCATGTAGAGCATATGGCTGGGTCAAATCCTCCAGAGGACAGGAAGTGACCCTGATCCTAGCTCCTGTTTGGGGATTGCTGCACCTGGGAGCCTTTCTTGGCCTCTCGGGGCCCCAGTGGCCTCCTCCCAGCTCTGGGGATGCTGGCAAAGAGGCCATGTGTTCACATCTGTCTGATGCTGCAGCCAACTCATCTCTCCTGAGGCAAAGTCTTTCATTCAAAGCCAAATGAGAAGATGAAAACCCCAGTTCCCCTCCCCCAACCCTGCACCCGCTGCAGCTCCTGGGACACACTTTCTCTGGGCGCTCCCTGTTGAAACTTGTCCACCCCCCACTATCCTACCCCCCTCCATTTACCTCATTAGCAGACAGACTTGGTACCAGGTGCTGTGCCCTCGTGAGAGCCTCCGGCCAGCGCAGCCCACACCTGTACCATCTGGTCTCACGGAGGAGGCCCCCTAGAGGCAGACACCCAGGGTATATAGCAAACTTCACTTCTAAGTCAGGCAACTGGGTTTCCCCTCCCAGCCCTGCCACAGACAATCCATGGCCCCCAGGACAAGTGCCTTTTCCCTCCCTGTGCCTCGGTTTTCCCGTCTATAAAATGGACTAGTAGTCACCTGCCCTTGGATGCCTGGTGTTACAGTGAGAAGCCACTGTGTTATGGTCTGAAAAGATCACGTCACCTGGGCAGGCTGCTAATAAAGGCCCTACCCTGTGGTGACGCCTCTGTTCAAATCCTAGCTGACCGTGAAGCCTCCCTGTGCCTCAGTTTCTCCCTCCAGATAGTGGATGTGATAATGAGTGCTGACCTCAGAGCTGCTTCCAGGATGAGATGGGGGAGGGGACAGTAACACTGCATGCTTCCTAGGCTCTCCTGAGAGCATTCCTGTAACAGCAGAGAGCCAGTCCGCATGAGAAGACCCTGGGTGACTCAGCCACACCCAGCATGACCCTTAGCGTCCCCCTGCCCTGCTGTCCTTCTTTCCAATGTCCTGTTACGTGGGCTTCTGTGCTTCGGCAAGACCATCCAGTCCTGGCCCAGGCAGGGGTGGTGAAGAGCACGGGCTATGCTCTCCCCTCCCAGGCTTCAGGGCGCTTGACTCTTCTGTTGCCAAGCCCACCATGGACACCCATCTGGGGGTCCTGATGTCCCAGGGTAGAGGAGGCTCTGTAGCCCACTGAGGCACCTGAGTGGCAAGGGGCTGGGCCTCTGGGGCAGGGCAGGTGCTGACTCATGGCCTCATCTGGTAATATAAAGGAACCAGCCCAGGGGCCTCCTGCTGCCTGCTGCCAGAGGATGGCCCAGGGCACGGTGATCCACGTGGCCCCTGAGCAGCCCACCCATGCTGTGTGTGTGGTGGGCACCGAGACCCCGCTGGATGTCTGTGGGTGAGAGGGAAAGCTCCTGAGCCTGTGGGGGTGGGGCGGGGTGGGCAATGCCAGCAGGGGCGGGGTGCTGCTGGGCCGGGCTCAGGCTCTGGGCAAGAGATCTGCTAGGGAGATAAGCCTGGAGGTGCAGGACCCACCACAGCCAGTTCTCTGTGAGGTATAAATACCTCTGCTGCCAGGCTCTGCTGTAGGCTAATGGGCTAGAGCAACTAAGCCGCAGTTTCCCTACCGGGTGAAATGACTCTGAAGATTAAGTGTGACAATTGCAAACATGTTTGTTTGTTAAGTTCTCCACGGTGCTGTATGTTAGGTAATCCACAGTGCAGTTTTTTAGATACTCTGCACAGTGCCAGGCAGATCCCCAACAGTTATTTATTTGTTCATTCTTCCATTCCCTTGTTCATTCATCAAATATAGGCTGAGACCTTTGCCAGGTTCTAGGTCAGTGGAGGACGCTCAGGGTAGAGTCTGGTGTTGCCTTTCATGTGGGAATTACTGTAGCTGACCCCACAGAACTGTAGTCCCAGTGATGTCCATAAAAGTCTCTGGGAATTGCCCACGGTCAGAAGCTGGTTCACACCAGCAGCAGGAAAACACTCAGGGTCTCAGGGGTCCCCAGAACACTGGTGAGAGGCTTGGTGTCATCAGAGAATGAGTTGCTTGAGTGTGGGTGCAGAGATGACAGGGGCCAGAGCTAGCCCAGTGTCATTGCCAGGATCCTAGGTTAGTCCTCCCTTGGTCAAGGTCATGGTGGTTCTTTTGCACATGTCTGCAGGTGTATACATGGTTGTAGATTCAGGTGTGTGGGGGAGTGTGTGGAGGCCAGGACAAACTCGGGTGCATTCCTCAGGCTCTGTGTTCAGAGGTTAGAGAGGACAATTTGTGAGAGTCGGTTCTTTCCTTTCATCTCGTGAGTTCTGGGAATGGAATTCACCTCATCAGGCTTGTTAGCAAACGCCTTCACCCATTGAACTATCTGGCTAATCCTAATTTCCGTTTTCCAATGGGGAGATCAGAACAGTGACATTTGATTAGACAGGAGTGTTGATGACAATGTGGACGTTTGTCTGTCCCCTGGCAAGAGTCAATATAGTTAGTGCAAAGGACCTGAGGCATGGGCATGTCCAGTCAGTAGGAAGAGGAGCAAGAAGACAAGAATGGGAGGGGTGCCCTGGGCAGGGGCAGCGTCCTGTATAGCTTGGGTGGGGCATTGGAAGGACTTCTGCTCTTTTCAAGGCTTGGTTTGCCATGGACTGCCATGCAGGTGTGTTGGGCAATGGAATACCATGTGTGGTCTTGGTTAAACCTAAATACTGGTTGCCATGTGAGAAAGGGCTACAGGGGACAAGAGAGGAGGCAGGAGATGTCAGGGTCAGGTCATGTGATGGCCATGAAGAGTGACGTGCTGGCTGGTGTCTTTGCTTCCCGAGCATGGGGATTTACCTTTTTTTTTTTTTTTTTTTTGAGACAGGGTTTCTCTGTGTAGCTCTGGCTGTCCTGGAACTCTTGCTGTAGACCAGGCTGGCTTTGAACTCAAAGAGATCTGTCTGCCTGCCCTACCTCCCAAGTGCTGGGATTAAAGGCGTATGCCACTATGTCCAGCTACCACGCTTAGCTTTTATGCATGGGTTCTGGAGATCAAACTCAGATCCTTGTGTTTTTTACTTGACTAGATCTGCTGGATGGATGGATAGATAGATAGATAGATAGATAGATAGATAGATAGATAGATAGATAGACAGACAGATGTTTAACTGCTCCTAGCAGGCTGTGCTATCAGAGCCAACCCTTAGCCCAGGCTGCTGAGTCAGGGTCCCCAGGGCTAGTGATAACACCCTGCTTCCTGACCCCAGCAGCATGGCAGCCAGGTGAGGACGCCCTCTCACTTGTGTTGAGGGGATAAACAGAGGCACAAGTGGTTTGAGATGAGTGGTGTTGAATTGTGTCCCTATTTGGGACCACCAGCCTATGCTGGGAGTGAGTGCTATGGATTAGGTGAATAATTACTGTGTGTGGGGTGTGTGTGTGTGTGCACGAGTGTACTCAAGTGCATTTGAGTACACATTGTGGTGTTCTGTTTTGCTGACCAAGTAAAAGAAAGTTGAGCACAAAAGGGGGTCTCATTAACGCTCAGTCACCTGGGAATTTTTTTTTGCAGAAAGAGGAGGAAAGACAGAAAGACAGACAGAAAGGAAGGAAGGAAGGAAGGAATGAAGGAAGGAAGGAAGGGAGGGAGGGGGGAGGGAGGGAGGGAGGGACGGAGGGACGGAGGGAGGAGAGAAGGAAGGAAGAAAGAAAATGCACTACAAAAAATAAAACCCTTGGCTGTTCATCCCCCTCTCACCAGACAGGTCCCCACGTCTTTTCCCAGCCTTTTCCCACAATCCTCCAGAAAAGTCTCTCTTTGCTTTCTTTGCTCATATAGCTTTGACCCTGGAGTATAGTGTGGATTCAAAAGGTGGGGATGAGGAAAAGAGAAAGGAGAGAGAATGTTCCAGAAATCAGGCTCCTCCAATCTTGCCCTGTGACCTTGTCCAAGAGAAGCTTCCTCCTTCACTGACCTCACTGTGACGGTCTCTGTCACTCCCTCCCTCCACAACCCACACTGGCTCCCCATTGCCCATGTGCTTGTCCTGACTACTGCTGACCCAAGCCGGCAACTGCTCCCTGCCCCCAGCTTCATCACCTCAGAGTCGCTTGAGAAAGAAACCTGGGCGTTGCTCTTCATCCTGTCCAGCAGGTTCTGTTGACTTTGAAATTAAACAATCGCCTCATAAAATAATAATAATAGTAATAATAATAATAACAACAACAGGTTTTCTCAGCCACCAGCTTCATTTGTGCCTGGTTGAGCCTAGGTTCCAGGTCCCTCAGCTTCCACTCAGTTGGGTAACTCAGCAGCTGCCTTTCAGTAGCTTCCTGGGTGTGGTTCTCATGCCTGAGGGTGCACAGAGCACCCTGGGGACAGGAGGAAGCTCAGATCACTGGGTTCCAAGTCTGCAGCAACAGGTCTGAGGACCAAGCCTGGGAACCTGTCTTCCTGTTTCCAGGGGAGGCTGAGGCAGCTGCTCCTGTGCCTAGGACCACGCCTTGCCTGTGGCAGGTGGCTGAAGAATGCCGATAGGGAAAGTGTATCCCTGGAGATGGTCCTAAGCTCATCTGACCTGGACCTGCAGTGGGTGGTTCTTCAATGACAGGGTCATTGAAGATGAGAAGACAAAGATAGGGAAGTTGAGACCAGATCTTGCCTAAGCTGATGGCTTGCACCAAGAGTTTATGGAGAACTAGAGCACCCTCTAATCAGTTTACTGAAAGGAGGGGCAGAGACAGCAGAAAGCTATCACACAACGCTACAAAGTCAGCAGGAAGCTAGCCAAGCAGTGTTGCACAAAGGGAACACATGGTGTCTCAAGAGCATCACGACTGAGCACACAGTAGCCCTGGATGGACAACCCCAGTCTCTTCCCCAGAAAAGAATCAGATGCCCAGGAACTGAAACCTTAACTCCTTCAAGGCCCAGATGGACCTTCTTGCCAAGTCCACCCCAAGCAAGGACCAAGAACTGAAGTTCCCTTTGTCCTTTTGTCAGGACCTCTGAGCTTGACCCCCAACAACTTTTATAAATTTTATTTTGAGAATTTCATACATACACGAGTACCATACTGACCTCATTCCTCCCCTCCCTCTCTGGTCTCCAATGCTACTCCTGTCCCCTCAGCTACTCCCTCTCAAACTCATGTTGTTTGTAAGAGGATGAGCCTCAAGAATGTCTACCTGCTCTGCCTCCCTGTGTGATGGTGCACGCCTTTAATCCCAGTACTCAGGAGGCAGAGGCAAGAAGATCTCTATGAGTCCCAGGCCAGCCTTGTCTACAGAGTGAGTTCCATGATAGCCAGGATTATATAGTGAGACCTTGTCTCAAAAAAAAAAAAAAAAAAAAAAAAAAAAAAAAAAAAAGATTATTTGTCCTGTCACAACTTCCGAAATCTGTGTGGTTTTGTTTTGGCTGTGGTTGTGGGGTTTTTGTTGTGGGATATATTTTGAGCCCTGTCTCCAGTCCCCTGTGTGCGATTCTTTATATGCACACAGCTCTTGGCATGTCCACTGTTGAAGGTCCCCTGTGTGCACACTGCTCCATGGGTGTGCAGGAGGTACCTTTGTTACACACCTCCTGCTGCTGTCTCTCTAGTTCAAGTGTAAGGCCTCCAGTCTGAGGATTCCCATTCTATTTTCTCATTCCTTTCTGGCAATCATACCATATTTACTGTCTGGCCAGAGCAAGCCCATTGGTGGCCTGTGTTTCTTCCTGCCGGGGAAAGGGGGACGGCTGGGACCAGTGTGGTGGTGGGCCAGGCCCTCTCACCACCAGTGCCTCTGCTGGCCCCTGTCTCACTCCACAGCTCTGCCCCTAAGGGCTGCACGTCCTTTGGCATCACAGCCTCGCCAGGAGTGGTTGTACATGTTGCTCACAGTCCTCCAGCCAAGAAGAACACCACTGGTGCCTCCAAATGGCCTCTGGACCCAGAGCTGGAGGTGACCCTACAGGTCAAAGCAGCCAGCGGCCACACAGATGACCAAAAGGTGGGTGTGATGACTGGGGTGCAGGGGGGGACCTTCTGGGTGGGGTGGGTGGAGGGCTGAGGGTGGGGGAATGAAGAGTTGAGGGGGTTTGGCTGAGGGGGCTAAGGAGGGTGGGTTGGAGCCTGGGAGGTGGGCAGTGGGGGGGTGGAGGGGAATGAGGCTGGGGTAGGGGGCTGAAGGTGGGCTCGGGGACTGATTGGTGGGCTGGGGGCTGATTGGTGGGATAGGGTAAGGGTCTGGTGGGTAGGGTGGTGTGGGGCCCTGGTGCCTGGAGTGGGGGGCTGAGGGTGGGAGATGTCAGCCCCACAGCTGCTGTACCCAGTCTGATTCCATGTACAGGGCTCACTCTGGGAGAGTCTCCTTCTCCTGGCCAAGTTCTCAGTGACTCCTCCCTCCACAGTGTCCTCATGGATAGGACACGGATGCTTGTCAATCTTGTACTCATCACTGGGATCAAATACCCAATAAAAACCAGATTAAGGAAGGCTGGGCTTATTTTGGCTCACAGCTTAGGGGCACAGTCCATCATGGCAGGAGAGCTCAGTGACAGGGGCCTGAGGCAGCATCCTCGGTCAGGAAGCAGAGAGAGACGGATGCTGGTGCTCAGCTTGCTTTCTCCGTCTCCCTTCCACTCAGTCTTGACTCTAGCCCACCAGACAGTGCCATCACCACATCCCGAGTGGGACTTCCCTCCTCAGTTAAACCTCGCTGGAAACAAGCTCATAGGTACACCCAGTGGTGGGTCTCCCAGTTCTAAATGCAGTCAAGTTCACAGTGGAGCTTGCAGGGGCCTGTGAAGGCTGGAATCCGGATCAAGTTCATCCACTTAGCAACTGTTTAATAAACACCATCTCATGCAGAAATAAGCAAGGCACTGGCGTAGGAGGCTATAGTCCTTGTGGGCATCAGGTAACATGCAGGTAGACCTCATATATGTGGCCATGGGGTCCCTGAAGGTCACAGGCAGGGAGCCCCCAGGGGCACCTTCTGTGCCCTGATGTTAGTTTCCAGTGGCCGCTGCAGCAAATCACCACACCAGCTTGCATGTAGGTGGAATTTTCTGTCCTGCCAGCCAGCTCCCAAATAACCACACAGAGACTATTACTAATTATAAATACTCTGCCAATAGCTTAGGCTTGTTACTAATTCGCTCTTATAACTTAAATTAGCCCATATTTCTTATCTACGTTCTACCACGTGGCTCAGTAACCTTTCCTCAGTATGGCATGTTCACTTTGCTTCTCCCCACGTCTCCTGACAACTCCACCCTTCTTCATCCCAGAGCTCTCTTCCTGTGTAAAAGTCCCACCTAACCTCTTCCTGCCAACTATTGGCCATTTAGCTCTTTATTAAACAAATGAGAGCAACACATCTTCACAGTGTAATGACCCACCCCAGCCTCCCTGTTTGCACAGAGCTACCACCTGCCTCTCTTTCCCTCTTATGCCTCTTGAACCTCATTTCCAGCTGCTGACCCCCTACTCCCCTTCTGAGAACTTCTCAAGCTACAGTTGGGGTTTCTATTGCTGTGATGAAATACCATGACCAAAACAAGTTGGGGAGGAAAGGGTTTATTCAGCTTACACTTCCACAGCACTGTTCATCATGAAAGGAAGCCAGGGCAGGAACTCAAACAGGAAAAGGATCCTGGAAGTAGGAGCTGATGCAGAGGGCATGGAAGGTGTTGCTCACTAGTGGGCTTGCTCAGCCTGCTCTCTTATAGAACCCAGGACCACCAGCCCAGGGACAGCCCCACCCACACTGGGCTGGGCCTTCCCCCACCAATCACTAATTTAAAAAATGCCCTACAGTCAGAACTTTCTCAATACAGGCATTTTCTGAATTGAGGTTCCCTCCTTTCAGATAACTTTATATTTTGTCAAGTTGACAGCCAATAAACACCTCCTTGCCAAATCTTCCCTCACCCTTTTCTCAGGCTCAGTGGATCCCTCCATTTCTGGACTCCCTTGGGACCCTGAGTTGAACTAGATTAAGCCAGCACACAGCAGGGCTCAGACTGTGTTTGTTGAATGACTAAGAGAAGTCATGAATGGTCTGTTATTATCTTATAGGTTCGAATTTCATATTATGGACCCAAGACCTCACCAATCCAAGCCCTGCTCTACCTCACTGGGGTGGGTAAGTGATGACCAGGGTCCCAAAGAGCTGCCAATGGCGCACACCTTTAATCCCAGCACTTGGAGGCAAAGGCAGGCAGATCTCTGAGTTCAAGGCCAGCCAGGACTAAATAGTAAGATCTGGTCTCAAAAGGAGAGGGAGGGAGGGAGGAATCATAGAGCTGCCTTCTGTCTCTACACAGCATATCACCACCCAGCAGGGCATCTTTCCAAGACAGGACATGACTAGATCTTACTTTAGAGCAAGCAAAGAAAAATGATCATTTCTAGCTGGCCAGATGCCTGGTGATTCATAAATACCCCTTCCCCAGAGAATGAACACAAAGAAACACAGATGGGGGCTAGGGATGGGGGTAGAGTGCTTGCCTAGGTAGTTTGAAGCCCCAGGTTCGATCCCTGGTACTACATAAACCAGCTGTGAGGTCCACATCTGTGCTCCAACCCCTGAGAGGCAGAGGCAGAAGGGTCAGAGGCTCAAGGTCACCCTCAGCTGCAGATGAGTTTCCAGCTACATAGAACTCTGACAATAGTTAGTTAATGTAAGTGCAGGAGAAGACTCACATTACAGTGTAATAACTGGTTTCTCAGGCTAGGAAGTAGGTGCCTGGATTCTATGCACAAGTCTCTATACCTTTGTAATGTGAGAATATATATATATATATATATATATATATATATATATATATATATATATATTTCTGTGTTCCCCAAATACCATTATTTATGTTTCATTTTTATCACACCAATAACACATTTATGCAATGTACTTGTTTTTTTTAATGTGCATTGGTGTTTTTGCCATGAGTGTCAGGTCCCCTGGAACTGGGGTTACAGACAGTTGTGAGCTGCCATGTGGGTGCTGGGACTTGAACCCTGATCCCCTAGAAGAGCACTCAGTGCTCTTAACCACTGAGCCGTCTCTCTAGCCGCATACTTATACTTCTTTAATATCCATCTTTAAATAGAATTTATTAGTGTAGCTGGAGAGATGGCTCAGTGGTTAAGAGCATGTATTGCTCCAAAAGAGGACCGGAGTTTAGCTCCCAGTACCCACATCAGGTGACTCACAACCATGTGTAACTCCAGCTCCAGAGGATCCAATGCCCTCTTCTGGCCTCCACGAACAACTACATTCATATACTCTCCCCCCCCCCACACACACACACACACCACCACCACCACCACCACCACATACACACAAAATTAAAAATAAAAATAATAAAATCATTTTTAAATCCATTCTTAGAATCACAGAGTTCAGGAGCTGGAGGCTCTCCTGCACAACATAGTGAGACCTTGTGTCTAAGTTTTTAAAAATTAAATCGATTTTTAATGAGATCTCAACCTGAACAATACACTCTTTTTATCTAAGTGTGCATTAAATATATAATGTAAACATGTAAAATCTCCAGATGTCGCTTTTATTGATAAATTTCCTTCATGAGTATACATTTAAATAAAACGGGGCTTACTCTAAAGCCTGGTCCTGTGCTGAGATGTTGCATTTAATTCTTACAATAACCCAGTGAACTTGACCCCATGATCCCATTTCACAGATTAGGAAACTAAGGCTCAAGAGGTGAACACATTGGCTCAAAGAACTATTTACTGAGAGGTGGGGAAGCCAGGGCCACTGTGACTCTAATGCTATGTCCCCATCATGTATATTAGTGTATCTATTATATCACAATAACAAAAGGTCATATTGTTCCTCTCATGCAGGCCATGGGTCCCTGTGTCACACTGTGAGGCACATGGGTCTACATTATTGAAGCAGTTGTGACCATACATTCTGATAAAGGGAAAGGAATTCACAGACATGCCTGTCCCTTGCTTTGACATTTGCACAGGGTGGATTTGGGGACTGTGTGTTTTGTCTCTGACACAGACACACGAGTATAAATAACAAAGAACAGGTGAAGGTGATGGGTTGACTCGGGTGGCCAGAGTTCTTGGAGAACTTGGCAAGGTGACCTGGCAGGGGTGTGGAGGCTTCCCTGGGATGGCTAGCAATTGCTTTGGCTCCCAAGGAAGGCAGAGTGGTCGGAAGGCCTGGCTCTGTTCTCCGAATTGTAGTGTGGCTTCTTGGGGACAAAAGAGTGGAATGTCTTCCCCTCTGAAGGAGTAAAGAGGCTCCCATCCCTGGGGCTGACCTGTCTGTCAGAGACAGTTTGAGAGCCTTACGGTTCACACTCACCAACTCTGCCCTCTCACGCTGGTTTCAGAGATCTCTCTGAGCACAGATGTCACCCGCACAGGCAAAAAGAAGTCAGCCAGGACGAAGAAGGATCAGGTAAGGCTCAAAGTGCATCAATACACACGCTTAGGGTCATGGTGCTCTCCTACTGCGCCTCCTGGTGGTGTCGAGCTGAACAGCGGCACCTTGCCAATGTCTCATGTTAACTTGTAAGGGACAACACCTACCAGGAAATTACTGGTGACCTTTTGGCTTATGCATATTCCATCTCCTTTACAAGATCATATTTACAAGCAATTGTGGGTTCAGAAATGGTGTTAGCCTACAAGCTGGGATCTCTACTGTCACCCTGGTAATAGGAAAAAAATACATAGATGGGTCTCAGCTGTGGCTCAGAAATGCTCTCCAGACTTATTACAGTCATTAGACTGATGGAAGAGTTTCCCATGTACAGGGGTGAGTGGGGGTGAGTGATGGAGATGGGAAAAGAGACAAGGGTGGAGGGACAGAGAATCGAGGCAAGGCAGGGAGTGTGTGTTGCAGAAAGAAAGATGGTTGGTCAGGGTAACAAAGGGGACCGCTATTAACCCAGGGTATGTGGGCGAATTCGAGCGTCCTTGGAACTTCAGAACTGCCTGCATGACTTCGTGTGGGTGGCTAGTATACACTTTGGCAGGCTTTAAATGCTGGGCCCCTTTGTGGGGTCCATCAATGGTAGGGCAAGGGGGAGAGTGTGGCTTAGAGTGCTTGTCTAGCATTGCAATTTGCCCAATATTATATAAGCTGTCACATTAAAATAGATCTCTACAGGCTAGGCCACCCAGAGTTAGTTCAGCATTGGGCAGAGGGTGCCTGTTACCAAAAGTAGCCCTCACACCGGGAAGGAGTGACTGTGTGCTCACGAGAGAGTAGCGGGGTGGATGGGAATCTTGATATTCTTACGTATTTGACTCCATTTGTTTGTTGAGTCAATATATTTTTAAAGACTTTTAAAGAATACTTTACTATCAAGCTCCTTTTTAAGAATGGTTGATTGGGGCTGAGATGTAACCGAGTTGGTATAGTACTTGCCTAGCATGCACAAAGTCCAGGGTTTGATGCCCACCACCACAGACTGGGTATGGTGGCACATGCCTGTAATCTCAGCTTTCAGAGGTGGGGACAGGAGGATTAGAAGTTGAAGCTAGCCTTGACTAGAGTAGATGTCGTCTTTAAGAGACCACAAATACTGATGAATCACATTCAGATTTGGTTATATTTGGAGCCACCAAAACCCACTCTTTGGGCCCATGAATTGCTGGGTGAGAGAAACAGACAATGTGGGAGGGAGAGAAAAACAGCCACTTGTCTCCCTAGGGCTGATGGGATCTGAGAGGGTTCCCGACAGTGTCTTTTGCCTTCCCAGAGCACCTGGACCTGGGGCCCGTATGGCCAAGGCGCCATCCTGTTGGTAAACTGTGACAAAGAGAACCCAAAGTCCTCCAAAATGGATTTTGAGGATGACAAGATCTTGGACAACAAAGGTAAAGAATAGAGGCTGCGACCAGGTCCCAGAACAAGAGCTTTACCAGTCTACAGGCTCATTTGCCCATGCGGTCTTGTAACATAGCCCCCTGAATTTGGGGTTAGTGACAGCATGTTTGTGTTAGCATGTTCATGTTACAGGGGAAAGAATGGAAAAGTGTCCCAGGAGAGCAAGTGACAGAGTTGCACAGCAGTCAGAAGAGACTAGCATGGGCTACTGATGCCCCAAGAGGCTCCACTTTCCATGGTGGCCCCTGTCTAGCCCACACATCTGGCCTTGGCTCAGACATGGTGCCCAAACTAATTAAGAAAGGAGTGCTGGTCCCCAAATATTGCACAAGACCCCAGCGCCTAAGGAATGGGGAAACTGAGGCACAGAGATGTTAAGAAAAGAGACTGGAGAGATGGCTCAGAGGTTAAGAGCACTGAGTGCCCTTCCAGAGGTCCTGAGTTCAATTCCCAGCAACCATATGGTGGCTCACAACCATCCGTTATGAGATCTGGTGCCCTCTTCTGGCCTGGAGGCACACATGCAGGCAGAACACTACACATAATAAATAAATGTTTAAAAAATAAAAGAAAGAAAAAAAAAGAAAAGACAAGAAGTTAAGCTTGTCTAAGTCAAACAACTACTATGTAGCAGTCAGTATTTGAGGCAGGGTGTGGGCTGCACCAAGGCAGCTGGAGGGCGACGGGCACTGGGAAGGCAGCAGTCCCCAGCCCACACTGTCCTTGTCTCAGACCTGCAGGACATGTCCCCAATGACCCTAAGTACGAAGACTCCCAAAGACTTCTTTGCCAAGTATCAGCTGGTGCTGCACGTGCCCAAGGCCAAAATGAGCAAAGTGAGAGTGTTTCGGGCCACACGTGAGTCGGCCTGACCCTTCCCTTGCCATCTCTGATGCTGTGACCCCGTGTTCCTTTCCTGGCCCAGCAGATGGGGTACTGCCCTATCCCACTGCCCTTAGGCAAGTAGTTCCCTTGCAGCTACGGTGTGCTTGATTCTGAGTGCCAAGCACGGGCCTCTGTCCTCTGCCTCCAGATGAGGTGACTTGAGGAAAGGTCAATAGATGCCAAGTCCCAGCTGGCCCTTCCTGGACCCCTCTAGTCAGGAAAACAAGGTCCCAACTGGAGCTTTGATTCCCTCCCCCCTACCCCCACCCCCACTCTCCTGTAAACACCTCCAGGGGCCCTTGAGTAGAGACACAGAGTGACTGGGGCATTTCAGCACCTAGGAGAGGAAATCTGGGCCACATAGGTATGCTAGACCTAAGTGTACTTTTGCCTCTGTCTAGGGGGCAAGCTGCCGTCCAGGTACAAGGTGGTCCTGGGACCACAGCAGTTCTCCCACTGCCTAGACCTGCCAGGTGGCCAGCACAGCACAGACTTCTACGTGGAGGGTCTTGCTTTCCCTGACGCTGACTTCCAGGGGCTCATTCCCCTCACTGTCTCCCTGCTGGACAAATCTAACCCGGTAGGCCTCAGCCTAGGGGTGGGGGAGGGGAGGGGAAGCAGATGGACCCTGCTTGATGTGGCATTTCTTCTCATCTCTCCCCTCCAGGATCTCCCTGAGGCCCTGGTGTTCCAAGACAGTGTGACATTTCGTGTGGCCCCCTGGATCATGACCCCCAACACTCAGCCTCCCCAGGAGGTATACGTGTGCAGGTGAAGCTCTAGGAAGTTGGGTACACCAGGGAGAGCCCTGAATCTTGGGTGCTATGTTTGCTGGGAATGAAAAAAAAAAAAAAAAAAAAAACCTCCTGGCCCTCAGACGCTGGAAGCCATAATTTGATCAGGACCCTGGAGAGAGGGACAAACTGTTAAAGTCACTCCTCTGAGGTCATGAGGGCTAATGTTTGTAGGATTCCTGAAAACGAAGACTTCCTAAGGTCATTGACTGCTCTGACCAAGAAAGCCAAGTGCAAGCTGACTGTGTGCCCAGAGGAGGAGAATTTGGATGACCAGTGGATGCAGGTATGTTTGCCTGTCCACCTGAGGTCAAGAGACAGATGTGGGCCTTGGGCTCCTGGGGTACAGCCTAGAGCTGGGGGCCAGCCTTCCTGGGATGGACAGGGAGGAAGGAGCCTCAGAAGATCCACACACCAGGGCACTCAAGCTGAGAGTTCGTCTGACATAGACTGTGAGCCACGGTGCCCCCCATCTCCACGCCCATCCCCCGACTTCCACCTGGTGCCTTTTGCCCTTCTCTCCTCAGATGTTTCCCTTCTCCTCACCCATAGCCCAGTCATGCTTATCAAAAGCCAGCATGAAGGCTGCCCCTCCATGCATGCCGTCCCTGAGGGCCGCCCCTCCATGCATGCCATCCCTGAGGTCTGCCCCTCCATGCATGCCGTCCCTCCAGTGGGGCTGTATCTCTCTTCCTGTCTGCTAAGTCCCACCCTTCCATCCCACCTTTGTGATGTAGGCTGATCCCTGGGAAGCTGCACACAGGTCCCCATCTTTCACCTGAAGGAAAGGAACCTAGCCAAGGTTTCCATCCTGTAACTTCTCATAGTGACTGTCCCTCGCACTCTGCACAGCTGCCCGCTGGAGGGGCAAGGTCCTCACTAGATTCATTTCTGAAAACTTGGACACACACCTAGAGAGCCAGGTGGGCCTCCTGCCTGTTCCTGTGAGATCCAGAAGGCTGCTCTCACCTGGGCTCAGTCAACAGCCTTCCCACTGAAGCCTCAGACTATCCCAGCGATACCGGGAGCCCTCTGGGGACCCCAGCACCCCCCAACACCCGTAATCACCCCAACACTGGAACTCACTGTCCTCAAGGACAAGGCTCAGTCACCCATCCCAGCCACAGCCCAGGGTCCCCCACCACCCAAGTCAGGGCCTCTCTCCTATTCATTTTCCCAGCAGACTGTGTAGTACACAGGTCTGCAGCCCCAGAGCCATTCTCTGGGCTCAAGTGACAGAGTTTGTTCTTGACCGCAATGACTAGCAGGTGGGGTAGGTCCACACCGCATCAGGCACAGGACTTCATGGCACATACGACGGTCTCTCTGCACCCCTCCAGGATGAAATGGAGATTGGCTACATCCAGGCTCCCCACAAGACTCTACCTGTGGTCTTTGACTCCCCAAGGGACAGAGGACTGAAGGACTTCCCCATCAAACGAGTCATGGTAGGAGCCCTGTAGGCCTGGCCAAGACCCAGGCACCCAGTGCCCCTGGTCTTGAGGCCCCTCCCTCCTCAACCTGTCTCTCCCCAGGCCACCCCTTGCCCCTGGGCAGCCTAGTCCCCAAAGCTGAATTCCTGCTCCAGTGGGACTCAAGGGGTTGAGCTGCCTGTTTCAGCCATTACCCTGATAAGATCTGGTTTCTCAGAGCCTAGTCATGAATGAGCTCAGCTGGTCCTTGGAATAACACTGTGAGGGGTAGCCTGGGCTACCTAAGAGTGCTTTTGCCACAAGCCAGGAGTTTGATCTCTTGGGCATGGTTTGTCCTTTGGGAGCTCCTTTGGGGGCTCCACTGGGACTGTGTTGGGGCATCAGGATCAGCGGGGCTTTATCAGCCACAGTCAACACTTTCGGGATCAGGGCATGAGATGTTGGTGAGTCACACTGGTCTGGTCTGGCAGACGATGCCAGCTCAGCACAGGTCATCACCATCATACGTAAAAATAATAGTATGCTCACTGAACCCGCGGACTTCCAGCCATGGCGCTGACTTCTCCGCGGGCACTGACTCATTTCATGTGACAACCATTAGAGATGCTGTCTGTGGGCCCATTTCACAAGAGGTAGAAACTGAGGCTCGGGGCGAAGACATCAGGGCCTCCCACACTGCCTCCCTGCCCTGTCTGGAAGACCCTAGCCTGTACTGGGGCCTGGAATCCTCAGACAAAGGAGAGACAAGGTTTGCAGCCAGGAGTTATCTCGCACTCCAGGGAGAGAGGCACTAGCCCGCCCCATGCCAGAGGCTTGGAAGGAAATGTCTGTCTCATCAGCAGCTTCTTTCGCTTCTTCCTGGCACACCCTATGCCTGTGGCTGAGCTGTAGCTGGGCTCCCTGTGTGAGCCAATGGTGGAAGCAAGTTCATGCCCTTTGGAGGTGGGCGCACCAGCCTACTGTTGCCCGGACTTTGTACCTTCCCATTCCCCTGCCATTCTGGTTCCTGCAGTGGCTACATCTTACCACTTTGATAATTCAAAGACCAGCTTCCCTGTTATAAGCCAGACCTCCAGCATCCGATGACAGACAGATAGACAGACCCTCAGCATGGGAATCTCCCCTCTGCCTCATCCAGCCCTGGGTGGAAAGAACCCGCAGCAGGCCCTTAGCTGGGTACATGTGCAACACCCTCGCCTGACTCTTGCAAGTGAGAAGAACCAGGGTAGCAGGGAAACTGTCACCAGGCCTCCCACGAGTGTCATCATGGACCAGTCTCCCTGCCCTCCCTGCCTCCAGCCTGTGGGATTCATCCAAGGCCTTAGCATAGGCCATGTGCCATTCCCTCCGCCAGGAGTGCGCCTCCCTATTCTGCTGCTAGGTGACCCTCAGCCTTCAGGTCAGAGTCCTATCCATGAGGGCCTCTCCTGAGGCTGTCAGGGCCTCCCCAATGTCACAGTTTGCTTCTGTTGCTGTGATAAAACCTAACCAAAAGCAGCTTGGGGAAGAAAGGGGTTTATTTGCTTCACACTTCCCTGCCACAGTCCATCACTGAGGAAGTCCAGGCAGGAGCTGACGCAGAGGCCATGGAGAAGCGCTGCTTACTGGCTTGCTCCTCATGGCTTGCTCAACCAGCCTTCTAATAGCACCCAGGACCACCTGCCCAGGGCTGGCATTGCCTACAGTGGGCGGGGCCTTTCCATTATCAATCATGAATCAAGAAAATGTCCCATAGACTTACCCACAGGTCAGTCAGGTGGAGACATCTCAACTGAGTTCTTTCTCTGCAGATGATCTTGTGTCAAGTTCACGAAAACTAACCAGCTTTGCATGCCAGGCACCCCTCTCTACCCTCCCGCCCCACCCCCACCCCACCCCACCCCCACCCCCCCCCCACACGCACCATGCTCATTTCCCACAGAGTATTTTGCTGCTTCGTCTCCACTGAGTCAGTTTAGTTCTCATCGGCCTGGCCAGGGTGTGAGGCTGCTCTGCTAGGGCTATAGGTGGGCAGGGGCGTGGGCCCTGCATGTGCTGGTCTTTCAGTAAGATGTTGGGAACTCTCACATTGCCAGGCCTGGTGCATCCACACTCGCAGTACTTGGGAAGTACAATTTGAGGCTATTCTGGACTATACAGACTGATCGTGTCTTTCTGTATGTGTATTAAAAAAATGTGAAAGAGAAAAAAAGGAAACAGAGGACTGGAGAAGTGGCTCTTCCCATGGTTTCTCTTTCTTTTAGCTGCTGTTCCTTGTTTTGTTTTGTTTTGATTTTAGACAGTGTCTTGCTTTGTAGCACTGGCTGGTCTGGAACTGGCTTATGTAGACAAGGCTGGCCTGAAACTCATAGAAATCCACCTGCCTCTGCCTGGAAAGTGCTAGAATAAAAGGTGTGCACCACCATACCTAGGGATCTCTCCATTTTTTTTTGTTTTGTTTTGTTTTGTTTTGTTTTTTCGAGACAGGGTTTCTCTGTGGCTTTGGAGGCTGTCCTGGAACTAGCTCTTGTAGACCAGGCTGGCCTTGAACTCACAGAGATCCGCTTGCCTCTGCCTCCTGAGTGCTGGGATTAAAGGCGTGTGCCACCAACGCCCGGCTTGATCTCTCCATCTTAAAAGAGCATTTACTGTTCTTGTCGAGGACCCAGGTTCAGATCTCAGCACCCACATAATGACTCATCACCTGTAATTCCAGTTCCAGGTGATCTGACGCCCTCTGCTGGCCCCTGTGTGCTCCAGCAAACATGTGGTACATATAAACTCATGCAGACACACACACATACATAAATAAAAATAATGGATACATAAATAAGTTAATTTAAAAAAAAGAAATAGAAGGCTGGAGAGATGGCTCAGAGGTTAAGAGCACTGAGTTCAATCCCCAGCATCCACAGCTGTTTATGATGGGATCTGATGCCCTCTTCTGGCGTGCAGGTGGATATGCAGAGAGGGCACCATATAAAAAATATGTAAATTTTTAAAAAGAAATAGAATTTAAACAATATACTGCTGTGAAAGCTAGCTCAGTGCTGTGGACAGCAAGGTGACGGGGCTGCTTGCCTCTTTGGGGCTGTCAGTTCAGAGTCTGAGAAATGGGGGATCTATACGTTTTAAGTCAGGGAGGGTGTGTCCTGCTTTATGCTATAAGGAGATTAGACTTGGGGGCAGAGCAGAGTGGCAAAGACCAGGAGCAGTGACTGGTCCTGTGGGAAGTGGTCACACTCTGAGTAGCTCTACAAGACCAGGCCAGCAGGATTTTCTGGCCATCGTGAGAGAGATGAGGCAAAGGTGGCCTCCAGGCTGTCCCCTGGGAAGAGAGGCCCATGGGAAGGTTGATGAGAGGAGGAGTCACCAGTGCTCGGGCAGGACAAATGGGAAGCCAGGCAGGTGTCAGCAACTGTGTCTGGGGGAGCAGAGGTGGCTGGAGGTGTGATGTGGGTGGTGGGCTCAGCTCACAGATGGATGACAAGGCTGCCTGGCCAGCTGCTGGCACCAGGAAATGGAGGCACAGCTGGGCATGCCCTTCCCACACAGCAAGACAGAGAAGGGCTACAATGGGGAGCAGCACAAGGCCACCTCAGGCAGTGGCACCCAGCACAATCGTTTTCTCTTTAGACTCTTCCTCTGGGGTCCCGGTGATGGTGGCGAGGACCAAGTGCCAGCCAAGGGTGGCTTGGACTCCTGTCCCTCCTCAAACTGGCGGAAGGAGTCCCTGTCTCCACTCATTCCCTGTTACCAGCCTGTAAAGGGAGAGCAGAAAGAATGCATTGAGGTTCTGTTCTGCGCATGTGCCGAGAACCCAACAAGCTGGTCTCTTTCGAGGGTCATTGACTCAATCCAGTGTCCCCTCCACACTGCACTCATAAACTTCCTGTCTGGCTGCCACAGAATTCCTTCCTGTGACCAAACCAGCCCTAAACCTGCAGCCACCATTTCCACTGGGAGACAAGTGCCTCTAATTCTCAGTGTGTCCTTCTCCCACCTTAGGGTCCAAATTTTGGCTATGTGACCCGAGGGCCCTACGCAATGGAGGTCACAGGGTTGGATGCCTTTGGAAACCTGGAGGTGAGTCCCCCAGTCACCGTCAGAGGGAAGGAATACCCACTGGGCAGGATTCTCATCGGGAGCAGTGGTTATTCCAGGTAAGCAGAACACGAGGGGTGGCCAGGACCCAGGTGCTGGGGTAGGGGACAGTGACAAAAGCCACAGTGGCGCCTCCCTTACCTTCTCCAAACCTAGGAGGTCAGGAGACATTGAGAGAATCCACATGTAGGGTGAATAACCTCCAGAGCCTACCTCTGCTTGCTTCTATGTCTTCAGGCAATGACTATTTACTGAGCATCTACTATGTGCCAGAAGCTGTGGTGGGGCAGTGAGTGTGACCAGCTCCGAAGCCCATACTTCTCCATCGCATGAAGCCTAGGCTTCCCGTGGTTTGACAGTGATCCTATGTAACTCAGTGGCTGTGCCTCAGTTTCCCCCCAAGGAAGCTGCAGTAACAAAGCCTAAATTGTTCAGGTGTCAGTGCCACGCTCCGGGTCCCTTCCATGGGTGGGAGGAGCCTTGAGACCTCTACCAGTCCACCCTCCCTGGACAGCTCCCCATGACCACGCCCATTGCGTGAACTTTTCCAGATAAGGTCTCAACAACTGACCAAAGTAATTGTTTTTCCAAGGCCCAACTTGGGGGTGGATTGGGCTTACACTGAGCATGGGTGAGGGGTTACTACAGGCGGGTGGGTGGCCATGAAGCCTCACGCCAGCATGAATGACCCCCCCCCCACGGCATCCACGCACCTCCTCCCCTCGTCAGTCAACCTTCCTCCCACACTGCCACACTCTAACACAGCGGTTCTCAACCTTCCTAACGCTGCGACCCTTAAACACAGTTCCTCATGTGGTGGTGACCACCCCCACCACAAAATTGTTTCATTGCTACTCCATCACTGTAACTTTGCCACAGTTATGAATCGTAATGTAAATATCTGTTTTCCCACGGTCTTAGGAGACTCCTGTGAAAAGGTCGTTCCACCTGAGGGGTCGTGACCCACAGGTTGAGACCACTGCTCTAGCAACTCTTGCAATCACGTGACAATATATGGTTAGGACAGAGTCACATATAGCTGGAAGGGGTGTAGGCAGGTGCTGGAATCTCACAGGAGGGTCCAATGACCGTCCCCACGCCCTCCTTCGATGAGGGAAAGTCAACAGGCCAGATCCCGAGGCCGCTTGTGAATGCCTAGTCACTGTGTCTTTTGATGATGCTGATGGCTGTCATAACTTCTTATCCCTGTGAGGACAGCATGGAGAGCCGGGACATGAATCAGGCCCTGCAGGACTTCCTGTGCGCCCAGCAGGTGCAGGCCCCTGTGAGGCTCTTCTCTGACTGGCTCTTTGTGGGTCACATCGATGAGTTCTTGAGTTTCGTCCCAGCACCCGACAGGCAGGTGCGGAGCCCTTCTGCATGGGTGGTTTTCAAGTCAGCTCTCCTTCTCTGTGGGGAACCGGAAGATGATAGAAGGTGCCATCCCCCATTCTGGGAACCCCGGGTAGGGGGCAAAGCCTCCCTTTGACTCCAGTGTTTCCCAGCAGGGCTTTCGGCTGCTGATGTCCAGCCCCAGAGCCTGCTACCAGCTATTTCAGGAGCAGCAGAGTCAGGGCCACGGTGAGGCACTGCTTTTCGAGGGGATCAAGAGTAAGTTGTCATGGCTGTCTATAGTCTCCTTTGCTCCATGCATGAGATCCTGTGGGTGAAAAGAGATTTGTGTACCTACTGTGTGTGGGGGGGGGTATGCTCAGCACTGGGCCCCCAAGCTCCCAGTGAGCTACTAAGACAACAGAGGTATTTGGGGGCTGCCTAAGTCGGTCCAGCTCAGGGAAGTCTTTCTGGAGGTGGCAGGACATGAGAAGGGGTTAGCGGGATGGAAGGGCCTATGAGGAGACTGAAAGGGAAAATTGCAGACAGGGAACTGAGAAGGCTCAGGGGCAGCAGAGAGAAAGAGTTGAACAAAGTCCCTGGGATGGAATGTTTTCAGTAAATACAAAAGGTGGGGTCAGAGGCTAAGGAACCTCTAGGGCCCAAGAGTTTTCTCTAAATATGTTTGAGCATGTTAGACCGAGGTGAGCAAACCAGCCCCACCCCCTTGGCTTGCTTGCTTTCCTTTCCCGTGTCTCTGTGTTGCTGAGAATGAAATTCAGTGTCTCACGCAAGCCAGGGAAGTGCTCTGTCACAGAGCTCACACCCACCCGGTCTCCTCCTTTCCTAACAGCATCAGACTTTTTCTGCCTTGTTTGCCAGCTCCCAGATATCCACACGGAGACTTCTTATTAATTATAAGAGCTAGGCCTACTAGCTTAAGCTTGTTTCTAACTAGTTCTTTTGTTTGTTTTTGTTTTTGTTTTCCGAGATAGGGTTTCTCTGTGGCTTTGGAGGCTGTCCTGGAACTAGCTCTTGTAGACCAGGCTGGTCTCGAACTCACAGAGATCCGCCTGCCTCTGCCTCCCTAGTGCTAGGACCAAAGGCGTGAGCCACCACTGCCTGGCTCTAACTCGCTCTTATAACTTAAATTAACCCATATTTTTATTAATCTATATTCTACCATGTGACTTTTACCTCTGTCCTAGCTTCTCCTCCCTTCTTCCCAGCATTCTCTCTGCCCTGAAATCCTGCCTAGCTATTGGCTATTCAGCTTTTTATTAAACTAGTCACAGTGACATATCTTCACACAGTGTAAAGGAATATTCCACAACAGGATCTGGGGCTGGGGATGTAGCTCAAACGGTAGAGTTCTTGTCACACATCAACCTCATTCTATCCTCAGCACCAGTAAACCCAACATGGTGGTGCACACCCATAATCCCAGTACTCGGGAGGCTGAGAACCAGTTCAGGGTCACCCTTGGCTACATAGCAAATTTGAGTCTATCCTGGGCTACATGAGGCTGTCTGAAAAGTAAATATAGGGACTGAAGAGATGGCTCAGCAGTTAAGAGTCTTATTACTCTTCCAGAAGACTGGAGTTTGTTTCCCAGAGCTCACATGATGGCTCCCAATTACCTGTAACTCCAGTTCCAGGGGATCTGATGATCTCTTCTAGCCTGTTTGGGCATCATACACACTTAAAAAATTAAAAGTAATAAATATAAATAGGCTCTGAGACCAAGGGTCAAAGCTTCAGAATTGGAAAAGTGCAGACCACCAGGGTCCCTCTCATTGCTCCAGCTCTGATGGATCCGCTGAGTCAGGGGTCCAGTCACACTACACTGCTCCCAAGCAGACCTGAGACCCCATCTAAACAGCAGATCCCCTTTCCTGGTGGCCAGTGCCACCTCCTGGGGACACTGACATAGCAGCCTCTTTTTTTGGTGCTGGGGCCTCCAAAGTTGGCTGGATCGGGAGTGGCAGTGGAGTGGAGTTTGTTAGCTGGATTGGTCGACTCTGCCAGGACCCTGTCTCTCAGGCAGCAGCTTGCCTTCTGTGCCACTTCAGGCTTTGCTCTGTCTGAGGCTTTGGGGTCTTCTGTTCCATAGTCTCCTTCCTCGTCCTCTGTGTCACATGACATTCAGGGGGGTCACCCAGCCATCCTTGCTGCTTTGACTCTGTGCCAATCCTGGTGCTGGAGTGTGCTACGATTTACCATTAAAGACAACATTTCTGGAGCCCCCTTCTCCAAAACAATCAGGATCCCCTTGGAGATGAGTGCACTGTGGGGATCGAGTCTTGAATCAGAAAATCCCCACTAAGAGGTGGAGACCCTGGTTTCAGCTCCGCCCCTCACTGGTGAGTAGCCTGCCTCCTAAATTGGGTCCTTTTTTTTTTTTTCCTCTCTCCTCCATGACAGGAAAAAAACAGCAGACGATCAATGATATTCTGTCCAACAAGAAATTAAGAGACCAGAATGCCTACGTGGAGGTAATCAACCAAGATGTCCTGGAGACGGTGCAGTGGGTGCCTGGCTGTCTGTCCGTGACAGCAGTGGGTGCCTGGGGGGTGGGGGTGTGGAAGCCTCTCAGGGATGCTCACTACAAATTGGCTTGGCTACAGGCCCAGGGTCTGAAGCCCAGGAACAGGCAGAGATGGGAAGGGGGGCTGGGGGGAGGGGAGGTTCTTGGAGCCTGAACCCCGATTCTTACCCATCCCTATTGTTCCATACCTTCTCCTCACCTAATGCACCCCCTCGGTGTCCTCACCAGAGCTGTATTGACTGGAATCGGACGGTGCTGAAGCGGGAGCTGGGCCTGACAGAGGGTGATATCATTGACATCCCTCAGCTCTTCAAGCTCGTGTGGAACTCCAGAGAGAGGCCGAAGGCTGAAGCCTTCTTCCCAAACATGGTAAGGAGATGACAGCCACCATCCAACGTCATCTCATTCAAATGGCTTAAATATCAGCAAGCAACCAGGAGAGGCCTAAGGCGGGAACAGGTGCCTCTTCCCTCACCCTCTGAAGCTCATGCGACCCTCGTGGCACCAAGGGCCTCTTCTAAGCCTTGCAGCAATGTCAGGAGTGGGTTCTCTCATTGCCTTGCTTTCCAGAGGCAGTTCAGAGAGGTTAGGTCACTAGTGCAGAAACACACAGAAGGTAAGAGATAGCAAAGCTGGGATCTGGCTTCAAAACCAGCTCCATCCACCACTGCTGCCTCCAGGCTTCCATACAAGGGTCAGAGGCTGACAAACATGGGCCACCAAGTGTTCTGGGAGGCATCCTTTGCCAGGAAGGAAGCCCATGTGGAGCATGTCCTCAGAGGGAGGGAGTGGTTTCAACCCCTCCCTTGGGTGGGGGCAGATTCGACCTTTCAGAGCATGGACATCTTTGCTACTTGACTGTGACCCCAAGTATCTCTTCCCACTCACTGGTTGCCCTTCCAGAGGACCTGGGTTCAATTCCCAGCACCCACCTGGCAGTTTACAACTGCCTGTCACTCCAGGTTCTGTGGATCCGACATCCTCACACAGGCATACATGTAGGCAAAACACCAATGCTTGTAAAGTAAAATTAAAGCTAAAATAACTTTGAAAGCACAGGGCTAGTCCACTAGACCTGTGGGTCCCACACTAGCTTCTGTCTCCTCTGATCTGGGCCCCCACTTTCCCGCAGGTGAACATGCTGGTTCTGGGCAAGTACCTGGGCATCCCCAAGCCCTTTGGGCCCATCATCAACGGCAGCTGCTGCCTGGAGGAGAAGGTACGCTCCCTGCTGGAGCCGCTGGGTCTACACTGCACCTTCATCGATGACTTCATACCCTACCACATGTACCACGGAGAAGTTCACTGTGGCACCAATGTTCGAAGGAAACCCTTCACCTTCAAGTGGTGGCACATGGTGCCCTGAGCCACTGCCTTTAGCAGCCTCCCTCAAAGATTTCCCTGGCAGAGGTTGCTGGGCCCTCTGCAGGAAGGGGCAGCGAGAGATCTGGGGATGTTTGGGCTTCCCCGGGAGTGGCCACCCCTCCCTGCTGTGGCTTGCTTACGTCACCCATCTTTGTACATGCTAAAATGGTCCTTGCATAGCAAATTCAGTTCTACTCAAACAAGTTGCAATAAAGATGTGGTTCTGTGTCGTCATTTTACCACCGAGTTTGCCCCCAGCCCCACTCTGTAAAACACACTGAAATCAGTTTCAAAGCACCCAGGAGGTGAATGGCTTCAACCGTGACTGGGAGCTCTTTTGACTTGTTTAATTTACGTGTGCTGGAGATGGAACCTGGGTCCTCATCGGTGTTAGGCAAGTGCCCTGTCAATCAGCTATACCCTCAGCCCTTAAAAATACATGCCTTGGAGCCCAGGGTGGTGATTCACACCTTTAGTCCCAGCACCGGGGAGGCAGAGGCAAGCAGTCTGTGAATTCAAGACCAGCCTGGTCTGGATATGAGTTCCAGGTTAGTGGGGGCAACATAATGAGGCCCAGACTCAATTAATTAACAAATTAATTAACAATAAACAGAAACACATTCCTCCAGCCAGTAGGATGACTCAGTGGATAAAGGTACTTGACTGCAAGCCTGACCACCCAAGCTTGGTACCCAGAACCCATGTAAAGATAGAGAAAACTGACTCCACAAAGCTGTCCTGTGACTGCCTCATGCACGTAGTGGAGGGCACTGGCGTGTTAGTATTCACACACCTGTGCACCAATCTGAAATGCAACACATTCCTCCAGAAGCCAGAGGTGACTCCGTGTGATAAAACATGCACTAAAAAGTATGAAGGCCTGAGTGCAGATCCCACACCCATGTTAAAATAACCATGCCTGTAACCCCAGCTGGTTGGAGGAAATAGAGATAAATCAACCCAGGGCCTCCCCAGCCAGCCAGTCCATACACTCATGGGCTTGAAGTTCAATGAGCTATCTTGCCTCCAACAATAAGGCATTATTTGCTGGTGTGCCAGGCTGCCTGGAATAGGACCTGGAACACCTTAGGAATGATGGAATTTTGTACAATGAAGTATAGAATGAGTGCTGGCACAGTGCTCAAAAGACTAGCATTTAGGGCCAGCAAGATGGTTCAGTGGGTACAACCTGAAGACCGGAGTTCAACCTCTGGGTCCCACATAATAGGAGACTCAACTCCCATACATTGTCCTCTGAAGGCCACACACATGATGTAGCACGCATTCACACATACACACATATACGGATATATATTTGAGACAGGATTTCTCTGTGCAGTTTTAGTGCCTGTCCTGGAACTCACTCTGTAAACCAGGCTGACTTCGAACTCACAGAGATCCACCTGTCTCTGCCTCCCAAGTGCTGGGATTAAAGGTGTGCACCACCACCACCCAGTTTACACAAATACAATTTTTATAAAACCTCAGATTCAGACAAGGCATGGAGATGCAAATTTATAATCCCAGCACTCAGGAGGCTGAGGCAGCAGGATTACTGTAAGCTAAAGGTAGCCTAGGCTTGATAGTGAGATTTGGCCCAGAACAGCATTCTTTCCTAAAATCTCTGCCCTGCCCTCAAGAAAGAGATGGATAAAACCTGAGTCCAACGGTGAAACGGAGCAGCTGCTCCCCTGCCTAGAATTTTCTGGGTCAAAGCAACTTTTAGTCATCGTGGGGGAGAAGGAGTTGCTTCCAAGAGAGCCAGGGCAAAACACAGTGACCTCATGAGTGGCTCACTGGGTGAGGCCGGGCCTGGTGGCTCATACCTGCAATCCCATCACTGGAACAGAGAAAGAGCAGGGATTAGAGGCCATGCTCAGATGCATATCGAGTCAGAGGCCAGCTTGAGCTATGTGAGACCCTGATTCAAAGAGAGGAAGGGATGGCTCTGGAGCAGCGGTTCTCAACCTTCCTAATGCTGTGACTCTTTAATACAGTGTGGTGACCCCAACCATAAAATTATTTCCCTTGAATTTCATAACTGTAATTTTGCTACAGTTATGAATCGTAATGTGAATATGTTACATGCAGGGTATTTGATATGCGACCCCTGTGAAAGGGGTCGCAGCCCTCAGGTTGAGAACTGCTCAGTGGTTAAATGCACATGGTGCTCCTTCAGAGGACCTGGGGTCAGTTCTCAGCATGTGTAGGGCCCCAGTCCCCACGGAGTCTGAGTTGCTTGTCAGCCAATAACCCAGGTGCATCCTGTTTCTCATCCTGGCTTACGGCCCTGGCCTCGCCCACTAGCATCAACTACGCCTGGGGTTTCTCCTCTGTGCTGTAAGTGTATAAGGCTGCTCTCCCCCCTAGAATAAAGTCGAACAGACTCACATAGAACAAACGAGCAGAGTTTCTGCTTTAACTAAATCTCCAGGCTTTTCCCCGATACTCAGACTTAGTCCCTGTTCGGACGCCACAAGCATGTACACAATGGCTCACAACTGCCTGTAACTCCAGTTCCGGGGCATCTGATGTCCCTTTCTGATCTCCGTGGACACTGCATACACATGGTACATTTACCTACCCTCAGACACATACACATGAAATAAAACCTTTTTAAAAAACAATTTTCAAACCTCGGGGCTTGAGAGATGGCTGGGAGGTTAAGAGCACTGGCTGTTCTTCCAGAGGTCCTGAGTTCAATTCCTAGCAACCACATGGTGGCTCACAACCACCTGTAATGAGATACAGTGCCCTCTTCTGGCGTGCAGGCATATATACATAATCAGTCTTAAAAAAATTTTTTTTCAAACCGCCAGGCATTGGTGATGCACACCTTTAATCCCAGCACTGGGGAGGCAGAGGCAGGCAGATCTCTGTGGGTTCGAAGCCAGCCTGGTCTATGGAGCGAGATCCAGGACAGGCTCCAAAGCAATACAGAGAAGCCCCGTCTCAAAAAAACAAAAAATTTTCAAAAGATTCCATCACCTCTGAGGACAATGCCTTTAACACATGGGATCATTGGGGACACTCTAACCAGAGCACCAAGCCTGATAAAATCAGAAGGGCCTCAACAGCAGCTTTAACCTTGTTACACTACAAATAGGTGAAATTTGGGTTTTCTGAAAAATTTGTTTACAAAATTTAACCCCAGCCAATCATAAACTGTTAGTCTATAACTGTGACCAGAGGCTTTTTATCATTGCAAAATAATCAAATAATGTCCTTGTACCTCTTCATTTCCCCACTAAGTGCTTGCTTCTACCACCTCGTTCTTATCCTCTCAGTTTGCTGTACACCTCCAAAGCCGTCTGGGAGCTGGTACCATCACGACTTCTCTGATAGACGGGTAGAATGGAGACTGTGAGGAATGGAGGTGACTCCCTCTAAGCTCTGCCCTGCACCAGGTCTTCTGGGAAATAAACTGGAGCTGGTCCTGTATGGAGTCCCCTTAATTAGCCCAGGCTGGCGTGCTACTTTTAATCCTCCACCTCAGTCTGCCAAGTTCTAGGATTGCAGCCATGAGCCACCATGGTCAGCCTTTAGTGAAGGAACAATGGGAACTGAGCCTAAGGCCTGGAGGTAGATGCACTCTCTAACAAGGACCTACACTGCCACCCACCCACTTTTTAAGAACTTTGACACACTCTTACTGAATTTCCCAATCTAGCCTTGAACTCCCTCCATGAGCACAGGCTGGCCTTACGTCAGCTGGCTTTTTTTCCCCCTAACAACAAATACGTATACTGTGGAATGCAGTATGATATTTTGTGGGTTTTGAAACAGGGTTTCATTCTGTAACCCAGGCTGGTTTCAAACTCGCAGAAATCCTCCTGCCTCAGTCTGAGTGCTGAACCAGTTGACAAGCAGGAACCACCACCACACGTGGCTTAGTCGTTTGGCCTGGGTGTGCATTACTGAGAGACCATGGACCACTGTTAGACTTGTCATCCCGGCAACTTGTCGGAGGGCATGAGAATGTTGACCCCTGTTTTAGCAATTTTGAAATATACAATAATTAAAACTTTTCCTTTCTGCCTTGTGGGCTTAGATGGACCACAGCTGTAAGCAAGGCTCCACAGGCTTACACCATGCACCAGCTGGTGCCGCCCATCCCCCACCCCACCCCACCCCTGTGCTAGCAGGAGACACAGCTGTGAGCAACTGGCTCACCTGTATCACCAGGAAAATGATGTAGGTTGTATCAGGACCAGGGATTCACAGAGATAACCAGCTTCCCCAGCTGTGACCTTAACGCTTCGCCAAGCCCTCCCCTCCATCGGTTGCCAAGTAGCAGACATCCTAGAGCAGTGACCTTTCTAATGCTGTGACCCTTTGTTTTGTTTTTCTAGACAGCTTCTCTGTGTAACAGTCCTGGCTAGTCCTGGAACTCTCTTTGTAGATCAGGCTGGCCTCAAACTCAGTGAGATCCATCTGCCTCTACCTCCCAAGTGCTGGGATTAAAGGTGTGCACCACCACTGCCCTGTCTGCTGTGACCCTTTCTTGCAGTCCCTCGTGTTGTGGTGACCTTCAACATAAAATTATTTCGTTACTACTTCATAACTGTAATTTTGCTACTGTTATGAATTGCAGTGTAAACATCTCGTGTCTAGATATCTGATATGCAACCCCAAAGGAGTCGAAACCCACAAGTTGAGAACCACTGTCCTAGAACCATGACCCCCCCCCCCCAACCTTGAGATATAGCACCCTGACCACAGCCTCTTATGTCTGGAGACCTCCGCTCTGGCAGATCTAGCAGAGTCTGCTAGTGTCTTGGTCCATACAGGTTCCAACTTCCCAGAAGGCTCCTTGCTCCCAGTGGAAGGCCAGAACTCCAAGTGATTAGCGTCTGATTCCTTAGGGCTGCAGAGTCCACAGGCAGCAGCTGCAAAACATTGATACTGACTGAAAGGGTCTCCTCCTCCCATGCACCTCCCACAGCTACCAGAGGGAAAAGCAGGCTCACCTGGGTGGGATTGAGGCTGTAAACCCTTAACAAGCGGGTGGAACGGGGCGGGGCATTCCTTACTCTACTAAAGAGGAAGGCCAGGGGGCACGGGCACCCTAGGCAATTGCTCTGGTAGGTAAGAGCTGCACCTAAGGGTGGCCGTCTTGGAAATCCTTGCCATGTCTTTCCAGAGTACCGTGAACCTGTCCCTGGACAGCCCCACCCATGCCATTTGTGTGCTGGGCACGGAAATCACCTTGGACATCAGTGGGTAAGTCTTGAGGACCTCTGACGGAGGTCCCTAGAAAGGATGGTCTGGGTAGAGTCCTTGTGCCTAGGAATCTAAGGTTAGTTTAGCTCTCTCTGCTGAACTGGCTGGCCTCTGGGAATCTGGCTTGGTCTTGTGGGGGTGGGATGGCCCTTTCAGTCCCACCACAGGCTCTTGACTTCCTGCTTTCTTCTGCCCCTTGCTCCTAAGAGCCCCTTTAGCTTTGACGTGGCCATGAGGAGTAGGTGAGGGGATGTTTTATTTGTGGTTCTCTTGTATGCTCGTCCTGCCATGCAAGGGAGCTGTATATAAAACAAAAATTTGATCACTTGTGAGGCATTGGTGGGAAGGCAAGGTTGGGCTGGAAATCAGAGGGAGAATGGAAGTCTGGGGTGGTAGGTGTGGTAAGAGAATAGCTGAAGACACTCGGGCCCCCCAAACTTCACTGACTAGCAGGCCACTTCCTCAATCCTATGAGATGGATGAGGATTGGCAGGATGTCCTTAAGCCTGACTGACTCCTAAGCTAATGCGTCCCTGCATCTCTAATGTGTGTCTCTGGCAAACCAGGTGTGCACCCAAGAATTGCGAGTCCTTCACCATCCGTGGCTCCCCCAGGGTCCTGATCCATATCTCCAGCTCAGTCATTACTGGGAAGGCGGATGCAGTGGTCTGGCAACCAATGACCCAGCCCACAGAGGCCCTGGTGAGAATGGTGTCACCCAGCCCCGATGTGGATGAGGACAAGGTGAGCCAGGGAGGGGAGATGGGTAACCCTTACCTACTCAGGTGATCCCAGTATGGAAGCCTGCAAGCCTAGCTGAAGCCCATTGGCGATAGGCCAGCTGCAGCTGTCTGTGGGCAGGGAACAAAACACAGTATGGGATGGTGAGTGGGTGGAACCTGCCTATCTGTGTCTAGGGCAGGCAGTTTCCTGAGGCAGGAGGCCCACTTGGATAAGTAAACACTGTGCCTTGAGTTAGGTCAGAACCAAGGATGTAAACTGGACCTAATGGTGCCTGCTTATTAAGCCCTGTTAATGGGGAGGAGGATAAAAAGTACAAGCTCTGCAGCAGAATAAGCTTAAGGCCAGCATAAGCAACTTCTGTGAGACACTAAAAGTTTTAAGTGTTCGAGGCCCTTGGGCCAGCTCACCGTGGACCACTGGAAGTTTTAGATGCTTGAGCACAAAGCCACAGTCAAATGCTTGGACTCCAGTCTGTGGCTCTGGCGCTGGGCTCCTGCTCTCAGCCCTTACAGATTCTTCACACTGTCTCCACAGGTGTTGATCTCATTCTACAGTCCTGACAAAGAGGTTCCCACGGCCACAGCTGTGCTGTACCTCACAGGCATTGGTGAGTCTTGCTGCCTCTAGGAGCTGAAGTCCGTCCAGCCTTCTGGAGAGCAGGGCAGGCAGTGCCAAGCTAGGGAGAGGCTCCTCGTATATAAAATGCCTCCTATTGGACCTGAGGCATCCACACACATGCCCTCCGAGTTTAGTCACTCTTCCTTCATTTCCTGAGGATGGAATCTGCATGAGTTATCTGGCCCCTTCCTCACTATCACTGACCGTCTGGTCCAAAGCTCCTGTGTCCTCTCATTGTAGATCTCTTCCCTTGGCAACTTACTGGTCTAAGAAGGCATTATACTTCATGTGAGTGCACATGAGGCTGGGGGGAGTGGGGGACCAGATGCCCCTGGACTAGAACTATAGGTAGTTGTGAGAAGTTTGATGCACACTGGGACCAAACTCGGATCCTCCGAGGAAGCAGTAAGAGTTCCTCATAGCTGAGCCATCTCTCCAGCCCCATCTTGTAGCTGCTTTGTAAGAACCAGGTGGCCACTGCCTTCTCTGCCTTGACCTGGTGGTGGTAGACACACCTGTCATCCTGTCACCTGAAACTTATCAAGAGAGCTCTCTGATCCTTTCCAGGGGCCCTTTGCAGAGCCTTCACCCCCCCCCCAGATGTCCACCAAAGTGTTTCTAAACTCCCAACACCGTTTCTACCCACGTGACCCCAAAGATTCATGAGCATCGCACAGCTTATGTGTCTAACTTAATGGGTCCTAAACAAGACTGACTTCTCTACCCTGCCCCGAGGCTATCTCCTTTAATTCCATATGTGTTTAGCTCATGTGCCTCACAGTGTATGATGTCCTTGGAGGTCAGACAGGTATTGGTCATCTGAAACTCTCGCGTGGGCGGTAGTTGTGAGCTTCATGTGGATGCTGGGAATTCGAGTCCTCCACACAAGCAGCAAGTGCTCTTAACTGCATCCGTCTCCCGAAGCTAATAGCTTCCGCATCACAGCAGACACCGCTCCATCCTTCTGGGTGTTCAGGCTCATCACCTTGGTGTTGCCCTTCATCTTCTTGGACTCCATGTCAATCTAAATCTTGGACTCTTCAAGCCAGACTGAGGATTCTGCGGTTCTGTCCCAGTTGCCATCCTCAATGTTTACCCAGGTCTCCAACGGGGCACCTGGCTTCTTGCCATTCTGTGGGTCTGGTTGTGGTTTTATCCCATAACCAGAGTATATCTTTAGGAAGATGTCGGATGACAGCACCTGGGTTCTCCCAGGCTTTCTTCAGCTTCTGTGGGACCCAAATCAAACCCAAAGTCAAAGTCATGACTGTCTATAAGTCCTCCATGAAGTCATCCAGATAACTCTGACGCTTGAGTCTTTTTTTCTTTTTTTCTTGCCCTTTCTATTTTTCGAACTAGTGGCTTCTTTGACCCTTTTACTTGCCACTTGGTAATTATTTCCTATTCTGGTACCTTTTACTCCAGATATCGGGGATCTTTTGCCTCTTTCAGGGCTTTAGATGTCAGTTTATATAGGCTCCCCTTGACTACTGAGACAAACACCTGGCTCCACTCCCTAGTCCCTGCGTCCCCGGGCCCATGCTTCGGTCAATGAACACAACACACTATGATCAGCTACAGCCAACCTCTATGGACATTAAACTATAAGCTCCCAAATGACAAGTGTTACACACTGCTCTACTCCAAGCAGCCAGCCTCACTGTGGGCAATAGGACACCACGCTGATAGTTTGGGTGCTGAGGGTGCAGCAGCAAGCCAGGGCCGGGCTCATGGCCCTGACCTTCCAGGTGGGAATGGCACTTCACACAAGATCTAGGAGTGACACTAAGGTAAAGTTGAAGGGATCTGAGCTGTGTAGGAAGGGGTAGGGGTGGACACTGGAATGCCACAAGAGGGTAGTCCCCTAGGAAGCCTTTTGGGCAGAAGTCTGGCACGCTTAAGTTCTCAAGAAGTTCAGTATTGATCCTTGTGTATCTTCAAGTTTGAAGATTGTTCTAGAAGGGTAGGGGGGAGGTAGGTTCCTTGTTGCAATTGCTTGATGGAAGCTGGAAGTATGGGGTCACATCACAACTGGTGTCTGACCTCTGCAGTGTGATTGGGGGAGGGGGAGGGGGCTCCCTCCCTAACTTATTCATGAGAACCAGTCTGCCTTTGGGGACACTGCCTCACTAGGAGTGTCCAACCTGTGGCCCAATATAGCTATGGATATGTCCCAATATAAAATCACTCAAGACAATTGGGACTTCTTTATATGTGACTTAACTCTGACTCACGGTGTGGGTCTCCAGCGTGAATTTTGAAGATGCTGAATTTCTTGACATTAAGATACCCCATTAGGCTTTCAGCAGCCTAAGACTGGGCTTGTCCTGTGAGGACCACTGGAGTTTCTGGGCCCCATTAGCAAGCAGTCCTGAGATCTTCCCTTTCCCCTTCAGAGATCTCCCTGGAGGCAGACATCTACCGAGATGGACAGCTGGACATGCCAAGTGACAAGCAGGCTAAGGTAAGGCATGCCTGGTCGAGGGAGCAAGGCTGGGCCCAAGGGAGCCCTGACCCCTGGGCCCATTTTTATCGGACTTCCAGGGCGTCTTTATCACTGCTATACAAGTCGGGGTCCATGAAATGGATTTCCGACTCCTGAAAAAAGCCAGGTGTGATGGGATGTGCCTTTTCAACATCCATGAAGCAGAAGCAGAAAGATCAGGCATTGAAGGCAATTCTCAGATACACAGGGAATTACAAGCTAGCCTGGGCTAGAGTAGATGCTGTCTCAAACAAAACAGAGCCAGATTGTGGTGGCGCCTGCCTGCCAACCCAGTACTGGGATGACAAAGACATGTCAAGACCTTGTCTCAAAGCAAAACCAAAATAGCAAGGTGTCCCGAGGCACTGGCCTGGTTATATAGCCAGCTACAGCAGAGTCGGCTCTGCCACCCTGGACCTCTGGTGGGACACAGCTCTTGCAGCATGCCTCTCTGGACCTGCATTCCTGAAACCAGGCAGCATCTGTAACCTGTATTTATTCATCCAGAAGCTTTCTGTTCCCCCAGGTCATCTTAAACTGTCCCCTGGGTCCCCAGGGACTGTGAGTACAAAGCTCTGCATACAAGAAGCAGAGGGTTTGTTTGTGTCTTTCCTGCCTCAATGTCCCTGTCATCTGCAGAAAAGATGGGTGTGGGGCCCGAACGGCTGGGGAGCCATTCTGCTGGTGAACTGTAATCCTGCTGAAACAGAGGATCTTGATGACCAGTCCAGTGATCAGGAAGCCCCCAAAGGTACACCTTTTCCATGTTCCCACCTCTATCAAGCTCTGGCCATTCCTCGGCCCACATTGCAGGTCACAGCTGATTCCTCAGGGGTGACCAAGTCTTTTATCATAAGTTGGGAGTGTATCACTCCATAGGAAAGCATTTACTTAACATGCACAGAGGTCCTGGTGACATTACTGGCATACCAAAGGGTTTTATGCCTTGAAGTTGTATAATGAGAGGCCATATGGTTTCATACAAAGGTGTGTAGTTTTTAAAAGAATTATTCATAGCTGGGCAGTGGTAGGTAGACACCTTTTAATCCCAGCACTTGGGAGGCAGAGGCAGACTGATCTGTGAGTTCAAGGCCAGCCTGGTCTACACAGTGAGTTTCAGGACATCCAGGACTGTTACACAGAGAAACCCTGTCTCAAAAAAATCTTCATAGCCAGGTTGTGGTAGCACACTCATTTAATCCCAGCACTTGGGAAGCAGAAGCCGGCAGATCTGAGTTCATGGCCAGCCTGGTCTAGTGAGTTCCAGGTCAACCAGGGCTACACTGAGAAACCCTATCTCAAAAAACTTGTGTCTACATGAGTTTGTGTGTACCATGTGTGTGCTGGAGCCCTTGAAGTCAGAGGGCAGCAGATCTCCTAGAATTTGCGATTGGTTGTAAGCCACCTGAAAACTGATGCTGGGAGTCAAACCCAGATCCCTTGGAAGAGCAGGTGCTCTTAACCACTGAGCCAACCCTCCAGCCCTCCTCCGTGTGTTCAGAGACTAAGATCACATGTAGCCCAGGCTGGCCTTGAACTTCTGATTATCTTGTGTCTAATTCCTGAGGATTACAAACGTGCTTCACCACAGCACTTATATATAGTGCTAGGGATTGAACCTCCCAATCCCCACCCCCCAGACTTTGTGCAAGCTAAGCAAGCACTCCACCAGCTGAGCTACACCCTCAGTCCTCATGAAGGCAGTCTTTATATCGGACAGCAACCCATTAACTTCCTGGTTGTGAACGAGCCTCGTTCTGCCCTCTAAGGGTAGAGATGAGATGTTGCCCTCCCAAGGTGGTGAGAACACTCGATCCTGTAAAAGGGGTGTGACAACCTCTCCAGTGCCCAGGAGGTGCCTTCAGGCTGGGGACACTGAGCATCCCAGGAAACAGGATTTCAGATAAGCCTTACAGCCAGACATGATAGCTCACACCTGTCACCCCAGCACCTGGGCGGCTGAGACAGAGGAATTACGGAGTTCAGTCAGCCTGGACTACTAAACAAGACTCAATGTAACTTCCACCCCGATCCCTGCTGCTCACTTTGCCATCCCGGAGACTGGCCTGAACCTGTCTGTGTCCATCCTTTTTCCCAG
The DNA here is from genome assembly GCF_003668045.3 of Cricetulus griseus. NCBI lineage: Eukaryota > Metazoa > Chordata > Mammalia > Rodentia > Cricetidae > Cricetulus > Cricetulus griseus. The sequence goes on from NC_048595.1 coordinate 12,521,847, forward strand.
ACATACAGAACCTGTCTCAGATGACTCTGACGGTGGAGGGCCCCACCTCTGTCTTTAAGAACTACATGCTGATCCTCCATACCTCTAAGGAAGAGGCGAGCAAGGCACGAGTCTACTTGTCCCAGAGTAAGTCCAACCCTGCTCCACCTCAGCCTGCTGGTCAAGTGGTGGCCCTACACCACCTCTAACATGGCGCCCAGGGTCATAGGTCACAGGCTGTGTGGCAGATCTATGTTACAGGGGCTGTCTGGCTGCCACCTTTACTAGAGTTAATTCATGCATATTACCATGAGTTAGCCATCCCAGCTAATGGCAGGATCATCATCTCCATCATCTCCATCCAGGAGATGATGGTGTATGGTTGCAGGATTCTCTTAGCTGGGAAAGGAGGGAATACATTTGAGCCCATAAGATGCCTTACAGATATGTTAGTTACTTATCTTCCAAGTAACAACTCCTAGGAAGATCCATCTTCAAAAAACCTTAAATTTGTGTATGGGCGTCTTGTCTGCTTATGTCCATGTACTCACTATGTACCTGGTGACTGCAGAGGCCCACAAAGGGGGTATGAGGTTCTCAAACCAGAGTCAGAATGGTTGTGAGCCTGCAACATGTGTGCTGGGAATCTCCTGACCAGCCACTCTAGCTGAATCGGTAAGCTCCTGGTTCAGTGAAGGAGACCTTGTCTCAAAACTGTCATTGAGGACACCTGTGCCAACCTCTGGCCTACACATGCAAACACCCACAGTATGTACAGTGCGATGGTGCATTAAGTCACTCTTAACAGTGCTGGCAACCCCTGAACCCTCTCATGTCCTGAGGGATCACAAGTCTGCTGTGCTGGCCCACCTGGGACAGAGAAAGCAGCTGCAAGCTCTAGCATCTGGTCACCCCTTTCTCTCTCCTAGAAGGCACCACCACTTGTACCTATGAACTGGTAATCGGACCTGGCAAGCCTGTTCATGTCCTGGCTCCCTTTGAGAACCGAGGGAAAGAGACCTTCTACATTGAAGCCATAGAGTTCCCGTCTGCCAGTTTCGCAGGCCTGATTTCCTTCTCCATATCCCTAGTGGAAAAGTCTCATGACAAGGTATGCTGCCTGGTCAGTGAGGATCCCTGGGCTCGGTGGAGGGAGAGCCATAGTAGTGGCTGGACACCCAGAGTATGGCTCTCAGTACAGCTCGGGTGTTGCAGAAAGCTGGAAGGCAGTGGACTCCAGGGATGGGTTGAGATTGATCAGCTGCAGACCTTGGGTGTGTTAAGAGGGAAGGGGGCAGATGGAGCCAGGTCTCCATGGAGACCTGTCCTGCATTGCAGTCAATCCCGGAGATGCCGCTATACAAAGACACAGTGATGTTCCGGGTTGCGCCTTACATCTTCACTCCCAGCACCCAGATGCCTCTCGAGGTTTACCTGTGCAGGTAAGAGTGTCTGAGGCCACCTGGGGAGGAGGGAGTGTCACTAGCATGCTGGCCAGAGACTCTGGAAGTGCATAGGATGTCAACATAAACATTGGCGTGGGACTGGCCTAGAATCTGAGCGAGGACACTTCCCCAATTGTGACTCGACGATGCAGTCAACTCTTGAGGTCCGGTTGTTAAATTGGATGTCTTGACACCAACCTTCAAATGTCACTTTGTACCCAAGGAAAGGGTGTACACTGTGGATCCACAATTTGGTCCTCTCTATGAAAGAGCTATAATCCAAAGTTTTTCCAGGTGTGGTGTGGTGCACACCTTGAACCCCACCCAGCACTCGGGTTACAAGAGGCCGGCCAGTCTGAGTTTGGGGCTAGCCTGGTCTGCAAAGCAAGTCTCAGGCCACAGTCTAGTAATGAGACCCTGTCTCAAAAAACCAACCCAGGTGTCCAGATGTCCCCATATCCCCATGCCCCACAGATGACCTCCCTGGTCATCTTGAGCTACCTAGTTTCTGATAATCTCTTGGGGAGCAAACAGTCACCCAATAGTTCGGAGGAGCCCATCCAAGGGCATAATAAAGAGCGTGTGTGTGCAGAGGTCAAAAGGAGTGAACCGTAAATGGAGCTGGATCACCAGTTGCCAGCATGGTCTAGGTAAAAAGTCTTAAGTCCATGACCTCTGCCAAGGTAGGGGGACAATGGCTCCATTCACACTGTGGGCAGAATGTGGCCCTCTCCCTTGCCTGTCCCCTGGGATAAGGGAGTGTGGCCTATTCAAGGACCTTGAGGAAATCAGTGGGGCTTCTCTCTCATGGCAGGGAGATGCAGCTGCAGGGTTTTGTGGACACAGTGACGAGGCTGAGTGAGAAGATCAGTGTTCAGGTGGCTTCTGTCTACGAGGACCCCAGCCGTCAGGGCAGATGGCTCCAGGTAACTGACATTCCACCTGGGCTGCTCTAGCTGTGGAGGAGGGGCAGGGCGGCTTGGCGCACATGCCACAGGATGACCTTAACACAGCAAGCCAGCGCATCACTGAGGCTTGTCAAGGACAAATCTAGAGTCCAGCCCCTCTCTCCTGGATTGCAAGCACATTTCAAGACTAATTTGAGACCTCGGTTGCAGGCATCGGAGCTGGGCTACAAGTCTGGGCTTGTGCCTGGCCTAACAGCAGGACTAGAGATGGCTCGGCTTTATTTCTGGAGAGCCCTCCTGCTCCAAACACATCTGAGCACTTACTTACCAAAGGCTGTTGTGCAACCAGGGACTAGAGATGAATAAGGCCAGGTACCCTCCAGCGGGGCCCTGAGCTCTAAGTGCTGAGAAGGACGAAAGGGGACAGACACAACAGCCTGAAGCAGGTCACTTAGGTAGCTGAGAAAACCTTCAGATGGGTCATAAGCCAGGCGCTGCTGGGGCTGTGATGGGGGCTACCAGCTCTTCAGGTGACAGTGCCATTGACCTGGAGGTTGCAATGTGAGGTGTGCTTGGAAGGAGGAGGAGTGATCAGGAACAGGTAAACAGTTGCTTCATGGAATAAGAGACCCAGCAAAGCAAGACGTCAACTCAAAGCAGGGTAGGGGGTGGGAGCGGTGATGTTCTAAATGTACAAGGCAGAATTTGAGAGGTAAAGGGTTAGGTATGTAACTCGGAGTGCTTGCCTAGTGTCAGTAGAATCCCAAATTCAATTCCCAGCCTTGTGTAAACTGGGATGTGAGCTGGTGCATACCTGTAATCCCAGCACTTGGAGACAAGGCAAGGCAGATCAGGATTCAAAACCAGCCCTCAGCTACATAGTAACTTTAAAGGTTACATGAGATGTCTCAAAAGACACCCTGCCCCCATCTACACACACACCAAAAAAGTCCCTTGGCTGGGAACTCTGACTGGATCTGGCTAGAAGGTGTCATAGAGCAGGTCAGATCACAGTGACTGTCTGCAGGTACCAGAAAGAATTGCTTTTTAAGTAGAACTTGACAAGACCAATGTGGTGGGGGTGGGGGTCTGTCTTAAACTGGAAGGAGGCATGTGCTGGGCAAAGCCTCTGGGACGGTTTTGGGGGCTGAGCTGGCGCTGGCCAGGTTTCTCTTCTGGCTGCTCCCAGGAAGCAGTGTAGCAGATGAGGAAGCAGCCATGAAGAGTTGATCATCTTTGTCTCCCCCAGGATGAGATGGCTTTCTGCTATACTCAGGCTCCCCACAAGACAGTGTCCTTGATTCTCGACACACCCCGGGTTTCCAAGCTGGAGGATTTCCCCATGAAATACTCACTGGTGAGGCTCTGGGTTCTGAGAGTGAACCTTTCAAGCCTGACTTTGAGCCAGGATGATGGGATGCTGGGGGCGGGGCTTCCAGGTGGCCTCTGTGAGGAAGGGGAGATATGCATGGACCTGACAGTCAGGATTGCGACTGGACCTACATCCAGTCCTTCCTGTGTAACCTGTGTAACACTCCTTTCCCCACTGGGTCTCCTCCTAGAGTCCTGGTGTTGGCTACCTGACCTACAAAACTGAGGACCACGGAGTGGCTAGCCTGGATTCCATCGGGAACATGATAGTATCCCCACCGGTCAAGGCTCAAGGCAAAGATTACCCTCTAGGCAGGGTCCTCATTGGTGGCAGCTTTTACCCCAGGTGAGCTGGGACACCAGCTGGCAGGTGACCAGCTGTCTTAAAGGGAAGGCCACCATCAAACTGGTCACAATCCCCCTCAGCAGAAATGCTCTGCTTTTTTTTTTTTTACACTGAAGGGTATTCGAGCCTTTGGTTGTTGTAAGGTTGGAGTTAGTAAAAGCAAGCTTGGGGCGGGAGTATGCTGGCCCAGCAAACAGGAGGTCCTGGTTTTTATCCTTGATTCATGCCTCTATGGATTTGAGGCCAGCCTGAGCTTGTGGGACCCCTGTCACAAAAACTACCAAAAACAAACAAAAAAAAAAAAACAAAAAAAAAAAACACTTGATTTCCTGGGTTTAAATCCAACTAGGCCGTTGGCTATTGGCCCCGAAGACATGACTTTTACAAAACAATGGGGTTGGGTTGGTGGTATTAACTCTAAAACCAGACCATGTAGTCCAGGGCTCAGTCAATTTGATCACATGATTTGGGCTTGAGCCAGATCACAGTAAGGGCTACTGAAAACACACACCCCTTTCTAAGTTTACTGTGGACATACACCACAGTAAACATAGTGCTCAGGACAACCTGTTGGAGTCGGTTCCCTATGTGGGTCCTAGGGATTCAATCCAGGTCCCCAGGCTTGGCAATAAGTACTTTTATGTTCAGAGCCAGTTCGTTGGCCCAGAAAATTTTTAAAGCCTCCCTACTGGTTGGCAAAAGCAGTCTGTAGCCTGGAGGGGGGCTGATTTAGGGAATGGTGGGCAGCTGCCTGGAGCCCCAGCATCTCAAAGGCTGCTTTCTTCCAATCTCCCAGCTCCGAAGGCAGAGACATGAGCAAGGCCTTGCGAGACTTCGTGTGTGCCCAGCAGGTGCAGGCCCCTGTGGAGCTCTTCTCAGACTGGCTGATGACCGGCCACGTGGATGAGTTCATGTGCTTTGTCCCTGTAAAGGACAAAAACAATGACGGGAAGGTTTGTGTTGGGGGCTGGAGAAGGTGCATCTGCTGGAGACCCTAGGGACCCCCACAGCAGTGACTCTCATCTCCCTTCCCAGGGTTTCCGCCTCCTGATGGCCAGCCCCAGTGCCTGCTATGAGCTGTTTGAACAGAAGCAGAAGGAAGGCTTTGGGGATGTGACCCTGTTTGAAGATGTCAGAGCAGAACAGCTCCTTTCTAATGGTAAAGGTGACTTTTCTTCACCTAGGGTTTCTCTCTCTCTCTCTCTCTCTCTCTCTCTCTCTTTCAAGACCGGGTTTCTCTGTGTAGCCCTGGCTGTCCTGGAACTTCAATTCTGTAGCTCAGGCTGCCCTCAAACTCGGATCCCTCTGTCTCTGCCTCCTGAGTCCTGGGATTAAAAGTGTGAGCCACCACCACCTGGCCACCTAGTACCTTCTAGAGTAGTTCTTGACCTGCTGTGGGTCAAGACCCCAGAAGGGGTTGAGCGACCCTTTCACTGGAATCACATGTGGGATATTTACATCATCCTGGTAGCAACAAAATCTTCTGGCTGAGGGGTCACCACATGAGGGGCTGTGTTAAAGGGTCGAAGCATTAGGAAGGTTGAGAACCACTGGTCTAGAGGTCTCATTTGTCATTGGTAGCGAAGGCACAGAAAATCCTGAGGTGGTGGAATGGTCACTGTTGGGACATCCTCACCAGAAGAGGGCAGACCTGGGGCCACTTGGTGACCTGACACTCCCGGGTCTCCCTTAAGGAGATGCAAGATGACTGGCAAGGGTGTGACCCAGGCCACCTTCTGAGCTAAATATGAAGGGAACACAAAGGGACTGACTTTTCCAGTAAGGAGGTGGGGACATCAGGAAATCCTGGAACTAGCTCTTGTAGACCAGGCTGGTCTCAAACTCAGATGCACCTGTCTCTGCCTCCCTAGTGCTGGGATTAAAGGCGTGCGCCACCACTGCCTGGCTCAGGACACTCTCTCAACCTGGGTTAAGAGACTCGGGTACCACCCATCTCCTGAGCAACATTCTGTGGTAGGGTCCAGGGACACTTTTTCACTGGGTGAGAGGTCATGGGATACAATCCCAGAAGGCAAAGGCTGTCACCTCTGGGCTGGAACCTGAACAGAATTGAGCCTGAGGGCCACACTAGAAGGCGCCTGGCTACACACCTGGGTGGGGGAGGAGGTGTGGTGCAACACAGCCGTACAGAGGGTTGAGGTGTCCATCTAAGTTAGTGGGGGCTGACGTCACCACACTGATGCACTCTGACCTTGCTTTCCCTTGAGCCACAGTGGCTGGTGGCAGTAAATCCTGCCTGGGCCTTCTGGTGGTATATATCTTAGCTGGCACCAGATGTAGGATTCAGGAGCCACACCTGGGTCTAGAGACTGACAATATAGTCACTGGTCTGAAGATGCACCAGCGGCTGGGTCATGCTGGGCACTGATCTGTCCCCTGCCTGGCCTCTTCTTTTCGCAGGGAGGGAGGCCAGAACCATCTCCCAAATCCTGGCTGATCAGAACTTGCGAAAGCAGAACGACTACGTGGAGGTAAAGGCCTGGGGTGCTGGCACCGCAGGTCTTGTAGGGAGGCCCTGATCCTATTGGGGTGGAGGCAGCTGCCTAGCCCCAGATCCAGACTTCAGGGGTGCAGTGGGGTGCTCTGTTCATTGAGTCTTTACTACTTTTAGACCATGAACCCCTATGCCATGGTGTACTGGTGCCCTGGCCTCTGCAGAACCAGGGAGGACCACCTGCCCTGGCAAATGGGATACCAGATGGGGTCTAGGGCAGGTGTTTCGACCTTACTGGAAGCTGAAATTGGATACCATGGGTCAAGTTGGTGTCAGCAGGGAGGGTGTGTTGAGTAGGCAGAATGGCTGCTTAGATGTGAAAGAACGACCTGAAGACTTCTGTGTGTCCCGTCTCTTCCCCCCAAACCTCCCCCCAAGCCACACACACCCTGTTCACTTGAAAGACCCAGGGAGCTTTGTGACATTAGTGGCTATCCAGCAGACTAGCTGAGGGATCCTGGCCTCCTGCATCCCAGCCTTCTCTTGGGACTGCTGTAACTACATGTTAAGGAAAAGCTCACAGGGCCCTCCAGGGCTCCTGGCTCACGGGATTTAAACCTGATAGGAGCTGCTCCAAGGTCTTCTCTGGATTTGTGTAGAAAACGAGCAGGGCTTCTGGATGTCCACATCCCGCTGTCTCTCCCCGCCTTCCCTGTTGTGCAGAAATGCATTAGCCTGAACCGTACCCTCCTCAAGAAGGAGCTGGGCCTGATGGAGAAGGACATCATTGCCATCCCACAGCTCTTCTGCCTGGAGCTGCTGACCAACGTCCCCTCCAACCAACAGACCACAAAACTCTTCGCAAGACCGTACTTCCCTGACATGGTGAGGGCTACTGGGCATGCCTGGTTCAGACAGTCTGCTTGGCCCACACTGCTGGTGCCTTTGCTGGCCACGGTGCTAGATTGGCATCAGATGGTTGTGGCCTGAAATGGAAGCCTGCCTGATGTAGTCCCCAGGTTCATGTGGCTAGCACCAAAGCTGCTACGAATGGGTTAAGAAAGATAGGTATCAATGAACAAAGCTGAGCATGGTGGGGAAAGTTTGCCGGTGGACTACTGGATGGAGCGACCCCCCCCCCTTAAAGCTGGCTGGGCCAGGGTATGCAGACAAGGCCAGAGCAACAAATCCAGAGACAGATATATGGTAAGCCAGCAAGGTTAGCTGCTGGTCAGTTTTTGTTTTTGTTTTTTTTTTTAAGAAAAACATTGGAAACTAAGCAAATAGATTTCACTGAGATTGATTAGTTAATGCCTACATGGACACAGGCTTAAGTTTGGCCAACTCTAAGGAGTGTAGTTTTCCCCTGTATCTGATTCTGTGTCGTCCCCAGCACACACCCAAGGAAGGGCAGGGATGGCTTTTATTTCAGGGCCCTGATCCTGCCTGACCCTAGCTCTGTCTAACAGCTGCAGATGATCGTGTTGGACAAGAATCTAGGGATTCCCAAGCCCTTTGGGCCCCAAATCAAGGGCACCTGCTGCCTGGAAGAGAAAGTCTGCAACTTACTGGAGCCCCTGGGTCTCAAGTGCACCTTCATCGATGACTTTGACTGCTACCTGACCAATATGGGAGACAGCTGTGCCTGTGTTATCATCCACCGGGTGCCATTTGCATTCAAGTGGTGGAAGATGGTTCCTTAGACCCTGGAGCTGCCAGCTCTGCACCCTCCCCCCCCCCCCCCCCGGGAGTGAATGGCCTCATCATAAAGCAGGAGTGGCGCGTGTGATTCCCGGTGCAATGGACTGAAGTTGAAGGGAACAGGGAGGCTGGAAAGTTAGGGTCCCTCAATCTACCCGTCTGCTGCCCCCCAGCTGGAGGAGGGGGGGAGAAAATGGTGTGGGGAACTATCTTTAGACAACCACAGAGCAAAAAATAAACACTACTACAGAGCAAATAAAACATGGGTGTTCTGAATGCATCTTAGGGAAGCTGCCTTATTTTGGAGTAGGGGCAGCTTGACGCTTTTGCCACTTTGGCAGGATGTGGCCCCTAGTTGCTGTCCCTTCTGAGTTTATAAAAGGGCAATACAGCTGGACTCCCCCAAATGCTTTGAACAGATTCAGCTAGGCCACACTGACCTATACTGCAAACTGGAGGAAGGAACGGGGGCTGCATCTAGCCGCTGGCCTGCGTTAGAGGCAACGGGCCTAAGTGGAGCTGACATCCCGATAGCAGGCAGGGGTCCCAGCAGATGATCTGGTCTCCTATCTGTCCAGTAGCATGAGGGATAAAGTTAACTTGGTGAGCCTGTGCTGGTTCCCAGGAGCCTGCAGTCCCCATTGAAAAGTGTCCTGTTTTACTGGCTGGGTCAAGGGCAAGTGCTGTTAACAGCAGAGGGGTTCAGAAGTCTGGTACCCTCCTAGGCTCTTCCCGTGCTCAGGACCCCTTAAGTCCTTGGCAAACCTGAACAGAGTGGCTCTCATCCCCTGTGAGTTGGGAGCAGAGCTAGGTCTGGAGCCAGCAAGGACTCCACCCCACCCCCACGCTCCCAAGAGTTGTCGGTAGCAGAGGTAAGTGGGCCTTGTCTGATGGAGCAGAGGGAGCAGGACCTTATCCCAAGCTGACCGGTAGGTGTGACTTAAGAGCTGTGGCCTGGGGGAGCCACTTGGTAACCTAAACCTAAGAGGGGCCCTACTGTCCCATAGATCTGCTCAGGGCTAGGTATGGATTTGACCCCGACGGGGATGGACTCAGGCTGCCTAGAAGACCCCTAGAATAAGGCCAATGCTAAGAGTCTTCTGGTCAGGGAGATCATCCCAGGACCTGGCTGTGCCCTAACCTATACCCCCATTAATCTACAACTTGGGGTGCACTGCCAAACTTGAAGGTTAACAATACAAAGCTACTTATGTGACCTCTACCCCACCTCTAGAAGGGTTTCTTTGAGACAGTTTCATGTTGCCCAAGCCAGCTCCCTATGTAATGACCTTGAGGGCTGATGAGATGGCTCAGCAGGTAAACAGTGCTAAGCCTAGTAACCTTAAGTTTGGTCCCTGGACACACACAGTGGGATGACAGATTCCCACATCTCCATGGCTTATCCTACCACATGGAAGCACGAACACAACACCATAAAACCCGGTCCTCTGCCTCCACCTCCAGAAGGCTGGCATGAATAACTATGGTTAACAGTCGGAAAAGGTAGTCTGGCGGTGGTGCTCGGGAGACAGAGGCAGGTGGATCCCTAGGAGATGGATGCCAGCCTTATCTACAAAGCGAGTTCCAGGACAGTCAGAGCTGGAGAGACCTTGTCTAGAAAAACCAAACAGTGGGAATGTAACAGTGCTCTGGCATGTGCACAACCTGTTAGAAGGCTCCAAGCCCAGGCCCTGGGACTTATGCTTTCCTGGAGACACTCAGTGAGTAGCTGGAGAGGTATATGTGGTTAAGAGCACAGGTGGCTAGCTCTTCCAGAGAACCTAGGTTCGAGTCTCCGCACCCACATGGCAGCTCACAACTGTGATTCTAGTTCCACGGGTTGTCTTCTGGCCTCTGGGCACTACACAGCAAATGATGCACACATATATAAAGGCAAAACACCCCTACATATACTAGTAAAATTTTAGATTACTCATTTGCTGTCCACCTTTGCTGACCCTCGCTCCTCAACAATACCTGGGCACTGCAGGCATTAACTCCTGTCTAGTGACGGACAAGGCTGCTCCTTGGGCCTCTAACATTGTAGTCCACTGGGAACCGGGGTCTTACATGACCCCACAACGCCTCCCTTCCCAACAGGGGCAAGTGTGTGACAGCTGGCCACCTGGGGCCCGCATCTTCACAAGCTTGTGACATAGAGGGATAGGAAGGCTGCTGGCCTCTCCAGACAGCTTCTCCAGCAACCAGCACGGCCTGCAGCACCAGGTCTTGCCAGCGCAGCTTGTAAAAGGTCAGGGTGGGGTCTCTTCGGCTCTACTGCAAACTCCCCTTAGGCCGTTCTGGAGGGTGGTGGGGCAGGGGTGGGGGGATGGATGACTGCAGCCTTTCAGCAGAGGTTCCCGGCACAGGTTAGCCCAGCAACCCCCCTTCCCTGTGACCACGCTCATCACACGACAACTCATTTCCTCTGTAAAACAGGAACAATGACCCAAACCTCAAGACTGTTGGTGTGTGTTGCAGATGACAGACATGTATGGCAGCCCTCGGGGACCCTCAGTCCAAGTGCAGTCCTCTGGCATGAAACAAAAGGCTGGCTCCTCTGCGCCCCCTGGTGGGTAACTGGCCAAACTGAAGCGGCCAAATAGCCTCCGATCTCTTGTGAAGTCTGGGGGTGTGGGATTACAGGCGCTCTGACTCTGACAGACCCCCCTCACAGGGCTAGAGTGGATAAAACTCAGTGTGCTGGCTCATGCAGGTTTGACTCCCAGACCCAAACCTAAAAAAGCCCAGGGCAAAAACATCTTAAGATAAACATCTAAGTGAGCATAGTGGCAAACACGTTTACTCCCAGCACCTGCAAAGTAGAGACAGGTAGATCTGAGTTCAAGGCCAACCTAGTGTACACAGCAAATTTCAGGCCCAAGATGGCTATGTAGCAAGACCTTATAACCCACATTTAATACACCTGACCCCAGGAACATCAACGGCTAGCCACCTTCACGCTCAGCATGAGTCCCTTAACCAAGGCCTGGGCAAGATTTACTTGAGGGCTGACACCTCACATATGCTGGGAACCCAAAAGGTGGAAGGAGGCGGCCAGCCTGAGCTATATGAGACCTTACCCCATGCACAAAACAGCTCTTGACCTGGGACCACATGTGTTCTGGAGCTCCTCTGTGGCCCCTTGGCCATCATCCCTTAGGGCCAGGCAGGGCACTCTGCACCTCTCTAGCCCAGGATGGCCCAGAAGCTCCCTAAAGGATACTTTTATCCTCTTCGGACACTTTATAAAGACTTATTATGTTGAGTGTTCTGCCTACATGTAACCCTGAAGGCCACAAGAGGGCACTATATCTCATTACAGATGGTTGGTGAGTGACCATGTGGTTACGGGGAATTAAACTCTAGAAGAGCAACCAGTGCTCTAACCATCTCTCCAGCCCTCTTTGGACACACTTATGGCGCACTTGCACAGGGCTGAGGACACAGTCCATGCTACTTAAGAGGAAACACGAGAGCCAAGGCAGAGTAAACAATGATGCCATTTATTTAAAATGTTTACTCCAAGAAATATATATATAAAAAAAAAATAAGACAATTAACAGCACTAAACCAGGCACCTTCAACCAAATCACATCCTCGCTGTTCCCTTCATGCTACCCTCTTGTTGATGAACGGAAGACTTCAGGAGCCCACGGGCATCCCGAGTAGTTCCCACCCAGGGCTACCCACCACCCCCATTCTAAAGGCGTTTCGGAGTGGAAAAGCTCAGTGGACATTTTAGCCTAAGGAAGGGGTTGTGGCCGAGCCCAAGGATCTCTCCCCAGAAAATACTTTCTGCGTACCCCCCCACCACATCCTCCATCCAGGGGGGCTGACTGCTGGCTTTAATTTGCTCCCTGGAAGATGAGCCCAGCTCAGCTCAGGGCTATTGCGTCCTTGGCCCTCTTGGTGACCACACAACTTCAGGAGACCTCCAGGACAGCAGAAGCAGACACTGTGCAGCACTAGCCAGAGAGAGACCAGGAAGGCTCAGGCGGCAAGTGGAAGCGAGAGGTGGTGTCTGGGGGAAACCGGACAAAGCAGGTTAGTTTTGCAGAAGCTTGTCCCGACGGACTATAGTCGGACACATGATGGGAGACAGTGGGAACCCAGATCTGTTCCTGCCAGGTCATGGCACTGGCTGAGACAAACACCTCACAAAGCCAGAAGCTGCTGTGGAGTGCTGGAGCAGGAGGAAAGCGACAACTAGATCATTTTTGGCATTTTAACATAGAGACAGCAACAAGCGCTACGACAGCAAAAATGAAACCAGAGATGTGAAGACCAAAACTAATTTTCCCATCCACCCAGCCTCACACTTCAACCCTTCTCCCGGTCTCCTCCAGAGCACCACTGAACTAAATCTAGTTACAGCAGCCGAAACAGCCCAGACCCTCTGGAAACCAGGGGCCCCAGCCCGAGCTGCCACCACACTCGGGTCCAGTGAGGAGGGATCCAGGAAAGGCACCTCGGAACTCAGCTGCAAAGTCAATACCAGGACGGGCTTGGGCAGAGGGCACTTGTGGGGACGTGGGTGGCAGTCACAGCATCTGCACTGACACGCGGGGCAGGGGATTTCATCAGGAATCCCAACTATTTGGTACCAGAGCCAAGCAAATGCAAGCGGCCAAAGAGCATTGGGACCAGCAGAAGAATGGCTAAGTCTCAGTGAACAGGATAGCCATCCCAGGCAGAGAGACAGCAGGAGCGGACAGGAGAAGCACGCAGCCGACAACAGTGGGTCACAGAGGACTGAGAACACACTTGCTGGCTTATCTCTAACTGGTAAGCACAGCCTGGGCTCCACAGGGAGCCATAAAACCAGGCCCTTCAACAACACAAAGGTTCCCCACCTCGCCCACCCCCATATCCCATGGTCCCCAATTCTCATTTGGACTTGAGAGCTAAAGTAGATATAAATGGCTAAACACAGACTCCAGAGCCCCCACTAGGGGGTGGGGGGAATGGCTGGTACTACAAAAGCTTCAGCCAAAAGGCAGTGGGCCTTGCGAACAGCAAGTCAGCCAACAGCTATTGGGAAGATGTGAGGGGCAGGCGGGAGGGCCTGCAAGCAAGTAAGTCACCGGGTCTCCCAAAGCGGGCAAGCGGGATTCTGGGTGGAGACCGACCACCGGGGATTTCTTGGCCTAGAGGCTGCTGGTTCCTGGAAGGGCCGTTTCTGTCTGGGAAAGTGGCGATTCCTCTCCCACGTGGCACCCACTCGGATCACGATGCTAATTATGGCTGGAATGGGAGGGGCTGGACAAGGATACTCAGGAGGGGGTGAAGAGTACAACTTAAAAAAAAAAAAAAAACCTAAATTGCTCAGAGTTCCTGCCTGTCTCGTAGAAAGGCAAGCTGGCTATGAGCAAATGTTTAATCAAACATTGAGGGAAAAACACTTTGGAAAGCATACAGAAAAAGGTAGTTAACGTTGAATTGCTTGGAAACGGAACCGCGGGGAGGCTGACCCAATGCACCTTCGGTCAACTTTTGCTTCTTAAATTCCTTGTCTGACTTCTGGTCCCAGTGCACGTGAAAATGACAGCTGCCACGAGGGGAGTGCCACCCTGCCTCAGAGGGTGCGTGGGGTGTACTCGGGCAGCTTCTTGAGCTTCTCTTTCTCAGCCTCACTCTCATCTCGTGCTATCACCAAGGAGTGTGAATAGCCCATGGCCACCTGGAGGAACAAGTCAGTGTCAGCACTGCACAGGCATCCGGATCATAGATGGTGAACACTCAATGGGGGTCAGAAACTGGGTGGGGCCCTGGGAAATAAATGAAATCCTTCCCTCCTCCCTAAACACCTGGTGTCACAAGACTGGGACCATCCAAGCCCCATCCTTCCCAGGACTGCAGGCCCAGACGGAACTGTGGGCAGGGACTGGGGTACAACTCCACATTGCACCTGCACATACCACCACCCCCGCCCATCTCAGGTCAAAATGTATTATCTGCTCAGGGAACTAGTCCCTGACCCTGGCCTGTGCCAAGGATCCCAGTGTGACGGGATTAGGGGGGATGATGACCATAGAACCAGGAACTTGTCCCTCTCCTGCTGAGAGCCGCACCCTTCAAACACAAGGACAGGAAAGCCAGTCAAGAGATGTCACACAGCTCAGCAGGCTGTGAACAGCTATGACACCATAGGCCCCATGCTCACCTGTTCTGAGAAAATGCCATCCAGGGTCTTCACCTCTTGAGCTGCAGTGGAAGATTTGGGCTTGTGGTCCCCATACCCCTGGAAAGACAAAAACAAGACTATGGCAAGGTCTAACAAGAGGGAAATGTATGTTTCCAGGCATCTCTCACTGAGTAAGAGAGGATCCTGTGTTCCATAATCACTGCAAAGCACTGAGATGACAGTGGCTGACACAACCTACATACATAACCAACCACAACCTTTGACACACCTGCCAGCCGTGACACCTGACAAGGAGAAAGGGGCCGATTGTCAGTGGTAACGTCAGATACCAGCAGTTAAAAGAAGTGGCCAACGGCTGCTGGGAGCACTGGGCCAAGGCCAACCCGGTCTACCAAACAAGTTTCAGGGCAGCTAGGACTGTCACACAGAAAAATCTTGTCTCGAAAAACCAAAATAAGAAAACATCAATTTGCGTTTGGGTATTTTGCCTACATTCTCTGCAAGAGCAGGCAGTGCTCTTCTCCAATGAGCCGTCTCTCCAGCCCCAGAAGATCAAGGGTTTTTTTGACAGAGGGTCTTGATAATGTAGCTTATGAGGTCCTGTAAGTCACTAGGCTACTGACACTCTAATATGCAGTCCAGGCTGCCAAAGACTATATTTGATGGGCCCTAAAAGCTATCCAATAAACAGCCAGGTAAGGTATAGTGGCAAACACCTTTAATCCCAGCACTCGGGAGGCAGATCTATGAGTTGAGGCCAGCCTGGTCTATGTAGCAAATTCCAAGACAGCCAGAGCTACATGGTGAGTTGCTGGCTTAAAAAATCCAACAGAAGCTGGGCATTGGTGGCACACGCCTTTAATCCCAGCACTCAGGAGGCAATAGAGGCAGGCAGATCTCCGTTGAGTTCCAAACCAGCCTGGTCTATAGAGTTGAGTTCTGGAGGAGTCAGGACTACACAGAGACAAACCATCCCTCTCTGACACACAGAAATGGAGGAAGGTCCTCACTCTCTCTACTGCCTCAGGAGGGGCTCCCATGGGTATGAGAGCCCAGAAGAGCAGCTAGTTGAGTAACAAGGACAGCCCTGCCTCTGACTCCACCAATGAGGAAACTTCTACTCCTAAGAGCATGATGGAATAAGAAACCATAAAGACAAGACAGTCAAAGGCCAGCCCCAGGAGATATACAAACTCCCAGCCAGCCTTCGCCTCCTCACAAAGAGACGACTCACTGAGCTAGGACTTGAGATTCCTGTTCTGAGGATGGACAGAGTGAGGTGAGAGCCAAGGGCAGCTGCTTCTGACCTCACTCCAATTACTGGGGCTGAAAACCAACTGTAACTCAAGTTGGAGAAACGAAGAACAAAGCCATCTGTATGGCTGGCCCTACGACACTGATCCAGAGCACAGACCAACAGCCCCTGCTGCCTACTAAGCAGAGTGCCTGGAGGCCACAGGAGACGGATGACACTGCTTCCTGTGAATGTGGACAGTGGGTCGCAACAGCAGAAAAATGCCCCGATTCATTCTATAGCACAGACTGCAAGCAGGCTTACTACCAACCAATCAGGACAGTGTTAGAACTTAAAAACCAAATGTGACCCAATGTTACACAGAAGGATGTCCTTAATGGACAAGGACATACCACCCATCCTCCTCATGCCCATTTTCAGGCCTGTCTTGGCTAGTCCAGCTCTGCCCAGACCCCAGTGAGGACTCACCAGTTCTCCGAAGGTTGGTGATGGACCCCAGCTGATGGTACTCTCATCAGCCGCCACAATGATGCTGCTCTTCCTGCAAATAGGCACAAGTTGTCACCACCCACCCAAGGCCAGGACACCTTGCAGGGCCACCTGTGTCAAGGACACCCCTTAACACACCCACCTCCATACTGCAAAGTCAGTAAGGGGTGAGAGGCTCCCCCTGGCCAGAGATGGTCCACATTCATTTGAAGGTCAAACCAAAGCCAGGGCCTCACTGCCCATATCTCTGTCCTGGGGCTCTCAGGGACAGAGGGAGAGAGAGCCCTTTGGGAGAAACACTAAGGTGGGGAGGAGGAGGCCACTAAGGACAAAAGACAGTCCATCCTCAAGAGACCTGGGGCAGGGGTGGAGGATAGACACATACAGGGGACGAGGGAACAGCAGTTCAGAGCCAAGCTAACCCAGACACCCCCGCATTTGTCACCTGTAAGGACTGGGTAATCCAGCCAAGTGCCCTTCAATGGGGACACCAAATTAAAAGTCACCCCACATACTCCTGCTGTGTTGAGAAATTAAAACCCTATAGTTTCCAGAAAACTGCCAAACAAAAACTTTCAAAATTACTTTCCACGAAGGACAGAGCCACCTGTCCTAGCCAACCAGGCCCTTGCTCTCCCCTTTCCCAAACCCATTTTTGGGGTTTGGTGTCTCTGTTCAGCCAGGAAGACCCCAAGTCAGCAGGCACAGCAGCCTTCCCAAGGACATAGGCACACAGGGTACCTACCATTCCCAGGAAGGAACCAACACCACGAGCCCTGCCTGGGCACAGCCACTTACCCACAGGCAAGGCTCCGGATCCGCCAGCCACAGAGGTCCTGTACTGCTTTCGGGTACATGGTAGACTCACGCGATGTATTGGTAGCGCCCCAGAAAAACAGGCCACCTAGAAGGAAGCAAAGCACATTAGTGACACAAGCAAGCATCTCAGGACACCAGTGTGATGGACATCTGCTTAAAAGGACACTGCAGAGAGAGCCATGGACAGACATGGCATGGCTGTGGGACCCGTGAGAATAGCCATCCCCAGAGAGGGGAAACCTTGTACTTGGCTCCAGCCATGGGGACCCAGGAAGTTGGGCAGGGGAAATGGACACTGACCCACTTCACTGACAGCAAAGGAGCAGGTGTAGCCGGCGTAGATCTGGGTTGCGCCGCGCCCTGGGAAGTCAAACAGCTTCACCAGGCGAGGCACCATCTCATCCTTCTGCTCGGCATGGCCCAGCCGGCCATAGCCACCAAAGCCCCAGGAGAAGACTCGCTTCTGTGAGTCCAGGACCAGCTGCAGGGAGAGGAGACACAGGCTAGGACACATGGGTCACACATGGTTTCTGTCCAGGAGCTGGGACAACAGCAGATGGCAAAGGAGCAGCAGAGAAACTTCACAGCATTTAAGGCAGGAAGGAAGCTGGCCACATAAACAGCCAGCGGGGGCCAGCGTGCACTTCCGTTATGGGGGTGTGATTTTCCTTTTTCTCTCTTTAAATCTCCCCTTTTCTCGGCAGAAGCCAACACTTTCAAGTTCCTATTACAACACTGTCTAAACTGCAGAACCAGGAGGGAAAGGCTGCGACACCCCCTCTGCACTCGCCTGTCACAGGTGCACAGTCGAGGCAGGCACAGATGTGCCAGCTGTTTAAAACTGGCTTTGAGGTTCCACATCTACACCTCATGAAAAGTGCATCTCAGCCTGGAACAGAGGGTGTTAGTTCAGGCCCACAGCACCTGCCCACCATGGACAAAGCCTCAGGCTCCATACCCAGCAAAGCAAAGCATGTAACATGGGTTGCCCCAACCAAGATCGAAAACAGCATCCTGGTTTAAGGACTCACAGGTTCAAGAAACCTACACTCACTGAGTACCACCAAGCAGGCAGAGAGCGGCCCTGGGACTCAATTCCTGTCTGCTGCCAAAACAAGACCCAGACCAGATGCCCCCATTCTCAGCAAAGAGATCAGAAGGGCTAGTGACAGGTGCACACCTTTCATCCCAGCACTGAGGAGGCAGAGGCAGGTGCATCTCTGAATTTGAGACCAACCTGGTCACAGAGCCAGTTCCAGGCCAGTCAGGGCTACAGAGTCAAATCCTATCTTAAAAAGAGGGCCAGCAAGATGGCTCAGTAGGTGAGAGCACTTGCCATGAAAGGCTCATGACCAGAGTCAAACTCCGCACTCAGACTTCCACAAACTCCCATTAGTGCCTGTGGACTCACAAATACAAAGTCCTCAAGCAGAGCTCATAGAGATTGTCCTCCCATGGTTATTTTGCTAAGATGACTTTTAAGGAGACACCCTCAATAGTTAACCATTCGCACCCTAGCAAAAGGTAGCTATCATATCGACACCATGATGTGAGGGGGGAGCGCGCGCTGCAGACACACACAAATGTTCATGTTTGGATGTGTCCGAAGTGGTCTGGAGATCACAATGGGAAACCCACCCAGCCCAATGACATAGCCTGTGTAAGGCAGACGCCCACCCCAGAACCAGTCCATACCAGCGTGGCTCTCGGACAGTGAGGAAGGAAAAGGCTTACTGTGTGGTTAGCGCCACAGGCTACATCTCGAACCACCACATTCGGGACAGGTAAGATCTGCCCATCCTTGGTCTTCTCGATGAAGATGGCCACCCGCCGGGGTACCAGCTCACAGTCATATTCTATCCGCTGTGCTCGGGCGATGAACTTCCCATCTGAGTTGTGTCCTGCAGTGAGCAGAGCAGAAGGCACTGGGATGGAGGCACCACACTGCTGCACTGGTATTGCCACAGGCCCAGGGAACAGCCCACCCATTTGGTCATGAGCTTGTGGGTAACACAAGTCACTCTTCTAAATTTCACATAAAACAAGGGCATCCTATGCAAAAGGACTGTAACTTGGTAGAGACCCCACATAGACTCTGGGTGGCAAAGGGAAGTGTGTCTCTTCCTGTGGCTGAGGTCTCAACAGCCACCTCACAGCAGCTCTCATCCTTAAGACAATCTCTGAGGACCTCCAGAAGGGAAAGAGTAGACATGCTTGTTTAGCACAAAAGTCTCCATTTCTATCTACATTTAAACATGTTGCAAAGGACACAAGATCCTGGGATTCACAAACCACCTGCAAAAAGTCATGAGGGACTGACAGGGTGAGTGAGTACTAGCTTCATTGGTGAACTTCATTGGTGAGTACTGGACATTGGTTCACTGCCCGAGAACCACGCTGGTTCTTCATTGGCACCGAATTCAAGTGTCTGTGGCCCTAGGACCCCGCATTTTCTGGCTTCTTGCATTGGTGGTATATCCCAGCACTTAGGAGGCAGATACAGGAAGATCAAGAGGTAAAAGCCATCCTCAGCTATACAGGGAATTTCAAGCCACCCTGGGCTACACTGAGTCTGTCTCAAAAACAAACAAACAGGTGGCCCACATCTTTAATCCCAGCACTCAGAAGCAATTGGAACTGAGACTGATGCCAGTCTGGTATATTCTAGGCTAGCCAGAGACACAGTGAGACTGTCTCCCCCCCCCCCAAAATGTAAATAAATGAAATCACCAAACAAAATCAAGCCACAAGGGCCTGTCTGGACTCACTAGCCAAGATCCTGGTTGTTTATAACCCAGGATGTCCTTAGTTCCTGCCCACTCCCCCGAGGAAGCAGTGCTGTAACAGGGAGCAGTGTCACTGGGTCATGGCAGGACACTGGCTGGTCCCTGGTGGGCGCTGTTCTGCTCATCAGACCTTTGCAGGCACACCGGTTGCCAGCTTCTAGCAGGCGTGGCTTACACTGCCCCCTACAGGTGGTGCTGTGCCACAGAAACACTTGGACCACAGGCTAACTGAGCACGGCAGGAAGTGGGCTAAGCAGTTCAGATCGCACGCCACTGGGAGGTGCCAGGCAGCTGGAAAGCCTGAGGCCACCAGGGACCGCACCATCTTTCCAACCTTCTCTCTACTGACCAGGGTGCCAGTGTCTTTGTCCATGTGTTGACTACTGAACCACACTGTCCCCAGAGAGCAGCAGGCAGATTCTGCCATTTTTCCCTCTCCCACCTCCTTTAAAGGTGTTGCACTCAGCACCTGGCTTTGGTCACAGTGCAGGCAACACTCTCCCCAGGGAGGTGGGGGTGGGGGCAGCTACCTTCTCCCCTGAGAGGTATTTAGTACCCTTTACCCGCCAGCCAGTCACGGCAGCAGAAAATGAGGGAGTGTAGCCCAGGAGCCCCTCTTGAAATCATGTTTGAATTCTAAAAGCAACGTCTGCACCGAGACAAGAGCAGATCTGGCGTTAAGCTGGGTTTTGTTTTTGGAGACAGCTTTCACTGTGCAGCCTGGCTAGCCTGTAACCCATGTGAACTACGCCAACCTCAAACTTGCTACAATCCTCCTGTCTGCTTCTCAGTTGCTGGGATTGATCACAGATGCGTGCCAGCACAACTGTCAGAGTAGGAACGTGCCTCAGAGTGAACTGGAGTTCGGAATGAGAGGTGGGTTCTCTAGAAGCAGGTGGAGCCAGGTTCCTAACTGTCCCTCCAAAACCCGTTCCATGTAAAGATCAAGCTGCTGAAGGCAGACAGGATGGCTCCACCAAGATGCTTTACATCCATACAAATGGATGTCTAAAGGTGGCAGGGAAGCTGCACACGTAGCAGGAAGCACAGAAACACACTTCCTGTGCTGAGCCTGGGTATGGCAGCAGGCCCGCCCGTGGTCATGGAAACCATTTATCCAACAGCCCCAAGAACTCCCTGGCAACCAGCACGGATGTGCGTGAGGGGCTGGTCCTTCTTATTCACTTCTGACTCAAGGTATATTTAGTTTCACAGAGTCACTGTTCCCTACAGTCTAAGGCCAGAGCAACGCTCTGCTTCTATTTATATTCTCCCATCTGCGCACTTGTAATGACGCTGGGACCCAGCAACCCAGATCTTAGACTGCTGCAGGCTGTTGAGACACCAGCAGGGGGCGCCCACACCTTGCCTCCTGCTCAAGACTGGAGAAGGCACCAGTCAAAAGAGCCACCTCGGAGTCAGAGGGGAAAGGAAAATGGAGACCTTGCAAGCTTCACCGGCTCTGAGGACAGCTCGCTGACCTTCTCTCTCCTGCTCTGGGCCTGTGTGACGTCCACTGTGGTGAGGGATGAGCTGTAGATGTGCTAGCTGCTCATCCAACCAGGATACCAGAACCTCTTACGTAATTCTCTCACTTCTAATATACATGAAATTGGCTGAGAGTGGCTCAGCCTTTGTCCTTTCTGTCTGAGGCTCTCATACAAATGGATGTCCTGATGTTTTCACTGAGGTAAAGCATTGTGACCCTTGCAACCTGTGAGTTAACAGCGAGCCGTTCCATGGCGGGAGACGCACTTAGCAGGAAGCAGCTACTATCTGGATCAATTACCCACACTTGTAACATGTGTGCGCAGCCCCACACTGCCTTCTGGCTCTACATTTACAGTCAGATTACAGAGCTTTTAAGAAAGAGCCGTCCATACCCAGCTGGCCATATTCAGGGCACCCAAAGGAATAGAGGTTGCCTTTGCAGTCCATCAGCATGCTGAATTCAGCCCCGCAGGCCATCTTGGTAATTGGCTGCCCGTTGTACATGATCTGAAAAGAAAGACAGCCAACTTTCAGCTCCTTCAGTCTTTCCTCATTTCGCCTTAGTAAGAAACAACATCGAGCTCACCAGGGAGGGTGACTCCACAGTTCCAAAGGCAGCCACTTGAGCACACACATCATCACAAAGCTGACTACAAGGACACTTGACTGCTGGAGACTCCCACCCTCCCAGGACAGAGGAGGCTCAGAGCATTGGCTCTTGTTCTGGGGCTTTATACTCCGGAGTCCCCCAGCAGCACCTCCCCACCACCCCTCATCAGGCTCAAGCCCAGGGACCAGGGCTGGGGGCAGCAATGCCTTGCAGTGACCCCAAAAGCTCACTTCTAGAGTTAATACTGCCATCAGCTCTGACTTGGGAAATGACAAGCAGAGCTTCCGTGCTATCACTCAGCCTCAACAAGCTGTCCTGTTGCAGACCTCAGTGTGGCCTCAATGAAGATGTGAGCCAGACAAAAAACAGCTCAAACAGGGACTGGCAAAGACAGCAAGTGACAGGCTGGTGACAGCAAGTGACAGGGACAGAAACCAAGTGCAGGACCTGGCAAAGGCCCGGACAGAAGGAACGTTTTAATCCTTGATGGTGCAGGCAAACATGGCGCCCAGACTCATTCCATTCTTACTCAACTACCCAATTGCACTCCAGAACTCAAAGCTAACCAAAGCAGGAGCCTTTCATTATCCTTCAAAGCCTACAGGCATAACCAAAAGGTCCCCACATACCCCTAAGCCACTGGCTGGCAGTCAGCACCGTTTCCCAAGGAGGAAGCCCTCCTGAGAACCTCTTGCTCCATTCTGACCACCTTCGAGGACAACTTTACACAAGGTCAAAACTTAGTATCTGCCAGGTGGTAGCCGAGCACACCTTTGATCCAGCACTTGGGAGGCAGAGGCAGAGGCAGAGGCAGGGGCAGGGGCAGGGGCAGGGGCAGGGGCAGGGGCAGGGGCAGGGGCAGATCTCTGCGAGTCTAAGGCCAGCCTGGTCTAAGAGTGAGTTCCAGGACAGCTGGGTACAATACAGAGAAACCTTGTCGGGGGAGATTGGGGGCAGGGCACGTTTGCAAACAACAACAAAAAACAGTGCCTGCACCTGAGGAGCCCCTTGTATCCCATGGCAGGGCTGACCTAACACAGGTCCTTTCCACCACTTTCCCTTGCAAAGCATCACTGTTCTCAAACCAAAGCTGCCCCAAACCCACAACTTTGCTTGTACCTGAGCAGGGCTTGGGACAGCATCTGTCTGGTTCCCAAGGCCCAGCTGTCCCATCTTATTCTCTCCAAAGGCAAACACGGAGCCAGTATCTGGAAGGACAGAAGAACATGACAGAAGGGGATGTAAGGGTGAACGTTTTCAACTGGATTTGGATCAGGGTTATTCAAACAGCTCTTTCCACCAAGAGAGCATGAGAGTCAGAGTGTGTGTTTATGTGCGTGTGTCCGTTCATCTGTCCCAAGGAAAGCAAGCATGCAGAACAGAGATGAGCCCTGCCACACACAGAACCTGGTCTGGGCTCCCAGGGGCCACCACAGAGCTCTCACTGCCTTCATGAAGACACCCATCAAACCAGGACATCATCTTCCTTTGGACACCAGTCCAGAGTTGTAACCATCTTTGCTAGAAGGAAGAGAGCCCCCCTACCTGTTAACGCCAGGGTGTGGTTGCGCCCACATGCTGCCAGCACAATTGCCTCATGGCTGAGGGCCTCAATGAGTCTGGGGGCTTCAACCCTCTTGGTATCACCATGGCCCAGCTGCCCCTTCTCGTTCCGACCTGTGGGGAAATCAAGGCTGGCTAGGTAAGCAACGCAAGGATATGCTGGGGTAGCACCCATGCTCATCCCCCAAAACAAACCTTCAACAAATCCCTGAGAGGAGCATGAGCCCAGCTTCTCTCCCTAGTGAAAAGGGCCACCCTGAATATATCCTAACAGGAAGTGGCCAACTACAGGACCATCCCAAATGTAGCCCCAGTCTGTTACCCCAGGAAATGCTTGGTGTTCCCTGAATGCTCCACAGGCATCAAGCTCCAGGAACAGAATTCCTACTCCTCATGCAGCTAGGGGACACTGTCCCCTCCTCCTCAGAGAGGGTCTGATACATCTAATTATAACCTTTACTTCTTACCCGCACCCCCACCCTGTTATAAAAGCCCAGCCCTGGGGCTGGAGAGATGGCTCCGTGATGAAGAGCCCTGGCTACTCTTCCAAAGGCCAGGGTTCAATTCCCAGCATTCACATGGCAGTTTACAACTGTAACTTCAGTTCCAAAGGATCTGACCCTCACACAGACACATACACGCAAAGGCCCAATGTACACTAAACAGATAAATCTTTAAAAGACCCCCTGGCTCAATGTAACCTCACGACAAGGGACAGACCTACTCTGAACACACCCCCTGCCTACAAGGCCACCTCCTTCTGGACAGTTGTGGTGTTGTATGAAGGCAAGCAGGGGACCAACCCCTGTGGAAGCCTTAGCAATGTACAGCTCCTCTAGGGAACTCTAATTCAGCTTAAGACAGATAGGGAGCTCTAGGACAGCTGGAAGCCCTGAAATCCTACCAGGCAACACATACCCAAAACAACCCCCCTCCCCCCAGAGAACCCCAGAACTATCCATCTCTCACAGCTAAGTCAAGGGCACTGTAAGAAGCTGGAAAGTGAGAGCCACAGGCAGGGTGAGGTTCACATTAACCTTCCCCAGTGGTGAGCGTCCCTTCTAGTTAGTTCAGTCATGAGATGGCTGAGTAAGCTGAGCCATAGTAGCCTGCAGGAGGCAGGCAGAGCAGGTGACTAGCCTCCCTCCCAGAAGATGGGCAGCAATTAAAGGGCTAGCTTGAGGGCTAGCACTGGGCAGGTGCCAACTTCAAGAGAAGCCCGCCATGCCCAAGTTCAGTGAAAGGCAGGCTGGGTGCAGCTCAGAGTTGCCCGGGATGTCTCCCAGTGTCTCTCTGTCGAGTGTCTAACAGTGGTCCCTGACCTCCTGGCAGGTCTCCACAACTCTGCTGCTCTAGGGAGCCCCCTCTCTTGCTCTGGGATGTAGAACCTTTGTATCAGTGAAACTCGGCAAGGAGATCAGAGAGCAGCTACTGAGGTTGGGGACACTGACCTACAATGCCTTGGCCAGTGTTGAGGACGAAGCACCAGGAAATGGGGGAGGGGCCCTATACCAACCCAGAGAAAACAAAAATTGGGGCAGATGTTGGTGTATCACCCAGAGCCTGGGAGGATAAATTTGGGCCACACACACTTGTTACTTTTTTTCAACAGAATTATAAAATTAGCGAGGTGCAGAGAAGACGGCAGATGTTAATATATTTGGACTCTGGTACAGAAGCTCATGGAATCATCAAAAGAAAAAAAGGGGGACTCAAACAATCCAAAATAAAAACGTCATATGGACCAGAAGCCAGCCAAAGGCTAGAAACCAACTTCCCCAGCTGCACAAATTCCGAGGCTTGGATGCCGTGAGCCTTGGGCAATACCTCCTGCACTACCTGGAAAAAGCTGAGAGCTGGGGAGTCACAAGACAGCCTGGCAGGAGGGAGGCTGAGACACAGGAGGAAAGGAAGATGTGAGCAAAGGCCCTAAATCAGACCTGAGGCCAGGAGCCACAAGGGCTCAGCCACGGGGGCCTTCTAACAAGCAGTGTTAGCTATAAAAGTCAGGGAGTGGCATTCAGAGTGGTGGGAACACAGGGCTCATGCCACATGGTGCTACAAAGCAGGACACGGGCTAGGGAGAATGGACAACAGGCCAGGAACAGATGGCTGATTGGAGGGATGGCAGCATCAGAAAGATGACACAGGTCTCAAGTTCAGGACAATACTCTCCAAGGAGAATTCAAACAGGAACTAGTGAGATGGCTCAGCAGTAAAGGAACTTGCTGCACAAGCCTGGAGACTTGGGCGCAATCTCCAGAACCTACATAAACGTGCAAGGCAAGAATTGACCAACACATGCGTGCATAGCCATGGATCCGGACAGGGCCTCTTCCAGGTGGCTTTAAGTCACACTTGAGAGAGTGTATGCGTAACCCATGTCCAATACTTACCCCAGCTCCACAGCTTCCCTTCTGTGGTGATAAGGAGGCTGTGAGCAGCACATGAACCCGAAACCACAGTCCGCACCCGGACTCCTGACAGGCATCCATACCTATGGGGCCCCCACAAATTCTGACCAAGGTTCCGGTAAGCAGCTGCAAAGGGAAAAATAAAAATCAAACCCCTTCAGAGCACAGCTGGACAGGACACCCCAATGTATCACCCAGAAGTCACACAAAACCAAACCTGCCTGGTGTCACTGGCCACCTCTACAGTGATGGCACCAACCCCTCTACTTAGACCCACACAGCTTTGTGGCCCCAACCCTACTACAGGGCAGGACTGGCCTTTCAGCACCCTGTCTGGAACAACTTTGGTTCTCCTGTCTACCCTCCTCCCTGCACCCCAGGCCTCCCGACAGCCAAAAAGCAGATCTTACTCAGCAGTCTTCAGCGTCCCCATCGTCCTCAGACCCACTTGCTTCCTTAGAGAAGGGTCTGTGGTCATCCACCCAGCTTCACCCACACCTAGGAACCTCAGCCTGTCACCTGTCTTGCTCACCAAGTCACTTCCCCATGCATATCCTCTCATGACCCCTACTAGTCGTTCTGGGAAACCCACATCTAACTGTACCTTTTTTTTTTTTTAACCTGCACCCCACCCCAAGCATCCCATCGACTCTATTGTGACAGACAGCAGGGACCAGTCAACAGTCCTGTCCTTGCTAAGCCTCACACCTGGCACAACCTCACACATGGGGCACAACCCTGGAAGCTACCACTCCCACTTCCTCGAGGCAGGGGTGTGGCTATCTTGAGAAACAAGCCACAGTTCAGGTGGCTCAGGACACAGCCCTGCTGGCAAGTAATAGATAGAAAGGCTTCCCACTGATCACCTATGAACTGCAACAGTAACAGGCAGCAAAGGGGGCCAGGGTGCAGCCAAGAATGGCCTGGTTCTTGAACTAGCTGGCCCAGGCAGACCCTGGCACCCCTGCTAACACCTTTCCCTAAAGAGAGCACTACCATCAGCCACAAGAACATTGAGGTATCTCCCTGTCCCAGGAACTATCTCCCCCATTCAGTTCAGAGGAGCCAAGTTAGAGTCACAGCTGGCAGTGGTCCCAGCTCAGAGCCAGGCTGGTAGACTTTAATCCCACCATTTCCAGACGCCCAGGACCCGGTCCTCACCACAAGCTGCATAAACAAGGGCACATTAAGGATAAGGAACTGCAAAGATCCAAGAGACAGGGTGGGTAGGCAAATGCCCCCCTTTACCTGCAGGTTGGTGGGAGGGAAAGTTTGCCTAACAACTCTAGGCAAAGTTACAGACAGCCTAGACAAACTTAAATGTCTACAATCACGAAAGTGAAACTACACAAACCTGACTTTGGAGACAGAGGGTCAGAAGGCTCCCTGGGATGGATAGGTTGGCAATACTCTCAAACCTAGCTCGATCTGCTCTGGACTTGTGGCTCAGCTTCTGGGCCACAGAGGACATGGGAGGCAGAGGTGACAGTCAGGTCAAGGCAGCCCTGCTGCTGTATCTGCAGGGCAATGGACACACTGGAGAGCAGGAACCCTGTATGCCCCAGCGTCAGTGGCCACTCTGTTCACTCATGAGGACTGGTAGGTGCCCAGGGCTGTGCTGAAGGATGTGTATATTCCACAAGAAGCAGCAGCAGCCGGTCAGTTCCATCTGTACCAGGCAGGAATCCCTGACATCTTCCTGGGTAGGATAATGGCCAAGGCCCCTGGGTTTGGGCGCTAGGGTGTGACGGTGTTCAAATATTTGTTCACAGACAAAGCAATGCTGGGAAGCACTTTGGGTGTGTTTCCAAATGAAATCAAGAGCCAAAGTATGGCGCTGAGCCAGCCTTCTCCAAGAGGTCCCTCAGGAAAGGACCCATCTTCTACAGACAGCTGGACAGAGGGAACTGGTGGGACTGTGCCTACTCTCCACAGCTTACCAGTTCCACTGAGCTGTTCTAACAAGCCACCAAGCAGCCTATACATCTCCGACCATTACATGTGACAAGTGTCTGGGACCTTTCAGCACCTCAGAACAGTGTCAGCCTCTTCCTTGTAGTGAAAAGCAATCTCTGTCTGAGGACTACATTCCCCTGAGTAATCTGAGTGTTTTAAATACAGGACTGTGAAGGCACAACTTGCATGCGACCAGGTTCAACTCAAATGCACACCCTTGCCTGAGTGGCTTTTGTTTGGCCTCTCTGAGCATGCCCACAAACACAGAGGATACCTACCTGGTGGGCGGGGACTAGCCCTCTACTGGCCACCTGGTTTACAAGAAGCAGTCAATCATCTTTCAGTTTCTCATACCTTGCTGTTTAGGCACTTCCTTCCGTCCAATCAAGTCCCAGTTGGTTGCCCCAAAAATCAAAAGCTGCCCTTTGCACTTAGACCCTTCAAGTTTCTAAAGAGAGAAAGAAGGCCAAGAATTAGCTTGTTAAGGCTACTTGCTTGCTGCTGGCACTCCACAGCTGTCCTATGAACTAGAAAAGAGATGAGGTCTCTCTCTACAGCCTACACTAACCTTGAACTCACATCTTCTGGACTTGGCCATGCACACACCATTGCACCTGGCTTGAAAGTAATTCTTTGCTGGTGTCAGAGGTCCCATCCAATCACCCCCTCGTCTACATGCTCCAAGGTGGGCGACCCCAAGCCCGTCCCCAGAAACTGCCTTAAGTTTGAGCTCAACACTGATGCTAAGCCAAAGGAGAGCTCTGTTCACCCCCCTTCTGTGTGATGAAATATGCACAAGGTCAGCCCCCAAGGTGGGGGGACCCAGGAACCACACACTCGGAGGCCAGCTACACGTTCCCCACTCCCCACTACGACCATCACATCACGCTGTACTGGCAGCCTTCATACATCAAGTCCCGTATGACTTCTGCATGGTCACCATGACATCAGCCCTGTGTGCCGACCACAGTATTACAAAGAGACTTTTAACAGGGAGGCAGGATGGGGGGAAGCACAGCTAGGCACCTAACTTCATCCAGGGAGATGGGAAGGGGCAGCAGGGTCTGATGCCGAGGGCCTTCCATGGAGCATCTGATGCTGCCCACAGTGGGGACCTTGTCACTAGGCTCCCAGCGAAGAACATGACTCCCTGCCCCTCCATGTTTAGAGACAGGAGTTTGCTCTGTAGTTCTGATTGCCTCTCAACCTCAGTGGTCCTCCTGCCTTGGCCTCCTAGCACCAGGAGTACAGGTATGCACTGTATCTGTCCGGCCATCTTAAACACAAAAACCCACCAGGGCTACAGAGCCTCCTCTACGAATATGGAGCTAGCATTTTAAAAGGCCACTACACAGTCACGGGCTGCACCCATACAAAATCCCATCAGCATCCCCTCTGTACCTTCTTAAAAGTCAAAACACATTATTCTTTCCTTTCAAAATATACTTGTCGGCTGCTGAGCTGGTTCAGTGAGGTAAAAGGACTCACAGTGCAAGCCTGATGACCCGAGTTCAAATCCCCAGGATCCATGGCCTCTGCGTGCCCATACTCACACACATACCTCACATACACACGAACAATAAAATGCGTGTTTTTAACAAAAATGCACTTTTGCTTTGTTTGAGACAAAGCCTTACTATGGGGCCCAGGCTGGCCTCCATTTATAGAATTCTCCTGCATCAGTCTTCCAAATGCTGGGATTATACCCAGTTTCCAAATGCACTCTGTAGAAATAAAATAGCTCAGTGGTTGAGTGTTTACTGCTCTTGCAGAGGACCCGGGTTCAGTTCCTAGCACCCAGGTCAGGTAGTTAGTGGCTCCACAATTCTCTAATGTCACTTCCAGAGGATCTGACACCCTCTGGCCTCTGTGCACACAGGTTTTAAAGCAGGTACACACACAGAAAGAAATTAGTATAAAAAGCAATTAAATAAAGTTGGTTGTTAGGCTTAATCTATGTACCTACCCCTCCACCCCCACCCCCAACTAAGAAAGAGACCTTTTTTGGAGCTATTTGTGAAAGCCTGGAGCAAACCAGAACTGAGCAGCAGCTGCAGTTTCAATACCTCCAAGCCCATAGCGGCCCCAGGTCAGCTGTCCTGGACAACACACTCCACATTTTATTTTTTGGGGAATCTGATTTCCCAGGTGTCCCCAGTATTATATAACACCTACTTCCAACCAGGTCCAGGAGGCAGATGGCAGGAACCGATCTTCAAGACTGGCTCCGATGGCGATGGCCTAGGCCTCACAGGGATGAAGTAGCCTCCCTTCTCAATTATTCAGGAGTGTGGGGGCAGCCTTCCAAAGCCAGACTCAAGTTACCCGATGGGAGCCTGCTTTCCCTTTCTCTCTCCTTTGTTGAAAAGCAGGTGTGGCTGGAATAGCCTACAAGCTTCAGCCCACAGCACTGGGCACTCTGCAAGCCTGTCACTTACTTGTGTGTGCTCAACCACTCTTCAGGTCAGGACTGAAGGGGCCCCAGAAATAGAGGGGAGAGGCCTCAAAACCAGCATGACTCCAGACCACACAGCACTGCACTTCTGCATGGAGAAGTTCAAGGGCTCCCAAGCTCAGCACTCACGTACTGAGAGACAGACACAGCAAAGCCTCATGGGTGCTATGGCCACCCAGAGCCCTGAGCTCCACAGACTAAGGACGGGTGGCCAGTATCAGGCCACCCAGCAGGTATATGAAAGCCCCGCCCTTTTGAAAAAGCTGTCTGTGGGCAACCGTGGCTGGCTGCCCACGAAAAACACGACCTGCTAGCCTGGTTCCAGTTTCACATCATGGACCCTGTGTTCTCACAGAAGACAAAGGATTGCATCTACTGCCAATGCCTACACAACTGTTTACCAGTGACCCAACGCTCATTTCTCTACAGCCTGACACTCCCTTCCTTCTTATGGAATTAAAAAAAAAATATATTGTTTGAAATAAAAATTTTAATTAGTGCTATTCGCAATGCCCTTTCTTTCTTTTCTTTTTTTTTTTTTTTTCTGAGACAGGGTTTCTCTGTGGCTTTGGAGGCTGTCCTGGAACTAGCTCTTGTAGACCAGGCTAGTCTCGAACTCACAGAGATCTGCCTGCCTCTGCCTCCCGAGTGCTGGGATTAAAGGCGTGTGCCACCAACGCCCGGCTCACAATGCCCTTTCAATCAAAGCCCACTTCAAAAAACCTCAGCCACAGAACTGCAACAACCTATACCATAAGCCTGTTGGCCCTATCCAGGGGATCCCAGTGAGCAAATGGATTTGAGGGCTTGGGGGGGCTCAGTGGAAGAGCATGTGCTTAGCCCTGGGTTCAGTACCACCCAAGCATCAGAGGGAGGGAGGGAAGGGAGGGAGGGAGGGAAAGACAGGAAGGAAGAAAAAAACAACATGCCAGCAGTTTCCCTGATCTCCAAAGGCTAACCCAGACTACAAAGTGGCTGTACCGTGTCTAAAGGCCTGTATGCAGACAAAGCTCAACAGTCCAGGATGGGTGAACTCCATCTCACCTGACTACCTACCTACCCATGACTGGTCACAAACATGACCTGGGCTCAGATGAGTGGCCAAGGCAGAAAATGCACTCAGTATCTTCAATCAACAAAATGGGAGTTCCAGGCCAAAGCAGTTTCTGAATTATCACCCAAGTACACTTTGCAAGGCTGAGAGTCAATCTTTTCACATTTAGGAGACTGATGCTCTGGGATGAGGAGGACCACAAAGCAAGATGCTGGCAACAACAGTCCCTGAGGGCTACCAACCCTCCTTCAGTCTTGGCCTTCGATTATGTTCACGAAGAATGAACATGTCTCAGGGTTCAGGAGCCAGGCAGTGGTGGTGCACGTCTTTAATCCAAACATTTGGGAGGCAGAGGCAGGTGGATCTCAGGGTTCAAAGCCAGCCTGTTCTATAGATGGAGTTCCAGGACAGCCAAAGCTACTACACAGAGAAACCCTGCCTCAAAAAACCAATCAAAAAACCAACCAAACCAAAACCACACAGAGCTGGACACCTGTACCACTCGCAGGTTTTTGATGACACAGGCAAGACTATGGGGATGGTCAATCCGCCTCTCCCTTGAAAGACACAAATAGCCATCCTTCACAACTACCTGTGAGGCTCTGGTCCTAAACTAACAGAGGACAAGACTAACCTTTTCTACAAATTGGCTGTTAAGGACTCTTCTGTCTTCCCTAGAACACCTGCCCCTCAACAATGTGAGCATGTGGCTTATCTTCCCCAAGCCCAACAACACTGCAAATTCAAGATAAGGGAAGGTGGAGAGGCTTGGGTCTGCTCATTGAATTAACTTCTGAAAATCAAGACACTGGTAGCCTACTACAGCAAATGGCCCATAATCTGCCTAGCAGAGACCACAATGGCCCTTGGGCTGGAGATACTGGGTGGCCTACTGGCCTAGGCCTATGGGGATGAATGCATGCTCTTGACCTTGAGCCAAACTCACCAACCCTAAGGGAAACAGAAACCCAAGGTACACTCTCCAGGTGCAAGTGCATCACTTCTGAAACCCCACAGGCCCCTGGCTTCACCCATCCTATGGCCCCGTACTGAAATAGATGCCCCCCCTAACTTTAAGGTGGCAGACACACAGCTTTTTAAGTTCCTGTTTCTACACACAGACGGGAAGTTAGCTGTACACATGAAACGAGCACAAACTGCAGGGGACTGCTTAACTCAGAGATGGCATCTCCCGGTAGGGCACAAGGTGCCAATTCCAAAACAGGGCTGGTGGAGGCAGAGGCAGGCCTTCGGATCCCTCCTACACTCCTTTCTTCCACCCTCATGTGAATCCCTCAGGGAGTTTAAGAATCTCTTCCCAGACTACAGAACTCACTGTTCTTGCAGTGGACAAGAGCAGTACAGCTGCTAGCGCAGATACAGATAATCCAATTCCACGCGGCTTTCCCAAACTCAGAAAACGAAGGTTCAACAGAGATAGGACTCCAACACGCCTAACTTCTTAGCACCTTCCTAACCCTCCTCCGAGCAGGGAGGAGGGCAACTGGCGAGTTCCTCTTTTACCACGATGGCAGAGACCATCACCCTATCTGGAAAGCCTACCTCCCGCAAGGTTCCCTGCGGCCCAGTCAGCCCCTTCCTTCCACTTCAGGGCTGTCTGTGAAATATGTTCACGGGCATGATCTACTGTCCCTTCTCGTGTGCCTGGACGACTGTGAGGCGCCCAGGTCCCTTTACCCTTGCCACCTCTCCAGAGCATCCTTCGGAACAAGGCTGACACCCCAAGAATCAAACACCATCCCTTTCTAAGGGTTAACAGAGAATGTGGTCTCCTGCCTAGGCGGAGGGGAGAGATGTACCAAAGAAAACTTCCACAAAGTTCTAGTAAGGATGCTGCGGCCCCTGGGCCCTGCTCGCACCGGCTCTGCGGGGCTTCTTCTGCAAGGCTCAAGTTAGATGGCCGAGACCAGAGCTTACGGGAGGACCGACCCACACCGGCCCCACGCCGCGGCCACCCCAGGCAAACAAAGCCGAGCGCCGCTCTGCGGGGGGTCGCGGGTGGGAGGAGAGCCCCTGGGCGGGCGGGGAGGAGGAAGGGGGGGTGCTCCGAGGAGCATGCGCGCTCACACCCGCGCGGGCCCCCACCATGCCCCGCGCGCACCGGCCGGCCGGCCGCGCAGACTACACATGGAGCATGCGCGCAGCGCGCCAGGCCCCGCCCCCCCGGGGCGCCCGAGCCGCAGCGGCGGGAACCTCAAAGCCCCGGCGCGAGCCGGCAGCTCCCGGAGGGTTGCCCTCCCCCGGGGGAAGAGACGCGTGTGGGGGGGGAACGGGGGAGGGGACGCACCCGGGGGAGAGCGGCACCCCCCCCCTCCGCGCGGCCACGCACGCCCGGCTCCCCCGGCCCGGGACCAGCTCCTCCGGGTTCCCCCGCGCGGCGTGGGGGAGGGGCGGGGCGTGACCCCGCGGCGCCCCTCCCCCCAACCGCCAACCGCCCGCCCCCCCGCCCCACTCACGACGCGCTCCTTCGTGTGCTCGGGTTCCGTGATGATCGCGGCCGCGCCGCCCGCCTTGCCCGCCGCCGCCGGCCGGGCCGCGCGCTTGCCGCCGCCGGGGGCCCCGTCCAGCTCCGGGCCATCCTCGTCGCCGCTGCTGCCGCCGCCGCTGCTGCTGCTGCAGCGCTCGGGCCGCTCGCGCTTCCTGCCCGCGGGGCCGCCGCGCCTCCGAGGCCCCGCGCGCGCCGTGCCGTTGCCCGAACTCGGCTCCTCCCAGGCCGCCCCCTTCTTCCTGGGCATGGTCGCGGGCTGCGGACACGGGCGCACAATGCACGGGCGGGAGAGCGAGCGAGCGGGCGGGCGGGCGAGCGGGCGGGCGGGGAGGGGAGCGCCGCGCGGCGTGGGCCGCCCCACCTGCTGCTCCCTCGCCCCTCCCCACGCCGCGCGCCACGCGGGGACCCCCCCCTCACCCCGGCCCGGCCCCGGGCACCTGCGAGCACGCGCGGAAAGATCAACTTCGGTGGGCCCCCGGCCCGGCCCCCGCTGCCCCGCACTCGCCCCGTCTGCTTTTTTTTTTTTTTTTATTGATTTTGAACAATGGGATCTCTGTCTGTCTCCGATTAAACCACGTGGATCCGCCTTCCTTCCCCTTCTTATTCATTCCGTTCCCCAACCCCCTCTCCCCCAGCGTTGTTTCTTTTTTCTTTCCTAACCTTTCTCGTGGGGTGGGGGGGAAGAGGAGGAAAAAACAAAAAAGAGGAAAAAAAAACTTTCCCAGACCCTGCAAACTGGTCCCTGTGGGTTTTCAGCTCCTACCTGGTTGGAGTGTTGAGAAAAGGGGAAGGGGAGCGATTGAAAGACGGGTCGACGGCTTCTTCTCTCCCCGGCCGGGACGAGGGCTCCAGCCCACTCACCAGATACACTTAAAATGTAAATACGAGCTTCCAGAACAAATGCTACAACACAAAACAGAAACACATGTGCGGCCGGGCGGCAAGCGAGCGCGCGCGCGGCGGGCGGCGAGGGGCTCCGGGCGCGCGCGCCCCCTACCGGCCGGAGGACCCCGCGGCCCGGCCACCCACCCGAGCCTGCGTCCCGGGCACCCGGCGCCACGCCGCAAGCCCCGCTGGGCCTGCCGCTGTGCGCTCCGCACGCCCTTCCACGCAGCGTGGCCTGCGCGTCACCGGCGTCTTTGGGGCTCCGGAGAGTGTCAGATTCTCTTGTTTTTTCCTCTGAGCGTCTAGACAGGTCACCTGAGGACAGTCGCTGGAAAATAGTTCCTTTGCTCACGCAGCAGCCAACGAGGGACGTGCCCTAATTGAGTGATTGGAATGAAAGATGAATACAATTTGAATAACTTTCTCCTATGCAAACAGAGGCTAGATTTTATTCACCGTGGATGTGTCCCCGGGATGCAGCCGGGTGCTGTTGCGCGTTCAAGTTACATAAAGGTTTGATATACTAAGAACTTAGTAATTAGCGGGGGGGGGGGCATAAGTGGACGTGAAACTACTTGTGGCGGAAAGTTTTTCTTCCTTTTTTTTTTTGTATATTTACTGCGCCCCCAGTAAAAGCAAAACAAGATACAAGGGTACTAGATGCAGAAAACGCAGACGTAGAGACCAAGATATCTGCCCGATTGGAAAGAGGAATAAGGAGAAAGAAATAACTGAAAGTGTGGTACTTACCCCATTCCAGGATCAAGGAAGGCGTTTCCTGGACAAGCTGGGTTGAGCAATTTAAAGAATCCGACCTTCCAGAAAAGGGGGAGAAAGCATTTTCTCAGCCCTGTGGAGTAGTGCACGGATCCCGGAAGGGAAGTGGCCAGAGGTGCTGGGGTGAGATTAAAGAGCCAAGGCTGAGTGCGGAGTTGACAGGGGCCATCTCACAGAACCGGGCTAGCAATGTGCAGGGTTGCGGACTGGGGAAAGATCGACTTGGCTGGTACTAGGGGAAGGCTTGCATCTCAGTTTAACTTTCTCTTCTACCAATTGTTTCAACCCCACCACCACCACCACCCCTTTGGGGTTTTATTTTGTCTCTCGTATCCCAGGCTGGCCTGAAACTCACCATGTAGCCCAGGCTGGCATTACACTTGCTCCTCCTTCCTCCACCTCTCAAGTGCCCGAGTTGCTCGAGTTGAAAGTTTCTTTTTTTAGCAACTTGCTTGATTGGCTAAAGAGTTCTAGGGTCTTTGAAGTTCATTCTTTATTATATCGAGAAACAAGGGGGGGGGACGACACGCAAGTATCTGAAGGCAAACAGACTCCAAGCGAACCAAATCTAAGTTATTTGACAAAGTCACAAGTCTGTGTGTCCTGAGAGTTGGATGCACTTATGTAAAACAACTCCGAAAATGAGCCTCGACTGGTGCATTTCGGAGATATTCAGGTCAAGACCACATAGGAGCACCGTTTGAAAGCCTCTTAATAGGCCAGGCATTCGAAAAGATTGAAGAGATTAAACCTTGAGGCTTTGATATAAAACATTAGAACCAACCAGAAAAGAATTCTGCCTTAAGTGTGCCGTCAGGTCCCGGTTTCAGGAAACGGCATGCTGGAGCTTGTCCGGGGGAGGTGGCTGGTTGGGCGTTTATCTTCCCGACAACACCCTGTGTGGCCAATTAGAAACGCTGAGGGCGCCTTTAAAAGGCTTTCAAGCAACGAATGTCTCTTTCTTTCTCCGGCCCCATTATACTGCTTTCTGCCGGCGTAAAAGGCACATGCGTCAGAACCGCTGATGCAACCCGACGCTAATATCACGTTGCATCATCTGACCCTAGGTGTGGTGCTTCCAAAACTGGTTTTTCCTGAGGCCGTGCTGGAGAAGAGCACTCGGGGGGGGGATAACACCCACCAACTGGCCCTCTTCGGCGGGCGATAAAAGTGTTTTCTGCCACTACATGCCTCAGTGCCACACTATTTCAGACCCAGGGAAAGCCCGAGTGACTCCCCTGGCTGAGATGGGGGTGCAGACGCACACACTCATCCGCGAGGCATGTCGGCTGCTGCTCAGCTTACTTAACGAGTGTAACAGTGAGGCGCACCTACAGGGCAAGCCGGGAGGGCTCCCTCCAACCACTACTCAAGCCTGGGAATCTGACTTCATTTTAGTTGAGCAGCTGCTCGTGGAGAGAAGAAAGGTTTAGAGCAGGGGGTGAAGAGAAGGGAGAGCAGGGACTGAGACTTCTAGGCCCTTCTCTGTGGGCACAGGTGACTGGCCTCCGTCAGTACGTGGAAGTATGGGCGATCTTAGTATAAGCCTTTTCTGCTGCTCCTCACTCAAGGTTGGACTCAGGGACAGCCGGAGCCCCCTCCCAGAGGTGTGTTTCCATCCAGCTCGACCTCAGAAAGCTCCCCGGCTAGTCAAGTCTCCAGTCCCATTTACATAAAAACGAAGCCAGCCACTAGTGGCAGAAACGGTTTCGTTTTTAGACCAGGTCGAAAGTATTCCAGGCTGGCCGTGAACTCACAGTGTAATCAACGATGCCCTTCAGCATCTGATTCACCCGCCTCGCCTCTGGAGCGCTGACACTACAGATATGGACCATCATAGTCCATTTGTGTGGTGCTGGGCTTCATATACGATAGACAAACACTCTACACACCGATCCACACAGCCAGCTCCAGACAGAAAGGAATTCTGATGGTCTGGGCAGGTCCAGTTGGACCACAATAGGATGCTATGCAATCTGCCAGTATGGTTGAACCAGGAAGCTAAAAGCTACTGGACCCTTGAATATGGCAGGTCCATTCTGCAATGATGTTATAGCATAAACACACTGGATTTGTTTGTTTCATTTGGGGTTTTTGCTATTGCTTTTTCCTTTGTTCTCAAAGCAGGGTTTCACCGTGTAGCCCAGCCTGGCCTTGAACTGGTATGTATTGCCTCACCTCCAGAATGCTGGTATCATGGGCTTGTACCACCATACCCAGCTTACACTACACTTGAAGACTCAGAGCAAACAAAACAAAGCCCCACGACAGATGTCATTAACAGTTTTATTATGTTAATGTGAGCACAATGGTGTGTAGTTATGTAGTCCCAGTTACTTGGGAAACTGAGGCAAGGGGGATCAGAAGTTTGAAACTAGGTTGGGCAAAATAGAGAGACCTCATATAAAAAGACAATAGATTTGGGGATACAGCTCAGCGGTAGAACACTTGCCTGGCATGTGAGAGGCTCTGGGTTCAATCCCAGGCAGACCCAGAACTAAAGGATAAGCTTGGTATGGCCAGCCTGGTCTATAGAGTGAATCTCAGATCAACCTGATACATACATACACCAGAGCCTGTCTCAAAAGTAAAGTGAAGCAAAATAGGGGCTGGAGAGATGACTCAGTGGTTAAGAGCACTGCCTGCTCTTCCAAAGGTCCTGCGTTCAATTGGCTCACAACCATCTGTAATGAGATTTGGTGCCTAACACTGTACACATAATAAATAAATCTTTGAAAAGAAAATAAAGAGAATGAAGCTCTAAAAAAAAAAAAAAAAAAAAAAAAAAAAAAAGACTGCCTACTGCTCTCAAATGGGTCCAGAGTTTGGTTCCCAGCACCTCACTAAGTAGCTCATGACTGCCCCTGAAAGTCTATCTCCAGGCTTAAAAATTAAAAATAAATCTATAACACTAACAAGCAAGGAACAACGACAACAACAAAAATATCGCAGGCCAGATGGCTTAGCGGGTAAAGGCTCTTACAGCATGATGACCTCATGAGTCTTGGAACCCATGCACAACCCATTTACATCCTACGTGTACACACAATCATACATTTAAAACATGTAAAGCCAGATAATACTTAAAATAACTTTCATTCCACATTGAAATAACATCTATCTAGGATTAATATACTAAAATATTCTTTTTCTTTCTTTCTTATTTATTTATTTATTTTGAAAGACAGGGTTTCTCTGTGTAGCCCTGGCTGCGCTGGAACCTGCACTGTAGACCAGGCTGGCCTTAAACTCAGAGGGCTGCCTGCCTCTGCATCCTGAGTGCTGGGATTAACGGCACAGCCACTGACTTGCATTTTCTTTTCTTTTTTGGGAGGAGTGGGGGGGGGGGGGAGACACATGCCAACAGGTTCTTGTGGAGGTCAGAGAACAACTTGCAGGATGCAGGAGTTGGGTCTCTCCTACCATGTAGTTTCCAGGAACAGACTTTAGGTCTTCAGGCCTGAAGGCAAGTGCTGTAACCCACTGAGCCTTCTCACCTGCCTAGGAAGTTCACGCCCACTGAGCTGCACTGCCTTTGCAAGCACAGCTGAAAAGCCAGTAGATTAATGAAAAAATGAAATAAAAGGAGGATGTGGCTACTCCTGAAGTATGGAGAGTTTTTATTGTAGATGTAAAGCGAAAACAGGCAGAGGGAAGAACCCCGCTGAACATGGCCCGTAGACTGAAACCAACCGTGAGAGGGGAGAGGGTCAGGGAGACCAGACAGGAGACCAGACCAAGAGACAGTGGCCAAGAGGTAAAAGGGCCAAAAAAGCTGCCACGTAGCCAAAAATGGCTGAATTATATAGAGAAGAGTAATTTGGGGTACAGCAGGTGCAGCCCAGTCTCTGGGCTGAAGAAGTTTAGGGTAGGGGGTGGGGTGCCAGCCAAGAGGAGCCTGTAACAGATAGGAATTGGGGGATGGTGGGAGAATCTGGCCACTAGGCCTGCTTTGATGTGTTAATAGGCATCTCAGCGGTTTGTCCCGGGTTTGAGACCTACACAGCCTTTGCAAGCGCCAACAACTCCAGTTGGTTGATCTGGAGTCAAGACTTTCTGCTTCCTGTCTGGCTTCCCCTGTTAGTAAAATGACAACATTGATCTGGGGGGGGGGGTTCCTTCTGAATTTACTATTTCCTCATACCCAGATCTGTAGGTATCGAATCCCTGTCCTAAGGACCTGTCCTAAGGGCTGGAGAGACGGTTCAGCATTTAGGACCACTGACAGCTCTTCTAGAAGAGCTGGTTCAATTCCCACCACTCACAGTGTGGCTCACAATTGGCTGTAACTCCAGTTCCAGGTGATCCAACACCCTCTTCCAGTCTCCTTGGGCACCAGAAGTGCATACCACATGGTGCACAGGCGTGCATACAGGCAAAACACCACACACGTAAAAATCATTTAATTAAAAAAACAAACTCTTCTATTTCTGACAGTGAGTCATGGAATTTTAGAATTCAAAAGGTCTTTAAATGTTACAGCTGGACCTCTAAGTCCCCAGCCTGGCAGCTATCCTGGGCTCAGCCTGTGGTTTTTCCTGCCGTTATCTAGTGAACGCCCAGGGCAGCTGGCATGCAGGAAGCTGTCTACATTTTCCTGCTGACCTAAATAATACCCAGAAGAAAGAATTGAAGCTCAGAGAAGCTCTTAGGGCTGCACAGCTGGCTGGTACGACAGGCAGGAGGATGGGAGCTTCTCAGCCCAGGTCAGGAAGCTGTGGTGACCCCGGGACCAGCAGCGTCAGCATCCCTTGGGAGTTTCTTAAAAGCTACCTTACTAAAACAGAAACTGCAGGGGCGGGAGAGATGGCAGGCACTTAAAAGCATGCATTGCTCTTCCCAATACCCACGTGGTGGCTGCGGCATGCACGTGGTGCACTTTCATACAAGGAGGCAAAATACCCATGCTCGAAAACTAAAGGCAATTCATAAATATTTGAAATAAAGAAAACAAGCTTCTATTTTTTGTTTGCTTCATTTTTAAATTTATCTTTATTTATTTTGAGATAGGGTCTCACTATGAATCCTTGGCTGGCCTGGGACTCACTTTGTAGACCAGGTTGGCATTGAATTCACAGAGATCTGCCTGCCTCTGCCTCCTAAATGCTAGAATTAAAGGTGGGCGCCACCATACCTGGCTGTTCATCATGATCATAATTATGATTTTCAGGGCAGGAGAAATGGCTCAGAGGTTAAGAGTACTGCTTGCTCTAGCAGAGGTTCTGAGTTCAATTCCCAGCGACCACATGGTGGCTCACAACCATCTATAATGAGGCCTGGTGCTGTCTTCTGGCATGCAGGCAGAACACTGTATACATACTAAATAAAAATAAATCTTTAAAAAATAATAATTATCATTATGATTTTAGCTGGGTGTGGTGGCACACTCCTTTACTCCCAGCACTCAGGAGACAGAGACAGGCTAATCTCTTTGATTTCCAGGTCAACCCCTGGTCTACAAAATGAGTTTTGGTATAGCCAGAGCTGTTACACAGAGAAACCCAGTCTCAAAAAAAAAAAAAAAAAAAGTAAATTCATAAATAAAAAATATTATTTAAATTAAAATATTTATTATTTTAATTTTATGTATATGAGGGGTTTTCCTGTGTTTATGTGCATGTTTGCATTACTCATAGAGGCCAGAAGAGGGTATTAGATTCCCTAGAACTGGAACTATAGACTTGTGAGCCTCCATGTGAGGTACTAGGAATCAAATCTGGGTCCTCTGGAAGATCAGTGAACTCTCTTAACTGCTGAGCCATCTCTCCAGCTCCCTCATCCTCATTGTCTTTTAAATAAATATGTACCTGTAGGCTGGCCTCCAATTCACCATGGTGGCAAGGGTGACCTTGAACTCCTGACCTTCTTGACTTTGCCCCACAACTGCTGGCATGATGGGTGTGCATCAACGTGCTTAGCTGATTTAATTCTCATGTCTGCAGTGATGGGGGTCCTGCACAGGGACTGAGACATTTTTAGCTTTTGATGTTAGCTGGACACTTGGTTAGGGAAGGAAGGAGGATCAGGGGTTCAAGGTCATCCTTGGCTGCTACATCCTGAGCTAATGAGGTCCTGTCTCAAAAATAAGAACAACAAAGAAGAAAAAAGGAAAAAGTAGGCAATGAAACAAACAAAAGGATGTACCCTATCACTGACCTACACTTCAGTCAGGAAAATGCATCTTAAACAGATATCCCAGGAGACTTTTCTGCTTCCAAAAGTCTGAGGAGTGTCACCTGCTTGTCCACTTCCCTCAAGGAAGATCCCACTGTCTATTTTCACCCTTGGGATGTCTCCCCCCAGTTCATGGAGAGGAGCTTTCAGCTAAAGGACACAGGACCCACGAAGCTGGCACAGTGAGGGCTCCAGGTTAAGCCAATTCAATGAGCATTTGCTGGCACCCTCGAGTCTGAGCTACATCCTGTTTTGAAGGTAAAAAAAAAAAAAAGTCCCAAGGGTTGGAGAGGGCTCTTGCAGTCCTGCTACCTAGTCTTCCAGCATTAAGCAAGCACTTTGCAATTGTGCCCTGACAGGTTTTACCGTTTCCCTTTTAATAGAAGAGAGGCCAGGAGAAATGTGGAATGAGAAGGGGCTCTTCTGGGGAATCAAATGTAATTTCTCCAATCCGGGAAAACCTGGATCGAAATCAATTCAATCAACATCCGCGGTTAGTTTGCAGCCCTTCCTGACCCGAGTTTGGTTTCATGACGGAGCCACGATCTGCAGAATTGGTCTCTAATCAATAGCTCACCATCATTCTAGAAGACCATCCCCACGCAAGCTTTCAGGTAACAGACATGCTCTGTAGAGTCTATTTTCCCTGTCAGAGGACGGTACAGATACTTGGCTTTTTGTTTGTTTGTTTTTGTTTTTAAGACAGTAAGACAGGGTTTCTCTGTGTAGCCCTGGATGTCCTGGAACTCACTCTATAGACCAGGCTGGCCTTGAACTCATAGAGATCTGTCTGCCTCTGGGATTAAAGGTATGTGCCACCACTTTGAGACAAGATCTCATTTAGTCCAGGATGGCCTCTAGTGTACTATATAGCCAAGGATAGTCTTTTTTTTTTTTCTTTCTTTCTTTCTTTCTTTTTTTTTCAATTTGAGACAGGGTTTCTCTAGGTAGCTTTGGAGCCTGTCCCGGAAATCACTCTGTAGACCAGGCTAGCCTTGAACTCACAGAGATTCACCTGCCTCTGCATGTGAGTGCTGGGATTAAAGGCTCACACCATCACTGCCCAGCTAGTCTTTACCATGTGGTATTCCTGTCTCTACCTCCTAAATTCTGGGGTTATAGGCCAGAGCCACCACACCCTGCTGGTTTTACAGGTTTGAAACAAGAGAAAGACTGACTAGGCTCTAGTGGCTCAAGCCTGTGATCCCATCATTCTGGAAGCAGAGGAGGGGAGATCAGGAGTTCTAGGCTAGCCTAGGTTGCAAAGTGAATCTCAGGTCAATCCAAGCTATATTATCAAGACCTACTGAGATTGTGGAGTGAACAAGGCACAAAGGGATTGTGGGATGTCTTACAGACATCCACTCAACTTTGTGAAATGAACCAAGCCAAGTGAAGAGGTTGACAGCCACTGGAATTTGAATA
The DNA here is from genome assembly GCF_003668045.3 of Cricetulus griseus. NCBI lineage: Eukaryota > Metazoa > Chordata > Mammalia > Rodentia > Cricetidae > Cricetulus > Cricetulus griseus. The sequence continues at coordinate 12,564,862 of NC_048595.1, forward strand.
GACAAGAAAAACAGGGCTTTATCCCAGCATGGTGTCATCTCACTCCCCTAAAGGTTATAAGCAAACAAGAAAAGATACAACTTGTTGAAGGCAGACTGGTGGTCCTGGTGACCGTGGTAGCCCTTCTATGTTATGTCATGCAAAACTATAATCCTTTCAAAGTAGAAAAAGAAAGTTGTTTCTACAGGAGGCCCTGGCTTCCATCTCTGTCACAATGTCAATCAGGAATGGTGACATATTCTTGTGATTCCAACACTCTGAAGTGGGAGGTGGAAGATAAAAAAAATCCAAAGTTACACTCCATCCCCAGCTACAATGCACATTTGAGGCCAACTTGTCTACAGTAAGAAAAGCAAGCCAAGGCGTGGCAGCACCCAATTTTCATCCCAGCATGCAAGAGGCAGAGACAGGTAATCTCTGTGAGTTCCAGGCCAGCCTCATCCACATAGCAAGTTCCTGGCTACCAGCCCTGGCTACATAGTGAAACCATGAAAAGAGAGAGAAAGACAGACAGAGACAGACAGAGAGAGAGAGAGAAAGAGAGAGGAGAGAGAGAGAGAGAGAGAGAGAGAGAGAGAGAGAGAGAGAGAGAGATACTGGGCAGTGGTGGCACAAGCCTTTAATCCCAGCACCCTGGAGGCAGAAGTAGTCAGATCTCTGAGAGTTCAAGGCCAGCCTAGTCTACAGATCAAGTTCCAGGACAGCCAGGGCTACACAGAGAAACTCTGCCTTGGAAAAGAAAAAAAAATAAATAAGAGGAACTGGAGGAAGAAAACCACATTATTAATCTCATGGGAAGTCTAAATATCCAGGCTAATTCTAAAATTCACCAAATAGCCCAGTGAAAGGAGGAAAGACTTTCTTACATTTGTTCCAAAAACACGGAACTTTTACTGTGTACAGACATGACAAGGCTTGTTTGGGTTGAGGGTGTGGCTCCGTGGTACAGTGCATGCCCTGGACTCCATCCCCAGCACTGTTAAGACAAAAAGAGATGTAAGAAGATGAAAGTTCATCTACACCCTGATATGGCTATGGTCCCACTATGAGGAATACTATGGTCCCACTATGAGGAATACAGCTCAGTACACAGCACATACTCAAACGCATGGGGCCCTGGGTTCCATCCCTAATGCAGCAAAGAAAAGATAGGAAAAGAAAAGATAAAAAAAAAAGGGGGCTGGAGAGATGGCTCAGCAGTGAAGAGGATGGGAGTTCAGTTATCCAACCCCCACTTGTGGCTATTTACAGCCACCTGTGACTCCAGCTCCAGGAGACTGACAGCCTCCTCTGAACTCTGATATTACACTCACAGGCACAACTCCCTGCCTCCACACACATACGATTCACGATAAAGTAAATATGTTTTAATATTTATTTTTCATTGTATGTGATGGATGTTTGCCTGTATCTGTGCACCATGCATATGAGTGCCCAAAAAATCAACACTTGGGAGGCAGAGACAGGCAGATCTCTGAGAGAATTCCAGGACAGCCAAGGCTATGTGGAGAAACCCTGCCTCGAAAAACAAAATAAAACAAAAATTAAAATAGTAATAATAAGGAGAGTTAGAGCCGGGTGGTGGCGGCACACACCTTTAATCCCAGCACTTGATCTCTGTAAATTCAAGGCCAGCCTGGTCTATACAGCCAGTTCTAGGACAGCATGGGCTACACAAAGAAAGACAGTTATAGCTCTTGTAACAATGTGGAAGATGGTTTGTACACAGCCCAGGCTCTAGGAAGGGGAATTGGATGCTGTCTGATGCCTCTCCCAGCCCTGATATATACTCTCCCAACACCTTATGACCCCTGACCTCTGTCTAGAAGCAGCTCCTGGCTGGTAAAGTGGCTCATGCAGATAAACCTGAGACCTACATTTGATCTCTGGAATTCACGTGATGAGGGGCAAACCGAGTCACACACACTCTCCTCTGATATCTGCCTGCTCAACTCACCTGGTATCATCGCGTGCACGTGGTAGTGCACACACATATAAATTAAAAATTTAAAAATAAATACAGAAGCCTCCTCTGGACTTCTCTGAGTGACGTGCCTTTAGTCCCAGCACCCGGGAGGCAGAGGCAGAGGCAGAGGCAGAGAGGCAGAGAGGCAGAGAGGCAGAGAGGCAGAGAGGCAGAGAGGCAGAGAGGCAGAGAGGCAGAGAGGCAGAGAGGCAGAGAGAGAGGCAGGAGGAGCTCTGTGAGTTTGAGGCCAGTCTAGTCTACAAAGCTACACAGAGAAACCCTGTCACAAAAACAAAAACAAAAACAAAAACAAAACAAAAACAAAAACAAAAACAAAACCAGAAGCATCCATCATGATGGGGAGATGGCAGGATACAAGAAAGTAGGCTGCTCTTCATACACTGACTCACACAGATCTGCACCCCATGCATAGAAAACCTGTTGGCGAGTTAGTGCACAGCCTGTCACACCCAGAAGCTCTGGGGCCTCAGGAGCCCCAGCAATGGGAATCTGACCTTGCCCTCTCTAGTGCACACAAGTGAAATAAGGCTGGTCATTTAGAGAAGTTATCTTTCTAGCTGAAATCTAACCCCTCCTCAGAGGGACAGAACCTCAGGGACCAGGGGAAGCCCCGCTGGCTCCAGTGAGCCCAGAGAAGGACAATGTGTCCACTCCCTGGAGCCCGCGGCTCAGTGCCCTCCACTCTGCCAGGAGCCACTTTGCCAGCTAAACCACTCATTATTTTTTTTTAATCTACTGGATACTTTAAATAACTGTTATTACACACACAGTGTTCAAAAGAGTTCATTTATTACCAAACCTCATTAAAACTGACTGCCTGTGGGGGAAGCCTGAGACTGCACAACACACGGAAGCGCCCCCTCCACAAATCACCACCCGGAACACTTGCCTGCTGCAGAGGGTCTCAGTGTCACTCAGCAGGGGTGAGCACGGGTGCAGCTGAGGTCAGAGCAGGGCTGGGAGGGTAGTAAGTGCAGGACAGTGAGCCTGAGACATGGAGGGAGGGCACAGACTCAAAGTGCCCTGGCTCACACCCCAGCTCTGCCACTGGCTATGTGTTCTTGATCAAGTTAAGCTGCTTCTCTGTGCCTTGCTTCCCTCTGCTGCCTGTGAAATGATCTACCAAGGTGCCTCTGAAAAACAGAATAATCTAGATGCTACACAAAGACAAACTGAAAGTAGCATAGCAAGAAAAAAAAAAAAAAAGGTTGTGTCAAGAGCCACATGGGATCAAAATGGGTGGGAACCGAATCTCTTCCCGAGTCCGACTTCACGTCTGACTTTTCGATATCAGTATAAATGTGGAAGGGAATATAGACCCTTGCTGTGCTGACTACCTTCCATTTAAAAAAAAAAAAGTGCTAGGGGGCTAGAGAGATGGTGCAGATTTTAAGAGCTGGCTGCAAGCAGTTGCTCTTTCGGAGGACACAGGTTCAATTCCCAGCACCCACTGACGGCTCCCAACCATCTGAAACTCTAGTTCCGGAGGATCTGACACCCTCTTCTGACCTCCATAGGTTCCAGGCATGCACAGACATTCAAGCAAAATATTCGCATGAAGAAAAAAAAAAGTCAGGCAAAATGGTACATGCCTTTATTTAATTCCAGCACCTGGGGAGCAGAGGGAGGTGGACTTTTTTTGTGTGTGTGTGATTTCAAGGCCAGACTGTGCTACACAGTGAGACACCCCCCCCATCTCAAAAACTAAATAAATAAAAAAAATTAAGCATTTTCTCATTTTCTCACAGTTTTGTTTGTTTATCTCTTCTTCTTTTTTAAAGACAGGGTTTCTCTGTGTAGCCCTGGCTGTCCTGGAACTCACTCTGTAGACCAGGCTGGCCTCCAACTCAGAGATCCACCTGACGGTGCCCAGGAGAACTGTTAGCTTGCTGCTTATAGGAGGGGGAGGGGTGGAAGTGCTGGGTGGAGTGGCCAAGAGAGAAGGCCTGCCAGCCATGGTAGGAGACTGCAAATTAGGGAGACTCAATAGTTATTCCACCCATAGGGGCTCTGGAAAACCTTGGCGATGGTGGTAGTTAGAGAACTTGCAGAGGTCATGAGCCCCTACCCACCAAAACTCTTCATGTCAGAGTGTGTATACTGATGAGGATCCCTCTCTCTCTAGCCTTTCTGACTTCTCTTCCCTTGGTAATTGGTGTTGTCAAGTTGACAGAATCTAATGATTGGGAGGCTGGCCTCTGGGCATTCCTAGGGAGGGGTTCTTTTAATTAGGTTAACTGAGGTGAGAAGCCCACCCACTATGACCAGCCCTATTCTTCAGGCTGTATGAATGGAGAGAGAAGGCTAGGCAGTAGGGCAGCAGCATCCTCTCTCTCCCTCTCTCTCTCTCTCTCTCTTTCTCTCTCTCTCTCTTTCTCTCTCTCTCTCTTTCTCTCTCATGTGTACATGCACTGGGCTTCCTGAATGCAGATGTGACTGGACCAGCTGCTTCAAGCTTCTGCTACCAGGACTTCCCACCATGGTGGACTGCAGCCTTGAACTGTGAGCCACAACAAACTCCTACAAGTTGCTTTTTGTCCAAGTATTTTTTTTTAATCATAGAAACAGGAAAAAGAAAGAAAGGAAGGAAGAGAGGAAGGAAGGAAAGAAGGAAGGAAGGAAGGAAGGAAGGAAGGAAGGAAGGAAGGAAGAAAAAGAAAGAAAACAAAAATCCCAAGCAAGCCTCTTTCTCTGCTGAGCCATACTGCTACATGCATTTGTTGTACAAGCTAAGGGCCCACATGGTATCTGGAATTTCCCCCTTGGCTCAGAAACTCTAAAATGCTTACTGTTTGTATCCTTAGAGAAGAAGCTTCTGGAGTTCTATTGCTAGCTTGAGCTTACTGCCAGTTTTAAGGAGAAAGGAGGGACTACAAGAGGCAATGAGAAGGGAGAGCCATGGGCAGGAAGACACTGGGGCGGGGTGGGGTGGGGCGTGGGGTGGGGTTTTGAACAGCTACCGGAGCCAGGCTTGGGTTGAGACTCCCACACCATACATCCCTGACACTGGGTAGCTAGTCAGTGTTTCAGGCTAGAAGGTCATTGAGGATGGATGAGCCCTTCTCTCCTAATCAGTAGTTTGTAAACCCAGGAAATGAAGCTTTGGGACTTGGATTATTGGAGGAAAGAATAAGGGTTGGGGACATAGCTCAGTTGGTAGAGTGTTTGTCTAACATGTTTAAGTCCCTGGTTTTGAGTCCCAGCACCCTAGAAAGAGTTAGGGGCCAAGCCATGTCTCTGGCCCTAAGTGACAATATGGCACTATCGTTGACCTGAAGATTTTAGGATTATTATCCAGGCCTCCAGAGTTAAATAGTGAGATTCTTGTCTTGTCCCCGTCCCCCCCCCCCCCCGCCCCCGCCCCAACTCCAAACAAGGATTTTAACCCTGGCTGTTGTAGTACTTGCTCTGTAGACCAGGCTGACCTTGAACTCAGAGATCCACCTGCCTCTGCCTCCCGAGTGCTGGGATTAAAGGTGTGCACCACCATGTCCAGCTGAGACCCTGTCTTAAAAAATAAATTAAAAGTCGGACAGTGGTGGTACATGCACACCTTTGATCCCAGCACTCGGGAGGCAGAGACAGGTGGATCTCTGTGAGTTTGAGTCCAGCCTGGTCTACAAAGCAAGCCGTGGTTGTTACACAGAGAAACACTGTCTCGAAAAACAAAAATTAATGAATTAATGAATTAAAACAACACATCTGTCCTGTTGACATTCCCTAGAGAAGAGGGCGTCAGAGATTTAGTAGGTTTCAGCTACCTTTCTTCCTGGGCCCCACTTTGATCTGCATGGAATCCTGCCCCAGTTGTATATGGTCCCAAGAGGTGCCTGCATAGACCATATAGAAAGCGGAAAGCTAATGGGGCAGGGGGCTCTGTTTCTACAGCTTTCAGGAGGCTATGCTGGGTGAGGCTTTGTGGTATTGCAACTGCTTTTTGTGGGGGTCACCCACCAGGCTGGTTCATTTTTGTCAACTTGACAAGCCAGAGTCATCTTAACTGAGAACTCACCTCTATTAGATGGTCCCTTGGGCAAGTCTGCGGGTCATTTTCTTGATTAATGACTGATGTGAGGGAACCCAGCCCACCCGACATCCCTGGTCAGATTGTCCCGGGCTATAGAAGAAAGCGGGCTGAGCCAGCCATGAGTGACAAGCTAGGAAGCAGCACCCCCCACGGCTTCTGCCTCTGCCTCTAGGTTGCTGCTCTGACTTCTGTCCTGAGTTCCTCATTGACAGCTTGTGACCTGTAAGATGAAGCAAACCCTTCTCTCCCCTAAATTACTTTGGGAAGTGTTTTATCACAACAGCAGGCCACCCACACCTCTCAGTGCTCCCATGAGCAAGGGCAGTGAATTTGTTGGTTCACCAAGCAGAACTTGGAAATGGTGGAATCTGTTGTTGGTGCTTCATCTGGGATGAGTAGACATTTGCTCATATCTCCTGGGGGATGTTAATCCATCGAGAGGTGGCTTGCCATCTTTTTCTTTCTTTCTTTCTTTCTTTCTTTCTTTCTTTCTTTCTTTCTTTCTTTCTTTCTTTCTTTCTTCCTTCCTTCCTTCCTTCCTTCCTTCCTTCCTTCCTTCCTTCCTTCCTTCCTTTCTTTGAGACAGGGTTTCTCTGTATAGCCTTGGCTGTCTTGGAACTCACTCTGTAGCAGAGGATGGCTCAAACTCACGGAGCCCTGCCTGCCTCATGCCTCCCAAGTGCGGGGACAAAGGCGGGCAGGCGTGCACCACCACCACTGGCTACTGTCTTTCTCTTTGTTGTTTATTGCTGCTAAGAATGGGGCACCAAGTTATAAGAAGTCACAAGACATCAGGTAAAAGACCCACCCCAGGCTTGGGGACCCTCCAGAGCCTACATTCTCTTTAGGCTGTGTGGTATTTTTCCTGGAACCCTCTGACTTTTCTCTGGTGTCTTCCTCTGTCTGGGTCAAGGGTTCTTCCTCCTGACCAGCATCATGCAAGGTGTACTGGTTCCTGGCACCTACGGTTGTGCAGGTAATGGCTGGGGGAGGGAGAGGGGCCTTTGAAGAGTGGGCAAGCTCCAACCTGCCCTGCCTGGCCTGAGCTTCAGCTGGTAGCCTCTCCTGCTATCCCCTGGGTGTGTTAAAGAGAATCAGGAAAAACCCTACCACGTGTGAGAAGTTGGCTGTCTAGAGTGCCTCCAGGTGGCTGGTAACATGCACCCAGGGGTAGGCTGCTGGTCTTCCTGATATTCACCTGTAATCCAAGCACTTGGGAAGTTGAGGCAGGGGGATTTCCAAGAGTTCAAGGGTTGCCTGTGGTGAAGAATGTTCCCTTGCCTCAAAACTAAATAGTAGTGTCACATACTTATAATCCCAGAATGTGGGAGGCAGAGGCAGGAGGACCAGAAATTCAAGGTTATCCTTGGATACATAGGGACTTTAAGGCTAGCCTGAGCTACAAGACACTGTCTCATAAAACAAAACAAAACAGAAAAAACAGGTGTGGTGGGTGACACATACCTTTAATCCCAGCACTCAGCAGACAACGGCAGCCAGCTCTGTGTTTAAGGTCAGTTTGGCCTACATAGCCAAAAGCTTTGGCTCCAGGCCAAAAGCAATGAAGGCAACTATAAAACCAAGAGGTGAGGACCTTGGAGACCTGATCAGATGAGGCTGGACAGCCTCCTGGCCCCACGTGTCGCTCCCAAACACACTGAAACACAGATCTGGTCCAGTGTGGCCACAAAGCTTCACAATGCCTGGCATTAGATAATGGTGCCATTCCAAATTGTTTCACGGGCACACTACAAATGGCTGAATAAAGGGCTCAGGAATATATATATATATATATATATATATATATATATTTCTAAGCTAGATTCCCAGAAGTTAAAATGTCTAGAACAAAGAATGGGCTTTCATTTTGTGACAGACTTACCATGTGGCCTGGCTGCCTCTGAGGCTGGGCTCCACTTCCTTGACCTCCCAAGTGCTGGGACTATGTGTGTGCCCAACACATACTGCTCAAAGATTGGATTGTTTTTCGTTTTTTCCTATTTATTTATTTATTGCACATTGCACTCAGAAAGCCCTGTGTTTAAATACAGCGCAAAATAAACCAGACATGGAGACACACACGCCTACAGTTTTAGGAGGCAGGCATAGGAGAAGCAAAAGTCCAAGGTTGCCCTCACCTAAAAAGGGAATTCAAACCTAGCCCGGGCTATAGGAATCTCTGCCTCAAAAATAGCAAACTAGAAAATCCCCAACAAAAAAGATGCTGCATACCTGGTCTTGGAGTTAGCACTGACTAAAGGAGTGTGCCAGGAACTCTTCTCCACAAAGGCTTTGAAGATAGCATCTCCTGTACCACAGGAGATATTATCTCATTTAATACTTTGAAGGTGGAAGTTTATGATCCTCTTCCTAAAGATAAGGGAAGTGAAACATAACTCCTCTGAAATTTACATGGTTAATTTGCTGTGTTTGACTTGTTCCCACCTGTGTTCGAATTACAGGGCCAGGACACCTCTGTCCCCCTCCCCCATCCGTTAGTCTAATTCTCAGGGTCCCAGTCCCCGAGTAAGTAAGGCACAGACAGGCCTGACACGCTGTTTTCCTCTTCCTCTTGCCAGGGTTCCACGCTCTAGGGGTACCCACCCCTTCCTAGCTGGTGCATTTCCACTCTGGCTGCACCTGGGCAAGCCTTTCACCTATATGCACATCTCCTGGTCTATTTAACGGGACAGAGCTCAGGTGATAGGGTGTTTGCCCATGCACAAAACCCTGGATTCTGTTACCAGCACCACCTAAAACCCTGCATGGTGGTGCAAGCCTGTAATCTTAGTGCTCTGGAGTGGAGGCAGGAGGATCAGAAGTTCTAGGTCATTCTTGTTGATGCAGTGAGTGTTAGGTCAGCTTAGTATATACATGTTTCAAAAGTAGGAGAAGGGCTGGGTGGGGCGTGGCAGCAGGGCTGCCTCTCGAGTTCCTTTGCATCCATTCCTTTGGGTCCAGCCTTAGGAAGTGTCGGACTTCTTGGTTCTTTGTTTTGCCTCCAGGGCCCCAGTCACTTGGCCAGGTGACTCTGTAGAGTGTGGGCATCCTGTTGTGATGGGTGAGTGGTTCTGGCACAGTCAAGGGTGGCATTGCCCACGCACATCCCTTGGCAAGTCCTCACAAGCCTGGCTAAGGTCTGTAAGGAGGTAGAAACAGCAGTTCTGTACATGAACTTACGCCGGTGTGCTTGCTCACCACGAGGAGTTGCTACTGAGGGTTCTCCTCCTGCCTCCACCTCCGAAGTGCTGGGATTTCAGGCCTGCACCAACATGCCCTGTTTCAGGCAGCCCTGGGCCTGAAGCCCAGGGCTCACACATGCCAGGCAAGCACTTTACTTTTTTGTTTTGTTTTGTTTTGTTTTGTTTTTTACTTTACTTTGAAAAGGAGTTTTGCTTTGTAACCTAAGCTAGCCTCCAAGTCACAATCCTTCTGCCTCTGCCTCCCCAGTGGTAAAATCACAAGTATTCCATATCAATTTTTTTCTACTCTTCATCTTATGTTCTCTGGCTGGGGCCCTGTAGATTGGACTGTTAAAAAAAAAAAAAAAAAAAAAAAAAGGTAGGAGTTGGAGAGATGGCTCAGCAGTTAAGAGCACTTGTTGCTCTTGCAGAGAACCCAGGTTCAATTCCTAGTATTCACGTGGTAGTTCACAACCATCCCAATTCTAGCTGGAGGGGACCAGAAACTCTTACCTCTGCAGGGTATCAGGCACACATGTTAAGAACATGCAGGCAAAAGACTCCTACACATAAATAAATCTTTAAAAAAATAATAGTATTTCAGGTAGGGGTGTCATGCACACCTTTAATCCCATCACCTGGGAGGCAGAGGCAGGCTGATTTTTGTGAGTTTGAGGCCAGCTTGGTCTACAGATGGAGTTCCAGGATATACAGAGAAACAGTCTTGAGAAATAAAAAAAAAAAAGAAAGAAAGAAAGAAAGAAAGAAAGGTATAGGAAGAAAACAACAGAAGAATACCCTATATGCTAATATTTTTATATTTATTTTATCTTATGCATACAAGTATTTTGCCAGTATGTATGTAAGTGCCTAGTGCCCATGGGATCTGCACCGTTTCCTTTGCAAGAACAGCAAGCACTTTTAATTGCTGAGTCATCTCTCAGCAGTTGTATGCATTTTACCACAACATGGGGGCACCAAGAATGAATACCTCAAAGGTTTAGTTAGTATTTGGGCCTTGGTAGCCAAAGAATAATGTAATTGTTTTTCAGTAAGATATGCCAAGGCTGGAGAGATGGCTCAGTGGCTAAGAGTCCTTGCTACTCTTCTAGAAAACAGGGGTTTAATTCCCAGCACCCACATGGCAGCTCACTACTATCTGTAACTCTATTGCAATACTACTGCTAGGCAGTTGGAGGTAAGAAAATTGAAGTGAGTTTGAGGTCAGCCTGGTCTACAGAGGGAGATCTTGTGTCAAAACCCCAAATAACATATTTTTAGCACTGGCCTGACACTTGAGGGGCCTGAACTTAGTCTTTAATACTGATGAGAAAAAAAAAATATATATACATGGCTTAAAACACACCTTTAACCCCAGTGCTCAGAAGGCAGAAGCCGGCAGGTCTTTGTGAGTCTGAGGCCAGCCTGGTCCACATAGTGAGCTCTAGGACAGCCAGAGCTACATAGTGAGACCTGTCTCAAAAACATACAAACAAAACAAAGCCACCATCAACAAAATTATTTGTTCTCTCTCTCTCTCTCTCTCTCTCTCTCTCTCTCTCTCTCTCTCTCTGTGTGTGTGTGTGTGTGTGTGTGTGTAAATATGTGTGTGTAAATATGGACACCTGTAGGTGAACACGTGCCATGGCATTTGTGTAGAGGTCATAGGACAACTTTGCAGGGTTGGTTCTAGGGAGCCTACCACCATGTAGGTTCTTTGGATCAAGCTCAAGTCAACGGGATTGGTGGCAAGTATATTCACCTGCTGAGCTGTCTTGATGGTCCTTCATAATTTTTTTTTTTTTAATTGTGACAGGGTATCTTGTATCCCAGTTAGGTTTTGAGCTAAGTAGCTGAGGGTGACCTTGAATTTCTAATCCTTGTGCCCTTGTCTCTTGAGTGCTGGATTGCAAAGTATAAGCCACCTTGAGAAGTTTATGTGTCAGGGCTGAAGAGATAGTTCCGTGGTTAAGAACACCTATTGCTCTTCTGGAAGACAAGGATTCGATTTTCATCACCCACAAGGCAGTTCACTACTGTCTATAACTCTATTGCAATGTTTCTGCTCGGAGGTGGGGGATTGGCATGAGTTTGAGGTCATTGAGAAATGGAGTCTGTATCTCCATTTCTGTGGGATCTAACACCCTGTATCTCTACTGACATCCATGGTCAACAGACACATATGGCAAAACACCTGTATGCATTAAAGAGTGAAAGTTGATGGGTGGGGTCCTGAGGCACAAACCTGGGGCCTCATTCATGCCAAGCAAACCCTCTGCCAACCGGGCCACATCTGTAGCCCTGACACCTGTACCCAGCTGTGAATTGGCGAACTAACAATATGAAGGAAGAGAAAATGAGCGTTTTGTTCTTGGCCAAGAACAGAAATGGGAGACCCAAGGCTTACTTTTCACTCCTTGGGTGGGGGTTGTTCCAGAAGCTGGATAAAAGAAAAGAGGGGGCTGGAGAAGCTTTGAAAGGGGAAGGCTGTGGTTGTGTTTTCTGCTAAAGGTATTTTTTGGGTGTGGCCCTTTTCCCTGCTTTTCTGATTCTGTCCAGTCATCACCATGGCAATTCAGGGCAACTGTCAACTGTCCTGGCATTTGGGGAAGGGTGTCACTGAGCATGTAGGTAGGATTTTTTTTTTCCTGATTCAGGGTTTCTGTATGTAGCCCTGGCTGTCCTGGAATTTGCTATGTAGACCAGGTTGGCCTCAAACTCACAGAGATCTGCCTGCCCCTGCCTCCCGAGCTCTGGGATTAAATGTGTGAGTTTTTTTCAAGACAGGTTTTTACTATGTAGCTCTGGCTAGCCTAGAATTCTTGAATTCTTGATTCTTTCATTCTTTCTTTCTTTCTTTCTTTCTTTCTTTCTCTCTCTCTCTTCCTTTCTCTCTCTCTTTCTTTCCCTCTCTCTTTCTTTCTTTCTTTCTTTCTTTCTTTCTTTCTTTCTTTCTTTCTTTCTTTCTTCATTTTTTTGAGACAGGGTTTCTTTGTGTAATAGTCCTGGCTGTTCTAGAACTCACTTCGTAGACCAGGCTGGCCTTGAACTCACAGAGATCCGACTGCCTCTGCCTCCCGAGTGTTGGGATTAAAGGTATGCTCCATCCACCATTGCCCACCATAGCATGGAATTTTCTATTTGGACCAGGCTAGTTTTGTCTTTGCAGTGATCCTCTTGCCTCAGTGCTGGGATTACAGGTGTGTGCCGTCTACCACACTGGCCTTCCAGGTATCACCGATATCACGCCACCCTGAGTAGTGCCTGGGAAACCCATTTTATATCTAGCTCTTCCCTAATCCATAGGATATCTGTGGCCAGAAGTCTTCCTTTAGGTCAACCAGTCCAACCATTAGATCTAAGATGGATCCAGGGGCTCTTGAGATGGCTCAGCGGTTGAGAGCACTGGCTGCTCTTCCAGAGGTGCTGGGTTCAATTCCCGGCAACCACATGGTGGCTCACAACCATTTGTAATGAGATCTGGTGCCCTCTTCTGGCCTGCAGATATACATGCAGACAGAACACTGTATATATAATAAATAAATCTAAAAAAAGATGGATCAAGAATGATGATGACCATGCAACTTCCAATCAGCTCATTACAATGCCAGCTGCATGCTAAGTGACACGCCAGGGGCACAACAGTTGACAATTGTCATAGGGAGGAAAGAACTATAAAAAGGGTAATGGCTGCATGGCTCCAGAATTCCCAGGAGAGCTGTGAATATCCCAATATCCCTCTCCTTCAGCAGCTCATCCTGATCTTCATTTCTTGTGCACCGTGTCTTAGTTCCATCCCCAGGATCCTAATGATGGAAAGAGAACAAGCTGTCCTCTGAGCCCCCAGATATACACAGACACAGACACAGACATGCACACGCAGAGACACATGCAAACACGCACATAGACACATAGACACACCATACCCGTGTGCACACACATGCACAGACATACACACAGACCACACCCATGCACAGAGACACGAACATACACACATGTACACACACATACACATGTGTACACACAGATACACACATGCACACACACACAGGTACATGTCCATACATAGACACAGGTACACATACATACACAGACACACAGACAGAAACACAGACAGACAGACAGACAGACAGACAGACACACACACACACACACACACACAGACACACAGACACACACGTCATTCTCTGTGGTGAGACCACCCTCTGCACTGTGTAAATGGAACTGAAGTTCTCTGAGGAAGCTGGATTTGTCTTCAAGAGCGTGCAGCCCTCTTGACCCTGGCTGAGTAGAACACGGCACTTCGAGAGAGATGACGGGAGTAGGTCAAGAGAGCAATTATCCCAGCTGTCTTCAGTGCCATGTAATAACCATTTACTACCCACCTCTCCTATGACCTGACATCCTCTTGACTTTTAGAAGATGTTCTTGACACACAAGGGTATAGCTTGCATCAACCCTCTAGCTAAGAATCCGATTGAATAGGTTTCTCGGTTCTGGGGGCTGTGCTTGTCTCTGGCATGTACAAAGTCAGGTATTTCATTCCTAGCACTTCACAATGCGGCAATCGGCTCACACCCACAACCTCAGTGCTTGGAAGGTGGAGGCAGCAGGGTCAGAAGTTCAGGTCATCTTTGCTCACATAGAAAGTTCGAGGCTAGTCTGGACTATTTGAAGTCTTGTCTCTAAAAGAGGAGGCAGCCGTGGTTGCTTAGGACTTTAATTCGGCACTCTGGCGGCAGAGGCAGGTGGACCTCTGAGTTCAGCCCAGCATTTCCTCGTCTGCTGTAGTTCATCTACCTGGAGGCTCCACCAGTACGTACTGGTTTTGCTTTGAGACAGGGTTTCGTGTGTCCCAGTCTGGCTTAGAACTCAATATACAGCTGAGGGTGACCTGGAACTCCTGATCCTCTGCTTCTTAAGTACTGGGGTTAAAGGCATGCTCCCACCTGGTTTATGCATGCTGGGGATCGAACCTTCAGCTTTGTGTGCTAGGTGAGCAACTGAGCCACATCCCCAGCCACTCCGTCTATAATTTGCAGTGACTCATGACTTCTCTTTTGTCCTGTGACTATGCAGGTTAATGTCACTTTTCCCAAGTGCCATTTCGACGTGTCATCCCAGCTCCCTTGAACTTGAACCTACTCCTGGTCAAGAGGATGGAATCTGTGGCCTGGGTGGAGACCAAACGTTCCAGCTGGGCGGTTCATTCACTTTGTGTAAGGGCCATCCCTAGGACAGTGGGCTCACCATATGCCGTGGGAGGAGATGGACAGAATAATTAGCCTTTTAATGAGGTACTATAGTCTCCTTCTAGAATCCCTGCTCTTAGTGCAGAGGCCTATTTGTCACAACCACATAAGTTGGTGGGTTTATTTGGCAAACGTCATTTTACCCTTTTGTCGTCTTCTTCTTCTTCTTCTTCTTCTTCTTCTTCTTCTTCTTCTTCTTCTTCTTCTTCTTCTTCTTCTTCTTCTTCTTCTTCCTTCCTCCTCCTTCTCCTCCTCCTCTCCTCCTCTCTCTCTCTCTCTCTCTCTCTCTCTCTCTCTCTCTCTCTCTTGAGACAGGGTTTCTCTGTGTCTTTGGAGGCTGTCCTGGAACTAGCTCTTGTAGACCAGGCTGGTCTCGAACTCACAGAGATCCACCTGTCTCTGCCTCCCGAGTGCTGGGATTAAAGGAGTGTGCCACCACCGCCCAGCCTTCTTTCTCTTTTCTAAACATACTTTTATCAACATTTTGGGGTTTCCCCAACTTTTTGGGCTTTCTTACACTTTCTCTAAAGCCTCCCTTGGCACCATGTGGCTGCTTGTCAGACATGTTTGACCTCCCTGCAAGCTTAGATGGCACCGCCCTTTTTTTTCCTTGCCTCTGTTCTCCCCTTCTGCTGACTTTTACAGCTTGCCTGCCCTGGATTTTCTTTTAAACTCTAATAAAATTTTTCGTGTGTCTCCAATTGAGTTCATTCTTCAATCTTTTTATTAATGAGGCTAAGAACCTCGAGAGGGGACCCCAGTTTTCCCATAGCACTTTCTGTGGAGCTGGTGTTTGCCATCAGCAATTGCAAGTGGTTCAGCACAACCCCCAATCCCCACTGACTGAATGTCAGCAGCTCCCCCTTTCTTCCAGCTATGAAACCCCAAAACATCTCCTGACATTGACAGATGTTCTGCAGGGGTGATCACAGTCCCCTTCCTGATGGAGAACCATGGAATTTCTGGAAAGAATTACCTTCCCATGTGGTCCAGGAGCTCGAGCTCTGGCTGGGGCCCCTGGCACAGGGGGCGGGGGTGGATGTCAGAACCAGATGCCTCACTTTGATCTCAACCACCTAACAGACTGACTGCATGGCCATGTGTTTCCTATCTGCTGGGGGCTCAGAGACCTCATTGTCCCAGGGTGGGGCCCTGTGTCTGTGGGAATTACCAGGCTCCCTCAGGGACAGGAGAAAGGGATAACATGTCAATGATGTCTTTGTTAATAAAGAAGCATGTCATTCTTCGAAGGGAACGACAAGAGAAGTTGGTGTTAGGGGTACATGTCTGTGCTCTCTGCACTTGGGAGGTAGAGGCAGGGGGTTTTCAAGTTCAAGACTAGCCTGGGCTAGTCATATCAAGACCTTGACTCAAATAAGTAAATCAAAGAGGTGCTGGAGAGATCAGTCAAGAACACGCACTGCTGTCCTAGAGGCTGTGGAGTAGCTCGCAACCAGCAGTAAAGCCAGCTCCAGGGATCTGACGTCTCTGGCTTCTGTGGGCACATGCACTCATATGCACATACCCCACACATTTACACATGATTTTGAAAAGTCTTAAAAACAATGAACAAAATATATAAAGAAATGATGGGTCAGTCCGTAAAGTAACTGCCATGCGAGCCTGAAGAACTGAGTTCAGATCCTAAGTGCACACGGAAGAGCCTGCTGTGTCTTTAATCCTAGCACCAGGGAGATGGAGACCGGAGCTTCCGTGGGGTTCCCTGGACTGCTACCCTTGCAGAACTGGTGAATTCTGTGTTCATTGAGAGATCCAGCCTCAAGAAATGAGGTGGAGACTTTGGGGAGGTGACAGTGCTTGCAGAAAAAGCATGAGGACCAGAGTATGGATCTCCAAACCACAAGCTCTTGGGAGGCACAGAGATCCCCAAGACAAGCCATCTATCCCATGGCTCTTAAGTGCTTGCAACTCCAGGCCCAAGGAAAAGGATCCCCTCTTGTGTTCTCTGTGGTCACCTGAACATACAGACATACCTACACATAGGTGTACTCACTATTAAAATAAAATAAGTGGTCGGTGTGTGAGGCACCTGCCTTTAATCCCAGATCTCTGTAAATTCAAGGTCAATCTGGTCTTCACAGTGAGTTCCAGGTCAGCCAGGGATACAAACAAAGTGAGAGCCTGTCTCAAACAAATAAATTATGTACACACACACACACACACACACACACACACACACACACTGTATTAAAAACAGAAAAACAGGGTTTCTCTGTGTAGCCTTGGCTGTCCTGGGACTCACTATGTAGACCATACTGGCCTGAACTCAGTGATCCATTTGCCTCTGCCTTCTGGGTGCTGGGATTAAAGGTGTGGGCCACCATGCCTGGCTTATAAAACAAATGTTTAAAAAAGACTAGGGAGATGAAAGAAACATCCATGGAGGTGATGAAAGAAGGCTTAAGGGACATTAAGTAAAAACTACAACGCTTGAAGAGACGGCACTGTGGTTAAAAGCACTTGTTCTTCCAGAGGACCCTGGTTCAATCCCCAGCACCAACAGAGCTGCTCCAAACCGTTTATAACTTCAGTACCAGGGGATCTGATACCCTCTTCTGGCTTCCTTGGATACCAGACAGATGCAGTGCACAGACATACATGTAGGCAAAGCACCTATACACATAAAACAAAAGTAAATGAATGAATAAATAACTAAATGCAGGAATCCATTGTTTTGGACTAGTCCTCAAATGGCCCTAAGCAGCCAGGCTAGAAAACAAGACAGACTGGATTCCACACCTCTCAAATGAGCTGTTAGTCTGGCCTAGAGAATGAAGGTGAGACAATATTTCCCAGCTAAATTTCTCAGACAGGCCATTTAATTGACAGCTGAAGACGTTCCCTCCTTCATTATCATGTAAAAGTTCCCTAGTGTTCCAAGACATTTTGTCCTCAGCCTGTTGTTTGGTTCCCTTCATAGACTGAACTCCTACAGTTCAGTGCACCAGGTACCCCAGTGTGTTTCTTGGCATTCTAGAATAATTCTATAAAATAACTGTCTAACAACTAAAAGCCTTTAATAAAGACCAAGCCCGGGCTGGGGTGTGGCTCAGAGGTGGCTTGGTTTGTTCAGCTTGCTGGGGAAGGACCTGGGCTCCTCAGCATTACAACAGGGCAGGAAGCAGGGCTGGGATGTGGTTTAGCTGGCACCCTGCCATCCCAGCATTTGGGATGTGGAGGCAGGAGGATCAGAAGTTCAAGGTCATTGTTGTGGGATATTTGTGTGAAAATGTATTGCTGTGATTGGTGTAGTAACAAGCTGAAGGACCAATAGCTAGGCAGGAGAGATAGGTGGGACTTTTGGGCAGAGAACTCTGGGAGGAAGAAGGCATGAGCAGTACAGAGAGATGAGGTAGCAAGCCACAGGACAGAATGTAGATTAAGATAAACAGAGGTGCAAGATGGAAAAAAGGGAAAAAGCCAAGAGACAAAAAATAGATGAAAATAAACTGGTTAATTTAAGTTATAATAGCTAGCGAGAAAAGCCTAAGCTTTTCTATAGGCTGAGCTTTCATAATTAATAAGTCTCTGTGCATTATTTGTGAGCTGAAAATGAAAATGAATGAAAATGAAAATCTGACTACAGGTCATTTTCAGCTACATAGGCACTTTGAGGCTAGCTGGGGCTACTTAAGACCCTACCTAAAAGAAAAACAGTACAAATTGCAATTTTGTTTCGCTTAACTTTTTTAGATTTATTTATTTTTCCTGTGCATATGAATGTGTTGCCTGAGTGCATATTTATGCACCACATGTATGCCTGTTGGACCCCCTGGGACTGGGTTTATAGGTGGTTTTGAGACACCATATGGGGCTGGGAACCAAACTCAGGTCACCTTAACCTCTGAGACATCTTTCCAGCCCCCTGAAATTTTGTTCTTTGACCTTCCTGGGTTCCGTACTTTCCTTTATTTTATTTATTTTTTTTTGAGACAGGGTTTCTCTATGCAGTCCTGACTGTCCTGGAACTCCCTCTGTAGACCAGGCTGGCTTTGAACTCAGAGATCCACCTGCCTCTACCTTCAAGAGCTGGAATTAAATGTGTGCACCACTAGCCTGGCTGGGTTTGTATTTTTCATTCTCAGGTCCAGCCCCAAGATGATAGGTGCGTTGCCAAAATTATCAGAAAAGGAAAAAGGGGAAGAAAAAAAAAAGGTAGATTCTTTTTGTTGTAGCCTCTAGCACACCAGGAGCTAGTGCTCTGAGGCAGGGTCTCTGTGACATGTGAGACTTGTCACACACACAGTGACGCCCACTTCATCCTGTCTTCCTCCCTGACTCTCTCTCAATTCCCTGGCACACTGTCTCCCTCTGCTGCCCAGACATGAAGTGTCCTCAACACCATTGACTCTGTCACCACAAACTCAGAAGAGAAGGGAAATCGTGGCTGCTCAACTTTTACCAATGGGATGTTTCTTTCTCTTTTCCTGTGGTCTCACTCTGTAGCTCAGGTTGGCCTTGAACTCCTGACCCTCCTGGCTCCATCTTTCTTTCCTGTGCTGAGATTTGTGTATGTGCCACCACACAGCCTGCTTTCTCTCTCCCTCTCTCCCTCTCTTTGGACCCTCCTCCCCCCTCCCCAAGATGGGGTTTCTCTGTGTAGCTTTGGAGGCTGTCCTGGAACTTGCTCTGGAGACCAGGCTGGGACCCAGAGAACTGAGCCCCTGAGTCAGGCTATCTGTCATTGAATGAAGACCACCTCCTCCAGATGGCAGAGTGGGTCAGCTGAGCTTCCTTGGCTCTGTGCTGGGGGCCTTTTCAGAAATGGTGGATTTCCTCTGAAGAGAGCACGAGCCTTTCAAAGCTGGAATGCTGCTGTAATTAGTTTAGACTTCTGGGTAGACCCTGAAAGCACAGAGGTGGACGAAACAAGTACAGTCCTCTTGGTGTTGTCTTCACTACCACCAGCAGGGGGCGATGGAACCCCACACTTCTGCACAGATGGGTCCTGTTGGCGGGGAAGGGGACACAGGTGAGGGCTCTCTCCTTCCTTCAGAATCAGGTCACTGTGAAGAACCTGGGGATTTGGGCCCAGAACATCCAACCTGGGGCTTTGCGTCTTCCCTTCTGACCCTTGTAGTTAATAAAGCAAGGACGAGCCAGGCAGAGCTCTGAGCCTGGCCAGGTGTAGCGCCTCGTGTAGTTCAGGCTGGCCTTGAATGTGCTATGTGCTATGATCTTCCCTCTTCCCAGTGCTGGGATGACAGGATTGTACTATCTCACCTGGGCCCTGAAGTTGGCCACGTCCCTGAGAAGGTCTCACCCGAAGGCTGGAAGGAGAGAGGGGTAAACACCTGGGACCTGGCTTCCTATTCATATTCTGAGGACAATAACTCCCATGTCAATTTTTGTGTTTTGTTCTTTTATTGAGATGGGGGTCTCATGTAGCCCAGGATGGCCTTGAACTTTATGTAGACAACTGCCTGAAGCTCAGCTGTCTACAGTGTCTCTGGATGCTGACGGTAGGAGACACCAGCAGGTACTGAGCCGCTCGCTGATCCTCCTGCCTCCATCTTCAAAGTGCTGGGGTGACAGGTGTGCCCTCCACAGCTGCCCACATCTCTCTTCTGGGGGCTAGTTGGGTTTGTTCCATCCAGTAGACCCCTTTTCTCCCTCCCTCCCTTCTTTCCTTGCTCCACCGTCTCCTCTTCCTCTTTCTTCTGATTTGCTATGTAGACCAGGCTGGCCTCAAACTCATAGAGATCACCTGGCTCTGCCTCCTGCGTGCTGGCTTAAATTAAAAAAGTGTGCACCGCTGTGGTCCCACCCCTCCTTTTTATATACTGGGGACTGGACTAAGGGCCTCACACAGGCTAGATAGACACTGTGCACCTGAGTTTCATCAATCGCCTCGTTTTATTATTAATTGGGCTTTTTATTTGAAAATTATTTTTAGATACAGGGTATCATGGCACACACCTTTAATCCCAATACTGGGGAGGCAGGTTGTAGCAAACTCCAGGTCAGCCAGGGCTATATAGTGAGACCTTGGTTTCAGTTTTTTAGGGTCTGGAGAGATGGCTCAGAGGTTACGAACACTTCCTGGTTTTCAGAGGATCCAGGTTCTGTCCCTAGCGTTCACAGGACAGCTCACACACCTCTGTACTCCAATCCCAGGGGATACAACATCCTCTTTTGGCCTCCGAGGGCAGCAGGCACCTACTCGGTGTATATATGTATTTGCAGATAAGACACACAGAAACATAAAATAAAAATAAATAAGTCTTTAAAAAGAAGCAAAATTGAAATTTTATGTTATAATTGAGACATGGCCTCACTATGTAGCTCTGACTCTTCTGGGACTTGCTATGTAGAACAAGTTGGCCCTGAACTTTTCAAGACCCTTCTGCTTCTGTGTGTTGACCTGTTTTATGCCAACTTGACACAAGCTGGAGTTACCTGGTAGGAGGGGTCTCAATTGAGAAGATGCCTTCAGCAGATCTGGCTGTAGGTAAGCCGGTGGGGCATCTTGTTTCCTTGCTTTTTCTTTCTTTCTTTTTTCCTTCTTTCTTCCTTTATTATTTTTTATTGAGCTTTACATTTTTCTCCACTCTCCTCCCCTCCTCCATTCCACCTCCACCCTGTCCCCCATGTTTCCAATTTACTCAGGACATCTTGTCTTTTCCCCCTGCCTAGGTAGATCCATGTATGTCTCTCTCAGGGTCCTCTTTGTTGCCCAGGTTCTCTGGGATTGTGCCCTGTAGGCTGGTTTTCATTTGCTTTATGTCTGGTATCCACTTATGAGTGAGTAAATACGATATTTGTCTTTCAGAGTCTGAGTCACCTCACTCAGGATGGCTTTTTCTAGTTCCATCCATTTGCCTGCAAATTTCAAGATGTCATTGTTTCTTACCGCTGAGTAGAACTCCATTGTGTAAATGTGCCACATTTTCCTTATCCATTCTTCGGTTGAGGGGCATCTAGGTTGTTTCCAGCTTCTGGCTATAATGAATACTACTTCGTGCATTTTCTTAGTTAGTGATTGATGGAGGTGGGCCCAGCCCACTGTGGGTGGTGCCATCCCTGGGCTGGTGGTCCTGGGTTGCATAAGAAAGAAGGCTGAGCAAGTCAGTAAGCAGCTCCCCTCCATGGCCTCTGCACCAGCCCCTGCCTCCAGGTTCTTGCCTTGTTTGAATTCCTGCTCAGACTTTCCTCAATGTTAAACAGTAATTTGGAAGTGTAAGCCAAATAAACACTTTTCTCTTCAACTTGCTCTTGGTCATGGTGTTTTATTGTAGCAATAGAGACCCTAACTAGGACCCTCTGTCTCCTAAATCCTGGTGGTATAGGATCTGTGTCACAGCACTTGGGACTATTATTAAATTTGAAACAGGGTCTCACAAGCTTCTCAGGCTGGCCTTGAACAACTTATCCAGCTTCAGCCTCCCCAGTAGCTGGAATAACAGATTTGTTTATCAGCTGTGAAATCTTCCAGTAGAATTCTCTGCAGAGGAAAAGCCCACATTCTGTGTGCAGCCAGCCCATTTGGCATTGACTCTCATTCCTGTGACAGTCTGTGTGACACTGAGCAGGTGACCTCTTCACTGGAGCTCAGTGTCTGCAGTCTCTGGATGCTGTATGTGGCAGATATTGTGTGGGTACCCTGTGCACATGTGCCTTACCCTTGTTGTAGTTATTAACGTTGGAAGCTAGGTCATCTTTAGTGATACAAGAAGGACTTGAGGAAGAAGGGTCAGGAGTTATTCTCAGCTATGTAGTAAGTTCAAGGTTGACCTGGGCTTCATGAAATCCTGTTCCAAAAAGACAAAACAGAGTTTGGGAGATGGCTCAACATGTAAGGTATTTGCTGTACAAACAGGAGGACCTGAGCTCAGATCCACAGCATATATAAAAAAATTTAGGCATGGTGGCATGTGTCTCTAACTCCAGCATGGAGAGTGGAGGTGGGTGGGGCTCATTGATGTTTCCTGGCTATCCATTTAGTCACAGTGGAGAACTGATGGGGATGTCTTCTGTAAATATGCTTCTCTTATTGGTGGATGAATAAAACACTGTGGCCAATGAGGCAGGAAGTATAGGCAGGGCTAGGAGACAAAGAGCATTCTGGGAAGTGTAGGCAGACAGGAGTCATCATATAGAGACCGGGAAGAGAGGATGTGCAAGGCGTTCTCCAGTAAGCCAAGACCACATGGGAATACATAGACTAATAGAAATGGGTTAAGAATTAAGACAGAGCCAGGCAATAAGAAGGCCTAGCCACTGGCCAACAGTTTTATAATTGATATAAGTCTTGTGTGTTTATTTGGGACTCAAGGGCGGCAGAATCTGCCCGGCCAAGAATCTCCTATAACAGAGAACTCCATGTTTAGCGAGAGACCTTGTCTCAAAACATAAGTGTGGTGGCGCACACCTCTAGTTTCAGTGTTCAGGAGGCAGAGGCAAGTAGATCGCTGTGAGTTTGAGACCAGCCTGGGTTACAGAGTAAGTACCAGGACAGCCAGGGCTACATAGCCCTTTCTAAAAAACAAACCAACTAAAAAAATAAGGTGGATTGTAACATAAAAAATAAATGACCCATAGACTGATATTGGGGTTCAAACTTCAAGCTGAATATCAGAAAAGCAAAGCAGCCGGCCACTAACTTCTTACCTCTACCTCAGGCTGAATGGGCTGATCCCACGAGCTCTCACCAATTCTCAGAGTGGAACCTCTCCTCAGTGTGGCTGGAGAATGAATGCCTTCTGGATACTTGCTCCTGTCTGTTATTCCCTTCTAGTACTGGGATTAAAGGTGTGAGCTATAATCCTCTTTTAGACTGATTTGATCTGTAGATCTGGGTGGCCTTGGACTCACAGAGATCCGTCTACCTCTGAATCCTGAGTCCTAGGATTAAAGGTGTAAACCACCACCTCCTAGCTTCTGGCTGCTGGGATTAGAGGTGAGTATCACCATTGCTTGATCTCTATAGTTTGAGGCTCACTTTGCTTTTCTGCATCCTCAGTCAAGCTTTAACAAATCATAAATAATACCACTACGGTGGGGAGCAATAGAGAATGTGAATGAAAACTGAATGAGTTTGAAAGAGAATGGCCCCCATAAGTTCATATATTTGAATGCATGGTCCCTAGTTTGTGGAACTCTTTGGGAGAGATTAGGGAGTGTGGCCATGTTGGAGGAGGTATCACTGGGGACAGGCTTGGAGGTTTCAAAAGCCCATGCTATTCTCAACTCTCTCTCTCTCTCTCTCTCTCTCTCTCTCTCTCTCTCTCTCTCTCTCTCTCTCTCTCCTCCTCCTCCTCCTCCTCTCTCTCTCTCCCTCGCTCTCTCCCTGCTTCATGCTTGTGGATCAGGATGTGAGCCCTCAGCACCATCCCTGGCTGCTTGCCTGCTGCCACGCTACCTATTGTGTTGGTCATGGACTCCAATCCTCTGGAACTGTGAGCCCCCAGATTAAATGCTTATTTGTTTGTATTGCTTTGGTCATGGTGTTTTGTCATAGCAATAGAAAGTAACTAAGACAGAGCAAGACACCCAGCACCAACCTCTGGCCTCCACATTCTCATGGATAAGGGAACACAGCTGCACACGAATGTCACACACACACACACACACACACACACACACACACACACACACACCCCACATGTCCAAACCAGTGCCACAAGACAAACCTCAGGTTGGCCCCCAGGCTTCAGATCCCTTGTTGGCCATGCTCCTGTGTTACAATAAGTCTTTCTGCCAAATCTGCCCAAGTCCTGCAGCCATGTGGGCGCTTTCTGCCAGGCCATCTAAGTTCCACCCGCCACCACGTTAAGGTCCCAAGTAACACACAGAGACTTATATTAGGTACAAATGCTGCTTGGCCAATGACTAGGATTTCTCATCTGCTAGCTCAGTCTTAATTATCATAAATCTATATATTTTGTAAGACTTATCTTATGGACGCCAGCGAAGCATCCTGTCTTCCCAGGTTCACATGGTGACTCAGGAGGAAGAGAGAAAGGGGTGACTTCCTTCCTTGCTTTTCCTTATATATGAGTCTTCCTGCTATGTCACTTCCTGCCTGGATCACCACTTCTTTACTACATTTCCTAGAATCCTTCTTGACTCCTAGTCCTGCCTAACTTGCTGCCTCATTGGCCAAACAGTACTTTATTTATCATCCAATAAGACAAACACATACACAGAAGCAGTTCCCCCATCGCTCCTGTCTCTGAATGGAGAGAAGTGGTGGAGGTACTGTTCCAGGGCTACCCTAAGACTCCAGTCACTTTATGGACTCCTCAGAGGGATGGGGACGGCATTATCCCAATATTCAGATAGGGAAACTGAAGCTCTAGGAACTGGATTGGCTCCTTCAAGAGCCATACCCAAAAGGCCAGTGGACCAGGGGCTGGGTTGATCTTGGATAAGGCTTGAGGTTGCTCTCACTGTACTCACTGTGGTGTAACCTGACTGCACCACTCTGTGCAAACTCCTGGGGGCGCCATGTACCAGCAGGAACCTCTTGTGAACCCAGCTCCTGGGATTGTCCCTCCTGGGCCTGTGCTGCAGTTTCAGCCAGCTTCGGGTGATGAGGGAGAAACTCGGTGTCTGGTATTGGCTGGTGTCCCTGATGAACGCCAACTCACATTCTGCTCATGTAATGCACTGTGTGTATCCACCTGTCTACGCTGTGAATACCATTCCCAGGTGGGCCTGTGATTGACAGAGCGTAGATGCAGCAGGAGTCTACTAAATACACAAGTGCTAGGCAAAGGAGTGTGAGCAGCCATGGTGAGAGCCTCTCAGCGGATCACTCATTCTTGAGAAAATGCTTAAAGATTGGCACTGGAGAGGGACGAGAACTCCCCGCCCAATACGGTGTTGTTGGACCCATGAGCTGGGACCCAGACAGGATGGCTTCTCAGTGAAGGGGTGGTTCTGGGTTCTAATTCTGCCCTAAGCCTGCACAAGTGAAGAAATGACTGCCACATATCAGCATTCCCATTGTGGTGGAGTATCTGTTTCCCTGTTTCTTGCTTTAAAAATATTTATTCATACAGCGTATGTAGATGGATTTTCTTTGGGCCACCATTACACACACACACACACACACACACACACACACACACACACACACACAGAGGACACAGAGACTTGTTATTGATTATGAAAGCTTGGCCTTAGCTTAGGCTAGCCTTTCTAGCTCTTATAACTTAAATCAACCCATTTATACTAATCTAGGCTTTGCCTCGTCTTTTTACATCTTGCACCTCCTGTTTCCTCTCTGTGTCCTAGATTCATCTCTGTCTCTTTGTCTGCCCAGAAGTCCTGACTAACCTCTACCTGCTCAGTCATTGGCCATTCAGCTCTTTTATTAAACCAATCAAAAGGAGCCTTGGCAAAGACACATCTTCACAGTGTACAAAAAGTTTATTTCACAACAAATTTATTTTTTGTGTATGGGTAGTTTTTTTTTTCATCCTTTTTAAAAATGTGCATTAGTGTTTTGGTCTTTGTGTGTCTGTGTGAGGGCACGGAATCCCTTGGAACTATAGTTTCAGACAGTTATGAGCTGCCATGTGGGTGCTGGGAATTGAACCAGGGTCCTCTGGAAGAGCAGTCAGTACTCTTAACTGCTGAGCAGTCTCTCCAGCCCCATGTATGGGTGTTTTGTCTGCATGTATAACTATGTGTGCCCAGTGTTGGTGGAGGCCAGAAGAGGGCATATAGGATCCTGGACCTGGAGTTAAGGATGGAAGTGAGTGCTGAGGTTTGAACCCCGGATCCTCGGGAACAGCAGTCAGTTCTCTTAGCTGTTGACCCATCTCTGCAGCCCTATTCTTTGCTTTTTTGAAATACTGTCTAACTGGGCCGTGGTGGTGCACGCCTTTAATCCCAGCACTCTGGAGGTAGAGGCAGGCAGATCTCTGTGAGTTTGAGGCCAGCCTGGTCTACAGAGCAAGTTCTAGGGCAGCCAGGGCTACATAGAGAAACCCCATCTCAAAAAAAAAAAAATTAAAAAAGAAAAAGAAATAGGGTCTCATATAGCCCAGGTTGGCCTCAAACTTCCTGTGTAGCTAGGATGACCTTGAACCCCCGATGTGCCCAGGGCTCCACACATTTGAGGTAAGCCCTCTACCGACTGCATTTCATCTTCAGCCCCGTTTACTTATTGTGTGATGAGTCACCCCAAACTTCATGGTGTAGGACAAAGAACAGTGGGGACAACTTGCTTCTCCTCTGTAGTGCCTGGGGCCTCAGTGGGGATCATTTAAAGGCTGGGAACTCACTCAGTAGCTGGTACTGGAACCCTCTGGAGGCGTCCTCACTCATGTGTCCCACAGTTGATGCCAGCTGGGTGGGGACTCAGTTGGGTGGCTGACCAGAGTGCCTGCAAAGGGCTTGCTTAGCTGAAGGGGTTTCTCTCACTGTGGTGGCCAGGCGTGGTCAAGATTTCAACCTTAGCTGCACTAGAGAGTTCCGATGAACATGGTGAGCCACCCACAGCCTACTCTAAGCCAGCTTCCTGAACCACACAGTATCTCTTCTGCTGCCTCCATGTGTTACAAGCTGTCTGCAGTCTGCCTCGCTGTAGACTTAGAGTTTCCCTCCATGAGCATCCCAGGGCCATGAAAGCTGGGGTGAAGCATGTGAGACCCTAGGGCAGTTCAAAGGTCTCCATCAGCCTTCTTGTCTGTCTCCATGCCCCCCCCCATTGTTTTCTGTTTTCAGTCATGTTTGTAGCTGGCAGCTCCCTGCCTTTGAATTGGAGACTGTGCTCCTGGTGACCAGCAGGGGGCGGCAGATACACTGGGGAGGTATCTTTGTAACATGGAGGAGCCTACAGGGCATCCCACCAGCACTTGGACCCTCTTCTCACAAATGCACAAGCTAATGATGGCTTCCTGCTTTTCCACAGCTGTGCTGGTGAGATCCCAGGGGAAGCCCAGGGCTGGCTTTGCAAGTTGGCAGATTGTGTCTTGGATTTATCCTTTCCATAGTCTGACCTTTGCCCTTTGGATCTCCTTGAAACACATAGAGTAAGGAATGAAGGGCACAGGTCTCTAGATATTCCTACCTCAGTTTTCCAAAGTAGTGGGCTGACGGGCCCAGCTCAGACATATCTCATTCTGAAGGTCACTACTCCGCTCTGGGCCTCGTTGTCTCCACCTGGATGGCACAGACCAGAGGACCGTGTTAGGGATAGTGTGACTTATGTACACACCCAGCAGGCACTGGCAAGTAGTCAACGACAGGTTCCTGCTTGGTGGCTCCCTCCATAAAGCCTGGGGAGGCAGGCTCTCAGTACTCCCAAGAGCCTGCAGAGTCAGGCTCTTCACTGTTCCCATGAGTCCATGGAGGATCCCATGAAACCATGGATGCAGGCTCAGGAGTCACTGGTCTCCTGGGAGGTGTGAGGAGCTCTGCCCTGAGCCTCTCTGATGGTGCAGTGGCTCCATGGTGGATGACAGGAGGCCTTGGGGAGGCACTGTGAGCCAGGGAAGAGGCTGGAGACTCAGATCAGTCACCCATCCTGGGAAGGGAATGAGAACCTCTATCCCGACTCCCTCCAGACCCAGGGAATGAGAAGCTCTACCCCCACTCCCTCCAGACCCAGGGAATGAGAAGCTCTACCCCCACTCCCTCCAGACCCAGGGAATGAGAAGCTCTACCCCCACTCCCTCCAGACCCAGGGAATGAGAAGCTCTACCCCCACTCCCTCCAGCCATGAGACTCTCCCCATGACCTTTTCTCCATTCCCCTCACTGCTCAGCCCCCGTGAGCACCAGGCTGGGCTCATGGAGCCTGCTCATGCCGTTCCTCCTTGTCATCCAGTGCTGAGCACATGGCTGCCCTGTGACAAGTCTTTCTCTGTCCCACCAGCCAACTCCCATACAAAGACACGGAGACTTATTATTAATTATGAAAGCTTGGCCTTAGATTAGGCTTGTTTCTAACTAGCTCTCAGAACTTAATTAACCCATTTCTATTAATCTCCATCTGTCATGTACCACCATCCTGCTTCTTCTGTGTCTCCTGGAGTCTCAATTATCTCCTCCTACTTCCTCTCTCTGCCTGGAAGTCCCACCTACACCTCCTGCCTAGCTATTGGCCATTCAGCTTTTTATTACACCAATCACAGCAATGCATCTTAACTCAATGTACAAATACCCCCCAACACTGCCCCATCTTGTTCACCCCATGTGCCTTCCTGGTCCTCCATGGACCACGCCAGCTCTGGGGAAGCAACAGTTTCTGTGGATGTCCTTGGCTGGTGACATTTGTCTGCAGAGTTGAGGCTGTCTCAATGGCTATATTGAAATTAACTAATCCTGTTGATGGGACTGGAGAGAGGGCTCAGTGATTAAGAACACCAGCTGCTCTTCCAGAGGACATGAGTTTGATTCCCAGGACCCACATGGTGGCTCACAATTGTCTGTAACTCCAGTTCTGCGTATCTGACTTCTTACAGCTTCTACAGACTGTTGCACACATGTGTTACACACACACACACTCAAGTGCTCCAACACACACACACACACACACACACACACACACACACACACACACACACACAGCTGATCATGGTAGGGCAGACCTGTGAATCCAGTATCCAGGAGGCTGAAGCAGATGGGTTATTTGCTATGAATTTGAGGCCAGGCTGGGACACATAGTGAGATCATGCCTCAAAAACATAAATAGAGGCTGGGTTTGGTGATACACACCTTTAATCCCAACACTCCTGAGGCAGAGGCAGGCAGATGTCTGAGTTCAAGGTTTACATAGCAAGACCCTGTCTCAAAAACAAAAGCAAACAAACAAAATCCACATAAATAGACAAATGGGTTATTGATGTGCCTTGGTTGTTACAATGCTTGCCTAGCTGGCATGAAGCCCTAGATTCGATCCCCAGCACCAAATAAAAGGGGGTGTGATCACGGAGGTCTGTAATCCTAGCACTCAGGAGTTGGGTGCAGGAACTTTGGGCATTCAAGATCATTCTTAGCTCTGTAGAGACTTTGAGGCTAGTCTGGACTACATGTGACCCTGTTTCAAACAACTACACCCCAGAGGCTTCAAATCCAATTGCCTCCTTCTGTGGCAACATTCATGGACAACATTCAACTCTCTGAACCGCATATTCTCCTGTTTTTAGAGTGAGGACAATAATGACAATAATAAAAACATCTGGGGGTAAATCTTGGCGGCAAAATGATAGGGACAGAGCAGGCACCCTGGAAATGCCTCTGTCTTTGGAGCACTAAGGAGTAAGGGTCCCTCCCTCTGTCCCAGCTAGTCCCTTAGTACCTTGCTTCCAAACTCAGGAAGGTCCACTGTAGATGAGACATTTGGGGTCCCAGAGCTTCATCTTTCTTACAGTGTTTTTCTGTGGAACAGAGCATTGAATTTAGCATTGATTTACTCTACCATTGAGCCTCACGGGCAGCCCAGGCTAGCCTTAAATTCCTGTCCCTCCTGCCCCTAACCCCCACTGTAGGCCTAGTTTCTCTGTGTCTCAGAAGCTGCTTTCAAATAACCCCAGAGAGGCTTAATGTTAATTGTTAATGCTCAGCTGATAGTTCAGGCTGTCTCCAGTCAGCTCATACAACTCAAATTAACCCACATTTGTTATCTAAATTCTACCACGTGCTCATCGCTCGTTACTTCATTTTCTACAGTCCTGCTTCCTCTGCATCTGGCTTGAGACTCCTCTGACTCCTCCCTCCTTCTTCCCAGCATTCTCTCTGCCCCCCCAAATCCTGCCTAGCTATCAGCCAATCAGCTTTTTAATAACAATAAGCAATACATACTTACAGTATACAAAGATTGCTCCACAGCACCCTACCTCGCAAGTGCTGGGGTTACAGGCATGTGCCACCATACCCAGAATTTTTTTTAAGACATTATCTCTCTAGTTATCCTAGGCTAGCCTAAAACTCACCATCTTCCTGCCTCAGCCTCCTGAGTGGGATTAGAGGTGTTCTAGCACACCCTACCCAGGGTTTTTCTCGTTTGGTAGAATAAAAGAACAAAAGCCACTCCCGTTGACCCCACATAACTATCCTTGGCACCTGTGTGCTTTTTATGGATGAGCTCATTCACTTTGCACAATGGCCTTCACAGTTGAACAGCTTCAACCCCATTTTACAGCCTTGAATATAGAGGTCAATGGGTCAAGTGGCTTCTCTGGGGTTAAATGGCTTGCAAAGAAGCTGAACTCAAACTGGGGTTTGTTTGATCCCACCCTGTGATAATTACAGGCTTGTCCTGGGGTTCTGGTTGCAGGTCTGGTTGTGTCTCCATCCAGGGCTAGGATCTTTTTAAGTCAAGCCTTGACACTGCGGGCCAGGAGGGCGGGCTTAGAGGAATGATGAGTGGCAGTGCCCTCCCTGGGCGAAGCTCCCATCTGAGCATGGGGCTGGGGTCAGCTGGAGACCCCAGCTTGTCTCACAGCTGATGGATGGTAGCATATGGTGTCTGTCTCCAAGGCACCTGGGCAGGCTGCCTCAGAAGGGCCTCTGGCCTCGGCCTCCTTTGCAAATGCTGAGGAGGGTGATAGGGTGGAGGCGGGAGCCCCACTCTGCAACCATGGAGACCACCACCCAGTGTGTTCCACGACCATGGCTCTTTACCCCTTGAAGGCTGTGGGCAGATGGCTTAGGAGGCTGGGGACAATGGGCAGACCCCTGCTCCCCAAGCAGCCTGCCCTAGGGGCCTCAATACTCTCTTCCACATGAGGACTTAGAGTCAAATAGCAGCTCTCTCTCTTGCTAGCTCTGTAACTTCTCTAAGGCTTGATTTTCCCCACATCCCAGAATGATGTGACATCTGCCACTCACTCAGGCTGTTTAGGGACCTGCTGGAGGTGACTGATGGAGGGCTCTGCCTGGTTCTTGGATGGGCACACAGGCTGTTGCAGGCAGTCACATTCCTGCAGAAGCCTGGAGTGGGGCAGGCTCTCCCAGAGTGCCCAGGCTACACAGCAGGGTGGGCCCATAAACCTTCCTCTGCCTTTGTCCTAACTGCCTAAGCTTGTTGTAGAAGGATGTCCTTCTGGTGGGAACCCTAATGCTTCCTGAGCTCCACCTTGGGAGACTCTCCAGTTGAAGCTGGGTGGAGAATCTTGGGGCCTCCAGACTGTTGACTTTGGTTTGAACAGGGATGAGGAGGAACATGGAGGTGAAATACAGGGATGGGCCAGCAAAACAGCTTAGCAACGGAAGGTGCTTACTGCCAAGCCTGGTGACCTGGATTCAATCCCTGGGACCCCACATGGTGGAAAGAGAGAACCAACTCCCAAAAGTTGTCCTCTGACCTACACACACACACACACACACACACACACACACACACACACACACACAAATGTAAAAAAATAAGGATAAGACTGGGTGTGGTGGTGCACACTTGTACACTCAGAACTTGTACACCTAGGTGGACGCATTAAGCTCAGGAGTTCCGGCCAGCCCCAGCTGCATTATCAATCCAAAGCCAGGCTAGACCCTTGGATGCTTTGTCTAAAAAATCTTCCAAAACCCACCAGCACCACCAACACCAAAATTACCAACAAACAACAAATCCAGTAAAACAAAACAAAAATCCCCAACTAAAATGAACCAAACCAACAATAATAAAACCCCAAAAGGAAGTAGGCAGGAAGCAGGGGAAACTGCTGGCTGTGAGCTGTAGTCTCATCTGAGGGCAGCTTAGCCCCTCTGACAGCATTCACGACCACTGGATACAGCCGGAGTTGACCAAGAGAGGGTATTGCCGACAGGAGGCTGGGGGAGGGCAGAGGGCATAGGTGCTGATGACTTTCTTTTGCATCTAGGAGGTTCAAGACCAGGTTAGACCTTCTAGGCAGTGGGAAGGGCAGTGGCTCTAGGGGTAGGTGTGGCTGGAGACAAAAGAGCGAAGCCTTCCCACAAGCCAGTCTCCTCCCCAGGGTTGTGAGTTCAGGAACTGGTCCAGGTGGCAGCCTGGACCAGGGAACAGGGAGTCACCCTCCCACACTGGCTCCTGCAGGGCGAGTGACCACCTCCTGCCTTGAGCATACTCCAAGCCCCAGTGGCAATGACAAGGACACCAGAGCCTTGACGGGAGTCTGCCCACCTGGCACGTGCTGGGCTCTCTGTGCACACCTTCTTACTCACTTCTGTGGCCCTCCTCTTGTTCCACTTGAGAGATTAAATCCAGACAAAGTGACTCATCTGAGATTCTCAGCCTCCCGGGAGGGAATCCAGAGAGGCAGGCTTAAGGTTCCTCTCCTGGGCTGGGGAACTTCGAAGCCCAGCCAGGACTTGCCTGCTGGGGTAACTGGTGGAGCGAGAGGCTTTGGACTCACTCAGCCAAATCCAAGTTTTCTTGTTGTTTTTAGACCAGGGGTCATGTAGCCAAGGCTGGCCTCAAACTTGCTATGTAGCTGAGGATGACCCAGAATTGCTGATGTCCCTGGGGTTACAGAACTATGCCACCAGACCTGGTTCAAATGTACTTATTTGGTGTGATTAATTTTTTGAGACAGGGTTTGCTGTGTAGCTCGAATTAGCTTGAACCTGCTTTGATCTTCTTGCCTCTGCTTACTCTAGTGCTTGGAGTAAAGGTGTGCACTGCTATGCCCACCTCCACATAGTTTTTTTTTTTTTTTTAATTCAAAATATCCATGCACTGTGAGACTGTGGATTAGTTACTTTCTCAGAAGCCACAGTTTCCCTCATTGCATAAAAAGGAGAACCTGTGTTGTAAGGTGTGAATGGAATTACGCTTGGAGAAGTTTTCTGTGTATGAGAAATCACGGAGCCCGTAACCCAACCACCATCATCACCATCATCATCGTCGCCATCACTACAACCACCACTGTCACCATCATCACCACCATCACCACCATCATCACCATCACACTACCATCACCATCATCAAAATCACCACTGTCAGGCTTTCTTCCTAAAGGGTCAGTGTAACCCCTGACCCTTCTTGGGGCTGTAGTCTCTCTCTGTCAGGAGGAAGCTAGGCTGCTGTGTCTGCGAAACACCTGGAAAGAATGTAGGAGCAAACGCTTTTGGTTTGTTTGTTTTGCATTTTAGAGACAGTGTCTTCATATGTGGAACTCGCTGTGCATCCCAAGGCTGGCCTCTGACGCTCAGAATCCTCCAGCTTCTATGTCCCCAGTGCTGGGAATACAAGGGTGCCCCACAATGTTCAACTAAATACACACTTGACTTATGCAAGGAAGGACAGGCCAGATTCAGCCCTAGGGTTGCAGTTGTCCCCAGTCTAATACCTCAAGGCTTTGGAGTTTCGGTGGTGAGCACGGAACAGTTTTGGTGTGAAATTTGAGCACAGCTATGCGCACTGCCACTGATCTGTGTGGATTTGGTGAGCGGGGGTGGGGGTGGAGGGTGGAGCTACCTTTGTGTCTCCATCTAGGCTTTTCTGAGGCTCATGGAATAGGCAGAGTACCTGTGATTAAATAACCGTTCTGACGTCCAGACACCTGTGTTCTTGACCAGCTCGGTGTCAAATCTGTGATAATTAACCCTGGCAACAAGAAAGATGACGACGGCAAGGCCAGCTACCTATCCTGCAGTACCAAGGAAGTGTCCTGAGATCTGAGCCACTGTCACTGACTGTCCCTCGAAGCCAGAAGTCTGTGGTGGTGACCCTGTTTGTCACTAGGCCTCAGCTCATCCTCCAGACAGCCCTATCACGCAGAGGCTGTTATAATTACACTTGCAGTTTAACAGGCAGATAGCTGAGGCTCACAGAGACCGGACCGCTTGTCTGCAGTCACCCAGCTGCCCTGGAGAGGATCTTTGCAGGTCAATGTATGTCTGCCTTCCCATCTTTCCTGGTTAAAGGGTCTGGATCATGAAGATCTCCACCCACCCTAGGGACTTATCTTGAGCCCTGTGCTCAGCACATCTTGAAGCCTCTTCTTGACTTATTCTGTTCCTCTCTCCTACCATGGCTAACCTCCTGAGCCCCTCCCAGGCTGGGCCTGACACAGCCTAACTCTTCCTTGTTGTAGTGGCCAGGGCCCCCTCCTGCAGTCCAGTTTCCCGCCCTCTGGCCGCCTTCGCCTTAGTGTCCTATGCACTGGCCCAGCAGGTCTGGCTGGTAAGTGACTCACACACCTGGGCTGCCTGCAAGCCTAGCCAGGCCTGACTCAGGAGTCTGTGTGTATCAGAACCGAGCCTCCTGCCTGCTCCAGCAGCAGCTTCCCCACCAGACACTTCTCCAGCCGTGACACCTGCCCCAGCCACTTGACCTTCTCCTCTGAGGACCCCGGTCTAACTCAGAGCAATCCAGGTCAGTCATTCTCTACAGTTAAGCCTGCTCCATGTTTGCAGACTTGGAGGGGGATCCTTGGATGTGATGGAGGTGCTGAGGGTCTCTGTGTGTCAACACCCTTGGGGTCTGGGGTGCCCAGCTCTCTTCCAGATGGCAGAGAGGCTTGGAAGTAGCTGGCAATCTCAGATAGGACCTTGTTGACAGTTCTGTGGTGGTGACCCTGACTCCTGGCTAGCAGTTCAGGGCATTGTGGGAGGAATGTGGGGGGAGCCAGGAGCACACGTGTGTGTGTGTGTGTGTGTGTGTGTGTGTGTGTTGGGAATTCCCCTACCCCATTCTTAGGGTTAATGAGGTTGAGAAGGGTGGCCGTGGCTTCAGAACACCTGTTTAACCTCATCTCTCTATAACTGGAAAATTGAGGCTCTGAGTCCCCAGAGAAAGCCAAGGTTGCCCAGTGGATGGGTGGCACAGTAGCTGGACACTAGCAGGTTCATTCGTGGTCAAGCATAACTTCCTTGCCACTCCATACCTGTTTGTTTCTGCTCATGTCCTCACCCTGGTGGCCAGCCCTGTCCCATTCCATCCCTGTGATTTTGAATCTGGAGGGGAGGATGGCAGCTTATACAATTCCTTGGCAGGGATTTTTCCGGCTTGCGGTTGGATGGCATTTTAAAGGTCACCAGGCAGTCTTGCCCTGAGTCCCTTGACAGGTGGCTGTTTAGCCACAGCTTGAATACCTCTGGTGACAGATAACTCACTGATTTCTTTTTCTTTTTCATTGTTTAGTCAGTGTCTGGCCAATGATAACATAATAAACTCTTATTTGGCCGACACAGTGTGGTGCTTGTGTGATGCATTTAATCCTCCAGTATCACCACAAAGTACGTGTTACTCTGACCATAGTCCCAGAGAGGTGAAGGAACTTCCTGAAGATCTCATAGGTCAGGAAAAGGGGAGCTGGGGTTTCAGGAGGAGGAAGGGTGGCTGTGGGCAGAGGAGAAGAGGGGCCTAGGTCCCAGCTTCTTCTTCTTTTTTTTTTTCTTCTATTTTCCATTATTGCTATCTCCCAGCTTATCTTGCTTTCCTGTGAAGGGACTCTCCGTGATCAAGAAGGCAGTGTCTCACCCAAGGCACGTCACAGTCACAAAGCCAGCCCATGTTGCTGGTCCCCCAGGGCACTCATTGGTTAACTGGACAGGGTGAGAACAACCACCCCCATGATGACTGACACTCATGATGACTGTCCCTAGAGAGTGGCCTAGAGAGGTCAGATAATCCTGCCTGAGGCCACATAGCTTTGAGACAGCACAGATTCAGGGTCTCTTCCTTCCCTGGATGTCTCCTCCTCTCTGTAGGTTTTGGTCTGGAGGACCCTGGGGTGCCTGGATGAAGTGTCAGAGATGGGGTTGCCTTTCCCACTGAGGCCCAGCTTTTGGGCTACCACCTGCCTGCTTTCTGTCCCCCAGTAGCTGAAGACTTTGGGAGTTTTAGAGGGTGACCCTTTCATAACCCTGTCATGAAGAAGAGAGAAGTCCCCACTGTCAGTCTGCAGGGCAGTTGTGGGAAGGGAAGCACATGAGGAATCTACTTTCCTGCCCTCTTAGTGACAATGCTTTAATGGTGACAATGGCATCCAGTGTTTCCACACTGCCATGGCCACCAATCTACTCTCTGGGCACCACCATGTGTAGAGCACAAGCTACACAGAGCTCTCTGATTGCCCCATTTCACCAAGGGCTCTAACTAATCATGACAGGGATTATTTTAAAATGCTAGGATGTGGTGGCTTACACTTGTAATCCCAGCATGCAGGAGGCTAAGGCAGGAGGATTGCCATGAGTATGAGGGCATCCCGAACCTGCCTCCAAAACACCCAGCTCCCTTCTCCTTCAAGACAACAACCCAACCCAACAAAGCCCAAACCTCTACATAGGCAGCTGCTCAACCAAGGTCTGCAGGCCCTTTGGTGACTGTGAGGGCCTTGACCTCTAACCCTGGCATCTAAGGTACTTTATTATTTATATTTTTAGAGTGACCTTGAACCCCTCAAGCACTCCTCTGTACATTTCTTTTTACTTTGTGTGCACACATGTGTGTGTGTTCGAATGTGCGTGGATGTGCATGAGTGTGTGCATAGGTGTGCTTCTTTTTACTTTGTGAGTGTGTGTGTGTGTGTGTGTGTGTGTGTAGTGGGGATGACAAATATGTGCTATGGCATGTGTGTGGAGGGAAGCTCCCTCATCCACGGAGCCATCTAACTAGCTGGACTGTGTAATTCTTGACGTCTCTTCTTTGTGATACTGGAACATAGGCTGTGCCCATGCTGGGGAAGCTGAGACTGAACTCAGTCAAGGTTACAGGGTAGTCAGGTGGGGGACAGGTCTTCATGTCCCCGGAAGTAGGTGCCACTCCTGGAATGGAAGTTCCCTGGGGAGGTCTCCCAGGGCGCTCAGGAGGGTTTTGGGGGGTTTGCATGGTAGGTAAAATAAAGGTACTTGACACTAAACCAGACAAAAATTAAAAAAAAAAAAAAAAGAAAACCACACACACACACACACACAAAAACCCAATAGGTGCAGATTAGAGATTCTCGGGTTCCTGAAAGCTGGACTCCAGGGAACAAGTCCCAGGAGCTGTGAGGATGGATGTGAGCAGGCGCAGTGGCTGCCTTGTGCCTCCCAGCTAGCGGGCACCGGGCTCGCTCCCAGTTTCCTCAGTGTGTGGGACACCAGGAACTGTGTGTGGAGGGAGAGACGCCCCCACCAGCCCAGTGTCAGTCATGAGATGGCCAGCTGAGCGAGGGAACCAGGGTTCAGACAGACAAGCTTCCCTCCTCCACCCGGCCTTTCCACCTGAGCAAACTGCAATCGAATCTGATAAGTATTCCTTCAATCTGATAAGAGGCTGCAGTGGGCTTGTTTTTCAGAGCTACAGTGGGGGTGGAAACCAGGCCTGGAGCCGGCAGGGTGCCTTTATTCCCTAGAATCTTCATCTTGTGACCTCGAGGAAATCCTTGTCCTCCCGGGCCTCAGTTTCCCCTTCCGGGAAAGGAGGGGCTTGGTTTCCATCATTCTAAGAGCCCGTTGGCTCTGAGGGTCTGAGGTCTCCAGGGAACCAGTGGCTTCCAGCCACCCTGCCTCTGTCTTGGGCCCACAGCCACAGTGCCCAGGAAGTAGGGATCTGTAACTTCCGGTGGGGGGAGTGAGTGAGACAGGAGTGAGGGTCACACAGGCCTTCGGAATAAACTGTGGACACCGAGAGCCCATTTGGGGAGAAGAGGCCTCATGGTGAAGGCTTTCTATCGGCGGAGAAAGGACAGGCTCAGGGGTCAGGGGTCAGGCTGGGGTTATGAGTCGGCCTATAGCCTGTACCTTCCATGGGTGAGTCATTTGCCCAGCCCTGGGCTTCCAGAACTGCGGACGGGGTGAGTTTTTCCCAGTCATAGCTCTAAACTTGATACATAGTAAGTGTCCCCAACACCCCAACTCCCCCTCTCTCTCTGTCTCTCTCTGTTTCTGTCTCTCTCTCTGTCTCTCTCTCTCTGTCTCTCTCTGTGTGTGTCTCTCTCTGTGTCTCTCTCTGTCTCTCTCTCTCTGTCTCTCTCTCTCTCTGTCTCTCTGTGTCTCTCTCTCTCTCTCTCTCTGTCTCTCTCTCTCTCTTTCCTGATGGAAGCTCCGCCCCAGCCCCTGACATCCATATACCCAAAGAGTCTGGGATGTTCTGGTGGAAGTTCCAAAATCACCCTCCCTCATCTCCCTTTCCCTAAATCCTGCCTCATCTCTGAAAGCCCTCAAAACATGGCTCCTCCCCCAGAGATGCTCAAGACCACTCCCACAGGGTATTAAACTGCCCCTCAGAAAACAGACACGTGGTTTTTTGGTCTGTCTTCCCCATCTCTACTCTGGGGGTCCAGAAAATCGTCCAGGAGCGTTGTATCCATTAAACCTGGGCCTTTTCTAATTCAGTTTGATTTGGTCTGATTTGGTTTGCTACGTAGGCAGAGAGGCTTATCGGGGTGCAGAAACTTTTTACTTTCAAAAGGAACAATGACATATTTCATTTATGTCACTGGATGGGTGTCTTTAATGGGCTGGGGAAGACACATATGTCCAGTCTCTCTATCTTCCTCCCTGTCTCTCCTTCCCTCTCTCTCCTGTAGGTCTCATGTAGCCTCAACTCATGGTTTATCAAAAGATGACCTTGAACTTCTGATGCTCCTGCTCTACCTCCCAAGTGCTGGGGTGGTTACAGGTCTGCACCACTATGCCTGGGTCCGTACTGCTGAGGATTGAACCCAGGACTAATTGGTTACTAGGCAAGCAGTCTTCCTTCCTTCCTCCCTCCCTCCCTCCTTTCCTTCCTCCTCCTCCTCCTCCTCCCCCCTCCTCCTCCTCCTTCTCCTCCTTCTCCTCCTCCTTCCTTTTTTGGTTTTCCAAGATGAGGTTTCTCTATATAACAGTTCTGGCTGTCCTGGGACTCGCTCTGTAGTCCAGGCTTGTCTCAGATTACAGAAATCCGCCGGCTTTTGCCTCCTGAGTGCTGGGATTAAAGGTGAGCACCACCACCACCCAGCCTTTCTTTTCTTTCTTAAAATTGTTCCAGCAAATAGAAAATTGAGTGTCATGTCTTGATGCCTCCCCCTCCCCCATAAGTCTTGCCTCTCCAACAGGAAACTGCTCAGAGGAGTGTGGGCATATCTCTTCAGGCTGTCTTGCCCCAGAATCTGGTAACAGATGGGAGGACACATGGGTCACACGAACTCTCTCACAATAGGAGATCCAGCCTGCAAAGCTCTGAGCTGCTTGGGGTCTGAGAGCTCCTAGGTGATGGTGGGGATGACTTCAACCAAATCCACAGCTCTGTTCCCAGGCCCCACCCTGCAGCCACAGGGCAGGGAGCTCACTTGTTGGGTACAGTTTATGACTGCCTACACCCCCTCCC